>NC_000076.6:53105542-54440542 GCF_000001635.26 Mus musculus | reverse complement strand
GAGAATCTGCATTTTAATAAGATAGCAGAATGACTTGGGTGCCCAGTGTTTGAAAAGCCTGGATAGAGATAGAAGCCTCCACCCCTGTAAGAAAGGGAGAACAAAAAAAGTGGACAAAACTAAACCACCTAAAAGCCATAGTCGTAGATGAAGTCACTAAAACAAGATTAAGTGGCGTTGGGTTGTACTAGATGACCTTTTCAGGTAGACAGTCTTTACCATGCTGGAAAGACTACACAATTGCAGCCTAGGGTTCATGATTTAAATTCTTCTTCAATTTTCATAGACCTGACATAAGGTTTTAACTTCTTACCTTCTGTGTCTCCATGATCATTCTTTGTCATGTTGGGGTTTCTGAACAGAATCCGATTTGACTGTTTTTGTTGTTGTTGTTGTTTTTAATGAACCTTCACAATGTCTTTCTATTGAAACATCTCATAAAATTCTTAAAACTTATTAATGTCATGTTTAAATTGTTTTTATTAGGTTGTACAGGAGGAAGTTTTTTTTTTTTGGTTGATTTTGTTTTTGATTTTGTTTTTTATTAAAAGTTCCTGAGTCAATCAGCTGATGAGCAATTTGATCTAGTAAACCATTCAAGAAATAATTGAATACTAGACCCACAAGGTCAGCACTGACATCAACGAACTCATATGATGCTGAAGGAGGACCCAAATCACTAAATGTGTCTTAAGAGTCTGACTGAACTAAGAAAGCATCCAAAAATGGGTGCTTAGAATATACTTCACTAAAACAATAAGAGTGATCCCCACTGTGTCCTTAGGTGTCTCATGTGTCATCCTCTATTAGAAAATTGGCCAGTTTTCAAGTGACCAGTGGATACCATCTCTGTGGCATAATTAAAAATCTTTGAAAGTTTAAAATTTTCAATTTGCATCTGTCTAGCTCCTGAGGATCTAATCAAGTTCTAAGTATAATTTTTAAAAGATGTAAATTACATGTATATGAGTATACAAGATGGTATCATTTTTAATAAAAAACAAACTCAGGAGAGTTAAGAGTTACCATATTCCACACTCTGGCCATAGGTCTCTCTAACACACCACCTGATGCATAACAGAAAAGCCAGCCATCGGGAACTCTTTATTCATAATTATGGTTATGACTGTGACTGTTAGTATAAAAAGCTGATGTCACAGACCTCCACCAGAACAATTTATCTTATATTTGCCATAGTCTTTTCTTAAACATGAACATTAATTTCTGGTTGTGAAAAAATCAAAGAACTTAGTTATTTCTTTACATCAAAAATAATTTTAATAAATGTATGAAAACTGCAAGCTCACTAAAAGGATAAATTCCAAACTCAAAGAAAGATCTTGGATTTGAATTTGACCATATTTGGGGAATAGTACACAATTAAAATTCTCCCCCAAGGAGAAATTAGATCCAGCTTTGAAGCTATTACAGGAAATTGCTGCTCTGGCTTCTCCAATTATATACAGAGTATCAATCATTTAGAAAGCCAAATACATTGCCAGATTTACACCAATATAGCCTATGACATAAATATTGTTTTAGATAAGTTTAGACATGTCTATGCTTAAAATCTTATCCTTGTCCATAAAGTGAATATTTTATTTACCCAAATTGTAATAAATAGTTCTATTCCAAATACTTAGGAGTACTATCTTCATTAACCTTTGGATGGGAGTGATTGCATTATCTACTCCACAACCCTAAGGGACAGAACCAAGTGATAAGAAAACATGCTGATGCCACATGATTTGAGAGAACCATTTATACTGACTTTGCTTTCCTAAACAATGCAAGATACTATGTTGTTATCTATGTCACTATGAATCATATGGTATTATAATAAAAAGAAAAAACAGATTCAATCACACTTATTATAAATTAGCAAAATGGATCCAAATGTTTTCTTTCTATATGCTTCAAAAAATTGTTAGCACAAATTAATCAGGAAACTCCATGAACTCAGTTCTTTTATTCCCTTTGTTAAGCTGTAATAAAAAGAAAGATATGAGACAAATAATAAAATGAAATGAAGTGTTTCAATAATTTTGCAAAAATGTATATAACTCTAATAACTTTTCACTAAATTACATAAATCTATTTATTAATTTTGCTTTGAGCACAAGAATAGAATATTTTCTGATCTTCTTAATGTCATTCTATATGTCTAGAAGGACATGTAAGCACTTAACTTGATATACTAGAGAATGCCATCCTAGTATGAGATGAAATCATGTATCTTCCCACAGTCTCATGTGATTGGCTGGCAAAGCTGGTTAGCATAGGGATCTTCATAAAAATTTCATCTCACAAGCTCTTTTCCTCAAGATGTTTTATCTCCTCAGTGCTCCAGTTCTTATTTTGCAAATGCTTTGGTAAGATTTTAAAACTGAGGAAAACACATTCTTTATACTAATTAGAATGGATCACACTAGGCCCTTGACAATCATTTCAGACAACTCTTGCAACTTTTCACAACCCTCAGATTTTTGAATACTACCATAGAGACTCCCAGACCTGTAAAAAAAGCAGCCTATATGAGTAGGGAGTGGGATGCGGGGGAACCAGTTATTTTCCATCACTGTGCTGTGTTTGCCTAATCACTATCATATCAGGTTCTAAGATCTCATAAGGCAAATTCATGCCTCAGAAAAACTGCACACTATTTTCTGGTATGTATTTTCAGTTTCACTATAAAAAAAGAAAAACAAAATTTTAGCATGTATATGTCAAAAATAACAGATTTTACAGGATGCAGTCAAGGAGAAATACAAGAAGTTCAATGAACTACTACTCTCTTTAAGCCACGTAGGGGTCATGAAAAGGAATAACAGGGAAATCTGCAGACAGATTTCAATACAGTGCTGTTCTGCACCAAAATAACAAAAACCACATGTGTAGGTTTAAAAGGTATATTAGAACATCAAACAACTCTCTTCACTTCAGTTTAAAGGAGAAAGTACAATGTACCTAAAAGAGACTATAGTTCTGGAAAATAATAATTGAATAATTTTCATTAAGATGTGATTGATCTGAAATTCAACAATGTATATCAACATAGATAACATTATTCATATAAGGTTTTTGTCATGAGAATGTATTTGCAAAATCAAGGCAATAAAACAATGGTTTTAAAATCATCTAGTCTGATAATGGTCTATATATAAAAAGAACCATTTTCCAATTGAAAGTAAGAAAATACTTGGAGTACAAATTATTATTTTCATCTGATTGAAAGAGTATAAAACAATAGAAGATTTTTAAAATAAAATCCAGAGAAATATAGAGATTCTAAATAGTGATTCCACTTGTCTCTCTAGGGCCATTGGTTGTCAAAGAAGTAGCTGAGTTACTAAGAGGTTGAATAAAACATGAGATGGCCTCCTGAGAGTAAAGACACAATGAATAAAGTCCAGGATTCACCAAAAGAGAGTTTTCAGTGTACTCACTGATAAGTGGATATTAGCCCAGAAACTTAGGATACACAAGATATAAGATACAATTTGCTAAACGCATGAAACTCAAGAAGAACGAAGACCAAAGTGTGGACACTTTGCCCCTTCCTAGAAATGGGAACAAAACACCCATGGAAGGAGTTACAGAGACAAAATTTGGAAGTGTGACGAAAGGATGGACCATCTAGTGATTGCCATATCCAGGGATCCATCCCATAATCAGCTTCCAAATGCTGACACCATTGCATACACTAGCAAGATTTTGCTGTAAGGACCCAGATATAGCTCTCTCTTGTGAGACTATGCCGGGGCCTAGCAAACACAGAAGTGGATGCTCACAGTCAGCTATTGGATGGGTCACAGGGCCCCCATTGGAGGAGCTATAGAAAGTACCCAAGGAGCTAAAGGGAACTGCAACCCTATATGTGGAACAACAATATGAACTAACCAGTACCACGGAGCTCTTGTCTCTAGCTGCATATGTATCAAAAGATGGCCTAGTCAGCCATCACTGGAAAGAGAGGCCCTTTGGACTTGCAAACTTTATATGCCCTAGTACACGGGAATGCCAGGGCCAAAATGGGGGAGTGGGTGGGTAGGGGATGGGGGGGTGGGTATGGGGGACTTTTGGGATAGCATTGGAAATGTAAACGAGGAAAATACCTAATTTAAAAAAAAAAAGAATTTCTAAGAAAAAAAAAGAGAGAGTTTTCAGTGAGCCAACCATCCTGGGGACTACAAGTGTAAAGGGCTAGACCTAGGTGGGAAAAGGCAAATTGGAAACAAGTATAAACTCTTAAGATACTAAAACTTGTGTATGTTCAAGGCTCTTGTTCATGAGACATGATTTGCATATGATTTCCACTAATCATTCATGAATGATAATCATTATTAGATGATATTCAACAACTAATTCATTATCATTTCTATGTAAATCATGGCCACATTGTATTTTAGGTACTAATGAAAAGGAAAAAGTATAAACATATTCACTTCAAATATATTTTTCTAATGTTTGTAGACTGTGCTACAGAAATGGAGATGGAGACCCCAGGATACCAAATATATCCAATAAATAAATGTTTTAATGTAAATGCATATGATGTGTGCATATATATATATATATATTCAGGCCATAGTAATATATATTCAGGCCATAGTAATATATATATATATATATATATATATATATATATACAGGCTATAGCATATGTATGGAGGTCAGAATTTGGGTTTTAGTCCTTGACTTCCACCTTGTTTTTGAGGTAGGGTCTCAGAACAAGCTATCTGGACAAAGATTTCAGGAGGTTCTCCTGTCTTCACCTGCAATCTCACTGTAAACATGCTAAAAGTGCAGATGTGCACTAAATCATATAGCTTTGGATGGGATCTGAGGATTCAAACTCTGGTCCTCATGTTTACAAGAAAACATTTTATCCACTAAGCTGTTTCTTCAACCCAAGTGTGAAGTAGTTCACATTCCAGTGTCACTGTATTCCATCCTATTAGCCAAGTCAATGACAGGTAATATGTCTTTTTTAAAGAATACTAAAATTACTTTTGATAAAATTCAATACCAATTTATGAGAATTATAAATATTAGTATATAAGAAATCCTCTTGTTATATATTAGTTAAGTCATATTAATATGAAATATTTACTTACTTTATGATCAATAAAATTTTTGTATGATATCACTTAATTTTGCATTGTATTAAGATTGCTAACCAATAGACTATGGCAAGAAAAGGAAATATAATTATAAAACTATCATTATTTATGAGGCATTTGGATGTATACAGATAAATTCTAATCCATCTGAGAAATCAATTATTTTCATGTTCAAATTCATATCTCAGCCCTTTCTTTTGTATTTAATGGTCCTGACATTTCAAATTTAAATTTTAAGTAGATGTGTCAGGAAACTTAAGACACCCTTGCAGTAAAAAGAACAATATGAAGAACTTGATATATTGAGTATCAAAATTTAATATCAATTAATTATAATAAAATCAGTTTTTTAATAATTAATATTTGTATCAGTGATGTAGAACAGGAAGCCAAAGGGCACAGTTAACTGCTTATATTTGATTGATTTTAAAGGAGTTCTTCAAAAAGTTAACCAGATATGGATACAACTAGAGAATTGTGTAGATATGCCTCAAAAAACAGTAACTCTCTACCATACACTCGCAATAAAAACCAATTAGAGTTAAACTGTAAATATAATCTCAAAGGCTAAAATAAGAATGTTATAAAGCATATAGTATATTGTGATCTCAAATAGAGAAAGTCACAAAAACTATAAATCATGAAAAGTTTAAAAAATTTGAACTTCATTTCATCAAAAGGCATATTAAGCAAAAAGAAAAAGTAAGTCATTTGTTAGCTTCACCAAATTAAGCAACATAGGCTTCATGTCTAGAAAAGATACAGGACTCATAAATCAGCACAAAGAGGTTATTCAAGAAAAAGTGGGTGAGATATTTTAATAGGCATCTTGGGAAACCAAGTGGCCAAGAAACTCTTAACATGCTTCTCATCTTAAAGAAAGATAGGGAAGTACAAATTAAAAGTTCATCAGTGCAGTTCTGTATATTTAGTACAATAACTAAAATTAGGACCCCAAGTTTACTACAGGTATCTAAGGAGTATCAGATGCACTCAGACATTGTCCACAGAAATGTAAATAGCTTAATTTCTTACTTCTTTGCAAAATGCCTAAAGCATGGAGGGACCCACAGCTCTGGCCACATATGTGGCAGAGGATGGCCTTGTTGAACATCAGTGGGAGGAGAGACCCTTGGACCTGGGGGTGTTTGAAGCACCAGTGTAGGGGAATGCTAGGGTGGGAAGGCAGGAGTGGATGGGTGGGTGGGGAAGCACCCTCATAGAAGCAGGGGAAGAGAGATGGGCTAGGGGATTACTGAAAGGGAGAGCTGGTAAGGGGAAAACATTTAAAATGTAAATAGAGAAAATATCCAATAAAAAAAAAGAAGAAAAAAAAAAAGCACTGCAAACATGAATGACCATTTTTTTCTATTTGTTGTATTTCACAGATACATGTTCCAAATAGAAGCCTTTACCCAGTGAATAGACTTTTTTTTTTGCCACACTTGCTATTTATTATTTTATATTTTACACATGGTGCCATTTTATCACAGAAGAGCAGAGCCAGAGAAAAGACAACAAGCAAAAGTCTGTTGATAATTTGTCTTCATCTTAAGAAGTTAAATGAACCTTAAGCATTTAAGTTTCTTGGTCTGGCGAGACAACTCAGCAAGTAAAGGTATTACCAACTAAGAGTTATGCCAGACTGATATCTGAGTTCAGTACCCAGTACCTGTGTGGTGTAAGAAGAGAACCAGCTCCCACCAGTTGCCCTATGACACACTCTTCCCTCATATACAAATAAGCAAAATGTAATTTAAAAGAATTTATTTTCTGAACACTTAAATGAGAATGTGAAATTGTATGTGTGTGTGTGTACATGAATACATGTGTGCTTGCATGTGTATCATGTGTGTGTGTGTGCATGTGAGCGTGTGTGTATAGGTATGTGTGTGTGGGGGGGTCTATAGAAGGAGAGAAAATGCAGAGTTGATCAAGATTGATAGGCTAGTAAATAATCAAATAGTCAGAGCCCTGTCTAGGTGGTTCACTTTTCCCGACTTATTTTAAACAAAGGAACCACAATAGAAATACTGTAAAACAAAGAACTAGCATACAATAGATGGTTTAGCTTTGGCTGATTTTTCAAATAAAGATGATTACTAAGAAAAATAACACCGGATTATACCTCTGATAAGGAATAGTTATACAAACCTTCCCAGCAGCAGACACTTTGTAGGGCAAAGGGATTTGGAAACCCAGAAAATGCAAGTTAGATTTTGCCTTGTAAAGCATCACTTCTGTCATGCTAACGTTATTCTAAAGAAGCAGACAAAAATGAGGTATGTTGGCATTTCTTCCCTGCTTCCTGACTATGTTCTCTGCTGGTGCTTATCTTTAGATGTTTTATTTATTTATTTATTTATTTTACATGCTCCACTATGTTCATAGCAGCCCTATTTATAATAGCCAGAAGCTGGAAAGAACCCAGATATCCCTCCACAGAGAAATGGATACAGAAAATGTGGTACATTTACACAATGGAGTACTACTCTGCTATTAAAAACAATGAATTTATGAAATTCTTGGGCAAATGGATGTATCTGGAGGATATCATCCTGAGTGAAGTAACCCAATCACAAAAGAAGTCACTTGATATGCACTTACTGATAAGTGGATATTAGCCCAGAAACCTAGAATACACAAGATACAACTTCCAAAACACAAGAAAATCAAGAAGGAAGATCAACACGTGGATACCTCATTCCTCCCTAGAATGGGGAATAAAATATCCATGGAAGGAGTTGCAGAGACAAAGTTTGGAGCTAAGACAAAAGGATGGACTATTCAGAGACTGCCCCACTGAAGGGTCCATCACATAATCAGCCACCAAATGCAGACACTGTTGCATATGCCAGCAAGATTTTGCTGAAAGGACCCTGATATACCTGTCTCCTGTGAGGCTTTGCCAGTGACTTGCAAATACAGAAGTGGATGCTCACAGTCATCTAAAGAATGGAACACAGGGCGCCCAATGTAGGAGCTAGAGAAAGTACCCAAGAGATAAAGGTGTCTGCAACCCTATAGGTAGAACAACAATATGAACTAATCAGTATCCCCAGAGCTTGTGTCTCTAGCTGCATATGTAGCAGAAGATGGCCTAGTTGGCCATCATTGGAAAGAGAGGTCCCTTGGTCTAGCAAACTTTATATGCACTAGTAGAGGGGAATGCCAGGGCCAAGAAGTGGGAGTGAGTGGGTAGGGGAGCAGGACAGGGGGAGGGTTTTGGGGACTTTTCAGATAGCATTTGAAATGTAAATGAAGAAAATATCTAATAAAAAAATTTTTAAAGGGAATAGACTCTTGATAGTTACCCCTCCTGACTCATTTTAGAATGTTTTCAGGTTAACTCTTTCATGTAAACAACAATAAAAATATTTGCATTTAAAAAAAAACCACAAAGCTATCACCTTCAAGTTTCTAAATGCCAAGTAACATAGTGCATGATTTCTATAGTTCTGACCAAATGATGTTATGTCATCTGCTTAGTCTCAGAGGCAGTGATGAGCCTGGTTTCTGTGATCCTGTCTATATTCTCAAAATTACACAGTGAAGAATATGCTTGCAAACATATTCACTCTAAACACTGGTAAAACAAATTTCCTTATAGATTGAAGTCCCTGGTATTCCTATCATTCAGTGGAGTACTATAGAAGCTCATATAGACATACCAAAGTATCCTGTCTCTTAGTTGCGTCTACTGGTCCTCCTCAAACATAGTAGCATGCTTCTTCAAAGTCAACAAAGAGGATTACTAGAGAAGTCACTTAGGAGAGAAGAATGTATAAGATAATGTATTATGAAAAGGATGACCTGCTACCTCTGCTGTATAATGTAAGCTAGTTCAGTCCCTTGTCCACCATAATTGTCACATTCTTTTAATTAGATGTAGTCCACAGCATCTGTTTACACTCAAAGGAAGAAGGCTAACCAAAACATGGATACCAGAAAGTAGAATTTATTGGAGGTTACTAAACAGTCTGTCCACCAAACTATTTTAGGAAGCACATTTGTAATGTTCACTAAAGCTGAGCCCACACCCTATGACCCAGCAATTCTTTTCACAAGCATAAAACAGGCAGAAATGCTTCAAAAAACATAGAAACAACACATACCAGAATATTTATATCTCAAGATAGCAAACAATCTGCAGGTCCATCTATAGAACACACAGAAAAATAAATGAGTGCATTTACATAAATCTAGTACAGCAACAAAAATAAAAAGATAAATCTCACAAATATTTCAGGATGAGGTAAGACGGGCACAGAAGAATGCATGCCATAAGGTTTTATTACTTTTGAACTTTTAAAAATAAAAGTAATAATATTCATGGAAAAATAGTTCCACAATGAGTACAAAAACATAAAATGGGGGAACTAGGAAAGTCAAAGAAATACCACTATAAGGAGGAGATGGCAATTAAGAGCAAGTCTGAAGTACCATAAGCATTATCTATATATTTTATCTTGCTAAGTGTGGTATGTATGCAAGTATTTTTCTTTGTTATAAAGCATTATGCTCTTTTGGCATCTATTTGTCACTGTTTAGATATAAAGATCAGAGAGAGAGAGAGAGAATAAACAGATAAATGATAGGTAGACAGGCAGATAGATGACATATAGTAGATAGATGGATAGATAATAGAAATAGATTATCAGTGATGATGATACTAGATAGACAGAGACAGATAGGTAGAATGATAAATGGATGATAGATGATGAGGTGATAGATAGATAGATAGATAGATAGATAGATAGATAGATAGATTGATAGATGATAGAGAGGTAGCAGATTATAGACAAATGATAGGCAGATACATGATAAACACTTAGAGATATAGGCTTTAAAAGCTTACAAAGTCCACATTGTAATGAAAACATTCAACATTTATTTCCTAGTTCTTGAATTTAACACCATCTGAGAAAACCGAGTCTCTGTACAACAGAACATTCATAGAGAGATATGGTAATGGACATAGGAAACATTATACTGTATATACAAACCCCACAGAGAAATACAGTAGCTCCTGCTGACTTCCCTAAATTGGAAGGACCTACCTATCCTTTGATCCAATCTCTGCTGCTGAATTCCTAAGTTCTTTGCCACTTTAACCCTCTCTACTGTGCATACACATGATTCTTCCACAAAAGAAGAAGAAGAAGAAGAAGAAGAAGAAGAAGAAGAAGAAGAAGAAGAAGAAGAAGAAGAAGAAGAAGAAGAAGAAGAAGAAGAAGAAGAAGAAGAAAAAGAAAAAGAAGAAAGGGAAGGGGGACGGGAAGGGGAAGAGGAAGGAGGAGGAGAAGAATAAGGAGAAAAAGAAAAAGAAGAAGGAGAAGAAAAAGAAGAAGGAGAAGGAGGAGGGGAAGGAGAAGAAGAATGAGTAGAAAAAGAAAAAGAAGAAGAAGGAGAAAAAGAAGAAGAAGGAGAAGGAGAAGGAGAGGAAGAGGAAGAGGAAGAGGGGAAGGAAGAGGAAGAAGAAGGAGGAAGAGGAGAAGAAGAAGAAGAAGGAGAAGAAGAAGAAGGAGAAAAGGAAAAAGAAGAAGAAAAAGAAGAAGGAGGAGGAGAAGAAGGAGAAAAGGAAAAAGAAGAAGGAGAAAAAGAAAAAGTAGAAGGAGGAGATGGAGGAGGAGGAGGAGGAGAAGGAGAAGGAGGAGGAGGAGAAGGAGAGAAGAAGAAGAAGAAGAAGAAGAAGAAGAAGAAGAAGAAGAAGAAGAAGAAGAAGAAGAAGAAGAAGAAGAAGAAGACTTGAAAAAGAGAAAGAGAAAAAGAAAAAGAAAAAGAAAAAGAAAGAAAAAGAAGAAGTTTTTTCCTACCCCAGGTCCTAGTACTACAGCTTCAGAGGAAAGAATCTTTTAAGTACTATGAGACAGAAACTATCTCCTAATTCCCAAACAAAAGCATTGTTTTTGGATGGCATGGAAGCACATGCTGGTAATCACAGTCTGGGAGACTGGAGCCTAGAGTTTCAGAGTTGAAGGTTACCCTCAGCAACATAGCAAATTCAGTGTATACCCAGGAGATATGAAACTCTATCTCAAAAAATATTTGTAAAGAACTACTTTCAAAAATATTTTCCATTTCTAAGAAAGAGTAAAGTGTCCACACTTTGGTCTTCGTTCTTCTTGAATTTCATGCGTTTGGCAAGTTGTATCTTATATCTTGGGTATCCTAAGTTTCTGGGCTAATATCCACTTATCAGTGAGTACATACTGTGCACAAAACACCCATGGAAGGAGTTACAGAGACAAAATTTGGAGCTGTGACGAAAGGATGGACCATCTAGTGATTGCCATATGCAGGGATCCATCCCATAATCAGCTTCCAAACGCTGACACCATTGCATACACTAGCAAGATTTTGCTGAAAGGACCCAGATATAGCTCTCTCTTGTGAGACTATGCCGGGGCCTAGCAAACACAGAAGTGGATGCTCACAGTCAGCTATTGGATGGGTCACACGGCCCCCAATGGAGGAGCTAGAGAAATTACCCAAGGAGCTAAAGGGAACTGCAACCCTATAGGTGGAACAACAATATGAACTAACCAGTATCCGGGAGCTCTTGTCTTTAGCTGCATATGTATCAAAAGATGGCCTAGTCGGCCATCACTGCAAAGAGAGGCCCATTGGACTTGCAAACTTTATATGCCCCAGTACAGGGGAACGCCAGGGCCAAAAAGGGGGAGTGGGTGGGTAGGGGGTTGGGGGGTTGGTATGGGGGACCTTTGGGATAGCATTGAAAATGTAAACGAGGAAAATACCTAATAATAACAAAAAAAATTTCACTGTTAAAGTTTGCCTGTCCAATGGGCCTCACTGGACCTAGGACAATATTTTTGTTTTTACAATAAATGCCAACAAGTAAGTGAATGACTGAGCTAATATCTGTGCTCTAGCCAGCTCTATAATTTCTTAGGTTTGCTACTTTGAGCAAGTTTCAACTTCTTTCCATTTCATTCCCATTTTTAAAATGAGGCCAGTATATGTTCTACAAATTTTAACAAGCTGTTGAAGGGTTTATTCAAGTTTCATGGGATATATATACATGCATATACACATACACATACACACACACATACACATACACATATACATATATAGAGAGACTTTATATACATACATATATATAAATATAAAAACTATGTCATATGACAGAATTAACAAAACATTCTCATTAACAAAAATGTTTTAAGAATGAAAGAAATCTTCTTCATCTAAACCTGTAATTTATAATTGAGCACTGCTCTGAAATGGAGTAGACAGTCTCCAGCCTCCTATAGAAAGGACTTGCAAAATGAAATTTTTCTAATTCTGAAGAAGAGAAAAGTACAACAGTTGCCATGTTAACTTTCTATCACTGCAGGAAAAACTCTATGCATCTTTAGTAGAACAGTATTACCTCTGTGGACACCCACCATACATCTATCCTAGAATGATGGAGTTCTCTGCTTGCAAGTCACAATTTGAAATCAGGGTGTCAGATATGGGTGAGTACTTTCATGAAGACTTGAAAAACTATACTTTTGAATCTATTGTTATTATTGGTGGAATTGAATTACTTGTGTTGTTATTGTTATTGTTGTTGTTGTTCTTCTTCTTTTTTTTTAAAGGACAGTGTCCCAATTCCATTTCTATCTTTAGGTCACTCTTAGCTCCTTAGAAAAGGTCTATATCCATTGCTGGGTGGACCAATCCATGCTAAAGTAAAAATTTGAGCACCCAATTCTCATGATTTGAGTTTGGGACTTCCTTCTTAGCAATTTTCAAAGCGGACTTTACCCATTTCCATGACTCATGTGGTTATGTCAGATCACTATATGAAATTCTGAAGAAGCAAGTAACCCACATGACATTATTTAACATGAAAGTAAGACCCATGCTGTTTGCCATCCAGGAAGACATATGAAGCAAGAACATGGGATGAGGAGGATTTTGCATACCATCTTAGAAAATTGCCTGGCCAGAGCCTTGTCATTGGTGATAAGGACATACTCCCCAGGGAAGCCATTCTAGAATAAGCACTTGCCAAGATACTTATGAACCCTGCTTTAGACAAAAATCAAACTTTAAATATGAATTTAATATCGTGTACTTTTGGTTGCTCTACTGCAGAAATTTTCAGTTGGGTAGCTATCTACTAATGAGTCATTAAATTAATTTAATGGTTCGCAACCAATTTATTTTTAACTAAAATAATAAAAAGAGAAATAAAAGAAATATCATGAAGCAACTGAGTATGATGAGGTTCGTTTGAAATCTTAAAATCAATAAATTCTCAAGTGAAGAGAGAGAGCTTCACATTGGAGCTGTTTGCAGTTTTGTGTGCATGCTGTACCCAAGAGGAATATACACAGTAGCTAAAAAGACTATGGAAGCCACTACTCTGTCTTATAGGAAGTATGTCATGATCAAATTACTTAGTCTAATCAATAAATATGATCCTTAGTATCAAGTTTAACATTACTTTATACTGTTAAAAATCACTCCAGATTTTAAAATAGTCTGGCTTTGCAACATTAAATTACTCAAATTTAGTAACCTAAATTACTCTTTATTGTAAACTTTTGTACCTTTCTATTTATTTTCTTCATGTATCAGCTAGGGCAGCCTTCAAGGCTTGCACTTACTGAGTCTCCTTAAATATTTGAAATAGTCATAAACTAAAAAGGATTTTTATTTTTCAATCATTAGCAGGTTTTGCTACTATTTCTATTCCATCAGAAGGAAACTAAGTTTTACTAGGAGATCTTTGGGACATGATGTTTTCCCACTGAGCTTATCCATCCATAGTAATCTAAGCAATTTGCTTAGCTTCTAGCACACTGCATTTATGTTGATTTACCTATCAGTTAGGTTGCCTGTCTACATGGGTGTCTCAACTGAAGATTCAAAGAGAAACAAAACTAGGCTCTGTGATCATGATTCTTATATACTCTGACCTTGGAAGCAGCTGCTATGCTTCTTCTTGAAAAGTCTGTTCCTTAGTGTTCAACTTGTTAACCCACCTCTCAAATCATGTCTCATCAAGTAGTCTGCTGTCTGCTTTATTCCCTTATAGGATGGACAAAGCAAGCAATTCAGCAAGATATTTGGATTTACCAGGTTCTACCCATTTCTATCACCCACCCACAGTCCTGCAGCACAGAGTGGACTCTCTTAAATTCATGGGAAATTTTTATACAGTATTGTATATAAGCCCTCTTTGAAAGAGAGACTTTAAGAAAATTGGGATTATTTTACAAACGTATGTTTATTTGTTTGTGCTTGTAAGGCAAAACAAAATAAAATACTTCAAATCCTCAGACAAAGGCTCTTATTGGTTAGTGTGTGACTGGTCATTGGTTCAACATTCAATCCAAGATTAAAATGTAAGAAGAACATAAAGAAGCGGGTCAGTGGTGGCACACACCTTTAATCCCAGAATTTGGGAGGCAGAGGCAGGCAGATTTCTGAGTTTGAGGCCAGCCTGGTCTACAGAGTGAGTTCTAGAACAGAAAGGGCTACATAGAGAAACCCACAAACAAACAAACAAACAAACAAACAAAAGAATAACATAAAGATAGTAAATGAAACTCACTGGACAGTGGATACCTATCACAACTGCTATTATAATCCATATATAATACATATATATATATATAAAAGCAACCAAATATATATGTAAACTACCCCAAGAATGAAGCAGAACATCAAGTTAATATTTTGGTAGTTAATAAGCAAACGAAAAATAAAAGTTGCAGGGTAAAAACCTGAGTAGCAGCTTGAATATAGTACTTTTAAACATAGCCACTGGGGCCAGGTGGTGGTGGCGCATGCCTTTAATCCCAGCACTTGGGAGGGAGAGGCAGGTGGATTTCTGAGTTTGAGGCCAGCCTGGTCTACAGAGTGAGTTCCAGAACAGCCAGAGCTACACAGAGAAACCTGTCTCACAAAACAAAACAAAACAAAACAAAACAAAACAAAACAAAACAAAACAAAAAAAAGAAAAAAAGAAAAACATAGCCACTGAATTTAATCATTAACTGTAATGTGCCACAAGAAAGATGAAAGTTAGCAAAGCAACATAAATTGGTTAGATATGAAAGAAAAGTTGATAGATAATAGAATTCTCATAACAGATAGGGATCCAATGGACAACATGGATACCATTTTATAAACTAAATACATGTACAAAACCCTGATTTACTTAGTAGATCTGATGTTATACAAAGAATAGCAACCAATCTGGCACTTAATCTAAGATTCTTCACTACTTCCAATGACACCGATATGAAGGAGATTGTAATTATTTGCAGTTAATGGTGATTTAAAATGCTGGAACTCATAGGATTGCTAATATAGATAAGAATGAACTTTTCAAGGCTATCCTAGCTTTTGGTTTTTGTTTTCTGAATGTTTATGAGAATAATGCCACTAGAAATATAAATATTTTAGGGAGCTTTGGGAAGAAAATCTGGAGGTGGAACAAAAAGCAGTGGCTGTACTATACTATCAAAAGTAGGACCACAAATTCAAAAAGCAACAGGGACCCTGAAGTTCAAGAAATTGTGAAAACATGAGACTCTGAGGGCTTGCACCACACTGGAAAGCAGCTGTTGCACTTGAATGTTCAACGTGAACTTACATCATTTCAATGAGGAGAATAGGAGGACTGCTGCAGGGTCATTTACCCTTTCAAAGGACCCTGAAGATCACAGAACTTTGTAATTGCTTTCAATGTTTATAAAATGTAGAGGGACAAAAACCACCTTTCTCTTATAATGTATAATCAATTTTGAGCTCAAATCCTGGTATATGTGACTTGTTCTAGAAGAAAATAACAGCATGACACAAGGAAAAATTTATATATCATTCGATAGTAGTAAAAATATAACAGACTTTCAGGAAATGCTATCATTTTTAAATTATCTATGGAGGACAGCTTAATTTCAGATTATAATTCAGTTAATGTTGACCAAAATTACCCAAAATCTTCCTAATTCTATCAATATATATACCAAACTCAAATTCATCAAGACCTGGGGTCAAGTGGATGTTGATCCCACTGTCCAACAAGCCCGTAGTGCAGACCCAGGCATTAGAAATCCCAAATTCTTCACAAAAGGTCACATTCAAATCATTAACTTTGATATATACCCTCAAGAGAAGGGTTAGTATTAATAATATCTCCCTTCCTGCAAATGTCACTCAATTGCATTAGCTTACTTGACAGTATTTCTGCTATTTCTAGCTCATTCATGGCCTGAATCATCAGAACAGAGTCAATAGCTTATTTCTTGTTGTTTTAGATCAGTGGCTCTCAACCTCCAAAATGCTGTGACCCTTTAATACAGTTTCTCATGTTGTGATTCCCCAACCATAAAATTATTTTTGCGGTTACCTCATAACTGTAATTTTGTTACTGTGATGAATCTTAATGTAAATATCTGTGTTGAAATGTACATATCTGTCTTAGGCATCCCTATAAAAGGATTTTTGACTCCCAAAGTAGTTACAACCCACAATGGAGAACCACTGTTTTAGAGCTAATATTTAAGGGAAATAAAATATTCATTTGGAACTCTCTCCCTATTGGACAGGGATTGCTCTGGCTCTGTTTGTCTCTCAGTTCATTGGCTCTGTCTTCTGATCAGCCACTTTTCTTCACAGTAGCATCACCTGGATTATTTCCTGGGGCTTCAAAGCTGAAAGAAGAGAGTTAATCTCTCCAGAGCAGAGGGCCTACGTTACCCTGAGTGTGCTCATCTTTCCTCAGTTCATCAAACAGCAACTTGTTTAAACTCCTCTCAATACAGCAGACATGCAGTCATTTTTCTTTTGTCTTTAACTGACGTTAGCCTTAACTTTATCCTCATTGAAACTTGCTAAGTGCAATTATGCATGGTGTAACAACATTTTGGTTAGTAAAAGATTCTGTGTATAACAATGATCTCAAGAGTACAGCGAAGCTGAATATCCTTATCTTAACATTGAAACAATGTATTATGCATATTTTCATAGTGATACTACTGTAAACAAATTTACTGCACACTAACTATATAAAAGTGTATAACAGAAAAACTAGTAGAGGGTACAATAATTGATAATGATGTCAAACAACTGTTACTTATTTTGCATTAACTATGAAATAATTTTATCATTATTTTAGAGGTTACTTCTTTTTTAATGCAGTTTACGATGAAACATTATGACACATTATAGCAACATAAGCATCCTCCCTCTAAAAGTTCATCATGCCTGTCACTTGATTGTATCAAGAGTATAGGTAAAGTACATGACATTCACCATCCAGGCTTATGTGAATACACTCTGTAAGGCTCATGCAATGATGCAGTATCTCGATAGCATATTTTTAGACTGTGTTTTATATGCCACTTTACAAACTGAGGGGATATATATATATATATATATATATATATCAAAGCAGAAGTAAAACTCTAGAGCGAAGGAAACTAATGGGAGCAAGAGAGACAAAAAAAATGAAGAAAAAAGAAGACATGGACTAAATTTAAATTTTCACAAAAGACAATGTGCATATGTAAATAAAATTGAAAGTAAAATGGAACAATCCTGCAAGTGTACCTCAACCCTGAGTGCCGCATCCAGCTCAGCAGGATGCAGGTGTACTGCTGACCGTGACCTTCAAGGCTTGTTACTGGAAATGGTTAAAGTCTCTCAGCCAGCCAGCTTCAATAGCTATCTTTCATAAGTTTGAAGAGTTACAGTATACTTTAAGTCTCTGTAGCTCTGCCTCTCTGTTTCTCTGACTCTCTACTCCCCCTCTCTCTTTCTGCGTGTGTGTGTGTGATATGTGTGTGTATTCATGTCTGTGAACGTCCCTTTGGAGACTAGAGGTTACTGTTGACTGCTGGGTGTCCTCCTCAAGCTGGCTCTACACTTTTTTTTTTGAGACAGGGTCTCTCCCTACCTTCCTCTCTCTTTCCCTCCCTCCTTCCCTCCTCTCTTTTCCTCTCCCTCTCCTTCTTCCTCTACCCCACCCATCTCTCATTTTTTATTTTATTTTATTTTTTTATTAGGTATTTATTTCAGTTACATTTCCAATGCTATCCCAAAAGTCTCACACACACTCCCCCACCCACTCCCCCACCCTCCCACTCCCACTTCTTGGCCCTGGCGTTCCCCTGTACTGAACCATATAAAGTTTGCACGACCAATGGGCCTCTCTTTCCACTGATGGCCGACTAGGCCATTCTCTGATATATATGCAGCTAGAGACACGAGCTCCAGGGGATACTAGTTAGTTCATATTGTTGTTCCACCTATAGGGTTGCTCCGGGGGGTACTGGTTAGTTAATATTGTTGTTCCACCTATAGGGTTGCAGATCCCTTTAGCTCCTTGGTTACTTTCTCTAGTTCCTCCATTGAGGGCCCTGTGATACATCCAATAGCTGACTGTGAGCATCCACTTCTGTGTTTTCCAAGCCCCAGCATAGTCTCACAAGAGACAGCTATATCTGGGTTCTCTCAGCAAAATCTTGCTAGTGTATGCAATGGTGTCAGCATTTGGAAGCTGATTATGGGATGGATTCCCGGACATGGCAGTCTCTATATGGTCCATCCTTTCATGCCAGCTCCAAACTTTGTCTCTGTAACTCCTTCCATAGGTGTTTTGTTCCCAATTCTAAGAAGGAAAAAAACCAATACAAGGACGGAAACCACGTCCTAGAAAAAGCAAGAAGGTAATCCCTCAACAAACCTAAAAGAAGACAGCCACAAGAACAGAATGCCAACTTTAACAACAAAAATAATAGGAAGCAACAATGACTTTTCCTTAATATCTCTTAATATCAATGGACTCAACTCCCCAATAAAAAGGCATAGACTAAC
Organism: Mus musculus; assembly: GCF_000001635.26. Lineage (NCBI taxonomy): Eukaryota > Metazoa > Chordata > Mammalia > Rodentia > Muridae > Mus > Mus musculus. The sequence goes on along the minus strand of NC_000076.6, from coordinate 54,421,571 downwards.
AGACTGGCTACACAAACAGGACCCAACATTTTGTTGCTTACAGGAAACACATCTCAGGGAAAAAGACAGATACTATCTCAGAATGAAAGGCTGGAAAACAATTTTCCAAGCAAATGGTCTGAAGAAACAAGCTGGAGTAGACATTCTAATATCTAATAAAATCAACTTCCATCTCTCATTTTAATTAAAATACAATTACATAATTTCTTTGCTTTTCTTACCTCTCTCCAATCCTTCTCATGCCCCTCCACCCTCCCATCCCACCCTTCTCAAATCCATGGCCCCTTTTTCTTGAATTATTGTCATGACATATATGTATAATATATACAAATGCAATCTTTTGGGTCTGTTTAGTGTTGTTTGTGTGTATACAATTTCAGGGCTGACTACTTGGTATTGAATAACCAACTAGGGGTCTCATCCCTGTGAGAGACTCATTCTTTCTTTTCAGTAGTCATTATTTTCCTACAGTTCTTCATCTAGGGTGAGGCACAGTAAGATTTCCACCATGTACATTAACATATCTATTGGTGTTATCATTATTGGGTCTGGTTACAGTAGTCATAATGTTAATGTATCATGGGTATAGTTTCCTGTCATTTTTTAGAGACAATCTCACATCAGACTTCCTGGTCCTTTAGCACTTATAATCTTTCTGTCACTTCTTTCCTGATGCTCCAAGAGCCTTGGGTGCAGGAGTTGTGTTGTAGATGTACCTGTCGGTGCTGCATTCACTTTTACCAATTGATCTCTGCATTGTGTTCAGTTAGAGTTTGCTGTAATGGACACTATCTACAAAAAGAAGCTCAGGTCATGGCCATATAGGAGAACCTATTACCACCCTGTTACTAGGCGAGCATCAGTTCTAACTGCATTCTAAAACTTCTTAAACTCACAGGTACGTAGAGATTTCACCATTTATCAGAAACAGGATATCATGATGAACCTAGAACTCACCTAACTTGATAAACTGCCTATCAGTAAGTGCCAAGGACCTTCATGTGTCTCTCTCCCAGTGCTATATTTATAGGCTTAAGCATAATACCCAGCTTTTCACACAGGTGCTAGGCATCCAACTTCAGGTCCTAATGTTTAGACAGCAAGCACATTACAAACTGAGCTTTCTTCGTAGTATCAAGATTGTTTTATTCAAAATTAAAGCTCAGGAAATAGATACACACACACACACACATACACACACACACACACACACACATACACACACAGAGAGAGAGAGAGAGAGAGAGAGAGAGAGAGAGAGAGAGAGAGAAACACAGAGAGAGACAGAGAGAGACAGAGGACAGAGAGTGACAGAGAGAGACAGAGAGAGACAGAGAGAGACAGAGAGAGAGTCTGCATATTAAAGAGCACAGGATAGAACCAGATAAAAATCACTAAAAGTGCATATCTAATGCCTTCTTTTGGGATTGGGTTACCTCACTAAGGATGATATCCTCCAGATATCAGATTTGCCCAAGAATTTCATAAATTCATTATTTTTAATAGCTGAGTAGTACCCCATTGTGTAAATGTATGACATTTTCTGTATCCATTCCTCTGTTGAGCGACATCTGGGTTCTTTCCAGCTCTGGCAATTATAAATAAGGCTGCTATGAACATAGTGGAGCATGTGTTCTTATTACTAGTTGGAACATCTTCTGGGTATATGCCCAGGAGAGGTACTGCTGGATCTTCCACTAGTACTATGTCAAATTTTCTGAGGAACCAACAGACTGATGTCATAAGTGGATATTAGCCCCAAAACTTAGAATACCCAAGATACAATTTGCAAAACACAAGAAAATCAAGAAGAGGGAAGACCAAAGGGTGGATACTTCATTCCTCCTTAGAATAGGGAACAAAATACCCATGAAAGGAGTTACAGAGAAAAAGTTTGGAGCTATGATGAAAGGATGGACTATCCAGAGACTACCCCACCTGGGGATCAATCCCATAATCAGCCACCAAACCCAGACACTATTGCATATACCAACAAGATTTTGCTGAAGGGACCCTGATATAGCTGTTTCATATGAGGCTATGCCAGTGCCTGGCAAATACAGAAGTGGATGCTCACTGTCATCTATAGGATGGAACACAGGGCCCCCCAATGGAGAAGCTAGAGAAAGCACCCAAGGAGCTGAAGGGGTCTGCACCCTATGGGTGGAACAGCAATATGAAATAACCAGTACCCCCAGAGCTCGTGTCTCTAGCTGCATATGTAGCAGAAGATGGCCTAGTCAGTCAACACTCGGAAGAGACACCTCTTGGTATTGCAAACTTTATGTGCCCCAGTACAGGGGAGTGCCAGGGCCAAGAGGTGGGAGTGGGTGGTTAGGGGAGCAGGGTGGGAGGAGGATTTAGGGAATTTTCAGGATAGCATTTGAAATGTAAGTAAAGAAAATATCTAATAAAAAAAGAATTAAAAAATCACTAAAAGTTAGTTGAGAAATCATAGCCAATTTTTGTAGTATTAAATACTAGTTTCTTAATTTCTACTAATTTGATCTGAAGCTTGGAATTTGAAAAAAAAAAGTAGTTGAAGCTGGAGGAAGAGAAGACTCACTCTTTAGGCTTACTAGCTATTCTTCCAAAGGACCCAAGTTTGATTCCTGGCTCTCAACTGCCTAAATCTCTAGCCCCAGGGAATCCTATTTCCAACTCTCTTCTAGCTTCCATGGGAATCCACATGTACTATCTGTCTTTCTTTCTTTCTGTCTGTCCGTCTGTCTGTCTGTCTCTATGTTTCTCTGTGTGTGTCTGTCTCTCTTGTTCTCACCCTCTCCTGATATAGGTATAGATATTGATATGCATATAGATATAGATCTTACACAGACACACACCACAAGCATACACACATGCTTGTGCATGTAGACAGAAATAAATACATTTTCAAATTAATAAAATATGGTCCAAGAGCAATCACTATTTTACTGGGTAATTATGCTACCCAATACCATCTGTTTTACACAGTGATGGCAGCCTAAAATGTCAGCTATCAAACACTGGAATTCTGAGAAGTAAAACACTTACCTCACAAAGCATGAGGATCTGAATTTTATCCTCAAAACGCATGTTAAAAAGCTGGGCATAATGTTGTACACTTGCAATACTGGGGAGGTATTAAAAGGAGGTGCCTGAATGGCCATCCCTGGTGTGCTTAAGTGGCCATCCTAGTCTAATCAGCCATCCCCAAGTTGCAATGAGGAAATCTTTCTCAAAAAGCAACATGGATGGCCTGTAAAGGATGGTGCTGATGTTTGGCCTTCATATCTATATACACACATGTACTTGCACACATGAATATTGACCCATATGCCCAGCTTACACATACACCCAGACCATATACTGAAACAGGTATATACACAAAAATTAATCAGCCCACTAGGCTATGATTTCTATAGACATAAAGGACATTGACCAGTCTTAGAGCCTCTTCTTCAGTGCTTCAACCTCTCACTCCTTATCCTATGGCACTGCATAAGGCTGGGTCAACATCCTTATGTGTAACTTTAAGAACTGAACTAAGAATTCCTGAGAGTGATTTCAGAGCTTTAGTTTCCGTTACTTCATCACCTCTAATCTTATTAAATAGTCTCAATTCTTCATGAGCAGAGTTAAAAATGCATTGAAATATCTTCATATTCGATTACCTGTTTCTTAGTATATTTCCATTCATAACCTACTCTTCACTAGAATCCCAACAAAGGCTATCGACATTTTTCTGTCATTTATGCGTGTGTTTCTATAATATGCATGTGTTTACAAGTATGTGCACTCATATGTGTCTGTGGGTGCATGATCACACATATGTATACATGTAGAAGACTAAATTTGGTACTGTGAGTCTTCCCCTAACATGTCCCACATATTCTCTCAGGCAATGTTTCTCATGTAAGCCTAGAACATACTGATTTGGGCATTCTGTCTATCCAGCTTGCTACAAGAATATTGCTTCCCGCTCGACCGGCAAGAAAGACGCAACAAACCAGAATCTTCCGCGGCAAAAGCTTTATTGCTTGCTTCTCAGGAAGATCCCAAACCGGGAAAATGGCGCTGCTTTTATAACCCGCAGCGTGACGTTTCAGCACCTGATATGGCGTGACAGCTCCCGATTCGTTGCTTGCCCATCACCCCACTATTACACCCCGAGAATGGGAGTGACTAGGAGTGAATTCACTCTTGCACCTGCGTACAGGACTTGTTTACTAGTTAGGCCCGCGCCATCTTATAATGGCGATTGCTCGCGGCACACACGGCTCTCCTCAGAGATTACTGGCAGCACGCATGCGATTGCTCGCAGCACGTACCGGCTCTCCACACAAGAATCCTGTCTCCATTTTCCAACCGCCAAGATTACAGGTGGGCTGCCATGCTCATCCCTCATTTACACTGCTGCTGGGGATTCTAATTCTAATCATTATGCCTGCACAGCAAGTAGATTAACCACTGAGCAATCTCCCCAGGCCCCAGACTATCAAATTTTTGGTTAATCGTCTCTTAATGGTTTTCCCCAACAGTAAATACTTAGGCTCTCTTCCCACATACTTATGAAAAATTATAATCTTCTTTAACAATGGTCTTATTTATACAACAGGGATGTCAACATTGAAAATGAGCAGCAAGATAAATACAAGCCTCAGCCTTGCCTTTGTATAAGAAATTACTCAAGTAAGTGATCAATAGAAATCTTTGGCCAACACATAAGCTGATTGTTAAAACTGAATAAGCACTTACAGCACACTAGGTATTGAATACATATGAAGAAGGATATTAAATCATCCTTGTTATTTTGCAGGAGGCCTTGACAATAGGATTTACCTCCTCCGCGTATTTGGAAAGCACAAACTTATTAAAATAAAATAAAGCACAAATCTAGTTAAATAGCAAAACAGAGGTACATTTGTATGGAATTTATACATTTGCATAAGAATCATCAGAACTTCTAATGGCAATAACCAGGTAAATAGTCTATGAAAGATTTTCAATAAAACACAACTGGAGTTACTATAGCTTTATCCGTCTGGTGTTATACAGTTAGCTGTTTGCAGAAGTTTTGAGCTTTCTCATTCCCGAAATTTTCCTGATTTGGGATGCTTAGTGACTCTATAATACTCAGCTCCAGAAATAGGGGAAATGAAGTATTCTGCTTTAGCAACAAAATAATCTCTTTCTTTCTCATTTCATATGAATTTTCAGTGCATATTTATAGTACATAGCCACAACACCTAGTATTTCAACTAATTCACTTCATCTAAATTGACAGAGAAACTATAACTTTGGGATTACTAATATATTGAATAAAATGCCATGGGCCTCCATGCCACAAATAATTCTAGGCCTTAAGGTAGATGGACATATAACCCAACCAACAACAGCACGTTCGGTTGGTAAATCTAAATGGCTATGGTCTGTGGACTTCTGATGTGCCCATATAGAAACATCAAGTGTGTGTTGTCTAGGAGACCAATTGATGCGATCGGTAACACTAAGATCATCATAGTTATTGCAGACCTTCTGGGTGATTGAGGATAATGTCTGACAAAAGAACTTTACTTGGTGCAATATTGAAAAGAATATCAATGGTCATGGAATGTGTAGATGACACTTTCAGTTATAACACTAATGTCTTTTTAAAAAATCTGTTTCTTCATGTAATATACATTATATATATGTTATATATACACATATATGCATCACTTATTTTAATTAGCCAACTAGCACATTTTGGCAATTAATATTATATGGAATATCTCCCATATCCAAAATGTATTACTTTTTTTCTGATTTAACAGGCTCTTAATGAAGACCAGATAAGCTAGAGATCACAGGCTGAAGCATCAACTGAATTTAAATTAGAAAGCAGCAGAGTTAGCCTCTTAATAGCTTTGGCCAGTTCATAGAAAAGTGCTGCTGAAGTCATCCTAAATGTATTATAATGAAACAGAGTTACTGACTCAGCATGTTTGTTCTCTGTGGGAGTAGATAGTGCTTTCTCCCCCACCAAAATATAGAAATTAGAGAGATATATGAAACATTTATCAAGAGTGCTAATTATTTTCCCAAATCTTGACTCTTCCCTTTAAAAGAGTGTTGCAAATTTGTACCAAAAACCTTTTAATGGATCTTATGATACTATTAGCAAAGTTAAACTGGGTTCTCAAGTCTCCCTTGGTAAGACTAGTCCTTAATATGAAAAAGAATTGCAGTTTTCCATGTAATTCAGTCTTAGCCTCAACACTATTATAAAATAAACTAAATAGTGTCTGCAACCATTTTTTGACTAGCTTATACAAATTAAATATTACTTGGTCCAGTTTGTTTCTCTGTTGTTGTGATAAAAACACACAAAGCAGAACCAATTTGATGGAGAGAAGGGTGCATTTGTCACACAATCTATCAACCAGTGGCCTCTCCTGGCCTCCCCTGGTACCAAGGCTCTACTCTTTATTACCTTTTTCTGCCTTCAACACTAGCGCCACATGGGACATTCTTATACATTGCCAAGTTTGGTTTCCAGCTTGGGATGAAGGTTTGGTTTCCTACCTGTATCCTGACACTGAGGAAATGCTTTCCGGAAGATTTCCCACAATGATGCTGGACTCTTATTAATTTTAACTGAATTTTCATCATGAGATAGCCAACATCCGCTGTCCCAAGAAAGCAAAGATTTCACTTAAGTGAAACTGGTCTCTTGTTAATCACAGCTGATTCTTCAGCTCTGACTGAGCAGAAACCAAGATTCCCCGTCCAAATCATCACACTGATAGCTCTAATTGTTCCTTGTGGTACAATGAAATTTCCCTTCTGAAACTTCACAAGTAAGGCCTTGATCACATGCATTTCTCTCACCATTATCTCCCAAGTTTCCAAAATATCTTATTAAGCTCTGAGCACTCAATGACATTTGTAGGCCAAAACTCACAAATCTTCTACCTTACCCCCAAGTAAAGATGAGAAAGTCCCTTGTGTAGTAATATACAATGCTCTGGTACCAACTTCTGCCCTAGTTTGATTTACTGTTGGTATGATAAACATTTTGACTAAAAGCAACTTGGGAGGAAAAGCTTCATTTGACTTACAGGTTACAGTTCATCATTCACGGAAGCAGGCGCTCAAACTGTGAACCTGGAGAGAGGAGTTGATGCCGAGGCTTTGGAGAAATGATGCTGACTACTTTTCCTCCTGTGGCTTCCTTGGTTACTTCTCTTATGCAGCTCAGAACTACCTGGCTAGGGATGGTACCACCCACATTGGGCTGGGCTCTCCTTCATCAATTAGCAGTTAAGAAAATGCCTCTACAGACCTATTTGATGGAAGAAGTTCCTCTATTGAGTTTCCTTATTCTCAGCAGACTCTAATTGACCATAAATACTAACCACCATACAACTTACACACTAACCACCATATATCTTATATACTAAATGTAACATGAATTTCATATATGCAAAGTGATACAATCGGTTTGATTATGCTAGGCTAAAATGAGCTAAATATTCTCAAAGCTCAGTGGCTCAGAGTGTAAACACTTTGTTCTGTTGAGCTTTCTCTCTCTTCCATACCACAGACAGCTAAAGTACTGCTCAATGTTATCTGCTTACCAGCATTCAAGCTGGTAAGGTCACTGTTGTGTTAAATGGGGTCCAGCTCATGTGAATCTGACTTTGGCTTAGCATTGACACATGAAAATGACAAGCATCCCTTTTGTTCACATGTTCCTGGCCAAATACTGAAAGTCACACAGCCAAGTGTGAGGTCAATGGGATTTAAATATATAATCTCTCCACCAGAAGAAACACAGCAAGAAGGGACAAGGCTGGTAAAACAGAAAAAATAATTGAACCATGTTATCAATGTATCATAGGCTGCTTCTTGAAAAATATTTGACATGTGCTTTTGGTATATAAAATATACTGATGCTCAAAATAAGACACAGAGCTGATGCTGACTGATATGGCTGTCTCCTGAGAGGCTCTGCCAGAGCCTGACAAATACAGAGGTGGATGCTCGAAGCCAACCATTGGACTGAGCATGAGGTCCCCAATGAAGGAGTTAGAGAAAGCACCGAAGGAGCTGAGGGGTTTGTAGCACCATGGGGGAAGCAACAGTGTCAATCGGCCAGACCCCCAGAGCTCCCGGGAACTGGAACACCAACTAAAAAGTACACATGGAGGTACCCATGGCTCCAGCCACATTACAGCAGAGGATGGCCTTGTTGGACTTCAATGAGAAGAGCGGTCCTTGGGCCTGAGGGGGTTCAATGCCCCAGTGTAGAGGAATGCCAGGGCAGGAAGGCAAGACTGGGTGGGTGGGGGGGAGACCACCCTCATAGAGGCAGGGGTGGGGGACTGGATAAGGGGTTTACACAGGGAAGACCTGGAAAGGGGATAACATTTAAAATGTACATAAAGAAAATATCAAAAAAAAAAAAAGACACAGCTGAGAATTTTATGTGAGCTTCAACATGAGATGTACATATGCCTCATTTTGAGCCACAGATCCAGGAAAAAAAATGAAAGTATCAGCTGTCCTTACCCACTCCCCAACAAAGTGAGTGTCACATTCCAAAATAAAAGAATGGAAAACCAAAGTAGCCATGGTTTCCACAGATTCTAAATACATTACAAGTACTCCTTGTACTCTCTGAAGGCAGTTGTAGACAACTAAGTGTTTGGTCATTTGATTAATTGCTCCCAAATTAATAAATTGAAAACCTAATCCTCTGTGTGGCTGTCTCATGTATCCCCATGCTGTTAAGGGAATCATTAAGGTTAATGAGGATGTAAGGCCTGTCTGATATGACTATGGCCTTATGAAGGAGACAAGAAAACTTTGCACCCAACTATGCCACCCTCTCATCTGACTGTCACAAACATACACACACACGCACACACACACACACACACACACACACACACACACACACGAAAGAGAGACAGAGTCAGAGGGAGGAACAGATAGAGACAGAGAGCATGCAGGAAAGACCACATGAGCACATTTAAGAAAACCAATGTCTTCACGTTAGGATAAAATCCCTCACTGGAAACTCACCTAGGTAGATAACAATCACAGCTACCTATGCTACAGTACTGGTAAAAAGGATATAGTTTTTGTTAATGGCAGCTTTAGCAGAAAGGTGGGAAACACTCTTACCCTGATTCTGTCTGTGGAAGGTTCTCTAGTGCATTGTTATCTTTAGCCCTTAGCTCTACCCCTGGAAGATCTTTCAGCATAATCTTCCTTTCCCTCTTTGGGAGGACATAAGAGCATGTTACCTTGGAAATGGAGAAGATCTCCTATCCTGTTTCCTTCTCATAATATAGGTCAAACAGGCATAGTATGTTCTGAAAATTAGGTCCTTTAAGGAGGAGCTAGAGAAAGTACCCAAGGAGCTAAAGGGGTCTGCAACCCTATAGGTGGAACATCAATATGAACTAACCAGTACCCCTGGAGCTTATGTTTCTAGCTGCATATGTATCAGAAGATGGCCTAGTCGGCCATCAGTGGAAAGAGAGGCCCATTGGTCTTGCAAACTTTATATGCCTCAGTATAGGGGAACACCAGGGCCAAGAAGTGGGAGTGGGGGTGAGGGGAGTGGGGCGGAGGGTTAGGGGGACTTTTGCGGTAGTATTGGAAATGTAAATGAAGAAAATACCTAATATAAATAAATAAATAAATAAATAAGAATAGTCAAGTCTTGGTTCACAATAGTCAACAAAGATTTCTTAACTACAGTAGTTCCTGCTTTATCTGTAGAGTTCCAGAGATTGTCTAAAACTAACAATCAGACTGAACCAAAGTTTTAGGGAGTATATTAAGAAATTAACATTTAGACTGCATCAGTCTGAATGCATTAATAATAAACTAATATCTAAGGTGCATTTGGTGTCACGTTATGGAAAATTAACTAAAGCCTTTTCTAGAGGAGTAGTTTAACCAAGAATGAGCCCAGATTTGTTCTCTACCTCTCTCACTTTGTCTTTCATTGTCTCCTCTATCTGTAATCTGCCCATTGTAAGAGTCCGAGTCTGTGTCTACCTGAATGCTGCCTTGTACATCTGTCTTTCTCTTTGACTATATTCCTAACAAAGACCATTGTTCTGTTTTACTGAAGAGAAGAAAAAATATCACATGAGAAGGAATAAAATTCCAGAAATTTTTAACAAGATTTTAAAGTCAGACTCCAACTGACCCTAAATGACCCAGATAACCAACGATACTACCAACAGATTTATAAGCTTTATCCATGTTGCTTCCAAAGTTTATAATGGACACTTCTTCTATAGTATTGTTTTCAAATTATTTGCTATTTTCAGAACATACATACACACACGCATTGCTCTCTTGACCGGACATGAAAGAGTACATTTGAGATTAAAGCTATATATTAACTTAGGTTGTAAAATCAGAGTATCTGGGAAATCCATGAATAATTATTACATTGTTCTCTAAAACGCAGGTTAAACAAACAGGCTGAATGTGAGGTAGGGTATCACTTTTAAATCTTATCCGTACTATTAACTTAGGCTATGAAGTCCAGCAAAAGTTCAGCTCCCTTGGAATGTAAGAGCCATTTTCATTTTCTCTACACTAGAACACTACCCATTGTGAAAGGATCATTATTCTGCTTTGAAGGCTTATTAAATAAATTTTGGTTTTCGTATTAACCAGTGATAACACGATATCCAACTAGAGAAGTAACAGCCACTGAGTAGCTGCGTGGCACATGCATCCTAAACAAATACATCTGTGATCCTATCTCAAGCTCACTAGAGAAGTGAAAGACACAATGCCACACCACTTAAAGTGCATATGAATTTAAAAGGATAAATTATTTATTCCTATAATTTTCCACCACATAATTTGAGGCCACAGTTGGATGGAAATACACCAAGGAAAAGAAAACTACGAATGGTAGAGGATGATAGCACGTGACTGCATTTAGTAACACATGCCAACAAACAGCAGTGATTGATCTAAACACATCTTCATTCTTGAAACAACAATGATTTTAGTGCCGTCTCCCTGAGAAATGTCATCTCACTGATACAGTCTAGCGGGTGTCACCTCTGGCAATTGGAAGATCTTTTAAGAGAGGGATTTAGGTCTATGCCCTTCATCTAAGTCACTTTTACTTTACGAGGAGCTGCTGTTGCTGCGCAGACGTTGCAGTTTCATCTCTTTACAGAAATGAGCTTTGTTCATATGGTATGTGGGCTACTCTTTACTCTGTTTGGTACTAATTATGAAAAAGAGATAAGCTCAAAAAAGGGGGGCGGGGAAGAAAAAAAAAGAACTGGCGAGTTTGCAAGCAAAAATTAGAAAGAACAACGATAGGGAAAAGCAATGGAAAGAATCTGTTATACAAAGCATTTCAGCCTTGCTCACACCATCAACCAAAGTGGAACATATACCCAAACATATATTAGTAAAAAAGGGAAAATGAAATAATAAATTCTTCAATAAATGAGGAAGCACATGATATAATTAGAGTATAATCTCAAAAAACAAAATAAATACTTCTAAAAAGAAAGAAAAGCAATTTTTAATAAAGTTTTCTAGTTTTGCCAACACGGTCTCCTGGAATGTGAATTTTTAATGCCAGGATTCACATCCAGCAGTAAATGGCTGATACAAAATGAACTCCATGGTATTTTCGGCAGTCTCAGTGTCTCATAATGCTTTATCTGGGCATTTTTCTTATATCATAGCTCTTCTGCTTATATGCTTTTGTTTCCAGTTTTATATTTTTATGCGACTTATATGCTTGCCAATGTGGACATTTCTTACTCCATATTTGTTTCATGAGCTTTTTCTTTGGATACTTATTTTTCTGTCATTTTTTTTGTCCTATTCAGATTAATCTTCACTTTATTATTTTTTATTAGGTATTTTCCTTGTTTACATTTCCAATGCTATCCCAAAAGTCCCCCATACCCAACCCCAACCCCCTACCCACCCACTCCCCCTTTTTGGCCCTGGCGTTCCCCTGTACCAGGGCATATAAAGTTTGCAAGTCCAAAGGGCCTCTCTTTCCAGTGATGGCCGACTAGGCCATCTTTTGATACATATGCAGCTATAGTCAAGAGCTCTGGGGTACTGGTTAGTTCATATTGTTGTTCCACATATAGGGTTGCAGTTCCCTTCACTTTATTATTTTTTATTTTGTTTTATAACTTTTTAGATATCTGTTTTTTATAATGACAGACAAAGAAATGATTTGTATTTAGGTGAGTAGGGAGGTGGAAAATTTGGGGAACGGGAAATCATAATCAGAATATATTAGGTGAGAAGAATATATTTTCAGTTAAAAAAATACCAGGAAAAAGCATGACTAACATGACTGCTATAATAAAAAAAAAAACAAAAACAAAAGAAGCACAAAATATGGTGAAATTTTCATACAATTATACAATCCATTAAAATCAAACCTTTACAATACTCTCTCTCTCTCTCTCTCTCTCTCTCTCTCTCTCTCTCTCTGTGTGTGTGTGTGTGTGTGTAGACATTCAAATATATGAAGAAAACATAGATACGGTAAAAGATTAATTTGAAATAGTCACATGCTTCTTGGTCTTAGTTCTTACTTTCTATTTCTTCTTCATTTTTTGTCCTCATATATAGTTAACTGGCTGCCTGAAGCTAGAGTCCACTGTGGTGTTCCTATGGGGACAGGACTTGTCAGACCCATTTGCAAAGCCTGCCTGGACCTGTACTTAATATCTTCCCATATCAAAAGTACTTCAAAACTCCGAGCTTGACCTCTGCTCTGCAGAAGCAGCGCAAACAACTGGCTTAGCCCAGATGGATGTAGCAATAGAAGATTGACAGCAAGAAATGTAAGAAAGCAGGAGTGGACTTTCACTTTTATCTCCCAATCTTTTCCCTACACCTTTAAGGATCTATCCTTTCTCCTATGGTGTTCTGGGCATGATTCCTGTGCCTTCTTATGTTCATAGAAATTGATGTGTAGAAAAGTAATATGTTAAGCCAAGATTAATGGCACATACAGGTACTGAGCCCTTGGGTGGTAGAGTCAAGACAGTCAAGATGTCGACACCTTCTATAACTACATTGTGACTTAAAAGTCAAACTGGACTTGTGAGATCACAGCTCACAAGAAAAAGACAAACAAAGAAAATGTATTTATCTGAAAAGAACAAGGAGGCAGGCTATGAAGAGGACAACCCAAAGCATCATGATCATTTTTCCCATAGATTACATCTCAACCACAGTTTCCTTTCCCACCTCTCTTCCCAGTGCTGAGCCCCATCTCCACTTTCCCTGGATCAACTCTTCTTTTGTTTCCCTTCAGAAAAGGGCAGGCTACCAAAGATATCAAACAAAGATGGCAGAACAATTTGTAGTGAGACTAGGCACATCCCCTTGTATTAAGACTGAAAGGGTCAACCCAGTAGAAGGAAAAGAGTCACAAATGTAGTCAAAAGAGTCAGGGACACCCACCACTTCCACTGTTAGCAGTCCCACAAGAAACCAAGCCACATAACCATAACATATGCAGAGGGCTTAGGTCAGACCCACAGCATGGTCATTTATCATCCCTAGTTTCATGATAAGGCTTCATATTCTATAATGGCCATTGTGCCCTCTTAACTCTTGAAGTTGTAGATCTAAGACAGAAAGGTCTCTTCCATCTTCTTCAGAACAAAAATTGACTAAGCCTACTTCCTTCCATGAACTACTGTCCTCCAGGTTTTCTGTAGAGAGGCGATCTTTGCAGAGCAGACTAACCAGTCTCAGAATCTGATGTTTCATACTCCCTAGAGTATGAAATGAAAGATAAGGCAAACTTAAGTCAGAATTTGAGATCTCAGAGCTAATAATAGGCTGAGAAGATGACCAAGAACCTCCGATAACTGCAATTTAATACAATATTTTTTTCCTGCATCAAGCTAGCTTTCAGGAGATATAAAGGGTTTACAATTCAGATGAAGGAACACAAATGGTTCAGGATCCAGTGGAACAGCCAAAGTAGAAACCATGCTTGGGAACCAAGAAGTTATAGGCTCCATTGCAGCCTTTCAAGCTTTAGTCAGTCTCTCTGTGATTTAGTGTTATAACCTGTAAAGTTTCTAAAGAAAAGTTTCATGTTTCATACAGATTCTTAGATACTTTAAGGTGGTAACCTTAAAGTACACATTTGAATAAATATTCAAAATCCAATCAGTGTGACAAAGAAGATCATGAACATATTTATAAGGCATATTTTCATGGACTTTGGTCCCTAAATTATGTTCTTTTCTTGCTAAAAATGTTATATCTATGTATCTATCTTTCTATCTATCCATCTATCTATATATCTATATCTATATATCTATATCATATATACATATATATGATATATATGTATGTATATACAGATATAGATACAGATACAGATACAGATGATACAGATACAGATACAGATATAGATATATAGAGAGATTAGTTTCTTGGATTCATTTGTTTGTATCAAGAGAAGTCATTTAAAATTCTTGATTTTTCACAATCCTTAAGAATATAGGATTTATGTAATAACAAGGATTTTAAAAAGAGCATTCACTTAATTTTGTTTGAAACATAGATTTGTTAAATTACAAAAGTATTGTTTTACATATGGAACAGAAATAACATTATAATCAACAGTTGTTAGATTAAATAACCCTGTGCCAAGAGGCTAAATTACTAACATGTGAAATTGTTGGACTCTTAGAAAGCTTTATATGATAAGAACCCAACAATCTCGGTCTAGGTAAGCCCTGTGGTCTCAGGCATAACTGATAAACAATTTACTTACAGTTCCATTTTTTTTATCAAGTCTTCCTGTGAACCTACAGATCATGAAATCACAATACCAATCTCATATAACACTAGAGAAAGTACATTTTACTATGATATGTACCATTATAAAATAAAAATATTAATAAGCACAGCTTTAAATCTTAGATAGGTTTCTTTTACTATATTTGTAAATTTGATGTGATTTCTATACTATAACATAGGGATGAGAGCAACTGCTATTATTGCTGTGAAATACTAGCATGAACACACAGAGAAATAATGCATCTGGTAGAAACTTAAGCTACAAACACCAAATGTCTATTGAGTTTGAACATTTCTGCTGAGTTCCAGTTGAAATCCACACAAACAGAAATCACAGTTATACACTTAGCTATATAAAAGGAACTGCTCAGGAGATAAGTATTCTAAATAGCAGGTACAGTTAAGTGGAATTTATTTATAAAGCTCTTAAAATCATCACCATTAAGAGAGGAAGAAGTCGGTTCCACTTGGTGAGTCACAGTGGGATTAGCATCAATCTCATCAGAAGACAAAGAACTTTTTTTTTCCTAGTTAATTCCAAGAAGAAAGGGAACACACAGTTCTAAGGAGATCCTGTAATTTAGGCCGCCACATCATTGAATTACAGGAAAGACATTAACAGACACATAGGATTCTTAACTCTGCACAAAACAAACAAAAATACCCAAGATATAAGATACAATTTGCTAAACGCATGAAACTCAAGAACAAAGACCAAAGTGTGGACACTTTGCCCCTTCTTAGAATTGGGAACAAAACACCCATGGAAGGAGTTACAGAGACAAAGTTTGGAGCTGAGACGAAAGGATGGACCATCTAGAGACTGTCATATCCAGGGATCCATCCCATAATCAGCTTCCATATGCTGACACCATTGCATACTCTAGCAAGATTTTGCTGAAAGGACCCAGATATGGCTGTCTCTTGTGAGACTATGCCAGGGCCTGGCAAACACAGAAGTGGATGATCACAGTCAGCTGTTGGATGGATCACAGGGCCCCCAATGGAGAAGCTAGAGAAAGTAACCAAGGAGCTGAAGGGATCTGTAATCCTATAGGTGGAACAACAATATGAACTAACCAATACACCACCACCACCACCACCACCACCACCACCACCACCACCCCTCCCCCCTGCCCTGAGCTCGTGTCTCTAACTGTATATGTATCAGAAGATGGCCTAGTCGGCCATCAGTGGAAAGAGAGGCCCATTGGTCATGCAAACTTTATATGCCTCAGTACAGGGGAATGCCAGGGTCAAGAATTGGGAGTGGGTGGGTAGGGGAATGGGTGGGGGAGCGTGCGGGGGACTTTTGGGATAGCATTGGAAATGTAAATGAAATAAATACCCAAATAAGAAAAATAAAAAGTGGAAAAAAAAACAAAGGCTGTAACACATTTGATGGTCTTATAAGTACAAAACAATAAATAAATAAATAAATAAATAAATAAATACCAAACAGACATATAAGAGAAAAAAAAAAAAACTTGTATCATGGAAATGGCCTTTCCATTATAGACTCATCTTTTCAAAGGTAAAGTTTGAATCAATATTTTCTCTGATTAAAATGTAAAAAAACAACAAAATTTCACCTTTCACCTATAATTATTCCACATTTCTACAGAGTAGTACATTTTGCTGCTGGTTAATGTAGAGATAACAAAATTATCACTTCAGAACCTAAACCAAGGTAAGCTTGCGAAATGTCTATGCTGTGGTGCTTCCAACATCTTAAATGCACATCAACCCACAAAGTCTATATTTTGGGTTTTTCCTATAGAAATAAGCTAAAACTGCAAAGGTATGTGTCATTATGAAATCATAGGGCTATTATTTCATTCATTAATTTGGAATGAGCTAAAATTAAATCTGAAGAAAAATTTTAATGTAAATTAAGCTCTACTTATGGTAGCCACTACAAAATATCCTACAATAAAGGAGATGGGGATATATCCCAATGGTAGAACAATAGGTCCTTAGGTCAATCTTCAGCACAGAGGGGAGAGATGACAAAAATAACCAGATCTTGAGTTACATGAGTAACTCTAGGTTATATGTGTTAGAGCAGATTACAATGTTTGCCAATATAGAACCTATACAAATTTAAATGTTTTTTAAAGCTGGAAGTAGAAATGCTATTAATAAAGTTTCTTTCTGAAATGTGATATGACTGGATGCCTGAGAATTTCCTATACGTATGCAGAGTAAAAGACTAAGTCAAATAAATGGAAAGGGCAGGAGAAAGTCAAGGTTCACCATACACATTCCTATTCTACTGGCCTCTTTCTTGTGCATTGTGCATAAGATATAGCTTTAAATGTCAAAATATTCTCTCATTATACAATACCCTAGATGGCCTTACACCTTCTTAATGAGTTAGCATTAGTGGTAAGTGAGGGGAATATTATGCTATATTTACAAATCTATCACACATTTCTAACTTCCTTAAGCATTCCTTTCATGAATATGTAGAGACTAGTCAGTTAAATATGAATATGTATGCAGTGGGTAAGGAATAAGGTAAAGAACAGGGATTAAGACATGCAACATGCACAAGCTTAGCCTAATAAAAGTGCTATGCACATTTTAGGTCCTAACATGTATAGTGTGTGTGTGAGTGTGTGTGTGTGTGTGTGTGTGTGTGTGTGTGTGTGTGTGTGTGTGTGTGTTTATACTCTTTTTTTTTTTTTAGCAGAAGTCATGTTTTTGCCAAGCCCTGTGTTATCTCTATCCTTAAAAGTTACAAGTAACACACAACACTTTTTAAATTTCCCTTCATCAGGCTCTAAATAAAAGGGAAAGAACTGACCAGATCTCCAACCCATCGAGATGGTATCTGGAAAAGAGCATCAGACATGTGCAGAGTTTCAAGAGACGTTTGCATTTTGCCTAGATGGTTTTTGCAAGGTTGCCATATTTTTCACGTCTATTAACTTAATAAATGTCTCAACTATCTCATCCACATCACAGCATTGGGAGCAAAGCTCTGGCAGGCACTCTGAGATGGTAATAGAGTGCCTCAGAAATAAATATTATGTTTGCTTATCTCATTAATCTTGGCCATTCCTTCCTTTCAGTCAGCCAGCCAGCTGCAGTGCAGACTTTATACATGTGGCAGAATTATAGGAAAATTGCCACTCAGACTTAGAAAATGAGGCTTTCCCACTTTGTGACAACCATTTATCTCACTGCCATCAGGAAATATCTAAAATATTTATGTGGGCCTTATCTGAAAGATGAATTTCTGCTAAGTCTCAGGGCTGTCAATATCTTTTTAACCTCTGAAGGAAATGCTATCTTTTCCAAACAGCCACATTTTATTTGCCAAGGGTCATGCTGTGACCACTTAAAACAATTACCCCAAAACTTTGGCAAGGCACCGCAGTCCTCTTTTTTAAAACATGACCTCATTCCTAAGTAATTCACAAAAAAATATGTTTCAAGTAGATTCAGCTTCACTGAAAATTAACACTCAATGAAGCGGGCAGAAAAAAAAAATGAAGGAAAAATTACTCAATTTGGCATTTAAGTTAGTTCAAATGACAAAAGCATAAGAGATTTTCAACAAAGCTTCCACTTTTATACCCTTTCCCATGATAAAGAAATATACTGAAAGGGGTGCGTTGTGTGTAAATCTCTCCAGCATTCCAGTCTTTCCCATGATCGTCCTCTCCTTCCTGAATCTGTTCTAATTTATATGACCTTTGTGGATCTCTCCCTAACCTCCATGCACATTACTTTGTAAGCTACTCTTTCTTCTTGTTATTCCAGGAGGTTGTTTTTTTTTTCTTTTTTACATTTTAGTGCTGATTCTTTCTTGTTTGCTTTCTTGTTTGCTTCTGTTTTAATGAGACCTCATACACTGCCTATTTATCACAAACAACCTAGTTTGTTTTTCTGTGTGCTGTTGGCAATAATTCTCTAGAATCTATGTAAACCCTGTCTGACAAGGACTGTTGTATGATTTTGAGTGGGTTATCTCTAACTCAAGTATTAACTATAACCAAATGTTCATACGTGAAAGGTACGTCAAGACACTCCATGCTGGGTGCATCTTCCATGAACTTCTTTGCTATCTTGCAGATTAAGATCCACCCTGTCCTCTCTCTGGGATTAGGAGTTGATCTGTGTCCTTAGATACCTGCCACTGGCTTGTAGTTGTAATGCCCATGGAAGAACAACAGCAGGAACTTGGACTGAGTGGCAGATAAAGCAGAACATTATTTCTTGTTTCTTCTTCCTTCTGGTCCATGTGTCCATGCCAGCAGATGCGCTCCACACAGTTCCCATTTTCTGGTTCTGCAACATTTTCATCCTGTTGCCACTTGGGATCTAGGAGTGTAACAGACCCTAGGAGTGGTAGCCCTGAAGTTCTGAGCTAATTCTACTGAGTTGCAGTAAATACCCTGTTCAGATTTAAATTCATGAAATTTTGTTTTGAACACGTTGCTTTTACCATCCTGTTTCCTCATTTTCTAAGAGCAGAAATGTATAGTAAATATTTTTGACTTTTACTTTTCCTGTGACATTGTATACAGGTATGTCACCAATGATTGGACCAAAATAATATCATAAGGTTGTCATGTTTTAAGTTCTAAAAATTAGTTTCAGTGCCTGTATAAAATCCTCTTCTACATTTCTTTTTCAAGAATTTCTTACATGTACAAGGAAATGTGATCATATCTCCCTCCCACTTTTCCCATCCAAATCCCCCTTAACACCCTACAACATGTCCCCTTCCGAACTTGGTCTTCTTTTTCTGATGACCTCCAAGGTCTAGTTAGTGCTGCCCATATGTGTGTGGGTATAGGGCCATTCACTGGAGTATGTCAACCATACCAGTGGACACAGATTCAAAAAAGGAATGAATCTCTCTCTTCCAGTGGCTGTCAACTGCCAATTGCTCCCAGTAAGGGGAGGGACATGAAGACTGCCTTTTTCATCTATTCTGGAATTTTGGCTATCTCTGATCTTGTATACGTTGTGTGCAACTAATCACAGCTGCTACAAGTTGATGAATACAATAGCCACTATATGGCCAAAGACAATCTCACAGTATTCTATTCTATCCTACAAATTTAATATTTTCTCTATCTTGTCTTCCACAATGTCCCGCTAAGCCTGAAAAAGGAAGTCCTAGGAGGAGAGATGATAACTCAGTTACATAGTCTCATCACCTTGACCATTTGTATGTCTCTGTACCAACTGCTACCTATTACAGTAAGAAGTTTCTATGACCAAGGTCAGAAGCAGTTTAGAATTATGAGTATAAACATAGACATTAAGAATACACCTTGACAACATGACCATCTTGCAAAATAACAATAGTAGATTCTACCCAAGGTACCTATAACCTCCCCAGACATGAGCTTTGAGTCAGGATGACAATATCAGGCACAAAATTCCCTTCTGAGCAGCAGACTTCATATCCATATAGAATTTATTTTTAGATATATTGCAATGTTTTCTCTTTGTGTCTCTGCCTCTGCCTCCTCTGCCTCTGCCTCTGCCTCTGCCTCTGCCTCTGCCTCTGCCTCTGCCTCTGCCTCTGCCTCTGCCTCTGCCTCTGCCTCTGCCTCTGCCTCTGCCTCTGCCTCTGCCTCTGCCTCTGCCTCTGCCTCTGCTTCTCATCTCCTCTCCTCTCCTCTTTCAGAAACAAACAGCAAAAAAAAAAAAAAAAAAAAAAAAAGAAATACAATTGAACACAAAAATAAAAATCAAAGAAGCAAAGGCCAATTAAGACAATAGCATTAAATTACTTTTGGGTTTGCCAACTAGAGCTGCACATGGGGCCTGGCACAGAATGTGTTTGATGTACTCAGTGAGGCAGCATTGAAGAAAACTGATTTTCCTTTGCCAGGGGGTACTAGTTATAGATAGCTTGCTTCTTGGTTAGGGGTAGGACTCTATATCCTTCTCCCTCTCTCAATTCTGGGATTTTATCTAGCTTGAATTTTTGCAAGTTTTGTGCATATTGACCCGGACTTTGTGAATTCATGTATTTTATCACTTCTATTGTCTCTGGAAGACACTCATTTCTTGGAGTCATCTATTACCTCAGGGTTTTGATATCTTTCTGCCTCTTCATAATATTCAGATCCCTGAACCTTGAGTGAAGAGTTTAATGGACATTTCCCATTCATAATGGAGTGTTTCTAAGTTTCTCAATCTCTGAACAATGTCCAGTTTTGGATCTCTGTGTTAATTACCATCTACTGCAAGAAACAGCTTTTTCTTTTACACATCTCTGATATGAGTAAATGAAGCACTTATTTATGCATGATTTTATTAAGCATTATTTTATTGTTATTTTATTGGTATTCTCCTTCAGCAAATAATAGTATTAGGGCTCTCTCCCCTAAGCCCATGGTCTATATCAGGTTCTTGGCCATTTTATCAGTTTCTTTATGGAATGAATGTTAAATAAAAAATGGTTGCTTAGTTCAATAATATTGTGTCACTACTACACTAGGATAACTTTCAGAGTTGGTAGCTAGCTCATATTCATGAGTATCATTCTTCTCCAGTAGTTTGCACAATGCCTTCTAGAACTGTGAATGCTAATCAGTAGGGTGAAGCATCTTGACTTCTCCATATTTGATGACATAAGTAAATGTTCTCTTTAGCAGTAGTGTCTTACCATCAAGTTGTAGAGAGCATCCAATAATATTGGAAATACCTTGTTATATTTGGGAGTGCTTCATGGGACAACTTTAGCCAATGATTCAACAAGCTATAATCCATTGCTGACACTGGCAGTTTTACTTGTTGGTATAAGATATTTCGATGGTGCATTGTCTCCCCTATTATTTGGTGACTCCATTTAGACTCATTCTGTATATGTACATATATTAGGACTTCAAAGCTATTATTCACATAAGAAAGAAAACATATGATGTTTATCTCTTGGGGGCCTGAGTAACTCTAGGATTCTTCCTAACTTCAGTCATTTACTTATATTTTCATCATTTCATTTTAAACAACTGAGTAATATCTTATTGTATAAATATGCCTTGTCTTTATTATTCATTCTTGAGTTGGTGAACATCTAGACTGTTTCCAATTTCTGGCTACTAGGAACAGAATTCTGTTAACATGGATGAGGAAGTAACTATGTTGGAAGATTGTGTGTGCGTGTGCGTGTGTGTGTGTGTGTGGTGTGTGTGTGTGTGTGTGTGTGTGTGTGTGTGTGTGTGTGTAAATGCTCAAAATTGAAATAGCTCGATTTTTGAGGTAGATCTGTTTCCAGACTCCTGAAAAACCATTGATTTTCACAGCAGCTTTAAAAGTTTGTATTCTGACTTTCCCTGCATCCTTGACAATGTGTGATGTTATTTCTTTGATTGACTTTGGTCACTCTGATTGTGATAAGATGAAATCTCAAAGTAGTTTGATTTTGTACTTCTCTTGTAAACAAGGGATACGGAAGATTTCTCTAGGTATTTTGTAGCCATTTTGTTGCATCATCTGAGAACTCTGCTTAGATCTGTACACCATTTTAGTTGGATTTTTATTTTCTTGATGTTTACTTTTATTTAGTTCTTTATATGCTGACCCTCTATCAGATATATAATTGGTAAAAATCATTTTCCATTTTGTGGGCTGCTTCTGTGCCCAAATGATAGTGTCCTTTGCCATAAGAGAAGATTTTCAGCTTCATCAGGCTCCATTTATCAATTGTTGTCCTTTGTGTCAATGTCATCAATGTTCTGTTTTTGTTTTTGTCGTTCTGTGCCAATATGTTCAAGCATTTATCCAACTTTCTTTTCTGTGGGGAGCGGGTGTGGCGGCAGTCCCAAAGGCGCCAGGGACTGCAGCTAAGTCATATGACTTGCACCTGACTTCCTCATATAAGACACAAACATCTTGAGTGCTGCGCAGGTGTACCAGGATACAGGTGAATCCAATTTGGTGGAGATTTGCCCCTGCTGCCCTGATTAGCTGAAGCTGCGTGCCTGGTGAGGTGGCGTGGCCTGCTGTACGTGGATGTGAACTGAGAGTATAAAAGAGTGAGAGGCCCAGGGTTCGGGAGAGATATAAACAAGGGAGATATAAAAACAAGGGAGATATAAAAACAAGGGAGATATATAAACAAGGGAGATATATAAACAAGGGAGATATAAACAAGGGAGATATATGGAGAAAGAAGAAACAGGACTGAATAAACGTGTGCAGAAGGATCCTGTTGCAGCGTCGTTCTTGCTGGCGAGTTGGGGGCGCGCTCGAGACTTTTCAATCAGATTCAGGGTGTCTGGTCTTATGTTAAGGTCTTTATCCATTTGGAGTTGAGTTTTATGCAGGGTGATAAATATAGATCCATATACATTCTTCTACATGCCATCATCCAATTTGAAAAGCACATTTTGTTGAAGATTTTTTCTTCAGTTTTTGCTTTTGGCTTCTTTTAAAAAAATCAGATCACCATAAAGATGTAGACTTATGTCTAGTTTTCAATCTGTCTGATTTTATGCCAATTGTGTATTGTTTTTATTATTATAGTTCCATAGCACAACTTGAAATCTGGATGGATGATATATCCAACAGCTCCATTATTATTCAATATAGTTTTAGCAATTCTGGATTTTTAATGTTTCTATATGAAGTTGAAGGTTATTTTTTCCCTTTTATGAAGAACTGTGCTGAGATTTTGATGGCAGTTGCTTTGAATATGTTGATTACTTTTGATAGGATGGCCATCTCATCTTTACTATATTAATCTTATCAATCCATAACCAAGAGAGGTCTTTTCATGTTTTGGTGTCTGCTTCAGTCTCTTCCATTGTGTTTTAAGTTTTTATTATGCAAGTCTTCTTGCTTTGTTAGAGATACCCCAAGACATTTTTGAGACTATTGTGGAAGATACTGCTTTCCTGATTTCTGAATATGTTTGTCCTTCGTAGATAGGAAGGCTACTGATTTTTGTGCCCTGCTACACTGCTGAAAGTGTTTATCAGATGTGGGAATTTCCTGGTAGAGCATTTTAGGAGATTTATTTATATAATTATGTCATCTGTAAATAAAGATGCTTTCACTTTGTGCTTTCCTGTTTATTTCTCCTTTATCTTCTTCCGTTTTCTTATTGTTCTAAAACCTCAAATAATATATTCAATATATAGAATGAAAAGAGGAGATAACATTGTCATGTTCCTGGTTCTAATGGAAATGCTTTGAGCTTCTCTCTGTTTACTTATATCTTGGCTGTGGACTCTATTGATTGCCTTTATTGTGTTCCTGTAAGTCCCTTATATCCCTAGTCTCTCCAGAAATTTTGTCAAGAAGGAATGTCAGATTTTGTCAAAGGTGTTTTTTGTATTTCATGAGATGATCATATGGTTTTTGTCTTCCAGTCTGTTTATGTGGTGAATTATGTTTATTTATTTATGGATGTTGATCTGTCTCTGCCTCTCTGAAATGAAGCAAACTTGATCATAATAGATAATGTTTTTCCTTGTGTTGTGGTTGGATTCACTTTGCAAACATTTTATTGAAAACATATCTGTATTTATAAGCAATATTGGGCTACAGGTTTTTTGTTGTTGTTGTTGGGGTTTTTATATAATTTTGGTATCAGGCTTACAATGGCATCAGAAAAAGAAATGGGCAATATTTCTTCACATTCTATTTTTTTGAGATAATTTGAGAAATATTAGTATTAATTCATGTTAAAAGTCTGGTATAATTCTGCACTGAATTCATTGGGGCTAACGATTTTGTTGTTGTTGTTGTTGTTGTTGTTGTTGTTGTTGTTAAGAGCATTTTTACTTACTGTTTCTCTTTCACTAGGGGTTATGGGTCTGTTTAAACTCCTTTTTGATCTTGATTTAACTTTGGCAAGTCATATATTTCGTGGAATTCTTTCATTTCTTTTAGGCTTTCAATGTGATAGAATACAAATTTTTACATGTATCCTTATGGTTCTCTAAATTTCTTAGCATCTGGGATAATGCCCTTCTTTTGGTTGCTTATTTTATTACTTTGAACATTCTCTCTCCAACTTTTATCTGATTGGGCTAAAATTTTGTTGATTTTTCTCAAAGAACTGATTCTTGGTTTCATTAATTCTTTGTAATATGTTTTTTGTTTTTTGTCAGTGTTTCAATTTTATTAGCTTCATCCCTGAGTTTGGTTACTTCTTCCCATTTATTATTTCTGGATACTATTTGTTCTTCTTCTGGACCTCCCTGATGTGTCCATAAGTTACTAATATGAGAAATATTCAGGTTTTTTTTTAATGTAGACACTTGGTGCTATGAACTTGGTTAATAAAACCATCTTTTTGTGTTCCATTAGATTGGATATGTTATGTGTTCATTTTCATTAAGTTCTAAAAAGGTTCTTAGTCTTCTTAATTTCTGTCTTGATGAATTTTTTATTCAACAGTGAACTGTTTATTTTCCATGAATTTGTATACTATCTATTGTTGTTGAGAGACACCTTTAATCTATGACAGCCAGATAGGATTCAAATGTCGTTTAAGTTTTCTTATACCTATTGAGGCTTCTTTTGTTGTCAAAGTACATGATTAATTTTGGAAACATTTCAGGAGCTGCTGCAAAAAAAGTCTATCTTTTCATATTTGGATAAAACATTCAGTATATATCTGCTAGGTCCCCTTCATTTATCATATACCCTAACCCTAGCATTTCTCTATTTAGTTTTTTTTTTTTTTTATAGTCTGTGTCTCATTTATTTGGAAGCTATTCAGGATAAACAAGAAACTTCTACTTTTAAAATTGCTCTAACAGGTCACATTTATTTTTTGTTTGTTTGTTTGTTGTTTTTATGTTTTTTGAGACAGGGTTTCTCTGTGTAGCCCTGGTTGTCCTGGAACTCATTCTGAAGACCAGGCTGGCCTTGAACTCAGAAATCTGCCTGCCGATGCCTCCCAATGCTGGGATTAAAGGAGTGCACCACCATTGCCTGGCCACATTTATCTTTTTTTTTTCCATTTTTTATTAGGTATTTAGATCATTTACATTTCCAATGCTATACCAAAAGTCCCCCATATCCACCCACCCCCACTCCCCTGCCCACCCACTCCCCCTTTTTGGCCCTGGTGTTCCCCTGTACTGGGGCATATAAAGTTTGCAAGTCCAATGGGCCTCTCTTTCCAGTGATGGCCGACTAGGCCATCTTTTGATATATATGCAGCTAGAGTCAAGGGCTCCGGGGTACTGGTTAGTTCATAATGTTGTTCCACCTATAGGGTTGCAGATCCCTTTAGCTCCTTGGCTACTTTCTCTAGCTCCTCCATTGGGAGCCCTATGATCCATCCATTAGCTGACTGTGAGCATCCACTTCTGTGTTTGCTAGGCCCCGGCATAGTCTCTCTATTTAGTTTTTATGTGGATGATTTCTCAATTGGAAAGAGTGCTCTCTGTAAGTCACTCACTATCAATGACTGAAGATCAATATAGGATTTTAGCTATAGTAGCATTTCTTTCATGAACCTGGGTGCCACTCCATTTGCTGCATGAATATTTAGAATTGTATCTTCTTAGTGGGATTTATATTGATAAATATGCAATGTTTTCCTTACTTTTTTCTGATTAGTTTGGGCTTGATTTTTTTTTAAATATTAGAATACTATATCTGTTTGCTTTTCATATCCTTTTACCTCAAGGTGTTGACTATCCTTGATAGTGAGATATGTTTCATGTTTCACAGAGAAGAAGGATGGATCTTGTTTTAAAATTCAATATGTTATCCTGTGTCATTTTAGGGGAATAAATACCATTAATATTGAGAGTTATTAATGAGAAATGTTTAGTTATTCCTGCTATTTTGTTGTTATGGTATGGGGTTTTGCCTTCTTTTGATTTACTGTTCTGGGATTATTTATTTCTTGTGTCTTGTTGGGTGTAGTTAATCTTGTTCACCTGCAGTTTTTATTCTATTGACTTTTGGAGAGCTATATAGAAAGATAAAAATTTACTTAAATGTTTAATCGTAAAATATTGTTTTTTCTTCATCAATTATGACTTATCGTTTTTCTAGGTATAATAATTGGCTTGGCATCTGTGTTCTCTTAGAAATTGGAGAACATTTGTTCAGATCCTTCTGATTTTCAGAGCATCCACTGAAAAGTCAGGTGTTATTCTAATGGGTTTAATTTCTATGTAATTTTTCTATTAAAGCTTTGAATATAATTAGGTTGTTCTATACATTTAGTGGTTTGATTATTATTGGTCACAGGAAAATTCTTCTCTGATCCAGTGTATTTGGTACTATGTACAATTCTTGTACCTAGATATGTAACTTTTCCTTTGATTACAAAATTTTCTTCTATTATTTTTTAAAATATTTGCTGAGTCTTTCACCTGGGTTTCTTTTCCTTCTTATATATCTATTATTCATAGGTTTAGTCTTCTCATAATGTCTTAAATTTTCTGAATGTGATGTGTCCCAATATTTTTAGATTTATTTTCTTTGGTAGAACTATCCTTTCTCATATCTTGTCTTCAAGACATGAAATTTTCTCTTATGTGTCTTATAATCCATTTGTGAGACTTCATAAGGTTTTCATTTTCAGTTTTATTTCAGTTGGTATTTCTTCGGTGACACTATTTCTTTTGTGTCTTAAAATGTCTTCATCACTTCATTCAACTGTATTTTCATGGTCTTCATCAAAGCATTTGTTCATATCCTTTCTAAGATCTGTCAACTTATTATGCTATTTTAAAGTTCTTATCTTGTGCTTTAGCTAACGTGTACTTCTGTGGTCAATCACAGAAATGCTTCTTGAGGAGTCACATTGTATTGGCTATCCATGTTTATGTGTTTGCTCTGGGATCTAGGCATTTTGATTTATGAACACCAGGGCAGTTTTTAATGTAAATGTCTTGTCTTTTTGTGTAGATGTCTTGTCTTTTTGTGGTGGGTGTCCTATTTTTAGGATACTCTTGACTATTCTGTATCCTAGAGAAGTATAGTGGCAGTGAGTTCCCTGGTTGAGGGTACATCTTCTGCATTTCAGCCCAGTATTCCCACTGATATTACCTGGCAGAAAAAACAAAGGAATAGAGATGAGCTAGACGAGAAAGCTGATAAGGGCAGTGAGAAAAAGCTTGCAGGACCCTGGGTCATTATCAAGATGCTGTGTTCTCCATGATTGGATCTAAGTTGGAAGGATGTATTCTGCAGGCAGGCTGCAATAGGCCTCCAATGTGCCATATTTTTAGGCCTTAGAAAAGAAATATGATTTCAGGATGAAGAAATTGGCAGAGGTGTATAAGCAGATTATTCATTTAGGAAACAGTAAATAATTCAGTATGACAAGCTTGCATGGTGCCTCGGGGACGAGACAGAAGGAGCTGGCCGAGTTTTAAGCAGGGACCAGCGAAGATCAGAATTGTGTCTCAGATGAATGCTACATGAGTGTTTAGGTTGTTGTTGTTGATTGGTTTTTGTTTGGTTTTGTTTGGTTTTGTTTTAACTTCATAGATACCTGTGCTTCAATATGTTATCTACTATATTTTTTTTACAATAATCTTTAGAAGAAATGTCCTGTTTTAGTAATTTTTAGTCATTATATTTTTTACCACATCTAATTAGAACCAATAGCTACTACTAGCTATACAATAATCCTCTAGCAATAATAATATCCTGTCTCAGTGTTGATATCCACAATGTAAAAGGGTTACTTTCCAACTTTTCATAGCCCTTTAGGTTGCTTCAAATCAGCTGGCCAGTTGTCATTCATTTGTCTCCTCTTCTTCCTCCTTTTCTTTTCTCACTTCATATACCCTTTCTTCTTCTTCTTCTGAATATTCTGTATCCTTGAAATGAGTCCACCAATATATGGTTTCCTTTTAACCTGCTTTGCAACAGAAATTACCCTGAGCTTCTGTATGTGCACCCAGTCATATCAGCTTACCAAATAAATAATCAGATTTTTCATGTTGTAACAAATAACTGCCTATACGTAGTATAGAATGTTTATAACAGGATGGATAACAAGGTCTTGATAAAAGAGCAAATAATAGCAAAAGATCATACACATTAATTCTCACCCAGCCATGTCATAGCATGTGATGGGTAACCTTTGCTGGAATATGCAATAGTGTCTGACACATGCTCCACTACGTTCATAGCAGCTCTATAATAGCCAAAATCTGGAAAGAGCCCAGATGACCCTCAACAGAGGAATGGATACAGAAAATGTGTTACATTTACACAATGGAGTACCACTCAGCTATTAAAACAATGAATTTATGAAATTCTTAGGCAAATGGATGTATCTGGAGGATATCATCCTGAGTGAGGTAACCCAATCATAAAAGAAGTCATTAGATATGCATTCACTAATAAGTAGATATTAGCCCAGAAACCTAGAATACCCAAGACACAATTTGCAAAACACAAGAAAATCAAGAAGAAGGAAGACCAACGTGTGGATACTTCATTGCTCCCTAGAATAGGGAATAAAGTACCCATGGAAGGAGTTACAGAGACAAAGTTTGGAGCTAAGACAAAAGGATGGACCATAAAGAGACTGCCCCTCCCAGAGGTCCATCTCATGCCAATTTTCTTAAAGCCACCATCCACATCAAATTTGAATCATTGAAAGTATGTTCCTTGACTTCAGTACACTTGTTTTCCAGTTTGTATGCCAGTGCACACTGCTCTCTTACTGGAGCTACCTTTGTGCAGTCAAAAGCATGACCTCTTGGTAAGTATTCTCTTCTATTAGATTTGATCCCACTCTACTCCCACAGGCTGCATGATTTTGTTTCTTTCTTTCTGCAATCATTTCTCTGTAGAATACAACAGACAAAGTCATATACTTGACTCTTTCCTTGCCCTGATCCCTGTCTCTTCCTTCATGCTTCTTCTCCACCTTCCTGCCCTCCCTGTCTTCAGCCTGGCATGCAAAACAGAAGAGAGAACTACTGGGGCTCTCACTACTGCTGTTCCTGTCAGTTTCTCTCACCATCAGCATCGACCTGTCCCAGACCCATGTGTTTTTATTAGTATCAACTGCCCTGAAATTATTCACTGTCACTGCTAAAACCCCCAAATGTTTCAGAAAACTTAGACAGAGAGAATCTCCGTTGCGCAGATAAGAAAATAGAGGCATGAAGAAAGTAAATAAATGCCTCAGACTAGATCTTTTATATCCTCAGAGCAGAGCTAAAACAGACAAAGACCAGTAATAAGCCCACAAATTGGACGTGAGCTGAACAAAGTAAAATACAAGGAATCATATGTAGCCTAAAAGGTTTTTTTTTTTGATCTATGTTATATTGTTTGACTTCATAGACTTAGATAAACACAAAATATTAGATCTGACAGATACCAAAAGGAAAAAATAAGAACAAGAGATGTACTGAGATGAATAGAGAAGGGAATTAGTCAGACAAGGCCTTCAGAGCAAGATGCAAGACTGATATCCACAACAGGAAATGATGGAAAACCTATTCTTCTGTGCAAGGCTCAAAGACAGTATAGTTTGTAGGTGTGTGGGCCAGCTGACTGGCAGCATTCCAGTACAAAATTCACTCAAAAACTACAGTCTCATTGGAAAGATATTTCCAGATGCACTCATGTCTCCATGCTCAGTTTATAGCAGCTCAAGAGGAGTCTGGACTGGCAAGAATGCAGATGTGGGTACCAGAATATGGTAGATAACAATGGCCAGCTCTCCTGCCTCCTGATGAATTCTTAACCTGTCTTAGATGCCTCTCTGCTGCTTCTTTTATATATCCACGTTGTTCTTCATCTATATGGGTCGAGTTTAATACATGGGATAATGCTAGACTCCAGTTCAATGAATAATAATACAGAACTCAATGTTTGTTTAGATTTAGTATATGTCAGGAGTATGATTTCCATGTCAAAAAAAAGTCTTAAAAATAAATAATTTATCTTGCATTGCCTCACCCTTGTTCTTCATGTTGAAGAAGAAGGCTACAAAGAAAATGATTTTCACCCAACAGGCACTCATAGCACTGATACACTAACTGCTATCATACAGGGCTACATAAACAAAGCTATCTGGGGTTTGTCTCTATTGAATCCCTTGACTGTTTCATGGTACCATCCTATTCATGGGGTCACTTGTCCCACTTCTGTCAAGAGAACAACTCTTTGACTACCAAGTACACATGTGTGCACTCACCCTCACATGTGTGTCTCCCCATTCGGTCATCAAATCCTTAAAGTATTCCCACCCAGCTATACCTAGAATCTTCCTCTTGACTATATTGATTTTTCTTTCCCCAACAGTTGTGTTCACCTTTAAGTGTAACAAGATCCAATTCAAACCATGCTTTCTCTGTGTACCTTCACTATGTACTCTAGTCTTCTTATACCCCTTTGTCTCCCAAACCCTGAAGTTTTTTTTTTTAACACATCACTCTCTTTATTTGTTTTTTTTTTCTTCTTCTTTTCTTTGCCATGTCAAGTAGAAGCATATGAGAAATCATTTCTGGGACCTATTTTGTGCCAGGCATAGCACCTGACTATTTATAATATATAATTAACTTGAGAAAATAACACAGATTCAACTCCTCTACTCTTTTCAAGGCTTAAGTTACACATCCTTTACAAGACCAACATAATTCTGTTTGTTTCTCTCTCACACTTTTACATAACACTTATTCCTTTTGTTTTATTATGTATTTGTGTGTGCTAATGTGTGTGTGTGTGTGTGTGTGTGTGTGTGTGTGTGTGTGTGTGTGTGTGTGGTGTATGTATGTGGGTATGGGTTTTTTATGCCTCAGGTCAGAGGAACTCTTTCTTGGGTAGGATTTCTCCTTCCCCTGTGGGATGCAATTTGGGTTGCCAGTCTTGGTAAGCACTTTAACCCATGGAGCCATATTGCCTACCCTTATTTATACTTTTAATCTGGAATATGCCTTCTGTTTTGAAACAGTAAATTGGTTATATATTTTCTCACTTACATATTAGGCTATAAAATCTTACAGAGCACATTCATTTTGTATTCTTCCATAGACTTGTTCTCTTCCACAGATTTGAACCTGAGTTTTAAACAAATGCAAGGAGAATAAACAGCATGGTATTAGTGAAACCAGAGGGAAAAGAAGCTAAAATGAATGGAACTCTGATCTTATTAGCTGCTTTTCTCATTGTCATGGTAAGATATCTGGCTAATTAAACTTAAGGGAAGAAGGGATTATTCTAGCTTTTTGGTTCAGGAACCACCATGCATCACAGCTAAGCAGGAATGGCAACAGTCAGCTCTACCTGTGATGCTGGAAGCTACATCCTGTGACTCATTATATCTCAGAAAATCTTGGAATGGAAAGTTTTGGCTGAAAGCAACATCACATAAATGACCTACCAGCCCCATACCAACTCCCATCTAATGGCCAGGTTCCTGTAATGAAGACTCTTTCCAAAACAGTAATACTGACTGGGAGCCAAGTGCTTAAACACATGAATGAGGTGAGTGTCATTTGACAGACAGCTCAACCATAACATTAAACCTTAGTCAGAAGAAGCCTCATTCAAATGCATTGTCCAAGCACTCTTAAATATTATTGAACCAGTGTTAAATTTAACAAGAGTTTACGGAACTACTCCTTTTCTTTTCAGTTTTTTTCCCACTAAATAAGCTAGGATGTTAGGTGCTAGGGACAGGTTTGAGTCCCTAATTGATAGATATAACAACCCTCCCCGTCTAGAGTGAAAGAGAATCAGCCAAGCAACCAGATGGACTGGTCTCAAGGCAGTGCAGGCTTCTTTTCACAGTCTGAACATGCAATGAGAAAGCCATACCCAACCCTGCCTACTGGACTCTGAAGCTCAACTCTGGCTCCTGGAGGCATCATTCCAGCATCTGTTTTAGTCAGCATCTGCTGTCCTTTATAGTACTATCTCAAGAGCTCAGGTGACCAATGAACAATACACAATTATTTCCATCTGCATCAATATGGGAACCATTCCCATGAGCCAACAACTTGATTGATAAAAATATAGTCTTATTTTTCTTATGTATTTGTCACGTGGGTGTATCGATTCCATGTAATTACAGTCTTGAGGGGAATTCCCCAGGGAAAGACTAGCCATGTCAGAGCCCTGGATTTGACTGAGTTTGACAGTTAACCTTGGTTTTCAACCTGACTACATCTGGAAACCAACTAAAATCAAAGCATCTGAGCATGCTGGTAAGGGGTTTTCTTGGTTGGATTTTTTTTCTTTTATTTACCATTCATTTATTCATTTTACATCCTGATCACTGCTCCCATTCCAGGTCTCCCCATTATACAGTCCCTCCTCTCATCCCCCACCCTTGTCCCTCTGAGAAGGTGAAGGTCCCTGGGTATCCCCCCTGTTGTGGCACATCAATTCTCTGCAGTGCTAGACATATCCTCTCCAACTGAGGCTAGAGAAGGCAGCTCAGTTACAGAATGTATTTCACAGACAGGATACAGCTTAAGGGACAGCCCCTGCTCCAGTTGTTGAGGGACCCATATGAAGACCAAGCTGCACATATGCTACATATGTGGGGGAAGCCTAGATTCAGCCCATGTATGCTTTTCAGTTGGTTCTTCAATCTCTGAGAGCCCCCAAGTGTCCTGGTTATTTGACTTTGTTGGCTTTCCTGTTGCGTTTCTATCCAATTTGCAGCCTTCAAACCCACCTCCAACTCTTCCATGAGAGTTTTCAAGTTCTGTAATATTTAGCTGTGGGTCTCTACATCTGTTTCAGTCAGCTGCTTGGTTGAGCCTCTTAGAGAACAGTATGCTAGGCTCCTGTCTGCAAGCATAACAGAGTATAATTAATAGGGACTGGTGCTTGCCCATGGGATGGTTCTCAAGTTATTGGTTCAGTCTGGTTATTCCTTCAGTCTCTGCTCCATCTTTGTCCCTACATTTCTTATAGATAGGATAAATTTGGGGTTGAAAGTGTTGCTCATGAGTCAATTTCCTTATCCCACCAATGCAGTTCTTGCCTGCCTACAAGAAGTTGCCTCTTCAATTTCTACATCCCCACTGCTATGAGTCTCAGCTAAAGTCACCCCCATTAAGTCCTGAGAGCTTCTGCCATCCCAGTTCTCTGGCATATCTTAGAGATACCCCATACCCCACTTAGATAGCTACAGATTCATATTCATTCTTCTAGCCCTCTGGTCCTCTGGCCCTCTCTCCTGTCCTTAGCCATACCTGATCCTAAAAATTCCCCGTTTCCCTCTCTACCCAGTTCCTTCCTTCCTCTGCCTCCTATGAGTATTCTATTACTCCTTCTAAGAGAGATTCACAAGTCCTTAATTGGGCCTTCCTTCTTGTTTAGCTAGCTTCTTTGCATCTTGGAGGGTAGCATGGTACCTGTATTTTATAGATACTATCTACTTATAAGTGAGTACCTACCATGCATGTTTTTTGGGGACTGGATTACCTCATTCAGTGCCATCTATTTGCTTGCAAAATTTATGCTATCTTTGTTTTTAATAGCTGAATAGTGTTCTGTTGTGTAGATGTACATTTTCTTTATCCATTCTTCAGTTAAGGAGCATCTAGGTCATTTCCAGTTTCTGTCTCTTATGAAAATAAAGCTGATATGAATATAGTTGAGAAAGTATCCCTATGGTTCAGTGGGGCATCTTTTGAATATATGCCTAGGAGTGCTATAGATGGGTCTTGAGATAGAACTATTCCCAGTTTTCTGAGAAACCACAAAATTGATTTCCAAAGTATTGTACAAGTTTCTACTCCCACCAACAATGGAGGAGTGTTCCCCTTGCTCCACACCCTCTCCAGCATGTGCTATCACTTGAGTTTTCTATTTTAGCCATTCTGATGTGTGTATGATGTAATCACAGGGTTGTTTTGATTTACATTTCCATGATGACTAAGGACATTGAACATTTCTTTAAGTGCATCTGAGATGCACTTTATTGAGAATTTCCTGTTTAGCTCTGTACCAAATTTCTAATTCCGTTGTTTGGATAGTAGATGTGTGAATTCTTGAGTTCTTTATAAATTTTAGATATTAGCCCTCTGTTGGATATAGGGTTAGTGAAGATCTTTTTCCAATCTGAAGGCTTCCATTTTACCTATTTATTGGTTCATTCATTCCAAGTATATTTTTACTTGGCTTGTCAAGAATATTGTCTTAGTATTGTGTTGTGAACAGACACCAGGAGCAAGGCAAATTAGTCTGGTGGTTACTCAGAAAATTGGACATAGTATTACCTAAGGACCCACCTGTACCACTCCTAGGCATATACTCAGAATATGCTCCACCATGTAATAAGGACACTTTCTCCACTATGTTCATCACAGCCACATTTATAATAGTCAGAAGCTGGAAACAACCCAGATGTCCCTCAACAGAGGATTGGATACAGAAAATATGGTTCATTTATGCAATGGAGTACTACTCAGCTATTAAAAATAATGAGTTCATGAAATTCTTAGGCAAATGGATGGAACTAGAAAATATCATCCTGAGTGAGGTAACCCAATCACAAAAGAACACACATAATATGCACTCACTGATAAGTAAATACTAGCCCAAAAGTTCAGAATACTCAAGATTCAATTTACAGACTATATGAAGTCTAAAAAGAAGGAAGACCAAAATGTGGATGCTTCAGTGCTATTTAGAAAAGTGAACAAAATACTCATAGGAGGAAATATGGAGACAAAGTATGGAGCAGAGACTGAAAGAAAGGCCATCCAGTGATTGCTTCACCTGGAAATCTATCCTGTATGCAGCCACCAAACCTGGACACTTTTGTGAATGTCAGTAAGTACTTGCTGATGGAAGCCTGATATGGCTGTCTCCTGAGATGCTCTGCCAGAGCCTGATAAAGACAGTGGTGGAAGCTTGGTGATCCCCAATGGAGGAGTTGGAGAAGGGACTGAAGGAGCTGAGGGGATTTGCAGTCCCACGGAGGGAGCAACAGTGTCAACAGGCCAGACCCCCTTGAGCACCCAGGGACTGGACCACCAACCAAAGAATACACATGGAGCAACCCATGGTGCTGGGCACATATGTGGCAGAGAATGGCCTTGTTGTACATCAGTGGAAGTAGAGGCCCTTCAGTCTGAGGGTGTTCAGTGCCCAAGTGTAAGTGAATGGCAGGGAGAGAGGACAGGAGTAGGTGAGTAGATGGGTGGGTGGGGGGACACACTCATAGAGGCAAGGGGAGGGGGAATCAGATGAAGATTTCTGAAGGGGAGACCTGGAAAGGAGAAAACATTTGAAATGTAAATAAAGAAAATATCCAATCAAAAAATAAGAGAGAGATTAAATTTATAGTGAGCTTAAGAGCAAATAACCTCTCTCCATTTAAACAGATTAAATCTTGGGAAAGGGTAAAGCTTAAAAAGAACTCAATAAAAAAAATCAAAAGCAAAGCAAAGCAAAACAAACAAACAAACAAAGAACAACATTTAATTCAGGCTGGCTTACAGGTTCAGTGGGAGTGTGCCAGTATCCAGGCAGGCATGGTTCAGGAGGAGCTGAGAGTTCTACGTCTTCACCTGAAGGCTACTAGGAGAAGACTGGATTCTAGGCAGCTAGGAGGAGGGTCTTAAAGACCACATCCACAGTGACACACCTACTCCAACAGGGCCACACCTTCTAATAGTGCCTGAGCCAAGCATGTACAAACCATGGCAGATATCCTTCAACTTTATCTCTCAGCTTGAAAGAATGGAAGGGGCTGAGTTACTCTTCCTAGGATCTGTATCATTCCCCTTTAGAGTTCTCTGAAACCATGTAAGGACATGACTAAAGGACTCTTCTACAATTTCTGAAGGACTTTCATGGAACAACCTAGAAAAACTAGCTGGAGAAGTGATGCCTTGTTGGGCTGGGCCCAAGGGTTGGTGTTCTCACTTGCATATTTTGATGTAGGAGAACTCACACTGAACCTCTGCCTTACCTTATGGTGGTATACATAAAAAGTCATGGAAAAGGGAAACTTCTGTTTTCTAACTGCTTGCCCTCACTCAAACTGACAAATCTGTCTTTCCTAATGCTGAGCCATTCTTTTGCTTGTGGTAAAACCTACTTCTAGATTCCCATGAAGACTGAAGATGCTCTCTAGGAATCCTAGGGGACTTCAGAGATATCAGGTTCATTGACTGAACAATTACCAGCTTCTTGTCACACTACCTGGACATATTCTGTAAGTTACTCTAAAATAAAGGGATCCTTTAATTTTTTTAAAAAATTTTTTATCAGTTTCAGTTCCTCTACAGTATCCCGACTAATGCAATTGAGAACCCCGGCCTCTGAATAAAGTGGAGCAATGGGAGATGACTATAACATCAGTCCTAATTCTCCATATGCATATACAAGTACACATGGATCCTCACATGCACCACACACACACACACACACACACACACACACACACACACACATACAAATGAAAATCGCAAAATGTCAAAAACAACACTGGTCTCGGGAAACCATTCCATAAAACTACCAAAGAGCCAAGGGGGCTCAGAAACCCAAGGCCTGAGAGTTAACACAAGAGTCACTGCCAACTGTTACGAAGAAAATAACCCTGAGACTTGGGAACTATATCCCTTCTTGCCTGAAGGACTGAGGGTCACAACACTATAGACCTCAAAACAGAAATTCTCAGCACCATATTGCTGAGAGTCCCAGTTCTGAGAAGTCTGAAGTCTGTGCAAGAGCTGGAAATGGAGGAGCCAGCACCTGTCCCTGCGTGCTGCTGTTTCTCACTGGTGCCAGAACATGGGGATTATTACCAGCACAGCCAAGTACTGGGGCAACCAATGATTAAAATCCAGAGTAGTAAGCCACCACACTGTGTGTATTGAGTTATAAGCTTCTCAATCCTAAAGCCTCCAGCAACGGGTTCCTAGCTCAGGCATCAAAACTGTCTAAACTCTGGATCTGCCAGTCCAGCCCCTTGGCCTTGGGCATTCAAAAGCTGGGAATTGCCAGCACCAGAAGATCTGTCTCACAACTACCACAGTCATTGAGTGGAACAAAAGGACTCCAGGCATCTTCTGTTATAATGGAACTAGTAACAACTTCTCTGAACATTAATTTTATCATTTGTAAGACTGTGTGTGGATATAAAGCTTTAATAAATAACAGAGTCCAATAGCGTATCTCTGCCAAATTCTAATCTCCTCTCTTTTAATTGGCACTCCGGAAAGTTGCCTAACTGGAACATCTCCATTTTCTCACTTGTGAAGGAACCATAGTATGAAATGATAGTTTACTTCACTGTATCATGCTAAGAATTAAATAATATAAATAACATATATAACAACCTTAGAAAAAGGCACAGGATATAAAGCATTTGAAATACCTCATAGATAGTGATGGTTATTACTATTCTGTAGGATCCCTTCAGGCTTAAAAGTCAGTGCTTTTGTGAGAATGTAGTAAGTAGATTCATAAGTCTCTGAACACACATACATACTCTTATTTGAAGTCTCAAGTCAATGTTGAACTAATAATTTGTGTCAACCCATTTTGGTTTTCATCGTTGCTGTTGTTTTGTTTTCTGCATGAGTAGGTTCCTGATAGTAATTTCTAGTTTGAACCTATTGGTGCACTACAATGAGGAATCTACAGGGACACCAGAACTTACTGTAGACTGCCTATTAAGGATTTATAAAAGATCTTGATCAAGCTAGCCACTGTAATAATGCTCTTAGAAGCAGTGTGGAATGAGGCATAGAAGAGGGTATGGAATGAAACTGACTGACTTTCAAATCTGAGCTCTGTGTTTATTGCTGCAAGACTTGACCTTTTCCAAATTGCTAAGCCTTTGTGTTTGTTTCATTTCCTACAGGATATAAAAATCATTATTGTCAATTCAAAAAGTTCTAAGTGTTAAATAAATATGTAAAAATGAAAGTCTGTCATATAACAAATACTCAGTATGTGTTGGCCATGGTTTTTTTTTTTCCCATTTCTTTTCCTAAGATAATATATATGCAAGCCTGCTGCCTGAAAAGTCCCAGAAATCAAAGGTACTATTATTATTATTATTATTATTGTTGTTGCCAACACTGTAATTCATGCAAGACTTATACATAAATACTAATCAGCAAGGAAAACACAGATGGAAGGACAAAGCCTAAAGTTAGATTACTGGAATCAAACTTCAAACCATGGGGAACAGTTTCCAAATGATACCAATCTTTCGGTACAGTGTAGAGAGAAAGAGAAGAGCTCAAGATAGGCTTTGAGGAGGCGAAGGAGTTCAAACAGAGAGATGACAGAATAAGAGGAGCCAAAAGTAGCAAATCCCCATGTGATAGTCCCATGCTGCGTCTATCTGCCTACTTTTGAGGTACCCAGAGAAAAGTCTACTAAACTCCTACAACCCACTCTCTGTAGTTTGTGGATCTCCCAACATTTACTACTGCTACCGTACCACCATCATCACTCCTAGCACCATCACTGCTACTGCTATCACTCCATTCTCGATACCACCACGCTCACCACCACTACTATCACTGCTATCACCACCATTTTCACCACCACCAGCCGTACTAACAAGCATCACCACTACCATCTGCCCAAAATTGAGCATATCAAGTGAAAAGTAGAATTCCAACAACAGGAACTCTACACAATTCTCTTGAAGTTTAGGAGACTTAACAAAAAAAAATCAAGTCACTTAGTTTCCCAAACAAGGACACACAAACAAGTCATAATTCACATAATTAACTAAAGAAATGCACTTTGTGGATAATTTAAACAATCAAACTCAACTCAATGTAAGCACCATTTCCATAAACTTAAAGTTCAACAATTAAGAAATATTCTGCTTGTACAGGCCCATGCTAGAGTATAGCTCTTGCTGTGAGAGTCCCTCGTTCTCTCTTCTGTCTTCAGCAGCAATCCTGGGGAATTGTGTGACTTCATTTCATATCAGGGAACTTTAGTAGAAAATCTTAAGAATCACAGAAGTTTGCTTCTTTCATTCCACAAACATAAATACCCTTAGATGAATGTGTTGGTGCAGAGCAAAAGGCTTCTCACTTCCCACACAGGATTTAATAAGCAACAGCTAAAAAGCCTCTTTCCACCCCGTTGTTCTTCAGTTCTGCATCTGTCACTACCTTTGTGTTACTACATTTGTAAACTTTTTTTTTCTCTTTTGAAAGTCACAATCTGTCTCTCACCAGCCACACCATCTAGCAGCTTCCCTGATGAGCACATATATAAGCTTTCCTATTTTGGTTTACTGATTAGACACAGGCAAATGTAAGGCCACTTGCCTGTTTCCCCCTCGATAGATGGAAAATTGCTACTTTCTTCTGTGTATCAGAAGCGGTAAATGTGGAGCTGGATGCCCTGCTGCTCAGGGACATCTTTATGAAGAGCTCCTCTCTATTATTTAATGATTTTCTAGGAACTTAACTCTTAGAAATCATCCCAATCAGGATGTAGTCTCTAAGTATGCAATTATTTTGAATTTGCCACAAATATGGAGTGTAGGGCAGTCTTCTCCCTTATACTAAACATTTCTATTATATTAACTTAGATGTGTTTGTTGTTAAAGAGCCTGAACTAAGTCATTTACAGTACAGGTACACATTCAAAATTCCATTTCTACAAATATTGATGTAATTCTTCTTGTGTCTATGCTCATCCATATATGCATTGGGTCACATCAAGATGTGTTTCTTCCTCATTTAAGACAGAATAGATGAGGCACAGCAAGACAAAGTAATTTGGACAGTGGCAAGTCCTCACACAACGGAGGAGACTCCTTAAATGGAGTTTGACATTCCTTGAACTGAACCAATAAGGAAAACTAAATTGTGTCTGATTGGCTCTCTGAAGACAATAGGTGGTAGCAAGTGAAATAAAGCTACTTCTAGAAATAGATCCAATGACAAAGGTCCAAGTTAGGTAACAAGCTCCAATAAGTTCTCAACACCTACTGTGGGAAATCAAGACAGAATACGTACACCAAATGAAGCCTTTGTCACAGAACACTGATCCAATTCAGGCAGCTGAGAGGAGAATTTTGAAGGACAGATAGTCAAACAGGGGTCCTGAACTAACTCAGACATAGACAGGGAACCCATCATATCATCTTTTGAATTTTATAGAGGGTGAAATGCTCCAAACTCCAGGGTATAATAGAGGTAGTTTTGTAAAATATGTACTACTGTACAAAACATCTCTATGACCCTGAAATCCTCCATGGGCACTTGCTAACAGCCTGTCATATCCATAACCCACAACTGCTCTGACCTGTAACCTGTCATAGTTCTGCCACTGCTTGAGATTTTGTATATGGAATTACAGCATGCCCAGCCATAAGGTTCATTTCAGAAGAGAACAACTGAGCAGTTTTCCAATGTATTCACAGTGTGTTGTACTCCTTTTAACAATATAGCAATACACAAGTTGCTCCCTATACTTTTGGCTATGAACTTGGCTGAAATGAAGAGAGAAACCTCATCAAATCTGTTACTTTCAATCCATGAAGATGTAAGTTCCTCCTCCCTTATTTATTTGGAGTGCCCAGAATTTTACTCAGTGATTTTTAAAAGTATAGAAGACATTTATACATCTTTTTTTTAAATGTCTTCATTTTCATTGATTCTATAGTACTTAGAAACAATTTAATTCCATTTTTAAAATATTTTGTGTAATAGATGATAGCACAACTTATTGCTTATATCACCTTCTATCTTAAAAATATGCTAAATTCATTCACAAGTTATTATAGGGTTTTATTGTTTGTTTAATTATTTGGTTTGAAGATAAGTTCATAGGATTCTGGGTGGTAGTAGTCATGATTGTTTAGTTAAGTTGAGTTGAGTTGAGTTGAGTTGAGTTGAGTTGAGTTGAGTTGAGTTTTGTCTTGTTTTTCAGCTATCCATACACTGCTGTGGGTCTTTTGTCCCTTATTTGCCCGTTGGCCATTGCTTAAAACACAATGTTAGCCAGGCAAGAGGAAGAAGCACATCCCGCCTGTTCCCCACATGTGAAGACCAAGTATCTCAGTTTCCTTCCTTGCACTTCAATGTGTTTGAGCATTTAAATTGTGTCTTTTTTTTTTTTAAAACAAAGCACACCACTAGGTTTTGCTTATATCAATTCTGACTATATGACTTTTAGTACAAGCATTTAATTTATATATATTTTATACTTAACCATATGGTTAGATGTTTTTAATGTTTAATTAAAACATTTTATACAGCATTTTTATCGCACTCTTCTCCCCCTCCTAACTCACATCTCCACATTCTCCTCTCCCTCTTACCCTCCCAACATTTTCTCTCTCTCTCAAACAAAACAAACAAGCAATAACAAAAACAAGAAAAATACCAACAAAAAGAAAAATAAAACAACTGAAAAAAAGAAGAAAATCAGTAAAACAGAAAATACTAAAACCAAATAAAACACACACACACACACACACACACACACACACACACAAAACAAACAAACAACAACAAACATGGAGTCCGGTTTTTGTTGGCCAACGACTAAGGGGCATGGTGCCAGCCCTGGGGTATGGGTGATATACTTAGTAATACTCCACTGAAGAAAGCTGATCTTCCCTTCAGGTATCAACTGCAAATTACTGACATTTTGGCTGCCTTGAACTTGGCTGGAACATAATACATTTATTTTGTTTGTACATTATTATTATTATTATTATTATATGGCTTCTTCTGTATTTATTTTTTGGGGAAATTTTCTGGGATTCTTTTTTTGTGGTATAAACTTTTATTTTTTTTAATTAGGTATTTTCTTTATTTACATTTCGAATGTTATCCTCTTTCCTAGTCTCCTCTCTAAAGAATCCCCTACACCCTCCGCTTCCCCTTGCTCCCCAACCCATCCACTCCTGCCTCCACAAATCCAAGAAA
Source organism: Mus musculus (assembly GCF_000001635.26). Taxonomy (NCBI): domain Eukaryota; kingdom Metazoa; phylum Chordata; class Mammalia; order Rodentia; family Muridae; genus Mus; species Mus musculus. The sequence continues at coordinate 54,378,936 of NC_000076.6, read as the reverse complement.
TCACATGGTGGGACTCTAGCTGCATATGTGTCTAGCTGCATATGTGACAGAGGATGGCCTAGTTGGTCCTCAATGGAAGGAGAGGCTCTTGGTCTTGTGAAGGTTCTGGGATTCTTGATAAAATTGAATTTCAAACTCTGGCTGCAATAGGTCCCACTTTGTGGAGCCAGAAAAGAATGTGTCCTGGAAAGCCTTCCTAAAAAGAATGTCTCAGGAAAATAGTCTCTGCCTTTATTTTGGGTGTTTAATGACCCGTCTGTGAGACTGATTAATATCACATCCAATAATTCAGAGGAGACTTGGCTTCCTCGATGCTCCAAAATTGTGGTCTTTTGCTGTGATTGCTCTTGTATGTGTGTGTATCTGCACATGCACATACTTTCTCCATGTCTCTCTGATCGACAGGTGGGAACAGGTGGTTGTGCTCAAAAAGCAAAGCTTTTCATTTCAGATATTACAGCCTCTTATTTTAAGACTTCCATTTGATTAGGCTCCTTGCTTATACTTCCCTAGGTGATTTGTCTAGCTGCTTAATTATTCCAATCTTTCTTTTTCTTAAGTCTTCATGATAGTTCAGCTTTAAAGTTTATGCCTCCTAAAACCAATTTCTTGGGCCTCTTAGAGACTGACTTTATGGATTTTTCCCTCTTAAAAATGTATTATATATGTCTGTGTGTTTTAAAAATCATGGCATTATTGTTTTAATTTTGTGGTTCTTGCATATGTGCACACAAATGCACACATGTGCCACAACATGAGAGTGGAGATCTGAGGATAACTTGCAGGGGTTATGTTCTTTCTTCCACCACACAAATCCCAGGGAGCCAACACAACACATCAGCAGTGAACACCATGTTGCTAGCCAGATTTATATTATTTATAGACATTTTGGGGCAGTGTTTGAAATTCTGAATGTTTTCTTCTTTCACGACTATTGACTATTATTCAAAGAGACAGTGGAATTAATTGCCTATCACTTTGAACATGCGAATACTTACTTGTTCAGTTCTATCAAGGCCTTCTCCCTGAGTGGGAATCAGATGTCAACAAGTTTTCTTTCGTGTTACTTATTGGCTCAAACTATTCACAAGCTTTTATGGTTTCCATTCCTGGTGTATGCTTGGCTCTTGAGCCTTCCCTAAAAGGATTCTATTTGTATAAACCAAGAATTTGAAAATCATTTTACTTAGATCTGGAGGCTCAATTTGAGATTTTTTTCCTTTTCAGTTTCTCATCTCCTATTTCCTTGTACACTATGCCCAATGATACTGCAAGTTAAGAAAAATGCAGATTTCTACTTCCTTGCTAGCCTTAGGTAGGATGCCACAAATGTTGAAAAAAAGAAGAAAGATCCTCTCAACAATGGATGTCCTTTAAAGTATGTCCCTTCTAAATACTCTAAATACTGCTGTGGCCTTAGGTTATGGTTATTCTCCTTGTTTTTAGATGTGTGTGGTCTGGGTGTGTGTGTGTGTGTGTGTGTGTGTGTGTGTGTGTGTGTGGTCTGGGTGTGTGTGTGTGTGTGTGTGTGTGTGTGTGTGTGTGTGTGTGGTATGTGTGTGTTCTTTTTATGTGGTATGTGTGTGTGTGTGTGTGTGTGTGTGTGTGTGTGTGGTATATGCATGTGTGTGTTTATGTGTGTACATTGTTAACATACTCCAGACCTTCTAATTGCTTTCTGCAAAACAGTTCTGACAATATATTTCTGTTATTGGTCAGCAATTTCCTTTGGATACTATTCATTTTGTGACAAAAAAAATAGTAAAATCGTGTTGATCCTCTTATAACTATCAAAAAATAACCTTTATATTCTCTTGAAAACTTAGAGTGGGTGAGATCAGTGGGCACTGGTGGGGAACATATTGTGACTTTCATAATAAGGAGATTTGCAAATGTAGCACCACAAGAGGGGTATCGTTTGTTCTGCTAGCTTGTTTTTCAAACATGAGTATTTGAACATTAATGCGTTCAAATACCTTTTCCTGCCAAGTCAACACAATCAAACAAATAGATTAAGAAGGTGAGAGAGCCCTCAGGGGTATTCTAAGGAAAACTAAACAATACTCCTACACATGAAGACTGTTAAACAAATGAAAATCTTCAATAGTAATTTATTCCCTTCTACCTAACAATGAGGTTATTTCCTTCCCCTTAAGGTATTCAAATTCTGTTTCCATTGTAACCTTCTGTAATAATCTTCTCATCAAAGGGAGAGGAAAGTAGTCCTCTACCTTACCAACAAAAGACAAGGAAAGCCAGAGTTCCCTCAGGTACATGGGGAGGACAAGAGTTAGTCCTGGAAGGATTTATGAGAATCTAAGTTCTCATATTTCACCACAACCAGTGAGCATGTGGTCTCATGGTACATGGAAGGCAGAACCCACAAACATGGCAACATGTTGCTCACATTTAAAGGACAATTACAGACATGAATAGCTGATGAAATTTTACACTGGCTAGAAGGTGAATGAATAAGGTCTGATCCTGTGAGAAGCTGTGTCTAAAGAGATTGTGCAGTACGAGTTGAAAAGGCTTTGGCAATAATGAAAGAGCAGTGTTTCAGACTCCTGGTTTGCAGATGCAGACCCTCTACCCTCTGCTTGGGACTTTCTAGGAACTGCCTAATCTTCTCCATTTCACTGGAACATCTGAGAGGGGAGTCATAACTGAGGACCAGTTTCTCAGTTCTCAATAAGCTGACATCCCTCACAATTGACTGAATCTCTCCCCAAATCTTGTATTTTATGTTCCATTTTGGCCATTTCAGACTTTATGTTCTCTACTAGTAGTTATTTTAAATCAATCCTCCAAATTCAGTTTGTATTCTTTGGTAACTTAAACAAATATATCCAGTTCCTACTAACATCTACCTTAGGTCAGCTTTCCAACCTACCTTCTCTCCAATTTCCATCCTCTGAAAACTCTGGATCGAGTTGAAACCTCCTAATTCCAACAGATGTTTCAGAACTGCTTACAGAGTGAGCATTCTCTTGCTGTAAGCACTTTAACAGCATATTATCTAAGCATTCCATAGTCCTCACTTGCTAAATGCAATATCAGAACATGGCACTGAAAACACAAATAATGAGAGAAAAAGCCAAAAAAAAAAAATGTCTTTTGAAAAACTATAAAACCTGTGCAGCAGAGCAGGGACTTTTAGTTAGAAATGCTAGATGACAGGGGCAGCCAAATGTGATTCCTTAGAAACAGTAGAATGTGCTACTGTTCACAGGCAGGTGGAAGTAGACCCAGAATCTGTCTGTCTGCTGCCCCAGGGCTGGCAAAACTTCCAACTCTTTAGGAAATATGAACCTCAATGAAACCCTTATATCCAAACTTAACTGAAGGTAAAATAAAATAAAATAAAATAAAATAAAATAAAATAAAATAAAATAAAATAAAATAACCATATGTTCCCATCTTTAAAATAACTTACTTGTACAATTTTCATTTTGTAGAAAATTACATTGTGGCCTTATTCCCAAATGCTCACCATGTCTTTCTAGAGTCATGGGGATTTCTCTAGGCTGAAACTTTACTCAAAATCTTCTTGGTCTGAAACAAATAATCTGATGTGGTCAACATCCCATCTTGAAACATGTATGACGATGTGTGTGTTTTCCATGGAAGAAAATGAAGGAAGACTAGCTACTATCAACTATAACCAAAGAGAGCACTTCATCCCCAAAGTCTACAGTTTCTTTGCTCCAGTGTCCTATGGTGCGCATGCGATTATTTCTCAGAATTGTGTTTGGGCAGAGCCATAAGCCAGTGCCTATGATGATCAGGATAAAAACCCTGAACTGCAACTTTTGCAAGATAGGTAATGTTTCTTTTCCCCCACGAGACTTTCCAGAGGCCATGAGTCTCCAGGCATAAGTGGGCATCTTCCATTTTAATTTTACATTGCTAAACCTTCATTGAAGAAATTCTATAAGCAGTTTGGAGAGCTACTCTGCAGCTGTGACTTAGAACACTGCAAAATGTATTACTTTCGTGTTTTTAGTAAGATAGCAAACCAGCTCCTTTGAGGCAAGGATTTCTTCCTGTTGTTAAAACATACCTTTTATGAAATCCAACTGTTAGACATAAGATACCTCAGTTTCAGTGGTTGCTAGCAGTATTTTTAGAACATTCTTGGAGACAAAACAGCAACAGAAAGTCTTATCCTAAACCAATCCCCTTTGCCCAACCATGCAAATCTACTCAAAGTACAAATTTCTCTCAAAGTGCTCATTCATATGCTAACACAATGGCTATCTGTAGAGGGGGTGGGGATAACAGGGAATAGCACCACAGGGTTAAGGACGGTGAAAGCACACAGACTTTCTCTTTGAGGTTAGATGCTAACTTTACCTATTCCATAATAGAATCCATCTTTAAAGAGTTAAAATTATTAACATCAAGGCTGATTTTTAATATGTCACTAATTTTAGCTGTGATTCTCTAGTACTATGTCAATCAACAGTGAAAATGGTATTCCTAACTCCTCAGAAACAATGACATACATTTGGATACATAAACCATCTAAGTATGTATTGAAAACTAAGGCAAATTAATGCTCTATTATGTTGTGTCTTGTCTTTGATCCATGTTGAAATATTTTCTTTTCCATGTTGAAAGATTCAGACAAAATTTATGAAATTTTAATATATATTTCCAACCTTTCTTCATCTTAGAGTTATGGCTTCCTAATTCCAAATTCTCAATTTAATAGAGTCCTACAGATATTGGAAGTAGAAAGACAATTGATATTCTGGAGGATAAAAGTCCTTAGCCCTATACATATTGGTAGGCAATATAGCCTTGGGTTGGTTAGCTAACTAACCACACTGGGCTATCTTTATGTCTGTAATTGTTGTAATATACACAATTTACCTAGAGAAAAATACATTATAATAATTGCTAGAAGAAATGACACCTGGGAAGGTCATTTTAAAGAATAGTGATGACCAGACAAGAATTGCCCTTAACAAAAATAGTTTCCATGTCCTCTCACCAAAAAGAAGCACGCTGAGATTCATGGAAAGGACGTGACCCAAAGAGCAAGCACATTGGGATCTGTGCAAATGTAGATGGGCTTTACTTTTGCAATTTATGACCAGCGCTTGGGATTGAACACGGGGCCTTGGGCACTCTAGCACTCTAGCATTGCGCAAGGGTTACAGTGGTCTCTGATGCTCAGAAATTGGAAGTTTCCTTCTTCACACTATGTCATTCATATGACATAGTTGGCAGAGCTATGAAATTAGGAAGGAAAATAGAAACCAATCACTAACCAAAATATTAACAAAATGGATGTCTAAACCTTCTGCACTAATTCTGTCATTCCTCAGCTATGCCTCTAAAAGAAAAACAACTCGAAATGTGGCTAATTCAAAGACCCAGTTAACTGGATCTGGTTAATCTAGATTTTATTATTTCTAAACCATTTCATTACAAATTCTTATTGGTGTAATTGCTCCAGCTCCTGTCCCATATGGTGCCTTCTGTCCTCTAAGCTCAGCTTACCCTGAGAAGTACCCCTACCACCACCACCACCAAGGCAGCCTGAGTGCTTAGTCTTCTTAGTGCTTCAATGAAGATGGCATTTCAGTCTCCTGTTTGTGAGCTGGTACCTTTTCCTGTATTTTTATTTTTAAAAATCCAATTCGAGTTTCTTCCCCCTTTCATGTCCTCATCTCAGACACCATTAAAAAAAATGTGACTGAAAGAGAATCTTTTCCCATAGAAATTCTCACACACACTGAATCCAGCCGGCCTTTCATTTTCCTGGTTGCCTGCCTGTCTGCTATATTGGAAATGAGGGAAAGTGGAAAGTAGAAAGCAACTACTTTCTGCTGAAGGGAACAAATTCTACAGTTATGAAGCTGTAAGGAAAAGCACAATGAAAAACAATCTTCGTATCAGGGAAGAAAGCAATTCTCAGCAGGAAAGGCGAACAGGAAATCTTAGAAAACATTCAAAATGGGCAGCAACTGCACAAAGGCACTATGGGGCTCCCTACTGTAAGGTGAAACAGATGTCCTCCGGGAGAAGGACTTGAGAACTCTTGAGATTAGTTATTGGAAGTGCGTTATCGCCCCCACCTCCCTCTTCTGAGCAATTATAGTTTCTACTCAAGCCTTCTACCTTTCTGTCAGAACAGCAAGGAAAGGTACCTGCGATGTCATTAATTACAATGCCATTTGTAGCACTACTGTGAAGGATAATCACTTGTTAGCTTAAGATGGAACTCAGGACTTAAAATATTTACATGGCAAGCTCTCTGCTGTGATGTTAAAGGCTCTAATTCAAATTGATGACAGAAAGAAGCTAGACCTTTGAAAGGAAGCAAATACCTTTCAAATTTCAGCAGGATGTCAAATTAATTAATGGGCTACAGCAACTAATAATTCTTCCCGACTTCATATCTTCTACATCAGTTGTTCTTTACAAAACAGATGGAGTCTTATTACTTATATGGCATCAGAAAGAGTGAAAGGACAGCATGGACTTAACAAGAATCTTTCCTTTATACTCAGGAAAGCCAATAGCCATGACTCAAAGCACAAGAGGCTTGGACTTAGTATCAGCTTTTAAAGATGCTGAAAATTCTCCTCCTCTATATCACGTTAGTGAAGAGATACTAATAGCATCTCAGGGGTTGAGAATGTGTCGAGGATCATCTTTCTTTAACTGATGAGAAAATGGAGCAGAGACGCTTCTGTGATTTAGTTAAGATCAGATGTCAGTAAGTAAGCAATCTCAAAATCAGAGCCTTTCAGTTCTCAGTTGACAGTCCCAGCCAGAGGGTCAATTCTCTGGATATTGTGTGAGAAAGAAACATGACAGCATCAAGGTCTGTGAGACCTCATTCTAGTATTCTACAATACACACACACAGAGAGAGAGAGAGAGAGAGAGAGAGAGAGAGAGAGAGAGAGGAAGGGAGAGAGAGAGAGAGAAGGAGAGGGAGAGAAGAGAGAGATGGGGCGGGGAGGAAGAGAGAACCTTTGTTCTCAAATAAAAGTGTTTTTCATTGCGTCATTTGAAAGACCTAATCAAAAAATGATTATTTGGAGAAGAAAAAGAAAAGAAAATCAATACATGTCTGAGGCAGCTATACCTTATCCTATCCAATGGATGGTTGCTCTGTGCACTTGGCCAGCTCCTATAGATGTCTCCCTTACTCATGATACTATTTTCCTGATTTTGTTATCCACACTTATTCACAAGCTGAGGGAATGTATTAAGTATCAGCTTGTGATGAATCTGCATGCTTCCCTCACCTAAGCAGGCCAGGATGTGAGTCACCTTTTTCTTCACTATATAATATTGTCTGAGTCACCCATTTGTTAATGTCTTAGTTGTTTCTCTCATTGTTAATAAAGCATGCTTAACAAACACAACTCAAAGAGGTAAGCTGTATTTTAGCTCACATTTAAAGAGAGATGGTATAGCCTTGAGGTACTAGGTAGCTCATCCTATACAGAAGAAGTGCAGCATGGAGAGTGGATCAAGCTGTGACCGCAGGACCTTAGGTCAGCTGGTCACATTGTGAGTGGAGTTAGGAAACAGAAAGAGATGACTTCCAGTATTCCTTTTACTTACTCATTTTTATTCAGTTCAGGACCACAACCTATGTGATAGTGATATTGTGCTAGATAGTTCTTTGTTAACCTGACACAAGCTAAAGTCTTCTGAGAGAATGGAAACTTAATTAAGAAAATGCCTCCATAAGAGGAGGCTGTGGGGGAATTTTCTTAATTAGTAATAGATGAAGGAGGGCCCAGCCCATTGGGAGCAGTAACATCCCTGGGTTGGTGGTCCTAGGTTCTAAAAGAAAGCAGGCTGAGCAAGCCATGGGAGGCAGTAAGCAGCATCCCTCAATAGCTTTGGCATTATTAGCTCCTGCCTCCAGGTTCCTGTCCTGTCTGAATTCCTGCCCTGGCTTCCTTCAATAGTGGACTACTATGTGGAAGTGCAAACAGAATAAATCCCTTTTCCAAAAACTTGCTTTTGGTCATGGCATTTTATTGCAGCAATAGAACCCCTAACTAAGACAGATACCCACACTTATGGTGGGCTTCCCTATATTTGGGAACTTCTTATAAACATCTCTGGAAATATCCTCGTGGAAATACTTTATATGCTGAAGACTCCCCAAAATCTTCACAGGTCTACTGTATTCCCAAAGCCTAACAGTCAAAGCGACTGAAGGCAGTACCTTAACTGTGAGCCACTCTAGACTTTCTTTTAATTAAGAAGAAATTCTAATATGTAAATGGAGGTATGAGAGGAAAATGAGCAAACATCAAACTGAAGTGTGACTAAAACTCAACAGGAAAAACCAAACAAACAAGCAAACCCTGAAGTTCCAAGTCCAGCCAGCCTCTGGAACTTATAGAAGTGCCATTTGGTCTCCATTGGGCTCATCCATCCTTACCTCCCAGGTCTACCCCCTGCAGCCATTGTATCTCTCTTGAATAATCTCCACTTTATAGATACATCTTTCCCTGGCAGACATCTCAAGGTGTTGGTATATCCAACTTCCTCCAGTTGCTAATGCACTTTAGCAACACACAGCTTTAGAGACTGGTACAACCAACCAGACTCCTTCAGGAAAGTTGACCTTACATCCATTTGCTTGATCTCAGCAGCTTTCTGAAACTTGGTTCAAGACTCTGAAAGTTTATAAGTCTTGCATGTTTTTTTTTTTTGTTTTCAAAAGCAGTACCATGTGCATGACACCTCCAAATTCTGCTGCTAGCTCAAAATACAGTCTGGTCCTCTTCGATCATAGCTGTAGCGGTTTCTGTTTACCTTAGTTGACAAAACTTGGAAAGCCTTTGCCTGCAGAGTTCTTGTTAAGCAAGAGATCCCTCAGCTGCATCCTCAAACCACATTCTATCTTTTCAAATAAACTTGCACTTTTACAAGTAGAAGCTATGGATGGTTTGGATATTGCTGGCAGTGAAGAATGTGAGGATTTTCTTTAACTGTAGTAATCTCTTTAAGAATAACATGTTTTTCTAAGCCAATGGTTCTCAAAACTCCCTAATAGTGCAACTCTTTAATATAGCTCTTCATGTTGTGGTGACTCTCCCCCACCCAACCATAAAATTATTTTCACTGCTACTTCATAACTGTAATTTTTCTAGTGTTATGAATTGTGATAGATGTGGGAGTCAACCATGTGAAGGAAAAAGTGGGATGGAGACTGAAGTGCCACAGGCTCCAGTGACTCCTCAAAGAGTCCTGATCTGCCATACACTGCATTACATCTAAGATGGCTCCTAGCACATAAGTGAGACAGCAGAAAAGGATCCAAAGTCAGGGTGATGGCTGTCTCCATTCTTCACAGAAGTCCCAACAGAAGTCTCCCCTCACCTGCTCCTTCTGAGCAATCTCATTAGGAGGGCTTTCATTGGATACTGTGATGATATGACAAAATACAATTATCCAAGGACTGAGGGGCTTGGGATTGGTTCAAACACTGTATTTAAGCTTATGCACTGTGCAGTAAGAACAGATCTGCAATCTGATATTGTTCTCCAGAGTCTGATTCATCCCCAGGATTCATCTTGTGACGCGATCACCTCTCATCTCCCATTCCTCAGTCCTGTTCCCACAGTGAATCATAATGTAAATATTTGATACACAGGATATATGATATGCAACCGCTGTGAAAGTGTTGTTCAATTTCAAAGGGGTCATCATCCACAGGTTGAGAACCACCAGTCTGAACCATCATGGTCAAAAATTTTACACTTTTATCCCTTCCTTATTCTACTGCATATCGTATTAAAGCTGCTGTGTTATGCTGCCTTGGATAGTCTTCCACTAAACCGATCAGGCAATAAGTTTTTAAATTCAGTCTCATTGAAGTTTTCAGGACATGAGCAGAATGCAGTCAGCGTCTTTGGCAGAACATAATACCCATAGTATCTAGCCTGGTTCTAGGTAGAATTTCACATATGAAACCCCATGGTCCTTCTTGATGATGTGAGTTTCTTTTGAGTATTCGGGTCCTCTGAACTCCCATCAGAATGGCCCAATACACACGGCCTAAACCATTGTTGGGTTTCTCTAGCTTGCAACACACACCTGTTGCAAACGCTTCTGAACCATATGGCCAGCTTTCTCACAGCAACACCGCACACAGTCCTAACGTTCTGTATTAGTTACTTTTATTGTAACAAAACACTTGACAACTTAAGAAAGGAAGGGCCTATTATGATGCATAATTTAAGGGTATAACCCATCCATTCTAGGAAAAAGAGAGAGTAGCTATTGTACAAGATGTATGAGGCAGTAAATCGCATTATGTCTGCAGTTGGGAAGCAGACAGGTGACTTCTGGTGCTGCACTCAATTTAAGAGTCCTTTAATTCACTCTAGGCCACAATCCTATGGCACCACTGACATTTGAGGAATATCTTCCCACTTCTGCTGAACCCATACTGAAATGCCCTCACAGACATTCCCAGAGGTTTGTCTCCTTGGTGGTTTCAAGTCCCATCAAGTACACAATCAAGATTAACCATGAAACTAGTCCTTTGCCAGTGGTAATCTAGGCATTGAGATTGACAGTTGCATTATCACAATGTCCATATCTAGCTGACCTTGATTTTACTTACTAGCAGCTCCAAAGTGTGAGAGCAGTAATGCTGGCAACCTCTATATGCTTAAGGGAGGCCTTAAATCGTTTCCACTATATGAAAAGATGAAAGTTCAGTAACATATTGTTAGAGAGAACATTTATATAACTTTTGCTATAGTATATTACTATAATTTTGCTGCTTTATTATTGTTGTTTGTTAATCTCCTCTTGTCCCTAATACATAAATTAAACCTAATTGTAGTGTGGGGAAAGGACACAGCATCAGTGGCACTTCAGCACTTATACATCCCCTGGAGAGCTATCCCCTGCAGATGAGGTCGACCACTGTATTCATGTTCTAAGTAGAGGAAGGGAAGTGTTTTAAAGTAAGCATGTGAAAGAAATTGCATACCTCCTGGAAAGCAATCCGCATGCATCAACTCTTTCCTCTGCTGGCTATGTGCTCTAAAATCCCTTTCAAAGGAACCATTTGTGCTTCTGACATTAATGGTAAGACAGGCTCAAGCCTTTATAGATGAAGAAAATAGCTATGAGGATTTTTGTCAGTATAGTATTGTAGCTATTACAGATTTTCAATTAACCTTTGTTCCTGCTTGGCAAATACCATAATGGTCAGACTCCAGCACTGTATGCTATGTCACGGTGTCCAAGATACAGCCAAAGATCTAACTAATACTAGAAAACATTTTTCAAGGTAAAGAAATTCTCTTAATTTTTCACTTGTAGAGAAATGATGATGAAAATAGAAAATCTTCTCTGTCTGACATGTAAACGTCTACTATCACTCAATGCAGAATTAAGTATTATTAATGCATCCAAGCATAAAGTCACTACCAAGCTGTACTTAACCCAGTATAAATAGAAAGCTTCTCTTAGTTGTTATATAAATCACACAGAGGAAACAATATTTTCCTTTCATAACCCACAACACTTTTGTACATAGTCGAGGCTCAAACCATGTACAAATAAACAGTAGGAAAGGCATAAAATATTTTTTTTCCAGGATCATCTCTCTGAATTCTGAATATATAGCTCACTAGACTTTGGCATAAAAAATATGAATATACCATTCTATAAGATGATGTCAGTTATCCCATTTACTACTCCCTGGTGTCAGAAAGGTCAAGAAGAATCGTGAAGAAAACCCATAGGACCACAAACTTGTGGAATGCTTTCATAGTTACTGCTTTTACCTTCTCACCAGTTAGTGAACTGTTCTCTGGAAGCCAAGGTTTTACTAACCTCAGGAAGCCATTCATTACTCTGAAAGCTCTTGAAGCAGCCACATGAGCAGACATTCTTTAATTCAGATATAGATCTTTAATGAGAGATAAAATTTTCTTCCTTAATATACTAGATGAAATGATCCCTGTCTTCATTTATTTCCTCAACAAAACTATCTTATTTGTTTGAAATGTTGTATTTTGATACCGAATCGAGAGGCTTAATGACACTCCAACAGGTACTGCTTACATAGAGAACTCAAATGTTGCCAAACAAAAAGTTCTTATAATGAGAAACAGTATCTGTCTTAACATAACTTTGTTTTTTCCCAAGGTAGATAACTCATCAAGAATGGCTTTATGGTTGGGATGTGAAAGGCCCCTCCAAATAAACACATATATTGATGTCTTAAAACCCTGGCCCCTAGCAGCTAGTATTTTTGAGAGGGGATTGAATCTTGAGCTTTTGTTAGGTTAAGCTACTGAAGCATTCATACGACTAGGCTATTAAGAGACTGATAGCCTTCCTTCAAAGGCTCTGTCTCATTCCTAGCCTCATCTTCTGCTTCTGTCTCCTGCTCCCTTTCTCTCCCTCTCTCTCCTTTGTTCCCTGTTGGCTGGCTGCTAAGGATGCTAAGGAGTAGCCAGTGGTGAACCATGCTGCCATGATTATGCAGTTCTCTAGAGGTCCTACGTGAAGGACAGACATAATCATGGACTGAAATCTTTATCACATGAGCCAAAATAACTCTGTCTTCATTTAAAGCGATTTTTTTCAGGTAATTCTGTCACTATGGAAGGAAGCCAATCAACACAAACAGCAAATGCATATCCTCTGGACATATTCAGAGAGTTTCATGACAAGAGGCAATTCAAATTTTTCTGGAAATGAGGAAAGATAACAATTCCAAAGGATGGAGATTGAAATATTCATCTTTTGAAATTGAATTATGGGTAACTCTCTGCCATTCTACAGAAAATTTACTCCATTGATTCATGGAGAAGTCAGGCAGGGGAGCAACAACCAGATCTGCCAAGACCAGATGCTGGATGAAGTCTAAGGGTTTTATACAGACATAGTGAGCCTCCAACACCATAGACTGTTACAGGAAATTGGCATGTAGACTTCTGGTAAGGAAGGGGTGGCAACATGTCTCCACCTTTCCTCCTCTTTTCCTGTAGGAAATGTTCTTCCTTCAAGTCATGCAAACAGACCTCTGTAAAATACAGTCATGTTAGATCGGAGGAGATTGGGTGGGAATGGATTTCCTCTCACCTCCCAATTGATTCCTCTTCTTCCACACATGTAAGAGTGTGGGATGCCTCACCCTTTGATCCTTTGCTCCCTTCTTCCCTGTCTACCCTCACTTTTTTAGAAGGCTCATTTCCCCACTGTGATGGTTAATCTGAATTGTCAACTTGATAGGATTTAGTGTCATCATGGAAACAAATATAGCACCATGTCTATTAAGGATTTTCTAGATTGGATTAACTGCGGTGGAAAGCCCCACCTTCACTGTTGGCACAGCTCTATGGCTTGGCTCCCAGTTCTCATACAAAGGAGAGACAGCATTTGATACCTTCTGCATCCTAACTGTGGATGCAGTGTGCCAGCTCCTGTCATGATAGACAGGACTCTGGGGCCGTGAGCCAACATTAACCTCTCCTTCTGTAAGTTACGTGTGTTGGGATATTTTTATCACAGCAACAAGAGACTTAACTAATATGCTCGCTGTTGATAAGCTAGTGAGTGTCTGTGTGGAATTCCAGCCCCACTGCCAACCTCTCCCACAAATCATTTTGATAGCCAAAGGCCTTTTCCTAATTATCACACCATAAACTGAATCATTGAGCTGCATTCTCTCTTGAAAAGCTTTCTTGTGCCTCAGCAGTCCTTGTTGCATGTGGTAGCCAGATAAGGTCAGTACAAAACTCTTAAAATCCTCTTTTTTAGTAGTAGTAGTAGTGGTAGTAGTAGACTCCCTCAGTTGTTATCGAAATTCTACTCTCTCATCTTTCAAATTCTCTTTGGAATGAATAGCTCATATTCATTCAGTCAAATTGTTCAATCCACTGTCATCTTACCATGTAATCTCCAAGTTTCTGTTCAAGATGGATAGAAGTGTTGTCCCTTTAAAAGGACCCATATTATTGTATGGCTACTCAGATTTAATATTTTAATTCTTACCTATTATTTGAAAAACCTCAGAACATTAGGGTTTTACTAATAAAAATGTGTGTTCTTTCAAAATGCAGTGTATAACTAAGTCTTGTACTGTCTTGACTTTGGTAAAATAAACGCTGAGGTTTTTCAACTTCTGCCGCCTCAAAAACCCTTTTTCTCTGTTTTGGTGCTTACCCTAATGCTATGCATGCTTTACAAATTCTAATTTAGGTATAGGAGGAACAAGGTGAAAAATAATTTCTAGAAATGAAAAAAAATGATGCTGTAACTGACTTGTGTATTCATTCAGCATGGTGTTCTTACTATAGTTTAAGTGTTATATTGATTTAATTAGGGATGCCCAAAAAGATTTGTTCCTCACCAGGTACATGTTTGATGTGTACATTTCAGAGAACCTTTCAAAACACCCTTTAATAGTCTATTTATCTGCAATTCCCTTGTAGCTAGAATTTACTTTAAATCAACAGTTGAGATGTTCTGAGTTCTCTTTCACAGCAAAGTTTTCACTGAAATCTGTGTCGCCTCCTCGGTGTCCCTTTCAGTACGAGACAGAGTGGATGTCTCTCCTGTATACACAAAGAATATCAAGTAGTACCACACAAGGTAAGACTCACGTTGACTGTTGATTCAGATCTATAGTTAATGTACAGTTGAGGACGGGATGTCTGAAAGGATCTTGTAAACTATGAAAGGTATTTGTAGGAATGGGAACAAGGGGGTGAGAGACAATGGAATCATATGAAGAATCCTGCGAATCCAATTCCAGCAACCAGAGAGAGTTTACTGCCCAGCCCATAAGCTTATATACAGTTCTTGAGCCAATCCCAAGCCCCTAAATCCTTGACCAATCATTTCTCACCACCTCATCACTGTGCTCCAGTGCAAGCCCTGCCTAATGAGGTAACTCAGAAGGAGCTGGGGCGGGGGTGGGGTTTGGGGGGCAGTAGTCTCACCTATAAGGACTGCCATGAAGACTGGAAAAGAGGCTAACACCCTGGCTTCTGTTCCTTTTTGTTGTCTCACTGGTGTGTGTGTGTGTGTGTGTGTGTGTGTGTATGCTGGGGGCCATTTTAGATCTAATGTGCAGCAGATGAGGACACTTTGAGGAGTCCCAGGAGCCTGTGGCTCTTGATCTCCATCCCACTTTTTCCCTTTTGTGGGCCTGCTTTAATTGACAAAAGACATTATTTTATACCCATCTCTTAAAGTTTTCACACACACTTCAATAGTGTCATACTAAGGAACAAGATTTTAACACATGGGAATGGGGTAGGGGAATTCCAGGCCTAAATGACGTCAACTGAGTTTATTTGCCTTTTGAGCATCCGTTCTGTTAAGTGATGGGATGAATATCTTTTTCAATTATACTTCCTTCATGAAATCTTTCTCCAAACTGGTCATGCCGGTATAGCTACCTGTTAGAGTAGAAAGGTTACAATTATTGCAAGGAGAAGTGGTTAAAACATGCTATGTCTTTGAGATATTGGAATTTCCAGGTCACCAAGAAAGCAGAGCATTCATGAGTTGGTCTGGGTCCTGAAGTTGGTTCATGGTTCTAGGCAGATTCAAGAAATAGAAAACTCTGATGTTTATGAACTGTTGTTTTTGTTTGTTTGTTTGTTTGTTTTGTTTTGTTTTGTTTTGTTTTCTGTAAATAGCAACACTGGTAATGTAGTTTTTCTGGTATTCTGAAGCTTGGTAAAAGTACAGTGGCTGACGGAATCCCAGCTCATTTCCACCATGGCCAAATATTGGCTGAGAAGAAATTGGCACCAGGTACAGCATAGCCCACATAGATGAAGAGGCAAGAAATGCTGTGTGATAACAAAGCCAAACATGTTCTCCCTATAGTAGCTTCTCTTCCAGTCAGTTCGGTAGCTTAGCTAAACAAATTGAACATTTTCAGTAGAAGTGTATTTTCTTCTTGACATTTAAAACGACTGCATGGATAAGTCAACTCTAAGAGAAAGCCTTGAAAAGTATATTTCTTTGTTTAATTAACCAGTTACTTTTTGAAAAGCAACGCTGGTTGCTAGCCTGTGCACAACATGCAGACATTCCCTAGGATGCAACAGGGCAGTGCAGGAGGTTGCATGGGGAGTGGGGGTTAACAAGAGCCTTAGAACTCCAGAGACAAAGGCCAGCCCTTGCCTCTATAACCTCACTGCCTCGGTCTCACCCCACCTGGACCTTGACCTCCAGGGCTCTGACCCAGAGCAGCATGCAACCTAGATTCTGCTTTGTTATTGCTGACTACGAGTCCCATCTCTGATAGCCTGAAAACAGCAAATCTAGAGCAAGCAATTGCTGCCTCTGTGCCCATGCCAAAATTAGCCATAGAACTTTGGGTCTTGAGGGCAAATCACTATTAAAAAAAATCACAATGTAGACTGTTATGTAATTTATAAAAAAAAATATGTGATTTCATATAAATGGTACAAGTTCGCCAAGTTATCAACAGTAGCATCAGCTTAAACCTCATTCGTGTGGCCTAATTAAAGGTTCAGTTCTTGAATCTCGCTCCTCCTGTGCTGTCCACAAAGCCCTCAGACACATGGGATATGGCTAGTAAGAAGATCCTAATTTTATAGAGGCTTCACTGAGATTTAATGGATATACTTGATATTCATTTCATTTTCAGGAAAAAATTCTAGAACAACTCAAGTTCTTTGAAGTACTGCTTTCTCTGTCGTCTATGTGATGAAGACAGGAAAGTATGTCCAATATTAGTAAATGAATAAACTATTCTGGGAGGAATTTTTTTACACATTTTACATATATAATGTCCCAATATTTTGGAGTTGTTTAAATTTTAAAACGATCCTCTTTTGGATATATTATATAAAGTAGAACATAAAATAAAAGGTCTACCTATTTCTTTCTTTCCCTTTTGTACACTTAATTATTCACTGGGAAAGGTCATGTGCTGTGCTGGTATGTGTGCATGTAAACCCAGATAATTTACAAGTCATATGTCTCCTGCCATATCTCATTCAGGGGATTGAACTGAGGTAACCAAGATGGACAACACATATTTTCACTTGTTGGATCATTTTGATAGCCATATTTCTATTTATTGTATTTTTGTTGTGTTCTATAACTATTATACAATATTAGGCAATTTAAAGTAATAAAATAACATTATAAATCTCCCTCCATCTGTCTTTCTCTCTCTCTCTCCCTCTGTTCCTTTCTCTCTTGCCCCTTTTTCCCTACTCCCTATCTGTACCCCTCTCAATATTCTGTTTTCCTCTCTCTTTTTTTATATATTTGTCCTTCTCTCTGTCTGTAAATCTCTCTGACTCTCTGTCTTTGGGTCTCTGTCTATCTCTGTGTCTGTGTTTTTCTCTGTTTCTCTCTGTCTCTCTGTCTCTGTCTCTCTCTGTCTCTGTCTCTCTCTCTCTCTCTCTCTCTCTCTCTCTCTCTCTCTCTCTCTCTCTGTGAGTGTGTGTGTGTGTGTGTGTGTGTGTGTGTGTGTGTGTGTGTGTGTGTGTATTTTACTGAGGATTGAATCCATTGTCACATTCATGATAGACAAGCACTCTACCACTGAATTATAACTCCAGACCTGTTACAATATTTTTAAACAAAAAGCTATATCATTTTCTATAAGTGTTTGCCTCCTCAAATTTTAAGTTATTGTGCTAACTAGATGCTTTCCTGGCAATAACACACACACACACACACACACACACACACACACACACACACCTCTGTCCTTTGTTTCCTGAAGAAAATCTTCAGACTTTTTCTATAGCAACATAGGCTGAGCTATGCAGAGCAAAGCAAGAATTACTCAGGCTGATCTCCCTTCTCAGAAATTTGCATCCACTAAAGCATTCCCGGCATCACTTCTTCAACTTCTGCCATCACTGAAGCACACTGTTGAAAACCCTCCTGAGTGGAATAAAGAGAGCAGATGAATGAACGGAACAGATTAGGATGCTATTTCCTTCTTTTGTTGGTTGCAAAATGCGCCATATGGACACATCACAATGCGCTACAGACATCTGAATCTCTGACAAAGTTTTATTTTTTTAAGAATGACATAAAGTACTCCTGATGAATGAACTTTGAGCATTAAGTGATGAATGGCTTTTGGAAGCCATCTTTTTAGAAGTTACATCAAGTTTCTACCATAAGCAGTTAAGTTCTGTTTAAGTGGCTCATACATCAGGGTTTTGAATAAGTCTAATGCTGTCATAAAATCTTATAGTGAAGTAAAACTTACAGATGTTTAAATATGGTGTTCAAATATGGACACATTTTAAAGATTTACAAATTAACATTTTAATCAACTGTCAGTCTTTTTTTTTAAACTTTGGTCTTTAAAAGAAATGGCAGCATAACATATTTTAGTGAGTGTTATCATTTCTTAAGAACATTGCTAAATGACATTACTATAAACTTATGGAAGATGCTAATTGGCAAAGTAATATATTTGGATCAATGGTTTATTGATAGGCATTTTTATTAACTCTGTGTGTGTCCACACACAGAGAAATAAATTTAAATTATTTTTTTTCTGTAGATAGTGCAAGCTTTAGGAAGAGGCAATACAGGCAGAAGGCATCAATTCCTTAGCTTTAGAAGGCTTTACATAAACAAGGAGTTGGTAAACGGGGCAGTGGTGGCAATAAATAAACCTCAAGTTCTGAAAAAAAAAAATAGCAGGAATATACTTCAGATAGAATCCATGACAGCTGACCTGTAATGTCAAGTATGTGGAATAGTGTTCTGTTGAAAAGAAATGATTTTTCTTGCATGAAGTAAATATCTTAAATATTATATTAAAAAGGATGCCCGGACTAAGAGAAATTCTCAAGCTAAAAGAATAATACATAGTTGAAGTAGAACCTAGAGAAGTAGATCAGATACTGGAATAACTTTTATAACTGAGGTCATTTCCTTATTAGCTAGGCAGAATAGGTTCTATATTCATAGACTTATAAAGTTTTTTAGGTTGTTATCCCAAGCTTCCCCTATAATATCCAATAAAAATTAATTCTCTGTCCCACCTCCATCTTAGATTCTTCCCATAGATCTGCCTATCTCAAACCTGAAGAAAAGAGAGAAGTGGTGGCTTAGACCTGGAAGCTGAAGCCTCCTTTCAGAAATGTCTACAGAATACATGCCTGTGGTCTCAATATTTAGATATTTAGAGAGGATTCAAGTTAGGGAACAAATGTAGGTACCTAAAAATCAAATATTTATATTAGCTGTCAGCCAGAAGCAGATGAAAATCATCTCAAAAGAAACTCCTGTGGTCTCTGAGAAACCGAGTTTCATAAACTAAGCTACCAGGGAGGGGTATCATTACTAAGAGGCAGCATAGGAGCACAGAACCAGAACTTCTTGCTGGTGTGTGAGGGCATGTTTATATCTGGACAACAAGAGCACTGTTCTGACCATGTGTAATGGGGACGTGTTTGTAATGAGGCCTACCTAGTTCAAGTTTGCCTTGTGTTTTCTCTGTCTTCCTGTCTTTACCTGCTGAGCACTGGGGTTATAGACATATGGAGTACCATACCCAACTCCAGGCATCTTTTAAAACCTAGAAAATAAAAGCACGGTGGACAGGGTATATTTTAAGGTAACCAAATACAATTCTGTAAGAAATTTCTAAAACCTTTTTCATAGTTCAGTAACAAAATGTTAAGGGAAGACATTGTGAACTAGAGATTGGGTTTGAGGAAGTGATGTACAGGCATGGCGATGACACAGAGAGATAAAGCAACAGAGAAATAAGGAAGCAAAATCAAATAAGAGACCAGAAAGAACAATGAAAGCTAGGAGGCACCACACAGTTCCACTTGGACTCATGGAGATGCTGAGCAGAGCTAGTAGTTAAAAGAATGGGAGTTGAATATTGTCTAGGCTCTCTCAGCCTTTCCAATCCATGAAAGACACAAACATCCATCAGAGAAACCCTTAGGAAGAAGCTGTGCTTTAGGCAGTCAAAGAGAAAGCACTTACCTTCATAGACTTGGGCTCTCATTTAAAACTATGGAAACCTTCAAATTAGGCTGTTGTATTTGATGTGCTGAGGGAGAATTATAAATGTGCGTACCTACCATGATATCTACTAAGGATAAGGGAAAACAAGACTTTTTTTTAAAAAAAGATTTCACTATTCTTCAGTGAAAGAAATTTGTGAGTGTACATTTCAGAAAGGAAGCAACTGATTGCAACAGAAGAAATTGAGCCCAAGAAGGAATAAGGGAAATGGTCAGATAGGTGGCATCTGGCATATGTGCTGGAAGGCTAAACAGAACCTCACAAACTAGTGACCTAATGATAGGGACTCTAGAGCCAACCAGTTTGAGATAGTTCATGTTGTTTCAGAAGAATAGACAAGGTGCTACAAAATTTGGATCTTATGTCAAACATGCATTACAAGCAAAACTGGGGTGTATACATTCGGCTGAACTCTTAACTGTGTATTCCATATATATTGATACATCCATTCATGAACCAAAATGAAATTAGTTTTATAAGAACTGCATCTCCATTTTCTATGTAAAACAGTGTAATTTACTTATAATTTACAATTTACTTATAATTCAGTTATTTAAAATGCACAAGATAATTGCTTGGCTTATGAGCAAATATCTCATCATTATATATATAGATCCTGGGGATCTGTGGGCTTTCATCTGTGGGATTTTAGTTGCACACTTCAGATCACAAGTGGACTCCAAGCATGACACCTGGTCAGCATTCTAGTCACACAGATGCAGCTGAGAACTTGATGCATGGAAAGTCCACATCCTGCTTTCTAGAACTTTCTGAAAACCTTCTCTCAAATATTGTCTATCGATGGTTGGTTGGACCCCCAAATACTTAACCTCCAAATAATGAGAAACAACTAATGAATGGTTGCATGAGTAATTACATTAAATACAAAAGGTTTAACTATGCTTCATTTAGACAATATACTGTCAGAAGAAGTTATAAAAACAAACAAACAAAAAACAAAAAAACAAACAAACAAACAACAACAAAAACAAGAGCTAAATGGTTTTTTACAAAAAACAAACCAACTCTCCCAGGAAGATGGAAGAGACATACTTTCCCCTACTATTCTGGTTGTGGAGGCAAAAAACCCAGACTCTTCCAGGCAAGAATATATATATTACAATATAAAATGAGAGAAGACAGACCTGCTAGTGACCATCAGAACTTCTAAACTACATCACAGAAAGTTTTGTTTTCCTGTTTGCCTTCACACAGTTAAGCATGAAGACTACAAACTACAAATGTCATACAACAAGAAACTCCAAAGCAGTTGAGGATGTACTTGTTTAAAACGTGATTGTTTAACAAGGTCCTGGGTTTGATCAGGTGCCAGAAAAGCAAAGAAAGCAAAAAAATAAATAAATCTGTTCTCTCTAACATACAACTAAGAAAAGATCAACCAAACAAGAAAAACAAACAAAATCATAAAACCTTACTCTTAGACAATAGGTGAGCAAACACTTTGAAGAAAAAAGCAGTTGCCCTATCCCTGCCATAAAAGACCATGTGTGAAGCTTCAATTCTGACCCTTCTGAGACTCTATTGAAACACTACAATCTCCCAGGTCTAAAGAAAAGGGTCTGAACATCCATTAAGGGAACAGGGGCTGTTCCTAAGTCTGTTGCCTGTCTGTGGCAGATTCCCCTAACTGGGCCTGAAGAAGTTAGGCAAGGCAACAAGCTATTCCCCATGCTTGCCTGCAGAGTTCATTGGAGCCACCGTGGGACTTAGCAAATCTTAAAAAATAGCATTGGGCATTTCCATGACTATGAATGTCATGTTAGGATTATGCCTTTTCCTTCAGAAAGCACAACAGTAATGATTACAAAATGCTTCTATTAGAATCCCCCGTGAGTCAGTCACTCAGAAGCAAAACAAAGCTTGAGCACCCCAAGTTAATATAAAGCATAATGCATTATTGCTTCTCCCTAGTATGATGCTCCACCAGGACTGTCGTAGACTCTCTTGCCAGCACTAATAAAAATATCCTAGTGGGACTCATCACTCTTTCTCTCTCAGGAGAAGGTAAACGATCATGTTAGAGAATCTAAGGCAAGACTCTCTTCACCTATCACCAGTCATTAAAGCATAGCAACAAGCCAAGGGTTCCCACACCTGTTTTTCATTCACTTCAGATATAAAACAAGCTAACAAAACAAAACAAAACCCTTCCATTAACTATCCATTGTGTGGTAACACAGACAATATCTCCAGGCAAGACATCAAAAAGTTCCACAGAGTTTTTTCATCCATGCGCCTACTTCCTGAGTGTAGGATTGAGAGAAGGACTTGGTCACAAGAATGCAGCTCTCAGTTGTCACCAACAGGGGCACCCGGTGCAGTTGTCAGGAACTTGAATCTGCAGTCAGGGTCTCTCAAGAGCAGACTTTGACCACTAGAACCCTAGCCCACAAAGGACTTTACAAAAAGTGACATTAGAAGGAGTCTACCCATGCTTTCAGTGCCCAGCAATTGACCTGCTAAGCACGTTCCTCTCTCCAACCATCACCGCCAGGACACTGAGGTGGAGAAACTATATTGTTAAAGGATTTGTTTTATTTTAAGCCTAAAATATCAATCACATGGTATGTATGCAGTCTTCCTTACCGGAAGACCTTTTTATTCCAGGCTATAATCTAAGAGACCTAAAATTTGCTGCTTGCACGGCTGGAAGCCTTTCCATTGAACAACAGTCTTTAAAAAATACCTCTCCGCATTTTGGTTTTCATCTCCTCAACAGAGCAAATTACCCTATCAGCCTGTGGAGAAGTGGGAGGTTATTGTTCATGAAACTATGAAAGAGCATAACACAACAATGCAAATGAGAAGCTTGAAGTCAGTTTCACTCCTTAAAGCGTAGCCTAGAAAATACTCAGTTCTCAGAGGGAAGAGAAAGGGAATATCCTGCAGCATTAGCATAGAAAGTTCTAAGAAGAATATTAGCCCTGTATTTAAGGAAAGTGAGAAACAGCTATTCAGCTCAGTGTTTCTGTCAGTCCAAGGCTACCTCTTAAGGATATTTTGTTATCATGAGGCAGAATGGCTGTTTTCTGCCTGTCTGACCTAGAAAGGTATGTCAATCCCTGTTTCTATCGCTTCTGCCTGGAACATACTGAGGGCAGGTTATAAAAAAAGATGTTTGCTGTCCAGCATTCAGGCAGGCATGAGTTTCCTGTTCCAGCTCATTGGCAGAGAACTATGACATCACATTTTCTCTAGGCAGCGTGTGGAGCTTTCTGCTACAGATGCAGCAGGGATCAGTTGGGAAATATATGGACAGCCGCTCTAGTTTCCTGGATAACCCATGGGTGTTCAGTTAATTCACTCTAGTTTTAAAAACTAGTGAGTAGTTAGTTAAGTTTAGGTCCTCCACAGCCATGGGTAGATTTTAATGGGATACTAGAGCTTTCCAATAAACAGTAAATGCAGTTCTCAAGATATCAAAGCATGAAAGGAGTCTTCACATTTGAAGACCAAGTGTACTTCTTTGTATGGTCAGGCTACTTAGAACTAATAAATTGTTACAAACTTCAGGTAGAGAGTCATACAAGACAACACTAGAGGTACAGGAAACACCGATGTAATGGATTCTAGGACATTTTAAGTCCATCTCTGAAGTCTTTTCCTATCTCCACTGCAGTGTTAGCATAGGCCCCAATGTCTGATAGTGTAATGATATCTTCAACTATCCATTTCCCTCCATTGGACTTGGACTCACAAACGATGAACTCTTGACTCCTGTGTGCTTTTATGACAGTAGTTTAGGATCGGTACTATCACTCAATAAACGTCTGGAGGGTAAGCAAAAGATATTTTCTCCACGATCATCAACCTTGTAGAAACAGAATATCTATTCTTACTCCCAGGTTGCTTGACCTTGCTGAGGAATGATCACAAACATGAACTAATTAAAACCAGTTTAAACATAGTTCCCAGCCTCAATGGGCCTGTGCTAAAACCCCCGCAGTTTCATCATTTTTACTACTCTGTAAATCAAGCAACAGTTTTCTCATGTAATGACTGGAAATGGTGATCCATGACTTTAAATGTTTTAGGAGAGAATTAAATGAGAAAGTGTATATCAAGTACTCAGCCTAGATTCTTCTGGCCATGTACTAAGTATAATTTCTCTCTTTTTTTATTTCTTCCCCCTTCAAAATTAAATGACTCTCAGGACCTCTCCATCCCACTTTGACTACAATGTTTCTGTTCTTTCACCTGTGAAATATGCATCTAGAGTTCTCCTGATATTGGCCCTTCAGTCCACTGAAATCTGTTCCTCCCTGTTTCTTCTGCAGAGACTTCTGTAGGAAATGAAGCAAAGACTCTCAAGCACTGTGAATTTCACAGTTGTTTTTTTTTCTAAGAGTGCTACAGAACAAATCATGGGAAAGACCACATGAATCCACAAATAAATGATACCCCACCCTAGTTTTTCTTCTACTTTTATGTTTTGTTTGTTTGTTTGTTTTTTGTTTTTTCTTTGTTTGTTTGTTTGTTTGCTTTTATCCATATTACTTAAATTTCAAAGTCCCTTGGGAACTTCCTCCTAACTGAATTTCTAGTTGCAAGTGTAAGCCATATCGTGGAACAGGGGCAAAGGTGTCAGCAAGAATCTACCTGTTAACTATAATTAAGCTTTCCAATACAGCTGACCCCTGGAATGTGTTTTTATTTATGAACTCTCAGACGTAATCAGTAACTAAGTCCAGTCAATCTACATTCTAAAGGTCTCATAAGAACAAGGAGGGAGCCTTTACTCACTGCTGCTGAGAGTATAAGCTAGTGTAGGCACAATAGAAATTAGAATGGAAATTTCTCATAGAACTAAAAATAGAACTTCCATGTGATCCAGATATACCACTCCTGACACACATACACCCAACCAACTCTTTATCGTACCAAAAAGATATTTGCATGTCTGTGGTTCTTGTCACTCTGTTCTTAATGCCAAGAAAATGGAACTAGCCTAGATGTCCACCTAATGGTGAAAACAATCAAAATGTAATTTATGTATATATTATATATTCTATTGTGCATATATATGTATATGTGTGTATGTGTGTGTATGTATGCATATATATATATATATATATATATATATGTATATATATATATTTATATATATATATATGCAATAGAATTTCATCTGGCTGTAGAGAAAAAAGAGATTACTAAAATTTCAATAAAATAGATGGAATTTAAAAGTACTTTATTTAAGAAGGTATCTCAGGCTCAGAAAGCCAAAAGCCACATGTTCTTTCATAGTAGACCCTGCATTTATGTGTGGATTCCAGGAAACTCTATAGAGGACCATGAGTAGAGGAGAAAAGAATTTGCAGGTGGGGAGAAAGGGATCATCGTATGCCTCATGTGATACAAAACTGGAAGGAAAAATAATGGAGACAAAAGGTTTAAGTAGGAGGAGGCAGGTAGATTGGGAAGAGGAAAATGTGTGAGGGGAGTGTTAAGTAAAACTAATATTGGATGCTGAAAAACCAGAAGCATCACTTGATAAGATAGTAAAAGACAAAAAATTCTTGATCAGGGAGCATGGATTGATAAAGTTGTTTCCAGAAGCCAAAAGTCATTAAACAACAAAAATCTCAGTATCAGTGATGGGCTACATCTCCAAGGGTTACTGGTAATCAGGATTTATGAGGACACCAAAATAATGGCCACTGGCTATGGGTTGCCCATCAAAATTTTGTTATAAGACAGGGAAAATGAGATGTAAGTGGGGTGGAAGAATTCTCCTTGTTAAATGATCTATATGGTAGCCAAAGTTGTCACTCATGCTGCTAGGAGAGAATTGTCCTCAACACCTTTACTCAACTCTAAACACCGTGTGCCACAATTCTAACTTTCTCAGCAAGAAGAACCTATTTGTGTATAGTGTCAAGTGTGTTATAGAGGTGATCACTGTTGTTTTTAAAATGTACTTCATATGCTGTCAGACTGACTTTCTAAATAACTCTATTTGTGCCCATAGAATAGTACTACTGTCAGCTTTGGTCAGGGAAGCTTCCTTTTCAATAGTCAGCTGTGACTGCAGAGACTTATAACTGGCCAAATTACCAAGGATAAATGATTGTTAACTGTCAAGTCATAAATAAGACACCTATATTACCCACTCCAAAACTCAAGGAGCATTCATTACAGAATATGGGAGAGAAAGAATGTAAAAAACAGAGAAAGTTTCAGAACACTGACTTCCAGGCTTGACATGGCTATTGCAATCCTTAATGCATGGCAGCTGTGATCCCATGCATAAGAGTGGGCCCTGTTATTGAAAGATGGAGGGTATATGTGCCCACAGACACTTCCTGACAGGTAATGCAGGAGAAAAGTGAGAGAGATGTCGTTTTAGTAGTGCCGTCAGTGGTAATGTGCCATGTTTCTGTAAAAAAAAAAAAATTCTCACTTGTGAGAATCCTCCAAAACCCCCAATGGAACAAACTGTGTCATAAAATCAAAAAACAAACAAAACACAAAAACTTGGAACTTGAAAGTAGAAGGAAGACTAGTTGGGAAGAGAAAGCGCTTTTTCAAGAGGGATGGAGGACAAGAAGGTAATAGACAACGAAGACAATCAAAAACATTATCTATGTATATGAAAACATGATAATTAAACCCATTACTATCTATATTAATCTACCCTAATAAAATATATTAAAAATGTCTCATGTTGTGAATCATATTTCTAGAAAATAGGAATTTTTAAAATATTTTTTAGGTATTTTCCTCAATTACATTTTGAATGCTATCCCAAAAGTACCCCTTACCCTCCCCCACACTCCCCTACCCACCCACTCCCACTTTTTGGCCCTGGCGTTCCCCTGTACTGGGGCATATAAAGTTTGCATGTCCAATGGGCCTCTCTTTCCACTGATGGCCAATTAGGCCATCTTTTGATACATATGCAGCTAGAGTCAAGAGCTCTGGGGTACTGGTTAGTTCATAATGTTGCACCTACAGGGTTGCAGATCCCTTTAGCTCCTTGGGTACTTTCTCTAGCTCCTCCATTGGGTGCCCTGTGATCCATCCAATAGCTGACTGTGAGCATCCACTTCTGTGTTTGCTAGGCCCCGGCATAGTCTCTAGAAAATAGGAATTTTTCACCCTAAATTAGCTTCTCCATGTAGGCATAAAACTGGTTCATGAAACCTGCTTAGTTGTTTCATAAACATAATATGTTCCCCCACAGTACATATTTGGAAATACCAGGGAGTCTCATTTTTTATGTTAAAGTGCATACTGACCCTCTACTCCAATCAGTCTTCATGTTGTCTCCTAACTTGAAATCAGAATTGTTGACAGCCAGTACTCACAGAATGTGTTAGTCAACACTTCATTACTATACCAAGATCCCAGAGGTAGATTACTTTATAATGAACATAGATTTCACTCACAGTTTGGACTTCCTGGCAATATGCCCATCTCCTTCTAGACCTTCGAATTCTTTTGTCCTTATTATTGTTAAAAAGATTCAAGTAGCATGTAAGTATTTAGAAGTATATTGCAAAAAATTATGTTCTAGTTCACTTCCTTCTTGCTATGATAAAGCCACCTGGCCATAGCTGGTACTACTCACAGTGAGCTGGCCATTTCAGCCCTCTTAGCAGTTCAGAAAATGTCCCACAGACATGCCCACAGGTCAATCTGAGGGAACAAATTCCTCAGCCGAGCTTCCTCCCCTCTTCTCAGGTGTCTCTAGTGTGTGTCAGTTGACAAAAACTAACCAGAAGTTGTAGAATGTTATATATTACTTAAAATTTATGAGTATGTATTACTTACTGTAAATGTAACTTTTATTCATTAGATAAAATTGTCATCTTAGAGTCTCGGATTCTTACTGCTGAATGGACTCACCTTTTCTAGTTCTTTCTGATCTCTGGCTAACTGGTTCAACTCAGCTGTTCTGGCTCAAAACTACTCTCCAAACTGTGCAACTACAAGGTTTATAATGAGCCCGGAGCATTTTTTTTCTCTATTTTAACTATCATTAGGCTTATGCCTGGGAAACTTCTAGCCTCTGTTCAATATAATCTTCTAATCCGACTGATTCAAACTGGCTTCTTTTGGCTTCTGATTGAATTTCTCTGCTCGGCCTCAAATTAACTCTGTTAGTCTGTTGAAATCTTCTGGCTACTTCTCATTTTCTGTTTTATTCTGTCTTTACTTGGAACTTGCTTCTGCAAGGCTGTCTTTGTAAAACCGCCTCCTCTCCTTTCTCTTTCAGCACTGATTTCTCTTAAGTCACCTCTCCATCTTGCTCTGTTTTCATGAGTAACCTATCTCTGAGTCATTCTCTCAAATCTTTCTCTGATTCATCACTTTGCCCTCAATTAGTTATCACTTGTAAAAATGTTTGCTTCATTCTTCAAACTAATTTTGCCTTCATTGTGAGGGATTAAGAGTGTACTAAGTACTAAGGATGTGTCTGTATTTTAGCCAGAACACAGAGACCTGGAAGGTCTTGGGATCTCTTGTCAGAGCAGTCAGCCATGTTGCTTGTTTAAAATTCCTCTACAATTTATACTTATACATAATATATAAACATACATAATTTATACATATTATTATGAAAATTTACATTATATAATAAAGTGAATTTATAGAAAAACTCAAAATAAAATGCATAAATATGCAAACAAATTAAACCAGCAAATATCTAAGACATGGAAAATAGTCATTTTCACTATTAATAAGACAATTGGCAAATGAAAGCAATAATAAAATAATGTAGGGTTTTTGTTCTTGTCAAATTAAGGACTTTTAAATGAAAGCCTACAATGATGTTGAGTGAACTAGATTCCCTAATGCATTGCTTGTAGGAGGAAAAATTGGTATAACTACCCTAGAAACTAATAAATGCAACATGCATTGAGTTTCATAATTGCTTATTTCCTCTTTTCCAAGTAATTACTCTTCAGTGAAAATGCCCCAAAGGCATAACCAGAAATATAAACACATTTCTGTAAAACAAAAGAACATCTATAACACATTTTTTTTAATAATAGTGAAAATAAAACACAGAAACAATATAAAGCCTTGTCATTAGGGAACTGATTACATCTATTGGTGAAACATTATGACAGATATTAAGACACCAAGTTTCTGTAGCTTCTTCTGTGGAGTGAGAAAATAAATGTAATTTCATATTTATT
Source organism: Mus musculus (assembly GCF_000001635.26). Lineage (NCBI taxonomy): Eukaryota > Metazoa > Chordata > Mammalia > Rodentia > Muridae > Mus > Mus musculus. The sequence continues at coordinate 54,349,736 of NC_000076.6, read as the reverse complement.
TCAAAAGACACAATTCATATTGTGATATGCTATAAACTGTGAAAACATTTCCCAGAAAATTGAGCAGAAATATGTTAAAATATTGAGACTAAGTCACTCAAAAGGATGGAATTATGAGGGCTGAACAGGAAAGGAAATTGTGGCCACTACAATATTTGGAAATAGGGTATACAAAGGGTTAGCAAAGTAAATACAGGGTGTGATGCCCAATGCCCAATAGATAGAACTATTTTTTTTACTTCTTTATTTTTTATTAGATATTTACTTTATTTACATTTTAAATATTAACCCCTTTCCTAGTTTCCCCTCCAAAAACCCCCTATCCTTTCTCCCTTTCCCCTACTCACCAACCCACCCACTCCTGCTTCCTGGCCCTGGCAGTCCCCTATACTGGGGCATATAACCTTCATAGGACCAAGGGCTTCTCCTCCCGTTGATGACTGACTAGACCATCCTTTGCTACATATGCAGTTAGAGCCACAAGTTCCACCATGCATTTTCTTTGATTGGTGGTTTAGTCCCAGAGAGCTCTTGGAGTATTGTTAGTTACTACACTTGTTCCTCCTATGCGGTTGCAAAACCCTTCAGCTCCTTGGATACTTTCTCTAGTTCCTTCATTGGGAACCCTGTGCTCCATCCAGTGGATGGGTATGAGCATCCACTTCTGTATTTTTAAAGCAGAGCCTCTCAGGAGACAGCTATATCAGGCTGTAAGCAAGCTCTTGTTGGCATCCACAATAGTGTCTGATTTTGGTGGTTGTTTATGGGATGCATCCCCAGGTGGAGCAGTCTCTGGATGGTCATTCTTTCAGTCTCTGCTTCGCACTTTGTCTTTGTAACTCCTTCCATGGGTATTTTGTTCTCCCTTCTAAGAAGAACCAAAGTATCCAACTTTGGTCTTCCTTCTTCTTGAGTTTTATCTGTTTTGCAAATTGTATCTTAGCTATTCTGAGCTTCTGGGCTAATAACCACTTATCAGTGAGTGTACACATGTGTTTTCCTTTGTGATTGGGTTACCTCACTCAGCATGATATCCTCCAGTAGATAGAACTTTCATTTGCTCCTTGGAAAAGGTGTAAAGAAATTTGAAAAAAAAAGAGTAAAATATTATAGTAAATATTTCATGAAACTAGTATTAATTATTTTTTGTTCATACTTTCCCATGTTCCTATGTGCATACTCATAGTGTTTAGCTATCATATAATGAAGTAGTGCACATTGTATACCTAATATGCTATGTATGTTTCCTAAGGATAGAGTAACAAACACCAGGTGGCTTCACACACACACACACACACACACACACACACACATCTATTATTTTATTCTACAGGCTAAAAGACAAAGGCCCAGGGGTTGGTTAACAGCTCAGGATGCTCCTGCTGTCTCTGGAGAAGCATGCTTCCTTTTCTTCTCTAGTTTCCTTTGTGGCAAGGAATATTCTTTTACTTTCTCATGCATCCTATCAAATCTTTCTTCTCTGTGTATCCAAGTCATGTTTCTCTTTTGTACACCTATCTCTGTCTACATCTCCCTTTTCAGTAAAGATGCCAGCCATGGTGTGTTTCAAAATAAGAGTGAGTTTCTTTCTAATATGTCTGAAGCATTTGGGAAGTAAAACTTAAACATATCTCTTGAAGGAACAAAAGTCATTTCAATCCATGATAATTTATAGGCTCCAATAGAAATATTTTATGTATAACCATGATTAAGATAAAGGATAAAAGTTGAAAACCTCATCCTAAAACTTCTTCTCAACTTATTTTGTCTTTTTCATTCCATTGATGTTTACAATGTTGTATGGCCCTGATTTTGTCGCGTCCACTCTCGACCAGCAAGAACGACACGACCACCAGTCCTTCTAACCGCAGTTTATTCAGCAAACTTCAGTCTTCATCTCTCTCGCTTCAACTTTATCTTCTCAACTCTCTGACCCGGGCCTCTCACTCTTATATACTCTCAGCCCTCATCCACTCATGGCAGGCCACGTCACTTCACCAGGCACGCAGCTTCAGCTAATCAGGGCAGCAGGGGCATGTCTCCACCAAAATAGATTCGCCAGTATCCTGGTACACCTGCACAGCTCTCACGATGGTTGTGGCTTATTTTCAGGTGTATGAGGAAGTCAGGTGCAAGTCATAGACTTAGCTGCAGTCCCTGGTGCCTTCTTGGGACTGCTGCCACATCCACTCCTCACATGATTTAATCTCCCATCATTCTCTCGCATCTCAGGGCTACTGCAGTAGTGTTCTTATGATTCTCTACACCTCTGGAGTGTCTGCCTTCCAGCCTTTATGTCTGCTATCGTCAGATTTTCCTAATCTTGTTACTCTCTGCTTAATATTGTTTAAGTTCACAAGATTTGATTCCCAACTTCTTAAACTTGAATTTATAATCCAATAATCTCACATTTTTAACATTACTGTCCATAAAATTGTTTCCACAACACAATTTTTTTCCAAACTCAAGAAGTCTCTAGCTTGGCCCTACTATATTTTTAGCACTGTAAATGCTCCAACCTCAATCCTTGATTCTTGAGCTTCTTATGACTTTGGATTTATTTGTTAATTTATGTAAGAAACAGGTTTTAGACACCTACCACATGTCAATCATTGTACAAAAAAATGGCCTTTTAAAATGAAATCACTTCCTTTAACTTTCAGAAATGCAATGTAATAGAGGAAATGAAATGTGTACATAGCAAATTCTGCGTTACTCTACAGGGTCCTCTTGGACAAAAATGTGGAAGTGGCCAATTTTACTGAAGATTAGGAAAATGTTTCTTGGAAGAGATACTTCCAAGTCCTTAAAACTTCCAAGTCCATGAATAAGTGTGCTAGAACAACGCCTTATCTCTTCATCCAATAAAATCCATTCTATGAATATGAATCTTTGCGGACCTCAAGAAACTATTCCATGTTCTTCTTCCATTGGTGAATATTTCAAAAATATGTTGCTTGTGGTTTTTTGTCATTTCTATGGAACAATGTCAGTCATCAGCTCTAATACTACCTCACCCCATTTCAGATAAGTGCGTTTGGGGTACTGTAGAGCTGAAGCTCATCACAAGTTCCTGTTGAGATCTAAAACCTTGGGTACCCCTAGGATTTTTGGAACCTAATCACCAGGATGATAGCCAATGAGATAGACATGGGCCCAAATTATTCTTTTATTCTAAGGGAGTCATTAGCGAAACTCCTGCATATTCCTTATATTCTCCCCTCCTTTTTTTCACATTCTTGCTGTGTTTTCTCAGCCTCTTGTTTGGACAGATTATAGGCATGAATTATCACATACAGCTTTTTCATTTCATTATCCTGGTGTATAAAGTAAATACAAATCTTGAGGATACACTTGTTGCTATTTGACACCTCAATTTTAATAAGAATGTGCAGTTCAATCTCACCAGCAATGGAGGAGTGTTCCTCTTTCCCTACATCCTCGCCAGCATCTGCTGTCACCTGAATTTTTGATCTTAGCCATTCTGACTGGTGTGAGGTGGAATCTCAGGGTTGCTTTGATTTGCATTTCCCTGATGATTAAGAATGCTGAACATTTTTTCAGGTGCTTCTCAGCCATTCAGTATTCCTCTGGTAAGAATTCTTTGTTTAGCTCTGAGCCCCATTTTTAATGGGGTTATTTGATTTTCTGGGGTCCAGCTTCTTGAGCTCTTTGTATATATTGGATATTAGTCCCTTATCTGATTTAGGATAGGTAAAGATCCTTTCCCAATCTGTTGGTGGCCTTTTTGTCTTATTGACAGTGTCTTTTGCCTTACAGAAGCTCTGCAATTTTATGAGGTCCCATTTGTCTATTCTTGATCTAACAGCACAAGCCATTGCTGTTCTACTCAGGAATTTTTCCCCTTTGCACATATCTTCAAGGCTTTTCCCCACTTTCTCCTCTATAAGTTTCACTGTCTCTGGTTTTATGTGGAGTTCCTTGATCCACTTAGATTTGACCTTAGTACAAGGAGATAGGAATGGATCAATTTGCATTCTTCTACATGATAAACACCAGTTGTGCCAGCACCATTTGTTGAAAATGCTGTCTTTTTTCCACTGGATGATTTTAGCTCCCTTGTCAAAGTCTGGCTGTTCCTCAGAAAATTGGACATAGTACTACCGGAGGATCCAGCAATACCTCTCCTGGGCATATATCCAGAAAATGTTCCAACTGGTAAGAAGGACACATGCTCCACTATGTTCCTAGCAGCCTTATTTATAATATCCAGAAGCTGGAAATAACCCAGATGTCCCTCAACAGAGGAATGGATACAGAAAATGTGGTACATTTACACAATGGAGTACTATTCAGCTATTAAAAAGAATGAATTTATGAAATTCCTAGGCAAATGGATAGACATGGAGGGCATAATCCTGAGTGAGGTAACCCAATCACAAAAGAACTCACATGATATGTATTCACTGATAAGAGGATTTTAGCCCAGAAACTTAGAATACCCAAAATACAAGATACAATCTGCAAAACACATGAAACTCAAGAAGAATGAAGACCAAAATATGAACACTTTGCCCCTTCTTAGAATTGTGAACAAAACATGCATGGAAGGAGTTACAGAAACAAAGTTTGGAGCTGAGAGGAAAGGATGGACCATCTAGAGACTGCCAGACCCGGGGATCCATCCCATAATCAGTCTCCAAACGCTGACACCGTTGCATACACTAGCAAGATTTTGCTGAAAGTACCCAGATATAGCTGTCTCTTGTGAGGCTATGCCAGGGCCTAGCAAACACAGAAGTGGATGCTCACAGTCAGCTATTGGATGGAACACACGCCCCAATGGAGGAGCTAGAGAAAGTACCCAAGGAGCTAAAAGGGTTCTGCAACCCTATAGGTGGAACAACAATATGAACTAACCAGTACCTCCCCAGAGCTCGTGTTTCTAGCTGCATATGTATCAGAACATGGCCTAGTCAGCCATCATTGGGAAGAGAAGCCCATCGGTCTTGCAAACTTTATATGCCCCAGTACAGGGGAATGCCAGGGCCAATAAGTGGGAGTGAGGGGGGAGGGGAGTCGGGGGAGAGTGGGGGGACTTTTGGGATAGCATTGGAAATGTAAATGAAGAAAATACCTAAAAAAAAAAAAAAAAAAAAAAAAGAATGTGCAGTTCAATCCTTAAACTGGTTCTCCAGAGGCTCCTCTCTCCCGGTATGTTTATCCAGCAGTTATTTATGGAGCATTTTCTATGGAAATCATGTGAATAATAATTAAAACTAAAAAATATAATTTAATTTTCATGCACACCAAAAAAAGAAATTTGAGCTTTGGAAAATTGACCAGATCACCTGGCATCGGCCTTCATGAGTGGGATCTAAATTTTTATTGGCGAGGTTGCTGAGGGCTCCCTTAGCATTCCCCCATATGTGACCCCCATAGACAGACCATGAGGAGCAAGCCTTCCCCAGGCACAGAATCTACACAGCCACTGACCGTAGATATTCTGGCTTCCAGGAATAAACCAACAAATAAACAAGAGCATTGTATGATAAATGTTTGTTTTTTTCCCAAGGCTTTTTCCCAAAAGCATCACATTGCTTTTCTTGACCTTCATGACAACCCCGAGTCTGGAATCTGTGATCCTGCTACCTGCAAGAAATCCACAGAATTGCAGAGAGTACCTGCTTCCTCTTCCATACGGTATAATGCTCTAGAACTGCATGATCAAGGAGCATACAAAATCTTCCCGTGAAAGGTGACTTCTGGACCCTCAGAAGGCCAGGTATCTTGCTAGCTTTTTCCAAACCATGCTTCAGGCTACAGGGCTTTGTCATAAAAAAATCAACCCCTCCTTTAGTCAAATACATAACTCTTATAACACAATGCATAAGACGAAGGGTCAATGGTCAGGATCCAGATTCCCTGGTGCAGTATCTGTGATTAGTTTCTAACCCTCTGTGATTTCTTTATCTGATAACTTCTCTGAACTGCTGCTGATATTTGGAGGCAAGCAGCAATTTATTATACCACCCTTCAGCAATAATTACCTTCCTAATAGTCAATTTTTGCTCCTATCAATATTTATTGCCTTTCACTTCAACTATTTTCCATTATGAAACACAAACAGAAATCAATATTCTGATCCTTCTCTAATAGCATTAATTCCTCCCTACTGTCACTTAATGAATAATTTTTAGCAAATCCAATAAAATTTCTTGTTTCTTAAGACCACAGAGATAAAGTCAACACTTAGAGAGCACTTCAAGTTTATAAGTGAGCCAATGTAGTTCACAGAGCTGTGTTTACAGTGTGGAACACAGTATCATGTGTCCCAGCCACACCTATCAAACTTGCTAAATAAAGATCCTCTCACCTTTCCCTTTCTGAATCAGACAGACTCATTTAATCATTTTCTCATGAGTTGCTTCCTTTGCAAAAACGAGGTGCACACATCTGAGACTAAAACAAAGCAATCTTTTCCTCAGCACAGTTTCAGAGCATTTAACACCCAAAAGACACAACATGGATCCAAATCTGAATCTATCACAAAGATCCTGATTTGGGAATGTTGAAAGGTTACATCTAAAGAAAGCTCTGTCCCAAACATCTACAGAAGAGGCAGGAAAGATCCTGAGAGTAGAATCCTACTGCAGAATAGGAAATAACTCAAGGAGGGCACAACTCACAGGCTGAGCACAAAACTGTGGCAGCACATGGGCTGAGCTTGTGCAGCTAGTACAGCAGTATCAATAAGCTGGTGTCTGTAGAGTATGTCATAATGCTGCAAAGAAAGAAAAAGAGAGCTAGGGAAGGAGAGAGGGAGGGAGGGAGGGAGGGAGGGAGGGAGGGAGGGAGGGAGGGAGGGAGGGAGGGAGGGATGCAGGCAGGCAGGCAGGCAGGAAGGAAGGAAGGAAGGAAGGAAGGAAGGAAGGAAGGAAGGAAGGAAGGAAGGAAGGAAGGAAGGAAGGAAGAGAAAACAAAAGAAAGGAAAGAAAAGAGAGAGAGAGAGGACTGCTAGTTGTCAAAGCTTATTAACCTGCTCAGGATCTTCCAGATTCATGGGAAAGTAGCCATCAGGGGAATTGTAAATTCCTCCAAGGATTGTTTCCTTCTGGAAGGCTTTCTTGGAACTTAATCCAGATCTCCCTCTGTCTTTCCACCTTGCTGCCTTCCTGTTTTTCAATACCATTTTATTCCCCCTTAGTTTCAAGCAAGTATAGAAATCTCTGCACCATAGAGAGATTTCTCTCTAGAAACAAGCAAGTCGGCTCTGGGCCTTTACATGCCTAGGCAAGGTTGGTGAGTCTAGAAAAAGAAGGGAACAAGAAGCAATTGCGTGCATGGGACATGAGTGTGCAAGGAATCTGGCAGGAACAAACAACTCTACAAGTTTTCCCTCTGCACATGTGGGTCATATGGCATCTATACCTTCCTCCCCCAGGAATCCAGTCACAACCTTTGTGTCATAAAGGGGCATTATGGAGCTGCCCATTTTGCCTCACCCACTATTGCCTGGGACTGGCATGAATCCAGGTCAGGGCACATAGCACTAAGCCATTGGTTCTGGAATTCCACAATGGATAAAGCTTCTATCATCTTTGTACTCTCCTGGGCCTGGGTACCCAGTCACATAGATTGTGGCAGCTGTGCCTGCCAGCTAGTCCCTAAAGTCTGAACTACTGAAATACAGTAGGATGTTCTCTACTTCTTTGCAAGGTGCCTAAACAGCTACTTCTCACAAGCATCACATGAATGATATTGAATTCCTAGGTACTCTTGTCATCAGTCTACTGGAAGATCAATATCTTCCAGTTTATGCAGTTGTACTGCATAAAACTGTCCTACTCCACTGACAGGAAATTAGTACATTATGATTTCATTGTCTCCCTTGTTTTTATGTCTGGGCCATACAATCAGAACACAGTTGAGGAATAATGATTTATCTCATCCCTATTGGAAAACCACTCCCCATCTCCCCCCTTTCCTCCCAGAGCAATCTGGGTTAGGTAAAAGAGAAAAGTGGTCTGCAGAAATGACTATATTGTTATTATCCTGCCTGACTTCCTACCTAATGTAGCCAGTGCTGGCAGGTGAGGGAGAAGTTCTGTGTCCTTTGCACCAGGGGACTGGGATTTAAGTAGACTTCCAAGTCATGAGTAAAAGCTATTTCACAAACAATTGATGCACAGCACAACTTCCTTGTCCTCCTGAGGTCATTTCAGTCCCATGTTTATTGATGAGCATGCTCTATTCTAATCAGTATTCAAATCAGAGTGTTTGCCTTATTCTAAACTCAATTTTACATATACTGTGGTTTCAGAAGTTGTTTTAAAAATGAAACCTTTACTAACAGTGCAACAAAAAAAGCATGTAAGAACAGAAGGTTCTGCATAGACTATAAGAAAATGGCTGGATGAGTGTGTGTGTGTGTGTGTGTGTGTGTGTGTGTGTGTGTGTTTGTGTGTAGGGGGGAGAGTAAGTCAGTGATTACTCAGGAAAATCATTGTAAAACAGTCTGTACAGAAACAGTTTCTGCTGATGTGTCACGTCTTGCAAGTTTTCCATGAGGCATCCCAGTCTCTTTAAAGAAACATTTGTCAGGAAGGGTGAGTTCAAGATGTGTCATCTTAATTATTACATGAGTAACCTTCAGATTCAAAATGATTTTTTGATTCACCCACTGAGTGAAATGCTTGAAAACTAACCAAACTTCTTTTTTCCTAATATTACTGAGATTTTCTGCTCTTGTGGCTTCCAGTCCAAATAGCCTAGCAACACCAGTGCAGAGATAAGTCTAATAGTTAAACGCCATTCTCTGAACCATGAAAAAAAAAAAAATCAATACAAAAGTGTTGCTGGCTTGATGAGAGTGAAGATATGACTGTCACCTGGGCTGGTGTCACAGAGGCAGGTTAAGCCTCTTGCAGGTATCTGTAATCATGAAAGAAGTCTGATGCCCTTCAAGGCCTCACTAAGTTTAGCAATCTCCAGAGAGAGACTGTGTGAAGAAATGCTTATGGCTTCTATTTGGTTTTTCCTACTGCTGTGACATCTAACTCATCAAGATGTGTGTTTGCACCCCTGGATGTGAGCTAAATGCTGTTATGGCTTAGATATGAGGCATTGCAATAGGAAGCCCTTATGTAAAAGGCTTCCTCACCAATTGATGACTATTTGATGATTGGATTTTGATGGATCTAACTTCATCAATGGATTAACCCACTGATCAATTTGTAGATTGATGGTCTGTTTGGAAATGGGGCCTGCTTGTACAAAGTGGGTTGCTAGAAGCTTGACTTCTGTAGGGTCTCCAAGCCTTCCTGTCATTCTTTCTTCTTCCTGGTCATCATCAGGTGATCAGTTTTTCTTGACTATGCCCTTCAATCATGACACGTCATCTCACCACACAATGGGCCTACCAATAACAGAGCCCATGGACTGAAGTTGGTGAAATTAAGTTGCTGAACCATGAGTCAAAATAAGTCCTTTCAGTTCTCTCAAGCACTTTGCCACAAGAAGTCACATCTATCTGTGTGTATATATGTTCATTTGAGTTGTATCAATTACTATAATGAGGGCCTAGAAACATCAGTCATTCAGAAAAATATCCATCGTTTAGACAACTCTTGAGCAAGTGTGTTGACAGATTTTTGGGGGAGGAATTTGTACTACAATGAAGAGACCCAGTAGAGGGATATCAACAGAAGATGCTTCCAGGACAGGATAGAAGGAAGAATGTCAGTGTAAGGGACACTATGGGAATGTTAGTTGAGTATGAGTAAGAAATTCTATAGCAAATTAGAGTACTCTGCTGTATTCTAGAGAGTTAAACCATCCAACCCAGGGCTTTGTAAAGTCTTCCACGATACCCATCTAAGGGGAAAGAAGAGCGAACATAAGAACCCACCATAATCCAGGTAAGGCAAGGGCACTGGTAACTATGAGAGTATTAGATTCTACTAGCAAAAAGTACAAACGCTCTTCAAACTCTCCAGTTTCACCATTAAAAGGAAACAAAATAGAAATATGTAAAATACCCTGATATAACTTTGTTTGTTGTAATAACAACTAATTTGAGTTTTTTCCAATACATAAAATATTGAATGCTTAATCCACTGTGTGTGCTGGGGCTACAAATGTGCTAACCTGCGAAGCTGGCCTTCAAACTAATTTGTCTCCGGCTTTAAGACCTAAAAAATTAAGTCTCCAAAATAGGGGCCTAGAAGGCTATATCTTTTTAACAAGCACTTCAATTGAATCATAGAATCAGGAGAGTTTGAAAAATTACTAACATAAAACCATGAAAGATGCTTGTATCTACAAGAGATTATTTAGGGGCTAGCAAGAGAGCCAAGCAGTTAAGAGGTCTTTCTGCTCTTCCAGAAGTCTTGTGTTTGGTTCCCAGCAGTCAGGGCAGAAAGTTCACAGTGGTCTGTAATTCTAGCTCAAAGATCCAACACCCTTTACTGTCTTTTATGAGTACCTGTATTCATGTACACATGCCTAACTATATGTATACACACACACACACACACACACACACACACACACACACACACTTTAAATCTTAAAAAGTACTCCTCAAGTAGCAGTCTACCTCAAAACTATTCTTTTTCTTCTATTTTGGAAAATACAATATGGGTCTTTCTAGATACTATGATTAACAAATGCTGCAGTGTTGCTCCAAGGGACCCTTAAACACACCAAGATGTAGTATTTAGAAGCCTTGGAAGTACAACTAAGAGCACACACATCTTCTAATATTCAAAACCTATCAATGTAATTCAGTGAAAGCCATACATGTGTGTCACTGAAAGACAAACAAGTTCCAGCATGCAGTATAGTCTCACTTCTGTGCGGCCATTAATGATCATTAACGTAAGTGACAATAAGTACCAATATAGCTGTTGGATTGACACCCATTTAGGAAATTCAACTACAGTTTGATTCAGATATAAACTTGCTTTCTAAAAATTCAATGAAAGTATTTTAAGGGAAAGTTGGTTCTATGAAGTTTCCAAGAGGAGGAGGACTACATGTTGTATTATTAATTGTGAGTTTTGTTCCACCTGTCTTTATAAGGTAAAATGTCAGTGTGTTTATGTGTGTGCATGGGGTTGAGTTGCTCTTGTGTGTGTATGTATTCAAGGTGAGATGTGTTTGTGAGTATATGTATATAAGGTGAGTTGTGTTTGTGTGTGCATGTATATGGGGTGAGTTGTGTTTGCAGGATGGGTGAGTTGAATTTTTTTGTGTACATGGATGTGAGGTATGTGTGTGTGTGTGTGTGTGTGTGTGTATAAGAGCATGAGGTACATTTGTGTGTATATATGGGTATGAGCTGTATTTGTGTGTGGAGGGTGAGTTCTGTTTGTGTGCATATATGAGGGTTGGTTATATTTATGTATGGATATAGGGCTGTTTTGAACATTTTCCAGCACTCTCTTTATAGAACTCTCTCATTTTATACATAAATAAAATACTTATCTAAGAAGACCACATGCCATCAGCTCTCCTGGAAGAAGCCTTTTCCTTAAGCTTACACAAACCATTTCCCAATTCTGCTGGCAAGACATCTTCCTGGAAACTATCACTCGTACATGTTGATCGGTCTTGGGAATAGCAGAATTGGATTACATCATTTTCTCTTATTCATTTTTTAAAGCATCATCATCATGAAGAAATAATGGTGCCAATGTTTATTCTTTAAAAAAAATTGAGTTTTGTAGTGAACAAGTTATATGACTGAATAGGCCAGGGATGGTAAGTCTGAGCCTGAACCTAGCTGTGTTGAGCCTTTCCAGCCCTTCTACTTTGGTTAACATGGCATCTTGGCTCTCATGAGTTACATTGGATTGCCCTGCCCACCTGACTTTGTCACTATCTCTCTGCTTTTCCTTTCTACGTACACTTTAACCATGTTCTTTCCCAACTCACAGCTACAGTTATAACTCTAATTTTTTCAAATCCTATTTTTAATGGTGGTTCTTACATGCTTTAACTTGTAGCCCACCACCCACCAGAAGTAGTGGGGAAAAAAAGGATATGGGGAGGGGTGTGGATCTTTTTTGAAAGATTCTTTGGAGCAACTCCTGTCTGTGTTGTCTGGAAAGCAACAGTTCAGTTCACAGGATAGCAGCAGCAGCAGCTCAATCCACTTGAAAACACCTCACAGATACACCAGCAGTCCAGTTCAGTAGAGTTGGCATAGAAAATCAGCAGCAGTGGCAGGACTTAGCAGAGACAGCCAGGCCTCCTCAGCCTCAGCATGAGTCAGCAGGAGGGACCAGCAGGAGGAATACCAGGAGAAGTTCTTGGCTGTGCCTCTCTGCGAAGCAAAGATAGTCAAAGACAATACATCTACAAGTGTTGCATGGCTGGCTGTACCAGCAAGCCAAGCTCTGTCTCCGTCACTCCATGGAGTCTTATATTATCCCTCCAAACATCACGTGGCCTCCATATGCCTTGCCTCAGCACAAGACTTGCCTCATCATGAGTTTTGCCTCATCAGGCACATCCAATCAGCCCGAGTCCTTGTAAGTGGCAATAAACTGCAGCATACCACCAGAAGTTTTTTGATGTGTTTCTCTTTACGGAAGCCCAAACAATGCAGCTTAACTATGCATTATAAGATGGACCAATACATGCAAGTTGTTCGCAAAGAATCCTTCAGCACACGTCCTTTCACCTGCTTGCTTTAGTAGAACATCCTCTCTCATGTGTCTGCTTCAGCAAAACATTCCTTCACTAGTAAGTCTATCATCAAACCTTAGAACTGGATACTAAGTAAATTTCTGTTATTTTAGATTAGGAATAAAAATGTAGGTGATAAATCCTCCAGAAACCTTATAAGTGTATAGGTGAATCTGCGATGATCATTACATAAGTGGTCTCTAATCTTTCTGTTTATTCATTCAGTTACTAAGGAAGTCATTCACCTGCTGTTTGTTCAACAAACCCTTCTTTACTGTCCTCTTAACAATCATTATTTGATGTCTTTAAGTTTTCAATAATTATTAAAACTTATTAATGTGCTATTACTGGTATTTCACATTATGTAACTTCCAGGAGAATAAATTGGAAAGTTGATGGCTTTAAAGAAGAAAGGGACAATGGAGAAGGGCAAGGAGGTAGCAAGCCAGCAAAGAATTGAGAAAGAAAATCAATGTTTATTTAGCTACCATGTCCCAAGAATTGTAGAAGGCAGTGACATGGGTTCAAGCCCTTGTTCTGCAGCCTAATGGCTAAACGACTTAAGATTGGCTCAGATCCTCTTAGTCTTCAGCTTTTTCAGAATGCAGTGAGGACTAACTGAGACAGTTCATATTAAAAGTGTTTTATAAACTGTGACAGTAAGTAAATGTTAATTGTGGTTTTTATTACATGCAGTTGCTTTCTCTTAAGTTAGTCTGAAATTAACGAACAAGAACCATTGCTAAAAATTCCCTTTGCATACAGAGAACATTTAGAAGTGACAGACTGACTGATTTGACAGGTGAAGAGACAACATCAAACAAAGCTCATCCCAAATAAAAATAAAATAAAGCTAAAGACAAGTACCCATGTTCTCTCTAGAAGGATATGGCAGCCTTAAGAAATGTAAAAAACCAGTTTTATTTCTCTGCATCTTCAGATTCTTTCCCTCTAACAGAGTCTCTTTCACATTTAAATTGGAAGTATAACTGGCTAGCTATATTATCATAACTTCTTTCATTCATTCACAAATCAGACCCATAAGGAGTCTGAAATATCAGTGAATGAGGGACTGAAGAACACATGCATTCTGAGAAAACCCAAGGAGAGCGACTCACTGGTTAAGGCTGGAAACCAAGAAAACCATGTGTGGCCTGCACAGCACTGGCAAAGCTATTTTCTACTCATTGTTTCTCTGAATTTTAGTGGTAGTCTTCCTCTTTTGAGTTTTGAATAATTCTAGAAATGTCTAGAATAAAGCTGCAGTTACTTAAAACTTTCGTGAGATAGACACTGTAATTTAAACTTTTAAATAAGAATAGATATTTGTAGTTCTCGCTGTAAAGAGATAACTATTTTAAAGACTTCTTTTTGTAATACCATGGGAATAAGAAAAAGAGTCTGAGGTTTTCAATAGATCTGTGGTTTAAGTTGAACACTTGAACATGTCACTGTAAAATGACTCCTGCTAATAAATTCCCACTTAAGAAACTCTTTTTGTCCACACCCTGCAAAGGTTAAAATCAGAATGTATTTAAGAAAAACACTGTTGTTTGTCACATGTATTTGCTAGTATTTTCAACTAGCGTGATATTTTTTATAAGATAGACCAGTAATCCTTTAAGAGACAGAGTCATATCACATGGAAACATAAGAAGTCCAATATTGATCTACCAGTTACCAATCTTGACAATGTTCTGATATCTCTCTCTCTCTCTCTCTCTCTCTCTCTCTCTCTCTCTCTCTCTCTCTCTCTGATACAAAAACATAATTAAAACCCTAGAATTAGACAAATTAGTTTCCAATCCAATATTTACTTTCAGTACTTGTTTAACATCTAAGACTTTTCTTCTCTTCAAAATGGAGGCAACAGTCTGGCTTTATATACATACCACGAAGCTTATATACAATACAATCACAATACATGGTGAAAGACATGAATGTATTTCAACAAACTTCAGGTAGCTGTAGTATTGGTTTTTATTGTTACAAAATGGAAAGGAGGTGAGTGGCTGAGTGCACAGTCTCACAAAATGGAAATAAAAATATCTTAGAGAATAGCTGCTTAGCTTCTGCAGTCATGTGAAGAGAAGAAGAAAAAAATATCTCTACCGTATCTTGAAGTCTGAAAACCATATTTCAAATTGACAGGCTCAATCATGCACTCCTCCGACTATTCAGGATGGAACAAAAGGAGAATTTTAAACACAAGTTTAAGACAGGAAACACGCCAACCACATATTTTTTTTCTTTTAAACCTGTGAAAAGTTCCATGTGTTGATAATTATGGAAAAATCACAGATCTAATTGTGTCAGATCAGAGCAGCTGAAGGCTAGCCTATGTGGTTTGCAATATTATTGAAACCAACAGGTATCTCTCTGCTGTTCTGTAATGGCCACAGAAACTGAGGAATCCATGGAGCATTTTTTTGAGGAATAAGATATCATCAAGAGAGTTCATGCACTTACGAATAAAACTACCTCAAATCAGCTTCAGACATAAATGCTGAGACAGTCAGTCTTCTCAAGGAGTACAGACATGAGCAGTATGGTCATGGCATGGGAAGATATTGCCTTCTTAATCGAAGACCTCAGCAATCCGTTGGAGGACCAGACCTCAATTTTGCATAGACTTCAATGTGGACCTTTTGTTTACTTGCTCTTTATAGTCGATTCTATCCATCATAACATGGTCATCTAATACAGTTCCCCTGAGAGATACTCAAGAGTACATACAGCCAGTATATCCTTTCTTTCTTTTACCCATTCACTAACTTATAAGTTCATTTTATCACCCAAATAAGTTCTCAACTTCCCCATCCTGCTTCCCATAGCCATTGCTCTGACTCATTTGGAGTGAGACATACAAAAACAAAGGCCAAATTCCCCTTCCAGTCCTGTCCTCCAGTCTTGCATTAGGATCCAGTAGACATACAAAGTTTGAGCCTGTTGCTCCCTGTTCAAAACCCTCTACGGTTTCTTAAAGTAATGGGGATAAAGAGTAAATTGCTTAGCATAACAGCCAAGGTCATCATCTCCCTTGCTTCACCTCCATCCTTTCCCACTTACAACTCAAATGCAGGCAATGCTGACCTCATCAATGGCCTGGCACCTATAATTCCTGGTCTGAGATGCCTTTGTAAAGGCTTCCTACTCATCCTTCAAATTACAGTTCTAAGCTTCTCTCTTTTCTTACTTGCTCCTTCTCTTTGCTCTCGTTTTACATTTAGATCTATCCACGTGACCCACTCATCTTTACTGTCTTACCAGTCTGGAGGATCAGAAGGCTGTGAAGTTCTTCAATCCTAACACTAGAGTATATGCATTTTCCTTGTATATAGTAGACAGCCTAAATGAACTCAGTTTACAAAAGAACACAAGAAGAAAGCTAAGTGGGCAGTGAGGGAAGAGAACTGCTAAGTTGCTAGCAAGAGCAGTAGATTATTCTCAAAGGCAGCTTCTTGGACTCTTGATGTTTATGATCTTCAGTTATCATTTTATTGACCTTTCCAAGTTTAATACATGGAAACTCCTAAAACTTCATACATCCAGTTTGGGTTTTTTTTTTTAGGGGGGGGAAGCGATTTAAAAATAGAGGAGACCTGAAAAATTGCAAATATTGCTCAATAATACTTGAAAAATGTCAGTGAAATGATCATCTTTGACTGAACCTAGGTAAATAAAATTTAACAGGTTAAACATTATATAATTTTGATACCCTAATGTTCTTCCTGTTTTGCTAATTATCCTGCAAATCCTTATTGTTATAAGAAGAGAATTTGGAAAAGACAGAACAATTTCATATCTTCACATGCCTGGATTGTGGGTTAAACATTCTATTGAAAACTAGCCTGCTTTGGGAAAGGAGACTGCTAATAGAAAAGGATTCCTTCCATCTGACTAAATCTATCTTAGTGTTAGGATCTGACTTGCCTGAATGGTGAGGACATGTTGTTGTATCTCTTAATAATTCTCCTTTCTAAAATTTTGCATTCCATAAAAAAAAAACTTTAAACATCTCAGCCAACCTTGAATTCTGAATTAAAGTCATTCCTCCAAACTTTTAAAAAATTAACTTTTGATGTTTTTAGGTGCAGGGTAAGAGAATATCACAAAGATTTAAGCTATATCTCTACAGATTTAAATATTCTGCACAAGTCTATAAATATGGGCTCTAGTCTTAGCAAGTTTACAGTCTAGAAGGAGAGATGAGGCACACACATAAATCATGATAATGGAAGAAAAAGGTAGGGCCCATATTATAATCGAGATATAAATAAATATGGTATAGGACCACAGAGAGACAGTGATTAATTCTACCTGAAAAGATCATAACATGCATAAAAATTTATGTGCAAAAAGACTATGATGCATTCTCCAAAATTTCACAACTTAATTTAGATGTCAAAACAACAACCTCTATGTCCAAGACTCAGCTTGAGATATTTCCTTCATAAATTTGGTTTGGGTAGAAGATGGTATTTTGTGTGGTTAAAAATGGATGCAGATGGCTCAATATATCATTCTCCCTTCTCCTGGGAAAGACTCAGATTTGCATGGGGCCTTGCTTATGTAAGGAACGATGGGAAGGGATGTGCTTGCCTTAGGGAAAGTGAGAATAGGAGCATGTAATAGTTTATCTAAAGCCTGCCTGTGCTATGAGCCATATATATATATATATATATATATATATATATATATATATGGACAAAAGATATATATATCTTTTCTTTTCCTTTCTTTTCTCTTCTCTTCTCTTCTCTTCTCTTCTCTTTTCTTTTCTTTTCTTTTCTTTTCTTTTCTTTCATTTTCTTTTGGTAGCAAGAAAAGTTGACTCCCAAAACTGGTTTCCCAGAAGCATTTTCTGTAACCTGAGTAAATAGTAACTGGAAAAATAAATAAATAAATAAATAAATAGACAGAAAGATCCCAACAGTTTTTTTTTTTTTCAAGAATAACTGAGCAGAAAGAAGTAGAGATTTGCCTGCTGATGGTTAATAGACATGTCCAAGCTGTCAGGATTTGGAAACCCCAAGAAGACACTCCTCTGAGCATTTCTGTGAGAGTGCTTCCAGAGGGATTTTACTGGAGAGGGACTATCCTGAATGCTAGCAGCACACTCCTTAGGACCTGACTCTTAGACTAAGGAAAATAAACACAGGAGAAGAGGAGTCTCCCTTCCTCCTCCCCTTCCCCTCCACCTCCTTTTGGTCTCTCTTTTCCTGACTTCAGATGCAATTTGATCAGCAGACACACATTCTTACTGCCTCGAATCCCCACCACCATGGTAAAACCCCTCAAGTAGTAGTGAGCCAAAATGAACCCTTACTTATTGTTTGTTATTTGATTGGTTGCCGTTTTGTTTTGTTTTGTTTGTTTGTTTGTTTGTTTGTTGAGACAGGTTCTCAATGTGCATGCTAGCCTCAAACTTAGAGATCCTTCTGCCTCTGTGTCCCTACTGCGGAGATTAAAGGCATGTGTCACATGCTTGGTTAAGCCATCTGTTATGAAGATGCTTTTGTAAGATGTTTTGTCACTGCAATAACAACAACAAACATTTTTCAGTTAAAAACAAAAAGAGGTGGGGGTGGGGAGCTATAAAAGTCACGCTCTGTTCTCATGTTCCTAGAACTCAGATGTTCGAAACAAAGAGGTATAAACTTTTGCAAGCTATAAACATATCTTAAGCACAGAAAGAGGTATTTCAAAGGAGAAATGGAAGTAGGAGAAACTCTGCCAGGGACAAGCAGGGTGGATGTCACTCAAAATCTCCAGTTGGTTTAAAGATGACCATTCCATGGCAATTCCTACTCTAGTACTCTCTGGAAATTGTTAGATCTGACACTCATGGTAGTATTCAAACCCTCATTTGTAAACAAGTAGGCAGGGTATGGGATACTGGCCTGGCTTTGGAGTCAGGACACCTGGTTCAACTCCATCTTCTGCCATCAATTAATTGAAATTTCTGGTCTCAGCTTATTAAACTTTCTCAGGCTCCATTTCTATAACCACAACATAGGGGTACCTAACTTAAAGAATTAGTATTAAAACTAAACAAGACTCAGACATTGATAATACAGATAAAATTCCTGATTGGAATTCATTTATACATTGTTACTTCTGTTACAATTTTTTGAGTGAACATGAGAGTAACTGTTAACAATCTTTTTTATGACTGCATTTCTCTAGCTTTTCAACTCGAGAAGCCCAGCATTTTAGAGTTGAGGGTTAACCAATTACCTCATTTAACCTTCTACTTACAAGTTAAGAAAATGTGGCTGAGAATAGGTCAAGGTCCCCCAAATTCACTCAGGTGTAAGATGCATGGTGAGAACCCAAGGAGCCCACTGTTTAAGAACAATTCCATCCCCAGGTCTGTGCCTCTTGTTCTAAAAGATAAATCAGCGTTTAATGTATCTTTCACTCTCAGAAACAATGAATTTTTGTGAACAAAACAAACTCAGGACCCCATGTGGCTCAGACTCAAAGTCACATTCAAGACAGCTCAGCCCAGAAACTAAAAACTGGAAAAGGAACTGCAGACTTCCCTGGCATAGCAAATAAAATTGGAATGACTTAATTTATAATCCACAGCAATGTCATAAAATGTCTTTTATTTCTCTTCCATATTCTTGCCTTCCCAGTCTCATCTGCAACCCAGAAAGGCTTATAATGTTATTACCCCAGTCTCCAGCATTCTGTTCTTTGCCGTTTCCTGCTTCCCTCTCCTTTGCTACTGTCCCCTATTTCACTGACCATCATTCCCAGAGAAGGAAGACTCTAGGATGCCTTCAGCCTCTACCCTCTGATTTCTATGTGCCTGCTCTGGTGTTTAGCGATGGCCTTTGCTGCCTGTTTGTCTGAGGTTTTTCCTCACTTTCACGTCTCCTGAGCTCAGTCACGTCTCATGAGATACACTTGTGAGCATTTTCTGGTGAAATCTTCTCCTCATTACAATTTCAAATCGCAACTGTTATATAAAGACCAAGTCTCACCTTATGCTGTTAAAAAAAAGAATATCAGTTCAAATTTAGTAACTAGAAAACTAAACAATCTGAGCTGTTTTTAAGAGTTTCAATAGAGTACAATTACCCACAAATCATTCATGAAAGAAAATCTCTGAAAGGGTAGCCCTCTTTACCTGAATTTCCTTATTTGGAAGGCATCCAGAGGACCAGATGAGGAGGAAGTCACCCACCTCTGCAAATCAATAAAACTGAGACTGGGTGCAGCATTGTGGTGGTTCCATCATCCTTACATCTTGGCCGGTATGTTATTCTTGCTACTTAAAATGAATGCTTATGAGCTATGTGTTAGGTTAGATCTATCCATACCAAAAAGAGCAATACTAATCTAAAGTAAGGAGATTATATGATTTAGGCTACTATAATCAGATAAACATAATTTTTCTTGGAAAGCCTTTTTTCTTTTAGTAGATAGGAACTCAACACAAGCTTGTTCTAATGCCAGGCAGCAAGAGGCTAAGACAGCTTGAAGCAGCTGAAGGATTTAGCTAAGTATTTTGGAAGGGCTCTTTTTATTTGGGTAAGTAGATAGTCATACCTTATTGAGTCTGTAATTTTAGTTTCTGCTCAGAGCTTTACTGTGCACTTTCATTTCCACTCTAGTCCACACATAACTCCTTGTTTGCAAAGCTCTCCTCCAACTCTGCGTGGCTAAGATCTAGGCCCAACGCATATAGACAACATTTCCCAAGTCCTATTTACACTTTGGAAAGATAAGACATATTGGACGAAAACTCAACAAGGAGATGAAAAATATCTGCCTTAGAACTTTGTCAACAGCACAATACACCATTTATCCTTAGAAATGTTTAAATGCTTGTTCTGTTTTTCAGGAGGTTAAAAGCACTGCCTCGGAGCTCTGAACCGGATGTTTCTACTACGGTCTTATAACCATTAGCTTTCCAACAGGTCCAGTGAAAATTAAAGCAATCCTCTCAGGAGAGGGGTGGTTTGACGATTTGCATTCCCTGCAAATATTTCCCTCCATCTAAAGTGTTTACATTCGCATTTATGCTCGCAAAGGCTTCAGATCTTTTGGAGAAGCCAGATTCACGCACGCTTGCAGCTGTTAAGTTCCACACAAGCTTTCTATTCTGTGATGATTCCGACATTACTAAGTCTGCCTACCTGAACTCCCACTTGAAGGAAAAAACTTATCCCTACATATTTTATACTCCCTGAAAGAAGAGGAAGGAAAGAAAAACGGCCCCAGAGGAAAAGGAGTAGAGGAGAGTGAAACCGACCGCAGGCCTCCTGACCTGCTAATGGATTCCTGAAGAAAGACTTCGGGTAGATTAATTTCTAAACGAAAGGAAAGAGGAGCCCTGGGCTGTTAACTTGTTGAATGCTCATTGTGAAGGGATAGGAGCTTTTTCCTAAGTAATTGTGTTGCCAACAGTCAAGAGCACTAATACATTTTCAACCATTCCCCATGAACAATTTGCAATTATTCAAATATAGATTCCCCCTTAGTGGCCTCTTCATTTGACCTCTCAGTCTTCTGTGTGGTTCTGGCTTTCTTTACGTTTTGTTTTGTTTTGTGTTTGTTTGTTTGTTTGGTCGGTTGGTTTTGTCTTGTTTTAAACAAATGGCCCAGTCAAGCTTGGAGACAAAATTGCTTTAATCTGGATTAACAATGGAATTTTGAATCCAATGCAAGAAAGCCAGCAAAAAGAAGACTGTCTCACATGTTTGTAATTTCCAATCAGGTATTTCTGCCTACAGCAAGATGTTCTGTTAATATTCATATTTGGTAACCAATGACTTACTGATATATATGATAGAAAAGTTAAATGACTCTTCGTCTTAGAATTTTTACTTTTGTGTGGGTTTTGTTTTACCCATACATACATTCTGATGTAGATGAATAATCTGTCATAAATCTATATCCAGTATGCACCCAGGTAATAATAATATGGACATTCTTGCACAGATTAGGGCAAAGTTGAATTTTCTAAACTAAATTTGAGAATAAAGAGGAAATAAAAGTGAAATTCTCATGAATAATATTCACAGTCATACCAATAAGACAAGAATTGATGAATTCTACCAGGTAGTTTAACAGTATAAACAAACAAACAAACAAACAAACACGTGCTGTGGCTAGTATAAAGATAGAATGGCTTCCTTTTAGAGTGAATCCCCCTGCCCATACAAGTATACAGTGAGCATGTACAAAGCTATGTATAGTTATATGCTGGCACTGGAGAATAATCAACTCAAGAGTAAAGCTGAAAGTCATTTAAGTCTTGAGAGTATGGAAACAAACTAGATCATATATTTGTGCAGCCTTTCCTGGGGTGCACAAACTAGCTATTCCCTAGCCCAGGACAGAAGCAGGGATCGAGGGGAAAAAAATGCACTACACTGC
Source organism: Mus musculus (assembly GCF_000001635.26). Lineage (NCBI taxonomy): Eukaryota > Metazoa > Chordata > Mammalia > Rodentia > Muridae > Mus > Mus musculus. The sequence goes on along the minus strand of NC_000076.6, from coordinate 54,327,683 downwards.
CCTGGGGAGTGGCAGAGTGTAGTCAGGGGCAACAGAATCTGTGAAACTGAGCAACTCGACAAGGAGCAATGCCAACATCTGTGCAGAAACTTAAATCCTCACTTGATCCCAAAACAAAACATTGATTCCAAACAGTACGAGATTCCAAATGTCTCTAATTTTCCCAGAAGAAATAGAACTATACTTCATAGTTCATGTCTTATTGACTTAAAATATACTTCCACAGAAAAGAATGAGTAATGTCTTAAGAGTCAGCTGCTCACAAATACTAATCTCTATTTTGTTATATCTAATAAAGCATATCTAATAAAGCACAAAGCCAAGGCACTGCCAACTAAGATCACTTAGTATTTAACTCTCACTAGAGCAAAACCTCACTGAAAGAAAGATAATGGTGTCTAGAGTCTTCAAAGCACATTGCTTCAAAGAAAATAGAATCAAGATGTTAGTAATGAAAAGATTGAATCAACAAATTTAAAATTGAGTAAGAAAAGAGGAGGCCATTGAATGTGGTAGAGCAGTATCAATATTTAGTAACGCCAAATATATAAAAGAAAAATAGAAATTAATGGAGATAAATGTTAATTTTTAAAATTTTAATAAAGGTAGATATTTATTTCTCTTATTGTGAAAACGAAAATAAACAAATTATCACTATCAAAATGGAGAGGGAACATGAAAATACTGGTCAGTGAGCACAAAGTTACAGTGAGTGTAAGTCCTTTTACACAGTAGGATACTCTTTACAAAAATATTTTCTATTTAATTCACAAATAAAGAGAAGATTTTGAATACTATCATAAAGAAATGATAAATTTCTGGTGTAGTGCATATGCTGAAAACATGTACTTTATTGTAAAACAATATAAACTGCTGTCATAACAGATATATATCAATTAAAGTCAAAATGATGAAAAATAAAAATATGAGTTTAAAACTTTGTGTGCATCCACATCTATGTTGGTTAGACTCTGGCACAGTCTCTCAGGGGACAGCTGAACAGGCTCCTGTCAGCAAGCACTTCTTGCCATCAGCAATAGTGCTTGGGTTTGGTGTCTGCAGATGGGATGGATTCCCAGGATTTCCAGTCTCTGGATGGCCTTTCCTGCAATCCCTGCTCCACTCTTTGTCCCTGCATTTCCTTTAGATTGGAAATGGTTTTTCAAATGACCTTTAGTGTCAGTTGCCTCATCCCACATTCCCTCTGTTATCCTTCTCTCCTATGTCCATCCCTATTTAATCCTGAGGATAGTTTCCCCTTATATCTCCAAAACAATACATTCTATTTGCCACTCCTTGGGAGGCCCTCTTCTTCCTCATGGCCCCTGTTGTAGCATGGTTTGTTGAAATATCATCAATCGTTTTTCTATTGAACTGCTACTAATCTCTGTTAAAAAAATCAATTGGGATATTTGTGGAGAATCATTTCTATAGTCTCTATTCTAGTGGTCTATGACTCCTTCCTTCTAAAATCAGTGTGATCCTGCTCATGGTGGCTGTGTAGTATAGATTAATATTGACTAGAACGGTCATTCCCACTTTATATTTCTATTTTAATACTAGATTAGCAATGCTCAAGACAATACCTTCCTGTATGTCAATATCTACAAAGAATTTCTATGGATTTAGATAGAAGATCATTAACCTTGTGGTCATTTTGGAGCAAGATAACATCTGCATAATGCTGTTTTCTAATCTATGATCCTGATATGCTCATGAAAATGATAGAATGTCTGCATTTGCTAGTAGATCTTTCTTGATTTTTTTTTATCAGTACACATTTTCATTGTAAAGGCCTTTTTTATCATTTTTGCTTTAAGTTTTTACTAAATAGCTTCTGAGACTATTTTTGAATAGAATTGTTTTCCTGTTTTCTTTTGCTGTTTTTTAACTATTCATGTACAGAAAAGCCACTAGTGCCTTCTGTATTGATTGTGTGTGTTGTATATTGATCCTGCCAAGTTGCTCAATTTGTTATCAAATCAGCATGTATTGGTAAGAATAGAGTAATGTCATTTACAACCAGGGATAATATAACTTTCTTATTCATATCTTTTTCATTTCTTTCTCTGTCCTGAATACTCTAAAATATCGAAAACGTATATTGAATACAAATGAAGAGAAAAGACGTCTTAGCAGAAACTCTTAAGGCCAAAGGTTAATGTAATGATGTAGTAAAAATATTCAAAGAATAGAACTGCCAACCTAGATTATTCAGACCCAGAGGAAAAATAAAGACCTTGTAAGATAACTGTGAATTAAATGAAATCATGACCACTGAACCTCCGTTACAGAAAATGCTTAAAGAATCATAAACATACCAGAGGAGGCAAGAATTTCTTCTTATCTTTATGCCAAATGTGACTTCTTTTTGTTTGTGCTAATTTCTTTAGCAAATATGCCCATCATAGATGCACCTTTAATTCATTCCTGGAGTTTTAGTTGTCGTCTTTGTTGATCTTGTTTTGCCAAATATCCGAGTTTTTAATCATCACTTACAACTCTCGCTATAAATTCATCTCAAAGCAGCCATTGAAACGAATGTCATAGCTTTGCTGTCTTCAAATTTCCTTTGGCAGATAAGGAGACTTTTCACCTTTATGATCTGATTCCTACAATGGTACAAAGAGTGGACAAAATCAATATAGAATCTTTGCTGTGATATAATCAGGAACCTCAAATCCGATTCATAACAGTCTCAATTTCTACCTAAAGCATTACGAATACAGACATTCCTTTTTAAACTTATATTTATTTTTAATGATATATAGTGTGTGACTGGCTGTGGTTATTTGCATGTGAGTGCAAGTACATGGAGAAACCAGAAGCATGTGATTGCCTGTGTATGGGGTCATGGTCAGTTTTTAGCTGCCAGATGTGAATGCTAAGAACTAAACTAAAATCCTTTGTACTCTGTCGGCTGAGTCATCTCTTCAGTCCCTTGATCTACATTTCTATTAGCATCTCCCAACACAATCACTCATTGAATTCTGCTTATAGATTTTCTCTAACCTACTTTTTTCATACTCTTCCAAATTTGCCTCATAAATCAATGACCAAAGCAACTTTAATATCTTTATTTATATTTACAGCAAAGCCCAATGTCTTGGTACCAATTTTCTATGTTAGTTATACTTCTAGAAGTATATGAAAAATATCCAGACCAAATAATTTATAAAGAGGAACACTTTACATGTATCTATTGGGATGGGCACTGGAGAATCAGTAGAACCAGAGAACCAGAACATTTGCTTCTGGATACTGTCCTCTATATTGTCATAGCCAGAAAAACAGGATGTCTTCTATATATGACAGTTATGCCCATAAAATCTAAAAAATGCCATCACAAGCAGGACCTTCTAAACAACAACACCCATTGACACACAACATAAATTTGGGACATCACACAATATCTGATTCCTACAGGAAGAACAATGGGCAATCAGTGACTAATAAAAGAAGATTTTTTTTTCAGGAATAATCCCTGAAATAGTTATTCAGCCCCAGGAGTCATCCCAGAACACATATGTTTGTATGAACAATACTAAATGAAGTCAACCTAGTGTATGACATACGTGTGTGTGAGAGTATGTGTGTGTGTGTGTGTGTGTGTGTGTGTGTGTGTGTGTGTGTGTGTGTTTGCAATTAAAGAAGATGAGGATGATATGATGGCATTGAGGTAGAGTAGGGGGCCAGTAGAAATATTAGAAAGTGGAAAGTGTGGGACATAAATAATGTAAATGCAGTACTGGTGTATGAAATTATCAAGAACAATACAAAATAAATGTTTAAAAATGAAGAGTGAGGGTTTTTCCAGAGCACCTGGGGAGCCAACTTGGTTCCCGGATCCCTCTGAGACTAGTCTGCACAGGTGAGAGTGTGGACTACGGAAGCTAACAGGTAATGGGAAAAGGCCCTGTTTCGGGCCTTCATCTTCTGCCAGGAGGCAGGTCCATGCCAGATATCTGTCCACCTTCACTGCAAGAGGAGAGCTTGCCTGCAGAGAGTGCTCTGACCACTGAAACTCAGAAGAGAGCTGGTCACTCAGGTCTGCTGATAGAGGCTAACAGAATCACAAGAGGAACAAGCTCTAACTAGAGACAACTATAACAACTAACTCAAGAGATTACCAGATTGCAAAAGGCAAACATAAGAACCTTACTAACAGAAACCAAGACCACTCACCATCATCAGAACCCAGCACTCCCACCTCAGACAGTCCTGGGCACCCCAACACACCCAAAAACATAGACCCAGATTTAGAAGCATATCTCATGATGATGGTAGAGGACATTAAGAAGGACTTTAATAACTCACTCAAAGAAATACAGGAGAACAATGCTAAAGAGTTACAATTCCTTAAAGAAAAACAGGAAAACACAACAAAACAGGTAGAAGTCCTTACAGAAAAAGAGGAAAAAACATACAAACAGGTGATGGAAATGAACAAAACTATACCAGAACTAAAAAGGGAAGTAGACACAATAAAGAAAACCCAAAGTGAGGCAACTCTAGAGATAGAAACCCTAGGAAAGAAATATGGAACATAGATGTGAGCATCAGCAACATAATACAAGAGATGGAAGAGAGAATCTCAGGTGCAGAAGACTCCATAGAGAACATAGGCACAACAATCAAAGAAAATGCAAAATGCAAAAAGATCCTAACTCAAAACATCCAGAAAATCCAGGAAACAATTGGAAGACCAGACCTACAGATAGTAGGAGTAGATAAGAATGAAGATTTTCAATTTAAAGGGCCAGCAAATATCTTCAACTAATTATAGAAGAAGACTTCACAAACCTAAAGAAAGAGATGCCCATGAACATACAAGAAGCCTACAGAACTCCAAATAGACTGGACCAAAAAAGAAATTCCTCCCCACATATAATAATCAGAACAAGAAATCTACTAAATAAAGACAGAATATTAAAAGCAATAAGGAAAAAAGGTCAAGTAACATATAAAGGCAGGCCTATCAGAATTACACAAGACTTTTCACCAGAGACTATGAAAACCAGAAGAGCCTGGACAGACATTATACAGACACTAAGAGAACACAAATTCCAGCCCAGGCTACTATACCCAGCCAAACTTTCAATTACCATAGATGGAGAAACCAAAGTATTCCATGACAAAACCAAATTCACACATTATCTTTCCACAAATCTAGCCCTTCAATGGATAATAACAGAAAAAAACAATACAAGGACTGAAAACACGTCCTAGAAAAAGGAAGAAAGTAATCCTTCAAAAAACCTAAGACAGCCACAAGAACAGAATGCCAACTCTAACAACAAAAATTATAGGAAGCAACAATTACTTTTCCTTAATATCTCTTAATATCAGTGGACTCAATTCCCCAATAAAAAGACATAGACTAACAGACTGGCTACACAAATAGGATTCAACCTTTTGCTGCTTACAGGAAACCCATCTCAGGGAAAAAGACAGACACTACCTCAGAATGAAAGGCTGGAAAATAATTTTCCAAGCAAATGGTCCAAAGAAACATGTTGGAGTAGTCATTCTAATATCAAATAAAATCTACTTCCAACCCAAAGTTATCAAAAAAGACAAGGAGAGGAACTTCCTACTCATCAAAGGTAAAATCTTCCAAGGGAACTCTCAATTCTGAATATCTATGTTCCAAATGCAAGGGCAGCCACATTCATTAAAGAAACGTTAGTAAAGCTCAAATCACACATTGAAACTCACACAATAATAGTGGGAGACTTCAACACACCACTTTGATCAATGGACAGACAGATCGTGGAAACAGAAACTAAAAAGGGACACAGTGAACCTAACAGAAGTTATGAAACAAATGGATTTTTCAGATATCTACAGAACATTTTATCCTAAAACAAAAGGATATACCACCCTCTCAGCACATCATGTTATCTTCCCCAAAATTGACCATATAATTGGTCACAAAACAGGCCTCAAAAGATACAAAAATATTGAAATTGTACCATGCATCCTATCCGATCACCAAGGACTAAGGCTGATCTTCAATAACAACATAAATAATAGAAAGTCTAAATTCACATGGAAACTGAAGCACACTCTGCTCATTGATACCTTGGTCAAGGAAGAAATAAAGAAAGAAATTAAAGACTTTTTTGAGTCTAATGAAAATGAAGCCACAACATACCCAAACTTATGGGACACAATGAAAGCATTTTTAAGAGGAAAACTCCTAGCTCTGAGTGTCTCCAAAAAGAAACTAGAGAGAGCACACACTAGCAGCTTGACAACACACCTAATAGCTCTAGAACAAAAGGAAGCAAATTCACCCAAAGGAGTAGATGGCAGAAAATAATCAAACTCAGGGGCGAAATCAACCAAGTGGAAACAAGAACTATTCAAAGAATCAAACACACCAGGAGCTGGTTCTTTGAGAAAATCAACAAGATAGATAAACCCTTAGCAAGACTCACTAGAGGGGACAGGGACAGCATCCTAATTAACAAAATCAGAAATGAAAAGGGAGACATAACAACAGATCCCGAAGAAATCCAAAACACCATCATATCCTGGACAACCTGGATGAAATGGACAAATTTCTAGAGAGATACCAGGTACCAAAGTTAAATCTGGATCAGGTTAATGACCTAAACTGTCCTATATCCCCTAAAGAGATAGAAGCAGTCATTAATAGTCTCCCAATCAAAAAAAAAAAAAAAAAAACCCAGGACCAGATGGGTTTAGTGCAGAGTGCTATCAGACCTTCAAAGAAGATCTAATTCCAGTTCTGCACAAATTATTCCACAAAATAGAAGCAGAAGTTACTCTACACAATTCATTCTATGAAGTCAAAATTACTCTGATGCCTAAACCACAGAAAGACCCAACAAAAATAGCGAACTTCAAACCAATTTCCCTTATGAATATCGATGCAAAAATGCTCAATAAAATTCTTGCTAACTGAATCCAAGAGTACATCAAAACAATCATCCATCCTGACCAAGTAGATTTCATTCCAGGGATGCAGGGATGGTTTAATATACGGAAACCCATCATCTTAATCCACTATATAAACAAACTCAAAGACAAAACCAACCTGATCAAGTCGTTAGATGCAGAGAAAGCATTTGACAAAATCCAACACCCATTCATAATAAAAGTCGTGGAAAGATCAGGAATTCAAGGCCCATAACTAAACAAAATAAAAGCAATATACAGCAAACCAGTAGCCAACATCAAACTAAATGGAGAGAAACTTGAAGCAATCCCACTAAAATCAGGGACTAGACAAGGCAGCCCACTTTCTCCTTACCTATTCAATGTAGTACCTGAAGTCCTAGCCAGAGCAATTCGACAACAAAAGGAGATCAAGGGGATACAAATTAGAAAGGAAGAAGTCAAAATATCACTTTTTGCAGATGATATGATAGTATATATCAGAGACACTAAAAATTCCACCAGAGAACTCCTAAACCTGATAAACAGCTTCAGTGAAGTAGCTGGATATAAAATTAACTAAAAGAAGTCGATGGCCTTTCTCTACACAAAGGATAAACAGGTTGAGAAAGTAATTAGGGAAACAACACCCTTCACAATAGTCACAAATAATATAAAATACCTTGGGGTGACTCTAACTAAGGAAATGAAAGATCTCTATGATAAGAACTTCAAGTCTCTGAAAAAAGATATTAAAGAAGATCTCAGAAGATGGAAAGATCTCCCATGCTCATGGATTGGCAGAATCGATATAGTAAAAATGGCTATTTTGCCAAAAGCAATCTACAGATTCAATGCAATCCCCATCAAAATTCCAACTCAATTCTTAAACAAATTAGAAAGGACAATCTGAAGGTGGACTCCAGAAAACCAAATAACCCCATTAAAAAATGGGGCTCAGAGCTGAACAAAGAATTCTCACCTGAGGAATACCGAATGGCTGAGAAGCACCTGAAAAAGAAATGTTCAGCATCCTTAATCATCAGGGAATTGCAAATCAAAAAAAACAAAAAAAAACAAAAAACAAAAAACAAAAAACAAACAAACCAAAAAAAACCACAAAAAACAGAGATTCTACCTCACACCAGTCAGAATGGCTAAGATCAAAAATTCAGGAGACAGCAGATGCTGGTGAGGATGTGGTGAAAGAGGAATACTCCTCCATTGTTGGTGGGATTGCAAGATTGTACAACCACTCTGGAAATTAGTCTAGCAGTTCCTCAGAAAATTGGACATAGTACTACTGGAGGATCCTACATTACCTCTCCTGGGCATATATCCAGAAGATGTTCCACCAGGTAGCACACATGCTCTACTATGTTCATAGCAGCCTTATTTATAATAGACAGAAGCTGGAAAGAACCCAGATGTTCCTCAACAGACTAATGGATACAGAAAATGTGGTACATTTACACAATGGAGTACTACTCAGCAATTAAAAAGAATGAATTTATGAAATTCCTAGGCAAATGGATGGACCTGGAGGGCATCATACTAAGTGAGTTAACCCAATCACAAAAGAAATCACATGATATGCACTCACTGATAAGTGGAAATTAGCCCAGAAACTTAGAATTGCCAAGATACAATTTGCAAAACACATGAAACTCAAGAAGAACGAAGACAAAAATGTGGACACTTTGCCCCTTCTTAGAATTGGGAACAAAACACCCATGGAAGGAGTTACAGAGACAAATTTTGGAGCTGAGAGGAAAGGATGGACCATCTAGAGACTTCCATACCTGGGAATCCATCCCATAATCTGCCTCCAAACGCTGACACCATTGCATACACTAGCAAGATTTTGCTGAAAGGACCCTGATATAGCTGTCTCTTGTGAGGCTATCCCAGGGCCTAGCAAACACTAAAGTGGTTGCTCACAGTCACCTATTGGATGGATCACAGGGCCCCCAAAGGAGGATCTAGAGAAAGTACCCAAAGAGATAAAGGGATCTGCAACCCTATAGGTGGAACAACAATATGAACTAACCAGTACCCCGGAGCTCTTGACTCTATCTGCATATGTGTCAGAAGATGGCCTAGCCGGCCATCATTGGAAAGAGAGGCCAATTGGTCTTTCAAACTTTATATGCCCCAGTACAGGGGAATGCCAGGGCCAAGAAGTGGGAGTGGTTGGTTAGGGGAGTGGGGGGGGAGGGTATGGGGGACTTCTGGGATAGCATTGAAAATGTAAATGAAGAAAATACCTAATAAATAAAATGAATAGTGAAAAAATAATCCGTTTATTTTGGCTCACAGTTCAAGAACTTTCTGTACAAAATCACTTGCTGCAACTCGTTGAGCCTGTAATGAGGCAGCACACAACAGAAGCATGCAACAGAGCAAATGCACTGACATCTCAAGAGCCAGAAAGCAGAGCATGAGGGTAGAACTTAGTCCCACAGTTTCAACTGATCTGTGTCCCCAGTTATTTAAGTACTTTTCACCAGACTTTCATCTCCTAATGTTTCTGCATCCTCACAATGGCATAGGGCTAAAGCTTCAACTGGTTGGTAACAGAGGAATATTCAACATATAAATGATAGCAACTGATCTCATTAATTATGATTCTATGGTTTCATAACAATTTTGGGATCTATTTCTCTTGTACATTAAAAACTATCATTGAGACTTTCCTAGGGTTTGAATTAAATATGCCCATCTTAGATAGTATGGATGCTTAAACAATATTAAATATCCCAACCTATAAAAACAAGATATCTATCCATTTCCATGTCTTTTTTTTCCCCATTTTTTATTAGGTATTTAGCTCATTTACATTTCCAATGCTATGCCAAAAGTCCCCCATACCCACCCACCCCCACTCCCCTACCCACCCACTCCCCCTTTTTGGCCCTGGCGTTCCCCTGTACTAGGGCATATAAAGTTTGTGTGTCCAATGGGCCTCTCTTTCCAGTGATGGCCGACTAGGCCATCTTTTGATACATATGCAGCTAGAGTCAAGAGCTCCGGGGTACACTGTTCCTTAGATATTTATATTTTTAGTATACAAGTTTTTCAGTTAGATAAACTTTATAAAAATTTCAGTCTTACTGTAGATTGTTTTTACATTAAACATATCAGATACTGGGACAACTTATGCTAGTCAGTTGCAGCGGGTAAATTAGCAATGATTAAGAAGAGATTAGCATCGAGGTAAAATCTTCTGGGATGCATTTTCTCAGAGTCATCACATAGAAGCTGTGTTCCAGAGATGGCACTAGCAGCCCAAATTGGTAACATGTAAGAATCTCCCAGTTTGTACTGGTTTTGTAGGCATGGAAGGATAATGAAAAGCAGCCAAGGCTGTGAGAATGAGCTGGCCCTGTGAACTTAGAAAGGGTCATCATTAATTCTTTAAATATTTAGTAGAGTTCAAGAGTGAAACCGTCTGGTGTGAGAATTTTATTTGTTGATAGATTTTTCGTACTGATGCACTCTACTTATTAGTTGTAGACCTTTTCAAATTTACTCTTTATTCATGAAGTGGTCTCATCAGGTTGTATGTCTCTAGGGACTCGTTTTTTTCTAAGTTATATAATTTGTTCAATGTATTTGTTCATAATAATCCCTTATGACCCTTGTTATTTTATGATACCAGTTGTAATGTCTCCTCTATGGTTCATTATGCTATTTCAGCCAGTCAGCTCCATTTTCTCTTAGGTACTCTAGCTAAAGTTTTGGCAGGTTTCTATCTTTTAAAAGGACAAGTCTTAGTTGCATGGGTTGCTTTTCTATTATTTCTTCTTTTTCTTTCTTACTTTTAAACATTTTTCTTGAAATTTGTACTCATGGACACAATGAAATATGATCATATCCAACCCCATTCTCCTCCTTGCATTATCCTATGTGCCTCCTAACAAATCTACTTCCCAACTCAATCACGTTTTTTATAACCTACTAAGTCAAATTGGTGCTGCCTGTAAGTGTAGGGCCATCCACTGAAGTATAGAAAAACTTAAATAGAAATACACTCATAGCAGAGGGGTTTGCAGCCCCATAGAAGGAACAATAATATGAACCAACCAGTACCTCCAGAGCTCCCAGGGACTAAACCACCAACCAAAGAGTACACATGGAGGGACTCATGGCTCCAGCTGCATATGTAGCAGAGGATGGACTTGTCAGTCATCAGTGGGAAGAAAAGCCTTGTTCCTGTGAAGTTCCGATGTCACAGTGTAGGGGAATGCCAGGGCAGCGAAGCAAGAGTGGATGGGTTGGTGAGCAGGGGGAGGGATGATGGGGTAGGGAGGTTTCAGAGAGGAAACCAGGAAAGGGGATAACATTTGAAATGTAAATGAAGAAAATATCTAATAAATAAAATAGACATTGAAAAAAGAAAAGAATGAAATACACCCATAATAGATTAACTCGCAGAGATGGTTCAGTGGTTAAAAGCACAGATTGTTCTTTCAGAGGTCATGAGTTCTATTCCCAGCAACCACGTGGTGGTTCACCACCATCTGTAATGGGATCCAATGCTCTCTTCTGGTGAGTCTGAAAACAGCTACAGTGTACTCATACATAAAATAAATAAATAAATATATTGGCTCCCCCGCCCACTGCTCCCCTGTAGCTATCAGCTGCCAGTAGCTCCTCAGTGAACACTAAGCTCTAGAGAGCACCTTTCTATCTGTGACAGAATTGTAGCTGCCTTGATCTTGTGTAGGTCTTACACAACTAACTGGCTACTGAGTTCATGAGTGCAATAGCCATATCATGTCCAGAGGGCAGCATTTCATAGCGCTCCTCGTCATCCTTCAGCTCTTCCCTTCATTCTGTTTATTCTTTCATGGCATCCCCAGAACCTTGGTAGTAGGAGAGTTGATAAAGGTGTGTTATTTAGTAAGCCTCTGCCCTGCATCCTCTTGTGCTCAGCATTTTGACCAGGTTTTGCATCACCTGCTGCCCACAGGAAAATAAGCCTTTGATGGAAAATAAACACAGGACTATGTGTATAAATGTAAATATTTAAAAGACAATTTTATAATGTAATTATCAAACAAAATAACGTTAACCTATGCCTTCCCTAACCACAGTCTGTTAACCAGAATTATATAATACCTATATAGTACCAGTAATGAAATTCTCCTGTATGAAAGAAGCCTTAAATCTAATCAGAAATTGATTAGTAATTCTCATACCAATTTCTCACTGATATAGACGGCATACCTTACCTGGGTAGATCAGTAATATATCAAACAGGGTCTAGCACTGGACTCGGTAAGACCATTGATGTTATTGTCCCTGAGAAGCCTGCAAAGCACTTTCTGGCACTAAGTAAAATTAGCCAGCAGGTAGGAAGTTTCCAGTTCAGTTTGAAATTGATTTATTTATGATCTAAACAAGACAGTGTTTTAACTTCAATAGGCTCCTATCTTGTAATCATGTTGGGTAACTTTCTTTGTTACTTTTCCATTGCTGTGACAAAACACCTTTACCAAAGCAACTTGTAAAATAATTCATTTAATTGGGCTTATAGATTCCATAGTGGCACAGTAAAGGCATGATGGCAGGAACAGCTGAGACCTCACATCATGGTTTGCAAGAAGGATGCAGAGAACGCACTGAGAATGGTAGAAGTCTTTTTGTATTAAGATGGCTCATCTTCTTGTTCCTTCATACCCACCCTTTGCCCTTACAACCTCTCCCTTAAAAGAAAAAAAAAATGTTGTGGAGACTGTAGTGTATCACAGTCTGTCCCACAGAATATCCTTTTGCCCACACTTCCTTACTTGCAAATATTCACTGCAATGAGTCATTGGTTTAGTTCAAGACCTCTGGCTTCTGCTATCAATACTGGATCCTCACCAGGACACATCTGGAATATCCTGTTTTTGCTCTGAGATCCTACAGATTTGGAGCTGCAGTTTTGACCCTTTCATGCTCTCCAACTGTTCATAGGGTAGATATTGGGATGGGACAACTCAAAGCCCCAGATTAGAGCCTTGTTGGTAGCTAAGCTGGTCAGCACATCATCTCTCTGGCATTTACACCACCAAGGCAAGCTTTCCAACATTGACCCAGCTAGCTCATCCAATATCACAGCAGTCAATGAGCAGAGCCATCTTTCAGGCTCTCATGCCTTTGAATGAGTTGAGCACACCCATGCCAGCAGGGCCAGATGTATTGTGCTGCCCAACCAAGGTGCAAAGCCCACTCTGCTGAGTGCTTCAACCAGTGAAGGGCAAGACCATCTCTCTTGTGAGTGCTGGATTCAGTGAAGAGCTGATTCTCATGCCTACTGGGAGGACTCACCCAAAATTTCCCTAAGCAGGGCCAGATCTACTATACTGCAATGCAAGGTGCCCACTCTCCCAAGTGCTACAACCAGTAAAGGGCAGGTGCAGCTCTCCTATTCTCATAACTAGACCAGCTTGGCAGGAATACTTTAAGACCTTAAACCTGTTGCCAGTGATACACTTCATCCAACAAAGTCACATCTTCTATTCTTCCTAAACAGGTCCACCAACTAAGGATCAAGTATTCAAACATGAGCCTGTTATAATTGTTGGCAGATATTTTCTATATACCATCCTCAATTCCCTCTAATCTACAATGTTTCTGTCAGAAAATCAACTGAAAGTTTTATAATTCCCTTGTACCTGACAAGTTACTTTCTTCTTGATGTTTTCAAAATCCTCATTATCATTGACATCTGATAGGTCTATTGTAGTACATCTCCTTGTAAATTTCTTTAGATGCATCCTACTTCTTGACCTTTAGTCATCTTTGATCTGAACACCCACTTCGTTCCACAGATTGGGGAACATTTTAGATATTATTTCTTACAATGTGCAATGTCTTATCTTTCTGAAGTTCCTCATAATACAAGTGTTGTTTAGATTAATGTTTCATAAGCAACTTATGCTTTCTCTATTCCTTTGAGTTATTTTATTACTGTTTCTTTCTTTTAACTGAATTATTCCCACCTTGAGTTCACTGATACTCTTTCCTGTTCGATTTGGTCTGCTTCTAATGATTTTTTTAATGCAAGTATAAATTGTGTTCTTCAGCCCTGTGGTTTCTGCTTGGTACATTTTTTAATATTTTCTATATCCTCAGTGAAACTCTTTATTCATGCATCATTTCTTGGAACTCTGTATGCTTCTTTGTGAGAATTACTTTGAATTCTCTTTTAAATAAGTCATCTAACTCTAGTCTGGAGTCTATTTCTGAAGAATTATCTTGTTGCTCTGTTTGCTTAGTTTCTGCCTGATATTTTCATTTTCCTCAAATCTCTATGTCAGTCTCTGTGTACTAGGAAAAGTTGCCCTCCTGTCCTAAATGCTGGCTTTATAATGAGGCAAACCCTTACCAATCAATACTCTAGAGGTACTCAGAAACTCTAGAGATGTCTAAAACTTTGGTGGTAGTTTTCTATTACCTACATTTAAGTTGTTTTTTGTATATCTATGGTGTCTAAAGTATTTTGGTTCTCATAGATGCTGTAGAACAAGAGTGAATAAAATTTCCATAGACAACCCTCATAAAACTTAGATCACTGTTTCTTAAATTCCTTCCATGGTAAGATGTAAGCAGTGGCTACTGCTTCTCCTAAAGTCCCAATGACAAACTGAGGCATCATCCCATCATAGTTCACTCTGGGAACCCAAAGAATTCATTGTGCTTTCTTGCAGAACACAGACCAGGGCTACTTCCAGAGATGACGATACTCTTCTCCTAATAGGTCACCCCTAGAAAGCCTTACCCAACAGAGCTAAGGACTTCCCTTTAGCCACATAGATGAGGCATCAGGATACATGTAGATCTGGCAATAGGTAGGTAGAGAATCAGGAGTACTTTCCTAATAGAGGAGCTGAGTTAGGGTTTTTCCTTACATCTTGTGTACTAGTGTGAAAGGGGTGCCTACAGCAACTATCACTCTAAATCTCCATATGTTTTAAACATTCTACAGATGGGTACATTATTCTAGGTTCAAAACCGGAATTTCAGAAGCAAAAATAATTTGGTATACATTTGAGAAAGTTAGGCATTGAGTGAGAGGAGCAATGGGACTTGTATTTATCCAGGATACAGAGACAAGTCCATTATTTTCTGATCTTTTATTTGTCAGTTCTACAGGGTCTTCTGAGTTCTTATGATTCTTTTTTCATTGGGGCTTCCTAGGAATTAATTTGCTTCAAGGAGTCATAATGTTACAGAGGCATTTTTACTGTTGGTGCCTAAAAGTTGTCAAGTAACTCCATCTTATCTGTATCAGTTTTAGTGTCTGTAGATTTTCTTCTTCATTCATGTCATTATTTCTCTTGTGTGGGGGTACAGAGAAGTCTTAGCTAGGGTTCCATAGTTGTGGACAGACACCATAACCAAGGCAACTCTTATGGACAACATTTAATTGGGGATGGGTTACAGGTTGAGAGCTTTATTCGGTCCATTGTCATCAAGGAAGAAGCATAGCAACATCCAAGAAGGCACAGTGCTGGAGGAGCTAAGAGTTCTGCATCTTCATCTGAAGGCTGCTAGTAGAAGACTACTTCCAGGCAGCTAGGACAAGGGTATTAAATCCTATGCCCACCGTGAAACACCTACTCCAACAAGCCCATCCTATTAGTGCCACTCCCTAGGCCAAGCATGTACAAACCATCACAAGTGAGTACTTACACCCTGAATAATTTTGCATATTATAATATGGGATAGATGATCTCACCATATACTGGTTTCTGTAGGTTTTCTTCTAGATATATAAAGAAAAAGGGCTGAAAAAAGGCTTAGCAATCACTGGCTTCTCATCCAGAAGACCCAGATTCAATTCACGGCACTCTCATGACATCTCACAATTTCCTATATCTCCAGTTCCAGGAGACCCATTGCCCTTTAACCTTCACAGGCACCAGATGTACACATAGTACAAATATGTACATACAGGCAAAACTCCCATATCATTAAGACGTTTAAAACCTTCATGCTGGATACAGAATGAAGGATGAGTGGGTATGCAAGAGCAGACTTTCTCTGGTCCATTTCAAGAATATACACATCAAATCAAATTCTGGAAAACATTAATATGATATTAGTGAGCAAATTAGTTTTATTCCTGGAATGAAAGATTAAATCAACATGTGAAAAATCAGTGAGTGGTTCTGTCCATAAATAGATCCAGGGTAATTTTTCAATTAGTGCAGAAAAGGCATTCAACAAAGTTTGCTATCCCTCCATGACAAAAATTCCTAAAAGAAATAACAGTACTCTATTTCAATATAATAAAGATTATATATGACAAACTTACAGCCAATAATATAGTAACTGAGGAAAAACTGAAAATTTTCTTCTAAAATAAAACAGAGGTGCCAATTTCTCTTACCTGTATTCATTACAGTGCTCAAAGTTTTAGCTAGCACAATACAACAATAAAAATAAATACTGTGCTCGCTTCAGAAGCACATATACTAAAATTGGAATGATACAGAGAAGATTAGCGTGGCCCCTGCACAAGGATGACACGCAAATTCGTGAAGAATTTCATATTTTTTTTATAGAGGAGAAAGTGGAGAAGAGGTTTGAAGATATGAGCACAAGGGAAAGATTCCTGAACAGAACAGCAATGGCTTGTGCTGTAACATCAAGAATCAACAAATGGGACCTCATAAAATTCAATGCTTCTGTAAGGCAAAGGACACAGTCAATAAGACCAAAAGGCAATGAAAAGATCGGGAAAAGATCTTACTAATCCTAAATCCGATAAGGGGCTAATATTCAATATATATAAAGAACTCAAGAAGGTGGACTCCAGAAAACTAAACAACCCTATTTACAAATGGAGTTGTCTTAGTCAGGGTTTCTATTCCTGCACAAACATCATGACCAAGAAGCAAGTTGGGGAGAAAAGGGTTTATTCGGCTTACATTTCCATACTGCTGTTGATCACCAAAGGATGCAGGACTGGAACTCAAGCAGGTCAGAAAGCAGGAGCTGATGCAGAGGCCATGGAGGGATGTTCTTTACTGGCTTGCTTCACCTGGCCTGCTCAGCCTGCTCTCTTATAGAACCCAAGACTACCAGCCCAGAGATGGTCCCACCCACAAGGGGCCTTTCCCCCTTGATCACTAATTGAGAAAATGCCTTACAGTTGGAACTCATGGAGGCATTTCCTCAACTGAAGCTCCTTTCTCTGTGATAATTCCAGCTGTGTCAAGTTGACACAAAACTAGCCAATACAGGGGTATAGAGCTAAACAAAGAATTCTCAACTGAGGAATACCAAATGGTTGAGAAGCAGCTAAAAAAATGTTCAACATCCTTAATCATCAGGGAAATGCAAATCAAAACAACCCTGAGTTTCCACCTCATACCAGTCAGAATGGCTAAGATCAAAAACCCCACTGACAGCAGAGGTTGGCGAGAATGTGGAGAAAGAGGAACACTCCTCCATTTCTGATGGGACTGCAAGCTTGTACAAACAACCACTCTGGAAATCATTATGGCCGTTCCTCAGAAAACTGGACATAGTTCTACAGGAAGCTCCAGCAATACCCAGAATATGTTCCAACTTGTAATAAGAACATATGCTCCACTATGTTCATAGCAGCCTTATTTATAATAGCCAGAAGCTGGAAAGAACCCAGATGTCCCTCAACAGAGGAATGGATACAGAAAATGTGGTACATTTACACAATGGAGTACTAGTCAGCTATTAAAAACAGTGAGTTTATGAAATTCTTAGACAAATGGATGGATCTGGAGGATATCATCCTAAGTAACCCAGTCACAAAAGAACACACATGATATGCACTCACTGATAAGTGGATATTAGCCCAGAAGTTCAGAATCCTTAGAAGGGGGAATAAAATACCCATGGAAGGATTTACAGAGACAAAGTTCAGAGCAGAGACTGAAGGAATGACCATCCAGAGACTACCCCACTTGGGGATCCATCCCATAAACAACCACCAAACCAGACACTATGACAGATGCCAACAAGAGCTTGCTGACAGGAGCCTGATATAGGTTTCCTGAGGGGTAATTCCAGTGCCTGACAAATACAGAAATGGATGCTCACAGTCATCCATTGGACAGAGTACAAGATCCCCATGAAGGAGCTAGAGAAATTACCCAGGGAGCTGAAGTGGTCTGAAGCCCCATAGGAGAAACATCAATATGAACTAACTAGTACCCACAGGGCTCCTTGGAACTATACCACCAATCAAAGAAAACACATGGTGGAACTTGTTGCTCTAGCTATATATGTAGCAGAGGATGGCCTAGTCAGCCATCAATGGGAGGAAAGGCCCTAGGTCCTGTAAAGGCTCTATGCCCCAGTATAGGGGAAGGCCAAGGCCAGGAATCGGAGTGGGTGGGTTGGGGAGCAGGGGGAGGGGGAAGGGACGGGATTTTCAGAGGGGAAACTAGGAAAGGGGATAACATTTGAAATGTAAATAAAATATCTAATAAAATATTTAAAATAAATAAATAAATGTGACACAAATTAGAAAGGAAGATCAAATTATATCTCTTTGTAGATGATATGATCCTATACTTAATAGACTATAAAGATCCATCAAACTTACTTGAATTGATAAAGATGTTCAGCAAAACAGCAGAATACAGGATCAATATACAAAGATTAGCATCTACATACTAATAATGACTTTCTAAGAAAGAAAACAGAAAAAATTACAAATCACAGATGATATCTTCAAAATTGCCTAGGAGGGCCTTTAGATTTTGCTCACTAGTTAAGATCACTGGGTGCTCTTCCAGGAACTTGGTTCCAGTAATTCCCAATTCCCACACCACGGTTCATAACAGTCTCAGAGTATCTAATACTGTCTTCTGGCTGCCACATGCACCAGTCATGGTCAGGATGCACAGACATACATGTAGCTAAAACACCCATACACATAAAATTAAATAAATAAATAATAAATAAATAAATAAATAAATAAATAAATAAATAAATTTAAAACTTGCTTTAAAATACATAGAAATATTTAACCAAGAAGTTAAAGTCCTCTGTAATGAACATGTTACGGTCCTGGAGATATAAATTGGCAAAGGAGCTAGATGATGGGAAAGACCTCCAGCCTTAGTAGATAGGCAGAAGTGATACTATAAAAATGGCTTAATATTTACAACTTTCACCAAAAGGGAAAAGCTTGTTTGTGTAGCTCTAGCTAATTGTCATGTTTTTAAAGATTTGTTTTATTTTTATTTGTGTGAGTGTACATGTGCATTTTTTTTGCCTCTGTGTGTGTGTGTGTGTAGAGAGAGAAAGAGAGAGAGAGAGACAGAGAAAGACAGAGAGTGATAAGAGAGGAAGGAGATAGGGGAGAGAAAGGACAGACAGACTGAATGAATAACTGGTGTGGGTATGTATATAGCATGTATGGGTCTATTCAAAGACCATAAAATGCTGTGAGATCCCCTGGAACTGGAGTCGCAGGTAGTTGTGATTCACATGAAGTAAGTACTGTTAATTGAACTAAGGAGCAAGCACTGTTTCTTAATCACCAAGCCAATCTCCAGACCCTGCACCTCTTGTTATCTATTCATCAGTAGGAGGATATTTGAGTTATCTATTTTTCCTCTTCTTTTTTTCTTATGAATAAAAATTCCATAACTATGCATATTCAATTGTTCAGTTTTGGGAGGCACGTTTGTGTGTTATTTTTCTGGTGGTGGATAACATCAAGCATATTTTCAGGTACATAGTGACAATTTATGCATCTCTTTAGGTTGATAGCCATTCAGAAAGTCATTTGAATGTTTTTAACTAGGTTTTTTATATTGTTATGATCAGCTGTAAGACTCTTTACGTGTTTCAGATATGAGAATCTTAACATATAGATGCTTTGTAAGTATTTTCCCCAATTCTGTTAGTGCTGTTTCCCTTCCTAAATCATGTGTGTGGGGGGGGGGCAGGGGTGCCTGGGGATGGCTCAGTGGGTAAGGGCACTTGTTGTGCAAGAATGAGGACTTGAGTTAAAATCCCTAGCAGCCACATTCTTAGAAAGCCAACCATGGCCAGGCAAAACTGCAATCTTATAGCTGTGGGTAGTACAAACTGTCTCTCAGATTTTCACAGTTTCAGAAAGAGAGAGAACTGGACCCAAAGAAATGAGGCAGATAGAGCAGTGCACAGAACATTTCTCCTCTGGCCTCCATGCACATGCATACAGCTGTGCATACCTGCACATACACATGTACATACACCCCCGTATAGAAATGACATGTTTTAAACACAAAAGTTTTTAATTTTGATGAAATGCATTCTGTTTTATGCTTTTGATGTAATAAAATGTCTATCCTTCCTCTTGGCTTAGTAGTATTGAAATATATTTGCTGCTACAACCTTATTTGCGTTCAGTAGACATCTAGAAAGTAATCAAAGTGGCCTTTACTTTTTTCAAATGAATAGTGAGTCTTCCTTCTCTGTGAGTTTCATTGGCCACTGGTCCACGAGAAAAGAGGGAGCAGAAGAAGCAAGCAGGGTTAGGATGACCTTGAGTATGACTCAAGGACTTCCAGAAGCATATTCAGTGAGATAGCTCTATTTTGTTGTTCCGGGGGAGGGTACATACAGACTCTTAGGGGTACAAGTGGTAAGGGCTGATTGATCATAGCACAGACCCTAATTATCATATGGGCAGGAAGCTAAAGCTGGACATGTGCTGAAGCATGCTGGGCTTGCAGAGAGCTCTGCACAGTGACATTCTTCAGATACGGTAGGGTGCCTATGCTCAGAGACACTGTGCAAGTTAGGATAGGCAGGGAAATAGAAGGCCCACTGTGAAAAAAAGGGTTCTGGATTTTGTGCTGAGCTTGGAGAGTTATCTGGACATGGGCAACTGTGACTTTAATAACAGAGTTCCCCAACAATAAACAAGCAGATATTTCCCTGTGTTCTGGAACATATTTTAGGCTCTTTAAAGACACCTTTAAAAACTGAATGAATATTATGCCAATGCAGTCATGTGTTTACTTGATAATTTTGCTTGGTTTTTCTTTTTCAGCAGTTGTAGAGACATCCTTAAATGTTGAAAAAAATAATCTTCTGATCCATAAATGTAAGGGTCTCCTATTTTGTGCGGGGCGGGGGCGGGAACTTATTCATACTCATAAGCCATCTGTATTTAAAAATGGATCAAATCCTGACACTGCAGGCACACACTACCTGCTAGAGCTGAGTTCAGAATGCATCCCCATGGTCCTTACTATCTCAGTCACCATCTTTGTGTGGCATGCAGCTTCTGCTTAAATCTTCATACATGGCGAGCAACCAAGACATGGAGTATTGCATTCCTTGTGTCTTGTTTTGAAAAAAAAATAAAAGCTAACTAAAGTGCTTTAAAATATGGACTCAGTGCAAAAAGGCCTATGGATTGGATCCAAAAATTATTTCCTAAAACAATTTTATGGGGGCATAAAAACCTAGAATTATAGCATAATTTGTCATATTATTTTATAGTATAAATTACTACTTTAGACATTTTACCTTGTTCAGTAATAGCTTACTGAATATACAGCATGTGAAAAGATCCTAATAAAAGCATGAACATTATAAAACACGCTTAAAGATTCATGTTGTCTCTTACAGATATTTCTTTATAATTATAGTTAGAGAGTATTTAACAATGACTTTTATAGATTATTGTAATTTATTGATCATGGATTTAACAAACAACAAAACAAAGTCGTTAGCTGAACTAAAAAAAAAAAAGTAAATCCTATTTGATATTCATATGCTTACAATCCCGAGAGTGCACTCACTATTATAGAATACACTATGTCAAAATATTTTAATGCCTAGTTAATTTTAGAATTATTCTTTTCAATTCACTAAAATAACCCATATGCAATGTTTAGGTGAAAAATCAACTAATGCGTACTATCTACTTTAGAGATGTAAAGAGTAAGAGGAAAGAAGGAAGTAGCATTTGCAGGTAAGTTTCATGAAATGGTTCATGAAATGCTGCCATACCCACATTACAAAGAACCTGTGTGGCATTGTTCACGGCCCATGGAGTAACAGGATGGAGAGTAACATCCGCACCTCAGAAACTGTCCAATTGTCATCCTTAACTCATCACTTGCACTGTTTATGATAATATATCAATTATAAAAAATTAGACACAATACAAGATTATTAAACAGAAAGCTAAAATAATCCATCATCCCATTCTCCACATAAGTGGTATTATCAAAAATAATTTACATATACTTTTCACTTTATTTTGTATCCACAATATAGAAGAGCACTGTGCTTTATCAGCACTCTGATAAAATTAATTCTTATTAGATATTTTCTTTATTTACATTTCAACATTATCCCCTTTCCTGGTTTCCCCTCCCCAAACCCCCTATCCCACCCCCTCTTCCCCTGCTCCCAACCCACCCACTCTAGAAGTCAGTCTGGTGTTTCCTCTGAAAATCGGAAATAGTTCTACCTGAGGGCCCAGCTATATCCCTCCTGGGCATATATTCAAAAGATGCTCCAACAAGGACACATGCTCTACTATGTTCATAGCAGCATTATTTATAATAGCTAAAGCTGGGAACAACCCAGATGTCCCTCGACAGAGAAATGGACACAGAAAATGTGGTATATTTACAAAATGTAGTACTATTCAGCTATTAAAAACAATGACTTCATGAAATTCCCAGACAAATGGATGGAACTAGAAAATATCATCCTGAATGAGGTAACTCAGTCACAAAAAAAAAAAAAAAAAAAAAAAATACATAGTAGGTACTCACTGATAAGTGGATATTAGTCAAAAGAAAAAGAAAAAAAAAAGAAAAAAAAAGCTTGGAATACCAATAATACAACTCAATATGAAACAAAAGAAGAAGAAATACCAAAGTGTGGATGCTCAATCCTCCTCAGAAAGGGGAAGAAAATAATCACAGAGATAGAGGGAGGGAAAAATCTGGGAGGGAAGGAGGGAGGGAGGGAGGGAGGGAGGGAGGGAGGGAGGGAGGGAGGGAGGGAGGAGGGTGAGGGGAAAAGGGGGCAGGATCAGGTGTGGGAGGAGACAGGGTGTGGAAAAGTACAAAGGGTCAGGAATTTGAATGAAAGTTTGTTGAAATGGGGGATGGGGAACTGGGGTATCCACTAGAAAGTCCCAGATGCCAGGGACCCAAGAGGTTCCTAGGACCTAACAGGGATCAAATTAATTTTTAAAGTCTGCAAACAAATAATTGCTAACAGTGCCAAATAGTTTATTGTATGATTAATAATAGTTCATCAAAACCAGTTCTCTTACACTGTATGCCTTGTAGTGTGTCATATAGCATGACAGTAACAAAACAGCAACAACAACAAAACCAACAAAACAAAAAACTAAACAAAGAATCCACAATACCAAATTTGATCAAAAGCCTGAAACAGTTTTCTCTCACAGATTCTTATTTATTCCCCCTCTGAGCTTTTTTTAAGACGTATATTGTTTAGTTTCAGCTTATGTAGCCTCTAAATTTTACTTCAATATAATCCAGAAAGTCTGTGCTAGAGAGTCATACTTTATAAGTGAAACAGCTCTATAAGAGCAAGGTACATTAGATATCTCCGTAACTAAGTCTCTTTTATGGCATCCAAGACAAAATACTCTTATGTAAAATTCAGCCAAGTGAAGCTGCAACCTTATTTTAAAGTCTGCTGGTTTTTTGGCATCCTTTGAACAGAAAAAAAGAAAGCTCTGGGATATTCTCTACAGTGTGGATAATTTATAATATAATCCCACTAATAAATCAAGCGTGTTTACTTTGGAGACATCAAAAATGTTATTCATAAGATGGAGTCTATTTTCTGAGGAAGGAAAAACATGATAGAACAAATGAATAAAAAGAAAGTGTGAATATGTTCTTCTTTAAAGGGACACTCTTGGGTCTTTATTCTGGACATAGTCTTCGTATCTCTCAGGGTGAGTGGTAGCTTTTCAGTAGTTTGTAATGGAGACTTGAAGACTGGGAGCCTAGGATTCCATGGACTTATGTAAAGACATAACAGGTGCTTGAAAAG
Source organism: Mus musculus (assembly GCF_000001635.26). Classification (NCBI taxonomy): domain Eukaryota; kingdom Metazoa; phylum Chordata; class Mammalia; order Rodentia; family Muridae; genus Mus; species Mus musculus. The sequence continues at coordinate 54,303,737 of NC_000076.6, read as the reverse complement.
AAAGGTGTTTTCATTTGCCTATTAATTTTTAAAGTTTAAATATACTAACCTTTTTCTATGTCCTAATGGAAATATTGGAATATTTGATTTCCAAAATAACACTTGGAAGAGTTCTGAGAACTTCAAAAATTTGGTGTTGCACTCTCACAAAGGAAGAAATCTGGAGCATCTCCCTAGAGTCTCTGAATGTAGAGATGGTTAAGTAGGAAGAGATATGCTCTACATGATCTCAGGTTTCATGTGATGTCATGATTTCTAATATGCTTTCATTTTCTGAGACTGAACATGCATTCAGGGTCCTCGGAATATTATGAACATAATTACGAGGATATCGTTTGAGAAGACAAGGTTTCAAATTGTTGAGTTCTACGAAGTGTCTCTCAATGGGTCCACATTAAGTCGCTGCAAGGAACAGATTCAATGGCACAACACCATAGCAAGTTACACCCTTAGAAAATATCATCATGGACAGGAGGAGATTCATCTTGTCTTGACATTGTGATAGGAATGATTCTTCAATGGTAGAGAAATAGCATAGAAGCAGAAGGAACCAGACTCCACAACCTCTCAAAGAGAGTAACACTCAAAATATGAAGGCTGAAACTTACAAAACTGTGTGAGGATGGAGTGGATCTCTAAAAGAATTCTGATACAGAGTAGCTTAGAATGTGGACTCATCGAGATTAGCTACCCCTCTGCATTCCTGAGTGAAACCTACTTAGAGAAAGATGGGGGTCATTTGTGAAGAAAGGGACAAGAGTTGCTAGAATAAAAATACTAGAATTAAATGAGAGTCCATGTTAATGATAATAAGGCATTCCCCACACTGAAGTAATAGTATTGGGTATAAAAGTTCAGAAATTTGATACCAGAAACAGAATAAAGTGACTGTGTGTTCAATTTACTGTGAAGGTTTATAGGAGTGGACATCAATTAAGAAGTCACTATTTATTCAAGCGAATGAGAAAAAGAAGTCTCATTTGTGGTCGGAAGGCTCCATGTTTAATGAAGGTATGGAGGGGAAAACTAAGAAGGTAACATTTCCCAGGGCTTTCCTCAAGGTTGCTCAAGGCTCCTAGGACCCAGTGATCTTTGATGGTGGTACAGAGAACCTCTTTGCAAATCCTTTAGTGATGTTGATACACTATTTGACACCAAGGGTGTAAGAGGCATGATGTGAACTGCAGATAATTTCTCAGTAAACTATGCCACAGATGCAAATACATTGAAGCTCGTTGGGAACCAAACATGACTACGATATCTGTGCTGGATTCATCATTGAGCAGCTCTTCCTGATCTTCACATGGTACTTTCCAGTATTGTTAAAGTTATTGCTTCCTAAGATAGGAACACCAAGAAGAGCTGAACTATTGGTCTTAAATTACCAGCATTTTCACTGGCAGTAAGTGAAACTTACAAATCCCAGCTATACAAAGACATCTTTGATTAAACTCTATTTTATTGAATTTAAGATTCCATCGTGTGTTAAAAAAAAAATAGTGCTGTTGTTTCACCTACCATTAAGGGAAAAAAATCACTGCCAACTAAATTCTGATATGTCATGGATCCTGAGCTGAATCTCAGTTTCAAATGCATTAAATCATGGTAGAAAATTGCATGCCTCTGAATCAATGAACTAAAATATTTCTGTAAGTGTACTTAGTTCTCAAACTTCATTTTTATTGACAAGGGAAACACTGATCATGCTACTTCGAGGTAAACCCAGACTTTGTTATATTTTTTTTCACTCAGTTCTATTCAAGGAAACAAGCAATATAGAACTCTCTAGAATAGTTCAGGTAAAAAGAGACTGCTTTTTCACTTTCACAAGAGGAAATTCCATTGTCTGCTCCAGCTACAGTATTTCAGTTGACATATTCAGCTAACTGCTGTGGACATCCCCAGAAACTCTCATGCCTTTATCCTCCTGATCCTTGTATTCTATGTTCCATATAACAAAAGTACAGTGTCTCCCAGTATGCATGCCTATAATGTATGACATGACTTGAGAGGTAGAGGTTATAGAGTCCCTAACTCAAGTCCCACCTGGGCTACCAAGCGAGATTCTGTCTTCAATTGTTTTAAATAAACAAACAAACAAACAAATAAATAAATAAATAAGCAAGCAAACTAAAAGGAATCTAAAGTCTTTAAGCTCTTTGGCAATTATTGGGATCTTCAGACATCGCCATCTGTTCTTGTTGTTCGTTTGTTTGTTTGTTTGTTTTTTCTCCCTTTGGGGAGATGTAGGACCTACATGCTTTTGTGTGTCCCCCAATTAAGGCTATGCTTCTGTTCCAGGTCTTCTACCAGAACTTCTCAGAGGAACAGGTAATTCCATAGACACCCCTTCTTACAAACAATACCAACTGTTTTTAGGTTTTTGTTGTTCCCCTAACATAAAGGACTTCCACCCTGCTAGGACTCACATTCTCCTCCCTTTCCAAAGCCAATCCTTCTTTCAATCAACTGAACCTGCCTTTGTTCCTAAAGGCAGAACAATCCTGCTAAACCTCGAGATTAGTCTATAGTGTGTGTCAGAGTCGAAGCTTTTGATACGGTATAAGTTTCTCTTTAGAAGTTCAAATGTTGAAGGCTGTCTCTTTTCTTGCTTGGTATAATCCTTTATTCTGAAGGCAGATCACAAGGAAAGCTGGGGAAAAAAGAAGGAAACTAAAAAGGAAATCCTAGTTAAATTGAAAACACAGCCCCACTGCCACAGTGATTCAGTCATTCCTGGTCTAAAATATGGGATAGTCGTGCCTAACAGTACCTTGAGTTAGATTTATTAAGAAAGTAAACTTTTGCAGAAAATCTTAGAGCTAGGAAGATATTTTTTATTGGTTCATGAGAATGTCAATTAAAAATTCTGAAGTGCCAGGTGTGGTGGACCATGCCTTTAATCCTAGCACTCAGGAGGTAGAGGCAGGTGGATTTCTGAGTTTGAGGCCAGCCTGGTCTACAAAGTGAGCTCTAGGACAGCCAGGGCTACACAGAGAAACCCCGTCTCGAAAAACCAAAAAAACAAAAACAAAAACAAAAACAAAAAAAAAACTGAAGTCATTGTTTCCACAGTGAAGAACTGCAATGTATTTTAGAGTTGTTTAATTATCATTAATGATAGGCAATGGGACCACATGTAGCCACAGTCTCAAGTATAACTTAAACACAACTGTGGTCCCTTACACAAAAGACATTAGGAGCCCAACATTGGAAACTTGTAAAATCAACCCCACATTTTCCTCTCAAAAGCTGGCAAAGTCTGTGAAAATGTCCACATTCTGCTAGGAAATTAGTTTCTGAGAGTTACAGATTGTGAAGGAGTGATGACAAAAATGGACCAATTCTCCACTCATTTCCTTCTGTATTCCCATGCTTTTGCAACAGGGTCTTACATTTCTTTTATTAAGCAGCAAAATCTGTATCTGGAATGTAGGTTTCTCTTATGGTTCGAGGTGCTGAATAAAGGCAACCAAACCCCTGGCACATTTCTGCTTTAATTTGTCCAGTACTGTGCATACAATCCCAGACAGGTCTGCTGTATAATAAATTCATTTCCTCCACTACCCAAGAGCAGCACATCCCAAGCGTCCTATTTCAGGCAACTCCCAGATATTTCACAGAGTGGTTCATACATGTCTATAAGCCCAACCAAGATCAAACCTACCAAGCCAGTCTACAAACTTGTGAGAAAAAGTATAGAGCTGGAGGTTTCCTTATTAATCTTAGGGTGTGGATTAATATGTAGCAATATGTTAAAAACATAGAAATTAAACTCAAGGAGAGAAGCTGCCTTACTTAACAAACATATGACACACCATTGGCTTTGGGAATGACTAAAAAGTAAGGACTGCAACAATAGAGAGCCAGCAGTTAGTAAGAAAATCTGTAAGAACAGTATGGAGGTAGCACCAGTGGATGAAAAGTGAGATGTATTATGGAATAATAGACAGGGAACAAAACAGTTGTCTGGTGCCCTTGGGGAAGTGTTAAAAAAGTATCAAACTCAAATTTTAGGATTGAATAAGAAGTAGGCCTATTCTGACTGGTGTGAGGTGGAATCTCAGGGTTGTTTTGATTTGAGAAATGGATACAGAAAATGTGGTACATTTACACAATGGAGTACTACTCAGCTATTAAAAAGAATGAATTTATGAAATTCCTAGGCAAATGGATGGACCTGGAGGGCATCATCCTGAGTGAGGTAACACATTCACAAAGAAACTCACACAATATGTACTCACTGATAATTGGATATTAGCCCAAAACTTAGGATACCCAAGATATAAGATACAATTTGCTAAACACATGAAACTCAAGAAGAATGAAGACTGAAGTGTGGACACTATGCCCCTCCTTAGAATTGGGAACAAAACACCCATGGAAGGAGTTACAGAGACAAAGTTTGGAGCTGTGACGAAAGGATGGACCATCTAGAGACTGCCATATCCAGGGATCCACCCCATAATCAGCTTCCAAATGTTGACACCATTGCATACACTAGCAAGATTTTGCTGAAAGGACCCAGATATAGCTGTCTCTTGTGAGACTATGCCAGGGCCTAGCAAACACAGAAGTGGATGCTCACAGTCAGCTAGTGGATGGATCACAAGGCTCCCAATGGAGGAGATAGAGAAAGTACCCAAGGAGCTAAAGGGATCTGCAACCCTATAGGTGGAACAACATTATGAACTAACCAGTACTCCAGAGCTCTTGACTCTAGCTGCATATGTATCAAAAGATGGCCTAGTCGGCCATCACTGGAAAAAGAGGCCCATTGGACTTGCAAACTTTATATGCCCCAGTACAGGGGAACGCCAGGGCCAAAAAAGATGGGAATGGGTGGGTAAGGGAGTGGGGGGAGGGTATGGGGGACTTTTGGGATAGTATTGGAAATGTAATTGAGGAAATATGTAATAAAAATATTAAAAAAATAAAGTTAGGTGCAGAAAAAAAAGAAAAGAAAAAAAAGTAAGCCTATTAATGAGGGAAAAAATTTCTAACTCAGTGAGATGATGGGGCAAGGAGATGAGATGAACTGACTTATTTGAAAGAGTTTAAAGGCAATACCATAGCCTATACACTTGGAAAAAAAGAACTGTTTCTGTCTGCCTGTCCCCAGGCTAGGACAAAGATTATGTCAGGGGTTAAAATATCTGAAAGAATCGAGAGACTATCTAATAGGCTTTCTGAGTTAGTCAAAAGAACTCTAGGAATCATAAGACCATGGTTGCATCAGAGCCATCCCCAAGTAACAATATAACTGAGAGGATTATATCAAAAGCAGTAGACTTTGATTCTTTATTCAATTCTTAGAAAGATCAGAAAGGTTTTCAGGAGGCATCTGTGAGAATATACTACCATTCTGAACTAAAGGGGACAGAGATTGTTAAAATATAAAAAAATCCCCTTTCAACTTTCTTATAGGAAGGAATCCAGTACAAACACCAACTTAACTGGCAGAACCCGGTTGTATCTTCAGAAGCTGGTGATGGGGTGAGAAGATAAAGATGAAGCACAGCCCTGTGGTACCTGGACCAGAAACAATTGGGGAAGAAGAACCCCATGAGGATATCCATGATCTGATAGCAGTCCCACAGCTCAAGACAGGGCAGGTACCATGTGTCCCCAGCAGAGACTGCACTGTGCAACCCTTCAGTGACTGTCTCCCTACTTCCTTTAGCCCATAGGGGCCATTCATAGTTATCTTACCCCTACTTCACAACTCTATGCTAGGTATTTGGGAAAGCCTTTTAATTTTTATGTCTATAAATTTATAGAAGACATACTTAAGGGGCCCTTATTCATTCTTTTAATTTTTACCTTGTTAACTTGATACACAAATATATCATTGATTAAGCCTAAGCTCTCCTTTCTTGTTGTCCCAAATATTTCATATTAATAAAACTATATAAGCATATTACAAACCAAAGAAGACATACCAAAAAGACTCTTTTCTCATTTCTGATTGACCTATTCAGTTCTGGGATCCAAGCATGATGTGGTTGATGGAAGCTTTTGAAAATCCTGGAAGTTAACAAAAAATTAAATAATGTTACCTGTACCTCCTTCCACTGCCTTGTTTGTGTGTTGAGGTCTCTACACTACTGGGGAGGGTCTGTTTTCATTTTGACTTGTTGACATGACTTGGCCAATAGGAAGCAGAAGAAGTAATGGTATGCCAGACTAGGCTTTAAGAGACCCTGTAACTATTTTTCCTTCCCCATCCCAACCCCCACCCCATTATATGAGCAAATTTAAAATAGCCAACTGGAGAGCCTGAAGCCTAGTCATACCTCTAATGTTGGAGAATAGATGGATCACCACCAAACATGTCAGTTAGGCTAACTAATGACAGATGAACAAGTGGACCAAGAAAAGGTCAGTGAAACCAAAAGGCTCAAAGAGTTACCTACCTGACCTATAAACTAATGATAAATAACAGAATCACTACAGCTTACATTATTATGCTTAAATGACTTTTGAATAGGAATAGTTAGCAGATTGTCATTCTACCTGGAGGACTATAAGGAAAATACCAAGGTTTTCTATTAATTCTATAACTTATTTTGTATTTAAAAATTTAATGGCCTACAATATGGCCTAGTTTGTAATGATACTTGCTGCCAAACTTGACAACCTGCATACAATCCCCGGGATCCACATGGAGGAAAGAGAGAATCTGCTCCCACCGAAAGATGTTCTAAGAACCAGGATATTTTTCAAAGTAGTATTTATCTGGATTTCAAAGTAATCCCATCATCTTGCTTTTCTTCAGCAAAAGTGTTTTCAAATTTGTTTTAAATTACATTTAATTTTTAATCATAAGTAACACTACATCCACCTTTCTAAATTATTCTTATTACTCTACATGCATTTAAACAATGAGAGACACTTGGTATCTTTACATTCAAGTATGTTTATACATCAGGATTTATGGTCACCGTACTTAACCATATGCTAGAGCAAATAATCAATTCTAATCAATTTATTCATAGGATAATTTAGCTCAGGTGAGACTAATATTTATAAATGTTCTTTGTAATAAAATATGCTGAAGCAGAAAACTCCAGTATAGTAGAAAGACATACATGCTTACTCACATTTTACAATACTCTCGAATTCTGAGAGGAGGAACTCGTACAGCAAAGTGCCAAGCTTACTTCACATTCTGTTAGGCAGACATATCTTATCATCACAAAAATTATTAAAAAATAATGATCCAATGAGATTACATTTTCCCTCTCACACTAGAGGTTATACCATCAGATCACTGGAGAAATCTTATAAGTCACTTTTACAATCGATTTTATAGAACAAAATGAGAAATTCACAGAAAACATCTGAGATATTAACCTTGTTTTCTTTTCCTTCTTAAATATACACAATTATTTTATTTTAATTGGCCAAGTGAAAGAAGAAATCGTAGCTAACTGAGTACTTATTAGACTTATAAGCTGTGCATTACACAGATCTAAATTTGTAAATACTAATAAAAATAGACAACTCCCATTTTTTGAAAATATATTTTAATACAATATATTCTGACTTTGCTTTTGTTTTCCCCTTCCCAAAGTACTCCCAAATCCTTTCCCCTTCCCTGCCTACACAAATTCTCATCCCCTCTGTCATTAGAATAAAAACAGGCATCTAAAAATAATAATAAAATAAAAACAAACCAAAATAGGACAAAACAAATATATAAAAGGCAAGTACTCAAAGAAAAAAGTTCAAGAAACACACATTAGCATGAGTGAAAGGGCCATAAAAATGAAAAACTGGAAATCATAATGTATACACAAAAGACCTGAGATATATGTGGTGAGTGACAAGGCAAAACATGACTGAGACAAATATCTCTGTATTTGCCTTTATCTGTTGCATGAGGTAGCATCTTGGATGATTGCTGAGCAAGACATCCATATATTATTATAGCAGAATGTCATTATGCTATAGATGCATTACTTCACCAGAACCCGTACTGGATTTTCCTATAGGTCTTTGAGCATTGTAGTCTCGAGGTCTTAGACAACTTTGAATTGTTGTGTATGGGTCCCAGCTCAAGGAGTAGTCCTTAAATACTATCAGCTATTGGTAAGTCCCTCCCTCAAGCCTTGTGTCACTATTTCAATATAGCATACCTTGCAACCAGGTCATTATTGTCAATTAAAAAACCTTGTAGCTGGGTTGGCTTTCTCCTTTAATCCTCTAATAGTGTGCAGAGTACCTTCTAATATCGTGAGCACTAGTAAATAGATGTGAACATCCTCAATAGGCACCAACTAGACTTCCCATGTTCAATGATTTATGTAGGTGTGGTCTTCAACAATCAGGTCTTACCAACACTTTTGGGATGTATTCATTAGCTTTGTAAATATTTCAAGTTGTTTGGTTACTCCATGGGGACTCATTTGCCAACAATTCAATTAGATGTAACACAATCCAAGAAATGGAAGCTTCATTTGGTGATAGAAAATGTCCAGTTGGCTCTGCTTCCCCAGGTATTTAAAAAATTCCATTTAGAGTATCTTCATATATGTACAACTTTTAGGAAGCTTCTACTGTATTAGATTTCCATACAATCCCTTAAGTTGCCCTTTTAGCTGTTCTTCCCTATATTTTTCCTCCCTATATTTCATCCTTCACCTCGTTTTCTTCCTCCTCACTATTTGACAGATCCATTCCAGTTGTCCCCATCCATCCATAACTATCAACTCTAACTTCCTTTTCTAAGGATATCCATCTCTCCCCCAAGGCCTTTAAGATATAACTAATCTCCACTGTTCTATAGATCATAGACTGCTTAATGAAAAATGTAAAGATAAAATTAATTCATATATCATTCATATATATTGATATTTGAATACTATATTTGAATACTATGTTGAATAGTTTATTTCACATACTATATTTGTCTTTTGAGATCTGGTTTACCTCATGCAGGACGATTTTTTTTCTACCTCTACTAATTTACCTGAGAATTTTGTAGTTTCATTTTTGTTAACAGCTGAGTAATAACCAAATCACATTTTCTTTACTCTCTCATCTATTTCCAATATCTGGCTATTATAACTAGAGCATCAATGGACACGGTTGAGCAAGTGTTTCTATAGTATAATGAAGACTCCTGTAGGGTATATGCCCAAGAGTGGTATAGCTCAATCTTGAGGGAGTTCTATTCCAATATTACTGTGAAATAACCAAACTGATTTCAATACTTACTGTACAAGTTTGCACTCCCATCTGGAAATGGATGAGAATTCCCCTTACTCCATGTCCTAACCAGGATGAGATTTGCCATCTATTTTATTGATTTGGACCAGTCTGGGTAGTGTAAGATGAATTCACAAAGTAGGTTGGTTTGTATTTCCCTAACAACTAAGGATGTTGAATATTTCTTCATGTGTTTCTAAGTCACATTTACTCTTTTGAGAGTTCTCTGTTTTAATCTGTACTCCATTTTTAACTGGGTTGTTTTCTTTTTTATTAATTAAAAATAAGTATAAATTGCTATATTTTCAAGGACAAGCTTGACCATGTACAAGGAGGGGTTCTATCGTTTGTAGCTAGTAGCACTTATTTTCTTGTAAAGACAAGATTTGTTTGTTTCCTTGTTATCTATTTTCTTGTTATTGTTGTTGTTTTAATTCTTTATATATTTTAACCATTAGCCTGCTGTTTGATATGAAATTAGTAAAAATTGTTTCCCCTCTACAGCCTTTGTCTGAATGATGGTGTCCTTTGCTGTTCAGAAACTTTTTGGTTTCATGAGGTCCCATTTTAATTGTTGCTCTTAGGGGCTATACCATCACTGTTCTGATTAGAAAGTCTGTTCCTATGCCAATGAGTACAAGACTCTCCACCTTGCCTTCTATCGAATTCAATGTACTTTGCTCTACAATGAGGCCTTTGATCCATGTGGAGTGAAGTTTTGCACAGAGTGCTAAGTTAAGATCTATTTAGATTCCTGGGCATACAGTCATTCAGTTTGATCAGCACCACTTGTTGAAGATTCTGTCTTTTTTCCCCATGTGTATTTCTGGCTTCTTTATCAAAAATTAGGTGTCCATAATCATGTCTGTGTCTTTAATTTGAATCCATGAGCTAATGTGTCTGTTTTTGTACCAATCCCATGCTGTTTTTATTCTTATAGCTCTGGAGTACAACTTGATGTCAAGGATAGTGATATCTCCCACAGTTATTTTATTAGTCAGAATTATTTTAGCAATCCTGAGTCTCTCTCTCTCTCTCTCTCTCTCTCTCTCTCTCTCTCTCTCTCTCTCTCTGTCTGTCTCTTGCTATTTCTCTCTCTGTGCATTTGTATATGTTTTCAAGATCAAATTAAAAATTGTTCTTTGTAATTCTGTGAAAAATAATTTGAATATCTAAGTGGAATTGCATTGAATTTATAACTTGCTTTTTTGTATAATGGTCATTTTATAATATTAATCTTACAGGTCAATGAGTATCAGAGATCATTCCACCTTAAGTTACTTAGTTCAGATTTTCTTCTTCAGTATCTTAAAGTGTTTTACCAGACAAGACTTTCACTTGCTTGCTTACTGTTATACCAAGAAATATTTTTGAGGCTCTTGTGAAGAGTGCTATAGCAAGGCTTCTGACTTTTGTGAGCTAATTTTATATGCTGCTACTTTGAAGATAGGTCTTATCAGACACAAGGATTTTCTGGTTGGAGTTTTAACATCACTTATGTATACTATCATATAATCTATGAATAAAGATGACTTCTTCCTTCTCAGTTTGTATAACCTTGATGTCCTTCATTTGTCTTATTGCACTAACACCTTCGAGCACTGTGTTGAATAAATATGGAAAGAAGGGACAATTTTGTCTTGTTATTGATTTTAGTGCAGTTGCTTTGAGTTTCTCACCACTTAACCTGATGTTGGTTGTGAGCTTGCTGTAAAAGTCTTTATTTAGTTATGCCCCTTGTATCTCTAATCTCTCCAGGACTTTTATTGGATTTGGTCAAAGATGTTTTCTGCTTCTAATGAGATAATCATGTGGTTTTGTCTTTCAGATGTTTATATGACCCATTACATTTACCAATTTACTTATGGAGAAAAATTCCTATGAGTCTGAAATGAAACCTACTTCATCATTGTGATGTTCTTTATGTGGTTTTGGATTTGATTTGAAAGCATGTTATTGACAATTTTTACATGTATGTTCATAACGGGAATTAGTCTGTAACTATCTTTATTGTGTCTTTGTTATTTAGGTATCAGGGTTACTATGGCATCATAAACAAACTTCTGTTTCTACATTGTATAATAATTGATCTTGACTTAACTTTTATAAGTAGCATATATCAAGAAGATGAATTTTTTCTTTTAGATTTTTTCCAACATGTTGTTGTACATGGTTTTTAAAGTATGTCCTTATGATTCTCTGAATTTCCTCAATATTTATTGTTATAACTCCCTTTTATCTCTAATTTTGTTAATCTCTATCCTTTACATCTTTTGGTTAATTTAGTAAGTATCAATATTATTGATTTTTCTCACAAAACCAAATATTTTTTCGCTGTTTCTTTTTTGTTTTGTTTTTTTAGTTTGCATTTATTTTCTGAGAGAGGCTTATTTCACTTAATATGATTAAATTAGAAAAATCTCCACTTTTACTGGCTTTCCTGCAAATGACAATACTTCATTCTTCTATCTAGGTAAATAAAGCTCCACTGTGAGGACTGAGAGGTGGATCTGTTGATGAAGTGTCTGTCATGAAAGTGTGAGAGCCTGAGTTTCAATCTCCAGAGCTCATATAAAAATGACATTTTGGTGATATGCACTCATACTCACAGGCCTGAAAAAGCAAGGCAAGAGGATCTCTAATGCACATTGGCTAGTCAGCTTAGGCAAAATGATAGTCTTCCGGTTCAAGTGTGAAAACCTGTCTCAGAAATAAAGGTGAAGAGGTATTGAGGAAAGACACCAGATTTTAACTTACAGCTAATGATCTACACACACACACACACACATGCGCATATATATATATATATATATATATATATATATATATATATATCTTACATACACACATGCACAAACATATTTACATGTATGTATATACACCCACATACAACACACACATGTGGGGCAATGGGCTATGCACAGACAGGCTGGTCTCCAGTCGAGTTGAGAGGTGGAACCCCAATAGGACCCGGTGGTGATAATTTTCACCTACATGGGACAGAAGGCATTCCCTCATGTCTCCTGGACCCCTGGCTCCTGTCAAAGTTACTGCCCCCACAGCCCCCACAATGTGCACAATGTCCCAAGCTTCTGACCTTCAGGCTAGACTCCTCCCAGTTACCTAGCAACAGCAAAGTAACAAGTCCACTATAAGAGGGGCTGTTTGGCCCCTCCTTGCTCTCTAAGCCCTCTTTCTCTCTAAGCCTTCACCTTTCTTACTCTCTCTTTCTCTCTTTCCCTTTCTCCCTCTCCTTACATGGCCATGGCCGGTTTCTCTCTCTCTCTTCCTACCTTTTCACTTTCCCCCTACCTTTCTACAATAAAGCTCTAAAACCATAGACTGTCTCCGTTTATCAAGGCCCACTGGATGATGGGATAGGTTTTCTCCTAACGAGCCGTGCTTAGTCTCCCGTCAGAAGGCCTTCCTGAGCTCCAGCCACGGATAGGACTAAGGACTCTCACCTACATGGGAACCTCTCTCCCTCTGCCCTCTTCCTGTATCCCCGGGACCCCTATTCTGTTCTCAGCTCCTCTGCCATATCCAGTGTGAAATGCCAGAGACTGAGAACCTGGTATCAAGGGCTGCCCCTTGTCGACCCTCTGCTGTGTGGGGTCAATGGCTTCACACAGCCAGATGCCCATCCGGGCTGAGTGGAAAGCATCCAGCAGTCCTCCCGCGTCCACCTGCCCAGAGCACAGGAATTCTGGCTGGACATGGGCTCTCTCCCTCCCTCCTCTTCTCCTACACCCACAGCCCAACACACACACACACACACACACACACACAGAGAGAGATACAAACTCACATGAAAATATGCCACAGTGTGCCATTTTTTCCATTTGTAAACTTGCTGATAGCACCTAGTACATAAAATCTTGATATATGCATATTATTAAGGTACCCCATCATTTTAAATATTTTTATGATGTTTAATTTGGTTACACATTTTTCAAATAGTTAAAATTCATTTGTGAATAAAATTTTCAACATGCATTATCCTAGTTTTAGGGAATTTATAGTAATTTTGACAATCCATAGCTGTGCTTGTATGCAATGACACAGAAGAAGATCTGGCTTTATTTAACTTATTTAACTGCAACACTGTACCCTCTAACCAACCTTTCGGCATCTCTCCATCCTCCTTACTCTTCCAGTCCTCTAAGTAACAGCTAAGCTTATCTGCTTTGGATGCCTTGTTCATATGCTGTGGGTGTAGTCATTGCTACATCTGCTTTATGAATAAAGATTCTAAATTTAGTTCCGCAAATTGTATTTGTCTCCACCATGTAACATGAGGATCACCGCATCTCATCACATTATCCCTTTATGCGCCTAAAATCTCATATTAGCAAATAAGTCCAAAGAATCCTACATATTTTGATTTTGAGAATATCATGTTCCTCTCTTGCTCAGATTATTGTGGTCTTTAAGAATCTTTGACATATGTGAATCTCTGTTTATGAAACTTCACATGGCTTTTCACAGGAATGTCAGTTAAGGAGGACTTCAAAGATGATTGAAAATTTGTACCAAAATAAAGGAAATTTACTGAAACTTTATAAAAATAAGATTTCTAGTAATGATTTGACATGAATTTCTCCTTCTACAAAGTCATAAACCTCTCATTCCATTTTTATTATTAATCTTAATTAATTAATAATTACATAATCTTAAGTATGTAATCTTTATTAATAAGCTGGACAGTGTATTCCAATACCTAAGCCAATGTTTTAAACCAATCCAAACAGACCATTTATCTCCTAAAAAGATGTTTTCATTTGTAAGGACAAATTAGAGTTTCCTTCAGTACAATTTCAAAACTGGTCTTGAGTATCCACTAAGGATCATACAATGTCTTGGATCCATTAGGAAATTTAAGACAAGACACATCCTCTATCCTCAAGAGGCTCCCACATCAATTCAAGAAGCTTTAAAACAACAATCAGTAGGACAAATAGAACAGAAGTACAAAAAAATGTATCAGCAGAGATGCCAAAACTTTGTGTGTGTGTGTGTGTGTGTGTGTGTGAGTGTATGAGTGCATGTGTGACATTGTGTGTGCATATGCACGAGCATGCAAGGACACATCTACATGTTTGTATGAATGTGGGGAGGTCAGAATGTTGACATCCATGTCTTCCTCTATTCTCTCTCTTAGAGAGGGTCCCTCACTGAATAGCACTCAGAAGTGTCTTTAATGGCAGTTCAACATGTTCTGGAAATCTTCTAACCCTGCTTGTCCTGAGATTACTGAATCACTGAGCAATTATGTGGCTACTGGGAATTGAACTAGGGTCCTATTGTTACTGTAGGTACACTGCTGATTGAACCATCTCTCCATTTCATCAATGACATACTTTTAAATTGGCACAGAGTAAAGATCTATAAGGAAAGTAAAAATTACTGAAAAGTCTACTCTGTACCACACAGACAGGAATGAATAAGGTAATGCCTCCCTTTTATGAAGAACTAACTTCTATCAGAAGTGTAGGTCTTGATGCCTACAGTGGGTCAATGTGGCACAATGTAAACAAAGCACAGCCACACAAAAGAGAAGAACACAGGGCCTTTGTCCTCCTGCAAGGATTTGGGATGTGCCTGACTTGAGAGAAGTAAATTTCACTGCAGAACAAAGAGAGATGAAGGACGTTGCAGGAAGCAGTTAGAGTGCCATACAGTTAACAAACTGTCTAAGAGATGGGTATGAGTTTCATAGGACTAGACAGTGAAGAGTATTCCAAAGCAAAGGGGCAAAAACAGCAGGCCTTTTTTTTTCTGTAAGCGAGCTCTTTATACGTTTGAAAACAGCTACAGAGTCAGTTTCCAATTTTCTTCTTCTGGAATTGTGTTTTCTCATTCTTTCATCTCAGCTGTGGCTGAGCCCTCCTATGTCTTCTAAATTCATCACAAGTTTAAATTTTATACTTATTATGCTTCTGAAAAATGAGACTCTGACAAGTCATTGCCTCTTAAAATCTTTATACCACTCTTATTGGTTCACCTAAGGTTTGTCCTCTACTTTACAAGGACAGAGCATCTCTGTTTATGAGAATCATACAAATTTAACTTTCTACAAGTAAATTATTACAATATATTTTCTTTTTCTTTATTTTTTTTGTTTTTTTGTTGTTGTTTTTTTGTTTGTTTGTTTGTTTGTTTGAGACAGGGTTTCTCTGTGTAGCCTTGGCTGTCCTGGAACTCACTCTGTAGACAATATATTTTTCTATCATTAACAAACATATCATTGAGGAGAGACCCTTGGTCTGGTGAAGGCATGATGCCCCAGCATAGGGGAATCCCAGGACAGGGGAAAGGGAGTGGGTAGGTTAGTGAGCAGGGGAGAGGGATGAAATAATGGGGGTTTAGGAGGGGAAATGTGTAAAGGGAATACAATTCGAAATGTAAATAAACAAAATATCCAATAAAAACTTAGATCTCAAAAATAAAATAACATAAAATTCTCAAAAAAAATGAAACAAACCAAAACCAAAACCAAACAAAACAAATATATCATCATTCCTAATAGCATAGACTATACCATGCCCTCATAGGCCATGACTACAGTTTATGATAAGTTTTGGACTGAGTTATAAAAGTCTTAGTTGTATTAGAAACTTACCTTTCCTTCCAATGGCTCCCATAAAAGGGTTGGCATTGTGTTGGTAGTTTTACTAGTTCTTTTTTTTTTAAGATATTTTCTTTATATATATTTCAAATGCTATCCAGAAAGTTCCCTATACCCTCCCCACGCCCTGCTTCCCTACCCACCCAATCCCACTTCTTGGCTCTGGCATTTCCCTATACTGGGACATATAAAGTTTGCAAGACCAAGGGGCCTCTCTTCCCAAAGACGGCCAAGTAGGCCATCTTCTGCTACATATGCAGCTAGAGATAAGAGCTCTGGGGGCACTGGTTAACTCATATTGTTGTTGCACCTATAGGGTTGCAGACCCCTTCAGCTCCTTGGGTGCTTTCTCTAGCTTCTCCATTGGGAGCCCTGTGTTCCATCTTATAGATGACTGTGAGCATCCACTTTTGTACTCGCCAGGCACTCACATAGCCTCATATGAGACAGCTATACCAGGGTCCCTTCAGCAAAATATGGCATATGCAATAGTGTCTGGGTTTGGTGGCTGATTATGGGATGGATCCCTGGGTGAGGTAGTCTCTGGATAGTCCTTCCTTTCATCTTAGCTACAAACTTTGTCTCTGTAACTCCTTCCATGGGTATTTTGTTCCCTATTCTAAGAAGGAATGAGGTATCCACATATTGGTCTTCCCTCTTCTTGATTTTCTTGTGTTTTAAAAATTGTATCTTGGGTGTTCTATGTTTCTGGGCTAATAGCCACTTATCAATGAGTGCATATCTAATGACTCCTTTTGTGATTGGTTTACCTCACTAAGAATGATATCCTCCAGATACATCGAAGAATTTCATAAATTCATTGTTTTTAATACCTGAGTAGTACTCCATTGTGCAAATGTACCACATTTTCTGTATCCATTCTTCTGTTGAGGGACATCTGGATTCTTTCCAGCTTCTGGTTATTATAAATAGGGCTGCTCCTCAACAGAGGAATGGATACAGAAAATGTGGTACATCTACACAATGGAGTACTACTCAGCTATTAAAAAGAATGAATTTATGAAATTCCTAGCCAAATGGATGGACCTAGAGGGCATCATCCTGAGTGAGGTAACACATTCACAAAGGAACTCACACAATATGTACTCACTGATAAGTGGATATTAGCCCAAAACCTAATATACCCAAGATATAAGATACAATTTCCTAAACACATGAAACTCAAGAAAAATGAAGACTGAAGTGTGGACACTATGCCCCTCCTTAGAAGTGGGAACAAAACACCCTTGGAAGGAGTTACAGAGACAAAGTTTGGAGCTGAGATGAAAGGATGGACCATGTAGAGACTGCCTTATCCAGGGATCCACCCCATAATCAGCATCCAAACGCTGACACCATTGCATACACTAGCAAGATTTTATCGAAAGGACCCAGATGTAGCTGTCTCTTGTGAGACTATGCAGGGGCCTAGCAAACACAGAAGTGGATGCTCACAGTCAGCTAATGGATGGATCACAGGGCTCCCAATGGAGGAGCTAGAGAAAGTACCCAAGGAGCTAAAGGGATCTGCAACCCTATAGGTGGAACAACATTATGAACTAACCAGTACCCCGGAGCTCTTGACTCTAGCTGCATATGTATCAAAAGATGGCCTAGTCGGCCATCACTGGAAAGAGAGGCCCATTGGACACACAAACTTTATATGCCCCAGTACAGGGGAACGCCAGGGCCAAAAAGGGGGAGTGGGTGGGTAGGGGAGTGGGCGTGGGTGGGTATGGGGGACTTTTGGTATAGCATTGGAAATGTAAATGAGCTAAATACCTAATAAAAAATTTAAAAAAAAATAAAAAATAAATAGGGCTGCTATGAACATAGTGTAGCATGTGTCCTTATTACCAGTTGGAACTTCTTCTGGGTATATGCCCAGGAGAGGTATTGTTGGATCTTCCGGTAGTATTATGTCCAATTTTCTGAGGAACCTCCAGACTGACTTCCAGAGTGGTTGTACAAGCTTGCAATCCCACCAGCCATGGAGGAATGTTCCTCTTTCTCCACATCCTAGCCAGCATCTGCTGTCACCTGAATTTTTTATCTTAGCCATTCTGACTGTTGTGAGGTAGAATCTCAAGGTTGTTTTGATTTGCATTTCCCTGATGATTAAGGATGTTGAACATTTTTTCAGGTGCTTCTCAGGCATTTGTTATTCATCCGTTGAGAATTCTTTGTTTAGCTCTGTACCCCATTTTTAATAGGGTTTTTTGAATTTCTGGAGTCCAGCTTCTTGAGTTCTTTGTATATATCGGATATTAATCCCCTATCAGATTTAGTCACCTATCAGATTTAAGATAGGTAAAAATCCTTTCCCAATCTATTGGTGGCCTTTTTGACAGTGTCTTTTGCCTTACAGAAGCTTTGCAATTTTATGAGTTCCCATTTGTCAATTCTTGATCTTACAGCACAAGCCATTGCTATTCGTTTAGGAAAATTTCCCCTGTGCCCATATCTTTGAGGCTTTTCCCCACTTTCTCCTCTATTAATTTCAGTGTCTCCGTGTCGCTTCTGTCTCCGACCAGCAGAAAAGTGCGACGACACAGCGTTCTTCTCAAAGCAGTTTATTCAGGAACCTTTCAACATACATGCAGGAAAAAAATCTCTCTTCTCCCTCTCTGCCCCCAATCACAATCCCTTATATAACCCTTCTACCATGCCCCATCATCCCAGTCCACATAACAGCAGTCCGTTGGCCAGAATCATCACTCATCATATGGTCCAATCTTGCATCATGGTGCACCTGCGCAGTTCTCACAATGGACTGGCTTATTTTCAGGTGTATGAGAAAGTCAGGTGCAAGTCATAAGACTTGGCTGCAGTCCTGGGAGCCATCTTGGGACTGCTGCCACACCCACTCCTCACATCTCTGGTATTATGTGGAGGTCTTTGATCCACTTAGACTTGAGCTTTGTACAAGGAGATCAGAATGTATCAATTCAAAATCTTCTACATGATAACCGCCAGTTGTGTCAGGATCATTTTTTGAAAATGCTGGTTTTTTTTTTTTGTTCCACTGGAAGGTTTTAGCTTCCTTGTCCAAGATCAAGTGACCAAGATCAAGATAGGTGTGTGGATTCATTTCTGGGTCTTCAATTCTATTCCATTGATCTACCTATCTGTCCCTGTACCAGTACCATGCAGTTTTTTTATCACAATTGCTCTGTAGTACAGCTTAATGTCAGGCATGGTGATTCCACCAGAGGTTCTTTGGTTGTTGAGAATAGTTTTTGCTATCCTAGGTTTTTTACTATTCCAGATGAATTTGCAAATTGCCCTTTCTATCTTAGTGAAGAATTGAGTTGGAATTTTGATGGGGATTGCATTGAATCTGTAGATTGCTTTTGGCAGGATAACCATTTTTAATATATAATCCTGCCAATCCATGAGCATGGGGAGATCTTTCCATCTTCTGAGATCTTCTTCAATTTCTTTCTGTATGGTAAGAACTTCAAGTCTCTGAAGTTTTACTTGTGTTATTTTTAAGTGCTTTTTAATGTCAATGAAAAAATACTCAATAAAATTCTCACTAACCAAATCCAAGAACACATCAAAACGATCATCCATCATGACCAAGTAGGCTTCATCCCAGGGATGCAGGGATGGTTTAATATATGGAAATCCATCAACATAATCCACTATATAAACAAACTCAAAGACAAAAACCACATGATCATTTTGTTAGATGCTGAGAAAGCATTTGACAAAATCCAACACCCCTTCATGATAAAAGTCTTGGAAAGATCAGGAATTCGAGGTCCATACCTAAACATAGTAAAAGCAATATATAGCAAACCAGTAGCCAACATCAAACTAAATGGAGAGAAGCTCAAAGCAATCCCACTAAAATCAGGTGCTATATAAGGCTGCCCACTTTCTCCCTACCTATTCAATATAGTACTTGAAGTTCTAGCCAGAGCAATTTGACAACAAAAGGACATCAAGGGGATACAAATTGGAAAGGAAAAAGTCAAAATATCACTATTTGCAGATGATATGATAGTATACATAAGTGACCCCCAAAATTCCACCAGAGAACTCCTAAACCTGATATACAGCTTCTGTGCAGTAGCTGGATATAAAATTAACTCAAACAAATCAATGGCCTTTCTCTACACAAAAGATAAACGGATTGAGAAAGAAATTAGGGAAAGAACACCCTTCACAATAGTCTCAAATAATATAAAATACCTTGGTGTGAGTCTAACTAAGGAAGTGAAAGATCTGTATGATAAGAACTTCAAGTCTCTGAAGTTCTACTTGTGTTATTTTAAGTGGTTTTTATATGAGCTTCCAAATGCAATCTTCTTCCGAGGAATCTTATCCCTTAAAAACCTGTAGTTTAGAAGTTCACAAATAACTCCCAGGGAATTATAATCATCAGTTTCTATATGAAGAGTTGGCCTCCCACAGGGAACGACCACAGTACAATTCTAGCCTTACCCACCAAAAGCAGGCAGTATAGAGATTTGGGTCAGAGGTGAGTTCTACACCTAATACCTGGAAAAGAATGTAATCTACCTTTATATGCAAAAACTATTTAAATATATATGGTTTTCAGTCTTAGTATCTTCTAAGCACCTTGCCATCTTTTTGCCAATTTGTTTTCAGGAAATAAATATGGGGATTGCAAAAGACAGAGAAATAATAGATATAAATAAGGTATAATATTTATAGTTATAAAGATACCACAAATCAATGCATTACATAAATACTCAGCATAACACAGTAATATATATTATTTATATCATGTCAAGAAAGGACTAAAAATGGAAGAAGTAAAGCAAAATAAAGAGTAATAAGAAATACTATTTTTGACTGGGTAGGCAGGGAAGGCCTGTCTAATGCCCTGAAACATAGATATTCCAATGTGGGATAAGTCAGAGAGAAACACAGGGAAGGGGCAGGATAAAGAGAAAATTTTGCATGTTCCAACTATTGGTTGTGGAGCAGATCATAGATACAAGTGTCAACAGCTAGAAGTTGATGTGACAAGAGTATAGCAATGAAGAAGATGATGTCACCTGTCATCTAGAAGGCAGGCACTGAGGGACATAGATTATAGAAATGAATTTACATTTTACATTGGCACCAGAGTCTAAGGAAAGCAGAAGACTCAGAGAGATTACAATGTTTCCAACCTTATTCACTTCCAGAAATGAAGAAAACAAATGGTAAACTATATTAGAGCTAAGATGGAAGGGGAAATTGAAAATGAGAACAACACACTACAGAGTGATTTTATTTATTTATTTATTTATTTATTTATTTATTTATTTATTTTCCTTTCTCCAGACTTTATTCACCTCCTCCAGTCCACCCTCTGACTATTCCTCATCACATACCTCCTCCTCAAATGCCTGTCTCCATGAGGATGTCCCCACCCCCCACACACCACTCCAGACTTCTAAATTCCATGAGGCCTCCAGTCTCTTAAGGGTTAGGTGCATCTTCTCTGACTGAACACAGACCCAACAGTCCTCTACTGTATATGTGTTGGGTGCCTCATATCAGCTGGTGTATGCTGCCTGGTTGATGGTCCAGTTTTTGAGAAATCTTCGGGATCCAGGTTAATTGAGACTGCTGGTCCTTCTACAGGGTTGCCCTCCTCCTCAGCTTCTTCTAACTTTCCCCTAATTCAACCACAGTGGTCAGCAGCTTATGTCCACTGGTTGTGTGTAAATATCTGCATATGACTCTTTCAGCTGCTTGTTGGATCTTTCATATTCATGATAGGTCCCTTTTTGTGAGCGCTCCATAGCCTCAGTAATAGTGTCAGGACTTGGGGCCTCCCCTTGAGCTGGATCACACTTTGGGCCTGTCGCTGGACTTCCTTGTTTGCAGGTTCCTCTCTAATTCCATCTCTACAGTTCTTTCAGACAGGGACAATTATTGGTCAGAGTTTTACTGTGTGCTGGCAACCCCATCCCTCACTTGATGCCCTGTCTTTCTGCTGGGGGTAGGCATTTCATCTAAGGTCTCTCCCTTTGAGTCCTAAGAGTCTTTCACCTCCCAGGTTTCTGGTACATTCTGGAGGGTACCCCCAACCTCCTACTTCCCAAGGTTGCCTGTTTCCATTCTTTCTGCTGGCCCTCAGGGCTTCAGTCCATTTCCCCCACGAAATACTAGATCATGTTCCCATCTTCCACACCCATCTTCTTTCCCTCCCAGGTCCTTTCCTCCCCTGTTGTGATTGTTTTCTTCTCCCTCCCAAGTGGGACTGAGGCATCCTCACTTGGGCACAACTTGTTGACCTTTTTCAGTTCTGTGGACTGTACCTTGGGAACTCTATTCTCTCTCTCTCTCTCTCTCTCTCTCTCTCTCTCTCTCTCTCTCTCTCTCTCTCTCTCTCTCTCTCCCCTTCTCTTTCTCTCTCTCTGACTAATATCCACTTATTAGTGAGTACATACCATGTATGCATGTCCTTTGGGGTCTGAGTTACCTCATTAAGGATATTTTCTAGTTCCATCCACTTGCCTGCAAAACTCAGGATGTCCTCATTCTTAATTGCTAGTATTAAGAATTGTATTGTGTAAATAACCATGTTTTCTATATCCATTCTTCTGGTATAGGACATCCGGGTTGTTTCATCTTCTGGATATCATAAAAAAGGCCTCTATGAACATAGTGGAACATGTGCCCCTGTAGCATGGTATGGCATCTTTGGGCTATATTCCCAAGAGTGGTATTGCTGAATCTTCAGGTAGATATATTTCCAATTTTCTGAGGAACCTCCAGATTGATTTCCAGAGTGGTTGTACAGTTTGCAATCCCACCAGCAATGGAGGAGAGTTCCTCCTTCTCCACATCCTATGTGTTGTCACCTGAGGTTTTGATCTTAGTATTTTGATTTGTGTAAGGTGGAATCTCAGGGTTGTTCTGATTTGCATTCCTCTGATCACTAAGGACTTTGAGTATTTCTTTAGGTGTTTCTCAGCTATTTGAGATTTCTCAGTTCTGAAATCTTGGTTTAGTTCTATACTCCTATTTTTGATTGGATTGTTTGGTTTTTTTGGTGATTAGCTTCTTGGGTTCTTTATGTATTTTGGATATTAGCCCTCTATTGGATGTGGGGTTAGTGAAGATTTTTTTTTTGCCAATTTGCCAAGATGCCAATTTTTCTTATTGACTATGTCCTTTGCCTTACAGAAGCTTTCCAGTTTCATGAGGTCCCATTTATCGATTCTTGATCTTAGAGCTTGAGTCATTGGAGTTCTGTTTAAGAAATTTCCCCCTGTGCCAATGAATTCAAGGCTCTTTCCCACTTTCTCTTCTATTAGATTTTGTGTATCTGGCTTTATGTTGAGGTCTTTGATCCACTTGGACTTGAGCTTCGTGCCAGCTGACAAATATGGGATTATTTTCATTTTTCTACATACAGACACCTAGTTAGACCAGCACCATTTATTGAAGATGCTTTCTTTTTTCCACTATATATTTTGGCTTCTTTGTCAAAGATCAACTGTGTATAAATGTGTGGTTTTATTTCTGGGTCTTATTGAATTGGCTTCCTTTAGAATTTCCTACTCATATTTAGATGTGCAATCAACTAACCATCTTAGCCAATGGAAACAATTAATGAGGACAATATTCAAAACCTATTCTGTTTTACATAAAGCTTATTTATTTAAAACATTTTATGGGTGGAGGAGAGGGAGTACTTTGAGGTAGATCCTGCAATTTAGTCAAACTGTCGGTGTTTCTGTGTCACCCTCTTAGGTGTTACAAATGCAGAAATGTACTATCAACATTCAACTCATACATGATTTTCAAGTAGACTGAACATAACAATGTCCTCAGCTTCTGTGTTCTTCTATTTACCTTCATCTTCCAAATTTCTTCCTTCATATTGTCCTCAAATTAACTCTGGAAGCACTCGATGTCTTCCTTTCTTTTTCTTTCTCTTTGTTTCATCATCATTACACACGGGCACCAGGTATTTGTATCCTAGGATGGATTTAACTCAACATGTGATAGTTTTTTTTAATTTCCTGTCTTATACATCTTCTATTTAATCATGTGATTAATATTCTTGTTCTTCAACTTAACAAGGGTCTTAAAGGAGAATCAAGAATCAGGAGATAAGTCTTACAAGTTTTTCACATGTAAGACATGCTATGAAGGATGCCATGGGAATGGTATATCCTAAAGATATTTCTAAAATGACCTCTACTTGTCTGGAGAGAAGTCAGTAGGGACAGCCTCATCTTGTTATGGATTTTAAGCTAAAGCAGTCTACTCGGAAAGTTGTTTGACTACTGCCATGATAAATATGACATGTAAATACAAGTTTTTAATCTGAGGTGTAATGAATATCAATTGCATAAATTAATAATCAGAACAAGTGACCCTTAACAATATCTAAAATGGACAAGGAAATTTAGAAGCTAGCAGCAACATGATCCAAGGGAGCAAAAGATCTAGTAAAATGTAGAATTATTAGCAAGGTCTATAAAAAGAACAGCTATGGACATTAAAGGGGTGAGTTGCTTCAGAGATGCACATTGACATCTGTAGGGAAAGTAGCATATGTACTCCAGAGAATAAAATAAGCTGGAACTATTAATAAGTAATAGTAACCTCAAGCTAAATATTTCCAAATGCCCAAGCCCTTTGAATACTTATTTCATGGCTGAATAAAATTTATCTAATACCTGATAAGTATTATTAAATATAAAATTCTTATAGGCAGAATACCATTGACTTTTATCTCTAGGAATTACCTGAAACTCTATGACATTAGTATTCTGTTATCTCCCAGAAGGAAAAAAAAAATGAGTAGGCCTTTCACTCTTCTTGAAACTTTCATGCAACTCGATTTTAATGAATGTATATTTTTCTTTTATTCAAAAAGAGATGTGTGTGCATGTGTATGCATAGATTAAATGTGTTTTAGCAGAAAATCAATTCTGCTTGTGATGTCTTACTACTAGAAGAGTAAAAAAAAAAGTGTAAACAAAGAAATCCCTAATGATGTATTATATTAAAGCAAGCAGAAAATAATTTGAAAGTTGCCAAGATTAATTTATCATTCTGAAGTTAATAATAACCCAAAGAAAATCCATTTGGTTAGGATACTTACTCTGAGTAGAAAATGCATCATAACAATTCTATGACAGCAGCTATTATGGTTGCATGACTGGGATCAGGTATAAAATCAAGGCTAAAATGACAATGTCCAGAACACTAGCCATACTTATAAACAAGAGTTTCTCCTTCCACCCTAAATGCTATGGTAACATCATTAGAAGGTAAAAAAAAAGTAGGTGGACCAAGAAGATGGAACACCTCTTGCTGGCAGATCAAAGACAGAAGAGGAAGAGGAGGAGGAGGAGGAAACACCACATCCAGAAAGACAACAAAATCTCCTAGAAGGACATCCATGACCTGATGACTGCTGCCCAGACCGTTGTGCCTTCCTCCACAAGCCCCCCTCTCCTCTATTCTCTTGGCTGCTTTTGTCATTCTTCATGCTAACTCTGATGATGCCCAGCCTCTCCTTAACCTTACCAACACCTACCACTGGGTGTGACTAGAACTACTGGAGCAGCATGTGTCCAAACACAACATCTGGTCAGCGACTTCCAAGACAATCTTGACCAGGCAATGGCTTCTACTACAGACAGCCTTGAGTCTCTTCAACTCCAGATAACCTTCTTACCAGGAGTTTCTCTTCAAAACCAGAGAGCCTTGGACTTACTGATTGCTGAACAGGGAAGGACTTACGTTTTGCTGGAGGAGAAATATCACTTTTATGTCAATGAGCCTGGGCTGGTAGAACAAGATATACAAATGCTCAAAGAACTCTGGGGGAACCTCTGGGCACACTATACTCCCAACACTAACCCCTTGGTAGCCTGGGTTATTCCTCTCCTTGGTAGCCTGGATTCTTCCTCCTTGGCCCCATACTAGCCATTGGAGCCTTGCTTCTATTGGCACCCTGTCTCATTCAGCTTCTAAAGCAGCAGATGAGTAGCATTGCAAAAATCACTACCAATCAGGTCATGGTTTGGTATCAAACTATTCTCAACACAGTTATTCTGATGGCACACCTCTCCCCTATAAAAAGAAAAAGGGTTAATTGTGGTGTGGTGGGCTGTGCACAGACAGCCTGGCCCCTGTAGAGCAAAGGTCTGGAACCCAGAAGCCCCAGCAGGCTAGGCAGTGATTCCACCTCCATGGGACAGCAGGAGTTTGGCCATGTCTCCTGAGCACCTGGCTCCTGTCACATAGCTACAGCCTCCCACAGCCCCCATGCCGAGAGAGATATGCAGCATCAATCACTAGCTGCACCAAGACCTCCCACATGCAAGTAAGGTTTCCCCAAACTCTCAGTCCGAGCCAATGAGAAGTACCTGCTGTCAAACCCTGAATCATCCCCAAACTGTGTATAAGTCCTCTCCAGGGAATAAAAGGTGTGTGAGAACTTGTCCGAGCCTTTTGTCCTAAGAGCTGTAATACTTAGAAAGAGATCTGCTCTCCCAAAGTGCTGTCTGAGGCTCTGCTGTACTCCTCACTGGCTAGTCAGGCTTCTCATCCGCCCAGCCCAACCTGACTCAGTGCAGGGCAGCATTGAATTATGGCAAGGCAGAGATAGAGGTGGAGCCAACAGGCCCAAGGGAAGCAGGGAAGCAACTTCCCCTCCCTGCCCGCATTTCCTTCCCTTCGCTGGAACAATCACACCAGGCTTGGCCAGAGATCTCCATGAAAGGCCCCTGGTACTCAGGCCCACATGTCTATTTATCAATATAATTCTAATATTGCTTTGCTTGTGTCTGGTATTAAAACTTGATGTTCCTTTTGATTGTGAGTAATATAGATATTTGATATATGTTTATATATTACACATGTACATATGTATGTATAATAAAATAAAATAATGCATATTATTTATTTATAGTTTACAATAAAAGTATTTGATCTTTCTCACATGAGACCTGAGACTGGCTTTTGACATGGAAGTAGGCACTAGGAAAAATGGGAAACAAGAGTCAACACATGAAAAGGATGCAGGAGGAGAGGTGGATGCTTTGTCAGGTTAATCATCAGTCAACTTAGTCAAGGAAGAATGCTGGTTCAAAGCAACTCTGGGGTGGAAAACAAAGTGACAAAGGAGAGTAGGTCCTTCGGACTCAGAAGAGTCTTAAATGAGAGCTGAAAATTTAGTCACTCCTGACCACGTTGGCCAATCCATGCATGGGAGTGACAGAAACATGGAAAGGCAGTTAATGGTAGACAGAAATACAAAACCCTGGGTTCATTTCCAGAATGAACAAATTTTTATTTCCCCTATTTCTGTTTATATATTGTTTGGTAAGATACTACTGATAGCTTTGCAAGCACAGCTTAATCAAACAGTGTCTTTGACCCACTCACCGACACTCCTCTGCCCCGTTAGCTTTGTTATGCCCTGGAGGATACATCTTCTAGGCTTTACCTCATACCTACAGCTATCACAATCATGGAACCAAATATGGGTTGGGGGTTTGTGCTTTGATAAGGAATTACAGACCTTCTGGACCCTAACAATGCTGGAGAAGACTCTGGAATTGATTCCCGATCAGAGAGTGGAACCTCTATAATTTTTTAGCTCATTGGAACTGGTGAACAGGAGTCATTGTTATAAGAGAAGCTGCTACATTCTAGTTGACAAACCGATTTATGAGTGCTAATATAATACTACATTATCCTATCATTTATTAATCCACGATGTTTTCCCACCAACACATAGAAAACATCACATTTTGTCATAACATTGCTTGCTGTCACTGAACTCAGATCACAAAGTACTCTGAAAAGTCACCATAGATTATTGATTAAACTTTATCAGTCTTCTGATTCCTGTTATAGTTGGAAAAGCCCTTGTGAAATTTCATGGCCTTCAAGGTCAAAACAAACAAATGAACAAAATCTGTTCTAACAAGGCAAGTCAATATGAATAGATTTCTACCACTTACTACAGCAGAGTGAATATAAATGTACCTGGGAATTGTGGCAGTTTGAATAAGAAATGCCCCCCACTGTACATATATTTGAATGCTTAGATAGCAGGAGTGGTACTGTTTGAGAAGAATTAGAAGCTATGACCTTGTCAGAGTAGGTGTGGCCCTTTTGGAGGAAGTGAGTCACTGGGGGTGGGCACTGATGTTTCAAAAGCCCAAGCCAGGACCAGTGCCTATCTCCCTGCCTGCTGCCTGTGGATCAATATGTAGAACTCCCAGTTACTTCTCTAGCACCATGTCTGCCTGTGTTCCTTCATACTCCCCATCAGAATAATAATGGAATAGGCCCTTGAACCTGTAAGCAAGTCCTCAATTAAATGCTTTCTTTGGTGAGAGTTGCCTTGGTCATGGTATATCTTCATAGCAATAGAACAGTGACTAAAGTGGGCATGTTACAACATTGTAAACACTTTATTCCAAGTGGCAGAGAAAAGTTCATTAAAAAAGTCTAAGTGGATCAAAGACCTCCACTTAAAAAACAGAGACACTGAAATTAATAAAGGAGAAAGTGGGGAAAAGACTCAAAGATATGGGCACAGGGGAAAAATTCCTAAACAGAGCAGCAATGGCTTGTGCTGTAAGATCAAGAATTGGGACCTCATAAAAATTGCAAAGCTTCTGTAAGGCAAAAGACACTGTCAATAAGACAAAATGGCCACCAACAGATTGGGAAAGGATTTTTACCAATCCTAAATCTGATAGGGGACTAATATCCAATATATACAAGAAGCTGGACTCCAGAAATTCAAATGACCCTATTAAAAATGGGGTACAGAGCTAAACAAAGAATTCTCAACTGAGGAATAACAAAGGGCTGAGAAGCACTTGAAAAAATGTTCAACATCCTTAATCATCAGGAAAATGCAAAACAAAACAACCCTGAGATTCCACCTCACACCAGTCAGAATGGCTAAGATCAAAAATCCAGGTGTCAGTGGATGCTAGCGAGGATGTGGAGAAAGAGGAAACACTCCTCCATTGCTGGTGGGATTGCAACCTGGTACAACCACTCTGGAAATCAGTC
The DNA here is from genome assembly GCF_000001635.26 of Mus musculus. Lineage (NCBI taxonomy): Eukaryota > Metazoa > Chordata > Mammalia > Rodentia > Muridae > Mus > Mus musculus. Next base: position 54,274,861 of record NC_000076.6, on the reverse strand, counting down.
TGGCGGTTCCTCAGAAAACTGGACATAGTACTACCAGTAGATCCAGCAATACCTCTCCTGGGCATATACCCAGAAGATGTTCCAACTGGTAATAAGGACACATGTTACACTCTGTTCATAGCAGCCCTATTTATAATAGCCAGAAGCTGGAAAGAACCCAGATGTCCCTCAACAGAGGAATGGATACAGAAATTGTGGTACATTTACACAACGGAGTACTAGTCAGCTATTAAAATCAATGAATTTAATGAAATTCTTGGGCAAATGGATGTATCTAGAGGATATCATCCTGAGTGAGGTAACCCAATCACAAAAGAACTCACATGATATGTACTCACTGATAAGTGGATATTAGCCCAGAAACCTAGAATACCCAAGATACAACTTCCAAAACACAAGAAAATCAAGAAGGAAGAACAATGTGTTGATACTTCATTCCTCTCTAGAATAGGGAATAAAATATCCATGGAAGGAGTTGCAGAGACAAAGTTTGGAGCTAAGACGAAAGGATGGACCATCCAAAGACTGCCCCACCCAGCAGTTAATTCCATAATCAACCACTAAACACAGATACTATTGCATAAGCCAGCAACATTTTGCTGAAGGACCCTGATATAGCTGTCTCCTGTGAGGCTTTGCCATTGCCTGGCAAATACAGAAGTGGATGCTCACAGGCATCTATAAGATGGAACACAGGACCCCCAATGCAGGAGCTAGAGAAAGTATCCAAGAGCTGAAGGGGTCTACAACCCTATAGGTGGAACAACAATATGAACTAACCAGTACCCCTAGAGTTCATGTCTCTAGCTGCATATGTCTCAGAAGATGGCCTAGTCGACCTTCATTGAGAAGACAGGCCCCTTAGTCTAGCAAACTTTATATGTCCCCGTATAGGGGAATTCCAGGGCCAAGAAGTGGGAGTGAGTGGGTAGGGGAGCAGGGCAGGGGGACGGTATAGGGGAATTTTGGGCTAGCACTTGAAATGTAAATGAAGAAAATATCTAATAAAAAATTTAAAAAATATCCAGTTACAAGCTGGAAATACTGTGGGTTGGGAAACTGTTTGGTGAATAAGCATGGGAATCTGAGTTCCAATCCTTCCAAGTCTACCTGTAACTCCAGTGTTGAAGGTGAGACCATAGTGTCAGGCAAATCCTAGACCCTTATTAACCAGCCAATCCAGCAGAAATATTAACTCTGAGTTCAATGAAAGACCCTGTCTCATAAAATAAGGAGTGCAATGGGAAAAAAACAAAACAAAACAAAACACGAGATAATAACCGTTGGCCTCCACACATATATGTAGGTGACCATACCCATGCATGCATGTATATGCGTATAAACTTAAAATTAAAAGAGTTCTGTTAGTGGAAATGTCCCAGTTCAGTTGGACACAGAGTCAGAATACACTTGAAATCTAACGATACTTGAGTTTCAGGATACTTCAAGCAAGATCTTGCCTTCAAAAAGAGAATAGAAACTTTACATAGTTATTAATAAAATCATGGCAACTCTTAGAAAGGAAGACATTTAATTGGGAGAGAGAAGTAGAGCTAAAACAAAAAGGACCTGTATCCTTGGGGGCCCCCAGTGGAACAAAGAATACATGGAGTTTGATATACCAAGTCAGAACCTTGGAAAAGAAAATAATCACCAGGGTATATGAGAGTTTGAAAGACTGGCCCCCATAGGCTCACAGGAAGTGGCACTATTTGGAAGTCTGGTCTTGTTGTGGTAGGTGGGGCTTTGTTGGAGGAAGTGTACCACCAGGGGGTAGGCTTTGAGGTTTCAGAAGTTCAAAACCAGGTCTAGCAGTATATAATCTTCCTTCCTTCCTGCTGCCTGCAGATCTGGATATAGAATTCTCAGTCTTTCTTCCTGCTGCCTAAATGACCTATGTTTCCCACCAAGATGATAATGGCTAAACCTCTAAAACTATAAGTCATCGCCAATTAAATGCCTTCCTTTATAAGAGTTGCCTTCTCACGGTGTCTCTTCAGAGCAATAAAATTCTAAGTAAGACAAAGTGTAATGACATTATTTAAATTCAGGCCAATTATTGATGTTGCAATAGATGATTTTATCATGATTTTTATTAATTACCATGTAAATTTTTAATTCTCATTTAAAAAATTTTTTTAAACTTTTTCATAAAGGCATTTTATAGGAGTCCTTTCTTTAAAATTTCAGAATTTTTGTAATAAGTCCGCTGGATATATTTTTACAATACATGCTGCTTGAGTTAATGAAAACCCTGGGATGAAACATATTACTTAAATTATTTTAAGGTACATTATACAGCTTGTAGAAAACTGCCATTTTCCCATCAGGATACACCACTTCTCTCTAATTTTGCATAATAAATTCAGACATTATACATCAGTGAATCCTTTTGAAGCACCACTGGTTAGATGTCTTTCTTGGTTAAAAGTTTTGAGCTATTGTTTCTTAGACTACTATAGTGCAGATATGAAGTCACCCCAAATTAGATAGGTATAAAATCTACTACAAGAAGAAGGTTATCAATTTAACTACCTGAGAATTTTAAATGATAAGAAGAAAAAACAAGAAAGCAGGACTGGATGTGAAATCTGTTGGAATAATTTTATATACTTAATAAAGATGTGGTGACTGAAGATCTTGCAGTACTACAACCGGGTTACAACATATCTAAATTACAAATAGCTTCCTCCTTTAAAATATTATAAATTGTGAGCTGCTTTCTTAGAGGCATAATTAGAATGAGTGGAATCACCTGGACCACGTTAATATCTGCTTCACAGTTAGAAACAGGTTCCCCCTCTCAACTTCCTGGGACACTGAAGGGTACACTTACACCTGAACTCTTTAAGACTGTCAGCCTGGGTGACTCCGTCCTCATGCAAGCTTGATACAGTGCAAAGACCTGTGCTTCAAAAGGCTTTCTCACCGCATTGAAAACTCTTAATAGTTTTAGAAAGAAAGACACTGTATTCTTAATTTGCATGCTGCCCTTCAGATTATGTGCTCAAGCCAGTACACAGAGCAACTAATTAAAATGCAGGAATTCATTCCTGTGCCACGGGATCATCACAGTGCCTGAAGTAGACTGTATAAAGAAAAAAATGTACACCGAGAGAATCAAGTCAAAATCACTCCCTCGTTTCCAAGACAGATCAATTTATAATTCTTTGTCTGCTCTAACTGGCTTTCTGCAGGATGTATGGAAAGACGCTGAGGAGGTGGCTTAGTCAATACACTGTCTATCACGTGGGAAGCCTTAGTCTGATCACCAGTACCACATAACACTGGCTGTGGTGGTGGATAGCTGTAATCTATGCACTCAGGATATATAAGTCAGAAGACCAGAAGTTCAAGTTTAGCCTCACTATATATTGAGTTCAAGCCATCATGAGCAACATGAGACTCTTCCTCAAACAAAGAAAAATGTGTGTGCGGGGTGAGGGGGTAGGTGTTGGGGGGTGTTAAAACAGTCTTTCCCACTGACAACTATTTCTAATATAACTACACCATATTCTCCTCCCATTTCAAATAACCATGTATGTTACTCAACCCTACCTGTGTATGCAGGTTATGCTCTCATCCAGATCAATATAAGCTTACTCAGAACCCTGGGGTACCTAAGCAGGCTACCGTGCTTCATTTTATAGCTCATTTCTATAAAACTTCTTAACATGGACACTAAAGATAACTTTGGAATTCATCAGGAAGATCCCCAATGGCCTTGAGCAAAGAGAGGACTCTTAAACTGTGGACTCAGCAAATACTATGAGTCACCCTGTTTCTGGAAGAGCCAAGAAAGTGATTTGACTGACAGGTAAAGGAGCCCCATAGGCTGATGCCAGCATGCAGTTCTATGGGTACCTTTGGAGATCCCTATGTAGCTGACATCATCTCATCTATCTGTTGGGGTAAAGTTGATGGAGATGTTATTTCTATATGACTTTCTTCCCATGCCACAGTGACTGGACAACAGAGCCATCAGTTTACAAAACTGATTCTTCCCTGAGAATTTGAACTGAGTTTCCTAGAATGAGAGTCATGTAATAGAGACTTCCACTGAAAATCCATGCAGAGGTGGACAGAATGTTCCTTTGTGAGTATTGAGTATACTGTTTCACTCAGAGACAGACAAGAAACCCCAAGCAGATGGAGAAAGAGGGGCAGTATCTCCATTCCTCAGCTCTCCAGTTGCCAACTCCATTCTCCCACTTATTTCCACATTTATTATATTAAGTAAACATCCCTCATCTGTCCCCTTTCAACTTTGCCCCTTGCAATCAAAGGTCTAATGTACATACATGCCTAAGAAACATGCGAAGACATTTGAGAGTTCTCCTTGTGAAACTGAAGTGTCAAAACTTGGTTTGCCTAAGGTAAAGGCTCCTAGGCTGGGAGGTCACCATTATCATTAGAGAAGAATACAACTTCTCTCACCTCAAAACAAACTAACAATTGTAGCAGTCCTACCTCCACTAAAAATGTGATTCTCTCCAGGGCCCATTCCAGCTGTCTCAGACACAGTCACTCAAGACTTAGAGGCAGCCTTGTTCCCTTCCTTTTGTCAAATAAACAGAAAACCAGCCTTACCTGGGAAGTCCAGAAGCCCAACTCTCCCACAGTCAGAGCATCAGCGTGAGAACAAACATTAGTGACACCAAATCAATAAGGATTCCTAGAAACTCAGGTGGAAAACATTATGCTCCTAAGGACAGGTACAAATCCATGAGAGGCCAATATTCTAAAGCTTTTGCAATGGTCACGCAAGCCCTTGCCTATCCCATGGCTGATCTACTTTGAGAGTGAATGAATGCAGGGGGTAGTTCCTGTAATTCTTCTCATTACTTCTTAACACTGACTCATCTGTTCTCCTTCAGCAAACTTGCACTGGAAGATGATGCCAAGAATTCTCCTTTATTCTCCACACATTTGGCACACAATTGGACCCAAGGAAGGCATTTGAAAATCCTCATTTAACTGAACTGATTGAAAGGCTAGTTTCCCAAATGAGGTTGGTAACTTTCTATTTATTGTATGGTAGAATCCAGCCCAGCATCTTGATGGATAAAAGAAAAACGTGTAAAACACAAGGGAAAACGCTTCACCTACCCTAACCTCAAAACCTTGATTGATTTTCTAGTCTTTGTTGAATTTTCCCCCCAATATTATTAAAGACTTTTTCACAACATGGATTTCTTCCAGGCAAAGCTTAAAACACATTATTTCAGCCCAGTTGAAGTCTTGCACACATATCCACAAAGGACATATTACTTTTGCCTAAAGCAGATCCTTTGTTTGTTGAGCTTTCCCTTAACACAGCACACAGCACTTTGCATAGCTGTCTGGACACCCTGGGCACTTAATAAGCACTTACTGTTTTAAGTAGTTTACTGTCCTGAGAGAGCCTTTGAAACAGATCAAGACTACAAGTGGAATGGATTCTTAAAGGCTGTAGTTTTTGTTTTTTTCTAAATAAAGCATCAAAAGGAAAGGACAGCAGCCACTGTTCCTCCTCAACAACTGTGTCATACCATCACGTCGAGAGGAGAGCTTGCTCTTGAGTATGGTTGCCTGCAGAGATTACCCACCTGCCTCTCAAGCCAGATGGTTATGAGTTAGTAGATTCTCTGTGGCCTGCCTTACCCTCTCCCCTGGATTGGTTGATTCCTTCTGTTCCTTTTGAAGATTAACCTCCATCACCCTAGGGTTCTCTTACTACAGGACAGACCCTGTGGCTCCACTGATCTGCTTGATGCCTTTGGATTGCATCTAATCCACACAAAGCTACTTTTCTCCTACATGATGTAGTGGGCTAGTCAAACATTTTGTTGTTGTGGAGAAATATCTAATAGAACAATGTGAAAATGAGAAAATGCTTACTTCATTATTTTGTGATGATATGCTCATAATTTCATAACTTATTCTGTGGTCAGCTAACTTCATTAATTTGGGGCCTAAATGAAGGGCTAGCACCATGGGACTTAAATGTATCTCAAGGCAGATGGGAAGCTGGGAGACAAGGAGAATAGGAAGACGGGGTGGGGAGGGAAAAGGGGAGCATCCAGGCCCAGTTATAAAATGCTGAGATCCCACTTCAAAACCATGCCCCCAGTGACTTACTTCTCTCAGCTATGCCTACAGCAGAAAGATGGCAGAGCCTCCTAAAATAGTGTAGCAGCTGGGGAGAAAGCTACCAGACAATGAGGCTATGGGAGACATTTCCTGTTGAAATCATCTTTCTGCCCTCCTTTTCTGCCTTCTTTCTTCATTTTCCATGTTTCTTTTAGACAGGCATTAAATTGACATATGCTTTGCCTCTGAAGAAGCAAACACTGAGAAAGCCAGTTGGTTCATTAAAGGAACTCATAAGGAGACTACAGTGTAGCTATTCAGGTGATGCTGTATGGTAGATATGATCAGGATATACACATGGGGAACTGTTTGAGTCTTCTAGAGAATTCAGAAAATTATAGGGATGATATGCCAAGGCTTTACTTATTTTTTAAGATTTATTTATTTATTTTATGCATGTGAGTACATTGTAGCTACACTGTTGCTCTCTTCAGACACACCAGAAGAAGGCAGCGGATATCATTACAGATGGCTGTGAGCCACCATGCGGTTTCGGGAATTGAACTCAGAACCTGTGGAAGAGCAGTCAGTGCTCTTAACCACTGATCCATCTTTCCAGCCCAGATATGCCAAGTTTTAAGGACTATTAAGTGTTTTCTAAAATGCTAAGCTATTGACCAATATTTTCATGCATTATTTCTAGATAATATGAAGAAAATGATGGACAAGATTATCTATATAGTCTAGAAATTTTACTCAAATAGGTGTTAAAGGTAGGAAAGTTATCTGTGTAGTTGTCAGAATGTTTTTAAGACTATACTTAAGCATTCATCTATTTTTACAGCTCATTACATTTACTATTCTCTTTTCCTTTAACTGGAGTATTTAATGACATCTTAAATGTCACTATGAATGTAATAACAAAGCTCATGGTCCTGGCTAGTCATGAGAGGTTTCTCTGTTTTATTGCTAAATTGTAAAAATTAAGTGGAAAGCTTATAATATAAACTAAATATATTTAGTGCTATCATAACTTAGTGATTATTCTACAGATTCTTACAAAAATAGGAACATATAAATTGTCACATATAAATAACTAGCCATGATTGTCCTTGTGTTTGGGTAAAAGTTCCCTCTTTATCCTGCTTAGGAAAATCTCTCTATAATTACCTAATGCTAAAACTTAAAAATTCTACTCCCAAAGATCAAACTTTAGATTGAATAGAAAGTCTCCTTCCAAAATAAACCTTAAAGCAGGCATTGGAATGAGATAAGCATTATCACACAACAGCACCTTAAAGAGAATTAGTTTATCAAATGTTCTTTACCTGATAACTAAGTTCAAGTGGGTTACCAAGAAAATAGGATTTTTAACAGAGTTGAGAAAATCCTCTGACAGACATGAGAACTGGCCTAGGTAAGATTTTTATTAGCAGGCACGGGTGTTGTGGTTTTTTGAGAAAGAGGGGCAGGAATAAGATAAGAAATAAGAAAAGGAAAGCAGAGGTGAACTCCTTTTCCTCTCTCTCTCTCTCTCTCTCTCTCTCTCTCTCTCTCTCTCTCTCTCTTTCTTTCTTTCTTTCTTTCTTTCTTTCTTTCTTCTGACCCCAATCTTTCTTGGAGTATATCTTACAAAGATAATTGTTATTCTTATTAAGGCAATTTAGAGGATGGCTACTGTTCTTGATTCAGCACTGGATCCAGACACCCACACAGTCCATCCCTTTAATTAATATTAAGTTAATTAAAATTAAGAATGTTGTTGTCAAACTTACTGTGGGCTTCTCTGTTAGCTGGGACTCTTGAGGGTTATGAAAGTGAACAAAGGCATAAAGATTGCACGAAAAACTGGAACCTTCAAAAGAGATCGGGCAATGGTATCCTTTTAAGTCCCTCACAACTTTTGCCCATAGGGTGAGCTCCGGTCACACCAAAGATTGGGCAGTGGCAGAAGAACTAATACTTCTTTTTCTCCAGCCATAGAAGTAAAGGAAATAGCTTATCTGACTAGAAAACATACTGTAATCTCATAGCATTGAGAGCTAGCAAGTAACATCCCCTAATCATGTGCTCGAAGTGAGCATTAGGCTTACATCTCAGGCACACTAGGATAAAAGATGCCTAAATCAGTAGAGTAATGACTCTGAAAAGTCAACAGAACATTATCCACATGTGGAATAACCTCAAACTAGGATTGAAAATGCTGCAAATGTTGAGATTTGAGCCACAGCCAAAGAAGACAGAACACTTGGAGTTAGTCAAATAGTTTCCTTATAAACATTAGCCTTTCAAAGGATCATGATCAGACCTAAAATCACATAGTACAACATTTATATGTTCAGGATGTTATCCAAAAATATACAGCATGCCCAAAACTAGGGAAAGCGGGCCTATTCTCAAGAGAAAATAAAACAAATAGGTGCCATTCTTAAAAGGAGATACATGTCTGATTATGGGGCAAAAACTTTAAGTAGTTATGATAGCCATACTGTTGAGTACATTTGAAATGTAAGAATAATAGTACATTCAAAATGTAATAAAAGATAAGAATCTTTATAAATTCCATGCTATGAAAATATTTTAACAAGAAAAGCCATATTGAAAGTTCACTAGATAGCTTCAGTAAGAAGTTGTAAGCAACAAAAGGAAGTTTTAATGAATTTAAAGATAAATCAGTAGAAATTACCAAATCTATAAAAAGGAAAGAAAAGGAAATTTTTTACATTTTATTTACCTCTTTTATGTGCATACATGAAGGCCAAGTCACTCCTGTGGAAGTGAGAGGGCAACTTCTGGGATTTGTTTCTCTCCTTGTATTACATAGATTCTGAGAACTGAATTCTGGTCATCAGGCTTGCCTAAAAGGCCATCTTGCTGGTTGAGAAAAACAAAACAAAACAAAACAATACAAAACAAAACAAAACACCACCACTAACAAAAAGTGCTAATAGAGCCTGTTCTATCTCAGAGATCTTTAGCATATAACAAAATGTCCACATACATAATGGTGGAGCCCTCAAAGTAGAAGAATATAGGTTGGAGTAAAATATGTAAAAACACAGACCCTAAATATGTAAATTTGATAACATATGTATATTAACAAAACCAAAAAGTCCAGATTTCTTAGTTCTCTATAATATCAAATATTTTGTACTTTTTATTCTAGCTTTTACATATTATGTTTTTAAGGATGTTTGTATAGCAAATAAACTCAGGGGATACAGATAATATCTCCTCTAGGGGCAGATTTCTCTCACAACCTATATAGCAATTGTAAAATGATTAAAATTAATATCCTGTACAAATTCATTAATGTTGGAAATTAATACAGTGGTGGTTATTCCTTAACCAGCTAGTTCCTCAAATAACCACACAGAGACCTTTTAATATTTCAATGTTGAGGCCTTAGCTGGGTAGACTCTCAACTAGCTCATCTAAGTTAACCCAACCACTTAGCCCTATCTAGTCACACCCTCCAGGCCTGAAGTCACATCCATCCTCCCTTGTCTCCTGTTGAAAGCACCGTTCTCTTTTTTCTTCCCAACATTTCTTTCTCCCTCCCAAGAAGTCTGCCTTCCTTTCTCTACTGCTCAATCACAGGATTTGGCTTTTTATAGACCAATTAACTTGGGGATCAAAAATCTGGTATAAGTGAGGATTCACTCATCTTGGGACAGCCAAGTCAAAGGGTAAACATTTTAATTTGAAAACAGCCACACCATATCAACCCCAACAAAGAATGTAGATAATACCTGTCTCCTGCATGGCAAAAGTTGGACAGATTATCAGTTTCTATTAAAATATTGGCTTTCTTTAGCTGTGAGAAGTTTCAAATCCATCACAAGCATAACATCATCATCATCACCATCATCATGTAAATGTTGTTGAAGAATTCACTAATGTTTTTAATCAGAGGGCAGCAGGTCACAGATTCTATTGGTTGTATTTTAAAGTGAATTAATAGAAAAAAAACATTAATCCAAAGTAACTGAAAGAGAGAAAGAGAATATCTAAAATTAATAAAATCTGAAATGAAAAGGATAGTATAGCAGTAGACACTGAGAATTTCAGAGAATCATAAGGACATATTTTAAAAACTTGGCACTCCTACAGATTGAAGAATCTGAAGAAAAAAAGTGTAGAGAAAACATCACATGTTTGTATGGATGTTGCACCTGTCAATAATAAATTTGATGGCCTATGGCTTAGTAAAAAAAAAAAAATGGGTGTGGGGCAACTGGAAAAGAGAAAGTATTCTGGGATAGTGTGAGGCATGGGAAATTTGCCCAGGAAGACATGACCAGTCAGACACATGATACCTGAGCACAGGTAACCGGCCACATGGCAGAGTGTAGACTAGAATAAATAGGGTACTTTAAGTTATGATCAAGTCAGAGAAGATCCTAGCTATATGGCAAGGCATTTGTAAATATCTTTTGAGTCTGAGTCTCATTTCTTGGAGCATGATGCTGGGAAGAAGAATGACCAAACTTCTACAAAAAAGGATACCTTTCTTGGTAGGTACCACTTACCAAAGTTTAATCAATATTAGATAAATAATTTTAATAGACCTACAATCTAGATCATCCCTCAGTAGGGCAAGGAAGTCAGCATTCCTTTCTCAAGAGCAGAGGAGCAAGCTTTCCCTCATACAACTGCTGCTGCCTCTGATCCCTATACCATATCTCTGACTATTGTTGAGCTTCCAACCAGAAATCTTATTTAGTCTGCAACATCATTTCACACTTATAAGTCTGTTTCTCTGAACTGCTTCACTATGAAACCCCAGTAAAGTATTGCTTTATTTCCTGGAAGCTGTATTGTATATACATTATCACAATATGTAGTCAAAATCAATATAAACATTTCTAGACTATGATATGGATATCTTCCATCTATTTATCAAGGGAACATTGTCCAATTTGTTTTATTGAGCCATAATCACCCTGATACCCAAACTGCATAAAGGCTCAACAAAGAAAGAGAATTATGGACCAATTTCCCTAATGAAAATAAAAGCAAACATGCTCAATAAAATGCTTGCAAACCAAATCCAAGAACACATCAAAGACATCATCAACCATGATCAAATAGGCTTTATCTCAGGGATGCAGGTAGAGTTCAGTATACAAAATTCCATTTAATATACCATATAAACAAACTGAAAGAAAAAAAAAAAAACGTGATCATTTCATTAAATGCCGAAAAAGCCTTTGACTATATCTAACACACAATAAAAGTTCTGGAAAGATTAAGGATACAAGTGGCATATCTAAATATAATGAAGACAATTTACAGCAAACCTATAGACAATATCCATTAAAATGTAAAGAAACTCAAAGCAGTTCCATTAAGTCAGTAACAAGATAAGGCTGTCAACTCTCTCCATAACCATTCAGCATAGTCTTTGCGGTTTTAGTCAGAGCAATAAGACAACTGAAGATCAAAGGACTATAAACTGGAAAGGAAAAAGTCAAAGCATCATTATTTGAAGATGATATGATAGCATGCATAAACGACTCTAAAATTCCCACCATCAAACCTATATAGCTGATAAACACTTCCAGTAAAGTATCTATGGAAGTATCTAGATACAAGAAAAATCAATGGCCACCAAAGAGTCTGAGAGAGAAATTAGTGAAACGACACCCTTCACAATAACCTCAAAAAATACTAAATATTTGGGGTAACTCTAGCTAAGCAAGTGAAAGACCTGTATGAAAATAACTTCAAACCTTTGAAGAAGATATCAAAAGATATCTTCTTCAATTTGGTGTATTTGTGAGTATAGGAGATACTCATAAATACATCAATTCCTATGTGCCCGATATATAGCCTTTAAAACTACAGAAGCTCAAATAAAAATTTCAAATAATAATTTAAAATGCATGGGTGTTTATAAATTTTGAAAATCATTGTGAAGCTATTCAAATAAAAGATCATGGAGAGTGCTGGAAGAGACTGCTCATAACAACTTAGTTATGAAACTCATAGCTTTGTACTAGATTGCTATGATAGGAGAAAGAAGATTCTCTCTCTTAAATAATATATAACAGACAACAATGTTCTTATTTCCCTCTCTGAGAACAATGGTCCCACACAAGGGATGCAATTTAGACTTCTGTTGTGGTTGGAGTTGTATCTTTTCATTCTGACCAATTGGTACTCTGACCAATAATCCCTCCTCTCCTCAGGAGACTGAATGAATCATCACCTCTTACATACACACACACACACACACACACACACACACACACACACACACGCGCGCGCACAAAGAGAGAGACAGAGAGACAGAGATGGGGGGAGAGTGTACCTTTATTACTGAATAGTAAAGCTTATTTTTTCTCTTCCTCTCTTCCCCAGTAAAGTCAGTGTTCATAAAACTACTATCCTCATCTATTGTGTGCAACATATTTTCTACAACATTAGTACCAAGGACTTTTAAGGATGGAAAAAAAAAGAAATATAGAAATTACCCCAAAGAAGCTGCTTATATCTGAAGTATCTCTCCCACTATTAAGATAAATGGCCAGGATTCCATGATGTTTTTCAGAGTTGTATAACCAAGACATTGACTATTAACCAGAAGTATAGCATTTGGGATCAAGGTCTCTACAGAAAATCTTAGCCCCTTAAATTTCTATAATCTTCCTCCCAATAAAAAAATACGGCAACCTATTTTTTTAACCAGGGGGGTAGAAGAATATAATTAATCATTTGGCTACAAATGTTACAAAACACAAAACTTAATGACTACGTTCTTTTTGACCACATGTACATATTTTTTTCCTATAAAGAAAACAAATGGCAGGACCAGGTAACTTTGGGCGCAGAGTCAGTAGACACCTCCAAGGTCCCTAGAGGACTCTCCACGCTATCTTAGGACCACTGGGGAATGGAACACAACTTCTGAGACAGCATTAGGAAAGCAGTAAACTCGGCCTGACCAGGGTCACAAGTCCCTTCTGATCAGCGCCAGCACTGGGTCACCTGGGCAAGGAGTCTGAGAACACGCCCAAGGTTCCTAGAGGACAGCTTCTGAGGCAGACCCTGTTTCAGGATCTAGTCATCTGGGCATCTTCCCTGCAAGAGGACAGGTGTCCTCCCTGCCCGGGAGAGCTTTGCCAGAACACCTGGGGAAGCCATCGTGGTTCCCAGATTCCTTTGAGACTAGTCTGCTCGGGTGAGAATGTGGACAACAGAAGCTAACAGCTTCTGGGACAGGCCATGTTTCAGGCCTTCATCTTCTGCCAAGAGGCAAGTTCGAGCACCAGATATCTGTGCACCTTCCCTGCAAGAGGAGAGCTTGCCTGCAGAGAGTGCTCAGACCACTGAAACTCAGGAGAGAGCTAGTCTCCAAGGTCTGCTGATAGAGGCTAACAGAATCACAAGAGGAACAAGCTCAAACAAGAGACAACTATAACAACTAACTCAAGAGATTACCAGATGGCAAAAGGCAAACATAAGAATCTTAATAACAGAAACCAAGACCACTCACCATCATCAGAACGCAGCACTCCCACCTCAGTCAGTCCTGGGCACCCCAACACACCCCAAAAGCTAGACCAGGATTTAAAGACATATCTCATGATGATGGCAGAGGACATCAAAAGGACTTTAATAACTCACTTAAAGAAATACAGGAGAACACTACTAAAGAGTTACAAGTCCTTAAAGAAAAACATGAAAACACAACCAAACAGGTAGAATTCCTTAAAGAAAAACAGGAAAGCAGATCCAAAGAGGTGATGGAAATGAACAAAACCATACTAGACCTAAAAAGGGAAGTAGACACAATAAAGAAAACCCAAAGAGAGTCAACACTGGAGATAGAAACCCTAGGAAAGAAATCTGGAGCCATAAATGCCAGCATCAGCAACAGAATACAAGAGATGGAAGAGAGAATCTCAGGTGCAGAAGATTCCATAGAGAACATCAGCACAACAATGAAAGACAGTGCAAAATACAAAAAGATCCTAACTCAAAACATCCAGGAAATCCAGGACACAATGAGTGGACCAAACCTACGGATAATAGGAGAGGAAGAGAATGAAGATTTTCAACTTAAAGAGCCATCAAATATCTTCAACAAATTTATAGAAGAAAACATCCCAAACCTAAAGAAAGACATGCCCATGAACATACAAGAAGCCTACAGAACTCAAAATAGACTGGACCAGAAAAGAAATTTCCCCTGTCACATAATAATCAGAACAACAAATACACGAAATACAGATAGAATAGTAAAAGCAGTAAGGGGAAAATGTCAAGTAACATATAAAGGCAGGCCTATTATAATTACACCAGACTTTTCACCAGAGACTATGAAAGCCAAAAGATCCTGGACAGATGTTATACAGACACTAAGAGAACACAAATGCCAGTCCAGGCTACTATACCCAGCCAAATTTTCAATTACCATAGATGAAGAAACGAAAGTACTCCATGACAAAACAAAATTCACATATTATCTTTCCACGAATCCAGCCCTTTAAAGGATAATAACAGAAAAAAACCAATACAAGGACGGAAACCACACCCTAGAAAAACCAAGAAACTAATCAATCCTTCAACAAACCTAAAAGAAGACAGCCACAAGAACAGAATGTCAACTCTAACAACAAAAACAATAGGAAGCAACAATTACATTTCCTTAATATCTCTTAATATCAATGGACTCAATTCCCCAATAGAAAGACATAGACTAACAGACTGGCTACAGAAACAGGACCCAACATTTTGCTGCTTACAGGAAACCCATCTCAGGGAAAAAGACAGACACTACCTCAGAGTGAAAGGCTAGAAAACCATTTTACAAGCAAATGATCTGAAGGAACAAGCTAGAGTAGCCATTCTAATATTGAATAAAATCAACTTCCAACCCAAAATTATCAAAAAAAAAGACAAGGAGGGACACTTCATACTCAACAAAGGTAAAATCCTCCAAGAGGAACTCTCAATTCTGAATATCTATGCTCCAAATGCAAGGGCAGCCGCATTCATTAAAGACACTTTAGTAAAGCTCAAAGCACACATTGCACCTCACACAATAATAGTGGGAGACTTCAACACACCACTTTCATCAATGGAAAGATCGTGGAAACAGAAACTAAACAGGGACACAGTGAAACTAACAAAAGTTATGAAACAAATGGATTTAACAGATATCTACAGAACATTTTATTCTAAAACAAAAGGATATACCTTCTTCTCAGAACCTTATGATACCTCCTTCAAAATTTGACCATATAATTGGTCACAAAACAGGTCTCAACAGATAGAAAAATATTAAAATTTTACCATGCATCCTATCAGATCACCATGGACTAAGGCTGATCTTCAATAACAACATAAATAATAGAAAGCCAACATTCACGTGGAAACTGAACAACACTCTTCTCAATGTTACCTTGGTCAAGGTAGGATTAAATAAAGAAATTAAAGACTTTTTAGAGTTTAATGAAAATGAAGCCACAACATACCCAAATTTATGGGACACAATGAAAGTATTTATAAGAGGAAAACTCATAGCTCTGAGTGCCTCCAAAAAGAAACTAGAGAGAGCACAAACTAGCAGCTTGACAACACATCTAAAAGCTCTAGAACAAAAGGAAGCAAATTTACCCAAGAGGAGTAGACAGCAGGAAATAATCAAACTCGGGGGCTAAGTTAACCAAGTGGAAACAAGAAGAACAATTCACAGAATCAACCAAATGAGGAGCTGCCTCTTTCAGAAAATCAACAAGATAGATAAACCCTTAGCAAGACTCACTAGAGGGCACAGTGACAGCATCCTAATTAACAAAATCAGAAATGAAAAGGGAGACAAACAACAGATCCTTAAGAAATCCAAAACACCATCAGATCCTTCTACAAAAGGCTATACTCAACAAAACTGGAAAACCTGGATGAAATGGACAAATTTCTAGACAGATACCAGCTACCAAAGTTAAATAAGGATCAGGTTAATGATCAAAACAATCCTATATCCCCTAAAGAAATAGAAGCAGTCATTAATAGTCTCCCAACCAAAATAAGCCCAGGACCAGATGGGTTTAGTGCAGAGTTCTATCAGACCTTCAAAGAAGATCTATTCCCAGTTCTGCACAAACTATTTCACAAAATAGAAGTAGAGGGAACTCTACCCAACTCATTCTATGAAGCCACAATTACTCTGATGCCTAAACCACAGAAAGACCCAACAAAGATAGAGAACATCAGACCAATTTCCCTTATGAATATCGATGCAAAAATACTCAATAAAATAATCACTAACCGAATCCGAGAACACATCAAAACAATAATCCATCCTGACCAAGTAGGTTTCATTCCAGGGATGCAGAGATGGTTTAATATACCGAAATCCATCAATGTAACCCACTATATAAACAAACTCAAAGACAAAAATCACATGATCATCTCGTTAGATGCGGGGAAAAGCATTCGACAAGATCCAACACCCATTCATGATAAACGTCTTGGAAAGATCAGGAATTCAAGGCCCATACCTAAGCATGATAAAAGCAATCTACAGCAAACCAGTAGCCAACATCAAAGTAAATGGTGAGAAGCTTGAAGCAATCCCAGTAAAATCAGGGACTAGACAAGGCTGCCCACTTTCTTCCTACCTATTCAATATAGTACTTGAAGTCCTAGCCAGAGCAATTAGACAACAAAAGGAGATCAAGGGGATACAAA
Organism: Mus musculus; assembly: GCF_000001635.26. NCBI lineage: Eukaryota > Metazoa > Chordata > Mammalia > Rodentia > Muridae > Mus > Mus musculus. The sequence continues at coordinate 54,258,088 of NC_000076.6, read as the reverse complement.
TTAGAAAGTAAGAAATCAAAATATCACTTTTTGCAGATGATATGACAGTATATATAATTGACCCTAAAAGTTCCACCAGAGAACCCCTAACCTGATAAACAGCTTCAGTGACGTAGCTGGATATAAAATTAACTCAAACAAGTCAATGGCCTTTCTCTACACAAAAGATAAACAGGTTGAGAAAGAAATTAGGAAACAACACCCATCTCAATAGTCACAAATAATATAAAATACCTTGTTGTGAGTCTAACAAAAAGGCCACCAACAGATTGGGAAAGGCTCTTTACCTATCCTAAATCAGATAGGGGAATAATATCCAATATATATAAAGAACTCAAGAAGATGGACTCCAGAAAATCAAATAACCCCATTAAAAATGGGGCTCAGGGCTAAACAAAGAATTCTCACCTGAGGAATTCCAAATGGCTGAGAAGCACCTGAAAAAAATGTTCAGCATCCTTAATCATCAGGGAAATACAAATCAAAACAACCCTGAGATTCTACCTCACACCAGTCAGAATGGCTAAGATCAAAAATTCAGGTGACAGAAGATGCAGGTAAGGATGTGGAGAAAGAGGAACACTCCTCCATTGTTGGTGGGATTGCAAGCTTATACAACCACTCTGGAGATCAGTCTGGCCGTTCCTCAGAAAATTGGACATAGTACTACTGGAGGATCCCACAATACCTCTCCTGGGCATATATTCCGAAGATGTTCCAACTGGTAAGAAGGACACATGCTCCACTATGTTCATTGCAGCCTTATTTATAATAGCCAGAAGTTGGAAAGAACCAAGATGCCCCTCAACAGAGGAATGGATACAGAAAATGTGGTACATTTACACAATGGAGTACTACTCAGCTATTAAAAAGAATGAATTTATGAAATTCCTAGGCCATCCTCTGATACAAATGCAGATAGAGACACAAGCTCCTGGGGGCACTGGTTATTTCATATTGTTGTTCCACCCAAAGGGTTGCAGATCCCCTCAGCTCCTTGGGTACTCTCTCTAGCTCCTCCATTAGGGGCCCTGTGATCCATCCAATAGCTGACTGTGAGCAGCCACTTCTGTGTTTGCCAGGCCCTAGCTTAGTCTCACAAGAGACAGCTATATCAGGGTCCTTTCTGCAAAATCCCACTAGTGTATGCAATGGTGTGCCTCAGTGCAGGGTAACACCAGGGCTGGGAAGTGGGAGTGGGTGGGTGGGAGTGGGTAGGTGGGAGAGGGGGGTACTTTTAGGATAACACTGGAGATGTGAATGAAGTAAGTACCTAATTAAAAAAAAAGTAAAGAATACAAATGATGATAGGTAGGCTGTGTCACCTCCTCCAAACATGTGATGTTTCCTGATGAGACACACTGAATGTCTTTCCAAGGGTTTCCTCCCGTCAGAGCATATTGTCTTGCTACAGATGTTTCTAACTTCCACCAACAATTGGGTCACAATTATGTCGACATTGAGAATATGGCTGCACCAATCACAAATCAAGGCTGTTTCCCTGACTACGGTCATGTTACTGACAAGGAAAGGTAGCCTCTTTCTTGAATTACTTTGCTTTGCATCGTTCTGAGACCACAGTATTGTCAGAAAGCCAATTTTTTTCCTATATTTTCCTACTGATTCCAAAACCAATCCAATAGCTATCATTATGATCTTTACTTCTTAAACTCACTGGAGTAGTCACACTGATAACACCTCTATTGTCCCAGTTCACAGAGAATCAGCTACCAGTCAAAAAGAACCTTCTAGACTCCAACCCATAGGCATTCTTCAGATGACTGCTTTTCCTCTTGGGGCTACCTCTGAAATTTGCACTCTCAGCCCCATCCATCCCTCAGTAGGGAAAGGAGTCACATTCCTTCCTCAAGAACAGGCTTTCTCACATACAAATACTGCTACCTCAGATCCCCCTGCCATGTCTATGCCTATCTTTGAGCCTCTGAACAAGAATCCTCTTCAGTCTGCAACACTGCCATACACTTGTGAGTCTATTTCTCTGAATCACCATACTATGAAATCCCAGTAAAAGCCCGGTTCTGTACTGTATAGAAATTACCACATCATTTAGTCAATTCATTACATCCCTTTTTATAGACTATGGTATGAATATCTTCCATCTATCAAAGGAAACATTTCAAACAACTTTTACATAACTCATTCCCTTTCTAAATGCCAATAAGAATTCAGAGCAGGTGTCCAAGCTTACCGATTTTCTATCGTCCAACTATCTCCTTTTTTGAAAAATTGAAGTCTTCTGTTTGCTTTAAATAGTAACTTTATCAACACACACAAGCCAATGCAATTCCTTTAATTTAGGCTTTTGATGCAGTACACAAGGCTCCCAGGAGGGAAGAAAATACATTTTGCTTTCCAAAAACTCAACTTCCATCCACAGGCAATCAAAGCTAAATTATTTTAAACCTGCATGTGCTTGAAACTACATCCATCAAGAGGCATTAGGCCAGCGAGGCAGTCCTTAAGCCACATCTATAATTTCCCAGATCCACCTATTTACCTAACAGCATATGTAGTTTTTTTCCAGCCTGGCTAGTCTCTTCCATATCATTCTGTCCAGGCAGCCTTGTCACCCAGTACACACACCCATCACATTTCCACTTCTCTGCCATGTATCATCACCAAAAGTGTTCCCCCTACTTCAGGCTGCACTGGGTTTTTTGTTTCCAACCACACAGTAACTACTGTCTGAGTTTATCATGCCTTTCATGTTTCACCTTTAAATATGCCCTAGATTTCTGTTCTGGGGGAGAGAATGTGACCCTATCTATGGAATACTAGGCAACCCTTTATCCATTGTAAGTCTCTGTTTCTTTATCTATAAAATGGGATTAACAATACTCACCTTAACACAGCCTGAGAAAACAAATGAGATAATTTATGTAAAACACCTGGCTCAGCACCTGGTGATATCAGAGTAAAATGGATGAGTCTTTTGAAATATAATTCTCCAGATGTGGTTTTACAGCTCATCCTATTGCTCATGACTAATAGAAATTTTGTTTCAAACCCCTGGAGGTATTTCCCCAGATGTCATATGATTCATTTCTAGAAACAATCTACAGCTAATTAAAAGACTGTTTTTAAAATTCTAGGTAATGTTTATAATACAGTCTGGCAGTTTAGGGAGCAGAGGTGCTGAGTGTTCTACTCAGCCCTGCCATGCCTTCAATGGCCCCTTTTTGCTTTTAACCTGAGAACAGCATTCTTCCAGCTAATCCCCAAAGTTTGATCAGGACAGAAAATACTTCCTCTATGTCTTCCCACTTCGACACTCAAAATGGTCAATGCTCTTAATAAATTATCTATAATCCTTCAAGCAAACTTGCTCATAGGAAACTTTGAAAAGAAAGTGATTTTCCCTAAAGCAAAAAATAAAAATAGAGATGTCAATGGAAACTATCAATCAGACCGGTTTTAGAATTGACAGTTTTCTACAGTATTATTTAGTTTTGGGACCTGAGTGCAGGTCTACAATAAGGGGCTATATTTTACATCACATGGGAAGTCTGAACTTGACCTGTTTGCTCTAATCACTGGGATTGACCAACAGAAACAGATGAATACATACCATCATACAGAACACAACACAAGGCACTTTGTCCCTAAACAAAAGAAATCAAAGTTTCTCTTTGTTCAGCTGTAGATTAAATGTTATTGTCGTGAAAAGATCACATACCAAATTTAATTTGCTTCCACAAGATGGTTCATATAGAGAAAGCTATGTTTAGCCACAAAAGATATTGTAATGAACAAATTTAAATGACTCACTGCATTTAAGTAAATTTATCGGGAATATTTTGGTGCTAAATTTTTTTCTCCACTTTTTTATTAGTTATTTACTTCATTTACATTTCAAATGCTTTCCCAAAAGTCCCCTATCTCCTCCACCCCCCTTCCCTACCCACCCACTCCCACTACTTGGCCCTGGTGTTTTCCCTGTACTGGGGTATAAAAAGTTTGCAAGACCAAGGTGCTTCTCTCTCCACTGATGGCCGACTAGGCCATCTTCTGATACATATGCAGCTAGAGACACAAGCTCCGGGGGAACTGGTTAGTTCATATTGTTGTTCCACCTATAGGGTTGCAGAGCCCTTCAGCTCATTGGGTACTTTCTCTAGCTCCTCCATTGGGGGCCCTGTGTTCCATCCAATAGCAGACTTTGGGCATCCACTTCTGTGTTTGCCAGGCACTGGCACAGCCTCACAAGAGACAGCTATATCAGGGTCCTTCCAGCAAAATCTTGCTGGCCTATGCAATAGTGTCTGCATTTGGTGGCTGATTATGGAATGGGCCCCCATGTGGGGCAGTCGCTGGATGGTCCATACTTTCATCTCAGCTCCAAACTTTGTCTTTGTAACTCGTTCCATGGGTGTTTTGTTCCCAATTCTAAGAAGGGGCAAAGTGTCCACACTTTGGTCTTCATTCTTCTGGAGTTTCACATGTTTTGCAAATTGTATCTTGAGTATTCTAAATTTCTGAGTTAATATCCAATCATCAGTGAGTGCATATCATGTGAGTTCTTTTGTGACTGGGTTACCTCACTCAGGATGATACTCACCAGATCCATCCATTTGCCTAGGAATTTCATAAATTCATTCTTTTTATTAGCTGAGTAGTACTCCATTGTGTAAATGTACCACATTTTCTGTATCCATTCCTCTGTCAAGGGACTTGTGGGTTCTTTCCAGCTTATGGCTATTATAAATAAGGCTGCTATAAGTGTAGTGGAGCATGTGTCCTTATTACCAGTTGGAACATCTTCTGGATAAATGCCCAGGAGAGGTATTGTGGGATCCTCTGGTAGTATTATGTCCAATTTTTTGAGTAACCACCAGACTGATTTCCAGAGTGGTTGTACAAGCTTGCAATCCCACCAACAATGGAGGAGTGTTCCTCTTTCTCCACATCCTCACCAGAATCTGCTGTCACATTAATTTTTGATCTTAGCCATTCTGACTGGTATGAGGTGGAATCTCAAGGTGGTTTTAATTTGTGTTTCCCTGATGATTAAGGATGCTGAACATTTTTTCAGGTGCTTCTCAGCCATTCGATATTCCTGAGTTAAGAATTCTTTGTTTAGCTCTGTGCCCCATTTTTTAATGAGGTTATTGGTTTTCTGGAGTCCATCTTCTTGAGTTCCTTACATATATTGGATATTAGTCTCCTATATGATTTAGGATTGGTAAAGAGCCTTTCCCAATCTGTTGGTGGCCTTTTTGTCTTATTGACAGTGTCTTTTGCCTTATAGAAGCTTTGCAATTCTATGAGGTCTTATTTGTCAATTCTCAATCTTACAGCACAAGCCATTGCTTTTCTATTCAGGAAATTTTCCCCTGTACCCATATCTTCGAGGCGTTTCTCCACTTTCTCCTCTATAATTTTCAGTGTCTCTGGTTTTATGTGGAGTTCCTTGCTCAACTTAGACTTAACCTTACTACAAGGAGATAAGAATGGATCAATTCTCATTCTTCTACATGATAACCACCAGTTGTGCCAGCACCATTTGTTGAAAATGCTGTCTTTTTTCTACTCGATGGTTTTAGCTCCCTTGTCAAAGATCAAGTGACCATAGGTGTGTGGGTTCATTTCTGGGTCTTCCATTATATTCCATTGGTCTACCTGTCTGTCGCTATACCAGTAAGTACCATGCAGGTTTTATCACAATTGCTCTGTAGTACAGCTTTAAGTCAGGCATGGTGATTCCACCATAGATTCTTTTATCATTGAGAAGAGTTTTTGCTATACTTTGTTTTTTGTTATTCCAGGAGAATTTGCAAATTTCCCTTTCTAATTCGTTGAAGAATTGAATTGGAATTTTGATGGGGATTGCATTGAATCTGTAGATTGCTTTCGGCAAAATAGCCATTTTCACTATATTGATCCTGCCAATCTATGAGCATGGGAGATCTTTCCATCTCTTTGATTTCTTTCTTCAGAGCCTTGAAGTTCTTATCATACAGATCTTTCACTTCCTTAGTTAGAGTCACACCAAGGTATTTTATATTATTTGTGACTGTTGTGGTGCTAACATTTTTGAGTTGTTCTAAAGACATAATTACTTCATTATTGTTTTGTTACAGGGCCCCCTATGTACCAGGATGACCTGGAATTTCTGATCCTCATGTTTCTACCTCTGTAGTCCTGAATTTTATGTGTACACCATCACATCGGGTTTCTCCAGTTCCTGAAACAGGGCTTTACGAGTGTGAGGCAAGCTGAGTCACAACCATAACCAAAGAAACAAATGCACTGTATAAGAAACTTTCACAGAAGCAAGTATAAAAAGGCAAATTCATCATTAATCTTAACATTTCTAGACACATTTTCTAGTGGCTTACATATTAAACTTGTCCATAATCTATTCATCCAAAACTTTTAACTATTTCACATTTTTTACTTCCTTTTGAAAATATTTGATATACTTGAAAAAACTGACTTTAGAGTCTAGGCTTTCAGATCTATCATCATAGCCTGAACACTCTTCATATAATTTATAGAAAGTTTTTGTAAACATAATTACATTAATTTTGCAATACTATTCACATGGTCATAATTTTCCTAAACCTGATCAGCTAGAAGACTGTGGACAATTCACTTTGTATACAAATACTTTGTGCACCCAAATTTATCAAAATGTATGGTTATAGTCTAATAATAATTATAGAATTGTCCAACTAGTAGGCCAAGATTCTTTACTTTTTCCCATTCTTCATGTATATCATGGTATAAAAGCATACATTGTTAATGTCAGATATATCATTGATTGATTATTTATTCTATCAAAAGGATGAGGTGGATGCTCTTGAATTTACTGTCCCTGATATGAAATTTTGTCATTGATTAAAAAAAGGATCATTCTTGATAAGGTACAGTTCTAAGAGAATGAAATGATACAAAACATTTGTATGGCCTAATGCTTCAACTAATCTGATTTTAAATCACAATTTACCTAAAGACAAGTTATGTGTTCTTCGCTTTGTATCTTGATGATTTGGATTGTTTTGTGTTTTCATCTTTTAAAAAATGTAGGTTTTTGAGAAGAAGAACTATCTCCTTGGATTATTTTGAAGATTAAAATGAGTTAACAAATTGAAAGCTAAGTGGGGAGTGAATACTGGTGCAGGTCAATAAGCCCAGTACTTGGGAGGAATGTGAGGTGGAGGCCAGCTTGCTTAAATAATAAGACCCTCTCTCAAAAAAGAAAAGAAAAGATGGAAATGAAGAGGTATAGGCATTAAAAAGAGAGAAGATGGAGAGAAAGAAGGAAAAAGATGAGTGAGAGAAATGAAGAAGAGAGGACCAAGGAGGAGCGGAAGGAAAAGAAGAAGGGAGGAGAGGAGAGAACATGAGAGGGAAGGGGACGGGGGGCATGGTTGGGGGCAGGTCTGGTAGATAGAGTCCAGTTGTAGATATTACTGCTTTAGTTGCTTGAGAAAGGCCATCGCCCTGTCTTCCCAAACCGTAAGCACTTCACTACTGTATTTAATCACAAATTTGGTGCACATATTTCTTTACAGCCAACATTAGAATGCACATATGCTTTGTCTACTCTGCATATTAACAAAACAAAATTGCCAGCAATTTTAGGGATCATATATTTTAAATTGCCACTGATGGGTAGGATGGCAGGATCTTTTGCTTTTAGGAAGAGATGTCTAAACATTCATATTGTTCAACACAACTGTTTAACAGCAGTTGATCATCTTCCTAGAGGTAAAATGACTTTATCTAGCATCTTAAACTCCAACATAATAGATCTCTTGCATTGTACCATCTATTTGGTCAGGCCTCTGGGTTGAACAGACATTCATTGTTTACCAGTTATGTACTATTTCTGAGGTGATATGGAGAACAATATGCTTCATGGCTGCACTGTGGAAACAAAACAATAATGCTAGCCTCAATATTTTGCTAATTCCTGTTCCTCCCCACCCTTAGACGTGCACAAAGGTGTAGCAAAATTCATCAGTGCCCCCACCCAGAGAAGTGTAATAGAAAGCACAATGCACAGGTCATTCCTTCTCTATGACCTGCTCAACTAAAGAAGAGGATTCCAACTCTGGAGCAAGGAGGTCAAGCCAAATAATAAAGCATTAAAGATGAGTAGATAGCGCTTCGCAAACAAAGGGTTTCATGCCTGCTTCACAAGCTGGTAGAAAAGAAAGCACTTCATGGGAGTTGGAGAAAAGACATACTTGAAGAATACAAATGACACAGGAAAGTTCATGGGGGTGATAGTTATGCTCATTGCCTTGGCTATGCGATAGTTTCCTGATTAAACACATACAGCAGAAAAATTCAAATTGCACCTCTAAACATATGGTTTCAATTATGTTGATCAGAAACAGATATGGGCAGTGAGAAAAAAAGTAAAGAGAGAAAAGGGAACCAAGAAAGACGTGCCATCCATTATGTTCCAATGAAATGCCAGAGAAAATGCCCATGGTAGCTGTCTATAGAGGCAGACAAGGTCTTCTGGCATCATAGGAGCATCTAGTCTCTACTGAGCGATGAGACATGTAATGAGGTGTTGAACTCTGAAGTGATGAGAGAGCAGCCAAGGAATCTTCTGGTTTTCTAGAGTCCTGTGGCAAAAACAAAATGTGGCAGTCCACATTCCACTACGGGAACCATTGAGTGGGCAACTGGTGGAGTAAAGACTATTTCACCTGCTTACTGTATCCCCCAGTGATAGCAGTGACCTGTGGCAATTTCCTTCTCACCCAGCAATAGCTGGTCTTTCATGACTTGTGTGTACTTCTATTTCTCACCCTTTATCCTCAAACTCTTCCACCCACCATCACTAGATAGAAGAAAATGATTATAGGAGAGAGGGGAGGGAGGGAGAGAGAGAGAGAGAGAGAGAGAGAGAGAGAGAGAGAGAGAGAGAGAGAGAGAAACTGAACCTGATTTCTTTCTTTTGTTTGTCCTTTGACCATGGCTGCTCACCCAACCCCCTTGAATGAACAACAACCACATACTGATGTATCAAAGCTCTAGCACTCACATACCCTCTGAAAAGTTCCCAGAATTCCAGGCATCCCACAATCACAGAAACTATCTGCATATGGTAAAACCATACTTCTGCTATAGCATGAATCATAGTCTCTGCTGACAGTCTGAAGCATCCCCACATCCCTACACCTGGGATTCAAATGAAGACATGTTTTTATAATATTTCTGTGTTTTGAAAAGAAACCAAAATTCCCGAATTGTCACCACAACCATATCCTTGATTTACTCTAGTTAAATTCTCTGGAACTCTGATGCTACCAAAATATGGCATGTGATAGAAGCTGAATTGGCATGGTTGAAGAAAATATTATTTGTCTCACTTATAATGTAATGATTTAGGGATGAGAATGCCTGTATTTATTGAGGAATATTCTAATTGAGGAGAATACAAATTAAAAGGTAAGATTTTCAAGTACAGTTTTGTGAGCCTACTTCATAACTTGATATAGGGGATATAATTATATTTTGTTGTGAAAACATAATTTGGAGGGAGGGAGGAAAGAGGGAGAGAGGGAAGGAAGAAGGGGAAAGGGGAGGGAGGGGGGACAGAGGGAGGGGGAAGGGAGCAAACTAAAGTAAATCACTAGCAATCACTCAAAATAGCAAGTGAGGGAGAACAATATTAAATTTTACCATTAAGTATGGAGAGACCTCAAGGGATAGAGAAATAGCTAAATAGTTAAGAGCACTGGCTATTCTTCCAGAAGATTCAAGCTCCATTTTCAAAACCCACATATGCTTCATATAACTTTCAGTGACTCTAGTTTCAAGGGATCCAATGCCTTCTTTTAACCACAGCAGGTGTTAGGCATGCACATGATGCAGACATTAATGGAGGCAAAATGCTCATGCACATAAAATATAAATAAATGTTTAATTTTAAAAAGAGACCTGTATCCATTACTCTGTTGGGGGACTTCTGGGTTGTTTTCAGTTTCTGGCTATTATAAATAAGTCTGCTATGAACATAGAAGAGCATGTGTCCCTGTAATACGTTCGAGCATCTTTTGGGTATATGCCTAGGAGTGGAATAGCTGGGTCCTCAGGTAGTACTATGTGCAATTTTCTGAAGAACTGTTAAACTGATTTCCAGAGTGGTTGTACCAGCTTGCAATCCCACCAGCAATGGAGGAGTGTTCCTCTTTCTCCACACCCTCTCCAGCATCTGCTGTCACCTGAGTTTTTATTCTTAGCCATTCTGACTGGTGTGAGGTGGAATTTCAGGGTTGTTTTGATTTGCATTTCCTTGATAACTCAGGATGGTGAACGTTTTTTTTTTAATACTTTTTATTAGGTATTTTCCTCGTTTACATTTCCAATGCTATCCCAAAAGTCCCCCATACCCTCCCACCCACTCCCCTACCCACCCACTCCCACTTTTTGGCCCTGGCGTTCCCCTGTACTGGGGCATATAAAGTTTGCAAGTCCAATGGGCCTCTCTTTGCAGTGATGGCCTACTAGGCCATCTTTTGATACATATGCAGCTAGAGTCAAGAGCTCTGGGGTACTGGTTAGTTCATAATGTTGTTCCACCTATAGGGTTGCAGATCCCTTTAGCTCCTTGGGTACTTTTTCTAGCTCCTCCATTGGGGGCCCTGTGATCCATCCAATAGCTGACTGTGAGCATCCTCTTCTGTGTTTGCTAGGCCCTGGCATAGTCTCACAAGAGACAGCTATATCTGGGTCCTTTCAGTAAAATCTTGCTAGTATATGCAATGGTGTCAGCGTTTGGAAGCTGATTATGGGATGGAACCCTGGATATGGCAGGCTCTAGATGGTCCATCCTTTTGACACAGCTCCAACCTTTGTCTCTGTAACTCCTGCCATGGGTGTTTTGTTCCCAATTCTAAGGAGGGGCATAGTGTCCACACTTCAGTCTTCATTCTTCTTGAGTTTCATGCATTTAGCAAATTGTATCTTATATCTTGGGTGTCCTAAGTTTCTGGGCTAATATCCACTTATCAGTGAGTACATATTGTGTGAGTTCCTTTGTGATTGGGTTACCTTACTCAGGATGATACGGGTGCTTACTGATCAGTCAAAACTCTTCAGTTAAGAATTCTTTGTTCAGCTCTGTATCTAATTTTTAATAGGGTTGTTCAGTTCTCTGGAGTCTAACTTCTTGGGTTCTTTGTATATATTGGATATTAGCCCACTATTGCATGTGGGGTTGGTGAGGATCTTTTTCAAATCTGTAGGTTGTGGTTTTGTCCTTTTAATAGAGTTCTATGCCTTACAGAAGCTTTTAAATTTTATGAGATCCCATTTGCCTATAGTTAATCTTAGAGCCTGAACCATTGGTGTTTTGTTCATGAAATTTTCCCCAGTGCTAATGTGTTAGAGGCTCTTTACCTTCAATTAGATTCAGTGTGACCAATACAGATGCAGATGTTCATTGCCAAACACAGGACTGAGCATGGTGATTCCAATGGAGAAGTTAGGGGAAGGACGGAAGGAACTGAAGGTGTTTGCAAGCCCATAGGAAGAACAGCAATATCAACCAACCAAACTTCCCAGAGTTCCCAGGGACTAAACCACCCATCCAGGAGTACACATTGAGAGACCCATGGCTCTGGCATCAATGGGAGGAGAGGCCCTTGGTCCTGTGAAGGCTCAATGCCCATTCTAGTGGAATATTAGGGTGGTGAGGCTGGAATGGGTGGGTGGGAGCTCCCTTATAGAAGCAGGGGTGGGGGCAACAGGGGGTTGGGGAGAGAAAACTAAGAAAGGGTAAACATAGTATCTAGCACAGGGTCTACTGGCATGTGATAGAAGCAAAAGAATGTGGAGAGACTGGAAGAAGATGATACAAAGAAAAGCAATTTCCAAAAAAATTCAGGGGATTGGGTCTGCACTTTCCAGACAATTTAGTCTTTACCCAACATTTAATTTTTATTTTAAAAGGGGTGTTTCTAGTTTGATAGTAGATTCCACAGTATTTGGAATTATATTTCAGCAGATCTCTGGAGTTGTTTTAACCTTGCTATTCAATGTCATACTTTGTGCACAGTTTCTTACAATTGCCACCCAAAAAGAGCTCAAGTGTGCACCACTCTTCTCAATCCAGCCCCACAATAACTAAATAGCACTTTAGCTTATCAAACTCTTGTTTTCCAGCCCCATAATAATTACATGGAATTTACACTGTACAATATATCTTACATAATGCTATCTCGTTTATTCCTCACAAAAGAGACTTCTGTAACAAGCATAGTTATCTCTCTTTTTAGATGTGTAAAGATCAATATTTTGGGGATAGAAACACTTGTTTTAATTCACGATCCAATACATGTGAAAATCTACATTTTTTACCTGGGGTTTTTCTGGATACCATATTGCCTAACTGTTATCACCTGACATCCTTAAAGAATGAAGATAAAATAAAAATAAAAATTCTGTGACAGAGAGGAAGAAGGACAAGCTACCTCTATAAAGGATTTTACATGGGATAGCATTTATTGCCCTTGAATGTTAAAAGAGAATCTTTCCTTTTTTAGAGGGAGGGGAAGGGTGATTTGGGCTATGCCGCTTCACATTCATCCCAGGAACCAGCAAGATACTCGAGATGATCTCACACATCTCCCATTCCTTAGTAAAGTTCGTTCCCTGGAGCTACAGTGCTAGAAAGAATTTTTTTAATGGAGAAAATAGTTAAGCTTTCTCACAGAGCAAATCCCCCAAGTGATTTGTCATAAAGAAGAACTCTAACACAACCTTTTCCCCCCACCCAAAAAGTACTGATATAATTTTATCACAGATCAGCTTTCATGATCCCAAGAGCTGGCTCAGAAGAGGAAGCATACCTATTTGATTTTATTCAGTTCCTACAACCACACATTTGAGTCATACTGAGAACAAGTTTCCACTTTGCCACACATGAGAGGCTATGTATTTCAGACAATGAAGCTTAGGTCTCTTAGAATGGGAGATCTTTACTTGCTGATGGGTTTCATTATTTTCTTCTTGATTGAGAAGGTCAAGGTACCTTTTCAGAGTAGGATTAGATAAACAGTAGGTGTCAGAAATCAAGGATACCTGGCTGATATTCAAAATGGATTTGTAGAAGAGACAGGGATGGTATACAGAAGATCAGGAATTTGAACAGAGGTGTATATCAATGGGGGATGGGAAACTGGGGGTAGCCACCAGCAAGTCTAAGATGCCAGGAAAGCAAGAGACTCACTGGACCAAATGTGGATGAGATTAGCTGCATTGCCCAACAAAGGGGAGGGAGAACCTGTCAAAACCATATCCAGAGGTTAGGCAAGGCCCCAAGTTGAATGAGGCCACCCATTCATCTCCAAATTTTTAACCCAAAATTGCTCTTGTCTAAAGAAAATACAGGGACAAAGTGTGGAACATATACTGAAGAAAAGGCCATTCAGAGACTTCCCCACCTGAGGATCCATCCCATATTCAGACACCAAACCAGAAACTACTGTGGACATCAAGAAGTGCCTGGTGACAGCAGTTTGATATAGCTATCTCCTGAGAGGCTCTGCCAGATGTTGATGTAGATGCTTGCAGCCAACCATTGGACTCAGCACAGGGTCTCCAATGGAGGAGATAGAGAAAGGACTAAAGGACCTGAAAGGGCTTGCAACACCATAGGAAGAACAACAATATCAACCAATCAGACCCCTACTCCAGAGCTTCCAGGAACTAAATCGCCAACCAAAGAGTACACATGGAGAGACCCACGGCTCCAGCTGCATATGTAGCAGAGGATGGCCTTGTCTGCCATCAATGGGAGGAGATTCCCTTCTTCCTGTGAAAGCTCAATGCCCCAATGTAGGGGAATTTGAGGGCAGTGAGGTAGGTGTGGGTGGGTGGGTAGGTGAGAACCCTCATAGAAGCAGGGAGAGGGGGATGGAGGATAGGGGTTTCCAGAGCGGAAATTGAGGAAGGGGATAACATTTGAAATGTAAATAAAGAAAATATCCAATGAAAAAAAGAATGTAGAAGCAGGGACCTGAGTGTGCTTTTGTGGGTGAGGATGAGTGAGGGTGTGTGAGGGTGTGGGGCTGGAGAGTGATGTTGGCTGTTCCCCCCATGTTTTCTGAGGCAGGTTCTACAGGTTCTGTCTGGCACTGATTCTGAACCTCACAGATTCAACCAAACTGGCTGACTAGCATGCCTCTCCAACTCTGGGATTTTAGGTCTGACATTATACCTAGCATATTAGGGTGGATGTTAGGGATCTGAACACAGGGCTTTATCTTTGCATAAACATCACCTACTGGGCCAACACTAAATTCTCCCTAGCTGTAGATATTTTAATATGAGGACTTGTTAATTGCATGAGTCTAGCTTTTCTCTACCTTTCAGTTTACCTTGCTCTGTTCATACTGACACTCTAATTGTGTTCAGCCAAAACAGCTAAAGGGTGAAAATGTTGGCTTGGAAGGGTTTTACTCAGGAGGAAAATAATTGAAAAGGTGCTAAACTAAGCATTTTGATGATTTTTTGCCACAAAATAGAATCATAAATATTCATATGTGACCTGTTTAATAGTCATATTTATACATCTGATGCTTGGTTATTAGGGGAGATCACAATCGAATAATTAATCATATTCTTGATAGGCCAGGCTCCATAGTGTCAAATTTCCAGAGTGACCTTCTGATGCAGAGATCTTAACACTGCTGTTAATACAGTGAAATTTTCAAAAACTGTCAAAATGTAAAATTATTGTTTTATATTCCTAAGTAATTATCGTGGCTCTGTTCTCTCACATCCACTTTAGGCTCATTCCCACCATTTACTTGGTTCATCTCACCTTCATCAGTATGAAGCCTTTCCTTGCTTACTCTTTTTGTTTGTTTGGTTGGTTGTTATTTTTTTTTTTTTTAAGAGAGAGATTTTTTTCATTAGATATTTTCTTTGTTTACATTTCAAATGGCATCCCCTTTCCCGGGTTTCCTCCCTGAAAATCCCCTATCCTATCCCCCATCCCCCTGCTCACCAGCCCATCCACTCCCACTTCCCTGTCCTGGCACTCCCCTCCACTGGGGCATCTAATGTTCACAGGACCAAAGGCATCTCCTCTCATTGATGTCCAGCAAGGTCATCCTCTGTTACATATGTGGCTGAAGCCATGGGTCTCTCCATGTGTACTCTTTGTTTGGTGGTTTAGTCTCTGGGAGCTCTGGGGACACTGGTTGGATCATATTATCATTTCTCCTATGGGCCTGCAAACACCTTCAGCTCCTTTGGTCCTTTCTCTTGCTCCTCCATTGGGGCTCTTATGTTCAATCCAATGGTTGGCTGAGAACATCCACCTCTATATTGTTAGGCACTGGCTGAGCCTCTCAGGGGACAGCTATATCAGGTTCCTATCAGCAAGCACTTGTTGACATCCACAATAATGTCTAGGTTTGGTAACTGTATATGGGATGGATCCCCAGGTAGGGCAGTCTCTGGATGGCCTTTTCTTCAGACTCTACCCCACATTTTGTCTCTATATTTCCTTCCATAGGAATTTTGTTCCCCCTTCTATAAGGACTGAATTTTCCACACTTTGGTCTTCCTTCTTCTTGAGCTTCTTCTGTGAATATCTTGGGTATTCGAGCTTCTGGGTTAATATCCACTTATCAGTGAGTGCATACCATGGGTGTTCTTTTGTTATTGGGTTACCTCATTCAGGATATTTTCTAGTTCCATCTATTTGCCTAAGAATTTCATGAATTAATTGTTGTTAATAGTTGAGTAGTACTGCATTTTGTAAATATACCACATTTTCTGTATCCATTACTCTGTTGAGAGACATCTGGGTTCTTTCTAGCTTCTGGCTATTAAAAATAAGGCTGCTATGAACATAGTAGAGTGTATGTCCTTATTACATGTTGGAGCAATTCTAGGTATATGCCCTAAGATTAAGAATTAGCAAATGGAACCTCATAAAATTGCAAAGATTCTGTAAGGAAAAGGACACTGTCAATAGGACAAAATGGCAACCAAAAGATTGGGAAAAGATCTTTTCTAGTCTTATATCTGATAGAGGGCTAATATCCAATATATACAAAGAACTCAAGAAGTTAGACTCCAGAAAACCGAATAACCCTATTAAAAATCTTGATAAAGAGCTAAACAAAGAATTCTCATCTGTGGAATATGGTATGGCTGAGAAGCACATAAAGAAATGTTTATCATCTTTGATCATCAGGAAAATGCAAATCAAAACAACCCTGAGTTTCCACCTCACACCAGTCAGAATGGCTAAGATCAAAAACTCAGGTGACAGCTGATGCTGGAGAGGGTGTGGAGAAAGAGGAACATTCCTCCATTGCTGATGGGATTGCAAGCTGGTACAACCACTCTGGAAATCAGTCTGGCAGTTTCTCAGAAAATTGACATTGTACTACCAGAGAACCCAGTTATGCCATGCCTTGCTTATTCTTTAAAAATATGTGTTTATTTCATTCTTAGATGAAAATATAAACTACTTCTTTGACTTTTTTAAACAGGCCAGCCCTTCATGTTAAGACCATCTATCTTCCCACTATGATAACACAGTGTTTTGTGATGTTAGCATGATATACATAGTCACTGAGTTCTGAGAACTCTATTAAAGAGCTAATTGAGAGTTAATTGATGCCCTGGGCACTTTAGAATTAAGAATAAGCTGATACATTTTTTTGGAAACCTTCCAGAAAAGGTGTCCATGCTCTAGGTCTTTAAATGGAAAACAGAGAACCATTACTGAACAGACAAATCAACTTACTAATTGAAAGTAAAAGAGTATGTCTGTTGAGATTTAATATTGTATGCAGCCCCTTCAAGGTTCATATAGGTCGTCATAGATTACGTGAATACTTAACACTTTGTTTCACATGATAAATTGTACTCTCTGGGAAGTCTAAGTTTAGTAGACATAGGATTCCCATTTTATAGAGTTAGCTGTGTGACTAAACTGTGCATAAAAGTGCTCTTTCTCTTTGCATCTATATAAGTGCACTCCACAAAAAGCCCCAGATGTTGTAAGACCTCTGCTACGCAGGTCTTGCTTCTGTTATTTCTCCTCACATCCCAATGGTATTCTCCTTTTAGTCTTTGATTCCTCTCAGTTGTAGCTCAGCTCATCTTAATACTGGGGACATGCCAGGTTACACTTTGTTCACCTGTGTTTTAGCCAAAGTCAAGTACAGAAATTGGGATGAGCACATATCAGAATAAAACACATCTTGAGGAGATCAAACAGTAGAAAGAAAATTATTTGAAGAATAGCCAGTCAGGGTGAAGGGCAGAGACTGACCTAAGCATCCTGTGATGTTGATAACCCTATAACTTCCCTAACTTGCTCTTCTTGAGATAAGTCACAGGGACTGCCATAGAGTCATCATTCTGTCATCCAGAGGAGACAACTTAGCTCTCTATTCTTTGCAACCACAAAGAAAGAAAAGTAAAATACTGTTAGAATATTAACCCTGGGGAAGGTGGTTCAAAAATAGCCAGCCATGTTCCTATGTAACTGTGTAGAAGACCAGCAAAACAAAGGTGTCTCTAAGTACCAGTGATGGTGTAAGATGATCCTAACCAAGAAACAAATTTGGAAATCTGTTTCTATAATCCTTTTGTTATTTCTATAACCAGTCTGCCACACTTCAGTTTGATACTGAAAAGGAAAAAAAAAAAACTGCAAATTTACAGTTGGGCAGTTACATATGCTGTTTGTTATTCTTAATCCCTTTCATTCCTGAGAAGTCACAAAAATGACAATTCCTAAGGTTATTCTACAATCATGAAATAAAAAATTTAAGTCTTATAAATTATAGGCTAAGTTGCAAAACATGCTTGAGAGCTACCAAAAGGTACCCCCCCCAAAAAATATAAATGTATCCCTTGTGAAGTAATTAAAGTGAACACACACACATATCACTAGAGTATTGCCTTTGTAATTAGTAATTTGTGCTTTATTTTAATAGAAATATTACAATGATAGACAACTACTTAGCAGTTGTACTGATGTCCAGTGACCTTTTGAGGCTGGTATGGTATATGCTAGATATTGTGATCATGTGTCTAAGCTGTTTTCTCTTTATCCCAATACATTTCAATTGAAAAAAATTACAGGGGAGGGTATGGGGGACTTTTGGGATAGCATTGGAAATGTAAATGAGGAAAATACCTAATAAAAAATATAAAAAAGAAAACATCAAAAAAATTACAGATAATTGCACTTATAGATGTATAGAGTGCTTATAGCTTTCCATAACATTTCTACATTCATTTACATTTATTAAAGTAACCTACATCTCAATACTTTAAAAGTTTTACATTTATAACATGCTGACAATTAGCACATACTAATATATTAACTATAGACTTTAATCAAATGTCAGGAATACTTCTACTGTGATAAGGATTTTGTCACAGAACTCCATTTATAATAATACTAAGTAGCAAGTTTCTTTAGATATTTATAAATATCTTAATGACATTTAAATTGAGAACTATTTCTAAAAGAACTGAGAGAAAAGACAAATGCTTATTAAGTAAGAAAATAATTAGGATTCTTGTATCATCCCCTTTATTTGAATGTCTAATAGATCCATCTCCATACCTGACATTCTAATTTAGCTACAATGCAGCAACTCCAGCATTGTGGTAATAGAATATTGATTGTACAGTGTTCAAAGACAAAGAACTTACATTGATGTACATTTTATATATGCATGATATTACAACACAATATACATGCCAATAATTTTCACAAAAATGAACTCTACTCCCCCTGTGGTCAATGGCAACTTAATTATAAAGTAGTCATTTCTTTGATGGAACACTTTATTGAGCATTAACCTAGAACATAACTGAACATGCTGATCTCAGAGTACTGTAGAGAAAGAGCACATTGAAAATACACTTATGAAGTTCACTCAAGCATACTATTTTCTAATTTCATTACTAAGATTTTTATTCTCATTATGAATATGTAAGAGAACTTTCTTGGGGAGAATATAGTTTATGGAATACAAGTATTAACACTATATTCTGTATTGCAGCACATAAAAAATTAAGGCTAGGTTTATTAAGGCAGTGACTTTTTTTTACTTCTCATGAGACCTTTTTCATAGATACACTGTTAATGCCTGTTATAAAGAGCTTACTCATGAAGAAAATAAGGAAGACATGTTGTTTTATTCACTTGTGAATGCAAACAGAAGACTTAATAAGAATTGTAACTAGAAACCAGAAGGTAATGTTGGCATAAAGATCAACAAGTCCTTGTTTTAGAGAAGTGGACAGTGAGAGACAAAGAACAGGTAGTAAAGTCTTTAAAAACTGGAGTGGTGAGGAGGCTATTAAACTTTATGACCAACTGCCACCCAATATGAGTCTGCTTCCGACATCCTTGACAGATACTGATGTAGCATCTGCCTGAAAGTCTTCAGGACAGCTATTTCACAAGAATCATATTTTCTGTAGTGAGGCAAAACTAATTTCTGTGTCTTAATTTAGTCTCATGTGACTGGTGAAAGCCCAAGGAAGACAATTTCTATGAAGTTCATTATGACAAAACAAATCGCAATGTTCTCAGTTTACCTATTCCATGGCCCTAGTTCTAGGACTGTCTCTAATGGGATATTCAAAGCCCAAAGACAAATTAGGAATGCCTTTGGATTTGTTAATTAGAAATGCAGATTTATAATTCACTTAAGTTGTGGACACTTTCTAGTGATAAATTAAAATATTTGAAAGATGTTAAGAGAATAGATTTAAGTGTAATCACATTAAATACTGAGTGATGTGATGTGTATACTTAAAAACTAAAAATGAAAAGAATATCATCTAAAACCTTTAATTTGGCAGAACGAGTCTTTATATCATTGACAATCAGCATTTTAAATCTCATACAAAGTTGGAGAACAGTGGTAGTTATTACAGACATCAGACTTGCACAAATATATATCATATATCCAACAGTAAACTACATATTATCACAGTAAGTATGCATATATATATATATATAATCTATATATATCTATGTCTAATATACATAGAAAGAGCATGTCTTAGATATAGATATAGGTATAGATATAAATATTAAGGTTTTAATTATCAAGATTGTCAATAATGATAAATTTTGATGCTGTTTTAAATCTAAGAACTCATCATTATACCATACATGTAATGAAACATTTGTAGAGAGTGAAAGAGGTCCAAATGGACCATACTTTTACAGAAAAGATGGGAGGGGCTCTGAAGCTCCTTCGTTTGTACAAAGGATTAGAGGCCCCAAAGGACCACATATTTGTAGAGAATGTGGAAAGTTTCCTGAATTTTTTGCAAGAAGAGTTGTTTTAAGGAACCAGGAGTTAAACAAACCAAATAAAAAGGTAAGCAAGATCTGTAAAGTGATTCCAAGAGTTGTATCACTTGGTTTTTTTGTTTGTTTGTTTAATAAAAACCAAAGTTTAGAGAAGCTGTGTGAATGGGAGAATTTCCTTTCTTTCTTTCTTTCTTTCTTTCTTTCTTTCTTTCTTTCTTTCTTTCTTTCTTTCTTTCTTTCTTTCTTTCTCTCTCTCTCTCTCTTTCTTTCTTTCTTTCTTTCTTTCTCAATTAGAAAATTCTTCATTAACATTTCAAATGCTATCCCCTTTCCTAGTTTCCTCTCTGAAAATCCCCTATACCCTTCCCTCCTCCCCCTGCTCCACAACCCACCCACTTCTACTTCCTGGCCCTGGCATTCCCCTATACTGGGCCATATAATCTTCACAAGACCAAGGGCCTCTCCTCCCATTGATAGCCAACTAGGCCATCCTCTGCTACATATGCATCTAGAGACATGAGCTCTGGGAGGTACTGGTTAGTTCATATTGTTGTTCCACCTATAGGGTTGCAAACCCCTTTAGCTCCTTGGGTACTTTTTCTAGCTCCTCCATTGGGGGCCCTGTGTTCCATCCAATAGATGACTGAGCATCCACTTCTGTATTTGCCAGGAACTGGCATAGCCTCGTATGAGACAGCTATATCAGGGTCCATTCAGCAAAATATTGCTGGCATATGCAATAGTGTCTGCATTTGGTGGCTGATTATGGGATGGATCCCCGGGTGGGGTAGACTCTGGATGGTCCATCCTTTCCTCTTAGCTCCAAACTTTGTCTCTGTAACTCCGTCCATGGGTATTTTGTTCCCTATTCTAAGGAGGAATGAAGTATCCACACGTTGGTCTTCCTTCTTCTTGATTTTCTTGTGTTTTTCTTGTGTTGTATTTCGGGTATTCTAAGTTTCTGGGCTAATATCCACTTATAAGTGAGTGCATATCAAGTGACTTCTTTTGTGATTGAGTTACCTCACTTAGGATGATATTCTCCAGAGACATCCATTTGCCCAAGAATTTCACAAATTCATTGTTTTTAATAGCTGAGTAGTACTCCATTGTGTAAATGTACCACATATTTTGTATCCATTCCTCTGTTGAGGAACATCTGGGTTCTTTCCAGCCTCTGGCTATTATAAATAAGGCTGCTATTAACTCTACACAGCCCACAATTTCCATGAGTCAGCTCCCTTTCTCATCCAGATGCTGTCAAAGTACTTTCTTATGTTTATTTCTCATCCTGAGCAGAGTTAACACAGGCTATTTAGCTTGACTCATGGCCTAGAAGAAGCAAGCAGGGCTATCATTGCTGCCTCTGTTTAGCCCACTCCTGGCTGTTGAGAAGACACTGTGTTGGGCAAGAGTACTTGTTCCTTAGTTTTTAAGTGAAACTTACATGCTTTGAAAGTCTGTAAATTTTGTGTAATATAGTTTAAATATGAAGCTACAACCTTTCTAGTCACAGATAGGTACTGTATTAAATGTACTAATACAAACTTATAATGTTTACTTACAAAGTAGTCATTTAAAAGACACAACCAGTTATTAAGCAACATTTGATTTTGTCAAACTTTATCCTAAATTAGTCAAAATTTTGAAATCCAAACAGTAGAAAACATATAAATTTTTATCAAAACATGAAAGTTTGACACAAAGAGCTGTGAAGTCTATTTAATAGCTTCTTAATTAGACACAGGAATTGGATTCTAGCTTTACTTTGGTATATTTATATTAGAATACTCACACTATGGAAATAGATAAAATTTTCTCATTCTCAAAATGTAATTTTAGTATTTGAATGAAGACTTAATTTTTCTCCTGCATTCTTTTGAGCCTTAGTATAGTGTATCTTAGAGACAGTTAAATACAGAAAAGTCCAACAGTTAAATTATTTTGGTTTTATATTATCCAAAAATACAGCCAGACATTTTACACACACACACACACACACACACACACACACACACACACACACACACACACACACACATACAGGGGGTGGGGGCGCTAAGGTGTCCGGGATGGAGACGGACAGAAAAAACAGATAATATTCTCTGACAGTAAAATGTTACACAAAGAACACAGATATTTTAAACAACAACCCAGATCTACCTGTATCATGCTAATTATTACTGGCTCTATGTATACTCCTCTTTAAAAGATTGCTAGGTAGTAGATATTTACAAGTCTGTGCACACTTACTTAATTTTCAAAATTATTCTACATTTTTATTTGTGTTTTGGCAAAACTTTATAAGGAATTATTATCTGCTATTTGATAGCTGTCTTTTTGTAAAACTTTCTGTTAACTTCTAGAGGACAGCTTCTGAGAATAGAACTTTTCATTTTAGATATGCTAGGTCATTGTCTACAGGACAAGCAGAATGAACCTCAGGTATGCCTAACTTAAGAGCCACTTCTTATCTCAGTTGCTTAAGTTGGGCCAAGAGAGTTTATTGGGACTAACTTGCTATCTGTCCTTTGTCTTTCCTTCCCCCAAAGTAGGACCAAATCAGAACCACCAGGATGAATCTTTCCCTGACATTAGAGGACAATAGAGAACAAACCACAAGATAATTAATCAGCAATGCCTTCAAAGTTTGACTTAGTACATTTAATATATTTCATACCTGTGTCTAGAAATGTTGCAGCTTTGGGGACAGCAGAAGTAGTCATAAATGAAATAAAATGACATTGGGCATGGCAGCATGTTTGTGTGATCCCAGCACATGGAAACTGCAACAGGAGGATGTAGGTTTAAGGCCATCCTAGGCTTCCTGACAATACCATATCTCAAATCAGCAAGATGGAGCTTTCTGTACCAGCCTTTCCAAGAGTTATAAAACTGTTATTATGCATGGCTTTATAAGAACATGGCACTAACTAAATGTGTTCTAATCTTGCTCCTTACTTGTATTCTGTTTATTGCTCATTTCAGACATGCTCTACCTCAGAACTGAGATCTGGAAACAGACATGGAGAATTATAACAAGCCTGGCAGAAGCAAAGATATTCTACAGGAACACTTGAGCCTCTCAATTTATCAGACTATTGAAACAAGGGATCCAAACAAAATTGGAATTTGCTTGGGAATCTCAAGCTCAAAGAAGGAAAGAAAGAAAACTTGTCTCCCAGAAAGAGATTTCACACATTTCTAACAGTATATCAAACCATCACACCAATTCATGAGAATAGGTGCTTCTGGAAATGAACACTGAATGGGGCTGTGAAAGACTGGAAAGAAGCTGAAAATCCTGTATTTCATTTATTTAAATACAAAGGAAATGAAAGGACAAGGTGCTAACATGTTTCAGTTCTACTTGGCAAGAACACTCCTCCTGGATCCTGTTCACCTCTCTAGAGGTCAATAATGTAACAAAAGATATAACTTTTTATAACTTTTATCTTACTTGTGTATTGAGCTTTTAAAATTTATTTATTGAAATAGATTTTCTTCATATAATATATTCTGATTATAGTTTCTACTCCATCCAGATCCTCCTCAAACACATGCCAGGTCTTGCTCTCATTAAAAAGCAAATTATAAACAAGTTCTGAACTTCAAGAAAAACTTTAAAAAGTATTAAGTGTCAGGCATACAATTCTACTTCAGCCTAAATGTATGCATATGTTCAACAAAAGACACTCTAAAATGTTTCTGTATCCCTACATGGATGAGCACAAACCTGGAAGCAACCCAAAAGCCTATTTACTATATAATGCATAAATAAATCATGATTTTAACACCTTTAGTGAGACACAATTTGCATGTCATTGCGTCATCCAACTTAGCATGTGCTATCCTCTGATATTTAGTAAAATTACTGAGTTGCACAGCCACCACCACACTTCAGTTTTAGAATATTTTTACTACCTCTCAGGACAGAGGCATTGTACGAGAAATCTCTAATCCATTTTATTTCTCTATAAATGTGTCTATTTGTGATACACTGTAAAAATCTACAGCAAGGTTGCTATATCCTTTTTAAATAATATTGTAATTTTTGAGATTATAATGTAGTAACATTACATTACCTGCCCCTTTCCTACTTCCAAACCTTCTTATGTAACTTCCTGTTCTCTTTCCAAATCATTTCTTCTTTATGTATATGGTATATGTGTGTGTGTAGACATATACATATATCTGTTCATTCATAATGTCACCTGGGATAACCAGTTGTTATGGGATGACCAGTTGATATTCTCTTCTCTGGGGAAGGCTGTTTATACCACTCTCAGCACTTCTCAGCTATGTATAGTTGTTTGATAGAGGTCTCCTGAACCTTCTCCCATCTATGTTATCATACCATTCTTATTTAGGTCATGTTTAGGCAAACATGCTTCTGAGACATCATGAATACACCTTCTGAGATGCAATCTAACAGCAAAATTCCCTGTTTGTCTAGCTTTTAATATCTTTCTACTCCTCTTTTGCAATTATCCCTCACCCTCGGTTGAAAGACTATAAGTGTATCATTTAGGACTGGAATTCCCATCTCTGCACTTTGATTTGTTATGTTTTTTGGTAACAGTTTCTCTTTGCTGCAAAGAGAAGAATCCTTTTTTTATGAGCTTTTATCATTCTTTTTTTAATTAGGTATTTTCCTCATTTACATTTCCAATGCTATCCCAAAAGTCCCACATACCCTCCCCCACCCACTCCCCTACCCACCCACTCCCCTACCCACCCACTCCCCTACCCAACCACTCCCCTACCCATCCACTCCAACTTTTTGGCCCTGGCGTTCCCCTGTACTGGGGCATATAAAGTTTGCATGTCCAATGGGCCTCTCTTTCCAGTGATGGCCGACTAGGCCATCTTTTGATACATATGCAGCTAGAGTCAAGCGCTCCGGGGTACTGGTTAGTTCATAATGTTGTTCCACCTATAGGGTTGCAGATCCCTTTAGCTCCTTGGGTAATTTCTCTAGCTCCTCCATTGGGGGCTCTGTGCTCCATCCAATAGCTGACTGTGAGCATCCACTTATGTGTTTGCTAGGCCCCGGCATAGTCTCACAAAAGACAGATATATCAGGGTCCTTTCAGCAAAATCTTGCTAGTGTATGCAATGGTGTCAGTGTTTGGAGGCTGATTATGGGATGGATCCCTGGATATGGCAGGCTCTAGATGGTCCATCCTTTTGTCTCAGCTCCAAACTTTGTCTCTGTAACTCCTTCCATGGGTGTTTTGTTCCCAATTCTAAGAAGGGGCAAAGTGTCCACACTTTGGTCTTCGTTCTTCTTGAGTTTCATGTGTTTTGGGGGATAAGAACTATCCTTATCTGTGGGTATAAGAACAAATATTTAGAATGTGGTTAATGATTAATGCTAGTTTAGTAACGTGGCAGTTGTAGGTTCTCCTCAAAGATCCATGACTTTACTATGGCCAGGTTGTTGACTATTTCCAGTGACAGGCATGAGTTCCCTCTCACTGAGCAGGTCTTGAGTCTTGAGAGCTGTTGGTTACTGCAAAAGTTTGAGTGCCACTATTGCACCTATAAGGCCTGCCTTGGTGTGACGTATAGGCATCATAGCTGGGTGGGTTATTGTTTGCTTCCCTCCTTTGTAAGCTTAAATGCCCCTTCTGGTATCATGAAATCTAAACCTATCAGAAGAGGCTTTCTGGTCAGATCCAATTACAGAAGCGCCTGGGACCTGTGTCTTATGTGCATCCTCAGCAATAGCAATTTAACTTCCTCCTCGTTGGAGCAACCAAGGAAATAGGAAAATGCCTATAGTGCTTTATGAGTCTCAAACAATCCTGGCCAACCATGCAAAAGAGGGTTTCTCATGCCTGGTTTGGGTATTTTGTTAGATAGTCTATGACTCTTGTTGCTAAGGAGGGAGGGTGGATTGCATTATCAGTCAAGATGGGGAAATTTCATTTAAACTATTCATGTATATTTACAGACCAACTTACATATATATATATTACAGATACTTTTAGGCAGTTGACAATATGATCCCTTATGAGTTTTTAAAATATCTTTAAGGTTATTTTACCTTCCTCCCTCCAACTTCTTTATTGATCTCTCCTCTCCTTAATTCTTTCCTCATTTTTCTCATTTCCCTCTTCAGAACATGTGTACAATGATATTTACTGCAATTTTCCCCTTCCCCAACGGTCTCCTTTTACTTTTCTGGTTTCTATAGTCATCACAGATTATATTGATTGTCCCTGGCAGATAGGGAAACTGAGATAAAAAACAACTTTGAGACTTAATCTTACTCCAACCAGATAGCTAAAGATCAGCAACAACAATAAAAACAACAGCAAATGCATGTTGGTGGGATAGCAAACTGGACCAGCCACTCAAAAAACCAACATAGAGACTCCTAAAAAGCTAAAAATAAACCTGCCACATTACTCACTTGTACTTTTCTTTGACATATAGTCAAATGACTCAACACCCTACTGCACAATACCTGCTGAGCCATGTGCATTGCTGTTCTATTCACAATAACTAGGCAATGTAAGCAACTAAAATGTCCATAACCAACAAACGATACTGAAATTATGGTAGGTAAGCACTACAGAAAAGTATTAATCTATAAATAACAATAAAATAATGAAATTGACATATAAGTGGGTGGACCTAGAAAGAATCATATTGTTTGAAGTAAAACAGACTGAAAAAGACAAATGCCACATGTACTTTCTCATCTGAGGCTCCTATCTACAAATGTTCATATATAAGTAACTGTGCTTTATTCTGAGGAGGAAAAAAAACAGCCTGTCTTCATAATGCTGCATCTTCCAAAAAATGAATAAATGTAAGTAGCCAAAACCCACAAAGTATACTCTACATGGCTCCATTTACAGAAAAATGGAGAAAACACAACATCAACCTATGATGTTGAACCCAAAATCAAACTTATCATGAAAGCAGCAGCAACTTTGAAGGAAATGTGAGTCAAGTCCCTATGTGTCACATATATTCAGTCTGTTCTGTTCTTGGTAATGGTTACTTGAAAATGCCAACATATGAATGCTATTTATATGAATCAGTTTATGCTAGCTAGTTTTGTGTCAACTTGACACAAACTAGAGTCTTTTTCGAAGAGGGAACATCAATTGAGAAAGTACACTCACATGAGACTGATTGATGATGTAGGAGGAGCCAGCCCATTTGAATGGTACTTTAGTAGGACAGGTGGTCCTGGGGTGTATAATCAAGGTAAGCAAGTTATAAGAAAAAAGTAAGTAAGAAGCATTCCTCCATGGCCTCTGCTCCAGTTCCTGCCTCTAAGTTCATTCCTTGACTTCTCAGGATGATGAATTTAAGTTATATGCTGAAAAAAACTTTTTCTTCACCAAATTGCTTTTGGTCACAGTGTTATATCACAGCAATAGAAATTCTAACTAAGACACAGTGCTACTAAAAGTTTTATATCATATGCCTAAAATTTGTTTTCAAAATTCTTTCATTTTTTTTAAATTTATATAGGCTTGGGAATGCCTATGTCACAGAATGCACATGGAGGTCAAGTAGTGGCTCAACAAAATGGGTTCTCTGCTTCTACTCTGTTAGTCCTAGGATCACACTCAGGTCATCAAGCCTGGCAGTAAGCATCTTTTATCCTTAGAGCCATCTCACCAGCCCAATGTTTTAGTACAATAAAGTATACTCATATTAATTTTTATATACTTGTGTGTCTTATTGTGTTCCCTTCTTCAACTTTGCCTCTGGTGAGTAGCTGACTGTGAATTTTTACTGAAATAGTTGTTATTTCACTTGAAAATCTAGGAAAAATCAAATCAGATGTCAAAGTCATCTACTTTGCTACTAGTGTACATTTTGAAGTAGAGTTCTATATTAAAGGATATATTTTAAGAAAACAAAATAGGTTTATGATGTTTAAAAAGGGCACAAAACCAAAAAAGAATAAAACTGAAAATAACCATACAGCCTGGCTGACAGCTAATTCATTTTGGTGTGTGTGTCTGTGTGTGTCTATATGTGTCTGTGTGTGTCTGTGTGTGTCTGTGTGTGTCTGTGTGTGATTGAGAGAGACAGAGACAGAGAGAGACACACAGAGAGAGACAGAGAGATGGAAACACACACAGCAAGAACAAAAGCCATTTAATGACCTAATTTGTGGCACACTTTTTGCAAAGCAAAGTAAGCATTCTATTCTGTTAAACAGAAATAACATGGCAGGGTATTTTTCTTTTAAAAGTAACAACACCTATGTTTAAGTGGTGGCACGACTGTACCTAGATTTTAAATGTCTATTATTTGGACAATACAAATTATTAAGAAATAAAAAATGAACAACATAATGAACAGATATAACTGTTTTTATGTGTCCTAGATAGCATTGCAATTGTGAGCCAGTCTTTACCATATACCAATACCAACCTGCCTCTAAACACTCATTAAACATGGACAATAACACCATCTATGTTTTCATGGCTGAATTCTCTACAGAATTTTAGCCACTTAAAGTCATCTAATCAGCCCTTATCACAAAACCTCTGCTTTATTGTATGCAACTTAAAAAGTCACTGTTTCTATGAAGGGACAAGGGAAGAACCATCTATGATTGTGGCCCAATGCCTTCTGGCAATACTCCAATAGTATTTTTTTTAAACAGTGCAGCCATTTCAGAGGAGAACCAGACAATCAGTCAATGACAAATCTCAAAATAATTTTCAGGACCCTTTTATTAGGAAGAATTGTCTCATTGCTCAGAGTTATATCCTGAGCAATTTACATTCTAAACCTGTTTCCAGATTAATATCAACTTTAAAATCTAGCAATCAATCTCAATGCAACAACAGTTTAGCATCTGCAGTGCTGTGGCTATAACAAGGCACTAATTCACAATATGTCAGTGAAAAGTGACAAAACCACAACAGCACCTCAACCTAGATTGAAAAGGAGAGACACTAATTCATTAGTAACTAGTTAAGAGTTTAGTTCCGAGTGTTGGCTTTGCTACACTTGCCTTGCAATTCCTCCTCTCTCTGCTCCTCTGCATGTTGACTTCAATTTTTCTGTACAGAAGAAACAAAGACTTAGAATCATAGATTCCAACTGTACTACAGTGTATTGACCAAAGGACTATGCAACACCCCCTCCCTTTTTCTCGCCTAAAAGCTCATAATTCAAATTTTAGAGACAGTTTATCTACTTGAGATTACATAATCACTAAGACTCATGGGAGAAACATAAAGAAATATCTCATTGAGCATTCCAGTAATAAATCCACTTGATGTCCCTACCGCCCCCCCTACACACACACTGAAAAGTGATTCATCTCGCATTGTTCCCACAGAACTATGAGACATTGAGGAGAAACAATACTGGAAAAATTAGTACTGTGTTGGTGAGAGAGTTGGTAATGGTGAGCAAACCAAAGCAACAGACGTCCATTCTTGTCTTCTCACGTAGGAGCTAATTCTTGCCACATACCCAGGAGAGGAGTTCTGGCTCACAGAAGGCTGCTTTCTGGCTTCTCCATCAGAGTGGTACAAAATATTAGTGTTGTGGACCATCAGGGAATCTGAAATCATTTAAGAAAGTCAAATGCATGGAGAAGTACTGATTACAATTACTGCTCCGTACACTTGATAATAAAAAAATGTTCAAATGGCCTTAGGAAAAGTCTTTAATCCTGGACAATAAGTTTTGACAATTAAATTGAAGAGCCCATTAAATGTTATTCTTTTGACTTGTTAAATCTAAAATGATGAAAAAAGATATGTAGAAACATCATTACTGCAACACCTTTTTGTTGTTGTTGTTTTAATGAGTTGCTAAGTTAAATGGTACCTCCGGTCTGCTTCTATCCGTCAGCTTTGTCCCTGGAAAAGCTGGGAAATCAAGGAGCCTAAAGCTTGTTAGACAAAGTAGATAAAAGAACTAGAGGAAAGTTTAGGTCAATATTTCTGTAACTATAGACCTGGGTTTTCATGAAATGGAAAATAAAATATCAAAATCATAAAGAAAAGAATAATATGTTGCATAAAACAATAAGGATAATGATGAAAAAAGTTGCAGAAAAATGGGAAAACAGTAAAAACATTCGGAGCACATGTAATGGACAGAGGATTAATGTTTTTAATACAATAATAGCTCTTACAAATCAATAAGGGAATTGCAAACCCAGCAATAGAAAAATGATGAAAAAATGTGTTAGAAATCCCAACAAAGCAAATAAAGAAATGGAGCCTCCTGACATCCAAAACAATATTCAAATCCATCACTAGTCAAAGACATAAAATTCATACATCATTTTATTTTGTTATGCTGGTAAATATTCTAACATAATCTACTGCTGTTAGACAGCAGTTAGATTGATAGGTGTTTTAGGGGAGTCATTTGTCATTGTGTACATGTGTCTTCGTCAGCATCTCAGCACTGTGAGAAAATACTCAAGCAAAATAACTTTAGAAAGCTGAAAGGTTTCCAGGGGGTGTCGTTGCTTAATTGGCTGTCTCCATTGCTTTAAGGCCAATGATGAGGAGAAACATTATGGTAGGGAACACACAGTAGAGCAGCATACACTTACCTCATAGAAGCCAGAAATTCAGATAGAGACAGAGGACCCCAAAATATACCTTAAAATTTTTACCACACAATGGCATGCTTCTTTTAAAGTAGCCCCATCCTCTTAACCCTTCCTCCTCCCAGTCACACCCACAATTGGCAGCCATGGCTTTTAACTCATCACCTTTCAGAGTAGTTTCTGATTTGATCCATACAATGATTTTAAATGTTACTCCCTTTGGTCCATCCATCCTGCTTCTTAGAACCAAGGGGTAAAATAAAACCATTATGAAAACAATGTAAGTGTGTGGGGAAACATGTGTGCACATGTGCATGCATGTATGTATAAGATTATTTGCGTGCATGTGTATGCATGTATGTATGAGATTGTTTGTGTGCATGCATATATGTATATTTTTTCATGTGCCTGTGTGGGTACATGTGAATGAATATACATATGAGATTATTTGTGTGTATGTGTGTGTGCATGTGATGCATGTATGAGACTATTTGTGTGCATATGTGTGTGTGGATGTGCATGCATGTATTTTTGAAATTATTTGTGTACATGTATGTGTACACGTGCATGCATGTATGAGATTATTTTTGTGCATGTGTGTATGTACATACATGTATATGTGTTTGAATATATGATGTGTACAAAAAGTTGAGTCTTTTACTGCAGTTAGTACAAACCAGGTCAGGTGGCTCATGCCTACATTGAAGACTAAAAGGAAAACCAGAGTCAGCTAAGCTCCTTTGCTTCTAAACTTTTCAAAAATTGAAATTTACTGATGTAATTTATGTTCCCTAAGTTTCTTTTACTTTTCCTAATCCTTTATAGAAATTTTCTCACTGTATGTGTGATCCAAGCAATAGTGTTAAATAAGCACTGTGACCTGTTCTGATATCCATAAACTCCATTATTTTTAAGTGGAGCCACTGATAGTTATGATGCACTTTATCCTTTGTGGTGTAGCTTACCTCATCTTCTGTTACGCTGTTCACTACTCTAGAAGTAGTTCACTTGTCTACTGTTATATAGAGTTCCCCTTATCTTTGGTACATGCCATTTTCTCATGCTCTATGTGTGCAGTTCAATTCACCTGTTATGCTGTTCACATCGTCTTTCATAAGCACAGTACACATCACCTTCTATAGGCACAGTTCACTTCCTTCTTCTATAATGCAATTCAGCTCATCTTCTGAAAGCACAGTCTACCCTGTGTGGTGATTTCCATGTGCTCCCTGATGATCATATGAAAATTTTGTGTCTGATGTGACAGTGCTGGAATATGGGAGAGTGGAGGGGTGAATTGGTCATGAGGGGCCTGGCTTCAGTAATGGTTTAATGCCCTTGTTGTAGAAATGGGCTGGAGTTCCTTCTCTTGCTCCTCTTTCCTTCTCCCCTTCCCTCTCAAGCTGCCTCTTTCTGTCTCACCCTCTTAGTTTTAGCCTTAGGAAGAGGAAGTCTCAGGAAGTCCCTCAGCAGATGATGGTAATTTAATTGTATTTCCTAGCCTTCAACACAATCATCATGCAGTATGTTTATCATTCCTGACAACACCAAAACCTGTCTTTATCACCTCAAAGGAGGACAGATCTATTTTGGTTCATTGTTGCAAAGGATCCTATCCATTGTGGGAGGTCAAGTGTGGCTAAGAAGTTCAGCTGGCATCAGAGTGGATGAGATAGAAAGATGTCCTAAAGATCATGTCCTTTGTGACTTACTTTCTCCAGCTGGATCTTACTTGACAAAGTTTCCAGTCTCCCCAAATTATAATAACAGTACCAGATGAGGGGTAACTATGTAAAACATGAGCCTGTAGAGACATGTCAGTTTCAAACCACAGAGCCACAGATGGGCCATTCTGTTGTTCTTATATTTGATATCTGCCCTGAGCTTTTGACAAGTTGAAACATTACATCTTTGAAAGGACCTGCTTCTAGTTTGTTTTGTTTTGTTTCGTTTTGTTTTTCTGCTTTTTCTGACATTCTTATTAGGTTTTTTTGTATGTTTGTTTTCTTTTTGTTGGGTTTTTTTTTTTTTTTGGCTGTTTTTACTTCACTGTTGACTTGCTGAATGCACTTGGTGTCTTAAATGTAGACTTCCCATCCAGGTACTCTCTGGCAGCCGTTCTTGAACTTAAGTACTCCCTGGGTGATTTCATTCTCACCTCCTATTCCAACAACAAACTCTAAGAAGCCCTGGCTCGTAACCATGAGAATCTTTTATACTGCATCATTCTTCAATGTTTTATGTTTCCAGAAAACTGTCCTCCTCAATTTTTCTCCTTAGAAGCTACATAGACACATGGAACTGAATAGATCCAAAACCAAAGATTATTTTCACTCCTTCCATGCACTGCATGTGGACATGTGCTCCCTATCAGTAAAGATGTGACTCGCCCATCCACTTCTACCAGCTTCCCTGTCTCTTTGTATCACATCAAGGCCTGTAAATAATCACTCTCCACTGTTTTAACACCTTGGTCACTTCCCAGAGATCCATCTCACCTCATCACTAGAGATGTTTCTCAGTCTCTAATGCTGGTCTTCAATAGCAAAAAAAAAAAAAAAAAAAAAAAAAAAAAAAAAAAAAATACAAAACAAAACAAAACAAAAAAAACCAACGGAAAGCCCACATATACATGGAAACTGAAAATGCCCTACTAAATGATAACTTGCTCAAGGAAAAGGTAAAGAAAGAAATGAAAGACTTTAGAATTTAAAGAAAATGAAGGCAAAACGTACCCAAACTTATGGGACACAATGAAAGCAGTGTTAAGAAGAAAACTCATAGCTCTGAGGGCCTCCAAAAAGAAACTAGAGAGAACATACACTATCAGCTTAACAGCAAACCCGAAAGTTCTAGAACTAAAAGAAGCAAATACACCCAAGAGGAGTAGACAGCAGAAAATAATCAAACTCAGGGCCGAAATAAACCAAGTAGAAATAAAAGGAACTATACAAAGAATCAGCAAAACCAAGATGGTTCTTTGAGAAAATCAACAAGGTAGATAAACCCTTATCCAGATTAACCAGAGGGCACAGAGACAGGATCCAAATACACAAAATCAGAAATGAAAAGAGAGATATAACAACAGAAACTAAGGTATTTCAAAAAATCATCAGATTCTACTACAAAGGCCTATATTCAACAAAACTGGAAAATCTTAATGACATGGACAATTTACTAGACAGATACCAAATACCTAAGTTAAATCAGGATCAGATTTAATAAGCCCTAAAGAAATAGAAACAGACATTAAAAGTCTCCCAAACAAAAAAAGCCCAGGACCAGATGAGGTTAGTGTAAAATTCTATCAGATCTTCAAAGAAGACCTAATACCAATACTGTACAAACTATTCCACAAAATAAAAACGAAGAAAAACTACCCAATTTTTTAATTAGGTATTTTTTTCGTTTACATTTTCATCCTACAGTACATGCTATCCCAAAAGTCCCCCATACCCACCCCCCCAATCCCCTACCCACCCACTCCCCTTTTTGGCCCTGGGGTTCCCCTGTACTGGGACATATAAAGTTTGCCTGTCCAATGAACCTCTCTTTGCACTGATGGCCGACTAGGCCATCTTTTGATACATATGCAGCTAGAGTCAAGAGCTCCGGGGTACTGGTTAGTTCATGTTGTCCCATAGTTAATGTTGTTCCACCTATAGGGTTGCAGTTCCCTTTAGCTCCTTGGGTAATTTCTCTAGCTCCTCCATTGGGGGCCCTGTGATCCATCCTATAGCTGACTGTGATCATCCACTTCTGTGTTTGCTAGGCCCCGGCATAGTCTCACAAGAGAGCGCTATATCTGGGTCCTTCCAGCAAAATCTTGCTAGTGTATGCAATGGTGTCAGCGTTTGGAAGCTGATTATGGGATTGCCCTGCATATGGCAATCACTAGATGGTCCATCCTTTCGTCACAGCTCCAAATTTTGTCTCTGTAACTCCTTCCATGGGTGTTTTGTTCCCTTTTCTAGGAAGGGGCAAAGTGTCCACACTTTGGTCTTCGTTCTTCAGTTTCATGCATTTAGCAAGTTGTATCTTATATCTTGGGTATCCTAAGTTTCTGGGCTAATATTCACTTACCAGTGAGTACATATTGTGCCAGTTCCTTTGTGATTGGGTTACCTCACTCAGGATGATGCCATCCAGGTCCATCCATTTGCCTAGGAATTTCATAAATTCATTTTTTAATAGCTGAGTAGTACACCATTGTGTATATGTACCACATTTTTTTTCTTTTTTTTCATTTTTTTTCCATTTTTTATTAGGTATTTAGCTCATTTACATTTCCAATGCTATACCAAAAGTCCCCCATACCTACCCACCCCCACTCCCCTACACACCCACTCCCCCTTTTTGGCCCTGGCTTTCCCCTGTACTGGGGCATACAAAGTTTACGTGTCCAATGGGCCTCTCTTTCCAGTGATGGCCGATTAGGCCATCTTTTGATACATATGCAGCTAGAGTCAAGAGCTCCGGGGTACTGGTTAGTTCATAATGTTGTTCCACCTATAGGGTTGCAGATCCCTTTAGCTCCTTGGGTTCTTTCTCTAGCTCCTCCATTGGGAGCCCTGTGAACCATCCATTAGCTGACTGTGAGCATCCACTTCTGTGATTGCTAGGCCCCGGCATAGTCTCAGAAGAGATAGCTACATCTGGGTCCTTTCAATAAAATCTTGCTAGGGTATGCAATGGTGTCAGCGTTTGGATGCTGATTATGGGGTGGATCCCTGGATATGGCAGTCTCTACATGGTCCATCCTTTCATCTCAGCTCCAAACTTTGTCTCTGTAACTCCTTCCATGGGTGTTTTGTTCCCACTTCTAAGGAGGGGCATAGTGTCCACACTTCGGTCTTCATTCTTCTTGAGTTTCATGTGTTTAGCAAATTGTACCTTATATCTTGGGAATCCTAGGTTTGGGGCTAATATCCACTTATCAGTGAGTACATATTGTGTGAGTTCCTTTGTGAATGTGTTACGTCACTCAGGATGATGCCCTCCAGGTCCATCCATTTGGCTAGGAATTTCATAAATTCATTCTTTTTAATAGCTGAGTAGTACTCCATTGTGTAGATGTACCACATTTTCTGTATCCATTCCTCTGTTGAGGGGCATCTGGGTTCTTTCAAGCTTCTGGCTATTATAAATAAGGCTGCTATGAACATAGTGGAGCATGTGTCCTTCTTACCAGTTGGGGCATCTTCTGGATAAATGCCCAGGAGAGGTATTGCTGGATCCTCCGGTAGTACTATGTCCAATTTTCTGAGGAACCGCCAGACTGATTTCCAGAGTGGTTGTACAAGCCTGCAATCCCACCAACAATGGAGGAGTGTTCCTCTTTCTCCACATCCACGCCAGCATCTGCTGTCACCTGAATTTTTGATCTTAGCCATTCTGACTGGTGTGAGGTGGAATCTCAGGGTTGTTTTGATTTGCATTTCCCTGATGATTAAGGATGTTGAACATTTTTTTCAGGTGCTTCTCTGCCATTCGGTATTCCTCAGGTGAGAATTCTTTGTTCAGTTCTGAGCCCCATTTTTTAATGGGGTTGTTCGATTTTCTGAAGTCCACCTTCTTGAGTTCTTTATATATGTTGGATATTAGCCCCTATCTGATTTAGGATAGGTAAAGATCCTTTCCCAATCTGTTGGTGGTCTTTTTGTCTTATTGACGGTGTCTTTTGCCTTGCAGAAACTTTGGAGTTTCATTAGGTCCCATTTGTCAATTCTCGATCTTACAGCACATGCCATTGCTGTTTTGTTCAGGAATTTTTCCCCTGTGCCCATATCTTCAAGGCTTTTCCCCACTTTCTCCTCTATAAGTTTCGGTGTCTCTGGTTTTATGTGAAGTTCTTTGATCCACTTAGATTTGACCTTAGTACAAGGAGATAAGTATGGATCGATTCCCATTCTTCTACATGATAACAACCAGTTGTGCCAGCACCAATTGTTGAAAATGCTGTCTTTCTTCCACTGGATGGTTTTAGCTCCCTTGTCGAAGATCAAGTGACCATAGGTGTGTGGGTTCATTTCTGGGTCTTCAATTCTATTCCATTGGTCTACTTGTCTGTTTCTATACCAGTACCATGCAGTTTTTATCACAATTGCTCTCTAGTAAAGCTTTAGGTCAGGCATGGTGATTCCACCAGAGGTTCTTTTATCCTTGAGTAGACTTTTTGCTATCCTAGGTTTTTTGTTATTCCAGATGAATTTGCAAATTGCTCCTTCCAATTCGTTGAAGAATTGAGTTGGAATTTTGATGGGGATTGCATTGAATCTGTAGATTGCTTTTGGCAAGATAGCCATTTTTACAATGTTGATCCTGCCAATCCATGAGCATGGGAGATCTTTCCATCTTCTGAGATCTTCTTTAATTTCTTTCTTCAGAGATTTGAAGTTTTTATCATACAGATCTTTCACCTCCTTAGTTAGCATTATGCCAAGATATTTTATACTATTTGTGACTATTGAGAAGGGTGTTGTTTCCCTAATTTCTTTCTCATCCTGTTTATTCTTTGTATAGAGAAAGGCCATTGACTTGTTTGAGTTTATTTTATATCCAGCCACTTCACCGAAGCTGCTTATCAGGTTTAGGAGTTCTCTGGTAGAATTTTTAGGGTCACTTATATATACTATCATATCATCTGCAGAAAGTGATATTTTGACTTCTTCTTTTCCAATTTGTATCCCCTTGATCTCCTTTTGTTGTCGAATTACTCTGGCTAATACTTCAAGTACTATGTTGAAAAGGTAGGGAGAAAGTGGGCAGCCTTGTCTAGTCCCTGATTTTAGTGGGATTGCTTCCAGCTTCTCTCCATTTACTTTGATGTTGGCTACTGGTTTGCTGTAGATTGCTTTTATCATATTTCGGTATGGGCCTTGAATTCCTGATCTTTCCAAAATTTTTATCATGAATGGGTGTTGAATCTTGTCCAATGCTTTTTCTGCATCTAATGAGATGATCATGTGGTTTTTGTCTTTGAGTTTGTTTATATAATGGATTACATTGATGGATTTTCGTATATTAAACCATCCCTGCATTCCTGGAATAAAACCTACTTGGTCAGGATGGATGATTGCTTTAATATGTTCTTGGATTCGGTTAGCAAGAATTTTATTGAGGATTTTTGCATCGATATTCATAAGAGAAATTGGTCTGAAGTTCTCTATCTTTGTCGAATCTTTCTGTGGTTTAGGTATCAGAGTAATAGTGGCTTCATAAAATGAGTTGGGTAGAGTACCTTCTACTTCTATTTTGTGAAATAGTTTGTGCAGAACTGGAATTAGATCTTCTTTGAAGGTCTGATAGAACTCTGCACTAAACCCGTCTGGTCCTGGGCTTTTTTTGGCCGGGAGACTATTAATAACTGCTTCTATTTCTTTAGGTGATATGGGACTGTTTAGATGGTCAACTTGATCCTGACTCAACTTTGGTACCTGGTATCTGTCCAGAAATTTGTCCATTTCGTCCAGGTTTTCCAGTTTTGTTGAGTATAACCTTTTGTAGAAGGATCTGATGGTGTTTTGGATTTCTTCAGGATCTGTTGTTATGTCTCCCTTTTCATTTCTGATTTTGTTAATTAGGATTTTGTCCCTGTGCCCTTTAGTAAGTCTAGCTAAGGATTTATCTATCTTGTTGATTTTCTCAAAGAACCAACTCCTCGTTTGGTTAATTCTTTGAATAGTTCTTCTTGTTTCCACTTGGTTGATTTCACCCCTGAGTTTGATTATTTCCTGCCTTCTACTCCTCTTGGGTGAATTTGCTTCCTTTTTTCTAGAGCTTTTAGATGTGTTGTCAAGCTGCTAGTATGTGCTCTCTCCCGTTTCTTCTTGGAGGCACTCAGAGCTATGAGTTTCCCTCTTAGAAATGCTTTCATTGTGTCCCAAAGGTTTGGGTACGTTGTGGCTTCATTTTCATTAAACTCTAAAAAGTCTTTAATTTCTTTCTTTATTCCTTCCTTGACCATGGTATCATTGAGAAGAGTGTTGTTCAGTTTCCACGTGAATGTTGGCTTTCCATTATTTATGTTGTTATTGAAGACCAGTCTTAGGCCATGGTGGTCTGATAGGATACATGGGACAATTTCAATATTTTTGTATCTGTTGAGGCCTGTTTTGTGACCAATTATATGGTCAGTTTTGGAGAAGGTCCCGTGAGGTGCTGAGAAGAAGTTATATCCTTTTGTTTTAGGATAAAATGTTCTGTAGATATCTGTTAGGTCCATTTGTTTCATAACTTCTGTTAGTTTCACTGTGTCCCTGTTTAGTTTCTGTTTCCACAATCTGTCCCTTGATGAAAGTGGTGTGTTGAAGTCTCCCACTATTATTGTGTGAGGTGCAATGTGTGCTTTGAGCTTTACTAAAATGTCTTTAATGAATGTGGCTGCCCTTGCATTTGGAGCGTAGATATTCAGAATTGAGAGTTCCTCTTGGAGGATTTTACCTTTGATGAGTATGAAGTGTCCCTCCTTATCCTTTTTGATAACTTTGGGTTGGAAGTCGATTTTATCCGATATTAGAATGGCTACTGTTGAGGGACATCTGGGTTCTTTCCAGCTTCTGGCTATTATAAATAAGGCTGCTATGAACATAGTGGAGCATGTGTCCTTCTTACCGGTTGGGACATCTTCTGGATATATGCCCAGGAGAAGTATTGCGGGATCCTCTGGTAGTACTATGTCCAATTTTCTGAGGAACCGCCAGACTGATTTCCAGAGTGGTTGTACAAGCTTGCAATCCCACCAGAAATGGAGGAGTGTTCCTCTTTCTCCACATCCTCGCCAGCATCTGCTATCACCTGAATTTTTGATCTTAGCCATTCTGACTGGAGTGAAGTGGAATCTCAGGGTTGTTTTGATTTGCATTTCCCTGATGATTAAGGATGTTGAACATTTTTTCAGGTGCTTCTCAGCCATTCGGTATTCCTCGGGTGAGAATTCTTTGTTCAGCTCTGAGCACCATTTTTTAATGGGGTTATTTGATTTTCTGGAGTCCACCTTCTTGAGTTCTTTATATATATTGGATATTAGTCCCCTATCTGATTTGGGATAGGTAAAGATCCTTTCCCAATATGTTGGTGGCCTTTTTGTCTTATTGACGGTATCTTTTGCTTTGCAGAAGCTTTGCAATTTTATGAGGTCCCATTTATCGATTCTCGATCTTACAGCACAAGCCAAGGCTGTTCTATTCAGGAATTTTTCGCCTGTACCCATATCTTCGAGGCTTTTCCCTACTTTCTCCTCTATAATTTTCAGTGTCTCTGGTTTTATGTGGAGTTCCTTAATCCACTTAGATTTGACCTTAGTACAAGGAGATAGAAATGGATCAATTTGCATTTTTCTACATGATAACCGCAAGTTGTGCCAGCACCATTTGTTAAAAATGCTGTCTTTTTTCCACTGGATGGTTTTAGCTCCCTTGTCAAAGATCAAGTGACCATAGGTGCGTGGGTTCATCTCTGGGTCTTCAATTCTGTTCCATTGGTCTACTTGTCTGTCACTATACCAATACCATGCAGTTTTTATCACAATTGCTCTGGAGTACAACTTTAGGTCTGGCATGGTGATTCCACCAGAGGTTCTCTTATCCTTGAGAAGAGTTTTTGCTATCCTAGGTTTTTTGTTATTCCAGATGAATCTGCCCATTGCCCTTTCTAATTCGTTGAAGAATTGAGTTGGAATTTTGATGGGGATTACATTGAATCTGTAGATTGCTTTTGGCAAGATAGCCATTTTTACAATGTTGATCCTGCCAATACATGAGCATGGGAGATTTTTCCCTCTTCTGAGATCTTCTTTAATTTCTGTCTTCAGAGACTTGAAGTTCTTTTTTTTTATTACGTATTTTCCTCAATTACATTTCCAATGCTATCCCAAAAGTCCCCCACAACCTCTCCCCCCCCCCACTCCCCTACCCACCCATTTCCATTTTTTGGCCCTGGCATTCCCCTGAACTGGGGCATATAAATTTTGCCTGACCAATGGGCCTCTCTTTCCATTGATGGCCGACTAGGCCATCTTTTGATAAATATGCAGCTAGAGTCAAGAGTTCTGGGGTACTGGTTAGTTCATAATGTTGTTCCACCGATAGGGTTGCAGATCTCTTTAGATCCTTGGATACTTTCTCTAGCTCCTCCATTGGGGGCCCTGTGATCCATCCAATAGTTGACTGCGAACATCTACTTCTGTGTTTGCTAGGCCCCGGCCTAGTCTCACAAGGGACAGCTATATCACAGTCCTTGCAACAAAGGCTTGCTAGTGTATGCCATGGTGTCATCGTTTGGAGGCTAATTATGGGATGGATCCCTGGATATTGCAGTCTCTAGATGGTCCATCCTTTTGTCTCAGCTCCAAACTTTGTCTCTGTAACTCCTTCCATGGGTGATTGTTTCCAATTCTAAGAAGGAGCAAAGTGTCCACACTTTGGTCTTCGTTCTTCTTCACTTTCATGTGTTTTGCATCTTGTACCTTATATCTTGCTATACTAAGTTTCTGGGCTAATATCCACTTATCAGTGAGTACATTTCATTTGTGTTCTTTTGTGATTCGGTTACCTCACTCAGGATGATGCCCTCCAGTTCCATCCATTTGCCTAGGAATTTCGTAAATTCATTCTTTTTAATAGCTGAGTAGTACTCCATTGTGTAAATGTACCACATTTTTTTATCCATTCCTCTGTTGAGGGGCATCTGGGTTCTTTCAAGCTTCTGGCTATTATAAATAAGGCTGCTATGAACATAGTAGAGCATGTGTCCTTCCTACCGGTTGGGACATCTTCTGGATATATGCCCAGGAGAGATATTGCTGGATCCTCCGGTAGTACTATGTCCAATTTTCTGAGGAACCGCCAGACTGATTTCCAGAGTGGTTGTACAAGCTTGCAATCCCACCAACAATGGAGGAATGTTCCTCTCTCTCCACATCCTCGCCAGCATCTGCTGTCACCTGAATTTTTGATCTTAGCCATTCTGACTGGTGGGAGGTGGAATCTCAGGGTTGTTTTGATTTGCATTTCTCTGATGATTAAGGATGTTGAACATTTTTTCAGGTGTTTCTCAGCCTTTCGGGTATTCCTCGGGTGAGAATTCTTTGTTCAGCTCTGAGCCCCATCTTTTAAGGGGGTTATTTGATTTTCTGGAGTCCACCCTCTGAAGTTCTGTATATATATTGGATATTAGTCCCCTATCTGATTTAAGAAAGGTAAAGATCCTTTCCCAATATGTTGGTGGTCTTTTTGTCTTATTGACAGTGTCTTTTGCCTTGCAGAAGGTTTGCAGTTTCATGAGGTCCCATTTGTCAATCCTCGATCTTTCAGCACAAGCCATTGCTGTTCTATTCAGGAATTTTTTTCCTGTGCCCATATCTTCGAGACTTTCCCCCACTTTCTCCTCTATAAGTTTCAGTGTCTCTGGTTTTATGTGAAATTCCTTGATCCACTTAGATTTGATCTTAGTACAAGGAGAGAGGAATGGGTGGATTCGAATTCTTCTACATGATAACAACCAGTTGTGCCAGAACCATTTGTTGAAAATGCTGTCTTTCTTCCACTGGATGGTTTTAGCTCCCTTGTCGAAGACCAAGTGATCATAGGTGTGTGGGTTCATTTCTGGGTCTTCAATTCTATTGCAGTGGTCTACTTGTCTGTCACTATACCAGTACCATGCAGTTTTTATAACAATTGCTCTATAGTAAAGCTTTAGGTCAGGCATGGTGATTCCACCAGAGGTACTTTTATCCTTGAGAAGAGCTTTTGCTATCCTAGGTTTTTTGTTATTCCAGATGAATTTGCAGATTGCTCTTTCTAATTCATTGAAGAATTGAGTTGGAATTTTGATGGGGATTGCATTGAATCTGTAGAGTGCTTTTGGCAAGAAAGCCATTTTTACAATGTTGATCCTGCCAATACATGAGCATGGGAGATCTTTCCATCTTCTGAGATCTTCTTTAATTACTTTCTTCAGAGACTTGAAGTTCTTATCATACAGATCTTTCACTTCCTTAGTTAGAGTCACGCCAAGGTATTTTATATTATTTGTGACTATTGAGAAGGGTGTTGTTTCCCTAATTTCTTTCTCAGCCTGTTTATCCTTTGAGTACAGAAGGGCCATTGCCTTGTTTGAGTTAATTTTATATCCAGCTACTTAATTGAAGCTGTTTATCAGGCTTAGGAGTTCTCTGGTAGAATTTTAAGGGTCACTTATATATACTATTATATTATTTGCAAAAAGTGATATTTTGACTTCTTCCTTTCCAATTTGTATCCCCTTGATCTCCTATTGTTGTCTAATTGCTCTGGCTAGGACTTCAAGTACAATGTTGAATAGGCAAGGCTAGAGTGGACAGCCTTGTCTAGTCCCTGATTTTAGTGGGATTGCTTCCAGCTTCTCACCATTGACTTTGATGGTGGCTACTGGTTTGCTGTAGATTGCTTTTATCATGTTCAGGTATGGGCCTTGAATTCCTGATCTTTCCAAGACTTTTATCATGAATGGGTGTTGGATTTTGTCAAATGCTTTCTCAGCATCTAAGGAGATGATCATGTGTTTTTTTTTTTTTCTTTGAGTTTGTTTATATACTGGATTACGTTGATGGATTTCAGTATATTGCACCATCCCTGCATCCCTGGGATGAAACCTACTTGGTCAGGATGGATGATTGTTTTGATGTGTTCTTGGATTCGGTTAGCAAGAACTTTATTGAGGATTTTTGCATCGATATTCATTAGGGAAATTGGTCTGAAGTTCTCTATCTTTGTTGGGTCTTTTTGTGGTTTAGGTATCAGAGTAATTGTGGCTTCATAGAATGAGTTGGGTAGAGTACCTTTTGTTTCTATTTTGTGGAATACTTTGTGAAGAACTGGAATTAGGTCTTCTTTGAAGATCTGATAGAACTCTGCACTAAACCCGTCTGGTCCTGGGCTTTTTTTTGGTTGGGAGAATATCAATGACTGCTTCTATTTCTTTAGGGGATATAGGACTGTTTGGATCATTAACCTGATCTTGATTTAGCTTTGGTACCTGGTATCTGTCTAGAAATTTGTCCATTTCATCCAGGTTTTCCAGTATTGTTGAGTATAGCCCTTTGTAGAAGGATCTGATGGTGTTTTGGATTTGTTCAGGATCTGTTGTTATGTTTCCCTTTTCATTTCTGATTTTGTTAATTAGGTTGCTTTCCCTGTGCCCTCTAGTGAGTCTGGCTAACTGTCTATCTATCTTGTTGATTTTCTCAAAGAACCAGCTCCTTGATTGGCTGATTCTTTGAATAGTTCTTCTTGTTTCCACTTGGTTGATTTCACCCCTGAGTTTGATTATTTCCTGCCTTCTACTCCTCTTGGGTGAATTTGCTTCCTTTTGTTCTAGAGCTTTTAGCTGCGTTGTCAAGCTGCTAATGTTTGCTCTCTCTAGTTTCTTTTTGGAGGCACTCAGAGCTATGAGTTGTCCTCTTAGGAATGCTTTCATTGTGTCCCATAAGTTTGGGTATATTGTGGCTTCATTTTCATTAAACTTCAAAAAGTCCTTAATTTCTTTCTTTATTCCTTCCTTGACCAAGGTATCATTGAGAAGAGTGTTGTTCAGTTTCCACGTGAATGTTGGCTTTCTATTATTTATTTTGTTAATGAAGATCAGCCTTAGTCCATGGTGATCTGATAGGATGCATGGGACAATTTCAATATTTTTGTATATGTTGAGACCTGTTTTTTGACCAAT
Source organism: Mus musculus (assembly GCF_000001635.26). Taxonomy (NCBI): domain Eukaryota; kingdom Metazoa; phylum Chordata; class Mammalia; order Rodentia; family Muridae; genus Mus; species Mus musculus. The sequence continues at coordinate 54,213,512 of NC_000076.6, read as the reverse complement.
TATGTGGTCAATTTTGGAGAAGGTACCATGGGGTGCAGAGAAGAAGGTATATCCTTTTGTTTTAGGATAAAATGTTCTGTAGATATCTGTTAAGTCCATTTGTTTCATCACTTCTGTTAGTTTCACTGTGTCTCTGTTTAGTTTCTGTTTCCATGATCTGTCCATTGGTGAAGGTGGTGTGTTGAAGTCTCCCACTATTATTGTGTGAGGTGCAATGTGTGCTTTGAGCTTTACTAAAGTTTCTTTAATGAATGTGGCCGCCCTTTTATTTGGAGCATATATATTCAGAATTGAGAGTTCCTCTTGGAGGATTTTACCTTTGATGAGTATGAAGTGCCCCTCCTTGTCTTTTTTGATTATTTTGGGTTGGAAGTCGATTTTGTTAGATATTAGAATCGCTACTCCAGCTTGTTTCTTCATACCATTTGCTTGGAAATTTGTTTTCCAGCCTTTCTTTCTGAAGTAGTGTTTATCTTTTTCTCTGAGATGAGTTTCCTGTAAGCAGGAAAATGTTGGGTCTTGTTTGTGTAGCCAGTTTGTTAGTCTATGACTTTTTATTGGGGAGTTGAGTCCATTGATATTAAGAGATATTAAGGAAAAGTCATTGTTGCTTCCTGTTATTTTTGTTGTTAAAGTTGGCATTCTGTTCTTGTGGCTGTCTTCTTTTAGGTTTGTTAAGGGATTACCTTCTTGTTTTTTTTTTAGGGCGTGGTTCCTGTCCTTGTATTGCTTTTTTTCTGTTATTATCCTTTGAAGGGCTGGATTCGTGGAGAGATAATGTGTGAATTTGGTTTTCTCGTTAAATACTTTGGTTTCTCCATCTATGGTAATTGAGAGTTTGACTGGGTATAGTAGCCTGGGCTGGAATTTGTGTTCTCTTAGTGTCTGTATAACATCTGTCCAGGCTTTTCTGGCTTTCATAGTCTCTGGTGAAAAATCTGGTGTAATTCTGATAGGCTTGCCTTTATATGTTACTTCACCTTTTTCCCTTACTGCTTTTAGTATTCTATCTTTATTTAGTGCATTTGTTGTTCTGATTACTATGTGTCAGGAGGAATTTCTTTTCTGGTCCAGTCTATTTGGAGTTCTGTAGACTTCTTGTATGTTCATGGGCATCTCTTTCTTTAGGTTTGGGAAGTTTTCTTCAATAATTTTGTTGAAGATGTTTGCTGGTCCTTTGAGTTGAAAATCTTCATTCTCATCCACTCCTATTATCCGTAGGTTTGGTCTTCTCATTGTGTCCTGGATTTCCTGGATGTTTTGAGTTAGGATCTTTTTGCATTTTCCATTTTCTTTGATTGTTGTGCCGATGTTCTCTATGGAATCTTCTGCACCTGAGATTCTCTCTTCCATCTCTTGTATTCTGTTGCTGATGCTGGCATCTATGTTTCCAGATTTCTTTCCAAGGGTTTCTATCTCCAGCGTTGCCTCACTTTGGGTTTTCTTTATTGTGTCTACTTCCCTTTTTAGGTCTTGGATGGTTTTATTCAATTCCATCACCTGTTTGGTTGTGTTTTTCTGCAATTCTTTAAGGGATTTTTGTGTTTCCTCTTTAATGTCTTCTACTTGTTTAGCAGTGTTCTCCTGTATTTCTTTAATGAGTTATTTAAGTCCTTCTTGATGTCCTCTACCATCATCATGAGATATGCTTTTAAATCCAGGTCTAGCTTTTCAGGTGTGTTGGGGTGCCCTGAACTGGCGAAGTGGGAGTGCTGGGTTCTGATGATGGTGAGTGGTCCTGGTTTCTGTTAGTAAGATTCTTACGTTTACCTTTCGCCATCTGGTAATCTCTGGAGTTAGTTGTCTCTGTTTAGAGATTGTTCCTCTGGTGATTTTGTTACCCTCTATCAGCAGACCTGGGAGACTAGCTCTCTCCTCTGAGTTTCAGTGGTCAGAGCAGTCTCTGCAGGCAAGGTCTCCTCTTTCAGGGAAGGTGCACAGTTATCTGGTGTTTGGACCTCCTCCTGGCCGAAGATGAAGGCCCAAAACAGGATCTTTCCCTTAAGCTGTGTTGCTTTGGCCTGTCACAGAAGCCATTGTTTCAGTAGTCCACACTCTCACCTGTGTAGACTACTTTCTGCGGAGTCCCAGAACCAAGGTGGCTTCCGCGGAACCTGAGGCTGAAGCCTCTCGGGCGGGGTGGACCCCTGTGCTCTGACCAGGAAGGTGGCTGGTTGTCTGGAGCCGAAAATGGCGCTGCCTCAGAGCCCAATTTTCTCTATTAAGCCACAGTTACACTGCATATTCTCTCTTGGAAATGGAAAAGTTTCTGTCTAATAAGGAACTTGTGACAATTTCTATTCATAAAGGACATTCATAAAGGACTTCATAAGAGATTTTTTCTCCTTCTATCATATTTAATGTTACAAATAGATTTTAAAAACTGGTTGGGTACACATTACTTTTAGCTTCAGAAGATATGTATATCTAAGAGGCATAACTATTACTAATTGTTTTGATGACTTAAAAATGTCAATACTGTGTTGTATATTTTAAAATGAATTTTATTAGTTTAATAATAAATTAGTTAGTTTAATTAGTTTAATAATAAAAAAAGATTTTGAATTAAACTTAAAGAAAAATATCTTTGTATAGTGGATGGCGGTTAACACAGAAACTCCCACTGATTGACGTGTAGAGAATAAGGTTCATTTGAGAGATAAACAACAATGGAACATCTATTTCCTCATAGCTACTCCCTAAGACTTAGGAACCATCTTGGAAGAGTCAGAAGAAATACTGTGAGAGCCAGAAGTTGTGGAGTAAAACAGTGTCCTCCAGATATAATCGGACTATTACACTCATGAACTTAAGAATAGCTGTGGTTACCTTCACAAGATCTACATAAGATCAAGCTAACCGACATTCTAACATGGAGGTGAGGAGTTTATGTGCCTTGACCCATAACTGAAGGATATTTATGACTTCTAGAAATGGAGAGTCATTTTTCTCTAAGGATGTGACCTCTAATAAGTCTATTAGATGGCTCCTAACCCATGAGAATATGGACAGTACAAACAGAATGTAGTGGGTCATTTAAAAATGAAAAGAAAAAGAGGACACGAAATTTGGAGGCTATGCGGAGTATTTAGGAGGAATTATGGGAGTAGTTGAGGAGTAAATACATTCAAAATGTATTGTTAAATTAATAAAAGTATAAACTATATCTTTAGAAACAATAATAATTTTATTGTGTATATATGTCTGAATTTATATGTGTGTGTTACAAAGTATTATAATACAGGGAAATACTAAAAAATGATTTGTTGTATGCCTAGAATTCAAATTTAACTTAGTATTTTATTTTTTAAAGTCTAAAAAGCTACTAAAATTGTACATGGGTGCTAGTGCCTCACTGTCTGTAAGAGTATAAGCAGGTATAAAGCTCTGTTATCAGATAAGTCCATAGGAGATTTGAAATTAATAATGAGAGATGTTTGCTTGTCAGGATCTCTGAGTTTGTTTGCTATGAGACACTGGTTTTTTTTTTTTCTTAATTAATCAAAAATTTTCTTGAAAAATCATGTTTAATTTCAAGCAATGGACACAATGGGAGAAAGGGAGATTTGGAGAAAAGGGGGGAAAGGAGGAAAGAAGAATAGAAGAGAAGCAGATTTAAATTATATATTAGAGGAATTTCATGATAGAAAATTTAAGGCTAAAGTGTCTTAAATATTCTTTTTATATTTAATGCTGGTAAGCTTGGAATACAGCAACTTATAATTTTTCATATTACAATAAATTTATAAGATACAGTTTTAGTTACCCCTTGATTTAAGATTTAAGGGGCATTGGTAAAACCCCAAAATTTGTATGGTCTACAGGGAGCAAAGATACTCTTTTGAATTAAACCTTGCCATCCTTGGTATCTAATTTCTCACCTCTGAGGTGTATTGCACTGGTGTTATATCTGGGATGTAGACTACTTTCCTAGTGTGTGTGAGGCTCAGGGTTTGATCCCCTGTGCCACTAAAATCACCATCATGATTACCATCATCATCATCACCAAGTTGACTCAGACTATCAGATGCCTCTAACATTGTGAAGCTTCATGAAGTACTTTACTCATCAATGTCATCCCACTACAGACTTTAGTACAAATAAAACATAAAACCATCTCATTTGTACATTAATTTGAACCAAATCATATCAAATGAATTTCATAACTCCATCTCTAATCTATTATAATTATACAAGTCTAGTCCACACACAGATATTAGACAAGGCTAACAGAATTTCAGTGGCAGCAAAATTGTACTGCTCAGAATTTCAATGAAATTGAAGAGAGATGCACACTTGCAAATACAAGACAGAACTGGTACGTCTCCTTGCATTCTCCTCTTCCCTTTCCCAGAAGAGGAAAGAACTGACTAATTTGGAGCCAAGCTTGAATATTACAATTAGTAGGATATTGGACACAAGGACAGTTGCCAGACTCACTTGACTAGAAGAGGTTTAAGGAATCATTGCAGGCATGCACAGATCACCCTGGTGAACTTATTCCCTTGCAAGTAAGCAAGGTTAAGGGACAGATATTCCTGTTTAACATATGCCACCACCAGGAAGGGCACTTCCCAAAGCATAACTGACCTTATGAATGCTAATAAGCAGCCATTGATACTCTGTTTAGCTTGTTTATATCTTTACTTCCTCCTTAACTCGCTCATTGCTTGGGCTGAAGGTCAAGAGACTGTCATTAAGGTTTCTGGGATTCAAATCCCATGGAGAGATTTAGGAATTCACTAAAATTAGCCAGGAAAAAAAAAGCTGACATTTAAAAGTGAGGCTCACATTTTCTGCTTCTTCTCAGACTAACATCCTCATTCACAAGGCACTTCTAGCTCTTCTCCTCCATCCCGCTTTGGGATGCTCCCACAAAAAATAGACATTTTCCTTGGGACTATAGTAGTTGATCCAGATGGCAAGTGACCTAAGTTGGACCAGTCATCATCTTCTTTCATGAATCTTTAAATGACAAATAAAATGGGGTCACTGGGTGTCTGGGGTCACAGTGAGGAAAATGTCAGCAAGACCATAAGCTATTGGCAGCCACGTACAAAGCCATATGGAATCAATAGGGGTGTAGCCAAGAGGACCACTAAAGCAATGGGCAGTAGCAGCCAACCACAGATTTTGCTATAGTCACAGCCTACTTCCAGTTGAGCTCCTATCCTTATCAGTTTGCTCTCCTTATGGGAGCCTGTGTCTCCCTTCCTTATCTCTTCCTGTTTTGTTCACATCAAGTCTCTGCCAAGAACCTGGAATTACACCATTAGTGGCCCAGTAAACAGCATTTACAATGACAAGGAACACTGACAGGCATTAAAAAAATTTTAATAAGCGTTCCCAATTTGTAATCTCCCCCTAGCACTTGGAAAATACACCACATGATAATAAATCAGACAACATGTGCTTTTCTCTGGTGATGTATAGCATTATTAATTTGAGTGAAGTCATTTTATGAAAGAGAATAGAAATTTTGAATTTCTCTGAAGGGCATTTGATATGGCTTTTATATTTGAATTCAACAGTTCACCCAATTAAAGACCAAGGAGGCAGAGTTTCCTTTCTCTTGTACAGGCAACAGAACTGTGAGTTCACTAGTTGGTGGAACAACTTTTCCTATGTTGTGTCCTGAAAGGAGATATTCATGCTCAGGTCAACTCAGAAGCACTACCTATTGAAGCCGTTCACTTACAGCTTCCCAATGAAATCCACACAAACAGTATCAGTAAATATACCTGTGAAGTTTAGCAACTAAACACACAGATTATATCCACAAAGAACTTCATGTGTCTCATGCTCATCAACAAACTCCAAAGCAACATATCCTTAATCCCATTAAAGACAGCATAGTATAGACATGAGCATATGACTTTATGAAATTTCATCCCCTTTCTTCGTATCATGGAGACTCAACGACAAATCATATTATGTGTTCTAGTACCATAAAAGCACAAGCAGAAATTGAGGAATTGCAGGCAAATTTCGCTTCCATTCAGATACATTTTTATTTAGATGCTAATTGTAGTATAACTTACTGGCATTCAGCAGTAGAAATTTCAGTTCATCAAATCCTTTAAAGGCCAACTGGCTAGATGTAATGCATGGCATTATTTGAGTGCCTGGATGTGGTGGTTTGTGTGAGACATCCCTCATAATCTCAGGCAATTGAATATTTGATCCCTGGTTGATGATGATGCTTAGGAAGTTTAAATGGTGTGGCCTTGTTGGAGAATGTATGTCACTAAAAAATAAATAAATAAATAAAATAAAGTCTTTGAGAGTTTAAAGGTTCTTGGCATTTCTAGTGCTTTCTCTTTGCTTTGTGCTTGCTATTCAAGATGGAAGCTCTTTGCAGCTTTCTGTTCCTTTCGATTCTACCACCATGAACTCTAACCTCTGGAACGGTAAACCTAAATGGACTCTTCTTTAAGCTTCCTTTGTCATGTGCTGTATCACAACAATAGAGAAGGGACTAATATACTGAAAACGAAGTAAGCACCAATAGCATTCAGGGAAGTTCAAGGTATTTGGCTTGAAAAAAGGCCAAGGAGCAAAGCACAGTAGGACAGATAGAGGGGCAAGGGCCCCATTTGTAGTATAAGGATAAAGCCAAGAGCATAGCTATGAAAGTCAGGGAGCCAGGTACCAGTTTCAAGAGGAGTGGGAGAGAATCATGGAGGTGTGGAGTTTCTAGCTAAGCCATGTGGTTGTATGGAGATAAAGAGAATAACTCCTTACTCCTGCTAGAAACAGAAACTTGGAATTCTCTCCTCCTTGATGAGTGAGCTGCATTTTCTGATGTCCCTCTTGTCATTATGATGTCAGAGCACTAAGGGGATTTAAATCAGCCCAAGGTGACACAAACAAATGCACATAGGGAACCTGCTTGTTCGCTGATAAGCATGTCGCTATGAGTGTGGTGAATCACGTAGAGCCATTGGAACTAAATAATCTGTCAATGCACAGTAGGTGAAATAAAAATTGTAAAGCTGGCCCTGCTTCACCTAGGCAAAATAAATACAAAATCTCATCCACTATAAAACCTCCAAAGAAAAAGTTTGTCGTGATATAACAAGAAGTAGGAATCAGAAGACACAATTGTAAATGTAACACAAATTCAAACCACCAGACAAATAAGCAGTTAAAAAATTATGAGCTGACAGCCCTTACTGAACTGTACATAATTCGACACTAATTAGTGATTTGACAATACTTTAGTACAACCAGGGTTCTTAGAAGAAATCATTTCCATTTTGCACTATTGAAAACAACCCAGAGCTTTCTACTAATTTCCTTCAGCTATGGGGAAGGCTCCACTCAACCATATCCAGAATGTAATGAAGTAACTCCAGGAAAAGGTCTAGGATAAAGACTCTTTTTGTGATTGTAATTATTTTTCTAAATAAGTCCTGCTAATATGTCTGGTAAATAATTCTATTGTTTCTTAACAGAAAATTATAGTTGAATCCTCAGTAATAAGGACAAACATGTTCATAGGCCACCGTATTTCATGCTCTTTTCACCATGATATTCACTTTTTATTATTTTTATTGTGCACATGTGTGACTCTGTGTGTGTGTGTGTGTGTGTGTGCATACGCATGTACAGCTGTGCATGTCTATGCAGTTAATATATGCATGTGCCAAGAGTGAAGAAGGATTTCAGATGCCCTGATATCCCACCCTCTTCCTTATTCCTGTGATACAGGGTCACTCAATGGACCTGGACACAGGCAGGCAGGCAGGCAGCCAGGAAACCCTACAAGCCCTATTGTCTCCATCACCACCAAGCAAGCACTGTGCTTACAGAACAACTTGCAAACAGGGTCAAATTTTAAAACTTTTTATATAGGTGCTAAAGATAAAAAGTCAAGGTCTGCTCCTCCTGTTGGTACTTGCTAGCACTCTTAGCTACTGAGCCAATCTCCATAGCCCCATTATCCTGAATTCCAAAGGAACGAATGACCGAGTTTAAAAACAAATTCTATGTTGTTAATGCTTTCTAACTAATTAGGCACATGTGTGTCATTTGTTAGGTTTTCAGTAACTTTTGATTTGCCACTAATAACATGACTTAGCACAACTAATTTCTCATAACACTATTTCATTTATTTTGCTAGTGATGCAGATTTCAAAATAATCTATTCTTCACTGGCTTCCAATAAAAATAAAACATATAGTCGCATTAAAGAGTAATTTGGATATTTTACCAACTTTATATTTTGGCAATGTTTCATGCCTCATTTGCCTTAAAACTCATTAGATTAGTGCAACTCCGGGTTTTAATTCAATAGGTTTAAACTTATTTTTCCAAGTAAGTTGAGCCCTGCTTGTTTTCTGTACTTTCATGCTTCAGTTAATAAATTGCAAATTTTCCTTTTTTTGTTTGCTCTGTTTTTCTTTATCTACCATTTGTCGGAGGTGCTTCATCTTGAGCGAGAAGAGACATGAAAAGTTAAGTAGCCCCTGGACTTGGGAAATGGTTTCCCTTGACAATCTACAATCTCAATCATTTCTTATATTTGACTAAACCTTCTATTTGTGACAAGTATAAGCACTGAAACTAATGTATCAATGGGAAGAAAGCAGTAGCCAGCATTTGGGAGGATTCCAGTTCAGGACAGTTGAGAGATTACTCATTCCAAAGCTGAGGGCAGTGGGGAAGACAGAAACTGACTTCTTTATCCCTTTGCATAGCTTTGGAGAACTCTCAGGTCCTATAGAAGGCGTGTGTGTGTGTGTGTGTGTGTGTGTGTGTGTGTGTGTGTGTGTGTGTGTGTGTGTGTGTTTGACATATGACCTCACTATGCAACCAAGGAATGTCTTGAACAGATGTTCCTCCTGACTTAGCTCCCGAAGTCCCTACATTACAGAATATGCCACTACTCCAGGCTCTCATTCCTGTTAACTTAGTTTTATTCTTCTTCCATCTCTGCTTCCACTTCTTGTCCATGTTTCAATTAGATATGTGCACCAACAGTCCTATCAACATATAAATAAACTTGGAGGACATAATGCCAAGCCAAATGACACCTTCCCAAGTGGATACATGCTGCACAATTCTGCTATGTTTTGTACCTGGAAGAATCAAATTTACAGAAACAGAGAAAAATGCTGCCTACTAAGGGCTATGTAGAAACAACAACAACAAAAAATGAAGAGTTATCCACGTAGTAAAGGTCACTGGGTGAAGAGTTTCAGAGACAGATATAATGATGTCTGTACTATAGTATAGGTGTATTTCAGACCATGGAGCCATGTGCTGAAACTGGTCTAAGGTAGGGGCCACAGAGAGGACTTAGCAATTGTGAGTGCCCGCTCTCACAGCAGACCTAGGTCAGTTCTCAGACCCTCCACGGCAGCCTGCAGCAGACTGTAACTCTAACTCTAGAGAATCCGATTCCTGCATTTGATGATCACAGACAATCAAAAACACATAATGCCCATAAACAAATGCAGGCAAATCTGACTGATGCATATCAAATAAAAATATGTAAATGGTTAAGGTAGTGTATTTCATACTGTGTGTATTTGCAACCCACAAGATGTATTATAAACACATGCTTAAGGATCTGATCTACTCCCCGGTCCTGTCTTTTTTTTTTTCTTTTCTTTTCTAACTTCCTAACTCTACTTTGTCTCTGTGGTCTTCCTCCAGCTTCAGGCTGCATCCTCACATCCCTACTTCCAAGCTTCCTTTTAATACTGACCACAGTAGAAAGTCCTGAGTGACATCCATGCAGCTAGAATTATATGTTCTTTCTCTTTATAGATTTTAACATGCCGTGTAGTATTTTAGCTCCCCAGAAAGTTACTAAGTGCATATAGTATTACTGCCTTATTTCTATGAGCCCTGATACCTCCCAAATAATATGTAGTTGATAAATTCCTACTGCTTTGCTCTCCCCGCCCCCTTTTCTGACACAATGGAGAAGAATTGAGGCTTTCCAATGTTCTTCCTTATATACCTTAAGCTTTCATCTATTATCCCTATCCATATATTTCCTCAAGTAAGATTTCTTTCCTTGAATATTTCAAGAACCATAGTTTCAATTTCACCAAGTATAAATCCTGAATTTTGACTGTAACTGGATTGGTCCTTAAAGAAATCTGAGGATGCTTTCTCCTGTTAAATATTTCCAAGATCAATAAACCCTTCCTTCTTCTTCTATGGGTCTGTCTTTACCAAGCTTGTGGACATATATCGCTGGTCGTTTTAATGACAGTTTGGTTGCTTGTGGGAATTCATAGCTGAAAGATCAAAACAGCACTCTTGATTACTTAACTCTGTAAAGTTATCTTTTCTTGTTTTAGTGTACCGATCTACATATGGTTCTATTGTATTTGGAGTCTACTCTAAATACAGAAGAAGGAAGGGTTTATTGATCTTGGAAATATTTAACGGAGAATGCATCCTCAGATTTCTCTAAGGACCAATCCAGTTACAGTCAAAATTCAGGACTTATACTTGGTGAAATTGAAACTTTCTGGACAAGAAAATGACATCTGCAAACAATAGTAACAATGTGCCCTTCCTCTATACAGTCTGATTCAGAAAAAAAAAATGGTTCTCTTTTCAGAGAAAGTTATTACTGTCAATGGAAGGGAACTGTGACATAAACCATGACTATGCCACATTGCATTATAATTTCCTTAGGTTAACATAAGATTTGAGTTGGACAATAAGTTTGTACATTTGTACTTTACACACCCAAGCTTTAGGTTCTCCGTAGCCATGCTGTACAAGATGACAACTACCAGCCACAGATGGACAAGCAGAGTCTTGCATATTGAAGAAATATAGTTGCTTGGATTTAGCAATTTAAATAAAACATTTAAAATAATTTCCCTATCTATGTATATATTACTACAAAACTCTTTCTACAGCAGGTATAATGTTATCACTGGTCTGAGCAATGAGTCATCAGAATGAGGAAAACCGACTTCCTCTCTACCTTGGTTCACATTGCTCTTGACTGCAGCCGCAGTGCTTAAGCTAACATAACTGAGATGTAACTCTCAAAAACCAATCAATCAGCAGAGCATTTGTAAGAAGCAATTGTCCCTTGTCATCTATCACTGCAGTAATGCAGATTGGGATTTTCCTGAATCTGCTAGAACTTGGCAGTTATCATAGCCCCCCGAGAGACGCGTTTACTCAGTATGTGAGGAAACAAAATGCCTCTTTTGCTAAAAAAGGTTCTTTTCACTTAACACAAGCAATCTAAGGTGATGAATGCTAAATTTTTCAAACTATCCCCATGGTGGGGGAAAAGTACCCGACAAAACTGAGTATTTTATAGAAAGGTCAAGTTCTGTTAACAAAGTTGATTTTCCTTGCTATCTGCCTGTTACCATTGTTTCCTCTCTGACAAGAGAAGGTTTGCTGGGAAACCTTTGAAGTTCAGTGGATAGATACAATGGAAATGGATTGTGACATTTTTTTTAACCTGCTAGCTTAGCATTGAAATGTTCACAATGTCAAGTGGGAAATTAATAATTACACCACTTTTTACTGCTGAATGTCTGTCAAAGAGAACAAAACCTTGTCAAGTAGAAGCTAAGTACAGGGAAGGGAAGCATTTGTGACACTATCTCATGTCTCTGTGTGAAACAGCTAATCAAAGACAAGTTTAATATTCTCTTCCTGAAAGCTAATAGGCACATGGTGCTAGTATGGTGGGACAAATTAAATTAATGTAGAATTATACCTGCCTCAAACTATGTATCAAGAAATAAGTCCCATCACATTAAAATGTAGAGATTTGAGCTGATGACATGGCTCAACAGGGAAGGGTATATGTTACTGAACCACTATAGCCCATAGGATAATAAGAGAGAAACAACTCCAGTAAGCTTACCTCAGGCCTTCACTCCTGTGCTGTGTTATCGGCTACTGCCTCATAACCTTCCCCTAAACAATAATGTCAGTCTAAGGCAAATATGGGTTTAAAAATTCCCAGAAGGCAGGAACCAAACTCAGTAATCTATAGATTCATCCTTACCCATAGAAATTACACTTTCACATTAATAAGAATAAGTCAAATCAAAATTCTACTAGTGACATTAATAAGAGAATTCAGAACATGGATTCTGTTGGATTACCGACTCACATATGATCACTGTGGCCACTTATGATCTAGCTACAAGATAGATCAAGCCAGTTGTCAGTGTATTTAACTTTAAAAGCTCATATTCTCTGAGGTTTTTGTGAAAATTCAGATGGATATTCTCATAAAGCAAATATGTTACCCTTTTGTCACTTTGAGAAAATGTGTAGCATAATTGTTAGACATTTGGTGCCTCTTCAGAGAGCATGGGTGACTTTCCCTGATGCCTACAGAGATTCTCCTTGTAGGCTCCTTCCTGGAGACTTCTAGTCTTCAGGTTTTACCCACAGAATATTTGAGGCTAGATGTGATCCTCTGAGGTCCAGGAGTGAGCACACACACACACGATTAGAGGTCCAATGTCCAAGTTCTTCCTACATAGACTTCTCTATTGGCAACCATAATGGCTCTAATGCATCCCCAAGACCAGAGAGTGGCCAGGCTTTACCATGCAGAATAAAGAGTTCCATCAATCCATGAGTTGCCCCAAGATTATCATCCCTCCAATTTCAGACCCTGAAAAGCACCCCACAACCACCACCACTACCACCACAAGCACTACCAAACCTCTGGTAAAACTGTGTCTTATTTCTCTGTTACTTCTCTTCTGTGGAAGAGGAAGCCACCTTCCTGTGTTTTTTTTTTTTTTCAACCAGAAAAATCTCTTGGATAAAATTTATGGAACACTGTAGTATTTCTTGGCTCCCAACTTCCAGCATATTTTTTCTCATCTGAGGTGTGTCACTTAGAATAATTGACTTAAAGATAGTGTGTTGGGGATTATGGAGAGGTGTACATGGGTGTAACATCTCAGCAGTTAAGATTTGCTACTGTTCTTACAAAGGACTCCAGGTCAAATCTCAGTACCCATTTTGGGAAGCTCACAATCACCTTTACTTCTAATTCCATGGACTTCGTGCTTTCTTCTGGAATTCAAGGGCACCAGTATTCCCATGTGCACATACATGTGTGCTCCCCCACACACTTACACACACACACACACACACACACACACACACACACACACACACAATTTAAAATTAAAAAGAAGGGGCTAGAGAGTTGGCTCTACAGTTAAGAGCACTGTCTACTCTTCTACAAGACCAGAGTTCAATTTTTAATTCCCAGTATACACATGGAAGCACAATTCCAGTTCCTGAGTCTCTTCTCGGGGACTCTACTGGCCTCTCTTCTGGCCTCAGTGAACACCATGAACACATGTGGTACATAGACATACATGCAAACAAAACATCCATATACATAAAATAACAATAAAACATAAAAACAATTATTAAAATTATTAAAAATAAGTCTTTTTAAAGAGGGGCATATTTTAACTCACAGTTTCAGAGTGGTTCTGGAACCACTCTAAGGCCCATAGTGGTGGGAAGTAGGACATGGAAAGAAACAGTTGTCCTTATATGGACAGGAAGAACAGAGAGGCAGAGGAAGGGGCCTGATATAAGACATATCCTAAAGCCGGGTATGGTGGCACATGCCTTTAATCCAAGCACTCGGGAGGCAGAGGCAGGCAGATTTCTGAGTTTTAGGCCAGCCTGGTCTACAAAGTGAGTTCCAGGACAGCCAGGTCTACACAGAGAAACCCTGTCAAAAACAAACAAAAAGACATATCCTAAAAGCATGCCACCAGTCACCACTTCTTCCAGCTTAGCTATTCTCTAAGCATTTCCATCACCTCCCCAGAGTTCCAGAATCCTTATTCCAGGTCACCTTTTAACAGCCTTACCAGCTACAAGTCAACACATGAGCCCCTCAGGGGAAACTCCACATCCAAACCATAACAGTAAATAATCCCTATGTGGTCTGACTTGTGGGTTACTAGAAAAATCCCTCTATGAGAAATATTTTTCAACACATTTGGAAAATTCATCATTATTGTGGGTCATCCATGGAATCATTGGTGCTATCAGCAGTATTTTGAGTACTACATTATATCACTTATTCATTTATTGGATTACACAGTCTCTTCTAGTCTGACAAAGAAGAAAGGTTGGTATTAAAATCCCAATGGAGTTGTCTTAGTCAAGTTTCTCCTAAGGAGAGGAATTAATGAGATGAATGTGTATTTTAAAGGCAATTTATTAGACTGACTTACACAAGTCCAGCATACCACAGGAGATGTCAAAATGGCAGCTCCTGTCAAAATGGCAGCACAAGGACACATCACTTCCTCAGCCTGTGACTGTCTCAGGAGCTGTCCTCAGTGGCACATCTCCTTTGCCTGACTCAGCCTACAGCATTCTTGAAACACCACCACAGCTGTCCTGCAGGAACTGTCTACAGCTCTTCACTTACACCCTAAACAGCTCAGCAGGGATGGTGCTTCAGCCGAAGCCACCTACAGGTGGGAAGAACTACTCATTCTAATCCATGGGTCCCATGCAGGGAAAGGGGAGTTAAAAAAAAAAAGCCACCAGTTCCTGAGGATGAAAACCCACCAGTTCCTGAATTGAACTAAACCCACCAATGTCTGAGCTCTTCAAGCTCTGGACTTGAAATCCCATCCATCCTCAATCTGGAAATCTATGCCCTGGATTTGTCCTTCCATACCCTGGACTTTTTAAAGATGTGCTGCATGGTGTGACTCTCTCATCAGTCGACGCCAAAAAGCAATGAAGAGAACAGGAAAGAAGCAAAAGAAGTAGCACCGAGTTGAGGATCCTCAGCTCCTCCGCTCCTCCGCTCAGCTGGGAATACTTTCCCCTGGAAGCTGCAAAGCCTCTGCTGAAGAGGCTTTCTGTCAGAGCTGTGTGGTTCCTGGGCTCATATGTTTCAGGATGCCCTTCCCCTGGGATGATCTGCCCTCAGATCTATATGGTTCATGGGCCCTCATGTCTCAGGATAGATATGCTTCCATTGGGATAACCTCTCCACCCAGAGCTGTGTGGTTCCTGGGATGCTGAGTCCAAGATTACCCTTCTATCAGGACCAGAAATGCTTACACTGACCATCTGCGTGCTGACAAGGCTACAAACCCATAGCTTCTCAGGCTACAAGGCTGTTCCAAGATGGCAATGAAGGCTTAGAGGATTCTTAAAGAGGCAAGGCTCTTCAGCCCATGTGGAAAGGCCACAGGGGCCTTCTCTGATGTCAGTGAAGGGTGTCTCAATATAGAAAATACACTCCCCAAGAGGCAAAGAAGGTAGGCAGAAAAAAGGCAGCAGCTTCTCCCTTGGACCTCCATACTTGGTCATTCCAGAGGGGGTTGCCCCCTCAGTAACTTCTTTCCAGGAATTATCCTTACAGACCAACCAAGAAACACATCTCTTAGTTTAATCCAATCTAATCAAGTTGAAAACCAAGATTAACTATCATAGAGTGGTTGTAGAGATAGCTAATTTTGGTCAAGTATTTGATACACAGGCAAGAAGTTCTAACTGCATAAAATCTCCCAGACCCTACAGAAAATTAGAAACCACAGTGAATGTTTGTAATCTCAGCACTGAGAGACAAAGGCATGAGGCTTGCTGACTACATCTGTAATCTCTAGCTGTGGATTCTAACTACATTTGTAATCACGAGGTTCTATGATAGAGCCTATCTCAAAAAGTAAACTGCAGAATGAGCAAGAAAGACACGTAACATTGGCAGCTGGCCTCTATATGCATGTCCTATATGCATGTACACAGATGTACATATACATGTCTGGAAATACAAATGATGCACACATACACATAAATCTAAAAGGAGTGAAGTACCAGTTCAGAAGAGCTAACAGAAACAAGCAAGAGGAATCTCTAAAACCTATCCTAGACTCACTCCATTTTCCCCTCAGCACAGGAAGTGAGTAATGATCCTGGGGAACACGGTGGGGAGCTCAGATTCAGTCCTTGTGAATCATGGTAAACACAAATGCACAGTGTGCCTTCATCGTGGTATTACATTCCAATAGATCACCCCTTAAGTCCTGTGGCTAATTACAACACACACATGCCCACACACACACACACACACACACACACACACACACACACACACACACACACACACACACACATGCCCACACACACACACACCGATACAGGATACTTATCCTGGTAATGGTTCCAATATTCTACACACCTCCAAGTCTCCCTTTTATCACCAACTGAAAGCCAATAAGTCTTAATTGTCTCTAAACCATCTCCAGCTGTGCAACCTTCTTTCCATGCAAGATATTTATAAAAGAAAGGCTCATAAAATAGTTTTCTCAGCACTATATTTATGCTTGGATTTAAATTTCAGTTACAAAGACAAATTATATCTACCATTTGATGCAAATGTGCTTGAACACATTACGGCCGTGAGAGGAAAAACCTGCATGATCCTCTCATAAACTTAGTAATTTTATGAAACTCGCATTGTTTCATGGACATAAGATGTAAAGACAAGCAGCATCCTAAACAGTATCCTCAGCAGGAGCACAAGTCTCCCTTGGACACTCAGTGTATCCTTTCTCCATTCACGCTATGTAACAAGCGGAGTGAAATATACCTCCCATATGCTGAAGGTAAGTATAGTGTTTATTCTCGGGTGGCTTATAGACATGATGGTCCTGCTGTTCTAGATTGAAGACTTTTGGGACTGTTTATCATCTTTCTTTTGAGTTAGCACACCCGTATTTTCCTATGTCTACCCAGATCTGCAGCACAGACCTGAATGTCTTAAAACCTGGTCTGCTTCATTTCACTGTTAAAACACTCAAGTTCTTACTGGACTCTAATACTCTTTCAGTTCTCACTCTCATATCAAGTCAAAGTGGGGAACTCTGGTGTTTTTGCTGGGAAGGATTTGCATGGTTTCCCAGTTCCTTCTGATCAACATACAGTCTCTGAGTAGCTGGAATAAAAAGACATCAATTCCAGAGAAGACAGCAGCCATACCATGGCATGGGAAATTTTACTTCCATGCGAATTGAGATGGCCAAAGGAAACATCTGCTACTTTATCTGAATTTTAGGTGGCATCACAAAATATTCCTTAAAAACAAAGCCCTGTGTACCAGCTTTATAACCCAAATCAATTCCTATGACAACGACAAAGTTCTCCTTGGCTTCCATACAGGAAGGCTTGGGGACCTCCAGAAGCAATGTCTCCCTCTGTCGTATGTATCTCTTTCATCAGCCCAAGCAACCAATGAACAGAAGTTCAAAGAAGTTTTGGGTTCATGGCAACTGGGAGTGGGGAGCCATGAGAATTGTGGATGAAGGTAAAGGTGCTCTCTGCCAGGTCCTTTTCTTTTTCCCTTGTTGCCACACATTTTTTCTACAAATACTGAGTTGATGGTAAAGATTTATAGCATTTATTCACGGTCATGTTTCAGGAAATTTTTCTGAATAACATATTATGACATATAATGAAACAGGAGAGGAACATGCAGCTGAAAAGTTGTTCCTATATGACTGCTTTGCTCACTATTTCTAAGGAGAATGCCAGCTTGCCTTCTTAGAAGTCATGAAGTCATCTTTGACTAAAAAAAAAAAATGGAATGCATGAGGGGAGGGGGAAGTTACCACTGATGAACTAGATAAAAAAGCAACCCCTGTACATCATGGTAGCACACTGGAGTGGGCGGGGTTGCACAGGGAAGCTTTTATTCAGAGTCAGTAGACGCTCCATGGCCTACCTAGCTAATAACTACCACATCTACTGTGAAGTTCTATTTTAGTGGAGCTTTGTGTATGCTTAGCGAATCAGAAAAGCTCATTTGTCTCCTTTTCTATAAATGGGGCCACACGGTGAGTTGCCAATGTCTTTTCGTTCTTTTGATATTATTTTATTTTATTTCCTTCAAAAGAAAAGGCAATAAAAGTCTTCTAGGGTTGACTCCACATGAATAGAATAAATTCACAAGACTGAACCTTTTTCATGAGGAAAAAGATCCTTCCAGCAACTTAGGCAGAGATTAATATCTGGGAGTAAATAGACCACAGACCATTTGCTAAATTTTGTTTCAAAGACTGTCTCTCAAGAATGATTTCAACAAGCCAGGACAAAATCTATCTTGTTAATTTGTAGTCACACTGTTTAAATCAGGCTTTTTACAAAAAAGTATTGGTCTCTCAGGAATTGTTAGAGAATTGATAATATACAAGTGTTTGTGAACCTGCCACAAAGCATCAGCTGGAAGGCGATATGCCCTCTCAAACTAGCTCACTGGCCTATGTAGGTTATAGAGAAGAAATGATCCTAGCCAGCAGAGTTCCAAGACATACCATGAGCTCCCATTGACACTGGACTCTGGATTTTCCAATAATGCAGCACAAGTGGAAGAAAGAAAGAAAAAGGGAAGGAAGAATGGAAGAAAGGAAGGAAAGGGGGGAGTAAGGCAGGGAAACATAGGTCCCAATAAGCATTGAGTGACCAGCAAAAACCAGTCAACTCTTCAAGCCTATGGTATCACATGCAACATGGTGCTGCCTTACCTTGCTTTACTGGACAAAGTATAA
Source organism: Mus musculus (assembly GCF_000001635.26). Classification (NCBI taxonomy): domain Eukaryota; kingdom Metazoa; phylum Chordata; class Mammalia; order Rodentia; family Muridae; genus Mus; species Mus musculus. The sequence continues at coordinate 54,194,949 of NC_000076.6, read as the reverse complement.
AAGAATCTTGAAAGTCCTTCAGAGTTTGACCCCCAAGATCAGAAAGATTAATGGGCAAGGTGTCAAGAGAGCCATCAAGGGCCCACTCATTTAACTCCATGTTAAAACTCTCTGCTGAAGCAACACATGAGGGACTTCTAATTGAATGTTTCATAAGAACATGTACATAACAAAAGGTATTTTCACCTTGCTGTAGAGTAAATCACAAACTGTAACTGTTTCACACCATGATGAAGCAAATAAAAAATAACACCTAGACCAGTTACCCTTCAACTACAAGCTACAAAGCATTTCTCAAGAAATACTGATAAAATCCTAGCTATGCAAGGCTAGAATAATGCTTCTGCCCTAGTTATAGACAGCATCTTTCCCCAACTCCTTTTCATTCTACTTTTGGTTTCTTTGATGAAATTAATGATGACCTATTCTAAGCACCAGAGAGCACAGTTTTGTTAAAAAGAAAATTTATATATATATATATATATGTGTGTGTGTGTAATAATTATATATATATATATATATATATATATATATATATATATATAGTTTTTTTTACTGAGATGTAATGGAAAGGTTCATCTACCTACTTCAGCTAGCTCAAGCTAAAATGTGCTGATGATGTGAGAGACTGAGAACAAATGCAGAAGAAAGTGAAAATGGGAGATGCGAATAGAGGGAGAGAGTCAGAAGCCAAGGCATGAATGAATGAATTGCTCCCTTTCTGTCTTTCCATAGCCCTAACAGTTCTGGCTCTTTAACCCTTTCCTCCCATCCTGTGTTTCTGCTACTGTTCTCCACTGCTCTGCCTTTCATAGGATCAATTGTGATTTTATTCTGTTCCACAAAGTTACTGTGTATGGGTTTCAATCTCCAGTGTAACAGTACTGAGTGGTTGGGGCATACGGAGAGGTGCATTTAGTGTGAAGTCTCCACCCGACTGATGGAGAGACGTTGTATTTGTACATGTTGATGCTCTGATAAAACATAACAACCAAAAGGGACTTCTGGTTTGTTTGGGGCTTATAATTCCAGAGGGTAAGTCCATAACGTTGGCATAGGTGACCTGCCATGAAGAAGAATGATCACATCCTCAATAGCAAACAAGAGAGAACATATTGGAAGTGGGTTGAAGCTATAAATACTCAACACCTCTCGATGATTATGTAACTCTTCAAAGAATCCACCTCCTAAAGGTTTCATAACCTTCTCCCAAAAAAGGGCTACCAACCAAAGCTTACGTATGTGAGCCTGTAGAGGACATTTCTCACTCAAACCACCACTAATGCCATTACCGGGAAGTAGCTTTCATGACATCAAGAATGAACTTACTATAAAAGTGAGTTGAGTTACATCTTATTCTCATGCCTTTCTGCCCTCTATCATGAATGACATATACGAAGTCCTTGATGTTGAACTTACTAACTGTAAGAGATAAACTCTGACAACTATCCAGACTTGGGTATTTTGTTATTACGTTAGAAAATAGAATAAGACAAACTTTAGATTTGGATTATTTCTGTATTTTTTACCTCAGTAATACCCATTCAAGGACCTCTTGTTACCCCCTGTGGCATGACCAAGAGTTTGAGGCATCCATGGTCTCATACCACACTGGGTCCAAGTGAAACCATCTGAAGAGGATTCTACTCCCAAATCTCATGTGAGGAGAGGGTTAGTCAGGGTCCTCAGGCCTGCAAAGTCTGATGAGATAGATGTGGGTCCTAACAGTCCTAGCCACATGCAGATATAGTAGTTTTAAGTGCACCTCAACTGATATTCTCTCTATGGTCTTCTGACAAGCTCAGGGGAGTTTGAAAGCATCATCTCCCTAGCACATAGACTCTAACATAATCTTAACACCAAAACAAAACCTCAATATTTAACGAGCCACAACCCTCCCCCCGAAACCCCTAGGATTGCCTAGTTCTACTACCCAATTCTACATTGGCAAGTTCCAAAAATGGGTTTAGATACCATCTGTAAACCCAACTGACTTCCCACAATGCTAACAGCATAACCTAACCCCTGACAGTCACCTCCTACCCAGGTACTATGTTGTCACCTGCAGGAAGACACTCATAATTCGAAACACACTTATTCCAACTTCAAAAGTCCCCCATATTCTTTAACAGACCAAGCACTGTTTAAAACAAAAGGTTCCAACTCAAGTCCTCTCTGAAACTCAAGGCAATGTGTTAACTACAAGCCCCCCATAAAAAATCAAAAGCTAAATGATGTACTTCTAACATAGAATGACAAAGGATAAATATTCATATTAGAAGGTGGGGCAGATGGGAATACAGCATGGAAACAATGAGCTAAAACAGGACTGAAATACAGCAAAGCAAACAAAACCCAAAGCACTACATTTACCATGTGTGGCTGCCTCATCATGGAATCATCTGAGTCTCAAAGATCATATTTGTCCTTAGCAGATTCAATGGCTGCGACATCTCCAACCATCTTGGCATCTCCACTGAATGTAGGCTTCACTTTCACAGCTTCAAAAAAGTGGCCTCTCTGAACTTTCTTATAGGGATCCCAATCCCACAACACATTCCCCGACTTTAGCAGTTCTTGGAAATGGTGGAGCAAACTTCCATTACCTCTTTTAAAATGCATCTTTTTGGGTTTGTTTTTGTTTTTATTTTTTATTGGTTATTTTGTTTAAATAAATAAATTACATTTCAAATGTTATCCCCTTCCCAGTTTCCCCTCCACAGCTCCCCTACTCCCTCCCTTCTTCCCTGCATCTGCCTCTATGAGGGTGCTCCACCACCTCCCACCCACTCCTGTCTCAGTGTCTTTGCAATCCTCTACCCTGGGATCCTCCACAGGACCAAGGGGCTCCCCGCCAAGTGATGCCATCCACTGCTACATATTCAGACAGAGCCTTGTGTCACTCCCATGTGTACTCTTTGCTTGGTGGTTTAGTCCCTGGGTGCTCTAGGGGGTCTGGTTGGTTGATATTGTTGTTCTTCCTATGGGGTTGCAACCCCCTTCAGCTCCTTCAGTCTTTGCCCTAACTTCTAACTTTTTCCTAACTTCTCCATGCTCAGTCTGATGTTTGGCTGCAAACATCCATATCAGTATTGGTCCCACTCTGGCAGAGCCTTTAAGGTACAGCTTTACCAGGCTCCTGTCCGTAAGTGCTTCTTGGCATCAGCACTGGTGTCTTGGGTTGGTATCTGCCAATGGGACGGATCCCTAGGTGAGGCAATCTCTGGATGGTCTTTCCTTCAGTCTCTGCTCCACTCTTTGCCCCTACATTTCCTTTTGTCAGGAAGAATTCTGGATTAATATTTTTCAGGTTGATAGGTGGCCCTATCTCTCAAAGGGGGCTATTCCTATCCACTGGATATTGTCTCCATAGGTTCTACTTCTTCTTGGTTGGGTATTTTGGCTAAAGTTTTCCCTGTTGGGTCCTGAAAACTTCTTGGATCCCTGGCATCTGTGCCTTTCTAGTGGCCACCCTCAGGTCCCCCTCCCCCGCTGCTACACATCTCCTTTCAAATTCCTGACCCTGTGTACATCTCCTCCATCATCTCCTCCCTTATCTGAACCGGGCCCCCTTTTCCCTCTCCCTCCTCTTTCCTTCCCAGATCCCTCTCTCCCTCTACTACATCTTTTATGTCTGAAAAAACCTCTCTCCCACGAATGATGCTGTCAAGTCCTACTGCCAGCTCAGGATGTAAGCTGGCCCCTATAGTAGTATATATGCTCCTTTCTGGGCCAATATGTGAAGACACTTTGTTGTGCAGTTGTTTTTAAGCCTGAACCACTTAAACTGCATTCTCAGTTCAGGTTCTTTCTTTTAAATAAATTCACATTTTAGGACTCTGAGCCTTTGATGGGTGGGATCTTACCCTTGTACCAACTTTTCTATTTTCCCAGTGAACATCAGTCCTTTTCTCATTAACAGTTAAAGCCTTTTCTAAAAGCATGCTCAGTCTGCAACTTTAAACTTACCCAACTCTTTTCTGAACAAACTGAATATATTCATACTTTTCTCTCCCACTTGCAGCTTTTTCACTGTAGATCTGGGGGCAATAACCTTGACAGAGCTAGAATACTACCCTCAAAACCCAATTTCTTCTACTGAACCTTAATAGTTCATTATTTTCAAATACAACCTAACCAAAGTCCTCAGAATGCAATCAGACTCTTTGCCATAATTTCATATGAATACCATAAAGTTCTTACAGGTTCCCTCTGAAACTCCATTACGTAGGCCTCCAGAGACAACATTCGCTTCTTTATTTTGGTTTTCCAAACTCCCACCAGACTAGATCATCAAGTTCTTCTTGCAATATTAAAGGGCTTTCTGAGCTCAAATTCACAAACTCTTCCACATCCTTTGCTCGTACCAGTTTTAAAGACTTAAGACCCACACGCTCAGGTTTACCACAGTCCTGTTTCTTAATACCAAACTTTGTATTAGTTACTTTCCTCATTGCTGTGATAAAAAACCTAAGAAGAAGCAATTTAAAGGAGGAAGGTTTTGTTCCATCCTACATTGTGAGAGGGACACTCCATCACATGAGGGAAAGCTTGGGGTCACGAGTAGGAGAGCAGGTGAGCATTTTGCATTGGCAATCAGGAAAAACAGAAATGAACAGAAACGAAGCTATGCAACTCCAAGTCTCATCCTCCATACACCACTTTCTCCAGCAAGGCTCTACCTCTTGACAATTCTATCTAAATTTGAATACATGAAAAATAAACATGAATCTATTTGAGATATTTAGCATTCAATGGATGAAGAACATGGGGTTTCTAAAGTGGTCCTCATGATCTCCCTAATATTACTTCCCATCTCTAGTGTTACTTGTATGATACTATTACACTGCATTTCTGTGGTATGTGTGTATGTGTTTATTAATCAGGTGTTCTTAACATGGAGATATAACCTGGATAAGAAGAAACATAATTATCAGTGCATTAAAACTAGAGAATCAAAAGGTGTCATCTCAAAATTTGGATGTGTAGAAGCATCATGGATAACTATACCATGGCATCCATTATGGAAAATTTTATCATAGACATTCAGAATGCTTATGCATAAGCTAAACTCCCTATAGTTCTAGATGTCAAAATAATTGAAAACTGAATTACTATGTGATAGGTTACATTCCCTCTTATCACGAATACCATTGTCATTCACTAATTTCAAGAAATTAAATTAGGTAAAAACTGAGGTTTGGTGTGTTTATACCAATACCACTTACTTTTAACCATAAACTGTCTTAGATAAATAAATAGACTCTCAAAAATGAGATTTCTGCATATATTTAGTATTTTCTTCTCATGAAAGTGATTTCTATTTGTTCCATAAACCACATATTGACAAAGCAATTTCAGTTTAACACCTAATGGCCTTGCTTCTATTTTAAAAAAAAATCTGCATCAATTTAGAGAAAATACAGCCTCGTGAATGAATTGATTAATTAGATCAATTACACATTTTAAGGTAAAATTATGCCTACAAGTTGAATTAAATGACCAGCTTTATAATTTTACCTGAGAATTGACAAGTCTTCCTTATAATTTTCATAAGAAGATGGAGCATCTGCTACAGTGAATAAACTTTCATATTAGTTTATCATTTTAGAAGAACCAAACAAGCCATTATGTCAACAATTTGTAATTGATAGGACGTTTAAATGTCCACAATTAAGCAATGTCAGGGTGCCCTTAGAAATAGCTTGGCATCTCTGAGTAAGAAATGGTCAAGTCTGGATTTATTCACAGTTCTCTTATTCAAGTAATTTTGTACTGAATTCCCTGCTTTAGAATTCACTACCCACTTAGAATTGTGTTATTTCCTGGAGGTGAGGTGTAGCCTTCCCCCAATGTGTATTTTAATTTTGTCCTATTAGTCATAGCTGAAAGGGCACTTCCCTGAGCATCATCAACATGAATACTTGAAAGTGCTAATTGATTATAAATGAGAATATGACTAACCTGAGGAGAAATGAGGATGTGAACATCTTAAGAATAAATAGAGTTTTAGAGCTTAGAAAAGAACATAGAGGAGGTTGTGTGCATATTGGGTAAAGAAAGGCAAAGAAAGGTCTGTGAAAAAAATTACAAAAGTGAGTTGAAGCAAATATTGCTGAAATTACTATTTATGAAATACCAGTGAAATAAACAAAAGATATGAATGTGTTAAAGATTTTTCTCAGATGGCCTTTAATATCAAATGAAATGACTGTTTCGATGGAAACCCTAAGAAATCTACAATGCTACAAGTACAACTAAATTGAGCAAGATCATAAGATACAAGGTCAATATCAAAAAAGAAGCTGTGTCTCTACACATTTGCAGTAAACAAATAGATAGCAAAATTTAAATATTTGTAATAGAATCAAAAGAACAATCTTTATAGTTATGATAGCAAAAAAAAAAAAAAACAGGGAATATTTATTTTACCTAAATATGTGACAATAAATACTGTGAGAGTATGTTATAAAAACCATTATTATCAACAAGTTTGTTGTCCCTAATTATTTTATAGAATTAACATGATCCTAACCATAATCCAAACAGATTTTTCTTAAAGATCTTCCCTAATCAGTTCTCAAATTTACTTAGCTATGACTGTCCTTTAAAGCCAAGGCAATCTAAGTTAACACAGAATGGACAAATGCTTTTTCATTTAGTCTTAACCTCATCGAGAGTTTCAGTAGCCAGGAACAAAGTGGTATGTTGGTCACTTAAGAAATGCACAGGCAGAGGTTACAATAATAGACTAGGGAATCAGAAAGAAAATACTTAAACAGTAGTCTGACTTTCAATGAAGATGCCAAAGCAACTTATTGGGAACGGTCAAGCACAATAAATGGTTAGTAGATTACCAGGTACCCAGACAAAAGAAGGTTAAATAGTCTTTGAATTATAGTTAGCTTAATAAGCATAATTTGAGATGATTTACAGATATAAAAGTAGAGGTTAAAATTTTAAATTGTCTAGAAATATTAGTTTACAAATCAATAAAGATGAAAATAAAAATCTCCTTACTGGCTGAGAAAAAAAATTTTTTTGAAATACCTGAGAGGAGATTTTTATCCAGAATATAAAGGATGAACCAAAAATACCAATAAAAAAGACTTAAATAGCCACTTTGAAAAATACAGACAAGTGTACGGTAAGCACATGAAAAGGTACTTGACATCTCAGTTAATAAAAAAAAGAACACAAATTAAAATTACAGCCAGAACGGCTATAATTGAAAAGACATTGACAATACCAAATGCTGAGGAAATTGCTACAGCCAATTCGGAAAGCTGTTGGCATTCTCTGTAAAATTACATGTACATCTGCCCTCTGGCCCAGCAGTTGATTTCTAAGAATTTACACTACTGCCACCACAACCCACATAAACACAAACAAAATACATATTTCTACCAGGAGACCTGTACAGAATCTCTCAGGTTCCTTTACAGAAACCATCCAGATGTAGTACATCAACGGGAGAACAAGGAAGCCGAGAACAAGGAAGGCTGGGCTGCACAGCAACTGACTGCAGTGTGAAACAATATGGCTGTGACTGAAACACTCTGAATGAAAGGAATAAGACCCAGAAGACCACGTGCTAGCAGCGCCAAATTACAGGAAGTCCGAAACCAAGCAGATTTCATCTGCAAATGACAAAGAATTCGAAAGCACTTGTCTCTTGGTAGAAAGCAGAGCAGAAAGGGTCAAGTGAGACGATGCTGACTCCTGGGACAGTTGTTTGTCATATTCGAGGTGATTGTCAAAAATCCCTCACACTAAAAACCTAGTGATAGGATTCTTTCTTAAATGTAAATATTTTTCTTATATAAAAGTTAATAATAAATAGTTAATCCCCCCAAATAAACTGGAAACATTATGACAGACTGTTATCTTTGGTTAGTTTTCATTTACATAAAAGTGATAATTAATCTATGCACTTTCTTATAGAAAAAAAAACTGGAAATTAACTTTTTTTTTAAGCCTATCGCTAAGTCAAATGATTTGGCTTGGGTCTCAAGAAGGAAATGTTTGCAACTGTGGGTGTTGCTATTCAGAAAGAACTTTAATTCATAGGTAACCTACATATTTCCGTGCACAGAAAACAAGAGTCTGCATCCCAAGTGGCATTCCCCAATCGGGGGAAAGTTCTCTGGGAGGTTGCTCCAGGGTGCTAGCAATCTTGGACACTTGTCTCAAACAACTAAAATTTAGAACCGAGAAGCAAATGATAATGTAGTTTTAAAGCTTCTCATTTAAAAATATATGACATTTCCTTGTTTACTGTATACACTCCCTTTCGGCAGCAGAGAAACCAAGAAGCTCAGCACATCCCTGTAAAAATAACTAGTAAAAATGGGCGGCGACCAGATGGCACTTACTGATAATAGCACTGTCTGAAAGCCACTGCGTCAGTCACACAGGTGATGAGCGCGCCGCATTCTGCTTGCCCCGGTTTTAGAAACTGCTCTCCTCTGAACCCTAAGGTCATAAGGTTATGTTTTCCCACACAAACTATGTCAGCAACAAGGCTCCAATTAATGGTAGCAGGACCTTTAAACAGCAACACTGGTCCTCAGTGTGCCCTCATTGAATACCCACCTCTGACCTTAATTCAATCAGACTGAAGTGTTCAATTCAATTGGAAGCTGACTTGACTCCTATTCCTCTTTGTGCTTTGAGTACTGTCCCTGCTCCACACCTGCAGAGAACTCAGTACCTGAATGGCAGAGCAAACTGTGGCCTCTTTTCAAGAATCATTTACATGATTCGTAGTAGGTCATTTTTAGGATACATTAGAGACAATGCTTGTACAGTCACAGGGTCTCGCACATAACCAATCACCTGAGACCCCTGTGGACAAATTGTACTATCTCAGGACAGTATACCATTAAAGTATAAATGTTTCCTCAAACTGTAATCTCCTCTGGTTTAACCACTAAAAACTCCAAATTCAATTTGCAACCTTGTTCTAGCAATGTTCCATAAACTTATTACATGATTTAATTTTATCTATTTCTCTTATATATTACTGTTTGGTCTCTGGTCCTTCATGAAATCTTGGCTGGAAAAAAGAAGGTTATAAAAACTAAATTTAAAAATTCATCAAGCATCTAATGGATTTTTATTTATTTATATATATCTATGTCTGCTTCCCATAGTCTGTCAGATATATCTAAAGATAAAATGATATTCCTTTTCAATTTACCCATTTCACTTTTGTTCTGTGGATATATCACATATATACCAGACATCTGGATAAATAACTTGATAATTAAAAGAATTAACTTAAGAAAAAACATAAATTAATATGCTGGAATAATTTAGATGTTATTAATTCCTTAAGATATTTAAGAATAAGAATAAGGGGTATATGTGTGCAGTTCCATGTGGCAGAGGTTTATTGTGGGAGCAGGGACAAACAGGGTGATGAAGACAAAGGGGGAAAGAGAGAGAAAAAGGGCGAAGGTCAGAAAAGATCTGCCTTTTATCAGGCTGTGACGTAACCACTCATAGGTAGAGGTGGGAAGTTGACTCAGGGAATGTATGCACTTGCAATGGCAACAGATGTGTGGGTCCCTGTCACCTATGGGTGAAGTCACTGGGTTCGGAGGCAATCTGCCAAGGCAGTTTCTGATACCAACACTGGGTGCCATTTTAAGCACTTTATACAACCGTCTCATTTGTCATACCTTTGCTTCACCAAACGGTCATATTAGAATCTTGCTCTGACTTCCTGTCTTACCATCGAGTTCCTCCCTCTTTCATGATTCCTTCTACCCTAAGGTGACAAAAGCTCTGTCACTTACTATGCCTAGCAGTTTACTCTTAGCTAATTTTTATCTTTTGTAAAAGAGCAGTAAAAGATACAGTATCTTCTCTTAGAGATTTATATGGGAACAAAACAATATAAGTAAAGCAATTAGTGCCTTACTATAGCATTGAGGCAGAATTATAATGGCTTATTATGTGCAATGTTCTGTACCTACATTAGTTTGTTGTTGTTGGTGGTGGTGGTGGTTTTTTATTGTTTTTTTGTTTTGTTTTGTTTTGTTTGTTTGTTTGTTTGTTTGTTTGGACATAACCCAGACCCAACTGCAACAGTACCAAAGCTTTTGTTTAGATTATTAATAACGTTATGAGGTAGTGACTACCGTTAATGTGTTATTTGTCTTGGCATTTTCAGATGAATGATTGATGAGATTTTTGAGAGGTGGAACTGTCCAGAGGGGCAGATAACATGATGGAAACATGGTTTTAAAAGCTCCACAACAGGCAAAGAAAGAACAGGGAAGACAGAGAGCATAGCTTGTATCCTAGTACTGTCACTAAGAGCACAGGTTTTAGAAGCCAGTCTCCTTGGGTTCAAACCCTGTTTGCTAGTCATAAGCATGTATGTTAACTTTTGTGCCTCTGATATTTTATCTGTAAAATGCATAGAGTAATAGTAGCTACATTATAAACATATAAGGATTAAATGAAGGAGTGTATATAACATAGCATGAAGCCTCACATTTAGTAGATGCTCAGTAAACATTAACCAGTATTCTTATACCTTTGAGAATGGAAAGATAACATCTAAGACTAGACAAGCTACATCACAATACCTTAGCTGAGTCAAGACCTCTAGTTCCTAGCCGTGGCCCTGAGGGGAACAGAAGAAACTTCATACTGATAAGATGAAACTTACATCGACCCAGCAAGTCAGGCACTTGAAGTGGAAATCGCAGTGTTAGAAACAAAACCATTGACGCCATAGGCATTGGTCAGTTCACTGGGCTTCATACTGAGGTGAAGAACACAGAGCAGGATGACATGTTTTCTCTACATGCATGTACACGGGAGTTCCAGGAGCATAATGAGTAGTGCCAATACTTCCATTCATGCATCAGTTCATCTGTGTATAGTCTTTCTTTGGGCAAGTATGACAAGGAAAATGTAAAGAATCCGCTATTTTAAAACCTACGTGTTTCAAAGAAAATCTTCTTGTCTTGTTCTGATAAAATGAAAAGTTGTCACTATGTTTTGTTTGTTTTTAAGGATAGTTTGGTGTGGCTTGATAATGTAATATTATAAAATAATCATTAGAAGTATCAGTTGGATCACTTCAAATAATTCATATTGTATCTCTCCAAATGGGAAAAGTCTTTTTCACAGCTTTGAAACATTTTGAAATTTTTTTTCCCTTAACCAATCTTGGCCACATATAAGTCAAGGACAGAAATTTTCATTTTCAGGTGAAAGAATTACAGCCTAAATATTTAAATGACGGATAAGTCTTGGAGTTGGCATGGTGAATTCCTGATAATGGGATGAGCAAAATGGTCTTTATAGTATTTGACCTTGGAGATTTACATATATTGATTAATATAAGCCATAATTTTATCCCATTGAGCCATTTTTTTCCTTTACCCTTCTTAGACTGTCAACCTCTCTTCTATAAATCTGACTCACTTTTGAATCCCATGTATAGAAAAGATTACTTTTATAACTCCTTATTATGGTGCTTGTAAGGAAAGCTGAAAGCACAAGGCAACTAAAGAACATGAAGTGATTGTCAGGAACAGATGGTCACCTGTGCTTTTCAAGACCCAGAATCACATGTCCCCAAAACTAGAGCTGCAATCTGAAAACATCCTCATACCATTCCCATGGTTCCCTGGCTTTGTGTGCCTCCTAGGGATGGTTTGGACACTGCTACATCTAGACTTAGGCTCATATGAGAATCTCCCTTCTTTAACAATAAGTTCACTGATGGAAATCATTGAGTTATGCCTGTCTTCTTTGTATTGCCCCACCGAAACCAGCATGAATTTCCATACAACTGGCTTTTTAAAATGGGTTACTGCTTTAAAACAATTCAAAACCTGATAGAAAGGAAGCGTCTGATTACACATGGTTTCATTTATAATCATTTGCTTAGGAGGATTATAAAGAGTCCTTCCAAGAATTGATTCCAGTGCAGGCCCAAAGAAAGTAGCATCAGCCTGTTCATGTTTCCTCTCTGCTGCCTGTCATGTGTCTGATATGACTGCAATGCCAAAGATTTGATGGAGTGCCCTTGCCATTAGCCTATGGCCATCTGTCATACTAAGCTGTGAATGGCAGCAGGTCAGAGAAACCAGGCAAGAAGCCAAAAGGAAGAAACTGGGATACAGATCAAATAGGGTCACAACAGCAAGAGAGCGAGTCAGAAGTCATTAAACAAAACAAAACAAAAAGTTAAAAGGACACTAATGACAGAGGTCAGAGAATAATGAAGATACCAACAATAAAGAGTAAGAAATAAGCAGAGGGAGAGAGAGAGAGAGAGAGAGAGAGAGAGAGAGAGAGAGAGAGAGAGAGAGAGAGGAAGAAAACACTGAGATTTCCCATGATTGGGCCTACTATTGAAAATGCATCTTAAACTAATTTTAATCACTCTAATACATTATATGGAAAACAAAATCATTTTATTACTCAATAAAAGATGGATTTATTTAATGTAAATGTTTTAAAAACAATATTAGTTAGCCAGTTTTGCATTTTCTTTTGTTTTGTAACACAGCAAGAACTTCATAACACTGTTCCAGGAAGGCCAAGTTTCTCATCATATGCACTGTCTTTCACATGCTGACAGACTTCTGTATGTCTGTTTACCATATAGGACTACTAGTGCATGCCATCAATCCCAGTATACAAAGAGTGAAAGAAGATGATACAGAGAGTTCATAACTACTTCAAGGTCAAACTGGCTACACAAGATCTTGTCTCAAAACAAACAAGTAGGAACCGCAATAACAATCAGACCACAAGTCCACCTTATTCAATTTCCTTGCTCCCATTATTAAAGTTTTTAATCAGATGCCTCTAAACCTATATTTCTAGCCTTACCTTCTATAGTTCTTAAGAGTAAACTCATGACCCCTTCCACATGAGCTTAGAATGATTCTGAGACTTTTCCCACAACTTGCAATAAGAGAAGGGACCTTGATCAATTCATGCTCCTACCAATACCCAATACCCCCTTCACATCCTTTCCTGCAGCAAAGCAAACCCCTAAGTTGGAACTTTCCCCTGCAGTCATAGCACCTCATAGCTCTGCCTCCCCCATTTCCTGAGATTTCCCTATTATATTTGATATCAACTATGTTTTCCCTACTCAGATGCTTTTCTACCTTGCTTTACTAGAGCACAGTCTTTATGAGAACAGGAATTTTCATCCATTCAGTTTACTGTCAAATCCGTTTTGCCTAGAACACTACTGTGACATAATGGGTAAGTAGAAAATGTTTATCTGACAATGGGTGGGAATCACAACCTATTTAAACGGTGAGCAAGCACTGTATCCTAGGTACAAGCAAATGTCCCGCTGCTCCCCACATGGTGTTCCAATCACTCTTGATACTCTGACACAGGCACTTCCTTACTGTTGCCTGCCTATGCAGGGATTCTCTGTCAAGCCTCAAAAGCTTCCTTGGCTTATATGATCAAGGGTATCTGCCCTGCTCAGAACTTCTTCATTGCTGTTATAATTCTACCATCAGCCACTATCCTGAGGTGAGAGTTCTGCACCGTTGTGTAGAACTGCTGTTCCTGTCTCTGACGGCTATTTAATGTATAACTTACCTTTGTATTCTAACAATTCTAAACTAGAAGGTTAATTTTAGCCTTACTTATTTTCTCAGAAAGGCCTTCCACAGAATGAGTGTATTAGCAGATTATTGTTGAAGGTATGACCGCGGTAATTTAGAACCCAGTCTTGAAGGATGAATATGTTCAAGTTTGATTTTTCCCATTTGAAAGGACAGGATTGGGGTTTCTTTTGCTATTGCTGACCTTTGAAAATGGGATGTAAATGTGAAAGTGTTTGGGAGCGTGGCATCCTCAAGGAGCAATCATGGGAAAAGCAGCATGTAACAGGTTTCCTCTCCCTTCTGGCAGCCCCCTTCGAACACTGTGCTCAGGAGCCTGCCTTGCTCTGCACTATCTTAGGCTATAAGGGAAACTGGATGAGGCCCCTAAAAGGGGCGGGTTCTGAATGGTCCAATGCTGTTTCTGGCAATCTTTAAATATCAAGTTTCTTCAGTCACTTGATGCAAATCTAGGCAATGGATTGAATCTAAGCAATGAGTAGTGAGATAAGAAAATCTGTTGGGAGATTTCTGGGAACATATCGACCTTGAGAAGTAGAAAAAAATGCATGCAAAGTTCCTGATCAGCCAACTTTCATTACTATAACAAAACGACAGAGGGAAAGGAGAAAGGAAAAGAGATACAGAAAGAAAGTGTCTTCCAAAAATGTTTTCAAGGAACATCGTCAGTGACCTAACCTCATCCCCTAAGGACTCCACCATGGCCACATAATTCTGCAAGCTGGGAGCCAACCCTCTAACATGTGGGCCTTTGGAATTATCCCAGTTCCAAATATACACAGACTCATCTTTTCTCTGTGAAAGATTTCCATTTGTACAGAATGCCACTCTCACAGCTGTTTTGTGATCAGAAATGAAACTAGCCTGGGGGAGCAAACAAGACACTTGAGGGGCTAAAGTCTGAGAGAGAGAGGGAGGAAGTCTGGTTCCTTATAATTTTTCAGTTGAAGGAGTGCTCCAAGACCCATACCTGAAACAATATATTTCCTTTTGTTAAAGTAGCTTTTATGTTAGTTGCAACCATATGGATGTTATAAAATGCAGTGATTTAAATATTTCTTCAAGACAAATTAGCACTGTAGCCCCCAGAAACATCTGCTATTAAGCATGTGATATGTGAGTATTGAATTGAAAAAAACTATAAGTATCAAAGACAAACTAGACATTGAAGATGTATGTATGAAAAAACTGTAAATATTTCATCAACTCAGTTTGATTGCATATTTCTATATATTTGGTTAAGTAATAGATATTATTAAAATAAACTTGGCCTACTTGTTTATTTTTCATGTGGCTTCTAAAAATTAAAAACATATATAAATGGTTTCTATTGTATTTCTATTGAACCATAATGCTCTGCATTTTGATTTTATTATTTTTATTTTATTTGGGGAATTATAATGAAATTACACTATTTGTTCCTTTCCATTCCTCCCTCTAAACCCTTCTATGTATCCTACCTTGTTTTCCTCCAAATTCATGGCCTCTTTTTTCTATAACTGCTGTTATATTTATATATCCTGCACCTTCATTTTCATATGGAACATGTGACTACACACCAACACAAGTCTTCAAGTTTCACCCTAAATGGCTGAATTTTATGTCATGTAAGCCTCAATAAAATTAACTGTAAAACAGTGCACTTGGATGGCTGGGAATGTAGCTCAGAGGTAAAGTACTCGACTAGCACATTCAAGCTCCAGGATTCCATTCCCAAAGCCATCAAAGATGAAAGAATTAGAAAGATTAGAAATAAATATGTTATACGAAGATATCATTGTACTCTTATTCTGTCATCTTCCTTGTTGGGCCTTCACTCATGTTGTTCCTGGTGTCTACAAAGTGGACCTTTCCCATCTGGTGAGAGCTGCTTCAGCCACTCTCACATATCACTGCCATTCCAATCCTGCTGTTTCACGCCACTCACCTGTCCTTTCTAAGTCCTCATTGCATCAGAGTCACAGTCTTTGTGACATGGAATTTCAGCTTGCTGGCTCTGTGCCAGGCAGAGACTAAGAAGGACATAGGCATAGCAATTGTGTTCAAGGGGGATGAGTTGGAAAGCTGAAAGCTTAGCTGGACTGAATCTGACAAAAGCTGACAGTTGATTGCTAAAACTTAAATTCTAAAAATTGTGGGGGGGGGGAGTAAATATATTGGGTATGGATTACTCACTAACATAACATACCTAAAGCCATTAGATTTTTTTATTATCCCAATTTAATGTAGAAAGATGGGTAACAATCCAGTTTCCCAAGTTCACTCCATGTTGCTCCTTGTGCTTATAACATGAAGTTCTCACCATGGCAATTGGGAAATGCAAAGAAGCATCTT
Organism: Mus musculus; assembly: GCF_000001635.26. Lineage (NCBI taxonomy): Eukaryota > Metazoa > Chordata > Mammalia > Rodentia > Muridae > Mus > Mus musculus. The sequence goes on along the minus strand of NC_000076.6, from coordinate 54,178,987 downwards.
CACTTTACCAGGGATAGGAAGCACAACATGAAGAATGCACACGGACCAGGCAGAACCTGCCAAGTGACCATACATCTGGTACCTTCTTCCTCTAAGGATGCCCCACATCCTAAGATTTTCAGAACCTCCTAAAATAGCATCACTCACTGAACACCAAGCAACTAAATATGAGCCTGTGCAAAAAAAAGTCATATTCAAAGCATAGCCAGGAACTATGCTTTATCATCTTTGTAACTTTTTCCTCAGGTATAACGTACCTGTGAGTAACATATGAAGGTTTGAAGTTCCAAAGGGGCCAATCTCCACATATCCTTGAAGAGCATAATTACGGTAATCTGATGCCAGTATTCCTAAGTGAAATCTGACTGCCCCTGGGACTCATAGACTCCTGATCCTCTCTTGGAATACTGCTTGTTCTCTGCGTTTTGTGCATCTCAGAATCCGTAGATTGGTGGTTGGTATTTGCCTCCCCCAACACCATTGCTCTCTTGAAAAGCACAGTATTTCATTCTCTTGAAGAACAAAAGCGTGTATTCTCTTATAGAACATGAGAGTCTGCTGTTGCATTCTCTCCTTCTGCTCCTTTCTTTGTCCAACAACTGCATCATGCATGCTCATTTGGCAACATCTTTGGAGCATTGTTCACAGCCCCCTCTCCTCCTTCAATCTCCCTATCTTCATCCCAGAGGAGATTCCAAACACAGACTTCTAGTACTGAAATTGAACAGCTAATATTGTACAGTTTTGATGGAGTTAAGCTTCCTAGACACCCATCCTTTCTCTTCACAACCCTGTAATCTAAAGCAAGATTTGGGAAAGAAAAGAATATTGGAAATACTGAAAAGCCACACCGAATCAAGGTCTAATTCCATTCTTCTGTATGTGGCAAGTGGATTGAACAAACTGTTCTTGAAAGAAGAACAAATGGCCAATAAATATGTGAAAAAATATTCAGCATCCTTGGCCATCAGGGAAATGCAAATGAGAACTACATTGAGACTCCATCTCACCCCAGTCAGAATAGCTATTATCAAGAAAAACAACAAGCAACAAACACTGCTGAGGACACTGGAAGAAAGGAATTCTTTATATACTCTTGGTAGGAATGTAAATTAGTACAGCCACTGGAAAAACAAAAACAATATAGAGATTTCTGAAAAAGCTGAAAATAACTATTGAAGAGAGTGCTTAAAAACTATGACATAGATGCTGAAGAGTAGCTCTTTACAGTTGATGGCTTCTGCTGGAGGGATGAGAAATGGTTCATACAGACAACATAAACTGTACTTGGTGGGTTTAGGGAAGAGGGCACAAGGGTAGGAAAGTTGACATGAGCAGAATGAGATACAGGATGATTGAGAATTACTGGGCAAAATTCCCAAGTAATTAATGAAAATATTACATTGGAAGAAATATATATAAATAAGACAACCAAATAATACAACACTAGCTACACCACTTCCTGGGTATATACCCAAAATACTTAAGTCACTATAAAACAGAGATACTTATTCATCTGTGGTCCTTGTAAGACAGTTTGCAATGAAAAAAAAATATGATAATCTACATGCCCATTGACAGATAAATAGATGAAGAAATGGTGGTATGTAGGCATGGTTTTATTCAGCCATAAGAACAAAATTCTCATTTAAAGGAAAATGGGTGAAACTGAAGTATATTATTCTAAATTAGCTCATTATAAATAAATAAATAAATAAATAAATAAATAAATAAATAAATAAATAATTCATGCATTCTCTCATATGTGGAATTTATATTTAAATGTAAACATTAAAATAGGAGGAGGATTCTGTAGGAAGAAGAAAGGGACCTGTGGGAAGAGGAGCAATAATGTGATAATTAGGGGGAAAGCATGAGCAAAGAATATGATGTACATATATGAAAATATTATGACAAAAACCAGATTGTTACATAATGAAACTATACTAATGGCAACATAAATACTTGCATATATGTGTTTATGATATGGAGCTTTATAGAAGTCTTAAAAATATTTTTCTTCTGAAGATGTTTATTGTTTCTGTTTTAAATTAGAAGTTTCCTTCATAGTTTAGCATGAAAATGTTAAACAAAGTTACAAGACAGTAAGCAAAGACACCAGAAATTCAGATAATACACAGTTTCATCAAGCAGAGGAAAATCTCCAATCATTTCAGTGTACATCTTTCCAAAACCTCCCCTTATAAGCATTTTATATTTTCATTTGAATAAATGGAGTTTAAAGAATATTGTACTTTGGAAACTTGCTTTTTATATTTATGTCACATAAGTGGTTTTTTCTACATTAATAAACAGGTTTTACATCATGGTGTATCCTGATTTAAGTAACCCACAGTTGTTAAGAACTTTGCTCAAGAATGAATCTTGATATTATAAACAAGAAAATGGGTGTCTTTGGGAATCATCATATCCTTAGAGTTATTCTTTAAAAATATCGTTGGTGATCAGCCATTTGCAATGTTATAGTCATGCTAATATCTAACCATATTTTAGTTAGATCTTTTACAATCTGTTATTAGTTCTTCATGATCTTAGGTCAGTGGTTCTCAGTCTTCCTGATGCTTGCAACTCTGTAATGCATCTCCTCAGGTTGTGATGACCTCCAACCATAGAATTCTGTTTATTGCTACTTCATAACTATATTTTGCTACTTTTATGAATTGTGATATAAATATCTGATATGCAAAATGGTCTCAGGTAACCCCTGTAAAAGGATAGCTTGACCCCCAAGAGGGTCATGACCTGTAAGTTTTGGACCATCATTTTAGGAGATGATTTAGAGGGATTATTTTTGTGAGAGCCAGAGCAGCTAACTACGTTTCTGTTCATTTTTCTATAAAAGTATTATTTCTTTACTCATTCTTAAATTTGGTGATCTTTCTCATATCAATCTCACCATTCTTTGAGGATCTAATATATGCTGGGCAGAGTGCCTTGTGCCTGTGTTCGAAATGAGTAGGTCACATGAAGAGCCCAGACTCAGATGTGAGCAAAACACCACAAGTGATGAACATGGTGTGACTCTCTTCTTGCTTGCATGAAGCCTTAAAAAGAAAGGATGGTCACAATTGGTCAATAATAGCATCATGCTGTCTGATCCATGATACCTGAGGTTTGTCAGGCAACCATTAGATCAGCAGTTAGAACCTGTGTGTTACTACCCCTTTGGAGGTAGAAGGGGTCCCCTAAGACCATTGGAAAGCAATATTCACATTATGATTCACAATAGTAAAATAAATTACAGTGATTATGTAGGAATGAAAATAATTTCATTGTTGGGAGTCACCACAATATGAGGAACTGTATTAAAGGGTCGCAGCATCAGGAAGGTTGAGAAACACTGACTTAGTTTGGATGACTTGAGTGGTTTAAAAAAGAAAAAGCAGTCAAAGGAATGTATGCAATAGGACCAATGCATAAACATGTATGTTGGATGCTCATAGTCATCTATTGGATGGAACACAGGGCCCCCAATGGAGGAGCCAAAGAAAGTACCCAAGGAGCTGAAGGGGTCTGCAACCCTATAGGTGGAACAACAATATGAACTAACCAGTAACTAACCCCCAGAGCTCATGTCTCTACCTGCATATGTATCAGAAGATGGCCTAATCACCCATCATTAGAAAGAGAGGCCCCTTGGTCTTGCAAACTTTATATGCCCCAATACAGGGGAATGCGAGGGCCAAGAAGTGGGAGTGGTTGGGTAAGGGAGCATGGCGGGGTGAAGGTATAGGGGGCTTTCTGGATAGCATTTGAAATGTAAATGAAAATATCTAATAAAATATTTTTTTAAAATGTATGTCATTTTATGTGACTGGGCCATGGACCACCAACCTCATCTGAAACCAAATAAATTGTGGAAACACTTGTTGGTAGCAAGAAAAATTGCACATGGAGAAGGCATCATAAGCTTGCTACCATCACTAATTAATTGCTCTTCTGTGTTTATTTTTCACTAATCTTATATAGCTCTGTTCATCCCAAGTAAAACTAATTTCCATTTTTCTGTTTGTGACAAGGGATTAATGCCTGTCCTAGCTAGAAGGCATTCTGTCCCCTCTGTCTTTATTTGTGTTTTGGAACTAAAGTACTTCATGGACACATTTCCGGGACACAGATGATTGAAGTCCACAGCCCTCCTCTGGAGAATTCATTTTCTACCACCACCATTACCCCCCTGAGGGGTTGTATTTGACCAACACAGTAGACTTATTTTTCAGATGTCAAACTGTTCTATACTAAGAAGGCAGAATTCTTTCAATTCTGCATTTAATCAAAGAAAGAGCCCATCTTAGATGATTTTTTTCTTACTGAAGAACATTTAAAATGCATCATTTTACCAAGGAACACATCCTACAGTTTGAGAAGTAGAAGTTTCCATTCCTGAATAGCTTTGAACATTTAAGGAACTCTGACATAGATTTGGGCCTCTAGGCAACCTTGGCAGGTCTTAAGGATTGAAACAGCCCTGAAATGTTATTTCTGGTTTTGGAGACAGGGAGCGCAAAGCTGAATGCATACAGTCTGCCTTGGCCTCATGGAATCATGGATGTACAGTTCATTGTACAGAAATCAACTTAGCTCTTGTGTCATCTCAGCAGACTCTTGGATCTGGACTGAGTGCATATCTAACCACTGCACTCATTTTACCCATCCCCAAGCTTTGCTGTGCAAACCAGCTCAGATCTGTTACAATGGCTACGACCCATTCATTTGAGGATGGAGCCTGAGGTCCTACATCTCTTGCATGCTCCCGAGTGTTGCTGATCCTGCAGATCTGAAGCTCACACTTCAGAAAAGTAAGGCATTCCTACACATTAGCCTAGCCTGCTGTGGTCTCATCCCCCCTCCTCAAGGCTTTAAGCTCTATGGGGTATTGATCTATGCATTATTAATCACAACACTTCCAGCATTTAGATCAAGCTATGACAGAGTGTAAAGCTCTCAATAAGTATGAAGTGAATGAATGCGTGAATGAGCAAAAAGGCAAATAAGTGAATAAGTGAGACCCATGCCTTCCAGTCCAGACTCCTTCTACTACATCATGTTGTCATTCACACCCATGAGCCACATCAACCTTCTGCTTTTAATTGTCAGATTCATTAATGTAAACACTATGCACCTTAGAAAACTAAATGGCTTAGCATACTAAAAGGTTTCTTGTCTATCCACTTACAAGGAGGTTAAAAGTCCTGAGTCCTTTAACATCCTAAATCCAACCTGTATCTACTTTTGAAATATGAACCATTAAAGGTACTTTCAAGATCACCTAACTAGTCAATATGGAACCAAAGTAAGATCTGGAAATGACCCGCTACTTCCACCTTTATTCCAAGGAGAAGTATTTGGTTAAGTTCCTCTCCCCAGTAGCAACATCATACTGACCAGAAAGGGAAGCCATGGATGCTAGTAGCTGAGGACTCTTCTACTCCTGTACTAGGCTCCACCATGAGTTCCCACCATACTCTATTGCAACTGGATTTCTGGTTTTCTCTTTTTTCCCTCTGAAACTCTTGGAACTTGGGGTACATTTTTTTTATATATTGAAACCCAACTCATCTTTCATTCATATTTTAAAAGATATTTTCTCATACTTTTTTTTCCAGGTCTCCCCAAAACATTCATTCCTCTTTCCTTGGACATTTCTGATGCTTGTACTTTTCTGACCATCTCTAAGACATTCTTCCATGTGTTTCAGAAATGGTGTACTGAGAAAATCCCCACAATCAGGAATCATGAGTCCTCCCTCATGTGTAATAACTCAGCCAGCCATGGCATGTCTCAGATGAATTTAAAATGCATATAGTAAATCTAAAGAATGTATCTGAATAGCTTTGCTCTGTGTTTTTGGACAGAAAGAGAAGCTATAACTCCGAAAGTGAAAGAGAGTGGAAGAGTTGCCAGTACTCAAAAGCTACAAATATAACGAGAAACGTGCCACAAAATGAAATACTTCTGCTTCATATACTTCCACTGAGCAGTCCTGCATTTTATACACTTCTTCTTTAGTGGTTCAGACGTACAGTTCTTAACATCACATGGAGACTCATAACCTTCAGAATACAGCATGAATCAGCTGACTGCACTGCACAGAGAATATAAAACGCCATCAAGAATGTCCTAACCGGAACAGTAAACTTTTAGAGTACAAACAACTCATCTGTTAGCAGCCTGGCATTCTGCTATCTGGAAAGTAAATACATGAGAGAGAGAGAGAGATCTTTAAAGTGATTCTATTACCTTTGGAGAGTCACAGTTTTCAATCCTAAAGTCTTGGGCAGATAAAGGTAAGAGGCTCTGTGACCTGCTTCATTTTAGCAGTAGCAGTAAGCAAACACAAACCCTTGACCCTGATATAAAGAGTTCCTATGAGCTAATCCTTGAATCCAAAATAACTGCCTCCTCTTGACCTAGAGTTGTCCTCACCCAAATTCTGAGGCAAGGTGCTTGGCTAGACTTATCTATAGAAAAACATCAGAAAATTAGCATATAAATCTTAAACAAATCTGTACTCGTGAGTGAACCATTCAGGGTTTTCTGCCTAAGATGGTCTGGCTTATTCAGGAGAATTCTGAAGACCCCAGTGTCTGAAATTAGCAATGTCTTCCCTACTTTGTGTTGGAGAAGTATGTTGTTTGTCTGAGCTCTCTGCAATTGGCACTCTGGCCGAATGCAGTAGGCTACCCAAGAAAGGAGCAGCCAAGAAAAGGGATTCAGGAAATGCAGGCTCTCTAGACTTGCCATGAGAAAATTCCCCCTCATTCTTTAAGCTTCCTACCTTCACCCCACAAAGAAATGGAAAACATGTGTGTTCAGGCTAAGAAGAAAATAAAAGCAAACTTGAGAAAATTTCTCTGTTGCTGAAGAGGAAAAGAAAGATCAGATTAAGGATCTCTCAGCACTCAATACTGAAAACATTGTCTGGCTCAGTCTGCCCACCTCTTGTTATGTGTGAATGAGTACAAACAGTGCTGCTTTGGCCTCAAGTTCTTCACAGCAACCTATAAAATATGGAAAGTTTGTGGCTAACATAGCTGCATGTTTGTCCTAAAGATAGATGGTCCTTAAAATGCTGTTCATTCTAGAAACATGTGGACAGTAGGAAGTAGGTAACATCTAGCTCTCTGGTAATCCTCTCAGAATGCAAGAATCCTGAAATCTAACAGTCAATCCAACAAAACAGCCTTATTGGTTAAACTTGATGATTAACCTATTAAACTTATATTACCTATTAAAGAGTCATTAAAGTATTTTCATATGGCCTTGTGGCAGATAATACAAAGATAGGTGAAGTGGTAGACTATACTTTCGAGACTTGCCTATTGAAGAATTTGGGGAGCTGGAAAGATGGCTCAACAGGTAAAGATGCTTGCCATCAAGGCTAATGACCTGAGTTTAACCTACTGGAGTAACATGGTGGTACTGGAGAGCTGAATCCCATGAGTTGTCCTCTGATAATCCACTCATGTGCTATTATTTCTGCATGAACATTCATACATACATACATACATACATACATACATACATACACACATACACACATACACACATGCACACATGCACACATACACACATACACACATACACACATACACACATGCACACATACACACATACACATATACATGCATACACATATACACACATACATAAAAACATACATGCATATACACACTCATAGAGGGACACTAAATAAATGCATAAAATGGTTTTTAAAAAGACTTTTTTGAAGTTTTATATAAAGATGGCTACAGAAAAGTGTTTTTACTATAGACATTCCCAAATGCAAGAGGAGACAGGAGGAATCATACGAGAGAAAGAAGACATCTGGTTGGACACACTAGGAAAAGACTGCTGATAGGCATGCCTTGAGTAAATTCCAGATTTGAAGAATGGCTACTTCTTGTCAAATGGAGAGAGATATGGGGCAATTTCATTTAAGGGCACAATATAAACAATTGGACACATAGCTGGCACTTACTAAGATCTTACTTTATGTTAAGCCCTAAATTTTCCACACATGTCAACCCCTGTTATCGCGACCACCCTGCAAGAAGAGCCTGTGTGTCTCCGTTTTGCAAAAGACAAATCTGAAACCATTGCTGGACAGAAGCACGTAGCTAAAAGTGGAGAATCTGAAACTGACAAGCTTCTAGTGACTATGAGATGCAGACCTTGAGAATTCAGTGCATATCAATAAATAAAAAGGGCTAAGTCTAAAAATGCAGGTCAGAATTTCCCCGGGCTCCTGGAGCTGGCTTCCAGACTGTGTGCTGGTTGGCAATAATAGACAGCCACTAATGTGTTTGTACAGGTTTGCACATTACCCAAGATGACAGCACTGTGGAGACATTGGGGAGTTGGGGAACTGAAGGATCACTAGGAACAAGAAGCCTTTGCCAGGTTTTAGATAAGGAGCAAACTCACAATGAAGCTTTTGAAAATGAAACAGAGTAAGAAATGTTAGAAATTCAAGAAATCCAATCCAAACCCTGTTAACTAATGCTTCAAAGATTAGAAATCACAATAGAAATGAGAAGCTGATGATGGCTTGGCGATTTTAGGGATCTGAGGCTAAAATGGTAATTTCAAAAACAGATATCAATAAGTAAAGAAGGTTAAAGAGAACATTGTAACAACAAAGTCCTCCCCATTTCTAAGACTTCATCTCCTCATCACTACAGGAACATTAGCAGTTTACAAAGAGGAATTTAGACTGTGCTGGGTATGAATCTAGGTCCTTTGTAAACAGAACTAATTTAACACATTGAAAACTCAAATGCAGCATGGTAGCAAGGAGATGGTTTTATAAGGAAGGGAAGAGCAACATGGTGGGTAAGTGGCTTGCCAGAAATCACAAGACAGAGGGAAGCAGTGGAGACTGAACTGAAAACTTAAGAAAATCTGAAGTTCTGAGGCCACCTGGAAATGTGTTAAACTGTCAAAGACAGCCAGATGGGATGGTGCACACCTGCAATCCCAAATTCTAGAAGGTACAGATAGCAAGATTGTAAGTTCTAGGAGAACCTGCAGTTCATAGTGAGATTGTCACACAAACACACCAAAAACACAGACACACACACACACACACACAGACAGACACACACATGGGGAGGGAAGGATGGAAGGAGGGAGGAAGGGAGAAAGTGAGGACAAGAAAACAATAAGGGATATGTCACAATAGTTCTGTCACATTTTGTGGTATATAAAAAGGACTTTGGAATTGATGGAGAAGCTCGTGCTCACACAGTGGGTTGGCAGCCTCATGTGAACTCTGTGATATCTATGCAAAAGCCATCTCCTCTTCTCGCCCCAGTTTCGTGTGGGGCATGGGCTTTTCTGCTTGCTCTCTGCAGTCTTCTACTCATGCCTCAGGGACCATCCATCAATATCGATGTCATCCACGTACACAGGCCTCATGCTGCACTCTGTCCTCTACAGAGGAGCTCTGATCACAGGAATCTGGATGAGGGAATACTTGGCATGGCTCCCTCTTGCTTTTACCAAGGCAATCTGAAAATATTTACACACCGAGTTGTTGGCATGTGTTAGAAAGCCCGGCTCCTGCTGTGGTGCTGGCTGCAGAGAAATTGTTTTTCATTTTGTTCAATTAGATGCTCCTCCAGTGCATGGCGGTGATGGATTTCTTTGATTTTCCTGTTTCTCTTCATCTTCTTTCAACAGGAGAGAGTTGAAGTGCTTGGTGCCATAAGGAAAAGAAGGCAATGACTAAAAAGATAAGGTGCCAAAGGAGAAGTCTTCCAAGGGCAGCCAGGAGCATCGGTGGCTACTTAAGGCGGCAGCCGACCTGGGCCTGTTTAAGAAAGAGCTGAGGAGGTCCTAGAGGGGACAGGCAAAGGGATGTTCCAGCCATTCTGAATGATTCATCTTGTGCAAAGCTCCAGGAAACAGGCATGGGAAACTAAACACATCCTGCAATGCTGCAGAAGTTCCCTCAATTCTCTATTCTGCATATTTTCAATGTAATGTTTTTAATTTTATGTGCCTCTGGTATGAGACTGTTGGATCTCCTGAAACTGTTGTGAACTGCCATGTGCATGCTGGGAACTGAACCTGGGTCCTCGGGAAGAGCAGCCAGTGCTCTTAACCACTGAGATATCTCTCTAGTCTCCTATACCCCATATATCTAACCACACAGAAATATTGAGTGGTCAGAACAATATATTCCCCTTCTCTAAGCCTGACTATAATTTGAAGCATAGTAGTTAGCACTGTCCCATGTTTGCTGCATCTGTGTTTATACTAAGTAAATACATATTTCTATGTGTATATCTTTGTTTCACTGAATCATTGAGACTGTGTTGCCAGCACCATCACAGTTTGCTCATAATCACTCCCTCTGCTAAAATTAAAACATTGTTCATACTGTCAACAAAACCATTGTATCTCAAAACACAAATAAGTGTGCTAATGTCTCCCAATGTCAGAATAATATTTAAATTCCCCAATTGTCCTCAAACTTTCCGGATCTAATCTAGGTTCAACATTATGTTGAAATGTTAATATTTTTTAATCAAAGGCTCACATATTTGCCCCCCCCAAAATTCCACCAATTATGTTTCCACCACAAATTCCTCAGCTGAACATGTACGAACATGTGGACAACAATGAGTGTTGCTGGCACCTCAGAATTCTGAATTATGCTTGCTCCTCATAAGGTCAAGAATGCCTGCACAAAAGAACCTTTGCTCTGCAGACACTTAGTAATTTCTGCATCTGTTTTGAATGTCTCTTGATGATCCCATGAGGAGACACCATTCCGTCTGGCTTATTCTGAGCAACATTGTGTTTAGGAAATACATCACTGTTATTGCACATATCAGTATATCAGTAATTGCTGTATTCTCATGGCTACAGACACTTCACTTCATAACTCTTCTGTTGATGATTGAGCTGTTTGGATAGCCCCCTCTCCCTCCAAGTGCATGTCCAAGTCTGTGTGCATCTCTAAGTGTGTTGTCCATTATTTTCTTATTAATTTGGGAATTGGTTTTTCAGTGAGGCTGTAAGGCTGTAAAACACAAACGCATGCTCCCACAGAGACTTGTCTCCTCACTCTCCTCACTACACACTCTGCTGAGAAGCTCTCATTTTTAATGAATTCCAATATATCAATCTCCACGTGTGGGCTATTGCCTTTGTGTCCTTAAGATTTCTGTCTATTCCACAATCATGAACATTGTCCAGTGTTCTCTCCTGTGTGTTCCGTGGCTTTACTGTTTTACTGTTTACACCAATATTACAATCTGCCTAGACCTGCTATTTCTATGTCTCATAACAATGGGGTCAAATCCATTTTCCACATAGAGATATCCAAATGAAACATGCCACACAATGGTTACTTTTTTGTTTTTCACAGTTAAATTTGTCTTGTGTCAGGTGACCACGTACTGGTCAGGCCATTTCTTTCTTTTTTTTTAATAAATTAATTTATTTTTTTACACTCCTGATCCCATTCCTCACCCTACCCTGATCCACCTTCCAAATGCCCCACATCCCACACCTCCTCCCCAAGCCCCTGTCTCCAAGTGGATGCTCCCAAGCCCCACCCCATGACCTGTAAACTCCCTGGGGCCTCCAGTCTCTTGAGGGTTAGGTGTATCATCTCTGAAAGAACACAGACCCAGAAGTCCTCTACTGTATGTGTGTTGGGGGACTCATATCAGCTGGTGTATGCTGTCTGTTTGGTGGTCCAGTGTTTTTGAGCTATCAGGGGTCCAGATTAATTGAAACTGTTAGTCCTCCTACAGGGTCGCCCTCCTCCTCAGATTCTTTCAGCCTTTCCTAATTCATCAACAGGGGTCAGCTGCTTCTGTCCATTGTTTTGGCGCAAATACCTGCATCTGCTTGCTGGGTCTCTTGAAGGGCAGTCATGATAGGTCCCTTTTTGTGAGCACTGCCTAGCCTCAGTAATAGTGTCAGGCCTTGGGACCTCCCCTTGAGCTGGATCCCATTTTGGGTATGTTGCTAGACCTTCTTTTCATCAGGCTTCTCTCCATTTCCATCCCTGTAATTCTTTCAGACAGGAACAATTCTGGGTCAGAGATGTGACTGTGGGATGGCAACCCCATCCTTCACTTGATGCCCTGTCTTTCTGCTGGAGGTGGGTGGTCAGGTCATTTCTGAACTTATCATTTTACAGTTTATTGATTGTCCTCCATCCAGGCAACACATTTGGAGTACATGTTAAAATCTGGTAGTATGTATGCCTCCTGGGGATTTGTTTCCAATTAGAATAATATTTTAACTATTTTCGGCTCTTTTGTTTTTCATTTGCAACTAAGATTCAACTTGCTGACTTTGAAGAAAAAACATTTGAATCTATAGATCGAGTCTTTTAAACTAATGTATTTCAACACAAAATTGGAATGGCTATCTGTTTATGTTCACCGATTTTGCATTTTCTCAGCCATAGTTTGCACAAAATCTTTGTGTTCCTTTGGATTTAGTTCTAGGTATTTGATACTTTCTTATACCAATATAAATTACATTTTATTTCAAGTTATTTTGGTAGTATAAAGAAGTTTAATATATATCCACTTTTTTCTGTTTTGTTTTTACTAAATTATTTTATTTATTTACATTCCAAATATTGCCCCCTCCCAGAGTTCTTCACCCTGTTCCCCCTACCCTTTGCCTCTGAGAGGGTGCCCCTCACCCATTCCTACCTCACCCCCCACAGCATCTTTCTTCTCTGGAACATGAAGTCTCTATAGGATTAGAAGCATCCTCTCACACTGAGGCCAGACAAGGCCAGACAATATATATCCATTTTGAATCTAAATAATCATTTAAGTTTTCTTATCTTCAGATACTTGGATTGTGGGCTCTTTTATATTTTTGTAGGCTTTATATTTATGTGCCATCCAAGAGTAAATCTATTCTATCTTACTCTTTCCTATTCTAATACACTTTTGCTTCTTTAGTGCCCTGGCAATGCCATCTTTTACAATGTTGAATGGCATGGCATGGCAGAATGTGCATCATTCCAACCTCATTGAAATTCTCAGTACTCCAACAGAAAGTAGGACAGTTGTGCAGTTCTCTGTCGTATAACTTTAGCACGTTAAAGAAGTGTCTCTCCCACACCCATGTGCTGAGAGTCAATTTTGTTGCTAACCATGAAGTAAGAGTTATGTGTGATTTTTAAAAAAAAAATCGTTCGGTATCTATTACTACAACATGTTTTGCTATTATTTTTATTTTTAAAATGTTTCAACTTCTTTCATAAGCCCCTTAGACAAGGAAATTTTTCTTTTAAAAGGTGCTCATTAACAACTGTATGGCTAGCCATATCTTATCTGTATATGTGACTTTAGAGGGCATGGATTCAAGTTATATTTAATAGTTTCAAATATATTGACAACAGAGTCCATTTTATATAATATCATAATATTTTTGTTAAGTGCAGTTATATCTTCACATGCTGATTTGATTACTTGTAATCACTTTTCCTTGGTCAATCTTCTGGATAATATTTTTATTTGTTTTTTGAAATGTTCTTAAATTAATATAATGTATTTTAATCACATCCATTCACCCCTACCTCTCTTCAACTCCCACTGTTTGTCCCATCTCACTCAGTCTTGCTGTCCCTGTTCCCTCCTTGTAGCCTGTTGTGCCAAGGTCCTTTTCCTTTTCATGCTCCATGTGTCCTTTGTTCACTCCTTGCCTGTCTGTCTGTGTGTATTTGTGTGTGCGTGTGTATGTGTGTGTGTATCACATTTTTCTTACCTGTTGATGGACATATAGGCTTGTTACATTTCCTTATTATCCTGAAAAAAAAAAACAGGTATAAACATGGACATGCAAGAATCACTGTGGTCAGAAATAAATTCCTCTCAGTATGTGCCCATAGTAAAGTTGGACCATTGGTAGTTCAATTTGTAGTTTTTTTTGAATCCCCTCCATATTTATTTCCATAATGACTCTAATAATAATGTTCCCTCCCATCAGCAGTAAGCAAGGGATCGTTTCTTTAGGAAAATATCAATTCCACTAATATGTCAAAGAACAAAATTCCGCCTGATGGTTTTTTCCTATGTTTTAAATCTCTAATCTTGCCTCTTTTTTTCTATTTTTACTTTGCTTATATTGCTTGTTATTTTTGTAATGGATGCTTATACACTGATTTCTGTTTTCCTTCCCCTATAATAATGCACCAAGGACGTAACTCTGCCCGCGACACACATTATTATATCCCCTAATTTCAATATGGCATATTTAGAATAATTCAATTTAAAGTAGTTCTTATTATCGTTGTTATTTTCTCCTTTGTGATGAGTTAGGGCCAAGCTTTTAGGGAATTTAGCAGTAGCTTCACTGTTGGCTTCACACTCAGTTAAGTGTGAGCATTCTTCAAGCTCCTGATGAATGTAATCCTTGGAAACACAGAGGTCTCCCTTACAGTATATATCACATGCTCAGTTTTCATAAACGTTTCATACGCATTTGAAAATAGGGTGCATGGTACCGTTGTTGCGAGCATCACACCATCCATGATGGCTGGGAGGATTGGAGAATGAAGTGTGAGGAAAGCAAAGATAGAAATAATAGGACTGCTGGTGAGACCCTCAGCCAAGGAGTGCTGGCAGCCTCTACAAGTACAATAGCAAAAAAATGTTCTTTCTAAGAATGCCAAGAAGAAACTCTACAGACACTTTTATTTTAGCCGATACTATTAATTAACTAATTAACAGAAAGAGAGAGAGAGAGAGAGAGAGAGAGAGAGAGAGAGAGAGAGAGAGAGAGAAAGAGAGACAGAGAGAGACAGAGAGAGAGACAGAGAGACAGAGACAGAGAGACAGAGACAGAGACAGAGAAAACCACATCAACCCTGAATGAGAAGACTACTACAGAGAGTATCAGAAGGTATCCTCATACTCAATTTCAAATTACACTATGGAGTAATAAAAACTGCATGGGGTTGGCAAAAAAAAAGCATAAAAAAATAGACACATAAATCAATAGAATCCAACAAAGGATCGAGTGGCTAGTGAGAGGGCTCAGCAGTTGGGAGCACTGGCTGCTTTCCAGAGAACCCTCGTTCAAGTTCCACCACCTACAATCAAAACTGGAACTCCAGTGTCAGGGAATCTAACACCCTTTTCTAGCTTGACAGATATTGTACATACATAGTGTGTACACACACACACACACACACACACACACACACACACACACACACACACACTAAGCCAAAATATCTAAATACATAAAGATAAATAAATAAATACAAATCTTAAAATAATAACCCCAGTATAATTCTATGTAACTATAAGCATCTGATTTTTTACAAAGATACCAAAAATACACTTTGAAGAAAACACAGTATCATCAGCAAACAGTGCTGGGAAGCTGGATTTCAATATACAGAAACATAAACTATATCTTTACATTTCCTTTAACAAAAGTCAACTCCAAATGGATCAAGAACATCAACATCAACCTAATAGCCTGACCTTGTTAGAGGAAAAAGCAATATTCACACAACAACTTAATAGCACAAGTAAGGACTTTCTAAAAAAGATTTAGGTGGCCCAGGAAATGAGAGTAGCAATTGATATGGGATCCACGAAGCTAAAAAGCTTCGTACAGCAAACCAAGTAGTTAATTGAGTGAAGAATCAAACTACAGAATGGAAAAATAATACATCTACCAGAGGATTCATGTCTAGAATATCCTAAGAACTCAGAAAACTAAACACCAAGAAAACAACCCAATTTAAAAATGGGCTAGATGACTGAACAGAAAGTTACCCAAAGAAGATATATATAAATGACTGGGAAGTCTTTAAAAATCTTTCTATCTCCGGAGTCATCAGAAAGTAGTAGATTAAAACTATGTAAGTCGGCTAACTCTTCCTAACCAGAACATCATCAGAACCAAATGATAGCAAAGGCTGTCAAGGATGAGTGGAAAGGGGAGCTTTACACACTAGTGTTCACTCTGGTAGTCACTCTGAAAATCAGTCTGGAGATCTCTCAAATAACTAGAATAGTTCTACCATATGACCTAACTAGACCATTCCTGGACTTATGTCCAAAAGGACTTTATTTCCCATATCCATACTTCTATTACACATCCATACTCATTTCTTCTACATTCATAATAGTTAGGAAATGACAACTGCATAATAACTGTGTGGCACACATACACAGTGGAAGTCAAATGCCACAGGTTCTCTCTCATACACAGATCCTAGCTTCAAATTTTTTGTTCTATGTGTTTGATACTAACTGGATATAGAAGTTATAAAACTAGAAACAGGTCATTGGTGCAGGGATAAACCCAGTGAGTAGGTAGTAGGATATAGGTAAGATGAAAACAGAAAAAGGGAATACTGGGGAAGAAGGCTTAAAGCAGACAGTAGAGAGATGAAAGAGGGAGACTAGGGTCTAGAGCCAGGGCTCACCAAAATAAAGTGTGCATGAAGAAGCTAAGCTACCTAGGATAAGCAATCTACCAAAAGTAAGAAGTCTAGTAGAACATACATGACATGAAAGAACGGGGAGTGATTACTGGAAACTAAAGATTAAAGTGAGGGTGAAGACACAGGGAAGAAACTCAGAGGTAGGTGGTGGGTAAACCATCATTAAGGATGTATAAAGAACATTTTAAGCTAATTAGAAATGCACATTTTAAAGAAGTAAATGAAAGTATCTTACACTAGTGAACAATATAGTTCTCAGAAGACATGGGTTATTAAATGAAAATCTCAGTGCCATGCACAGGTTACCTTTTTACAAGTTATTGGCCAGGGAGGGCAAAGAAGCACCCCAAACCAATGCTATTGCTATTTCTATTGGTCACACACAGTAACTGCATGGTAAGATGATATTGATGAAGACATTATCCCCTCTTGGACTGACCAGGAAGTTTTTCTGATCATTAGCTTTTGTGGAGCTGGAAGGTGTTATACAGGATATTGGGGGAAGTAGGAATTATATGTCTGGACATACCCACCACTGGTCACTGCATACTTCACTGGTGACACACCAAACAAGATGAAAAAGTGACAGAGTGACAAGATTATTTATAGTGATAACCAACTATCTTCATTAGATCTGAGGGTTGTTTCACAGAGAAATTTTGTCTCAGACTGTCAGCATGGTTAAAACTCATAGCTAGAGAAGTCACCAGTCCTAGAAGAGATTCTGTTGTTGTTACTTTTCTAATGGTTATGTTGACAAACTGTCTTCAAAGTATCCGTGCTTATTTATATTCATAAATTTGTGGATAGATTTGCGACACTTCTTGTTGCAGTGGATAGATAGTTTAATACATAGGCACATGACTGTTTTAATGGCTGAGAAGTGTCTGTGAAAGCTCAGCTCTGGTTGAGACATCTGTATCAACCGGCAAAGGGCAAAGGGTGCTTATGCACACAGATAAGCCCTGGAGAAGCCAGGAAAGTCAAACTCGCCGGCCTCCTTCAAAGGAAAGCGGTGTTTAAGCTCCCCTCCTCCTGCAATGCTGAGAATAAATGTAGTTTACAACTTGGTGATCCTTCGTTATCTGATGAGCCAGGCTCGACCTGTATCTTCCAGAATTTATACTTACCCCAGACTCTTTTCTGGTAAATCCTTCTGCATTACTTCCAGGCCATAAAACTCTTCCTTGTGAGAGATGGCCTTTGCACTTTACAACAGCCTAAGTGACTTCTATGTTATCTTAGAACCACACCAATCCTAACTTCCACAAGCATTACATATACTTCAGTCATTCTCCCTAGACCTTTATCTTGAGCATTGTTTCTAAGTCAACGAGAACCTATCTTACAGATCAAGCCATACGTCCTTTGTAAAGAGCCTCAATGCAAGTGCGTCTTAAACTTTGTTGTGCTCAGGAGGCTGAAAACTTTTCCCAAAATTGTGCTATGCTTAAACATGGCAAAAAAAAATATGTAAGTTGATATCAGACTCTAAAGTGCTGGCCCAGCGTGGTTACCAAAATCAGGCTGAACTGAGTTCATTCTTGTCTTTTCATGGATTGTTTCCCTGCTAATTCTAAAGTTTTCATGGACCCTCCATACAACCCCAACTCCAACCTACAGATGGCTCTGAGAACATCAAGAAAAGGGAGTCAGAGAGAAAGTGGGAGCTGTAGGATGGGGATGGGTGCTAGGAAATGTTGTTCCCTGGACCTGACATAAGTATTGCAGACATGAGCTTACAGAGCTGTGGCTACCTACACAACGCCTGCAAAGATCAAGCCACTTAAAACATTCCACCATGGAGCAAGGAGTTCTCAGCTCCTTACTGAGGAGCAATTGCCAGTTGATGGCTGCTGGAGGAAAGCAACGCTTTTTCTATTAGAATTGGTTCCCCATGTGTATACGTATATGAATAGCACTGATTGAACTCAATGGGTTAAATAAATACATAAATATGAAAGTAGGTTGTGAAGTTGGGGAGATGAGATGTAAGGTCCTGGGAGGAACTGGAGTTAGAAATGTGATATACAGTCCATATATGTATGGAGTTTTTCAAAGAATACATAAATTTTAATTAATTTTGTAGTTTTTTTTAAATAAAATACTATACGAGTATATTTGTGCTGCTTGAAGGAGCTGTGATCATCACAGACAAAATAGTGAATACATTTAGTATGTTGCTAGGAACATTTTTATTTTCAGTATCTTTATACCCTTATACCTAGGGTCTGTCTGAACATGGTGTGGTAATTCCTGATTTTTGATTGGAGTATTTAAAGTTCTTTCCTTAATTACAGATAGTAATCTGATCATAACTGTTGCTTTGCTCTTTGTTTTAAAAATTATTTCTTTATGTTCTTATCTTTTGATGTCTTGGTTATCTTTGCATTTAAAAATGCTTTCTTTATATCTACCTACTGTTCTCTATTAATGTCTTAAATATAATTTACTTTATTGTAATGATTCCAACTTATACCTTGAATACTTGATACTTGTCTTAGTTAGGGTTTTACTGCTATAAACAGACACCATGACAACAGCAAGTCTTATAAAGGACAACATACTTTTGGGGCTGACTTACAGGTTCAGAGGTTCAGTCCATTTTCATCAAGGTGGGAACATGGAAGCA
The DNA here is from genome assembly GCF_000001635.26 of Mus musculus. Classification (NCBI taxonomy): domain Eukaryota; kingdom Metazoa; phylum Chordata; class Mammalia; order Rodentia; family Muridae; genus Mus; species Mus musculus. The sequence continues at coordinate 54,159,881 of NC_000076.6, read as the reverse complement.
TCCAGGCAGGCATGGTGCAGCCAGAGCTGAGGGTTCTACATCTTCATCTGCAGGCTGCTAGCAGAATATTGACTTCCAGGCAGCTAAGACAAGGGTATCAAAGTGCATGCCCACAGTGACCACCTACTCCAACAAGGCCACACCTCCAAATAGTGGCACTCCCAGGAACAAGCATATTCAAACTATAAGAAAACTATTTCCATTTCTTTTTAGTTATTTATTTCATTTACATTTCCAATGCTATCCCAAAAGTCCCCCACACACTCCCCCACCCACTCCCCCACCCTCACACTCCCACTTCTTGGCCCTGGCATTCCTCTGTACTGGGGCATATAAAGTTTGCACGACCAATGGGCCTCTCTTTCCACTGATGGCTGACTCGGCTACCTTCTGATACACATGCAGCTAGAGACACAAGCTCCAGGGGGTACTGGTTAGTTCATATTGTTGTTCCACCTATAGGGTTGCAGATCCCTTTAGCTCCTTGGTTACTTTCTCTAGCTCCTCCATTGGGGGCCCTGTGATACATCCAATAGCTGACTGTGAGCATCCACTTCTGTGTTTGCTAGGCCCCAGCATAGTCTCACAAGAGACAGCTATATCTGGGTCCTTTCAGCAAAATCTTGCTAGTGTACGCAATGGTGTCAGCGGTAAAGTATAATACAATTGCAAAAAAAAATTAACATTATTTCTTCCTTTGATTTCATTTTCAAAATTTTTATTTTTGTTATCTAATATTTACTTAGATTTTATATTTTTTGAAGAGGGGACATAGATACATAGACTATGCATAGAACCCCAGTTCTCCTAGAACTCCTTTTGTAGGCCAAGCTACCCTTGAACTCAAAGATAACTCCCTGACTCTGCCTACTAGATGTTGAGATTAAAAGCATGTGCCATTATACCTGGCCTCATTTAGATTTTCTTATATTCAATTTTAGGATGCTTGTTTAAAACCATGGATATGATGTTTAGAGATAAGAATAGTATAATAATATAAATTTTCATTCCCTATTACTCAATTTTACTTACAAAAACACATGCAAATACAAAATATTCTGTGTTCCAATTAGCTAAGCATATTAGGAAGACACAAATGCATCTGTGGCTTTACATTGAATACTTCTAACTCAGTGCACCATATATAATCCAGGACACACACACAGAGGCATTTAGTATTACAGTTTTCTGTCTGATTTTGAATAGCCTTCTGCCTTGGCTTAATAATAATATACAGGCTGCAACTCCCCTTAGGTTGACTTACATTTTGTATTTTGGTTGTTGTTGGTGGTGGTGGTGGTTGGTTGGTTGGTTGGTTGGTTGGTTGGTTGGTTTGTTGATTGTTGTTTTATTTTTTAAATCAGGCCTTTAGCAAGGTAAAAATGGAACATTTAGCTTTGGTTTTGTGGAATTTTAACTACTTTGTGGGCAAAACTGTGCTCACTCCAGCTTTGACTAAGTTTAGGTGTATTATTTTGTGTCAGCAATGACATTTGGAGCGCTATGAAGTTACATACATTTTGCTCCAAGGCCTGTTTCCTCTCTGAATTTGCACACTTTGTTCTCAGGTATGGATACTCTGCGAGCTGTGCTCTGTTGTTCCCTTTTTCTGGTTTCTTGTTTATTTTGTTTCCTCTGAGATACCTTTTACCTGAAACATTCCCTGTACTTCCTATGTGCTTACCTCAGCTCTGTTTTATGTTTCTATTGTGCCTTTCTTTGTCTAGAATATCTTTATTTCAGCTTCACTTGTGAATGGCGTGTTTGCTGGTTATAGAATCATGTCAGCAAGGATCTTCTGCTTCTGTCATTTCTGCCAAGACAGCAGGTGTTACTCATGATCTTACTCTTTTGAAATCATATACCTATTTTCCCTCTGTATACCAATATATTATCCATGTATTTGGGGTGCTCTCCAATAATTTATCTATGATTGCTTTGCATATACTCTTCTTAGGGTATATGATTGTGTGAATTGATATCTTATATTGGTTTCTGAACAGTGTTCTTCTATAAAGTTGACATTGAATGTCTATTGAAGTTGGTAACATGTCTACCCTTCTAGGTTTCTATGAATATTTTGCATCACTGTTCATAAATCTAGCACACACTTTTTGAACATTTTTCGTCATTTTTACTTCTAATCTTCCAATCTAAATATTTTCTTCTTGCCATCTTCCAGCTTATGGGGCCTCTCTTTAGCTATAGCCAATACTGTGTTACATTCAAGTCCTAAACAATACAATTTGGTTTTTATATGTACTTATCTGTATTTTCCATTTGATCTTTCATAATTTTAATTCTCACATAAATTTTTATTTTCTCATTTTTATTGAATATTTTATCTCAGTTGTTTGAAACTGCATCAATCATCCTGCATGCTAGTATTTTTAGAACCCCTTCTCATTACTAATCACAGAACTTTAATCTTTTATCTCTCCATCATATAAAGTTGCATAAAACTTTCTCTTTTAGCAATGTTTTTGCTTCTATTATTGGCCTCTTGCCTTGCATATCACAATCAGCAAATGTTTCAAAAGTTTGGCTCATGTTTCAAAAGTTGCACCTCCCTGACTTCTGAAGTCATGAATTTCTGAGTTCTGGCTGCCATAGCAACACAAAATCCTAGGTTCTTACTGCCATTCTTATGCAGATGTCTACAGTTTTGATAGCTTCATTAGCTGCTAGTGTCACCTTTTCAGTCCCTAATGTTGAGCTCACCCCACATGTCATTCCTTCCCTCTGTGATCTACTCCCCAAACCTGACTACTAAACAACTCAGTGCCTTACAACTGCTTGCTTACACATCTCATGTGGCTGCTCTCATCAAGAACATCTGTTTGCTATAGAGTCTCCTGGATACTTAGAGTTACTATTAACTATTTTTCTCCTGCAACCTCTGATATGTTGATATTCCCAGTGGCCCTGTTGCTGTCCAGTAGCTCAACCAGCTCCTATATCTTCCTATTCTCCAACAATTATAACTACTCTTCTAGCATAGAAGGAGGAAAGACATGCTGAGATGCTGCACTCAGGGAGTTTAAGACTCAGAATTACATTTTCATTTGCTGTCAGTGATATTTCCCTGAAATTTAGACACTCTGTCTTCTAACCTGTGATAAGCATATTTTAATCACACACAGGAAATAAATAAAGCTATTAAGTGCACGCCACCCCCTGAGACTTTGCTTCTTATTTTATTCTTTCAAGAGCAAAGTATTTTGTCACACTCTGTGAAATGGGGATAGTGAGCCCAAGTCTATATTCACTGCCACCCTTGAGGATGTAGCATTTAACAATCAATTCCTGACTCTTTAAGTACTAGAGACCAGTGAAGTCAAAACTTTTCTGTCTCCCTTAAAGAACAACCAAGACCAGTGTTTGATTTTATGATCTTACACAAGTCAAACTTGAAGCCTACTTCTCCTTTGATGAAGAAATAAAATAACAGTGCTTGCCTCCTTTGTTCTTTGTGGATGCTAAGTGAGGACAAAATAGGTAAAGGACTTAATACAGTGTCTGGCACGTTGTGCACACTCAATAAATGTTAGCAGTTTTTGTTTTAGTCTTAGTCCAATAACACTCTAGCAGTACAGGGAGAGAGGCACCAACTAGAAGGAGGGAGGTATCCAAACACACTTGGTTTCCTTTACTTGTTAGCTCTCAGACTGGAAGAGAAAACAGAAGGTTCATCTAGGAAACCCTTTGCCTCTGCTTCTGACACACTCGGAGTCTGCAAAGCCATATGATGGGAAAGAAAAGAAGGAGATCTCCTGAATCGAGATTAAAGGAGCATTTTTATTAACTATGTGTAAGCCATCTTCTGTGGCATCTCTGTAGGTGCCTGTTTCTACGTCTATCACTGTCAATAATTCTTTACAAATACTATTAAATTCTCCTACACTGAGGTCCAGGAAGGCAGCCAGCATGTGAGTTAAGGCCCATAGAAGGGCTATTACTCCATTTCTTCTGTATACTTCCATCACATGTTCTTCCCCAGTGCCTCTGGAGTCTGTAGAATTGTTATCACAATTTTATAGATTACGAATGTGAGATACAAAGATTAAATAACTTACCGTAGTCATGCAGATAAAAACTAATGACTTATCCTCTGGGTGCTCACAATCTGTGAAATAGACAGTTTTTCTAACAGAGCATTTTTAAAATTCTATTAAATTTACCGTTACCCAAAAGCTAGCAAGCATGTGGGCAATTGGAAATTGACTTGATATTCAATTTTCATTTAGGCGTATGAAGTTGTGTACCACAGCCTGCAACAGTGTTTGTAGCCTTTCTGGTGTCTCGTGATTTAGCTGCATAGCAAATACAATCAGTTTTCCTGTCTACATAATTGTAACAGCCTTTAATAAAGTAGACCGGATTCTCTTAAAATGCTATTAGGAAAACTATTTCTGTGACTTTTAAAAGAAATCTGTGAAGTGTGTTAATGGCAGTCTAAGTGAGTTAACTGACAACCTCTAGAAATGGTGCTAAGAAAACTGAAATATCTTCTTTCCCATTAGCAAAATCACCAACACAATCAAGGCTTGTCTAAGACCCTAATGGCAAGATGGCTCAGAGGATAAAGGCATTTGCTGCCAAGCCTGACAATGTGAGCTTGATTCTGGGAATCCACATGACAGAAAAAGAGAATCAATCTTCAAAAGTTCTTCTCTGATCTCCAGTTGTGCAGTACACACACACACACACACACACACACACACACATACCACAATAAATAAATGAATATATAAATGATAGATAGATAGATGATAGATAGATAGATAGATAGATAGATAGATAGATAGATAGATAGATAGATAGATAGATAGATAGATACATACATACATACATACATACATACACTATTTTATTTTTCGGTATGAAACATTTGAGAATACTATAGAAAACTTGAAATTAAATACAATTAAGAACATATTATTTAGAACATTGTTAATTGATTTGCAATCTGGTGAAGATTGTTCACGTAGGATATCCATGCTTGAGTGTAGTCATTTTGATGTAATGGATGAGTCTCATAAGAATGCATCTGTCTTTGGGTTTCTATAGGCCAATGCTGCAATTAACAAAAAATAACGTAAATATTTGTTCAAGAGGTCATTCATAGGAAACTACAGTCCATTAACGAGATGTGAGTAGCTGGAACTGAAAAAGAATACTTCCTAGAACTGGATGTGGTCTTACCCTTTCCTTGGAACCCTTGGTGCAGAAGGAAAGCATTTAACCAACAAATATTAACAAATGTCTGAGATTTCCTCCAAAGGGCAGCTTTGCCTGAGGGTTGGATGTCTTCATGATGCTTTTTAAAACAGTTTTATATACTTTCTCCTATCCTTCTGACTGTTTTCATGCAGAGACATAAAAATAACTATAAATCTTTTAAGAATTAATAACTTTAGTACCCAGAAGCTTGCTCACAGTTTAGGGTCAATGCCCAACTGATAGGTGAATAAATAATCTAGCACTGCGTAAGGCCCTTGTATGGTTCTTGCTGGAAGGCAGGACAGGATAAAAGGACCACCATCCTTGGAGCACAGGACCTGACAATCACCCGGTGGCCAGGACTTGATCAACTCCTAACAGAGGACCTTAATTTCCAGATGTGAAAACCAACCAACAAAGCTCAAACATCTCCTTTTACTTTAAAGTCATCTCATTCTGCATTGGACTTGAGATGAAGAAAGAAGTCACTGTCCTGGGAGATGGAGAGTCAAAAAGGGGAAGCAGAAGTACAAGAAGCACACAGGCATTCACTGCAGGCTTTTCTGAGAGGTGGTTCTGGAGAGAGGTGGATTTGAACCCTCATTAGGTTCCTGTCCCTTCTGGAATAAACTCCTGCATCCCATAGAAGTTCAGGGGCCAGGATGCTGTGATCAAGGCATCAGGTGTCCTACAGTCCCATCAGAGTTCACATGGAAGCCACACTTCTCACCTCTAGAAGCTCCCCAGCAGCCCTTCACCTGCATCTCTTGGACTTGTGCATTCTCTTCTCTGTGTATCTCCCATGTCTGCCCCTGCTGAAAAAAACTTGTCATAGAATTTATAGCTCACCCAGATAATTCACAATGATATCCTCATCGTAGTTGGGCTAGGATTTTTAAACTTACAATGTCTGCTTAGCCTCTTTTCCAAATAAACTAGGACACACAGGTTCCAGAGTGAAGATACATTCCTTCAAGCACAAAAGAAAGGGTCTCCACCTTTAATTCTCATGTATTGTACTAGATCTTCAGAGATGACCTCTGGACCGTTTGCTTTTCTGTATCTATTTCAAATTCCCTATTTCCCTTATCAATGCCTTTTGAATTTCAGTCCACACAGGATTTCTGCTCTTGGGATTGTGTTTTTCCACATGAATATCAGCTTGAGTCCCCAGTTTGCTGTCCAACAGGTCATCCATGTCCCTTTCACATGTGGTCTAAAGACACCATAAGTTTTCAGTTATATGTGAGGAGGGATCAGGCTGTGTGCTTATGCATATTTGTGGGATAGTACACACACACAGACACACACAGACACACACAGACACACACAGACACACACACACAGAGAGGGAGAGGTTTTTATACACTTATTTGCCCAGACATACATAGGCCAGTCTTTAAAAAAATGGTATTGCCTGAAGTTTATTAAAATGATGGCTTTAAAGATTGAGAGATAACCTAGGTGTCATTCTTCAGAATGAATTTTTTTTTGAGATGTCTCTAACTAGGGACAAATCCCTCTCTTCTTTATCTCTCTCCTCTTTCTTTCTCTCCCTCTCCCTCTCCTTTTTGCCACACTCCCACCCCCTGCAACCCAAGGCTTGATGATTCAGGCTAGGAAGGTCCACTAGTGAGTCCAAGGTCCATCTGTCGCTTTCTCCCCAGATCTGGGACCATAAGCATGTACCACTGTGTCCAACTTTTTCATGGGTGCAAAAGCTCAAACTCTTCTGCATGCTCCAACAAGGATTTTACCTACAATGCTATCACCCTAAAGTTATGTTTTAATAAACTTCAAACAATACCCTTTCTGTTCATTGTAATTTAAGTTGTCTTGATCTCCCATCTGTAATCTTTTCAAGAAAACTTTATCAGTTCAGGTTTAAGAAAGTGCTTTGACAGCATTACTAGCTGTAAGTGATATGGATGGTTTTAGTGGCACCTCCAAGATTTCAAGGGCTGGAAGTCTGGTCCCTCATGAGGCAATGCCAGAAAGTGGTTCAGACTGTTATGAGGTGAAATCTAGAAGAATCTCCTTAGTTCATGAAGGACTCTGCCTGTGGAAGGAATTAAGATGCTTCAAGTGAAGCAAATTGATAAGTTCTCATGATATAAGAGCAAGTCTGGCACTATTCTTCACTTCTAGCTTCCTGTTTCTAAATGTCATCTCTTCCACCTGTACTAGCTTCTGTTATTGCATGCCATCTAGTCCTAACAGATCACAAGCAAATCGGGATGCTATGTCTTGGGGCTCAGCTCTAAAATGTGAACTAATAAACCAACAATAAAACTACAAGTGGCAAGGGCTCTCCCTAGCTAAATCCACCAGTATAACATGATTCACACAAATATTTGAGGCTGAAAGTGTGCACTGCCTCCAGCAGAAAATAAAATTGTGTAAAGTTGATTTGATCTGGGGAGTTCAGGGAACTTGGAGTAAGCAGTTTAGATAAAGTAGAAGGAGGATGCCACTCTGTGCTTAAGCTTGGCTGGGTAAGTATGGTCAGTCGCTGAAAGGCACTGAGACACAGACATGGTGTTCAAGCTTAATGCCACAGGCAAAGAAAAGCCAATAAAAACCTTGACCCAAAATGTGGCAATAATAAAAGCAATATCAAGTCACTTCATAATGGGATACAGGATGAGTGAGAGATGGACACAAAGCAAAGGAGGTGTACCAGCAAACCACTGATACAGAAGTTCAAGCATGGTCCAGGATGGACTCACACAAAGGCAGCACAAATAGGAATGCCAACTCAGCGTTGCAATAACCTTCATTTCCTGTATTTCCTTAAGACAGTAACCTATTTAACCAGTGATGTATTTGTTGGTGTGTAATAATGGGAAACTGATTAATTATACTTAACAAAAGCCCCATAGAGGACTTGTACAGGAATCCCTCTGCAACAAGACCTGTACAGGATGGAGCAATCAACTTTGCCCAATGGATGGAAGGGCTTGTGAAGTCCCACCCCTCTTCTGAGGAGATCCAGAAGATAATGGTTGCTAGGAAACAGAGAGCCACTTACTTTTGCAATGTAGCCACTGGCATGTGAACATGCTCCAGTATATTCCTCTTGCCCACCTATGTTAAGTTAAACTCAACTATTCATGATTTTACATTTTAAAACATCAAAATATGCACAGGGGGGAAAATGTTGAGAAGAAATTATTAGCAAAATTGGTGCAAGATTAGAAATGATAACAGGGTGTGTGAAAAGATAACCGAGAAATATTATAAACATGCATGAGCATGTCAGAGAAGAGTGGGTTTAATTTTTAAAACTGTGCAGCAGCGCAACACAATGGAACCTTTTGTGTCTTTTTTTTTTAGCAAAATGTGCCATCTTTAATATAAACAACATGCACACAAAGAATACAAAATTAAGAGAGAAGACCTTAATCTTCTCAAGAATATGCAACACATGGTACATATACTCATTCAGATCCAGAGGTCGGTCGCCCTAAACACACTCCTAGTTCTTTTTTTACCACCTCATTTGTTTTGAAGGTTGTTTTAAAATGGAAATATTAAACAGATTAAAGAAAGATCCTTTTGTGTCTTTCAAAGAGCTCATAATTGAGAGAACACTTGTGTCCTTGTACAAGCCGGCTGACAGACAGGTACAGTTGAGAGGTGTGCCTGAAATGTCCTATACTTTGCCAATAACAGCTGTGTGGGTTTACCCCACCACCACCACCTTTCCCCCTGTCACGTCCTTCAATTTCCTCATTCATAAAACAGCAATTTCCACACCTAACTATTGCATCATGGTCAAATGTAAACAACCAAGAAGAGTTTGGGTTTGGCGAGTAAGTGAAACTGGAGAGGTCATACATCTAAAGGGAAACTTCTTTCAGTGTACTACAGTGATGCATTCCCTGACACCCTGAGCCAGGTCTAACAACAGAAAACAAATTGGAGCAGCCACCCATCTGAATGCTAGCTGCTTAATTGTCAGGATCAGAGAAAGAAGATCTTGCAGAAAATAAAATAAAATGGATATTCCCACTCATATTACACTCAAATAAATCATAAAGTGAGTAGAAATTAACCCAACCAAGGAGGTGAAAGTGGTCCTTAAGGAAAACCATAAAACAATGAAAAGGGAAACTGCAAAGGACATCAGAAGATGGAAGATGCAAAGCCCCCATGTACCTGGATTGACAGAACTAATATTGCTAAGATGACTGTGTTATCAAGAAAAATTTACAGATTCAGTGAAATCTCATGTATATTGCAGTGACATTCCTCAGAAGAAATTAAAAAAGGGGAAAACTCCTAAATTTATATAGAAGCACGGAAGACTTGAAATAGCCAATGTCACCCTAAGCTGATAGGACAAGGCGGGAAGTATCACAATCCCAGATCTCAAATAATACAACAGAGCCATAGTAACAAAAACTATGTGAGGCTAGAACAAAATTGAGATTTGGGTCCACTGAGTAGAATCAAGGGCCCAGAAAGAAATCCACAAAGCCATAAATACCTCTTTCATGCAAAAGTACCCAAAATATTTTTAAAGGAAAAATCCTCTTCCATGAACTTATCCAGATAGCAGGTACCTGTAGAACAGTAACTTGAGCTACATCACTTTTGTCCTGCACAAAATGTAGTTCAAAACTAGGTCAAAGACTTGCATGTAAGATCAAGAACTTCAAACTATTAGAGGAGAACACTTCAAGATGCATCCTATTCAAGGACTTTCCAAAGAGGACTACCGTAGCAAGAAAATCATCCTGAGCTTTGACAAAATAAGGTTATCTTAAAGCTTTTCTACACAGCAAAGGTAACAATCGTCAGACTAAAGAGATCATGAGTAAGTCTTTGCCCACTGCTTTTCAGACAAAGAATTAATATCTAAGATATAGAAAGGACTACAAAAAACTAAAATAACAAAAAATTCTAATCATTAAATCAGTGAGTGAGCTGGTGGACAGAATGCACAGTTTTCAAAAGAGAAATACAATACAAGTGGCCAAAAATGCCTTTAAAATGTGTTCAAATGCTACCTTGAAGTTCCCACTCCCCCAGTCAAAATGGCTAACATCGAGCATCAAAAAAACCAAGGGCCATAGGGAAAGGTGAACTCTTACAAGGTGTTGATGAGAGTGTACACTGATATGGCCACTATTGGGTGAGCATAGAGGTTCCCCCAAAACCTAAAACTAAATATCTACATGCCTGGAAAAATACCCTGAGCATTCTGAAGTCCATATATCAGAAATCCTGGTACACTCATGTTCATGGCTTTATCATGGTATTATGATGAACAAGGAAAGAGTCTTGACATTGATCTTAGATTTAAAAGGTAAGTTGGGCAGCCTTAATCAATCATAACTAAGGGCTATGTCGTGTTCACAATGGCTAGGAAACAGAAGCAGTCTAGATGTGTAAAAGGAGACAAACCGATAAAAATGTTGCATGTCTACACAACAGATTATTCATCAGTAAAGAAAACTGAGATCACAACATTTATAGAACAATGGATATGATGGATCACTATGTTACATAAAATAAGCCAGACCCAGAGAGACAGATGCCTCTGTCTTTTAGTCATGTGTAAAATCTTTTTGTGTAGGTGCATGTGTATAAATTAAAAAGGAGATCATGGAACAAAGAGACTGTGAGGAAGAGAACAGTTGTGAGGAAAGAGGGCAATAAAGTAACATGTTTCATCAAAACAGAAGGGGACGCCCTTCCTCTCGACTCGAGACTCGAGCCCCGGGCTACCTTGCCAGCAGAGTCTTGCCCAACACCCGCAAGGGCCCAGACGGGACTCCCCACGGGACCCTAAGACCTCTGGTGAGTGGACCACAGTGCCTGCCCCAATCCAATCGCGCGGAACTTGAGACTGCGGTACATAGGGAAGCAGGCTACCCGGACCTGATCTGGGGCACAAGTCCCTTCCGCTCGACTCGAGACTCGAGCCCCGGGCTACCTTGCCAGCAGAGTCTTGCCCAACACCCGCAAGGGTCCACACAGGACTCCCCACGGGACTCCCCACGGGACCCTAAGACCTCTGGTGAGTGGATCACAGTGCCTGCCCCAATCCAATCGCGCGGAACTCGAGACTGCGGTACATAGGGAAGCAGGCTACCCGGGCCTGATCTGGGGCACAAGTCCCTTCCGCTCGACTCGAGACTCGAGCCCCGGGCTACCTTGACAGCAGAGTCTTGCCCAACACCCGCAAGGGTCCACACGGGACTCCCCACGGGACCCTAAGACCTCTGGTGAGTGGATCACAGTGCCTGCCCCAATCCAATCGCGCGGAACTTGAGACTGCGGTACATAGGGAAGCAGGCTACCCGGGCCTGATCTGGGGCACAAGTCCCTTCCGCTCGACTCGAGACTCGAGCCCCGGGCTACCTTGACAGCAGAGTCTTGCCCAACACCCGCAAGGGCCCACACGGGACTCCCCACGGGACCCTAAGACCTCTGGTGAGTGGAACACAGCGCCTACCCCAATCCAATCGCGTGGAACTTGAGACTGCGGTACATAGGGAAGCAGGCTACCCGGGCTTGATCTGGGGCACAAACCCCTTCCACTCCACTCGAGCCCCGGCTACCTTGCCAGCTGAGTCGCCTGACACCCGCAAGGGCCCACACAGGATTCCACACGTGATCCTAAGACCTCTAGTGAGTGGAACACAACTTCTGCCAGGAGTCTGGTTCGAACACCAGATATCTGGGTACCTGCCTTGCAAGAAGAGAGCTTGCCTGCAGAGAATACTCTGCCCACTGAAACTAAGGAGAGTGCTACCCTCCAGGTCTGCTCATAGAGGCTAACAGAGTCACCTGAAGAACAAGCTCTTAACAGTGACAACTAAAACAGCTAGCTTCAGAGATTACCAGATGGCGAAAGGCAAACGTAAGAATCCTACTAACAGAAATCAAGACCACTCACCATCATCAGAACGCAGCACTCCCACCCCACCTAGTCCTGGGCACCCCAACACAACCGAAAATCTAGACCCAGATTTAAAAACATTTCTCATGATGATGATAGAGGACATCAAGAAGGACTTTCATAAGTCACTTAAAGATTTACAGGAGAGCACTGCTAAAGAGTTACAGGCTCTTAAAGAAAAGCAGGAAAACACAGCCAAACAGGTGATGGAAATGAACAAAACCATACTAGAACTAAAAGGGGAAGTAGACACAATAAAAAAAACCCAAAGCGAGGCAACGCTGGAGATAGAAACCCTAGGAAAGAGATCTGGAACCATAGATGCGAGCATCAGCAACAGAATACAAGAAATGGAAGAGAGAATCTCAGGTGCAGAAGATTCCATAGAGAACATCGACACAACAGTCAAAGAAAATACAAAATGCAAAAGGATCCTAACTCAAAACATCCAGGTAATCCAGGACACAATGAGAAGACCAAACCTACGGATAATAGGAATTGATGAGAATGAAGATTTTCAACTTAAAGGGCCAGCTAATATCTTCAACAAAATAATAGAAGAAAACTTCCCAAACATAAAAAAAGAGATGCCCATGATCATACAAGAAGCATACAGAACTCCAAATAGACTGGACCAGAAAAGAAATTCCTCCCGACACATAATAATCAGAACAACAAATGCACTAAATAAAGATAGAATATTAAAAGCAGTAAGGGAGAAAGGTCAAGTAACATATAAAGGAAGGCCTATCAGAATTACACCAGACTTTTCACCAGAGACTATGAAAGCCAGAAGAGCCTGGACAGATGTTATACAGACACTAAGAGAACACAAATGCCAGCCCAGGCTACTATACCCGGCCAAACTCTCAATTACCATAGATGGAGAAACCAAAGTATTCCACGACAAAACCAAGTTCACACAATATCTTTCCACGAATCCAGCCCTTCAAAGGATAATAACAGAAAAGAAGCAATACAAGGACGGAAATCACGCCCTAGAACAACCAAGAAAGTAATCATTCAACAAACCAAAAAGAAGACAGCCACAAGAACAGAATGCCAACTCTAACAACAAAAATAAAAGGGAGCAACAATTACTTTTCCTTAATATCTATTAATATCAATGGACTCAATTCCCCAATAAAAAGACATAGACTAACAGACTGGCTACACAAACAGGACCCAACATTCTGCTGCTTACAGGAAACCCATCTCAGGGAAAAAGACAGACACTACCTCAGAGTGAAAGGCTGGAAAACAATTTTCCAAGCAAATGGACTGAAGAAACAAGCTGGAGTAGCCATTTTAATATCGGATAAAATCGACTTCCAACCCAAAGTTATCAAAAAAGACAAGGAGGGACACTTCATACTCATCAAAGGTAAAATCCTCCAAGAGGAACTCTCAATTCTGAATATCTACGCACCAAATGCAAGGGCAGCCACATTCATTAGAGACACTTTAGTAAAGATCAAAGCATACATTGCACCTCACACAATAATAGTGGGAGACTTCAACACACCACTTTCTTCAAAGGACAGATCGTGGAAACAGAAACTAAACAGGGACACAGTGAAACTAACAGAAGTTATGAAACAAATGGACCTGACAGATATCTACAGAACATTTTATCCTAAAACAAAAGGATATACCTTCTTCTCAGCACCTCACGGGACCTTCTCCAAAATTGACCATATAATTGGTCACAAAACAGGCCTCAATAGATACAAAAATATTGAAATTGTCCCATGTATCCTATCAGACCACCATGGCCTAAGACTGATCTTCAATAACAACATAAATAATGGAAAGCCAACATTCACGTGGAAACTGAATAACACTCTTCTCAATGATACCTTGGTCAAGGAAGGAATAAAGAAAGAAATTAAAGACTTTTTAGAGTTTAATGAAAATGAAGCCACAACGTACCCAAACCTATGGGACACAATGAAAGCATTTCTAAGAGGGAAACTCATAGCGCTGAGTGCCTCCAAGAAGAAACGGGAGACAGTACATACTAGCAGCTTGACAACACATCTAAAAGCCCTAGAAAAAAAGGAAGCAAATTCACCCAAGAGGAGTAGACGGCAGGAAATAATCAAACTCAGGGGTGAAATCAACCAAGTGGAAACAAGAAGAACTATTCAAAGAATTAACCAAACGAGGAGTTGGTTCTTTGAGAAAATCAACAAGATAGATAAACCCTTAGCTAGACTCACTAAAAGGCACAGGGACAAAATCCTAATTAACAAAATCAGAAATGAAAAGGGAGACATAACAACAGATCCTGAAGAAATCCAAAACACCATCAGATCCTTCTACAAAAGGCTATACTCTACAAAACTGGAAAACCTGGACGAAATGGACAAATTTCTGGACAGATACCAGGTACCACAGTTGAATCAGGATCAAGTTGACCATCTAAACAGTCCCATATCACCTAAAGAAATAGAAGCAGTTATTAATAGTCTCCCAACCAAAAAAAGCCCAGGACCAGATGGGTTTAGTGCAGAGTTCTATCAGACCTTCAAAGAAGATCTAATTCCAATTCTGCACAAACTATTTCACAAAATAGAAGTAGAAGGTACTCTACCCAACTCATTTTATGAAGCCACTATTACTCTGATACCTAAACCACAGAAAGATCCAACAAAGATAGAGAACTTCAGACCAATTTCTCTTATGAATATCGATGCAAAAATCCTCAATAAAATTCTCGCTAACCGAATCCAAGAACACATTAAAGCAATCATCCATCCTGACCAAGTAGGTTTTATTCCAGGGATGCAGGGATGGTTTAATATACGAAAATCCATCAATGTAATCCATTATATAAACAAACTCAAAGACAAAAACCACATGATCATCTCGTTAGATGCAGAAAAAGCATTTGACAAGATCCAACACCCATTCATGATAAAAGTTTTGGAAAGATCAGGAATTCAAGGCCCATACCTAAACATGATAAAAGCAATCTACAGCAAACCAGTAGCCAACATCAAAGTAAATGGAGAGAAGCTGGAAGCAATCCCACTAAAATCAGGGACTAGACAAGGCTGCCCACTTTCTCCCTACCTTTTCAACATAGTACTTGAAGTATTAGCCAGAGCAATTCGACAACAAAAGGAGATCAAGGGGATACAAATTGGAAAAGAGGAAGTCAAAATATCACTTTTTGCAGATGATAAGATAGTATATATAAGTGACCCTAAAAATTCTACCAGAGAACTCCTAAACCTGATAAACAGCTTCGGTGAAGTAGCTGGATATAAAATAAACTCAAACAAGTCAATGGCCTTTCTCTATACAAAGAATAAACAGGCTGAGAAAGAAATTAGGGAAACAACACCCTTCTCAATAGTCACAAATAATATAAAATATCTTGGCGTGACTCTAACTAAGGAGGTGAAAGATCTGTATGATAAAAACTTCAAATCTCTGAAGAAAGAAATTAAAGAAGATCTCAGAAGATGGAAAGATCTCCCATGCTCATGGATTGGCAGGATCAACATTGTAAAAATGGCTATCTTGCCAAAAGCAATCTACAGATTCAATGCAATCCCCATCAAAATTCCAACTCAATTCTTCAACGAATTGGAAGGAGCAATTTGCAAATTTGTCTGGAATAACAAAAAACCTAGGATAGCAAAAAGTCTTCTCAAGGATATAAGAACTTCTGGCGGAATCACCATGCCAGACCTAAAGCTTTACTACAGAGCAATTGTGATAAAAACTGCATGGTACTGGTATAGAGACAGACAAGTAGACCAATGGAATAGAATTGAAGATCCAGAAATGAACCCACACACCTATGGTCACTTGATCTTCGACAAGGGAGCTAAAACCATCCAGTGGAAGAAAGACAGCATTTTCAACAATTGGTGCTGGCACAACTGGTTGTTATCGTGTAGAAGAATGCGAATCGATCCATACTTATCTCCTTGTACTAAGGTCAAATCTAAGTGGATCAAGGAACTTCACATAAAACCAGAGACACTGAAACTTATAGAGGAGAAAGTGGGGAAAAGCCTTGAAGATATGGGCACAGGGGAAAAATTCCTGAACAGAACAGCAATGGCTTGTGCTGTAAGATCGAGAATCGACAAATGGGACCTAATGAAACTCCAAAGTTTCTGCAAGGCAAAAGACACTGTCAATAAGACAAAAAGACCACCAACAGATTGGGAAAGGATCTTTACCTATCCTAAATCAGATAGGGGACTAATATCCAACATATATAAAGAACTCAAGAAGGTGGACTTCAGAAAATCAAATAACCCCATTAAAAAATGGGGCTCAGAACTGAACAAAGAATTCTCACCTGAGGAATACCGAATGGCAGAGAAGCACTTGAAAAAATGTTCAACATCCTTAATCATCAGGGAAATGCAAATCAAAACAACCCTGAGATTCCACCTCACACCAGTCAGAATGGCTAAGATCAAAAATTCAGGTGACAGCAGATGCTGGCGAGGATGTGGAGAAAGAGGAACACTCCTCCATTGTTGGTGGGAGTGCAGGCTTGTACAACCACTCTGGAAATCAGTCTGGCGGTTCCTCAGAAAACTGGACATAGTACTACCGGAGGATCCAGCAATACCTCTCCTGGGCATATATCCAGAAGATGCCCCAACAGGTAAGAAGGACACATGCTCCACTATGTTCATAGCAGCCTTATTTATAATAGCCAGAAGCTGGAAAGAACCTAGATGCCCCTCAACAGAGGAATGGATACAGAAAATGTGGTACATCTACACAATGGAGTACTACTCAGCTATTAAAAAGAATGAATTTATGAAATTCCTAGCCAAATGGATGGACCTGGAGGGCATCATCCTGAGTGAGGTAACACATTCACAAAGAAACTCACACAATATGTATTCACTGATAAGTGGATATTAGCCCCAAACCTAGGATACCCAAGATATAAGATATAATTTGCTAAACACATGAAACTCAAGGAGAATGAAGACTGAAGTGTGGACACTATGCCCCTCCTTAGAATTGGGAACAAAACACCCATGGAAGGAGTTACAGAGACGGAGTTTGGAGCTGAGATGAAAGGATGGACCATGTAGAGACTGCCATAGCCAGGGATCCACCCCATAATCAGCATCCAAACACTGACACCATTGCATACACTAGCAAGATTTTATTGAAAGGACGCAGATGTAGCTGTCTCTTGTGAGACTATGCCGGGGCCCAGCAAACACAGAAGTGGATGCTCACAGTCAGCTAATGGATGGATCATAGGGCTCCCAATGGAGGAGCTAGAGAAAGTAGCCAAGGAGCTAAAGGGATCTGCAACCCTATAGGTGGAACAACATTATGAGCTAACCAGTACCCCGGAGCTCTTGACTCTAGCTGCATATATATCAAAAGATGGCCTAGTCGGCCATCACTGGAAAGAGAGGCCCATTGGACTTGCAAACTTTATATGCCCCAGTACAGGGGAATACCAGGGCCAAAAAGGGGGAGTGGGTGGGCAGGGGAGTGGGGGTGGGTGGATATGGGGGACTTTTGGTATAGCATTGGAAATGTAAATGAGTTAAATACCTAATAAAAAATGGAAAAAAAAAAAAAAAACAGAAGGGGACAGCAAGTAAGACAAGCAAAAAAAAGTCTGGGCAAAGGGTGAAGAGCAACAAGGTTGGGAGAGAGACCATACTCCATTGGCTTCTATGAAAAAGAATGCCATCTGAAACATAAAGCCTTTGAACCATTTTAAATTAATCTTTGTGCAGCTTGAAAGTGACAGTCACATTGTAACACAGAAAGATGACACAGGAAGTCCCAGAGAGGTGGGATGGGAACCCCTGGGGGGTCAGGCATCATCAGGTGCTTCAGCCTTAGACAGTCACATAAAAGCCAAAAGGTCAGGGAGAACTTCCCTGAGTATGGATGACCTTGTCTCTAGATGTGCAAAGACAAAAACACTTAGTCAAAAGCCATGGCATAAGACAGTAGGCAAAGGCCTGTTACCAGAGTTCAGGTACAAGGAAGCAAGTATTATGATGAACAAGGAAAGAGTCTTGACATTGATCTTAGATTTAAAAGGTAAGTTGGGCAGCCTTAATCAATCATAACTAAGGGCTATGTCGTCTCCTAGCTCAGAACTATGAACTTTCTTCTTGGTAAGGCTGTTTGTCTAATCTTTGCTGACAGAGATTATGTTTGTATGTATCCCATTTCATCTTGTTTGGGGGAAGACAAGCAGTGCAGCCTGGCAGTGTCTCCTTGAGTCCTGAGTCTATCATACAATTAATTAGTCATTGCTCCCAGCTCCATGTCTTCCTCAGGTTTGATGAGTGTGCTTTTTAAACGTTGCCACAGGTTGATTCAAAGTTATGCAGAACCCTCTGGCACATGCCTAAAATGTGCTTCTAAAAGACAGCTTGCTTCAAAGTCACTTTGTACATCCTCGGGGTATCCTTCTGCAAGGGCATCAAAGCAAGTACTGCCACAAAATCAGACATACTGCCAAAAGTGGGAAGTACTTAAAGCCACAGCATTGCTCCTCTTCCACTGCATTTTTCTTTCTTACATGCTTGCAAATATTTACCTCCTGGGTCTATTTATTCTCTCTCTCTCTCTCTCTCTCTCTCTCTCTCTCTCTCTCTCTCTCTCTCTCTCTCTCTCTGTGTGTGTGTGTGTGTGTGTGTGTGTGTGTGTGTGTGTGTGTGCGTGTGTGACCAATTTTCCCTCTCTTGGTAGCCAGTACTTGTCTATAGCTCTTTGTCTACGGATGGAGTTGAGGGAATCTTCCCCACCCACATTGCCATGTTAACTAGTATTCTCAATTTTCATATTTCTCAACCATATTCTTAAGAGTTCATGGGTACAACTTTCCTACTGTATGTAAAAGGAACAATCTCCCAGAAGCTACCCGGATCCGTAGTCTTTCTGAGCCTCCTCCACAATTTGGGCATGTCACCGCAAGGTCAGTAATCGTCTGTATTGTGACCTGTTGCGGCTTTTTATATATCGTTACTTTCTTTGATTAGGTGTAAAGCTACACTCACTTGTGAGTATAATGATGAGTATTAAGAATACAGTTATATTGGTTTGGGAAAGTGGTGATCATGGGTTCTCCTATAGGTCCCATGGCCTCATTAGACATGGATAATTGGCTAGATTCACAACACTCAGCCTGAATGCTCCTCTGTTGAGCTGACCTTAAGTCAAATTAGATAGCTGTTGGTTATCTCAATCTACAGTGGTATAGATGTAATTTCCATTTCTAAATCTTACCTTCAAATGTGCCAATCTTCTATCTCTGAAATCTACTGTCTCTCCTGAATGATAATTATGGCATTTGTACATCCCAAGCTTTCTGTATCTCTCTTTGTAAATCCTTGAATGTTCAAAACAGGTGTCACTACCTAGCACCAAGATTCTTTTGGAATTGTATGCCCAAGTTGACCAACGCTAAGAACATTTTGGTGTTTTCTCATTAGGACTTCTCTAGCTGAGTCCCTGTGCCTTTTAAAACTGTACATGTGCTGCACTTGTGCATTTGAATCTCATTCTCACTGATGGAAAAGCCAAGGTTAAAAGCTGGGTAGTTTTGCTTTCTGTAATGAATGATAAATACATAACTGCTCCATTAATCCTTATCCTTCCTGATGCTGAGGTCCACAATGCAGTTACAAACTCTTTTGTAGTTAGTGAAAGGGTTTTATCTCATTGAGATTTAGACTTTCTGCATCTATTCCTCAACTCTATATTATACCAAGCCTTGGAAATGAACCTCCTCTTCCATCTTGTATTCTACTCACAGAGAAGCAGTGATGACACAGAGAAATCTAGCAGCCCCTGCCCTTGTGCAGTCCAAACAGAAGAAGCAAGTTAGGTGTCAGCAGGACTCAAAAGCTGAGCATGGGATCCCAGTTTCTATAAAAGGCAAGACCAGGTTGTTGGCCATCTTTTGTTGAACCACAGTTGAGTATTTATCTACTTACATGATAAGAAGAACATTTTGAACATTATTTTCTTTTAATTTTTTATTTAATTTATCTTGATTCCAGAATGCTATTTAATCAGCACTGCTTTGGAAATTTTCTGCTTCTAGTTTCTAGTTTCCCAGTAAGGTAAATATTTAATCATCTATAAACCAACACTTGAGAAGATGCTACATAAAGGGACTCACCCCTCTATCTTGTATAATGTGAATGAAGTCACCCTTAAATATTTACTTCAATTTTCAGATAAGGGCTCAGCTAATGTGAGGAACCTGGAATAAGGATGGAGGGACCCAGATGACAGGAAGAATTATACTAGAGATTTTAACCAAGGCCTCTACTAGAACACAGGCTCTTTGGCGATTATAGCTGGAATGCACAGCCTGAGAAGAGGAAGAAAAAACGGTGAGGTGAATAAGACCCAGAGAATCATCGTCTGCAAATATGGGATGAAATAGGTGAGAACCCAGACACAGAAGAGCTGAGGGGCAGGGGGCAGGTAGTATGAAGAAACCAAAAACATCAGTGAATTCATAAGCAGAAGTTCAAAACTAGAGCAAGCGCTAGAGGTAAGCAAGATGTACAGAGCAGAACTGAATTAAACACCTTCACGCCCTTGACATGTCCCAGATTCCACGGTCATGCTTGTGTCCTGCAAGTTCCCATGTTGGAAGACATCCTTCTGACCCGGAGAGCTCCCTGTTTCTTTAGCTATCTTCCCTCCCTCTTTAGAATTGTCTCTCTCCAGCATGTCAAAACTTCCTTTACTTTATTTATTTTTATTTTATTTATTTTTTTTTTTACTTTATTTTGAGATCCAACTTTGCCTCTTAATCCTTTCTGGAACACTAGCTTCAAGAATTATGCTACCTAGAAATCCACCGCTTCCTAGAAGTTAATGTTCTTTTCCCTGGCGCCAAAAATATTGTCCAATGAATGTAACTTTCACTTCAACAATTCCTTGGCCTAGATTCACTGAAATTGGGTTCAAAGTGGCAGTTGCACTTTGAAGAAGGCAGCAAATCAAAAACGTCTCCATTGGTTTTCTCCCAAGTTGTTGTTGCCTTGGATTATTGTCTCACCATACTTGAATACATCTTGTTTTATTTGGTATTTTCTTTACTTACATTTCAAATGTTGTCCCTTTTCTCGGTTTCCCCTCCTCAAACACCATGTCCCATCTCCCCTCTCCCTGCTTCAATGAGGGTGCTCACCCACCCACCCACCCACTCACTTCCTCCCTCCTCATTGCCCTGACATTTCCCTACACTGGGGCATTGAGCCTTCACAGAACCAAGGTCCTCTTCTCCCATTGATGCCAGATTAGGCCATCCTCTGCTACATTCACAGCTGAGACCATGGATCCCTCCATGTATACACTTTGGTTGGTGGTTTACTCCCTGGGAGCTCTGGAGGGTCTGGTTGTTCTTCCTATGAGGCTACAAACCCCTTCAGCTCCTTCAGTCCTTTCCCTAAATCCTCCATTGGGGTCCCTGTGCTCAGTCCAATGGTTGTCTGTGAGTATCTGCATCTGTATTTGTCAGGCTCTGGCAGAGCCTCTCAGGAGACAGCTATATCATGCTCCTGTCAGCAAGTACTTTTTGATAACTGCCATAGTATGTGGATTTGGTTTCTGTATATGGGATGGATCCCCAGGTGAGGCAGCCTTTCCTTAAGTCTTTGCTTCACATTTTGTCCCTGAATTTCCTTTAGACAGGAGCAATTCTGGGATAAAAATTGGGAGATGAGTGGGTAGCCCAGGCCCCAAAAGGGGGCCTTGCCTAACCTCTGGATATGGTCTCTACCAGTTTTTTCTCCCCTTTGTTTGGGCATTTCAGCTAGTCTCATACCTGTTGGGTCCTGTATTTGCTCAAGTAACGAAACTACATCTGGTACAGCAGCTGCAATTGGAGTTACCACCTGATTGAGTTTTCGATAATCAACTGTCATTCTCCATGATCCATCTGTTTTCTGCACTGGCCAGATAGGAGAGTTAAACGGAGATGTGGTGGGAACCACCACCCCTGCATCTTTCAAGTCCTTGATAGTGGCAGTAATTTCTGCAATTCCTCCAGGAATACGATACTGTTTTTGATTCACTATTTTCTTTGGCAGAGGCAACTCTAAAGGCTTCCATTTGGCCTTTCCAACCATAATAGCCCTCACTTTACAGTTCAGGGAACCAATATGAGAATTCTGCCAATTTCTGAGTATATCTATCCCAATTATACATTCTGGAACTGGGGAAATCACCACAGGATGTTGGAGCTCTTTGCTTTCCTGACATCTGAGACGTTCTGGTGGCTATCCCCAGTTCCCTATCCCCCATTGCTACACACCTCTGTTCAATCACCTGACCCTCTGCATATCATCCCTGTCTCCTGCATATCTGATCCTGCCCCCCACTTCGTCTCAAGTCCCTCCCTCCCTCTAACTCCTGTGAATATTTTGTTCCCTCTTGTAAGAAGTACTGAAGCATCCACACTTTGGTCTTCCTTCTTTTAGAACTTCATATGGTCTGTGAGTTGTATCATGGGTATTCCAAGCTTTTAGCCTAGTATCCACTTATAAGTGAGTACATACCATGTGTGTTGTTTTATGTTTGCGTTACCCCACTCAGGATATTTTCTACTTCCATTCATTTGCCTGAGAATTTCATGAAGTTGTTTTTAATAGCTGAGCAGTACTCCATTGTGTAAATGAACCACATTTTCTGTATCCATTCCTCTGTTGAGGGACATCAGGGTTGTTTCCAGCTTCTGGCTATTATAAGACATGCTACATAGTAGAGCATGTCTTCTTGTTACACGTTGGAACATCTTTTGGGTATATGCCGAGGAGTTGTATAACTGGGCCCAATTTTTTGAGGAACCACCAGACTGATTTCCAGAGTGATTGTACGAGCTTGCAATCCCACCAACAATGGAGGAGAGTTCCTCTTTCTCCACATCCTTTCCAGCATCTGCTGTCACCTGAGTTTTTAATCTTGCCATTCTGACTGGTGTGGGGTAGAATCTCAGGGTTGTTATGATTTGCATTACAGTTATGACTAAGGATGTTAGAACATTTCTTTAGGTGTGTCTCAGTTCCAGGACAGCCAGATACAGAAAAACCCTGTCTCAAAAAACCAAACCAAACCAAAACAACACAAAACAAACAAACTTCTCAGCCATTCAATATTCCTCAGTTGAAAATTCTTGTTTAGCTCTGTATCTTATTTTTTAAATTTACTTACTTAATGTTTTTTACACTTCAGATTTTATTCCCCCCAACCTATCCACTCTCCGACTGTTCCACATCCTCCTCCCCACACTCTGTCTCCACTAGAATGTCCCCACCCCCACCATACCTGTCCTCTAAACTCCCAGGGATCTTCAGTCTCTTAAGGGCCAGGTGTATCATCTCTGAATGAACAGAGATCTGGCAGTCCTCTGCTATTTATGTGTTGGGGGCCTCATATCAGCTGGTGTATGCTGCCCATTTGGTGGTCCAGTGTTTGAGAGATATCAGGGGTCCAGTTTAATTGAGACTGCTGGTCCTCCTACAAGTTTACCCTCCTCCTCAGCTTCTTTCAGCCTTTCCCTAATTTAACCACAGGGGTCAGCAGCATCTATCCATTGGTTGGATGCAAATATCTGCATCTGACTCTTTTAGCTGATTTTTGGGTCTTCTAGAGTCTGGTCATGATAGGTCCCTTTTTGTGAGAACTGCCTAGCCTCAGTAATAGTATCAGGACTTGGGACTTCCCCTTGAGCTAGACCACACTTTGGGCCCATCATTGAACCTTCTTTTTCTCAGGCTTCTCTCCATTTCCATCTCTCTAGTTCTTTCAGACAGAAATAATTATGGGTGAGAGTTTGGACTGTGTGATGGCAACCCAAATCACTCACTTGATGTCCTGTCTTCCTGCTGGAGGTGGGATCTATAAGTACCCTCTCCCTAATGTTGGGCATTTTATCTAAAGTCTTTGAGTTCTGAGAGTCTCTCACCTTCCAGATCTCTGGTGCATTCTGAAGCCCCCTCCCCGCAACCTCCTACCTCCTAAGGTTGACTGTTTCATTCTCTGGAGTCTAACTTCTTTAGATCTTTGTATATATTGGATATTAGTCCACTATCAAATGTAGAATTGTTAAAGATCTTTTCCCAATCTGTTGGTTGCCATTTTGTCCTATGGACAGAGTCCTTTGCCTTACAGCAGGTTTTCATTTTCTGGGATCCCATTTGTCAATTCTTGATCTTAGAGCATAAGCCATTGGTGTTCCGTTCAGGAAATTTCCCCCTGTGCCCAAGTATAGTAAACTTCTGTACTGTCTCTTTTATTAGAATCAATGTATCTGATTTTATGTGGAGGTCCTTGATCCACTTGGACTTGAGCTTTGTACAAAGAGATAAGAATGAATCAATTTGCATTATTCTACAGGCTGACTTCCAGGTGAACCAGCACCATTTGTTGAAAATGCTGTCTTAGCTGGTACAACCACTCTGGAAATCAGCTTGGCCTTTCCTCAGAAATTTGGGCATAGTACTACCAGAGGATCCAGCAATATCACTCCTGGGCATATACCCAGGAGATGCTCCAACATGTAATAAGGACACATGTTCCACTATGTTCATAGCAGTACTGAGTCAGCCCTTTAACCAAGGGACTGTCCTCTATCAAAAACACTAATGCATTATTTTCCTTCACTCATAGCGCAAGCAAAAGTATTTTGTATGACTATGGTTTAACACTAAAAACCTCCCATTGAGATGAAGATGCAGCTCAGTGGCACAGCACTTGCCTAGCATGCATGTAGCCCTCTATTAGGTTCCTAACACCACAAAATAAGTCAAAAGTCTAAAACTAACACTTACTATGAGTGTAAGGGAACAGGAGTACTAATCACATGGGCCCTTGGTAAGATAATACCTTTAGAAGTTAAAATAAGTTGTGAAACAATCAGAAGCTTCCAGAGAATACTTTACTAAAAGGTTTTTCCAAAGCAAATCAATCCGAAGGCTTAGATGGCCCAGTTGAATGCATTGAACTTTAGTTAAAACTATTATTAATGTTTAGGAAGACATTAATGGATTCTCTCTGGCTCCTTTGCTGCAAAAATGAGTGAATTTCATTCCTAACTATACTATGTAAAAACAATTGTTAGATTTTTTTTAAGCCCAAATTACCAGGGCAATGGTCATATTGTCAGTGTTTATGATGAAATTTTTCCATTATATACAACATTTTATAGCTTATTATAGCATTGCCAAAAGCAACATTTTTTTGTTCATTAATCTCTGGAGACATAGAGTGCTAAAAGTCAGATCTGCAATAACAGTGACACATTCAGCCAGGATCCTCACTTTCATAGTAACTGTGAGGAAATTTCTTTGTTTCTTTGTCTCCTAGACTCCACACACATTGAACTCAAAAAAGTATGGTCAGGAACAATGGGAACATCCTGAAGACATGTCAAGCAGATTGTGCCCATCTGCACATTCCTAGCAAACAACTTGCCTGGGCTCCCTTCTTAATCTCAGTGAGCTTTGGAGATGATAATCAGGTGGCTAAACCAATAGAAGGTCAGTGAAGATAAGGGCAATGACCTTAGTTAAGTCTTCCACAAATTGTCACTGGGATGCTAAAGTCAAAGATGCATGGAGGAATGGGTGAAAGGTCAATGCACAGACTCAACATGGAGAGTTCTGCTTTCATGGGATAAAAGGAAGAGGCCTTAAAGTGGGTCTTAAGACACTCTTTCCTCTAATTATTTTTATCTAGGCACCCACAAGCTGCTGGGATCTCACATGCAACTCACAGATGCTCATAGCCATGATGAGAAGAAAAGTGGGAAATAAGCATGATTTTCTCCACAGCCCCCCTTTCTATATCTCCAACCTGGCCATATGGATGCCTAGAAAAGTGGCTGGCTATTGGTAGCAGCAGTTAACTAGCTGCTGCATGAGAAGCAAGGAGAAGTAAGATCTGAGTCTTACAAAGATGGAGACAGGAGAGTTCATCAGAGGCAGTCACCTTCGATTTGTGCTGGTTGAAAGGAGAATTTTGAATGATCCAAGGCCAAAGTTGGAAAGAAAAATGATATCTGATGCTCAGGTCCAAAATACTCATAACAGAAAAAACAAAAAAAAAATTGATATAAAGGTCAAGATGTCCAGCCCAAATTGTCCCTTGACCTGGACTACAAGAAAAGAACACGATGACCCACCTGTCTGTTTCCTTAGGGAAAAGATTAAGTGGAAGTGGGTAAAAGCATTATGACTCAAGCATTGCATGTTTGTGCTCTTCATATACAGGACTATCATCAACTATTCTATGTCTGTCTATCTGCCTGTCTGTCTCTGTGTCTCCTGCTCCCCTCTTCTCTCCTCCCCTCCCCTCCCCCTCCTTCCTTTCTCTATCTCTTTCTCTCTGTGTGTGTCTGTGTGTGTCTGTGTGTGTGTGTGTGTGTGTGTGTGTGTGTGTGTGTGATGTGTGTGTATATGTGTGTGTGATATGTGTGTGTGTGTGTGTGTGTGTGTGTGTGTGTGTGTGTGTGTGTGTGTGTAGTATGTAGTATGTCTGTAGAAGAATGTTTGTGTCTCAAATGTTTGTGACTTTAGGCCTCAGGAGAACAACACTTTCTGCAAGTGGGCAGGTCACCCATTCTATACCTTGAGCATGAAGGATCTAGAGTTTGGGTGGAATAAATCCTATTCCTTAATGTCTCTAATCTATGCTCAAAGAAGTTTTTGTTCTAAGTACGAACAGGAAAGTGAGCTAAATCGAGAACTTTTATTTCGTTATGGAGTTTATGACATTTGAAGAATTATGTAGGTTATTGCTAATGACACGAAAGTACTCCAAGAAAAATGCCCTGAAGAGAGCTGATTTTCATGTGCATGAAAAATCCCAACTTCTGTTTTACAGATCTGAGTCATGGTGAAAGGATAATTGTGGAAGTAGAACAGGAAACAGGAGAAAGCAGTTACAAATTGGAGACTGTCAGGGCAAGGAGACTGCTATGCATGGGAAAGAGCCTAAAAAAATGTAGATTAGTGTCTGAAGCTTCCAGTGAATTGTTCAAAAACTACTTCAGCCTTGGGGGACATGTTCTGTCAAGGTTCCTGCCTTCTGGGTTGTGTCAAGTAATTGTCCAGTTGCAAGTTAACAGTGCAACTGTTAACAGCCCATTCAGAAGATGAGTGAGAACATAAATATATTCTGTCCTATTCGCCACTTTGAATATGTCCCTGGAACAAAACTTGTACTTGAGACAAAATGGAAAAAATACAATTTTTATATGAGTTACAGAGTTTAGTGTGTTTTTTTTTTCTTTTTCGTTACACCATTCATAGAAAAAGAAAGCATTTCGAGAAAGATATCTCGATGTCATGTGCTCACTGGCATTTGTTTTCATGCAAGTACATAAGGGGTATAACTAACCTGTCCACAACTGAAAAGGAGGCATGATTTAAGCTGTGCCATCACACCCCAGTGCTTTTGAATGGCTAAAAGCATTCTGCCTTCCTTTCCACCAGACCTGGAAAATATCACAAAACATTCTCTATGCCACATGTTAATATCCTTCTCCTCTGAAACCTCTTGAGCCAGCCTCCTTACAGTTCAAATCTCCCTCAGCACCAACGTCTTCCATGCTTCAACTAGTATGGTGTATTAAACCTCAAGTAGAGCATTCCACTTCTTTTCTAATCCGAAGTCCACATTCCTCCAAACACAGCCAGAAATCAGCACCCCTTCAAGGCCTCTGCATCAGCTCCTGCCTCCAGGATCCTGTCCTGTTTGAGTTCCTGTCCTGACTTCCTTTGGGGTAAGTTGAGTATTTACTATACCTATGAATCCTTATGAGGAAAATGGTGTAACCTCAGGAAGCAGAAGTTTCTAGTTATGTAGAAATAATCAATCTGTCACAAAAATCATATCAAAACCAGTCAGAACTCAAAATCAGAGTAGTCTGTGTTTGGGTAGATTGGATCCAAGAAGTGCTCATAAACCTCTCTCTGTCTCTCTGTCTGTGTTTCTGTCTGTCTTCGATCTCTCTCTCTCTCTCTCTCTCTCTCTCTCTCTCTCTCTCTCTCTCTCTCTCTCTCTCTCTCTGCTGCATCTGGCCAATGGCAAAACTGGACATCTGGGTCTGAGGAGGTGCTGCTATAACTAGCCTGAAAGAAATGAAACTATTCTAAAAAGATGCTCAAACTATAAGATTTGCAATAATAGTCCCCAAAGTTGAAATTCCACCAAGAATTTCATACTGGGAGAGGGAGATGATGGAGTCTGGTGCCAACCAGAAAAGGAACTTGTCTCTTGGAAAGAGATTTTAAAGTTTTGCTAACCTGTTGGCAGAGGCCGGAGTCGAGACCTTGATGCTGGGCGAGGATATGAACTGTATTTATGCATGTCTCTGTCCCTTTACATGAACCTAATTCTCATATCAGAACCCCAAAGGCAGACTTGAGGTGACTACAGGATGCTTTTGTGCCTCTTTCCAGTGCAACCATACCAAATAAACTCTTTTGTACCTTAAAAAAAAGAATCTCTTGCAACATGCTCTCTCCATAAATCGTGTCCACTTGGTTTCTAAAATAGTGCCTTTAAAATATGCACACTCAGAGTAAGTCAAAGGAGAACGGGCCTCCATTTATAAACTGTGCTTTTTATTCATACAATTTCCGAGACCAGGCAAAATTATCATAATCTTCCTAACAGATACACAATTCCACCTAAAAATTGCCATTTTCCCAGACAACTGAAGATGCTGAGATGCTGAGATGCTGAGATGAAGCATTTGTATGTGCTCATGTGTGCTCCCTGGCCGTTCCTTGTGAATCAAGCATATAAATAATTCCCAAATTCAAGTGTATGCCGGTATTCTAATATGGATCATTTGTACTCCTCAGCCGGTGCCTGTTCTTTAATTTAATCATTACCTTATACAGACTGACATTATCCCATTCAAAACACCAGGGGGGTCCATGCCATCATCTCAGCAAAGAATATCAATTACATTTTGAAAGCATACAATTTGATTGGTGCACAAACCACTGTATGTGCTGTGCATTATGATGGTTCCATAAAGCCTCTATTAGTTATCATAAACAAAACCATGCCTTTTGCTGTCAGGTCTGTCAGTAACTGTTCAACCTTGTAAAGTCTTTCCTGGAACTATTAAAGAAGGTAAAGGAAACTCGACTGAAAAAAATCTGTTTCTATTTTTTAAAAAAATGGGGGGTGGGACTTCCATAAAGATGAACAGAGGCAAAGCTTCAATGTTGTTGAGGACGAGAAGTACTGTACTATATCAGAATCAGAAATGCAAAGGAACTTCCCAACAGCAGAGAGTGTGCTTCCCAACATGTCCCCTTTGTTCAAGTCTGAAAATGATATTAGACTAGAATGGCCTAGTTTCATTAGCTCGGATCTGTTTGCAGGAACACTAATAGAAGCTGGAGAAATGCTTAGTCCTTCTTCTATGTCACTTACTCTGAATCTTAAAGGGCTAGCTCTGAAGACATGGCACTCACTATGTTTCCTGATATTTGGATGAACAGAGGATTAAATGTGTCTATCATTAGCCCCTACCTCTAGGGACCAAACAGACTGCCTTTGTTACTCACTATATCTAAACCATTTGATCCTGAACCAAACAATTACATCTTACTCAGACCTCTACATATATGCATGTAAAGAGATTGTTCTCATATCCACAGTGAAGTGGGAACAGCTACTTTTTCTTCCATATGCCCAAAGATCATGTGGTAGCAAGAAGAGCAAAGGGAAGAACATTTGTTCATTTCCCCAGACCAATTCTAATCACTCCCTCCAATGAAAACTCCCTGCCTGGAGATTTCCACATATAAGCCCAGAGTTCAGCATTCCCCAGATACACCCCCATCTGCAAATAATGAACAAACTGTACAGTGAAAAAGATAGATAATCAAAGTACAATAGAAAACAATTCTGTGCAGACTCATCCCCCACAGGGTACCATGCTCTGCCAGGGTCGATGTAGCTGAGGGCTGGCTTTGTCTGCTCCAAGTCTTGCAAGATCAGTAGTGTCAATAAATACAGAAAATTCCTCATCACAAGTAGCCAAAAGCAGGAACTTATTTCATCTCTGAGAGAAGATTGAGAAAATGCTCATTCTTATAGTCATCCCTAAGGAGCCCCACATGTTGAGACCACACATAATTTGTCCCTGTCCTCTTAGGATACATTTTGAAACATTTTCAAATGGTGTGAGAGTTCACTTCAGCTCTTCAAAGTAAACAAATATCGATCTTTATAAACCTTTATCCAAAATTTTATAGGAGTATGCTTTGATTAAAATTAATATTTAAATATTTATGCTCTTATTGTTTTTATTTTAATATCTTGTTTCCATAAAACAAATTTTTGTGAAAACTTTCTTAAATATTTTGACAACTTTTTTCACATTTATTCACTTAAATCAGACATACAGACATGTAGATTGGAGATAAATTTATATCTACAGTGGATCTGATCAAGTTTGTATACGTCTAGTTCTCACCCAGAACCTAAAAGACTCATTTTTCTCAATTTTACAAACTTTGCTCAGTATATTTTTTTCTCACTGATGGCTTCTAGTTCTTGGAACCTTGTTCTTCATTAAGTCGAGGTGGGATTCTGAATGGCTGAGTATGAAGCATATCTTATTCATAAAGACAAATAGGCCTTTAGTTTTTAAGAATTACAGTCACATTTTTATCCAACTCTTATGAATCCTTATGTCTATAAATGTTAAGTTTAAAAAAATGAATGAAACTTGCCTATTGTCTCGTGAAAACATCCTTCAAGACAAAAAGAGAAGGATCAACCACAGTCATTTTGTTTTGACTGTTCCTACTTTGGGTCAGGAGTGTTAAATGACATATCCCCAAGCTGGAAATCCCCATATAATATCATATCTTTAACATCACCATAAGAATTGAGATCATTAGAAGGCTTCTAAATAATCGAGCCACACTTAAACTTCGTGGGTGCTCGCAACCGGTTTTCTTAACTGGAAAGCTCCTGTGATTTAAAAAATATATTTTGTGTGTGTGTGTGTTTGTGTGTGTGTGGGGGGGGGAGAGAGAGAGAGAGAGAGACAGAGAAACAGAGAGACAGAGAGACAGAGAAAGAGAGAGAGATATGTGTGTGTGTGTGCATGTGTGTGTGTGTGTGTGTGTGTGTGTGTGTGTGTGTGTGTGTGTGTGTGCCAATGAAGTAAAATCATGCTAAGACCCCTGAAAGCATATCTCCTATAGGAAAAAAAATCTATCCCTGACATGGATGGATGGCAGTTTTTTTGTCATGAACGATGACAGAAATAGGTAACTAGTTGTTAGGAAGAATTTTAAAGGAAAAAATCATTTTTCAGCTTGTATCTAGTTCAATAAGTCTACATTAAGTAATTGTATCTAAAAATTCATTTGGGTAGTTATTGAAGACCTCAAGAATTTCAGTGGGAAGCTTTGTTGGTCAATTTCATCAAGCCAGATATTTCCTAAAGAAACTATAAAGGACCCACTGTGACTATGACAAACAGATAGCAACATTCCCTTGAAAACAATCCATAGTTCATCAAATAAGTGGTGTGTGTGTTTGTGTATGTGTGTTTCTGTGTGTGTGTGTGTGTGTGTGTGTGTGTGTGTGTGTGTGTGTGTGTGTATGCACATGCGTGTGAGCACATGTGCATGTGTGTATGCATATGAACTATTCAATAATATAAATTTTTTTATGTTGATAATTCTGTTATTGATAATACCCCAGATATATATTGATCTATAGAACATCCTATAAATCATTCATATATCTCACTATAACATTTTCTAATGGCCACCCACTGAGTCTTAAATTTTAAAAGAATCTGAAATAAGGCTGGCTGATGATAGGTTGAAGCATGAGGCAGGAAGACAACAGGAGAGAGTGAACCCCAGTCTCAAGAGAGTTGGAGCTTGTTACAAAGAAGAGACAAATGGCATTCCAGTTAGAGGAGCTGAGTGTGGACATGACATAGAGATTAATTGAGAAGCAACTTATTTTCCTGCTATTTAAAGAAGGGATATTGGCAGGGATAGAGTAAGAAGGACAGCAGGAGAAAGACCTGAGGCACAGTAGTCCTGAAGACACCTGATTTATGTTCTCAAAAGCAGATGAGCTTATTCAAGGATTTCAAAATAGGCTCATGCTTTCCCATGATTCACCTGGTTAACATGTTACTCTGGCAAGAGTGTAGACAGGGGACTGGCTAAACAGGAAGCAGGAGGAAAAGAGCTGAAGCTCTTAAAGTAAAGTGAGGAAACACAGAGTGAGTTACGATACTGAGATGAAGACGCAATGAGAATCAATGGGTGAAATTAGCGGAACTGATTGATGAAAGAGAAGCAAAAACAGAATCAGGTACTAAGTTCTACCTCAGGACGATGATGCATGAGTAATGCTGTAAGTATCTAAATTAGTGAACAGGGATAGATCAGAATCTTTTTTTTAATTGGGTATTTATTTCATTTACATTTCCAATGCTATCCCAAAAGTCCCCCACACGCTCCCCCACCCACTCCCAATTCTTGGCCCTGGCGTTCCCCTGTACTGAGGCATATAAAGTTTGCACAACCAATGGGCCTCTCTTCCCACTGATGGCCGACTAGGCCATCTTCTGATTCATATGCAGCTAGAGACACGAGCTCCGGGGGTTCTGGTAAGTTCATATTGTTGTTCCACCTATAGGATTGCAGATCCCAGTTTTCTGAGGAACCGCCAGACTGATTTCCAGAGTGGTTGTACAAGCCTGCACTCCCACCAACAATGGAGGAGTGTTCCTCTTTCTCCACATCCTCGCCAGCATCTGCTGTCACCTGAATTTTTGATCTTAGCCATTCTGACTGGTGTGAGGTGGAATCTCAGGGTTGTTTTGATTTGCATTTCCCTGATGATTAAGGATGTTGAACATTTTTTCAAGTGCTTCTCTGCCATTCGGTATTCCTCAGGTGAGAATTCTTTGTTCAGTTCTGAGCCCCATTTTTTAATGGGGTTATTTGATTTTCTGAAGTCCACCTTCTTGAGTTCTTTATATATGTTGGATATTAGTCCCCTATCTGATTTAGGATAGGTAAAGATCCTTTCCCAATCTGTTGGTGGTCTTTTTGTCTTATTGACGGTGTCTTTTGCCTTGCAGAAACTTTGGAGTTTCATTAGGTCCCATTTGTCAATTCTCGATCTTACAGCACAAGCCATTGCTGTTCTGTTCAGGAATTTTTCCCCTGTGCCCATATCTTCAAGGCTTTTCCCCACTTTCTCCTCTATAAGTTTCAGTGTCTCTGGTTTTATGTGAAGTTCCTTGATCCACTTAGATTTGACCTTAGTACAAGGAGATAAGTATGGATCGATTCGCATTCTTCTACACGATAACAACCAGTTGTGCCAGCACCAATTGTTGAAAATGCTGTCTTTCTGTACTACCGGAGGATCCAGCAATACCTCTCCTGGGCATATATCCAGAAGATGCCCCAACAGGTAAGAAGGACACATGCTCCACTATGTTCATAGCAGCCTTATTTATAATAGCCAGAAGCTGGAAAGAACCTAGATGCCCCTCAACAGAGGAATGGATACAGAAAATGTGGTACATCTACACAATGGAGTACTACTCAGCTATTAAAAAGAATGAATTTATGAAATTCCTAGCCAAATGGATGGACCTGGAGGGCATCATCCTGAGTGAGGTAACACATTCACAAAGAAACTCACACAATATGTATTCACTGATAAGTGGATATTAGCCCCAAACCTAGGATACCCAAGATATAAGATATAATTTGCTAAACACATGAAACTCAAGGAGAATGAAGACTGAAGTGTGGACACTATGCCCCTCCTTAGATTTGGAAACAAAACACCCATGGAAGGAGTTACAGAGACGGAGTTTGGAGCTGAGATGAAAGGATGGACCATGTAGAGACTGCCATAGCCAGGGATCCACCCCATAATCAGCATCCAAACGCTGACACCATTGCATACACTAGCAAGATTTTATTGAAAGGACGCAGATGTAGCTGTCTCTTGTGAGACTATGCCGGGGCCCAGCAAACACAGAAGTGGATGTTCACAGTCAGCTAATGGATGGATCATAGGGCTCCCAATGGAGGAGCTAGAGAAAGTAGCCAAGGAGCTAAAGGGATCTGCAACCCTATAGGTGGAACAACATTATGAGCTAACCAGTACCCCGGAGCTCTTGACTCTAGCTGCATATATATCAAAAGATGGCCTAGTCGGCCATCACTGGAAAGAGAGGCCCATTGGACTTGCAAACTTTATATGCCCCAGTACAGGGGAATACCAGGGCCAAAAAGGGGGAGTGGGTGAGCAGGGGAGTGGGGGTGGGTGGATATGGGGGACTTTTGGTATAGCATTGGAAATGTAAATGAGTTAAATACCTAATAAAAAATGGAAAAAAAAAAAAGGATTGCAGATCCCTTCAGCTCCTTGGGTACTTTCTCTAGTTCCTCCATTGGGGGCCCTGTGATCCATCCAATAGCTGACTGTGAGCATCCACTTCTGTGTTTGCCAGGCCCCAGCATAGTCTCACAAGAGACAGCCGAATCTTAAATCCAACTTAGTCATGCTTAATTTGCAATTCAAGAAGTATATACACAGGTGCCCTATAGACAAATATTAATATGGTACCTCTAAGAGAGGGCAAGGGTGTGAATATAGAGCTGAAAATTGCCCACAAATGGATGACAGATAAAGCCACTGCTTGAAAGTAGATCACCCTCGCTAAGTGAAGATTCATAAGGCTAAGGCATAGAACAAAGAATGGAAATCATGGTTGATTGGAATGGTCCCTTGAACTATAAAGGCTGCAGTTCAATTGGAATACTGGGAGTTAGAAACCTTATAGTAGTAAGTTGAGAGGTACATGGAAGGTAAGAAAATTGTCAAGCCTTTGAACTTTGGTACATCCAGTGTAGAACGGGATATCTGTGTCTTACCAGGTTTTTAATTATTGGCACAGAAACTAGAAATCTAGAAAACAAGTTAGTAAAATAACAGTAGAAAAAATGGAAATTCTTGCATTGCTGTTATTGAACTCAACACTGGGTACAGTGTCTTAAAGAATAGCTTACTAGTATTTAAAAGTTTGAATTTCCTTTCCCTTACATTTTTAAAGAACAGGAATTGATGGCTTAAGACAAAAGGGAACAAAGAATAAGTTGTGTTTGTATGACAAAGTTATCACCGATATGTAGGGCTCCCTGAAAACTGAAGAACATGATGGGTATCCTCTTTGTCACTACTTTTTGTTATTTTTTTTAAATTAAAATACAGTTCAGTGACATTGTTTTCCTCCCTTCGATCCCTCTCACATACATTTCCTTGCTTTTTCTGAAATTCATGACATCTTTTTCTTGACTTGCTGTATACACACACACACACACACATGCACACTCACATGCTCCCATATATATATATATATATATATATATATATATACAACTTGCTCAGCCCATGTAATCTTACTTGTATGTGTATGATTTCAGGTCTGACAGCTTACAACCCTAGTCAAAGAAACAGAGGCAACTGAGGGAAACTGGGAGCAGGAGAAAGAGTCTCTAAGGGAGACACCCTCCGTTGGTTATCCATTGTCACCCACTTTTAATTTGAAACAAGTAGGCTTTCAAGACAAGGCTGATCTGGTCTATTTCTTCACAAAGCACAGCAATTTGAAATTGGAAAGAATCAAAGCATTGAAGTGCCTCCAGACACAGCCCCCTCCAGAACCTCGACATCTTCCTGCCTGGGGTGTGCTTGCTGCCCTGAAGAACAGAGGAGTAACACAATCAAGTCTTTTGTGTGTAACCATGATGTAAAGCTAGCAATGGAGAGGGCTGGGCATGCTATTTGCCACCTTTAACATAAATGGCTCCTGCTACTGGAACAACTTTGACCCAAAAGTCGTTGAATTCCCAACTACAAGGTCAGCTGTAACTTTTCTTTTCAGCAGAACAGTAGAAAACACAGTGTGGATTGGAAGTGAAAATGTGCACACCCATCATCCCCTCCACACCAAGGAATTCGAATGTGTTCCTTTGCAGAGATGGGAGGATAGGAAGAGGATGCTTCTCCTTAGTGAACTCTGCACTTTCTCAACAGATCATGTGGACAACAAGTCGTTGAAAGTTATTTCAGATGTTCAGAGCAAGAGGAATGTGCCTTCAGTCTGTCAATATGGGTGTCATTTGGAAAACAGAAATAGCACATCTTTGTGTAGCCCAAGATAGAAAGCCAGGCCAAAAAACAAACCCTGGAGTCAGTGGCCAACTACGCTGAGTGATCAGTTTTGCCCCAGGGTGCAGATTCTTCAGTGTTAAAACAGGAAATCAAGGCAAAGCAGACTGGTCACCTGTTCTGACAGATTTCAGGGCAATTAAAGAAGGCAGGAGTCAGAGAGCTGTCCAGAGACAGGCAAGAATTTCAGCAATAATGGAGATGCTCAAAATCAGATGATCTTTAATGAAGGTGCCAGGAAGAAGCCACTGAAGATGCATAACTTTCAAAGCCCATCTTGCCTGTGGAATCCAGTCCTTTGTACACATATGAGCAGTTTTGAAATGATGAGACATGTTTCATGAGCCACCACGGAAACGAGACTCTTCCAAGCATCCTCAAACTGTCAGTATTCATAGCTTTTTTTTCACAGTTGACTGGTCACAACTTAAAGCCATTACAAAAAGTAGCACTGACATCCTTGCCCAAGGCGAGCCTCAGGATTTCACTTCAAGGGTCATAATTGGGGTTAAATAACAGTGGGAGTCACCTGCTATACTGGTTCTAAAAAAAAAAAGAACTCATAAAAAATAAGGAAGTAGATACAATGTATGTTATATGAACATATAAAAATACCATAATAAAACTCATTATTTGTATGATTGATGCAATGTAACCAAAAAAGGGGGGATAAAGTAAAACTTTTTTCAGGATAGAAAGATTATTAAATTGTTTTATGGGTCTGCTTAACCTTCCTCTAGAAAATGTATTGGATCATGTGTTTTTCCATTATGTATCTGTGGATAGATGATCAATAGATTGATAGATAAGATAAATAGACATAAGTGTGGGTATAGTGCATGAGAAATGCATTAGAGTTGTGAATGTACATTTAGCCCTACTTTCCACCCAACTTCTCTTCTACACTGTCCATCTCACCATAGCATGCACAAATTTACCTTCTCCTAGAAACTACAAATATGTTTCATCTAAAATGTCCTCTGAGGGTGCATTGATTCTTACTTGTGAAAACAGGCTGTGGGTTGAACTGAACTGTGATTGGACCAAATAAATATGTTCACTCAAGCCTCTCTCAGTTCCTAGTAAGAGTGGCATATTGTCTGTTTCAATTTGTGGACACTGGGATGGAAAACATCAAAAATCATATGGTCCTGTAATCACATACTTATGAGAAGATGGCTGAGATACATTTACAGAAATTAAATAAATCTCATCCAATGGCTAATAATTACTTCTGATAACTCTTATGGTCTGTGGACTAGAGGTGTGCTGGCTAGTTTTTATGTCATCTTGACACAAGCTTCAGTCATTTGAGAAGAGGGAACCTCAATAGAGAAATACCGTTCACTAGATTGTCCTGGAAGTAAGCCTATAGTTCCTTTTCTTCAGTGACTACTGATGTGGGAGGGCCCAGCCCACTGTGGGTGGTTCCATCCCTAGGCTGATGGTCCTGGTGTCTATAGAGAGTTGGCTGGACAGCCATGAGGAACAAACCAGTAAACACATTGCTCCATGGCCTCTGGATCAACTCCTATTCTGCCTGAGTTCCCGCGCTGACTCTCCTAAGTGATGGACTGTGATGTGAAAGTGTAAGAGGAAATAAAACCCTTAAACCCTTCCCTCTCTGGTTGCTCATGCTTAGAGTGTTTTAGCACAGCAACAGAAACCCAAACGAAGACAAAAAGCAAGCTTTTTCCCCCCCTATTTTCTTTGTCGGGGAAGGGGCATGGGACACTGCAGAGGGCTATGTGTTCCCCACTTACCATTGACATTAATTTTCCCTATTTTTCCTTCTTTTTCTTGGTGATTTTATTATTTACATTTCAGTGTTATCCCCTTCTTAGTTTTCCCTCAACAAACCCCCATCCTATCCCCTTCCCCACTGCTTCTATGAGCTTCCCCACCTACCCATTCACTCCCGCCTCACAGCCCTAGCATGTCCCCTACATTGGGGCATGGAGTCTCTACTGGACTAAGGGCCTTCCCTCTCATTGATGCCAGATAAGCCAATCCTCTGCTACATAAGCAGCTGGAGCCATGGGCCCCTCCATGTGTACTCTTTGCATATGTCTCCCTGTAGTACTTAGAATGGTCGCTGTTTACTCACAGTATTCCAGTGTCCTTACTGATAGTTCCCCAGATGCAATGATCAATTACTCAATCACCCAGATGTGGAAGTGGGCATAAGCAGACAAGTGGTTAAAACTAGACATCCAGAAATACTTAGTCACTCCCTCTCTATCATACCTCACTATTAGAGTCCCTGGGTATACATATAGCTCACCCAAGTCTCAAGGAGATATGTATGCCTCTGTATGAACTAGAATATTTTCATTCTCTCCAAATCATGATTAAAAGAAATATATATAACTGCTCAAAGAAAGCTTCTTAAAAATATAATTCAGCCGGGCAGTGGTGGCGCACGCCTTTAATCCCAGCACTTGGGAGGCAGAGGCAGGCGGATTTCTGAGTTCAAGGCCAGCCTGGTCTACAGAGTGAGTTCCAGGACAGCCAGGGCTACACAGAGAAACCCTGTCTTGAAAAAGATAAAAAAAAATGTAATTCAAACTTTTTCTTCCATCATGCCTTTATGGGCTTTTTTCAATTTTATGTTTGTTTAACAATATAGTAATATGGAACAGAATGTTGTATGGCTGGTAGTTAGTGACTTTTGAAATTGGATGTTCCTGTTGGCTCTAATGTTGCTTTTGCCCTGCCAAACTGACTAAATGTGCTCTGAAACCATCCAGGTTGGACTTCTTACAGAGACACTCCTAATTTTCACTGTCAGCATGGTTCACAGGGTAATGAGGATAGTTTAGTGGCTAGATAACAAAAGTCGAGTCTTCAAGTAACTTTGACCCAGATACTTAAGATCTCAAAAGACAAGAGACAAGCTCTGGAGCTGAGCCAGTTGGCCTCAGAGCAAGGATGTTCTGAAGGCTGGATAGCAGTCGTAAAACTGGTAGTAAACATGTATACCAAACACCACCAAGCCAAAAGCCTACAATTAGCATTTAGGAAGAAGCTTTTCTAACTCAGCCTCTTGAAATATGTGGCCTTAATGACTTAGGAGTGAGAGCAGAGGTGACAGAGAAGACATTTTAGATCCAAATTGTGGTTGGTCTGACCAAGGCTGAGCCTACCAGGAATTCTCTTCAATTAGAAGAGGAGGGAGATTTGAGAAAGCAAGATCATCCTGATGTCAGAAAGAGACAGGCAGACAAGCATCACCCAGCTAACAAAAACCTAGTTGTGAGAGAGGAGATGATTCTAAATATAGCCTTGTCCTTGTCACTCAAGAGATTTTTATTCAGTGTCTGTGATGTGCCAGGCACAGTTCTAGGTAGAGACAAGAGAGGCCCAGAGAATAAATGAGCAAATACACAAACAAGATAAACTCACAGAATACATCCTATGAACAAAATACAACCAAGTCATGCCATAGTGCACTGTCATGGAAGGGAGAGACTGCTTTAGATTGAGTCTGAAGGATGGTCTCTCCAAAACAACATGATGCTGAATGAACAAGTACAGCCATCACAGTGGAGACTAAATACTATCCTTTGGGATGGGCAGAACAGAACACATTGGCTATTTTAACAGCAAAGGCTGTTTAGTGGAGAGGTGAAAGAGATACCAGATAAAAATGAATTAATGGTGTGGGGACAAAGTAATGTGGAGGAAAGAAGCAGGGAACAGAAGCAGGCAGGCCACTTCGGATCCGAGGTCCCTGGAATTGAAAGGGTGGCCTCAAAGGCAGTGGTTCTTTGATGGTAGACTATCCCAGAACACTGCCCAATGCTGAAAGAAGGACTCCATTGAAAAGGAGTGTTTGAAATTAAGAGCAGGCTAAAAGCTAGTAAGGACGCAGATCCAGATCACAAGCAAAGCTGAGCTCTAATGTAAGAGGGGGCACTTCCTCTATAGACACAGAGAACACAGAAAGCAAGAGTAAACTTTAACTAAAGAAAAGGTTCCTCTACAAGAAGAGGAAACTCAGAGGCAGGAGCAACTTCAGGGTAGCTCTGTCAGACCAACAATGGAAAGACGGACTTCCCCACTACCACTGTATTTCCATATTCTTAATGATATAACCAACAAGGTCAGCAGTAAGGGGAAGTATAAAACAGTTCCCTTGAGAATGGCTTTATTAAAGCAAACACTGTCAGGCAATGCCAAGAATCTGTTTAAAGACATTAAGTAGGGTGATAAATGTATTTAATGTAACAATTAAGCAGTCAGGATATCAATTTTTCTTCATCCATCCATAATTGCTAAGATGTAGATCAAGATTCTAGCCTAACTCTATAAGAACTAAAGTTCCAGTAGGGAAGAAGAGGGTAAAAAACTATTTGATAGGTGAATAAAGGAGCTGAGAGCATCTACAAGAATGAGAGTTGTGACTTGAAGACAAAACAATCTTCCAAACAGGGGACTGATAGAGACGGCAGATAATGAACTGTTGGTGGCATTACAGGATGTAGTGGGCATCTCAGTGACAATGATAATAATGACAAGGTGAGCTAGGCTGCAAAGTGGGAGTGCAGTGGAACTCTGAAACTTTAGGGGTAGTGAGTGAATAAGACAATGAGAAGAAGTTGCAAAGAACAAGACAAAGCAAGAAAGAGAACGAGACATTGTAGAATAGAATAGCTCAGGAATGCTTACAAAGAATTTGCTCCTGACCTGTAAAGCAGAGACCCCTTAACAGATACCAGAGGAATGTTGTCTGGTCCTACTTGATGACTAACGGTAGGAATTCCACAGCTAGACTTCCAGGGCTTACAGCCCATATTTCCCCCTTTTCACAAGGCCCTCAGGAACAACAGTACCAGTAAATGACCAGCACTTCACATGTACTGAAAGCTCACAACAAAGCAAGTAGTTACACTCTCTTCTGCTCATGTTACACACGTAAGAATGAGTTTCCTAGTTTTCATAAACCTCGAACAGATGTGATAAGAGTAGTTCCTACCATACAATGTGGTTTTGAGTTTTCAAAGGAACAGTGTATTTTAAAAAAATGATTAACACATTGCCTGCCTCAGAAGCAATGTTCAATGTTCAATGTTCAAATGCTAGCTGAGGTATTAGATTAGAGTGCAAGGGTCAGCCTCAAAGGAACAGGACTTTTGTGAGCAGGAATGATGATGTGGAAGCAACATTAGAAGGGTTGGGAATCCTCACTCCACTTAGAAAGCATGGAATGAGAAATAAAGAAATAAAGGTTTATAAACTATCATGTTTTAAAAAGAAAACATTCTGGCTGAAATCCATCAGGAATTCTAGGAAAGAAACTAGAGAAACAATGTCCTGTTTGCTGCTCTAGAGCCAGGTGCAGACTAACAAGTGAGAGAGGAAGGACACTGAGAACAAAATATGTAGAGGAGAGCAGACTAGGTGGAGAGTCACCAGGGTCTCCTCACACCCTCACGTACTTGACAGGCTGCCTATGTATGCGTGTTCACCCTCAAGGAAGCTGTGACTCATTCAGTGGCCATGACTTCAGCAGTTGCTTAGGGAGGAAGATCAACTCGGAGAAACAGGAAACAGATGGCCCAGTTTCAGAAACAGAGTAAGTGTTCATGTGGTGGCTCATGATCATCTGTAACTCAGTTCCAGGGAACTGGATGACCTC
This sequence comes from Mus musculus, assembly GCF_000001635.26. Classification (NCBI taxonomy): domain Eukaryota; kingdom Metazoa; phylum Chordata; class Mammalia; order Rodentia; family Muridae; genus Mus; species Mus musculus. The sequence continues at coordinate 54,117,852 of NC_000076.6, read as the reverse complement.
TTCTGATTTCCAGGCAAGATTTGCCTCCACTAAAAAGGCTGCAGATGGAGCCTTTACAGTTGACTTATGGTGATGCCTAAGATCTCCGTGCTAGTGGAGAATTACCTCATTAATTATTATGAGCATAAATCAAACCATAGAAGTATTAAGATTGTGAAAAAGCTTAATATTAAAACAGTGATGTAATCAACAGTCAAGCTGAAATATGTCAGAACCCTCAAAGATGCTTATTATGGTAACATAATGGTTATATTGAGAAGAATTCACAAACACACACACACACACACACACACACACACACACACACCTTCCTGCTTCTCATTTGTTCCTTTTGAAAGTATGGTAGAGTTTTCCAAGAATTATTGAATGGAGATGTTCCTTCAAAGCCATGCACACATTGCTTTATGGTGAAATAAAAGAATTTTCTTAAGTAAAGAGTAGCCATATTATCCAATACCCACATAAGATGTGATTCTTCTATTCAAGAATTTGTGGGCTGTAGAGATAACTTGAAACTTAAGAGTTATTGCTCTTTCAGAGGACCCAGGTTCAGTTCCCAGTACCCCCATGATGGCTCACAACTGTCTACCTCTAGTTCCAATGGATTCGATGCCCTCTTCTCACTGCTGCAGGCACACATTTGATGCATATACATACATGCAGGCAAAACACTCACACACATGAAATGAAATAAATTAAAAAAAAAAAACATACAGAGAAACCTCCCAATTTTAAACGGCGGCTACAAGCCATCAGCAATGACTTATAAACCATTTTCTCTGAAATCATATTAAACATTAGAACACGAGGCACTAGTACTTTGGCAGTTTTCTAACTGATTACTACAACGCCACAAACAGGGTCTCTTTCCTCAGACTGGCTGAGAAAACTCAAACCTGGGAAGTAAATTTGAGTTAAGAAGGGCAGTGAGGCAAGAGTATAGATAAAAGAATGAGAAGGAACTGACTCAGCAATTGGTAAGCCTTGCTTCTGAGTGTATCTATGAGGATTTCCAGAGGTTCCTATGCAGGAGGGATGGAGAGATGTCTCAGCTCTTAAGAGTGCATGACTCTTATAGAGAAACTGGACTTGTTTTTAAACCTTATGTGGTAGCTCACATTCACCTGTAAATGAGTGCCAGGGGATTGAATGGACTCTTCTGACCTCCATGGGTACTACATGTAGGGGGGCAGATACATACTTGCAGGGAGAACACCATTCCTACACATAAAATAAAATGAATAAATCGGGGGATGGGGCAGTCAAAAGATTTGTTACAAAAAGTAAACATTTAGAAACATTACCCCACTGAAAATGCTTTAATAAGCTATATTGCTTCAAGAGTAATTATCAGCTGTTACATCACATCTTTTTGTTTGTTTGTTTGTTTGTTTGTTTGTTTGTTTGTTTGTTTGAGACAGGGTTTCTCTGTGTAGCTCTGGCTGTCCTGGAACTCACTTTGTAGACCAGGCTGGCCTCGAAATCAGAAATCTGCCTGCCTCTGCCTCCTGAGTGCTGGGATTAAAGGCGTGTGCCACCACGCCCGGCTACAGTACATCTATTAATGATGTTGATAGACTTGCATGTTTGACATTCCAAGATCTGAAATATGTGTGGCTAGGAAATATAGCTGTACTTTATAAAGTATGTTCTGATCCTAAAATTCTGTACTTAGAAAATTCTACTTTCAATACCTGCCAGAAGGGAAATTACAAATCATTTTCACAATTGATTCTGTCTTCTGGCTAACAAAATTGAATGCTTTACTAACTCACAATACGAAGAGAATAGGATGTCAGAGTTCTTTCTCCAACTCTAACACAACAGATAATTTTCTAACCATCTTTATTTACTCCTTTTCCATTTATTGAACACCAACCATTCTATCAGTTGCTGTGTTTTTAGTCTCAGGAATCAGAGATAAAGATCTCAGCATCTTAGGTGCTAAAGGGAGGGGATCCCTTTAACTTAAAGGAAAAAGACAATGAGAGCCAAGCACGGGTTTGAAAATAAACTCACAAGCAAAACAACAAAGCAAATATTTTTCTGAGGAGCTATTGGTTGTCCAGGTTGTGGTATGAAGGAGACACAGACTGTGAAGAGAATATACAAAGACACAGAAGGTAAGGACTGGCCCTTCTATCAGCTGAAACTGTTTAAGTGCAGTTTGAGTGAAATCTTCAAGAAATAAATGCCAGATATTGTCAGTGGAGTACAATTATATGAAACTTTTCAAAGTGTCAAATGACTAAGAGTTGGTTTGCTTCCCCCTTTAAGTTCTGTTTTTATATTATGTGTAATGAATGGTTTATCTATATGTATGCATATGCACCACATATGTGCCTAGTGCCCATAGAAATCAGGAGGTATCTGAGCCTCTGGAACTAGAGTTATGGGTAGATCTGAGCTGGGTGATGGTTCTGAGCTGGTGTGGGTGCTGGGAACCAAAGCAAATCCTCTCCAAGAGCGACAAGTGTTCTTAACCACTAAGTCATCCCTCCAGCCTCATGTTGAGGCTTTTATTAAAGACTGTGGAGGACCACTGACAATGTACACTAGAAACTTAGTACCATTCCCTGATAATAAATATTTTAGAAAAATTATGAATTTGTGTGTGTGTGTGTGTGTGTGTGTGTGTGTGTGTGTGTGTGTGTGTGTGTGTATGTGTATGTTTAGGGGTGTGGAGTACACGTATGATGGTTAGCTCTGTCAAATTTGACATTGACATAATCACCTGGGAAGAGTGTCTCCATTGATTGTCTCCCTTGGTTTGGCCTTAGGGTCGTCTTTATTATTTTAATTGAGGTGGGAATACCCCACTGAGTTGGGAATACCCATTGTGGGCAGTACCATTCCCTAGCAAGTGTTCCTGAACTGTATAAAATTGGAGAAAGCTAGCCAAGCACAAGCAATTAAATGAGCATCTTTGCATTTGTTTCTCTCTGCTCTTAACTTTCATTGTGATGTGATAAACTGCCGAAGTTTCTGCCTTGAATTCTCCATGAGACCTAACTGTATGCTTACATTAACTCCTTGCTCCACTAAGTTTCTTTTGATCGTGGTATTTTATCACAGCAACATCAAAGAACCTAAGACAGCATCTGGGATAGGGAACATATATGTTTCTGTGTGCTGTCAAATGTTGAGGCCAGGGATCAGCCATAGGTGTCATTTCTTAAGTGCTCTCGACATTGAGTTTTGAGACAGACCTGGAGTTCACCAAATAGGGAGACTGATTGGTTAACAAGATTTGAGGATCGGCCCTTCTCTGGCTCTCCAGTTCTGGGATTACAACTGTAAATTACCCCACCCAGATTATCTAAATGAGTTCTGGGGATCAAACTCAGGTCTTCACACTTTGAAGACAGGGAGTTAACAAACTAAGCTATCTCTTTGGTCTAAACTGGGATTTTTTTTTAAAGTGAAGAATGTTTTTAGGAGATCAAGTCTAGTTAAAATGGTGATAGAGTGATTGATTCTAATTGAGCCAATGACAAGAGAATGTAATGAACTCAGAAGTTACTAGAGATATAAAGAGTAAAAACCAGGCATTGACTGGACCAAATGGAAAAGGAGAAGAGGAGTTTAGGACTACTGGGTACACTGAACATAAGAGCACACAAGAAATGATCAGGATCAGCAGAGACTCCCATCTTGGGAAGATGGGCATACTATGCCTGAGATACAAGCAAGAACAAAGTCTGGGAGGCACACCTCAGGTTTAAATGGGCGTCTGAGTTACACAGACATGCAGAGCTCACCAGAAGCCATCAAAATAAACAAGTCTAAACACAGGACATTGAACATTGCTAGTAGAGGGCTTAGTACAGACTGCCGATCATTCAGAAAACAGAGGAAGGAGCCAAACAATACTCTGAAAACCACTAAGCTAACTCAGTAGAACGCATTCAATAATAATGTTTCCTAGACACAATGCCATACACAGAGAAGAATGTCCTCAATGGGGAGGGGAAAGCTGAAAACCATATTATTTAGCCAAGGTGACCTTGGTGCTTTGGGGAAAGATTTTACTCTTAAACAACAGGAGTATTACAACTTAGTTTATAGATCTCAGTTCATACTGTAAAAAGAAAGTATGTTAGTTGGGCAAGGTAATGTGTCTCTATAATCCCAGCACTGAGGGAGAGGAATCATATGTTCTAGAATAATCTGGCTTGCATAACCAGATGCTACCTCAAGGAGATAAAGGTAGAAATAGAAAGTGATGAAGTGAGGGAAATTGATGTATAAGAGAGAGACAGAGAGACAGAGACAGAGAGACAGAGACAGAAAGAGCATTCCAATGATGCTTTAAACAAATAAAGACTTCAAGAAAGTGGAAACAAAAACAAAACATGACTGGTCACTTTAAAGTGTGCCAAGAGTGTAGTGGTCTATATTTATAGTCTCTGTTACCTGGGAAGGTAAGCAAGGAAGATCACTTAAGGGTGGGAGCTTGGGCAAAACCAGGACAACAGTATACTCGGTATAATACTGTTATAAAGAAAAGAAAGAAATGACTCTTAGTGAAATGAGGAAAAACTGACAAGACAGCTGAAACACAGTCAAGACAGACTTCAGGTTACATTTTCTGTATAAAGATTAATACTTGAAAGTGTACCCTTGCCAAGCCAATGAAAATTAGTCTGCTGGTTGCTACTAGATCTCTGCAGTTGATTTCTCAAAGAGTGAGATAAATGAGCTGGTGGACTTTAGCAAAGTTAGCTCTATTTTGATGCTTGGCCTGGTCATCTGGGGTCCAGAGGTGAATCTTAGCCCAAAACAATGATCTCTGTAATGTCAATCGAGCAAGTTGTGTGATATAGAGCTTCCTGCACAGATAGCAGTAAGTTAAGAGGATGAAGAAGTGCAGATAAGTGTTGCCTTGAGAGGACTTTAGGTTTAAATTAATTAGGAAAATTGAGTAGTGGGCAGAAAGGGCTGCAGAATGTGGAAGTCTGCAGGGGATTGAGTCAGTCCTCAACATGATCACATGTATTTGGAGGAGGAAGCTGAGAGGACAGATAAAAAGACGATATACAATACTGGTATGCAGAAAAGAATGTGACCAGCAGAACACATACCGGTTACTATTCTGACAGAGAAGCAATGTCTCTACATTTCTCTCACAGAGAGCTATGACCTGGTCTAGACATAACAATCTTAGTAGAAAGGAGCAACTGAGGAAGTAGAAAGCTAGGAAAAGCATCTCCACAGACTGCTCCTCTCTGTGCCTTAAGTGCTAGAAAAAGCCATCTGCTGAGGACATCAGCTTGAGGAAGAAGGCTAAAGGTCAGAAATAGTTCAACATATGCATGCAAGTGCTTAGAGGAGGAAATAATGTCATAGATTAAAAACTTAAGTCAAAATAAGAAAGCTAAAGCAATGCTTAGAAGTGTTTTTATTTCCAAACTTCAGTTTCCTCACTGCACTGTCAAAATCCACCAGTATTAAAATATTCTAAGCAATCAGACTAAGCATTCATTTAGACAAATGGCAGCACTGTTTTATCAAGGATGGGAAACTGTTGTCCCTACAGGACTCCATTGTAAAGTCTTTTACCATACGTTGTAGCATTTTCCAAGACAATGGGGTTCATTTCAAATATTAAAGGTGGGAGACATTCCCAAGACTGTAAACAGAAAAACTATATATTGAGTTTTTATACTTAAGGCATTACAATATTACCATGATACCCAAGTCCTTGGCAAAGACCTCCATTATGGCATACTTTCATCTGTTATGTTGTAATTTAATCTTTTATTTCCTTTAATTCTTTTTGATTGATTTTTTGTTATATAAAGGGAAAGAGTAAAACAAAAGGCATAATAATTTAAATACAGCAGTATTGTACACTGGATTGAAGATACATACAACTGAGGTGATCTCAGTATGCTACATGGTGAGATGGTTTTTAAGGGAAATAATGACTTGTGTTGCCTCTGTGTCTGTTTTGGGGTTACTAAGGAACCAATTCTTCAGTGAAAAGAATTATCTAAATCTGAAGAAAAAAGCTTTGGGTGAAACTCTCCCAATAATTCATTGAGTATACAATCCAATAATCTGTAGATTACCTTTGCCTACCCCTCAAAATATGAGGCTGGACATCTCATCCAGAGATAAATTTGCTCAATGTTTTTTATGTTTCATCCCTTAAATCACATATGGCTACTTTAACTGATAAAAGATTAGTTACCCAGAGTAATACTGGGTCAACAAATAGAGGCAGGTCAAATAGACCTTCTGTTAAGGATAGAGTCTTTGAGATCAGTGGTTTCTCTTCAAAGTACTTCTGCAACTGGGCATTTTCAAGCTTGAGTACAAACCATTTTTTCTTTTACAACTGTCAAGAATTAGTCACAGGAAAATATTTCTAAACATTTAACCTAATATCTTTTTATAATGTTTAGAAGAACTGTACTAGATTCATGAACAGAAAGCCTACACATACAATCTCCTAATTACAGTGTAGTCCCTGGTAATAGAAAAAGAGCCAGTAATTGTAAAATGGGCAGTGTGCTGGTGAACTTCACCATCTGAAAACTAATGCACATTTTAAGCAAAATATTTAGTTACACCTAAAACTCCCCTTCACTTCCATTGCTTTTGTATTTATAAATGCAGTACATTTTTTAAATGAACTTTTTTCTTGAAACTTTAAAAGTGAGAGTGAAAGCAGAATGGGGAATGTATTTATATCATACTTTCTTACGGTGCCTGAATAGCTGTGCTGCTGTGACATGGGCACTAGCTGTGTGCCCTTTAATAAAAATGGACTGTTCTTCATGGTTACAGACCTATTGTAATCACAGGCTGGTTACACTCTCAGCACAGTAACGATGTCGTGAAACATTGGACAAGCATTCAGGGAAGAGTTAACCAGCTTAAGGGATAAAGTAGGGGAATATGTCACAGAGGAAAACAAAGAGGCTCAAGGAAAGATGAGTAATAGTAAGTTTTTAAATTAAAATTCAACTTTGTTTTCTCCCTCCCTCTGTCCTCTCTCTCTCTCTCTCTCTCTCTCTCTCTCTCTCTCTCTACATACATACATACATACATACATACATACATATATATATATATATATATATATATATATATATATATATATACACACACACACACACACACACACACACACACACACACAAACACAAACACATATGTCACGGCACTCTTGTGGAAGTCAAAGGACAACCTTGGCTTCCATTTTGGGTTTTGGGGGTTTTTTTTTGTTTTGTTTTGGTTTTGGTTTTTTTTTTTTGTTTGTTTGTTTCTTTTTTTTTTTTTGAGATAGGGTTTCTCTGTGTAGTCCTGGATGTACTGAAACTCACTTTGTAGACCAGGCTGGCCTCGTACTCAGAAATCCACCTGCCTCTGCCTCCTGAGTGCTGGGATTAAAGGCGTGCGCCACCACGCCCGGCTCACATTTTGTTTTTGTTTTTGTTTTTTTTTTTTTAATTCCTTTTTATTTATTTATTTTTTAATTAGGTATTTTCTTCATTTACATTTCTTATTTTTTATTAGGTATTTTCCTCGTTTACATTTTCAATGCTATCCCAAAGGTCCCCCATACCCACCCCCACAATCCCCTATCCACCCACACCCCTTTTTGGCCCTGGCGTTCCCCTGTACTGGGGCATATAAAGTTTGCAAGTCCAGTGGGCCTCTCTTTGCAGTGATGGCCCTGCAAAAGGCCATCTTTTGATACATATGCAGCTAAAGACAAGAGCTCCCGGGTACTGGTTAGTTAATATTGTTGTTCCACCTATAGGGTTGCAGTTCCCTTTAGCTCCTTGGGTAATTTCTCTAGATCCTCCATTGGGGGCCGTGTGACCCATCCAATAGCTGACTGTGATCATCCACTTCTGTGTTTGCTAGGCCCCGGAATAGTCTCACAAGAGAGAGCTATATCTAGGTCCTTTCAGCAAAATCTTGCTAGTGTATGCAATGGTGTCAGCATTTGGAAGCTGATTATGGGATGGATCCCTGCATGTGGCAATCACTAGATGGTCCATCCTTTCGTCACAGCTCCAAATTTTGTCTCTGTAACTCCTTTTATGGGTGTTTTGTTCCCATTTCTAAGAAAGGGTAAAGTGTCCACACTTTGGTCTTCATTCTTCTTGAATTTCATGCGTTTGGCAAGTTGTATCTTATATCTTGGGTATCCTAAGTTTCTGGGCTAATATCCACTTATCAGTGAGTACATATTGTGCGAGTTCCTTTGTGATTGGGTTACCTCACTCAGGATGATACCCTCCAGGTCCATCCATTTGCCTAGGAATTTCATAAATTCATTTTTTAATAGCTGAGTAGTATTCCATTGTGTAAATGTACCACATTTTCTGTATCCATTCCTCTGTTGAGGGGCATCTGGGTTCTTTCCAGCTTCTGGCTATTATAAACAAGGCTGCTATGAACACAGTGGAGCATGTGTCCTTCTTAACGGTTGGGACATCTTCTGGATACATTTTGTTTTTTAAAAGGGCCTCTTTGTCAGATACAAGTACCAGGCTAGCTGGGCTGCAAGCTTCTTTACCTAAAACTGTCTCCCATCTTGCCATGAGAATACTAGATTGCATACATGTGCTACAGCATCTGGCTTTGCTTGGGTTTTGGTGATCTGAACATGGATCCTCATGCTTATGCAATGGATCTTCACCTCTTCAGCCTAGAACTAAACATTTATTGTGTGGTCTAAATCACCAAACTAAGCAGGCATCATATAGTATTTATTTCTAATTGTTGAGTTATAGTAAAAAATACAATCCGTACCACTAGCACCTCGGTCATCTTTCAGTATACAGTTTAGGGGCATTAACTATATTCTCATTGCTCTCCAACATCCCTGTAGAATAGTCGTTCTCAGCATGTGCAACATGATCCCTTTGCAGTCACATAGCATATCAAATATTTACATTACAATTCATAACAGTGGCAAAATTGCAGTTATGAAGCTGCAGCAGAATAATTCTATTGTTGGCGGTCATAAAAACATGAAAAATCGTGTTAAAGAATCCTAGCATTAGGAAGGTTGAGAACTACTGCTGTAAAGCCTTCTTTATCTTCCAAAATTATACCTATATAATCTTGAACTTGTTGAAAAACCACACCCCTTTCTGGGTTCCCCAGTCCATGAAAACAGATATTCTACCTCTGTTTTATGAGTACATGTACGTGGAACCCTATAACATTTGGGTTTTATGTCATTCAATATCATGTCCTAAAACTTACCCACATTGCAACATATTAACCAGGTATCCCTCTTTAAAGCTGAATATTATTCCACTGCAGGGAGCCTACTATGGTGTCATGTGCCTATAATACCAAGCATAGGAGGTAGGGACAGAGGAACATAGATTTAACATCAGCCAGCCTTGGCTACATGATGAGGTTAAGGCCACCCTGGGCTACATCAGATCACATCTCAAAAAACAAACTAACAAATAATATGTGTGTGCGTGTGTGTGTGTGTGTGTGTGTGTGTGTGTGTGTGAGAGTGAGAGAGAGAGAGAGAGAGAGAGAGAGAGAGAGAGAGGGAGAGAGAGAGAGAGTGACAGAGAGAGACAGAGAGAAACAGAGAGAGAAACAGAGACAGAGACAGAGAGATGGGGTTCTAGGTAAGTTTGACATCATGCTTTCTTGATCCATTCATTCACAGATGGATCTACTTCTTCTCAATGCTCTGAACAACGCTGAAGTGCCTATGGCTGTGTAGACTCCTTTTCAGACCCGATAAGCGTTAACTATTTTTCACCAAATAACTACTAACATACCAAATCTGATTACAGAGAATGTCAAACCTACTCTCTAATATTCAGACAGATGTTTTGTAGAGACTGAAACATAAACAAAATTATGAAAAAGTACATTCACAACATCGGAGAGGTTTTCTTTCTTTCACGTGTTTTACACCCCGTTCAGTTGACTCTCTTTAACAATTAAGGAAATTATTACTGTGCAGCTTATTTTCCCACGGCAGAACATTTGCCTGAAGCCCACCCACTGTGGGAGAAGCTGGGTGAGGCTCAGGCTCAGGCTGATTATCCACACCAGAACTGAGCAACTGAATTACCATCAGGAGCCTGGCGAAGGAACCAGGAGGGAAACAGGAAGGGATAAGAATGGCTTTCAGAGAATTAGTTCTTTGTTTATCAATTGGGTTTGACTTGGGGCCGCTTATTCTCTGATCGCTCCCTAAAAAACTTACTAGCATAAAATTTATTTATTTATCAAAGGAAATCAAGATTTCAGATTAAAAGGAGCTTATTTAATAAAAACCAAACTTCATCTCAAAATACTTTAATTTTAAACCTAGACTCGTGTAATAAAAGGAAATCAGCGGAATCAGATTTTCTGAGCTGTGGAATTGCTGATTAACTTCTAAAAATCTATTCGAATTCAGTGAAGACCACTATTTGCTATGCATCAGAAATAGAGGCCTGCATTTCTCCAATCGTGCAAGCTTTCTTCTGTCTTGAATTTCAGAATGGAAAATATACGTAACTTATATTTAGGTACACACATAAACACAAACCAGAAACTATTGAGCATAGAGATATAGAAATGCTGGTTTAAACATATGTAGTAGTCACGGACTGACTTGTTCAAAAAAAGGAAATTTCAAGCCTCAAAAGCAAAGAGTGGTCTAGCCAGGCAAGTCAGGGGCTTTCTGGAGTGCATTCTTGCCTCTAGGGTACTGGTAAAAATGTGATATTCATTGTGTGTCCATCTGACACTCTGTCATAATTTGCTCAGATGAAACATTTACTATCACATTCTTAGAGTAGCTAATATTAATTATTGCAGAAAGACACACACATGCACACACATGCACAGGCACACATTCTGCCCTCAGTACAGGACTTTCTGGAGACAGGCTCATAATTATGGTGAAGCCATCTAGAAATTAGTGTTCTTTCCTCTCTAGGATCTAGTCTGGAATAAAACCAAGATACTGTTTTACCAGGGACTACCCGCAGAATTGTCAAGGACCCTTCATAAAGACTTATAGAAATGTACAAATCATTGTTTCTGACTTTTCAGGCTATGGACTTCTTATCAAAACAATTCAGTTTGCCTTTTAACAAGTCTCAGTGCTAACAGAGATGGGACATTTGCTTGAGTTGATAGCAAAGAAATTAAATATAAATAAATAAAAATGGAGCAGATAAACCAAGCCAGAAATGAAAGGTATGTGAATCCTCAGATGCGCAATTCTGGCTTATTTCCAGATATTTTACCCTGGCAATAAGAAAAATCCTAATGCATTTCACATAAAGTGCTCTTAGTGCCTTTGCTCACCCCAAACCCCCTATACATACACACTTGAAATCAAAGCCACGGTTTCTGTTTTAAATCTTTCAACAATGAAACATGTCAGAACATTTGATATCCTAGCTCCCCATCCTAGGATGCTCATGGTATGCAAACTGCCAGAGAATTAATGGGAGAGTTGTCAGAATACTGCTTCAGGGGAATTAGCCCTCAGGATCTACCTCAATAGAAATCCAGTATGCATTAGTGTACTGAGTTATTCCTAGGCACACGTCTGGGGACCAGGACTGGAGTCACAAACTGCAGAAAGCAAAGTGTAAAGCCTGGTACTTAATAACAATGAGGATTTCACCATGTGATGGTGGCAGCAGAACCAATACTGACATCCTCCCAATGTGAGGCCCTATGTGACAGTATACAACAAATGCCTACAAGTTTTGCTGTCCTAGGTAGCTGAGAAATGCTATTCCATGTAAAGCTTAAGTCAGACACTCCGAGAGGCTTTGGAAGCCCTAAAACTCCACGAAAGGAAGCTCCAAAAAAATCCCTAAGAGATCAGACCCAAAATCATCTGCTCAGAGCAAGAAGTCCAGGATTTCATTGCTTTCTGATGGATCCTGGATAGTATCTTGAGACCTTCTTCTATATATGAATGAAAAATTCTTCTTCATTATCTTCTTAATTAAAATTTATAAGCTATACAAAATAGTGGGTTTATGCATGTTGATAATTTATGTTGATCATATCCATGTCTTTTCTGTCCCATAATAGACAAATAGTCTTTTTAAGAATACCTCTTAAAAGTTCCCAGAGGGCCTGAAGAGATGGCTCAATAGGTCAAGTTCTTTTTACACAAATGTGAGGATCTGAGCCTGGTTTTCCAGCACCCATGTGAAAGCAGTATAGGATGCATGAAAGATGACACAGAGTTTAAAAGGTTAAGAGCCCTTCTTGCTTTTCCAAAAACTCTCTGGGTTCCCAAAACTCACATTAGACAATTCACTGCCTGTACCTCCAGCCCCAGGGGATTCAGGCCTGTCTCTGAGGCCACCTATACAGTCATACAAGGCCAATATCCATAGAAGCACAGACACATCCCTCCTTCTCACATACCCTTCCTCCATACCCCTCCCTTTCTACTCAGAGAAGAACACCAATACTTCTTCCTTTCCTATCTGTAGCCCCTTGATCTTCTTTTGTTGTCTTATTGTTCTATCTAGAACTTCAGATACTATATTGAATAGTTACAGTGAGAGTGGACCACCTTGTACTGTCCCTGGTTTTAGAGGAATTGTTTTAAGTTTCTCTTTAATTTGATGTTGGCCATCAGCTTGCTGTATGTTGCCTTTATTGTATTCAACTATGTGCCTTGTGTCTATGATTTCTCCAAGGCTTTTATCCTGAAGGAGTGGATTTTGCCAAAGGCTTTTTAAGAATTTCTTTTCTCTTCCAATCTATTTGGTGTTTTGTAAGCTGCTTGCATACTTATAGTCATCTCTTTCTTTAGGTTAGTACAATTTTCTCCTATGATTTTGTTGAAAATATTTTCTGGAACTTTGATCTGGGAATCTTCTTCTACTCCTATTATTCTTAGGTTTGTTTGGTCCTTTCATATTGTCCCAGATTTCCAGGATGTTTTACACCAGGAACTTTTTAGATTTAACATTTTCTTTGACCAGTGTATTGACTTCTTCAACCGTATCTTTTATGTCTGAGGGGTCTCTTCTACAGCTCATGTATTCTGTTGGTGATACTTGCATCTGTAGATCCTGTTCTCTTCCCTAGATTTTCATCTCTAGGATTCCAACAGTTTATATTTTCCTTCATTGCTTCTATTTCCATTTTCAGATCTTGAATAGTTTCATTCATTTCATTCACTGGTTTGATTGTCTTTCCCTGTATTTCTTTAAGGGGTGTGTTCATTTCTTCTTTAAATGCCTCTATCATCTTCTTAAGACTGGGTTAATGTCATTTTCTTGTGCTTCAGCTGGGTTAGGGTATGCAGGGCTTATTGTAGTAGGAGGGTTGAGCTTTAGTGGAGCCCTGGTTCTTTTTCATTGTGTTCTTACTCTATCCTCTAATCATCTGGCTATCTCTTGTTAGCAGGCTAGCTGTAGGACAGAAAATTGAGTGCAGTAGACAGGCTAAGTTTGCAGCTGCTGGGTGTACCATAAGATGTTGCAGAATAGTTGATCAAATTGTGAACCCCAGAATCATGAATTGGAAAAACTTTGTTGTGTGGCTCAGCCTGTCTTTTATCCAAGAGCTTTCTGTTCATTGTAAACAGGTTCTTGTACTGTGTCTCAGCCCTAGCACATACCTTTAATCCAGTAAATTTGAGCTAAATAAAGTCAGTGATAGGTCAAAAGGCCGTACAAACAACCAGTTGACATGGAGTAAAAAGAAGGAAGTAAAATGGGGAGACGTTGTGTTGAAGGATATTTAAAACAGGGTAGAGAAGGACAAGGAGCTTTGCCTTCTGGAATGTAGATGGAGTAGGAGGGTTACCTAGGCGCTTTTTCTGCCTGTCTTAGCTAGCAGGCTTTCACTTCGGCATCTGGTTCCTGAGTCTTCATTGGTAAACTGAATCTTTGGGATTTTTTTGTTTGTATAAAACAACACTAAGGGAACCTGTCAGACAAGAGGCCTTAGACAGGGTCCTACCTGGTTGACCCAGGTGTTGGCAGGCCTCCAGGAATGCAGGCAGAGCTTGTAGGCTGGAAAACAGAGCACACATGGGACAGGGCACAGCTCAATGCTGCTGAGCTTGCCCCGGGGGGGGGGGTGTCACAACAGAGTGTTGGCGTGAAAGGGTTTCATCTGTTTGTCCCTAGTGCCAGAAGGCCTCCAGGAATGCAAGCAGAACTGTGGTCTGGAAAATGGCATGCACAGGGTATAGGGCAAGGCTCACTGCTGCTGGACTGGCTGGGGATGGGGAGTAGGACCTGAACATGTTGGGGAGTGGGCTTACCTGATTGTCCCTGATATCACAAGGCCTCTGGGAATACAGACAGAGCTGTCAAAAATAAATTATTTTTAAATGTGGTGTTGTCCTCTTTCCTGCACACACCTGTACCTTTCACATGCATACATATACATACATACATACATACATACATACATACATACATACACATTTATACACACAAAAATATATTTGGAAATATTCACTGAAGAGGAGTATGCCCATAGCCAAAGTCTAGGCTGTGTCTGTGGATGCTCATTTTTGTAAGTGCTAGTGATGCAGTAGTTTTACCTCATGGATGAGACAGTATGAAATGTAAAGAGGAGACAGAGGATTGAAGAATTATGTGGTGTGAAGTTTTTCTCCACCCCCGCACAGCCTTAGCTATAAACTCACATAGTTAAATCCTCCTAGTCATATGTGAAACGGGGTACAGGGGGGAAATGGTTGACTGGGATGGCCATGCTTCCTCAAGGACAGTCCATCTGGTGGCATTGCAAGGTACATTAGGACAGAATTGGAGAGTCCATATTAAGATGGCAGCCGCTGTCAACTGAATCCTAGAATTAAAACGGCAGTGATGTTGTAGGTTACCAGAGCATCATATGATCAGACAAGTCACCAAAGCTTTAGAGTTGCCTGGACCAAGAGGCCTCAAGCTAGCGTCTGAGCATAGAAAGAATTTACATAGTTATGTTCCACAGCTCAGCACACAATGAGTGTGCATGCAGTCAAGCTGAGCACTGGCCCCAGGACTCTGAACAAAGTGGCAAATTTGTCTCTAGAGAAGAAACAGATTATTGTACTAAACCAGCCATGAAGACAAAAGCCATGAGATGAACAAAAACATACTGAGGACAACAGGGTACATCCAGCTTCTCTCTTAACAACTACAGCATAAGCCTCATAGATAGACAAAGACAGAAAGAATCTCCCTGCTAGCATCCCTGATAATACTAGCTGCAGTGGGTCCTGCAAGCTTCTGTTTGCCCTGCTTCCTCCCTCGATCAACTCAAGGCTTCTGCTTCTTCCTTTGAACTCACGTATGTGTTGCAAACCCCTCTGCCCACTTAGGTGTCCTCTATTCACTCTCTCCAGAGAAGGACACTGCTTAGGACTCTTAGAAACCATCCACAAGAAGCATTTCTGTTGGGTGGAAACCCCACTCAAGGTCACTGGCTGGTTTATAGATGGTGCCCTATCAGGCCTTTGTCTAATTGTTTATTTGGTAAGTCATGAGTTGGCTACAATAACTGTTCTCTGGGAGAGACAGCAGCTGGGCAGGGTCTTGGGAAACCATGTCTTCCTAATCTGCAGAATGGTATACTCTTAACTCAGGAAGGCACAGCTACTGAAGAGTGGTCCTGAGCTTTGGAAGCAACAAATTAAAGGAGAAATGCTGGGAACTGAATGTTCTCAGCGCTCCACTTTTAACTGATATACCTGGAATCATGAGAAGTATCAACCTTGGTGAATAACGTAAAACAAAATACAAAAGTGCTGTGAAAGAGTTCCATGGAGTATAAGTATATAAACAATTGACAAAAAATGCAAAGAAATAAATGAAGAACTGGATGAGGGTAAAATTTTCTTATGATAAGAAATGTGAAACAAGATCTTAAAGTTGAGAGGGAAAAAAACGTCTCTCACAACATAAAGCCAGACTCCAAGACATCAGGATCCTTGCTGTCACCTTTGTCCCAACCAAACACAGAGTTAAGTGGAGTAAAAGGCAGACATGAGTCAGAGTCATGCCTCATTCCCTAGCTGCCTTTACTTCTTGCCCCTCTGCCTGCCTTGCTCTTCTCAGCTAAGTATTTCTCTGACAAAAGAACGACCTCACCCATCAATAGTTAATCAGGCAGAAACGTATGAGATTGTTGCTTCTTGTACACTCGGGAATCAGTGTGATCAGATGTGATAAAGGTACAGTGTAGAGATTAAGCAAGATGGAAAGAAATGGCTTACTTACTCTTTCTCCATGTCTTTCTCCTTCAGCTCACACATCCAGGTCACCCTTCCCACTGGAGGGACATAGGTATGGAGAGATGCATTGATCAGCTCCAATGTAAAGGCATCAAATACCACCAGAATAGGACAATGACTAATAGGGATAAGGCTGGGACATTTGTCATCTAGTTTCATTGAAGAAAAAATTAAAAAAAAATACCCCATTTGTACTAGTCGGGGTTCCTCTACAGAAACTGACTGATGGAATATGTATGCATGCATGCATGTATGTATGTATGTATGTATGTATGTATGTATACACAGACACACAGAAATCCTCTCCAAAGGAGTAAAGTAAGAGGACTTGTCTGTCTTGTATCTTACATGAGAAGAAGCAAAGGTAAGGGGAGAATATTTAAGCACCCACTGAGGTCTTTAGCAAGCTTATCAACTAGGCAGCTGTCTGGGCCAGCATTTTAATCCTGTTTGGGGGAAATAAAACACAAGTGGACAAAGCAAACTGAGCTGTTAATTTTACTAAGTGTGTTCCAGAAAATCATGGAAGTCTTTATGTAACCTCTTTATTGTAAGAAGGTGAATGTGTCTGTAAACCTTCTCAAATTACACTTACTAAAACAATAATTTTACCAATAAACTTCTTGATTTTTTCTAAAAAAAGAAGAATCCCTCCTTTTCTTTTTCTTTTTCTTTTCTTTTCTTTTTTTTTTTTTTTTAAATTTGTCCGAGACAGGGCTTCAATATGTATTCTAATCCACCTTTTAGCTAAGAGCAATCCTGCATCAACAGCCCAAGAGCTGTGGTTGCACAAGGCACCAGGCCAGCCTAGAAGTGTTTATCATTTTGTTCTTGAATTCCACAATTGATCTATTACTGGTAAAATGTACAATTATATCTGAAAGAAAAACTACAGAGTAAAGTTACATCAAGGTGCTGTGCTTGGAACATGATTTGCATCTTCTAAAACTGTTGTAAGAGCTTGATACCCTGGGAGAATTGAATGGAAATGTAAGCTTACTGTGGCATTTAGAGGTGGGGTACTAAGGGGTGCATGGGATCGCTGGGGTCATTGGAATGGGGCTCCATGATTAAATCCTGATGGCCTCATAGGAAGGAATGGCTAAGGTGCAATTTGGTGGTGGTAGAAAACTTGTCAAGTGTGCATGATTGATTCAACTGTTCACTCATGGGCATTTCCTGTCTCACCAGAAGATGACCTGTATTGGCCTCAGGACTGCAGAAGGGAATGTCACCACCAGTTTGGGTTCCCTGACCTTAGCCCTCCAGCACTGTGAGCCAAAATAAACCTCTTTTCATTAAAACTCACTCAACTGGTCATTCTGTGTAGTGAGTAACAAAGCCCTAAATGATCTGTCCTGTCACCCTCTGACCTCTCTCCCAATGTTCATACCTCAGTCATTCCACACCTGTCTCACACAGACACCATACCTGTGATACAAAGACACCATATCTGTGACACACAGACACACCTGTGCCACACAGACACCACACCTGTGTCACACAGACACCACACCTGTGCCACACAGACACTACACCTGTGTCACAAAGATACCATCCATGTGTCACACAGACATCACACCTGTGTCACACAGAGAGCTTGGTTTTTCTCTAAAGCTCCTGTGACTCTCCTGTTTGGGCACCTTCTGTGCACTGAACTGTCCAAAATGCATGTGTTCAAGCTTTAATCCCAGTATGACTGCTTTTGAAGGAAGAATTTATAAGACTAAATTTAAAAGAGGTCATAGGATAGAGATCTGTTTTAATATTAGTGTCCATATAAGAATCCTCACATTGTCTCATTATCTCTGCCAGGTAGCAAGACAGCAGCCACCTCTAAGCCAGAAACAGAGTTTGCCAAGAGCCATTCCTACCACAACCTTCACCCTGGACCTTCCAGTCTACAGAATTATAAGAAAATTAATGTGTTCAATTTAGAGACAGAGACACAAAGCATATGATTCTTTATAGCCTCAGGTAACAGATTTTGGTAACCTGAAGTGGAACATTTTCATAACAAACATGAATTCATCAAGGTGACTCTGCAGCTGAGAAATGCTTACACCCCAGGGATCGAGGTCCATGCTTAGAGGATAGAAGTTCTGAGTTCTTTTTTGTTTGTTTGTTTTTTTGTTTTGTTTTGCTTTGCTTTTCTGCCAGTAAGCTTCTTTTACAAATCTGTGTCCTATTCTTGTATGTCAACTCTGCAGTGGATATCAAGAAAAACATAAAATTCAAAATCTTAACTCATTACTTGCTAGATTCTGCATATGCAGATTCCAAGATCTCTTTGTGACTTAATTGTGCCTGGTGAGCTACTCTTTACGTGGGCAGCCCTTTCCCCATGTTGTTCATCTTGCTCTCTCGCTTCATACAAATCTTCTTTACCATCATCTGATAAAAAAGGATTCACACACACATATATACAGACGCACATGCACACATATGTGAAAACACATAGGTATATACACATTATGCACTTGCATGGACATTTTCATTTTTAATTTTGTTTTCCTTCTGTTCAGAGCACTTAAGAGTACTTGAAATCATATTATGCTTTTATTGATTATCTATCATAATTTTTATGCTTTATCTTGCTTTGTTTCCTGTCAGAGCACTTAAGGCTCCTTGAAATCATATTATGCTTTTATTATATTTATATTAGAACTAGCTCCAGAAAGCATAAAAGCTTTTTGTTGTTTTCGCTCAGGTATTTTCCATGTCCTGAACCATGGCCAGTGTACAGAACTAGTTTAAAATGAAAGGTTCTAATAATTATCTGAGTTTACTCTGATGACCAACATTATCTTATATTAAACACATTTTAAAATAAGAAGGTAAAATGCAAATTATATCCAGAATATGATTCCAGAATGATTACAGATTTGCTTACTCTAAAACAGCAGTTCCTTTCCCCCACTCTTAATGAGTTGGCCTTGCATCTCAAAGCTACAATTAACTTCTGCCTTTGGAACAATAAAGGGCGAAGAACAAAAGCCTAGAAAGGCTCTCTTCCAATGGATTCTTCCTTCCTTCATCCTTCTCCAAGCTCTATTGTGCCAAGCTCATAAAGACATCAGGAAGGCAGAAAGCAGAAGGGAAGGGCAGGAGGAAGCGCCATGTTTCAGTGGCAGAAGAAAGAACCTGTTCATCCCACCTCAATCCTCATGGCCCAACAGGTTGAAGCAGATTGTAGAGACAATTGCGGAGCAGGAAATCCATGGACCATGGAGGAGCACTGTTCAGTGACTTTTCCTACCCAACTAGCTAGTTTTGTAAGGACGTGAGAGGCAAATAGAAGCCTGGCTTACTGGGAAAAAAACCAAAGGGCCAAACAAGGCTATTCGTTTTCACTGTAGTTTGCTACCATCCTACAACAAATGAGAGCGGTTCCAAACATCGGTCCCTGGTTTACAGTTAGTACTTTTAGGCTCTATCACTTCCAGCTGACTTAGTGTTATGTATTTCCTTCTAATGCAAATGATTTCCTCGTCTATATTTTTTTTTTTTTTTGCCCATAGAATATTTATTTCTACAACCAAAGGAAACCCAAACTTAAGCTGCTACAGTTGTGGTACAAAGTAAAAAAGAATTCTTGCCTGGATTCCTTTTGCCACACTACATTTCCATAGTTTATATACTCCAGCAAGATAAGCAAATTCACTACAGGAAATGAAGACACCAATGACGTATGATCCTTTAGCTTTCACATGTGGTCTCATTGCATTGCCAGGCTAACTCTGAACTCATGACCGTCTTAACTCAACCACCAAAATACGTGGGATTACAGGATGCTCAGCACCGTGCCCAGATCAAAATAAATTTTTATAACCCAGGTGTGTTTATGTTTATAATAGAAGTTTAGGTAGTTCCACTATCCTAGCTTGTAACTACATATAAACTATCTCAAACAATTCAAATACAACAGAGTTCACTTTTAAAGTTGCCTTGAAAATGATAAAAAGAAAATTTGTCTATTTAGGATATAACATATACTTAACATATGATAGATACTTAATAAAAGATAATATTATCAATTGTAATTGTTGTAATATTTAAATTATATAGACTACAGAATACTATAATACGAATTCTCCAGATACTCTGTACAGTTTTTACAAAATTAAATTATAGTGAGTGGGATGACCAAAACAATCCACAATGAAAGACATGAAGTGATAGTTCTTTCTTTAGGAACAACAATACCTTTATTATTCCAAATGCTTTCTTTCACCAGTTATGAATTGTGTATCTGTTAGAAACCAGGGGTAAGAATATAGTCAAGGACCCTGGCAGGTTCCCCATTCCTACTGACTTTTCTTATCATGAGAAGGTGCAAGTACCTTGTAACTGTGATGGATACTGAGAAATGCAAACACTAACAACCCTCTGGACTGGGTAACAGTTTGTGTCCAGAAAGGCTTCGATACAAAAGAAACAATAAGACTTCACATTATGTATATATAATGTATATATCACATAAAGATAGAATATATACACTGTATGTTATATATTATATTGTATGCATATATAACATTACATATATTGTGTGTATATGTAATACTATATTTTATACATTATATATGTGTGATAATATTAATACATATAAGTAAATATATAAAATAATAAATAATAATGTATATACTACATAATATCTATGTATGGATCCTGTATATTAAGATATAGAAAAGATATATTGTATTCTTTCAAAGAAATTTAAATATTAATAAGGAAATCTGCTAACATTATAGGGATATAATAATTATAATACAGATGCCTTGAGCAGAAAGTAGATTCTGAAGTTCTTGGTTTTTACACATAATTAAAATTGCCTTGGAAAATATGTTAAGTTAGCAAAACAGAAGAGTCAACATAGTAACATTTGTATAATATTGACTATGTTGAACTTTGCTTGGGACCTGAGTTCCAGGAGAACAGGGAAGGTTAAGAGGTAATCCCTCAATAAGACTGAGAAAGCTGGAGGGATGGACACCACAAGAAGACCTACAGAGAAGGCTTGGGCCCATCGGGGATCACAGAGACTGAACCACCAACCAAAGAGCATGCAGGACCTGGACTAGGGCCTCCTACATATTTGTAACAGATATGTAGTCTGGTGTTCAGGTGGGTGCCCTAACAATTGGAGCAGGGGTTGTCTTTGACTGTGTTGCTTGCCTTTGGATCCCCTTCCTCTAGTTGGACTGCCTGATAGGTTCTCAGTGTCAGAGGATGTGTGTAGACCTGATGTGACATGATGTGCCAGGGCAGATTGGTATCCATGGGGGATTTCCGCTTCTCTGGGGAGAAAGACTGGGAGTAACTAGGGAAGTATTTGTGAGGGTGTGATTGGGAGAAAAGAAGTGAAGGGAGCTGTGATGTAAATTGAATAAATAAGTTAATGAAAAAATAGTTACTTCCAACTTTGGAAGAGTAACAATAACAGCTGGCATCCATCCACAGCTTCTTATGTGCTATGCACTGTGCTAACCCCTCTAAGTTTGGCATTGTATGACCTTGATGTAACTATGAATTGTTTTCTTCCTTATTTTATAAAACAGTAAATGGAATTTCAACCCAACATAGTTTTTCTAACCCAACATAGCTGGATTGAAATGCCCATTCTGTTCATACTGTAACTGTTTCAGGAAAAGGTTTTGTTGATTTGTTTTATTGTGCAACAATTTTAAGGAGGAGTCCTTTAGTTTCTAAGCCCTGGTTCTTTGCTGTGTAGAATTTGAAACAGAATCTCTCTAAGGACATGATTGTCCTGTTTGTTGCTATTACATTGGCTCCTAAATTGGCATCTGACATGGCACAGATGCCTGGTAGGTGTCTTTCCATTGACTAATAATCCATGCTTTTTCCTTTAAAATTTATTTTGCCTTAAATTAAGCTTTACTTTCTCAATTTTAAATCCTATTTGATGAGTATTTATCAATTGGTTTTGTTCAACTCTTTTTTGATGGGTAAGCTCATTTAGTGTAACTTTGAGGAGTAACATACATATGCCTATTTTTTGGATAGCCTGTTACCTTTGCTTGCCCCAACGTAATGAATAACGCTTTCTTCAAGTAAAGAAAAGAAGTCTCCTCTCCATTCCTTATGTCCTAGGAGATAAATGTTCCTCCCCATCTGACTTAGGTTAAGACTTTACATTGCCCTTATTATTCACCTTGGGTAGTAATGGACACAAACTTACTGGACTCTCTTTCTTCACTGCAGAAACAATTAGCAAAACTGTTCGCCCCAATGATCAATAGGAACAAAATGTTTGCTTACCAGAGTTTGGATTCCAATGTCCCTAGGGTCCCTGAATTTTGACTTGCCTTTAACTAGGGTCAGCAAACATCCCCTTGAAAGCCTCTCAAGAGGACAGGCTGGTCTTGGAGTAAAAGTGTCTCTTCTGTACTGTCATACACCACTACCTTTTCATCACCCTTCCCTCAGCTCAGAGCCACCCATTTCTCTTTCATTTCCTCTCTGATAGGAAATTCCTGCTTCTTGCTTAATCTTTTCCTCACATTGGGACAATTCTTCCAGTAGGTTCTCTCTCTACCACACTGTAACTTGTTTTCATATAATATACCAAATCCAATACCTCTCAGTCAGAGAGTATCCAACTCACCTGCTTCTCCATGCTCCATTTTAATTGCTTTAGATAAAAGGAAAAGAGAGAACAGAAATTCCTGCTATTTAGGAGTTGTTTGAAAGCACGCATTCCCAATCTGAGAAAGGAAGTTAGGATCTTTCCTACGTGTTTAAAAAGTTGTGGAAAAAGTTCAAACACTTTACTTTTGATCTTCCTTTTCTTCCCTTAAACTTCCAGAGATCTCTTTCTGGTTTCCAGCTAGATTCTAAATGTTGAAAGTGTATTGAAGGGAGTATGTTTGGAGAAACACGTGGTTAGGCAATTTCCATGTGCACACGTCACAGAGTGTGCTCACATAAACTTGAATGGCACAGGTCAGCTGTCTGTTCAACATGCATTGATAATATAATTGTCACATTAGATGCATGATATTAGGGGGACATGGTGGTGCATAGCTGTAATCCCAGAATCAGGAAGGTGAAACAGGAATATAAAGAGTTCAAAGTCAACCTAGGCAACATGGTGAGAATGTATCTCAGACAACCAAGCAGAAGAAAAAAAAATGAATGAGTCTGCTCTAGTGCAATACAGCATATATATTGACTTGGCAGGTCTTCTTTATATGTAAACAGGAACACACTTAAGAATAACCAAAACAAATTTATATATTAATGTCTAGTATACAAGTATATAATACACATTTACAAGTAACATTGCTGTTGTATATCACATCTAGATAGTACGCGTGGAATATAAGTACTATATTCTGGTGACTCTGCAACTCTCGGAGGTCTGTCAGTACTAGCATCCTCACAAACATGAATAAATAATGTGCTGTGTGAAGATGTTTGAGGGCTGCTGTGACATCACCAGACAACAGGATGTTTTCAGCTCCCTTATAATCATATGGGAGATAATACTGTTTGTCCTGTCCACTGTTGGCTTTAACTGTATTCCTAAATGATCATATTGGAAGAAGAGGGTATAGTATTATGGATGAAGTCCACCTTTTAGGGGATTGAAAGATCAGGCTGACAAGCAATGTGGAACAATTTGATTAGAAAGATCAGTTCTCTCTGCCCCACATAACACATTTTTCAGATTGCTCTATTTGTAACTAGGTAATGAGATCTGCAAGTCCTTCTTAATGAAAACGACACTGGAGGTTGAAACAGAATACTTGATTTAAAAGAGCTGTCATGCATTAGTTGTATGACATTGACTAGGTGATTGATTAGTCTATACTAATTTTTGATTTCTCACTGTCAGATGGGAGTAAGAATTCTTCATCTGCCTGCCTAACACTGCTTCCATAAAAGAAAATACCATACTTTAGAAGAGCCATATAAACCTTACAAGTTTGTAGTGAATGGACTGCCTCATCACTGTGTGTCATCTGTTGCAAACTTGTCTACAAGTCTTCTACTTCTGAATAAAAGCTGTATATGTCTACAGTATAGAATATGTTTTACTATATATAGTAGGTAGATGATACTGTAGTTAATTTAACATGTCTGTCTCACCATTCATATTTGCTTACAAATGTTCAGTATATTAGAGTGTTTTTTAACTATAGCTATTAAGCCACACATCCAATCTCTATATTTATTTGCATCACATTACTATCAACGTGTACCTTTGACTGACATGTTCCTATTTGTCCTCAACTTCCCAGTCCTTGTTCTCTGCTCAAACTTTTAAAGTTTTCTTTTCATATATAATTTCAGTCACACATCCCTTTCCTTGTATATATCTCCTTTTGTTTAGGATAATGTCTTTCAGGTTCGTCCATGATTTTACACATAGAAAGTTCTCCTTTGGAAGGACCAAATACTATTGCTTTTCATCTACATCATCATTTCTCCCATTATCTCTGTTGGCAGACACCGAGTTGTTCCTTTATGTTGGTTATTATGAATGATGTTATAATGAACACAAGGAGCTAGATATCTCCATGAGATACTGACTTAATCTCTTGGATATATATAAGAAGCAGATATTCCTGAATCATATGGAAGCACAGCATATCTAATTTTGTAGAAACCTCCATACTGATTACCATGAATGCTGTACCAGTGTGCATCCTCAGCCGGAGTGTACCACCACCTGCTTTGCCCCACATTCTCACAACAGTTACTGTCATCATTTTGTAATAACCTTCCTGCCATGTATGAAGTAAAACACAATCGTTGTGTTTTAATTTTTATCTCACTGATGTTCAGTGACATTTTAGTTCTTTCATATGCTTTCTGGTTATTTACATGTCTTCCCTGAGTAAATGTGTTTTCAAGGAGCATGCTAAACAATTCTTCTCCAAACTTTAGCGCCATATAGCCAGAAAGGCAAGAAGAAAGGGTAAGGTGCAGAGGGAGGGAGGAAGTGAGGAAGGGAGGAAGTCATTATCCCACTTTTACATTGAGCTAGTTGCTGTTTTTCTATTTAGTTCTAGCACCTTTCTAATAGTTTGGGTAATAACCCATTGTTATGGTTTGAGGATGAGACCATTCTAAAGGCCTTGTTTGAATAGTGGTCCTCACATTATCTTTGGAGAAGTTTTGTAACCCTTAAGGCCAGCTAGCTGAAAGAAGCTGATAACAATTGGGAGATGGGCCTAGTGGATTATAGTTCAGCCTGACCTTAATTCATGCTCTCTGCTTCCTGATGAGCTCTGGGTCAGGGTTCTCACTATGCCTTCAGCACCATTGATGACCTTTAGTAACCTGAACCCTGAGTCAAGAAAAGGTGAGGTTGCTTCTGTCAGATATGTATGTGGTCACAAGATGAGGACAGGAAGTAGCACTCTCTCATCAGATAAACAACAGCATACATTCTCTCCCACTTTGCCTGTTGTCTCTCTTTCCATGTTGCAGCCCCAAGTTTTCTGCAAATCAAGTCTAACACAGCCTTCAGGGCAGTGCAGAGTCTATACATTTCCTGATGCAAACAACTAGGAATGGAGTCTCCCAAACAGTAGTCAGCAAGGAATGGGATTAGAATGCCTTGTCAACCATAAATTCTGATTCAGGAGCCTGTCTATGAGGATGCTTCCACGCCACGCCCAGGCTCCTCAGCTGGCAGCCTGTTGTTACACATAGGACAGCTTACTAAAAATGCAAACCTGTGTCTCCTCGAATTCTAGACTCAGAATCTACCCTTAGCTAGCACCCAAGATGACTGCATGTTATAGTTGAAGAAGCATACTCATAGCCCAGCGCCATGACTCTCAATGTGGTGAATGCAAGTTCTAGAAGGCCACAGAGAGACTTGCTGAGTTGAAACTGAAGAGGAAAGGGAAGAAGTTCTCTGCATTCCCTTCTCTGTTTTAGTGATGCCCAGCCCCCACTTTCAGGGCCTTCTTGAGAGCCATTACCCTAGAGTATTTATTAAATGTACAGATTTGTAGATCATGTCTAGAATTTCTGCCTTCATATATCTGGGTCTAGACTCTAGAATCTGCGTCATTATTCATCCATTCTTGCTCAATCTTATGCTCTAGCAAATTTAGGAAACACTAAAGCAGTCCTAAGGTCTCATCATCTGGAAATTTTACGTTAGGTAGGGCCCTGGCTGTGAACTCCGTGATCCATTTGGTAATCAATATCCACTAAGCATCACTAAGTAGAATACTGAAGCCCATCCCTAAGGCTTCAGAGCCAGTCCTGGACCTCAACAGTCCTGCAGCCACCTGAAGAGAGTCTTTTCAAATCTGTTATCTGTCAAGGTCTTTAGCTGGCTTGATCAAGATAGATGTTTGATTCGACAAGGAGGCTCAAATATGTACCCTGGGAACCATAGTTTCTGAGTAAAAAAGAAAACTTTGCTATCTTTTCAGTTGACTACACAGACTAATTTTCCTTTCAATGTCTCAAGAATGATGAGCTCAATCTATTCTCTGTCTCAGACTACCCACTGAGTGGGTGAGCATTCACTGATCTCTGTTTGCTGGATGCAATCCTTGACACTGGTGCTGAGCTGCTGCTGCTAATGACCAAGTGCTAGGTACTTGACTAATGCCATTTTAATTGACTTTTAAGAGTCTAGAATGAATGAGATGGGACTATAAATGTGCAAGTTGCACCCTAGGTGCATTTTGACCTCAGAAGCAGGAACTACCTATTTCTGTTCCATGGAGGGGCAGCTAAGACACTCTCAGAAAGGCCACATTTTGGAACCAACCAGAACAAGAGTTTAAATCATGCTCATGAACATACACTCACCCTCATATATCTGAGACAGCCTTCTTTGCAAATTAGCATGATGACAGATAAAATCATTTTCTCTAGCAAAATTAGTAGCTTTTTAATTAGCATAATGGATATTTAAAATGGACATAAATTAGTGAAATGCACAGCGTGTGACTAGACTGGAATGCTTGGCAGCACCCTTCAGCATCCCGTTCCCATGTCTCCAGGAACAAAGCACACGGACCTGGAGGACAGTTCGTCTTGACCTTTCCTCTGCCTGCCTTAGGAATGACTCTGAAGGCTTTGTGTCTAGTTAGACTTGAGGTTACTTGCTGGCCCAGAGTTTTCTAGCATCTGACACCAATCATGAAGGACAGTACCTCTGCTTTCAGTGAAAATGTTTTTCTGCCACATAATTAGAGCACATGAGAAATCTGAAAACTCAGAGTTCTATGCAGTTTATGAGAATTGGTCAGCTGCACTGAGTTTTGCCATTTTTGTTTCATGAAGGGCTATTTGAGTGGTAATTTTTGTTTAAGATGAGCTGTCACCATCAAACAGACAGGATTGGAAGTGCCCCCAAACATCACATTCTACCCAGGTGGCCATTATAATAAAACATGACCTAACCACTATGTTTCTCCAGATTGGTTTAGAGCAGTTCTTAATAGGAAGCATTGGTGAGCAAAGCTAAACAAGGCCCTGCCCTCGTGGAGTTTGCTCTCTGAGACACAGACATCGATCACACATCAGACAAGGATGCCATGAAGAGCACAGGTGCCCGTAGTTCATGACTCACGATTTTCTTCTGCTTTTGAAACATGTTAAAAAAAAATCCACTAGAAACTAGAACTTGAGCTTTGATTTCAGATCATGTAAGAGAACGTCTCTGTGTGCTGGTATAAGGCCTGACCCCCGTGGGTCACAGCTCTCAGGCACCTGACCACGAGTGTAGCCAACTGATATTTAACAACACATTGAGTGGCCAAGCTTTGATAACTTGGGTAGATCAAGTACATTTTTCTACATACAATACAACTTAAGTGAGTGTACTGAGAAAGTATCTCCATGGTAAGGTTTCTAAGAAAACGCACAGGATGATGATATAAGAACTTGTAAGCAGAGCCAGGCAGTGGTGGCGCACACCTTTAATTCCAGCACTTGGGAGGCAGAGGCAGGCAGATTTCTGAGTTCGAGGCCAGCCTGGTCTACATAGTGAGTTCCAGGACAGCCAGGACTACACAGAGAAACCCTGTCTCGAAAGAAACAAAAAACAAAAACAAAAACAGAAACAAACAAACAAACAAAGAACATAAAGCAGAATTTTAATCTTTTCTGGGAATTTGGTTGGTCAGTTATTAATGGATTTCTTTGTACTCTCTAAAACTCTTATGCCTTAAACCTCAATGTGACTATATTTGGAGGGCAGCAGGATCAAATGATATCCTGTCGTTCTATGAATTGACCGCTAATCCTACAAGATTGATAGCTTAAAGAAAGGGAGAAAGAAAGAAAGAAAGAAAGAAAGAAAGAAAGAAAGAAAGAAGGAAAGCAGGCCTCTCCCACTTTTTTTTCTTCTTTCCCTACATTCTCTCCTCCTTAAACATCACTAGAAAAAGGCATAACTATGCCACAGAAGCTGGCCACACACAAGCCAGAAAGACAGACATCACCTAAAATAAAATTAGAAGCTTTTTTTCCCGCATCCATAACTATGAGAAATAAATTCCTACTATGTCATCATTTTATCTTTTATTTTTAAATTTTTTAAAATTTCATTCTTCTAGAATTTTATCTACATGCTTGTCTGTGAGTCATGTATAAGCCTAGTGCCCACAGACCCCATAAGAAAGCACAGATCCCCTGGAACTGTAGTTACAGATATCTGAATTGAGCTGGTTTTGAGAATAAAACCTGAGTGTCTTAACTGGAGAGGCCCTGTGATTTAAAAAAATATATATTAGTGTGTGTGTGTGTGTGTGTGTGTGTGTGTGTGTGTGTGTGTGTGTGTGATGTGTTTGCAAATCTACTAGTCTCACTCGTCCTCAAAGTTATTTCTAACAAGAATGGGATACAAACCTACTTGGGCAGAGCACAATATATCAGCAGACTAAATCCTTTGCCTCTTGGCAGTCTTGTCCTTGAATCATCATCGTCAGCATCATCATCATCATCATCATCAGTATATAATCCAAACTTATAAATCCAACCAGGATTAGGATTAGGGTTAGGGTTAGGCAAGAATAAAAAAGGGGATATGGACAAAAGGAAAAGAGATAAATCCATGAAAGAAATAGGAAGAGACACCACATGGAGAGGAAAAATACCAAAAATCCTGCAGGTAGGGAGCAACAAGCCCATTCCTAGGGAACTAAAAGAACATAGTCACAGATCTGTAATGAAATCACATGGCCGGACAGATATTACATTATGAAAAGTACAAATGGAGGATGGGGGAAGAGCAGGATGACCAAACAGGTTATTATAGTGCTGGTGGTTAGAATGGTGGCCTGGAACAGGATGCTGGGACTGACACTGCCTGAGACGTAGATAGATTCAAGTAATACTTCGGAGGGAAGCCAAACAACTCAAACAATGAATTAGATTTCAGCTTCAGACCCCATTGTCAAGGATGTAGCCTGGACTTTGCATTGGATGAAGTAGTTCAGTGTTGACAGAGACAGAAGGTTTCAACCGAGGACCAGAATTAGGGACTAGTTTTTAATTCCATGCCCATTAGGCTGTAAGTAATATAAATTACTTCTAAATATCTCAAAGTAACAGCAAAGTTTAAGTAAAAGACATTCCAGAGCAAATCAGTGGGTTCTGGAACACAAGCCCTGGACCTGTAAAATCCAGAAATCTAGCTAGCAGAAGGCATGTGAAATGCCTAGCCAGAACTCCCCATACAAACAAATATCATACAACCAAAGATTAAGTCCAATTCAGCCTTCATCCTTATCCCTTGAAATAGCCATTGAGCATACTACGTGCTAACTTCTTCACTCTAAGGGACAGCCAGAGATAATCTAACATCATCAATATCACTAATGGGACATGAGGCATTTATAACACAGGAGTCTATACTTACTGAAGAATACCACCAAAGAGAAATGGCTTTTAAACACTGGATTGATAAAAAAAAAAAAAAGTCAAAAACACACTACTCTTCTGACAAACTGACATGCACTCTCACACAGCATTGTCTCAAAATCACATGCCTCCAAAGAGTAGTTTTCCTGACATAATACATGCATTAGTCATACTAGGAACTGCATTCCTTTCATGAGTGAAATGACCTGAATCCTATCAGTTATTCCCTGTGGTCATAAATTCGCGCTGAGCCCCACCCTCACCCTCCACAGTGGTCTTGGTGTTCTGGCTTCACTGTTGCCAGCACATACTCACTAAACTGAATTGTCCAGTCATTGTGGCAAAAATGTCTCCCAGACTATAAATAGAAATTAATTATTTATCTCCTGTTAAAAATTACAGATTATCGAGTAAGTACCTAAAATCAGAATTCACAATATGAACAAACACAAATCTTTCAGATGTTTCCCTAACAGAGATTTTTTTTTTTTTTTTTTTTTTTGTAAAATCAGAATTAGATTTTCATACCACCATCCATATTCTTGTTGTGGTAATAAGATGTTCTGAGAAAAGAACAACTAAAAGGAGAGAGTTCTCTTTGGTTCATGGTTTGGTGGCATAGCACACAAAGTCAACTAGCTGCAGTCACCATGGCAGGAGCTGGAGACGGCGTAGTCACACTGTATCCATAAATGAGGAGCAGAGAGAAACAAATACTTATCTTAGCTGAACTTCTCCCTTCACACAATCCAGCACGTCAGGTGAGTGAAAATTGAGGAGATGTGAAGCTCTAGGATGTGTGCTTAAAGAAAGGCACACATTTAAAGACTGACTCCACCGGAAACACGGGAACTGGACAGAGAGTTTTGAAAACCAAGAAGACTGTTGGGTCGCTGATGTTAAGTGTATACTGTTTCTAAAAGCAGGGAGTAACCACTGCCACTGAAAGCTGAAGTCTAACGAAGTTTAAAATTATTAGGTATCTACAACCCGAAGCACAAAGGAGATTTTTATTAAAGTAGTTTCAATGCAGTGACAAGGCCAGAAGTTGGACTAGACTTAAACTGAGATTGTATGAGAAGTGAGGAATGATTGACAGCTGTCCTTAGTAACAACTATTTGGAGAAAGAATTGTAAAGAGAGGACAGTGCAGTACCTGGAGGGAAAGAGGTCTCCTTTGTTTTCAGTAGAAACCTTATCATGTTTAAAAATCAAAAGACAAGACAGAGTATAAACAGAAAATGAATAATACATAGTATAACATTACAGAAACTGAGACGCTGTAAAACCCTCAACACAGGAGGTAGGCTTGGCCTTGTCCAGAAGTGCACAGCCCTGCTAGCATAAGAGGATGTAAGACTGAGTGCAGAAGCATGTGTTTTGTATTTGAAACAGAAAAGATGGGGCTGTTATGTGCTCTGTTCAGGAAGGCAGGCATATGGTAAGTATGAAGAGCCAAGAAGGATGTCAGAACCTTCGAATGCAGCCATCTTGGGCTGGACTGTTCTATATTGTGTGGGGCTATCATGACCTTTCCCCACTAAATATCAGGTCTCTACCTATCTTTTGACATGGTCAATTGTCCCCTGAGTGTTGGGACATAATTGTACCCAACTCACTAGACTACAAAGTAGTGAGTGGACAGGAGGCACTGTGCAGAGTAGGAACGACATACACAGGAAGAGTTTGCTTGGGGCTGATTTTGTTTCATTTTTAGTATGTGCATACACATGTGTGTGTGTGTGTGTGAGTGTGTGAGAGACAGACAGAGAGATAGACAGAGAAAGAGAGACAGAGACACAGAGACGCAGAGAGAGACAGAGAGAGACAGAGAGAGACAGAGAGAGGAGTGAGGTACATGGGTGGATGTAGGCAAAGGGAAACCTTAGGTATAATCTTCACGAACAATGCCACACACCTTCTTTTAGATGGACTCTTATTGACTTAAGGGATTTTGCCTCAGTGGCCAGACTCCCAAGGTGAACATACTGCAAAGACAGATGCTCCCTAGGAATGGAGATTTAGCCAGGTAGATGCGACCATAAGGCAGAGGCATTGAAAACACGGAAGAGAGATGCTTATTGAAATTGGCCAGGCATTTATTGAAATTATGAACCATAGAATCTAAGAAGGTTGGAGGACAGGGTTTAAAAAAAAAGCAGTCTCTTTTTAAAATTGAATGCAGAGATAACATTGGGAGCTAAAAATGAAACTTTTTAGTCCAGACATCTATGAGACACTGGAGCACACATAGACAAATACATTGTTTCTCCCAACAGTTTATAACATTTCTTTTCTTTTTTTTTTCTTTTCACTAAATGAAGATGAGAAATAGAAGACATTGTCTTCTATTTATTTTGTCGACTAATTCAGACTTCTTTGTTTCCATAGTGTATAGTTTCTCATTAAGTTCAAAAACTGTTGCAATGAATTTGTCTTTGCACTTCAGACCTTCCCTTCTCTTTATGGCAGCAGGTGATGTATACACAGTGAGTCACTTACTGTGCTTTTACTAAAATATGGGTCAACTTCAATGTTCTATGAGATTTCTGGAAGGCAGTGTCAAGAAAATGTAAGCAGTAAATCTTTTTTGGTCTCAAGACAGCGTCTTGTGGGTTGCCTTGAAACTTGCCTTATAGTTAATGATGACCTTGAATTCATGATCTTTCCTCCAGACTGGTGGGATTGTAGGCATGCATCACCATGCCCAAGTTATGGGGTGTTGGGAACAAACTTCATACTTCTATGCATGCTGGGCAAACACTCTTATTGAGCTACATCCCCAGTCCCAAATCTTTGTCTTTTATGAAAAGCAGTGGCTGGAGGGAGACATTAGCATCAACAGATCTATTTTGAGAGATGGAAGAACTAATGATCCAGTGTCTCCTATCTGGATATAGTTTGCAGAGGGTAAGGCAAAACAGACTGGGAAAGCAACCAAACATTCTTAATTGAATTGAAACTGCCAGACAAAAGGGAGAACAAACCATAACAACAAAGGAAATTCAGCTACATCATTTTGGTCACCCAAAGCTTGTAAAATTTAAATCTGCTGAGCAGAGCAGAATAGGCTAGCGGGGGGGGGGGGGGGGGGGGAAGCAGAGCAGAGGGGGAGAAGTCCTCTTAACTAGTTCTGATGCTTAGTGTGTCAGCTTCCTGTGGTTGGAAAAAGAATGATACCTGAATATTTAACAACTTTCTACTTAGGTGTTTCAGATGTTTTCTTTTATGCAGACTATTTTGAAGGACAAGAAAAAATATCAAAAGATTGTCTGTTTATTTCTAAGAGGCAGGAATAAATTCTTTATTTTCCTAATCCTTAATGTTTTTATTTATCCAAAGTTTTTACAAAGACTTTACTAAGAAGTAAATTGCTACTCGTTTCAAATGATCTGGCATCACAGGAAAGCAAAGAAAGAGATCTTTAAAATAAACATAAGCACATTTGGTTGGAAAAAGGAGATCGGGGCTAGAAAACCTCCTTTCCCAATGGTGATCACTTTGTAGAAATGAGAACATTACTTTTAGAGAAAGGATTACACATCCCATCTGCCTTCAAGGTCAGGAAGGGAAGAAAGCTATTACTCATTACAATTTTTTTTTCCTTTAAGAATTGGGGAGGCAGGAAGAGGATTCAGGAAAAACAGTGTTCCTGTGAGCACAGAGAAAACATAACTGTTTTAAAGGACAAGCAAAACAACATTGTAAAAATTATTAAGCGGTGGATTCCTTCTTAAAGGTCTATGGATTTTGAATTTTTCATGATAAATGTAGATGATACATTTATGATAAGAATATAAGATATTAAAAGGCAAAGGGCACATAAATACCAATGCAAGGAAGAAGAAGAAGTGTAATTTTCACAAAGGAATAAATACTGTACACATGCAGATTCAAAACACAGGATGCTCTGGTACTGATAATATCAAAGGATCACAAGACAGTGATTTCTGTTCTGATAGAATCAATTGAACGCAGAAGAATCAGATGCAGAGGTTCGGCTGTAAATGTAATATTAGACCCTATGAAATAATCATATTTATCTTAAAATATTCCAGTAAATTCTTTAAAATAATTTAACTTTTTTGATGTAAGGATAGTGAAGACACACACACATACACTTTATCCACTTGTTCTCTATGACTATTGCACTGGGATTCTAATGGCAGCTTCTTCATGCATTCTCTCTGTGCTTTCTAATAACACAGATAATATTATTATGAAATATTAGATGGTTTTGTATCATGGCAAAACAATTGCTTGTGGTGCTTCACTGCTATACCACCCTCCAATGTACATGGATACCTATTTTAACTTTTGTAATCATTTCACTTGAAAGAAATCCCAAGTAGTTGTATAAAAAAACTAATGTCTTCTGATTGGTACCCCCAACTCCTGTCTCTGCAACAAACTGCTTACAAGTATACCACAATCAAGTTCTTTTTGAAACATCTTACTTACTCTAATGTGGGCAGGTACAGTTAATGATAAGTCTTCATGCATCAGAAAATGTGAATTGCATTATTTGCCTATGGTATATTTAGTAAGATGTATGTGACTCACAACTTTAAATAATCTCCTTGGTTTGACTATTCCAATAAGAGATATATAGATATAGATATAGATATAGATGTAGATGTAGATGTAGGTGTAGGTGTAGGTGTAGGTGTAGGTGTAGGTGTAGGTGTAGGTGTAGGTGTAGGTGTAGGTGTAGGTGTAGGTGTAGATGTAGATGTAGAATCAACTTGAGAACATGGTTATTCTGTTTGTGGAGATATTTCTTTACTTATGAGTTCTTGCACTGTCATATATCATGTCTCTATTTAGTGTGTCAACTTAATCTCATTAGTTATTATCATGGTTCTAAAGACTCTATGAAGCAAGTTCTGAAAGGAAAATATTTTGCATACCCATTGAACTATAATTCACATTTTGAAAACTCCCCAAAATTGAATAGAAATACTAATGTATTCACTGTCAGGTAGCCATTATCGTCCACAAACTTTCCTTCCTTCCTTCCTTCCTTCCTTCCTTCCTTCCTTCCTTCCTTCCTCCCTTCTTCCCTTCCTTCCTTTCTCTCTCCCTCCCTTCCTCTCTCTCTCTCCCTCCCTTCCTCACTTCCTCCCTTCCTTCCTTTAATATTGATCTTACACCTTTCCATCCACTCTGCCCCAGACAACCAGGCATTGGCCTCCCACCCCTGTGTACATCCCTACTGTAGACATTTTCTGTGGTCTCTGAGAACAGCATCTGTAGGAAAGTTTGGGCAAGAGCCACATGGTCCTTGTATTGTGTGTCCTACTGCAGTCCTGTTTTGCTGAATACCTTTTTCTTGTATGGATTTACATTTGTTTGTCCATTCATCAGTGAGTGGACATTTGTGCTGCTTCCACATTTTGCCTATTGTGAATACGGTTGCCATGAGCTTTCACACACAGACTTTTGTGTGCACATATATTTTCAGTTCTTTTGGCTGGGTACCTAAGAGTAGAATTGCCAGATCATATGGTAACTCTATATTTATCCTTTGGAGGTGCTGCCAGACTGTTTTCCACAGAGCTGCGCCATTTTACATTCCTCAAACATTTTTAAAGGAAAATCAAGGTGATGAAACCACATACAGTTAATAAAATTCACTTAATGACACACTATATGGAACTTTGTAGTAACCAAGAATCTTTATACAAACAAGTTTTTCTTGCGTTTATCATAACTTACTCTACTCTCTAATGCCTATGTAATAAACGAACTTAGTCCTACATTAATAAATTCTTTATAATGCCTACTTTAAGTATATTAAATTAATTTCTTGCTAGAGATATACATGGATTTTAATATTAATGAAGCAAATTGAATGGCATTTAGGGGCACTTGATTGTGTTCATTTCCTGTTGATCACAATTGAGGGCATAATAATAGTATTGTAAGAATAGACAGTATTATGGCAATTTAATATTTGGGATAAACTTCAGTACCTCATAAGTTAATAAGTTATATTTATACTCCAGTGATTTTTAAAAACTATACATAAGACCCTGCCATATCCAGATAATTAAGTCTATAGGATACATGGGTCAGTGATTTGAACTTTTTTCTTTTGGTTCTCTTGTGGCAATCTCTGTTTCTGTCTCTCTGTCTTGTCTCTCTGTCTCTGTCTCTGTCTTTCTGTCTTGTGTCTGTCTCTTTGTCTCTCTGTCTCTCTGTCTCTCTGTCTCTCTGTCTCTCTCTCTCTCTCTCTCTCTCACACACACACACACATACACACACACACATACACACACACACACACACACACACTCACATTGCCATAGTCCAGAACAGTATTCATTCCAACAAATGAATAGGCTACCAGTCACACATTCAGCAAGTAGAATCTGCTCAGGCATTGCCTACAACACAGATGAACTTTGATTTCGTCTCTAGGTGACTTTATATGTTGTAGTGGACACAAATAAACCAAATGAACTTGAAAAAGAAGCTATATCAACAAAGAACCACAAGTGAATTTCTTGCCACAGAGAACCCGAGTGAAGTCAAGATTCTGCCTTCAAGGACAATAAGAAAGACTGAACATACTGTACAAACAGCATGCTTACTTTTCAATGAAAAAACGGAAGGCAAGTGCTCTTGTGTCGTGCTTGCAGACTATTTCTCCAAAATAAGAGTGGGCATACATAGTTTTATTTCACTTTATTTCATGAAAAAATCTTTCAATTGGGCAGAATAATGTATCAAAATCTTTCAATCCTGAGTTCTATTTTTCTATTTGCTTCTGAACCAGCATAAGATCTTTTCTGAAACAGAAAATGGAATAAATGTTATTTTTCAAGAAAAACTATTTTAAAATATTTATAATGTATTCAAAACTAAGAAAGGAAAAATGATCTTTCCCTATTCTTGGAGAGAGATTTGCTCTTTGTTTCACTCTGTTGAAATAGTATCTTCTCAAGCCATAAATGTATCTTCTCACGTCCTTAATGGCTACTGTTAACATCCCCTATGAAGATTTTTCTGCCCAGAACCCATGGCTTCAGATTCTTCAAGCACTGTCATGAATGTCATTTTGCTCATTTTGAGACTTTGCTATCACTCACACTTTCTCAAGGTTTGGGGTGCCTTAGTATTGATCCTGCCTATACAAAGAGAGAAGGGATGCCACATAGCCCTCTCCGGGGCACGGCTGGATGGAGGTGCCAATGTATCCCTTCCTGGGGTGGAAGTTATTTCAGGATATGTATTATAGGACACATCCGTAATGTCTTTCCTTCTCCCTCCTTTAGGATCATTCTTTTGAGAATCTGACAGATTCCTGTCTTTTTCCAGGCCTAGCATTTAATTCTCTTACAAGGGAAAGGGAGAAATTTATTTAAACTTCTTCAGTGCCTACTATGCCAGACATCACTTCAAACATTTTGCTTGAAATCCACAACAATGCTGCAGATATAGTACAAGAGCTACAGAACACAGGCAACTCATGTGCCATGGTCACAAAACCAAGGGTATACAATGTCTTCAATAATAAATTTCTTGTTCAATCCCTTGCCCAGGTACTCTACAGGCTTATTTTATTCAGGCTCTTGGTTAATCTCATGGAAACTACATCTGAGAACTTCCATACACCATTCTCATCCTGAAACTTGAGAACTTTCTCTGAGACTATCATCACTTTTCTTCTTTAAAGGCACTTTGGCTTCAAGCTCCAATGTTCAAACTGAATGAAAACTTATAATGCTACATTGACTACTGGCATTGTAATAGTATCTTCCTCCAACACTTTTGTAGACTTCTGTAGAGCCCCACACTTTCATAGAGGATACTGGCAAGCCAAAGCACTATTTACAACTTCCTTTCTACAGAGAATTCCATGGGAAGTTCCTCAAAGCCAGTTGACAAATATTTCTGCTATAGGATGTTTTAAAATTGGGGATTCTGATATCTCTAAGTAACTGCTAAAACAAAAATAGATGTCTTAACTTGGTCCCGCAGAGTCAAGGTGGGCATAAGGATTCAACCCTGTATAGCTA
This sequence comes from Mus musculus, assembly GCF_000001635.26. Taxonomy (NCBI): domain Eukaryota; kingdom Metazoa; phylum Chordata; class Mammalia; order Rodentia; family Muridae; genus Mus; species Mus musculus. Next base: position 54,079,734 of record NC_000076.6, on the reverse strand, counting down.
GCTACTCCTTCCTTTCTTATTTGTAAGGGTAACGGGATTTCTATAACAGTATTCTACTACTTTAGCCATCCAAGGTAAATATAGGGGAAGAAAAAACAAAAACTCGGCATTATAAATAGACTATGCCCTCCAATTTAAGTACCAATATTACTGATAGTTCCCTTTAAGTCTTTAATTAATTGTTTTGTGAAAGTTAATATAAAATTCAGGATTGTCCATTGAAGTATTGAAATGTCAAGATTGACATTCACAATAAACTATTTTCTTCAGATTACATTTTACTTTTAAAATGAAAACTCAAGAGCCATTCTGACCTGGATTTGAAGTAAATTAGAAACTCTATGAATCAGGGATGTAACTTGTTAAAAATATTCAGTACTTGTTATCTATATCAAATCTACTTATTCATTGAGATATATTTTAGTTTTGAATCCAAAAAAAATTAGTATCTTTAAAAAAATCTTTCATAGAATTATCACTTGAGGATTGAAGAAAATACCCAAGAAAGCTTTTAGTGCTTTCATTTTTAAAAATGCACTGCTTTTTTTGTTTGTTTGTTTGGTTGGTTTGTTTGGTTTGTTTGGTTTGGTTTGGCTTGGTTTGGCTTGGTTTGGTTTGGTTTGGTTTGGTTTGATTTGGTTTTTTGAGACAGGGTTTCTCTGTATAGCCCTGGCTATCCTGGAACTCATTTTGTAGACCAGGCTGGCCTTGAACTCAGAAATCTGCCTGCCTCTGCCTCCTGAGTGCTGGGATTAAAGGTGTGTGCCACCACTGCCCTGCCTTTTTTTTTCTTTTTTAAAGATTTTATTTATTATATGTAAGTACGCTGTAGTTGTCTTCAGATTTCATTATAGTAGGTTTTGAGCCACCATGTGGTTGCTCCGATTTGAACTCAGGACCTCCAGAAGAGCAGTCAGTGCTCTTAACCACTGAGTCATCTCACCACCCTCCATGCACTGCTTTTTACAACACTATTAACTTGCTAAAATATTGCCAGTTTTCCTTGAGTTGTGCTTACAATTATGGTACTATAAATGCTAAATCTACCTTTCGTTCATTTATTTTTGGAAAAAAAAAAAACAACTCTGAAATTCAAGTAGCCATATTAACCAGAGAATGCTTTGACTATTCTTAAAATTTCAAAACATAAGTATCTACAAATTGTTAAAGAAAGACACTGAGATAAAAGTACTGAAAGAGAGATAAAGTGAGAATTCACTTATAGGTAAGTGGCAAACAGGACAAGAGAGCTTTACATCAGAAGGACTAGCTGAGAGAGAGAGAGAGAGAGAGAGAGAGAGACAGACAGACAGATAGACAGACAGACAGACCAAGTTTATGCTAGCCCATTCACAATGAGTAAACAGTAGTCCTGTCAAAACCGCTGGGTTCACAAAGATCAAGGCATTCCTTCAGGTAGGTAAGCTGCAGTCTTCACTCAAGAGACAGAATAAAGATTCATGGCTTGAGAAACTGGAAGTAGTCTCATTCATTTCCCATCTCCATGTTTTTCTGAGAGAGAAGATAAAGAGCTCTAAGCACTGAGATCAAGACACCGTGGCAGCCCGCTATAGCATGCTCATTCTTACCTGCTGTCTGTCCTCCCTGCTTTCCATACATACATGGGGCCTTGGGTGGCTATATAAAGAGATTTGCAAGGCAGATTTCATTAGCATATGCCTTAAAATAACTCCACTGTGAGTCTGTTTCAAACCTTCTGTAGCCCGAGTATGGGCATTTCTCAACACGTTCTCAACCTGCTTCACACAGATGGGCATCCTTGAATGTGGACTTATATTCCATCACACAGGCTAACTCTTTGTTAAGTAGATTATCAAAACCAAACTTTAATTACAATAAACCTACATCTAATGATAAACTGGGGGTGGGGTGGGATGGGGGAATCTTAAAGTAAGTGTCACAAAAGTGAACCAAAATAAAAAGAACAGTCCCCTTAAAAGTTTAGAAATAATATATATAAATAAAATTTAAATTTCGATGTGCTAAATTTTTAATGCATCCACTATAGGAAGTATCCTAAATTCCCAGATTGATTTGGAGTCAAGATTAAGGAGTTTAGAAACAGAATTAGTTAAGACTTCTCTGTCATATCCTTGTATATGTACTTAAAGGTTGATTTTATTACTTTCTGGAATACATATACCAAATTAAATCAAAGTTCATAGGTATTCCTGTCTCTTTAAAATTAATCCCATTTTTAAAACATAGTTGGAAAAATAATGGCAGCACAATTACCATCACCAAATGACCAGAAAGAAAGCAACTGGCTTCCTCAGGAGTTAGCCCCTGTTTCTAGGGATCTGTCTTCCTTTCTGTGAGGTAGCTGTTTCAAGGGTCTCATTGAGATAAACACTATTATTTCAGTCATTAGGTTTTCAACCTAAGCACAACCTACAAATGTACTTTGAAAGAAATTTACCTTTTCGTCATTAAAAGAAAACATTATTGCTTTCATTTTTAGAGCTAAATCTATTACCCTGCTTGGATATGCTGCACTCTTCTGGGCATAGAATTTCATAGCAAGTATCAAAATAATCAAGCTATGAAGTCACATTTATCAAGCCATAATTTCTTATTAACCAGAACTTCTGACTATGTTACTGGCTCATTTTGCACAAACCCAATACACAACAAACAGTGATGGCTAAAAATGATAATTAACATTTAAACGAAAACGACCTTAGGATTTCTGCCTTGGCTTTTTTACTTTATGCACACAGCACAACACCTGGAAACAACTGTGCTGTGGGCACTCTCCTGGAAGTTGCCAGCTGTTTTCCTCTGGTTTAAGACAAGTAAAGGGCACACTTTAAAATCATGTTTCCGGAGAAGGTTGAGGGTAAACAGAGCTGCTACAAACCAGCTTTCAGGAGTGGGAAGTCAGTCAAATTTCCCTCTGGTAACTGTTTCTTTGTGGAGCAACAGGGGATTCATAACACAGTTTGGGAAATGTTTTCTTGTCTCTTCACCCTGAGGCAGGGGGTTCCCAGCCAGGTCAAAATGTAGATCTATGCAATATCAGCAGGGCATTCCAATGGATGTCATGGGAGGTGGAGCCAGTTTCCATGACATTCCATGAGACTGAATACTGCAAGGCTGTGTTGAAAACAATCTCTGTTGGACCAAGTCTTGCCTTCGCTGGGAGTTGTCGCATCCAAGACTTAATTTCAACAGGGTTCAATTTATTGCTTGGAGCTCTGGCAGCATAAAACTGTCTTCTTTGAATGGAAAATTTGACCAACTGCGATGAGGTAAATGAATTTCGAAAGTGGGGGGGGTGTGGGGGAGTGTGGGGGAGTCATACAACTTTTGTTGTTGTTGTTGTTTATTGTAAGGGGAAGAGGGTGTATACTTAGAGCCCCAAGCAGTCCCCAAACCCCAAGTCGCCTAGGATGTAAAAGGCTCTTAACGAGGTAGAGTAGAGAGCTCAAAAGCTTTGTGGAGGAGCCTGGAGACTTTGGATTTGAGAGTTATTGGGCACCGGGGAATCCCTGTCTTGGGTAATAAGGGGTGGCTGGAGAAAAGCCTTCAAAACCACTTCAAAACCACGGCTTGCCCCCGCAATCCCCTGCATGCTCTTCGGGATCGCCAATTTCGAGTACTGGGGCAAGCTGTCGCTACCATATTAGTAGTGGTCACTCGGGGATCCACTACCTTTGGGGCTTCGGCTTGAATAGGTTTTGGGCGGAATAAGCTCGGACCAACTCCGGCTCTGGTCCTCCGGGCGAGTCTTAACACGGCTCCCGGGCGCAGTTCCAGTCCTCGGGAGCCCAGGGGAGCCGCGACCTCCCCGCCTCTGCCGGGTCCCGGAGAGGCAGCGCTTCCCGTAAACTCCCCGCCCCGTGCGGCCCCCTCCCCGCCTCGGCTCCACCCCCGCGGGACCCTGGGAGGCGTAAGATTGGCCCGGACGCGCTGTCACTCTCCGGACGCGTCACCGCCCTCGTTTCCGACCGCTCGGGAGACCGGCAGTGCTATTAGTGCACGGCGGGGCCGCGACGGAGGGCAGTACGGTGCCTGGTTCGCTGGCTCACGCCGGCAGGTCGGTGCGCTCGCTCACCTGAGCCGTGTCCCGGGGCCTCAGAGCCACCCGGCTGTACGCGTGCTACCACCCGCCGGGAAGCGCTCGGAGATGGGCAGCTGGAGAAGTTGACGAACCCCCTACGCACGCGGCGCCCTTGCTGCCCAGAGGTGCGCCGCCCTTGCCACCGAGGTGCCCGCTGTGCTGACCCAGATGTCGCGGGACACCCTGCCTCCGCGGCTGGAAAACTTCACCCCAAGTCCAAAGTGGGCTCTGAGGGTGGTGCCCGCGGCTGGACCCCGGGGTTGCCTGCCGGGATACGGTCCTGCGGATCCCGGGTCCAGGGGAGGGCGGAGACCCCACTGGAAACTTTCTCAGCACCTTCCTAACCACTGCGCTTTTACTGTCTCCTCTCCCCCCAACAGGGGCTGCAGCCAGCGGTTTGCCGCGCGTGCCTGTTTGCCAAAGGAGCCGCCCCGGCGAGGATCGCCGGAGGGGAGCCGCTTCAAGCGGGGAGACCCGCAGCCCAGACACGCGCTCTGGGCGGCCTGGATGCGCAAGAGCCGGCCCCGCAGCCGCTGACAGCCGGCGGCAGCGAAGTTTGGCTGCTGAGCGGCTCGGCGCCGGGCCCCTGGACAGACTGTCAGCCGGCGGCTACAACCTCCGGAGCGATGCCCGTGGGGGGCCTGTTGCCGCTCTTCAGTAGCCCTGGGGGCGGCGGCCTGGGCAGTGGCCTGGGCGGGGGGCTTGGCGGCGGGAGGAAGGGGTCTGGCCCCGCTGCCTTCCGCCTCACCGAGAAGTTCGTGCTGCTGCTGGTGTTCAGCGCCTTCATCACGCTCTGCTTCGGGGCAATCTTCTTCCTGCCTGACTCCTCCAAGCTGCTCAGCGGGGTCCTGTTCCACTCCAACCCTGCCTTGCAGCCGCCGGCGGAGCACAAGCCCGGGCTCGGGGCGCGTGCGGAGGATGCCGCCGAGGGGAGAGTCCGGCACCGCGAGGAAGGCGCGCCTGGGGACCCTGGAGCTGGACTGGAAGACAACTTAGCCAGGATCCGCGAAAACCACGAGCGGGCTCTCAGGGAAGCCAAGGAGACCCTGCAGAAGCTGCCGGAGGAGATCCAAAGAGACATTCTGCTGGAGAAGGAAAAGGTGGCCCAGGACCAGCTGCGTGACAAGGATCTGTTTAGGGGCTTGCCCAAGGTGGACTTCCTGCCCCCCGTCGGGGTAGAGAACCGGGAGCCCGCTGACGCCACCATCCGTGAGAAGAGGGCAAAGATCAAAGAGGTGAGTAAAGCCTGCCTGAAATCCCACTCACGCTGCTGTTTTCTGGGAGGTTTGATAAACGATTGGAACTTAGGACTTCACCTTTATCATGCAAAGGCGAGGGAAGTCATCGCTTCCACCACCGTGCCAAAGGCTACACGTTTTTCCTTTTACTACCTCAGGATAAGTGACCAGTGAGGATCTGGGGCTGAATCCCATTGAACTTGCATGCTTTGGTGAGCTTAAGCTATAAGAGGCAGGGGTGAGTGAATACACTGGGCACAGGAGATAGCTGCCTCCTCCTTGCTGGCTGCAGTTAGTCTACCCTGCAGTCATTGTGCAGGTACTGAGCAGCTGTCCCCTTTAGAGAGGCTTGCAGGTGGTTTGAAATTGAAGCTGACTGTAAACACAGGGCATCAATCACACATGAGACACAGGTTATAACAGTGAGCCAACGCACGCCCCTTGTTCAGTCATGTGGCCCTCCCTGCCAGGTGTGTGTGTGTGTAACAGGCTGTAAACTTGAAACCTGAGACCTTGCGTCATGGGCCACATACTGTCTTTTACTGATTTAAAACATCACACGCACACACGCACACGCAGACACACACACACACACACACACACACACACACACACACAGATCTACTGTTTTCTGTGTTTCTAGAACATTGTCAGAAAGAAGGGGGTGTTCTCTGTGATGCAACAGGTCAGCCTGCCACAGCAGCTCAGTGACAAAGTTAATCTAGAGCAAACATGGACTTTGGTAAATCCTGTGTAATTTCTTTCTGGTTATTTTTACTCGCAACATGTGATTGGTTTCTGCAAGCTTAAAGGCGAAGGAACCCTAGAAAATCCTTTCAGTCTGTCATTTCAAAGGTGAAACTGAGGAATGACAGCTCAAGAAGCCATTGATGACCAAATTGAGACCTGAACGAAGGAGCTGCAGCTTCCCAGTTACCAGACTCTGGGGACATGTGTCCTTCCAGGCTGCTTTCTCTGTGTTTTCCTGGGAATCCAGTCCCGAGGAACTATGGAAAAGCATAGCATCCCAACTCTGGGTCCATCCTCTACATTATCAATGGATGTAGTATTTTTGTGAAGACATTGTTTTGCTATGGGATCCATTATCAGGAAACGGTCGTGATAGCATTGTAAGGGAGTAAACAGAACGTGGAGGCTGCAGAGACTGAAAGTGGCTACGGGATAGAGGGGTAGAGGCAGGTTGGTTGCCATAGGAGGTGAGTGAGACCAGATGAGATCAGGTAAGGTGTCACTGAGCAAGTTCAAGTGGACATGGGTTCCTCTCAGTCTCCTCTGAGATGAGCCTTTAACCCTCCAGGCTCATGGCTCTGTTTGATCATCCAGCATGCTTTCTGCTTTGCAGAGACACAGTAGAGGGACGGCTTCTGCTATCCTGGGTTGCTTTCTCTGACAGCTTTTCCTCTGTGAAATGCCAACAGTCCTACCCTTCTGAGAGAATGGGACACATTTCTGCTTCTTCCGAAACATCTTTCCACCCCTACCTCTTAGACTCCTTAGTCAATACGGACCATTAGAAGATTTACCCTCAAATGATCAGCATCTGCTGCTGCTGTTTGAGGACAGTAATCCATGAATGGCATGCTCTGAATTCATATGAGTGGGAAGTTTGTGTGGGCTGAAGCTGTAGGAAGAAGGGATTGTAAACACTAAAGCATTAAGAAGCACACCATTAATGACTGAAAGTGGGTTGCGAATAGACACCATGCCTGGTGGTAGTCCTCTGAGAGTTGCATTTTGGCAGTCTGTATAACCACCAGCTCATAGACCTTCCTTATCTATGTCTCTAAATCACAGGAACTTAATTAACCAGGTCAAGGAAGTTTATGTAGCATCTGTCATGTGGTTGCAACATCTTAGAACCTAGTTCAAACTGCCCATTTTTATATAAAGTGTTAGAACTAAACATGATCTTTAAAATTCCATGCAGTTACAAAAACCCTAAGAAGTCAACATGGTATGCTTCAGTATTTAGTCAAAGGCCAACAGGACGAGGGGAGAGTTGAAATCTGGTTTTCCATTAGAATAATTCAAATATAGTTCTTTGTAAACCAAAAGCAATAACTCATGCTATTCTCCTTTTTAAAATTATTCTTTGTCAGCTTTGGACACATATATAATGAATTTTATTGCCCCACCCCCTTATCCTCAACTCACGCTGTTGTAAAGGCCTGGTATTTGGTCATGGAGAAGAGAAGTTGTTGATGACACAGTAGACTTCAACTTTATACATTTAGGTTCTATTTGCCTCACTCTGGGCTACCTGCTGTGGCCCCAGCCCTTTGCCCTATTTCGGTATGTTCTAGTTGTCTTTATACTTTATTCTTTAATCGCACTTGAATGCACTAAAACTTTTATAGTTAAAATTTAGAAGCTATAGTATTGCATTTGAGTCAAGCTTTCACTTTTCTACATTTGGTTCAAGAGCCATTTACACTGTTTTTGTAATGCTAACATAATTGTATTGTTCATACCACATGGATTTTTGATAAGTTCGTGTCTTAGGGGAGGTAGGCTGCTAACTTAAAAGGAGCATTACCTCCACCAAAATGAACTGAGTGAATTTTACTAATACCAGTAATGGTGGATTTGATGTAAACTGTCCTCTTCCCACTCCATATTCCCACAATGTTATCACAACCCTTTCCTGAAACCTCGAGAAAACATTTATCCTGGAATTCCCCTGCCTCATGATATACGCCAGATGCGTATTTATTTGATCTCTATAAATCTGTACGCAAGTTATCCTATGGTTTTAAGAAAAACTGTTAGAAGCTAATTAGTTTCATGGAATTATTAGGAATATACTCTATTTCCCTTTACATCATTCTTTTTTAATTGACAAGTTCTTAAAAGATTTGGAGGGGCCGGCGAGTAGAGGAGGGAAACAGCCAACCTTGTACCTTAGGGTGAAGGCCCTAATTTACTCTGAACAATGAACACTTTCTTTTTCTTTTTCTGAAGTTAAGGGGCATTCTGAGTGACAGACGTGACCCTTCTCAGACTGGAGTCCCTCCACAATATAAGTTCTGGAGCATGGAGTTCTGAAGGCTGGTTGTCTTGGGTTTGTCACATGAGGCTTTAGGACCTGTCAGCTCTGGGCACAGCTGTCGTCTTAGTTTCTTAAGAGAAGGTTTTTCATTCCTGACCTATTTTGTAGATTCAGAGATATGAAGAAATATGCACGTTGATGGCTAATGAGTAAAACCCAATTTATTACATTTTACATTAGCACTAGTGGGGTGTAAGCATGTGTGTGTGTGTGTGTGTGTGTGTGTGTGTGTGTGTATCCTTCAGCACAGTTTACAGATTATGTTAAATATTAACTATTTGCCCTTTTTCCAAAGATCAGATGTCAGAATAAGTTACCTTGACAAATTGAACAAAAAATGCTTTTATTTTGAAGCTTAACATTCCAGGTGAATTTTGTGGGTTTTAGTGTGGAAAAGGACATTTACAATGTAATAAAGCTATCCTTTGAAGTCCTGGCCCAAGGGGCTAGCATACTTTTGGGTTGTTTACCTGTTTACTGGCTCCCTGTTCCTTGGTGACCCTCATTAAATTGATGCTGGTGTGAGCTGCCTCACTCAGGGATCCCAAAGCAAGGGAGCTAGAGAGATTTGTAAAGGGTTCTGTCTTCAACAGGAAGATGAACAAGTCATGCTTTCAACAGTGTAAACACGAGAGTAGGTGCTAACTTTTGAAGTTACATAAGCAAGAAAAGATTGGGAGTAGAAGTGAGTTTGTCTGAATTGTCTTCAGTCTAATGTGCTGCAAGTCATCCCGTAAGTTCGATAAAGGGAATACCTTGACGTTATCGTCTCAGACAGCTAAGATTCACACAAAGGGGCTGTGTGTGGGACTTAGAACTTAGTAAAAGCTCTGAAAGGCAGCTTAACAATATGGACCCTGTGTTGAAACCTCTGCACCAGTCCTCAGGTGAGCCAATCAGCTGAGCCATCTTACAGAAATGGCTGCTAAGGCTTCGTGTGTATAAACATGCCTTTCCAAGAGACTGTCTTTGACTTTACTGCAGAACTTATACACTTGTAATATGTTTTCAATCCCTTAATATATAAATTCTGTACTAAAGGAGGGCTTTCAGTGTGTGTGTCAAGGTCATAAGGGAAGAATTTGTACAGATGCCTATGAAGGCTAAAATGTAGAGGGGATGCTATGTACCCAGGACCTAACATCTATCTCCCAGCCTAATAGGCTTTTAATTTCTTTTATATCATGCATAAACATTGGTTAGCCAAAATGGGATCAGAAAGGATTGGCATGATGACCTAAATAGATGGCATAATGACTTAAATATGTACTAAAGGAAGAGAAGAAGAATATGTTTAGTAGTTTAAGAAAGACACATAATTTGTGTGTGTGTGTGTGGGGGGGTGTTCCTAACTTTTTCCTCTGTTGGTATCCTGCTGCCTTGCCTGATGGTCACTGCCTAGCCATCACTTCCCTTCCTCATGCGTTCTTAAAGGACCTTTGTACAAACTCTAAAAGTTATTGTTTTGGTTACCAGAAACTTGCCAGGAAAATACTAATCTTATGGATTTAAAAAAAAATTTTATACCCAAGCATATGTATTGGATTATAAAATGCCACAATTGCATGAGACCTGAGTGACACCTTATCTCGTGCACTCTAAGATTTTTCTGGAAATCACCAGTTAGTGGCAGAGCTGGATGGAGGATAGAAGTCCGGGTTCTTGGTGAGTGCTGTTCACTGACCCCTCACACTTCGCTTCCTAAATGAAACTCTCAGGATGAGAATTAGCAGGTGGACCATGTTTGTTCTCTAGAGACCCCAAAATAGAATAAGCACAGAACAGATGTGACTCAACTCTGCCCTATTGTAAATTGTACTTTCTTGGCTTTAAGTCAACTCTAGTACTTAACTATGTAAGTTAAAAATGTAACTATGGGTGTGACTCAGAAGACTGTTGTTAAAGCTCCGTAGGCTAAGAGTGATCCGATGGCTAAGAGTGATCCGATGGCTAAGAGTGATCCGATGGCTAAGAGTGATCCGATGGCTAAGAGTGATCCGATGGCTAAGAGTGATCCGATGGCTAAGAGTGATCCGATGGCTAAGAGTGATCCGATGGCTAAGAGTGATCCGATGGCTAAGAGTGATCCGATGGCTAAGAGTGATCCGATGGCTAAGAGTGATCCGATGGCTTTTTCTCTGTTTATAAAGTTCTCTATGAGAGTAGACGCATTTGCAACCATTACACTGTATACCTTTGTGTAGAAAAGTTATAAAGAAGCAAGGGAGAAACAAAGAGGGTTGTAATATATTAGAGATGTGGGTGCCCAGAAAGGGGGGATGCCATGATGCGGGGAGATTTACAAGCTGTAAATGAGTGTGCTCTCCACCCATACACAGTATTACAGATAGCAGAAGACTTGACAGTTAAGAAAACGAAATAGGTTTTAGGAGGTATATATGCATTAAACACACACACACACACACACACACACACACACACACACACACACACACACACAGAGTCAGCAGACCTCTCTGTCTCTTTGAGGAGGTCCTGGAATGTCGGCTTGAGTATCTTCCCCTCTTCTGCTCAGGCCACTTGCAGTGACTTGACAGAACAATGGATACTTGGACGAAACAATTACCTGGATCTGATTCGGGTCATCACAATGCAGTAGCTCTGGGACTTTTGCCAAGGTCCTTAATCTCTCGGAACTTCATTTTTCTCATTTGTAATGTGAGGATTATATTGGGACCTACTTTGTTGGACCTTGAGGTTTAAAAGTGGTTTTGTGCATAAAGCTTAGCATTGGTAAGAGACATGTTATTGGTATACAGTAAATGCTTCTTGCTTTATCGTATTGCTGTTACTTCTACAAGTACTTCATTTCATGTGCTAAGTAATAAGCCATGGATAAAGCGATGAGATTCCTAAGGACGGTTGTAACAATCGTTAACATTAGGTTTTGGTGTACAGTTTGTCCAAATGATCTGTCCAGATAGGTGTGTTTTTCATCTGTGCTGTGGTCAACTCTAATTCTTTTAAATTGATAATTTCCAACAAACCTGTAGCATCTTGAAACGTATATACTCAATGCATACACATCTGTTTATATTCTTCAGAGCATATGGGAAAGATGAATTCGCTTTTCAGTCAGATCTACTTGCCCTGAAGTACTGTCTTCAGGGCTGTCAGAATCAAGCTGCCTCCCTAAGTATTGAAATCAGTCCTCAAAATAGACTGAGCCAAGTGAGTTTTACCTTGTTTTGTCCTTGGAGGGACGTAAAGAAGTAAAAAGAAGATACATTTTAGATCTGGCAAAAAAATTGTATAATTATGGTAATCTCTATAATGAGAGCTAAGCCTGTCACCTGATAGGCTTACATAGAATGTGTACAATTTGCTTGTATTTTGTAGCTGTTGGCCATTTTTGAGGACTCCAGAATTAAATGTGTTTTTCAGGTTTCAGATTCAAAGGCACTCAGACATCTTGTGGTTCAGTGATCGTATGTAAATATTAGCCGTGGGGCTCCTCCATTGGACTTTATGAAATGTTCTTAGTGTCTAAAGATGGGGTGTAAGGGTTCAGTTCATTGCCTGACCAGGCCGGTTCATATACTGATACAAAAACTCTAATGTGAGCCTGAATGTGGGAGACTGGCTGGTCCTTGCTATGGCTTCCTTGCACCCATAGCCCTGATTGGCAGGCCAGCAGCCAGAATCCCTGCTGAAAACATCTTGGAGGGAGATGGAGCAGTGTTGTGTATTTCCTGCAAAAGCGATGCTCGCTGATATTTGCTTTTAAGACAGCAGGGGCCACCCCACCCCACCCCACCTCCACAGTGGCCTGATAAAGATTTCTGTGATCATTAGGTACCTGAAAGAAAACCAAATGAGATTAAGACTTAAGAGCATTTAGAAGTCAGTGCTCCTCTGCATCAGAAGCTGTTTGGTAAACCAGAACCCGGCAGTCCTAATGTAACTCAGGTAGATAAAATGAAAAAGCCCAAGTAGCCTTTGTGGCTCCTTGGCATTTGTGATGAAAATGCTCCCTCCCTCTCCCTCTCCCTCTCCCTCTCCCTCTCCCTCTCCCTCTCCCTCTCCCTCTTCCTCTCCCTCTGTCTTTCTGTCCCTCCCTCCCTCTCTTCCTCCCGCCACCACCCCCTCGCAGATATCCAGCCCCCATGTTGTAGCACTGTTCTCTTAGTAATGATAGCAGGCAACATGATGTTAACTTGTATTTTCATTTTTAATGTATTTCTGTATGTTTTTTTTTATTATTATACTGTCTAACCTCTAGATCCTCCTGTGTATGTTTTTTATGAGAACTTGGTGTGGAGGTAGGTTTGGAACTGAGATGGAAACTAAACAAACAACACCCAGTTATAAAACAATGAGCCTTAATAATAGTACAACATACTCTAAGACATGTTTTGTTGCCACACTCCTGAGGAAGCCTGTTTGCATAGGCCAAAAGTTTACAAGAAAGGGTGTGGCAGTAATTTATACATAGGCCTATGAATGACTGTGGTTGAGACATGAACTCATGACATGCAAACACCACAGTGGTTGCAGGAGCCTCTGTATTGTCAGAGCCTTCTTCATTGAATGTTCTTTTCAGGATCTCATGAGGAACACTATATCCTGAGGGTCAAGAGAACCTCAAAGACAAATATTAGAACTCCTGGTCCTTTCTGAGGGTGACAGTCTAGTTTTCTTAAGCTAAACTTTGGGTCATGGTGGTCTGAACTTAGCATTTCTTCCACAGGAATATGTTCGCTCAAGCTGCTAAATACCTGTGCTTATTCAAGTTGTGTGTTGTTTGATTTTTGTTTGTTTGTTTTGCTTTATTTTTTTGGTAAGGGCATAATTGAAGAAGACAGAGTTGTAGATGTAGTTAAGGGTAGCACACTGGATGTGTACCCCATCTCAGACTTTTGTTTCCAGCTGTTCAAACTTTGCCCTTCTTGGATATGAAGCAGATCGAAGTCTACGCCATTGAATGTGCTCAGTAGACATTCTTGTTCTTTGACATTTGTTCTAGCAAAGGAGAAAATACGTTTTAGAATCGGCTAGTACCTTCCTGTGTTTTTTCACTGTAAACCAAAGCCTGTTTTTTCGAAGACAGCTGAAGTGTAGGCAAAGATCACAAGTAGATTCACCACCCCCATCTCTGTCTAATATGTTACCTCACACACAGGCTTGGCCCCACTAAACATAAATGCTTTCAATAATTTGCTTCTGTTGTTTTCTGAAAACACATTTGGTCAGATAAAAGCATCATGATATATAATTTCTTTGGACCTGAGCATTTCTTTTCTTTTCTTTCTTTCTTTTTTTTTTTTAACATAACAATTTTTTTAAAAACTATTTATTTACCCTATCTACATGAGTACACTGTTGGTCTCTTCAGACACACCAGAAGAGGGCATTGGATCCCACCACAGATGGTTGTGAGCCACCATGTGGCTGCCGGGAATTGAACTCAGGACCTCCAGAAGAGCAGTCAGTGCTCCTAACCTCTGAGCCATCTCTCCAGCCCTCATATAACAAATATTAAGATAAGCCTTTGTCTAGTAACTTTGTCTCTTTTTCTTGTAAGTATGTTGGGCTGATGTAGTTCCCTTGAACCATCTCTACCTTCACCCATGGTATACTAAAGGCAGTCTATTGGATCTTTATACATTTGTAGGTGATGAGACAGTGGTTTGCGTTGGATCATTACACTTTCCATAGCTGAGCCCAGTTTACTAGCTGGTCTCCACTTTTAAATTGAAGTTGGGATTTTCTGCATTAGGTCCCTTATGCTGCCTGTTTGTCTGCAGATCTGTGAGTGGTGGAAGAGACTTTCTTTGGTTTAGACTCATTGGCGTGTTAATATTTAAAATAATAGTCGAAGGTTAAAAATAGTCCAACCATGCTTAAGAAATGACTTTTTTCATGTTGTCCCAAATGTCAGCCTTACAGAGTCAAATTCTTCAGAAAGCTTACCCAAAGGACACCATTTAAACTTTGTCACCATTTATCTGCCTAAGTGTGAAAGAACAAACTAACCTTTGGTGGGTTACAGATCTTTGATGCTGTATAAAGCATGCCTTTTATCTAAGTTGTTTTTAAGTTGAAGGAACGCTTGGTATTGATAGGGTTGGGGAACCTTTCTGGGTTGTGATTTTTGGCTGATTTCTTCAAATCAAATGTTTGTAGTTGCAGTATGTAAGATTGTGAAGAGCTATATATTTGAAAATGTGTCTCTATTCAGATCTTGAATAGTCTGCTAGACATCAGGTCTATTTAAATTTGGCTTTGAACTGTGTTAACATGATGAATAATGATTGACATAAATGTAGTATATTATTTTTATAAGTAGTGGTTTGAGAATGTGGTAATTTTAGCATTTTTAAGATGCTGATCTCTGAAGCATGTTATTTTTGTAGTCAACTGGCAGCGTTGAATGTTTTATCTAGTCAACTATAGGTTCTCAGTTCATAATTAGAATGCCTGAGTAGCCCATATTCTGATTTGAGGAGGAGTTATTAGCACAAGTCAGCATTTTTGTATGGGATTCTTATTAAGAAATGTAAGGGGGGGGCTGGTGAGATGGCTCAGTGGGTAAGAGCACCCGACTGCTCTTCCGAAGGTCAGGAGTTCAAATCCCAGCAACCACATGGTGGCTCACAACCATCCGTAACGAGATCTGACTCCCTCTTCTGGAATGTCTGAGGACAGCTACAGTGTACTTACAATAAATAAATAAATAAATCGTTAAAAAAAAAAAAAAAAAAAAAAAAAAAAAAAAAAAAAAAAAAGAAATGTAAGGGGGGGCCCTTGTGGAGTATAAAGGATGCTGTCTTTGATGGCTGGCTCAGAATTAATAAACTGTATGCATTCACTCATTTTGAGCACTTTGGCTCATCTTCATTATGCAGTCCTCCTGGGGTTCCTAAACGCAGACTGTGTTGAGAAGAACTCGGTAGCTTTCAGTGGGAAGGGTAGTAGGCTCAAGAAACAAGAGATGACGATGATTTATTAACTGCTGTTGAAAACTGCACTAACAGAAAAAGTGAATAAAATTATGATTTATTAGGTATTCCATGAGTAATAAGATGAGGTCAGTACAGGTTAGAATTACTTGTCTTCATCTTAATTTAAAAATACAGAATTTCTGCGGCATAGGCTCTTCATGGTCATTAATATGTTCTAGAACTACATGCTGAGAAATGGAGAAAATCCCTTACTCTGCCAAATGACAGCCAGAGTCTCCAACTCTGTGCCTTGCCCGAAATAGGATCCATCAAATACTTGTTAAATGCACATATGTTTTTAACCACACAGAATATCAAGTAATCACCCACGGTCTCCTGGGCTGACAGCCATTGTTCTATTGAAGCGGGCTTGAGTTTTGTTGTCTTTTGTTTTCTCAGCCAAAAGTCATAAGACTCATATCTAGCGAAGAGAGTAATGAATATAGAAAATGACCTTTTCCAGTTTTAAAGCCGTTTCTCAGGATGATTTATACAATGAAAACTGTATTTGTTTTATTATGTGCTTGTAAACTGGCTGTGAAAGCCGTTCATTAAAAAAAAAAAAAATCCTTTGAGCAAATGTAACCTCACAGGACTGAATGTAAATGACTGTGGGTTCTGCTAAAGGTCAGCACTCTCTTAGAGTAAAAAAGTTACAGTCTCTTGAAAAGTCACTCTGCCTTCTGTTTTACACCCAACACTTTGGGTTTTTTTTAGGTGTGTAGTTCTTAAAGACTCCCCAGTCATTTCTGGTCATTATCTCCTAGGGTACTGACTATATTTAGTAAGGGCTGTCATTTTCCGTGTATTTTGATTTTATACACAGTACATCTAATTAAAATTTTCTTTTCCATTCCTATGAAAGTTTTTGAGACAAGTGTATTTTAATAAGCAGTTCTCACAGTATCACAGTGTGATTAAAAATGAAAAAAAAAAAAAAGCTATAGGTGAAGTGTTTTTTTTCTTCCCCATCAGAGAAATCAGAATTTCATCAGTGTGTTCTTCCTGTAAGAAAAGTGGATAGAAAAGGAGCTGTGGTGTTCTTCTTCCCAGGTTAATATTGTATCTCCTAAAAATGCTGCCTCATTCTAACAAATGCGTGGCAGAGCTCTGAGGAGGGCGCACATTTACAGGTGGTCTCCTTCTTAATCTATTCTGCAAATTCATCTCTGTGAAATCTCTCCCGTTGCTCCACTAAGGGTTCTAATAATTCTCCATTTCTCTTAAAGAAGTGATCCAAACTGACATATGTCAGCAGTCGCTGGAGAACGTGTGATGGCAGGGACGGATGACTGGGCTCTGTCGCCTGAGTTGCTTTTTCAGTGGGACGAGGTGGGTATTTTTAGCATGATCCCGGGATAATGCCAAGGCTACTGGTACAGTGACTTGAGTCTCAAAAACGTCATTGCAGCGTATTGCTCTCATTGCCTGGGTATCATGGTCACATTCACTTTTCCCCTCGTCAACACTAGGGAGGACTCTGCTTTCACTAAACTGATGTAGTCACTGTCTCCGGAACACACCTAAATTGGGGTTTTGCTTTATTCTGTTCCTCTTGTAAAAAGAGCATCTTCATACTTGCTCAGACTCTGCACTCTTAGGCAGCCCTTGCTCTGCTGTCTTTAATAAGGTCTTCTGTTTCCAAATCCCCGCTTCCTTTATTATTACTTGTATCTGCCGGTAACAATGTTACTACTCTATTGATCACCTTCCTATGGACTTAAGAACTGTTAAAATGGAGACACATTTTTCTTTCCAGGAGGTTCCTGGCCCAAAAGTGAACGACAGAAAGCAGTTCATCATAAATGTAGCCAAAATGAGGAACAACTTAAGTACAGGGACAAAAATCTTTCCAACCTAGGCTGTATGCCAAAGTCAATCCCCCTGCCCCCCCCCATAGTCTTCCTTTCCCACACCTGTGAAATGAGGCTAATGAGTCTCTCTTACAGAAGGGTTACAAGCCTTAAAATAGAAAAACTGTATGATTCTCTCAGCGTGGTGCTTGGCAAGTGATATTATTTAATAAACAGCATTTATTTGTTAGCAACTAGAAATTGGTGGGAGTAATGAATGTGAACGTCCATTGAGAAAGATATTTAGAACCCACAATTATGGCTCACACCTGTAATCCTAGCACATTCCAGGAGGCTAAGATAGGCCAACTGTTGGGAGTTTGAGGGCAGCCTGGACTGCAAAGTGATACCTTGTTTCAACATGTGTGCGCTCACACACACACACACACACACACACACACACACAGGTTAGCTTATTTTTAATATGCTTTCAGTTCAAAGGCCAGGCACGTCTAAGCCTCCTACAGCTAACATGCCCTTACCTTCACTCCCAGCTCAATGCCCCTACATCTGACCTCAGCTTAGTTGCTCAGTTACCTTTAGTCCTACGTAAACACCTCTAAATCTGCCCTCAACTTAGTTGCATTTCTAATCTCCTGCCTGCTACCCCATGCCCTGTTGGGGAAGCTACCAATGCTCATTCAACCGGAAATCTCACATGACTGATAGCTCTCTCTCCCTTGGAAGCATGGCGGATCTCCTTTCCTCCTCCTGTGTCTCCTGTCCTGCCTGCAGGAACCTGGAAGTCCTACCTCTTCCACCCAGCCATTGGCCACTAA
Organism: Mus musculus; assembly: GCF_000001635.26. NCBI lineage: Eukaryota > Metazoa > Chordata > Mammalia > Rodentia > Muridae > Mus > Mus musculus. The sequence goes on along the minus strand of NC_000076.6, from coordinate 54,061,745 downwards.
CATCTTTATTGCTCGATCAAGAACCAGTTGGGGAACAGGATCTTCACTACCCCTTACACACACACACACACACACACACACACACACATCCATAAACACATGCACACACACAGACACATGCACACACACAGTCAGACATATAGACACATGCACATATCCATACACGCATAGACAAGCACATGTACACACACGCATAGACAAGCACATGCACACACATACAAGTACACACATACATTGACACACATATACATGTATACACATATAAGCACAGGTGCACACACATAGACACATGGACATACACATGCACAAGTACACACACATAGACACATGGACATACACATGTACACACAGACACACATAGACACACACATACCCCCCCACACACACAGAGTACACACACACATTTACATACACGTACATACACAGACACATGCACACACTCACATACATATACACATAGACTCATGCACACACACATACACAAACACACGTACATTGCCAAGCACATGTACACACATACAGAAGTACACACACACATATCGACATGCACATACACAGACACATGCACACACTCACATACATATACACATAGGTACACACATACACAGACACACACCCCTATTTAGTAAGTAAGTTGAAAGCAGGAAGCTATTTACAGGATATAAATGCAGGCTTTTGCTACAGTGTTACTGTTGTCAGAAATCTTGGATTTTTCCCTTCCCACTTTTACTTTAGTTGCCCTTGCTCAAACCCTTGCTTGCCATGGCAAGAAGAAGGCACCGCTTGCCTTGCTTTAGTCGCTGTTCTACAGAAATGATGTTCATCCTCAGGGAAACCACAGAGGATGCTAAACTGAACAGTTTTCATTCGTTCATCAGGGTTGAGTCAACTCTGGCTCCTTGGGCTGGTGTTCATATCTGGAGGAGAAGGCTGGGAGAAGGGTGAATCTGGATGAGACTGGATGAGCAGCGCTGGAAGAAATATTTTGTGAACTGAAACGCTGAGAGTGTTTCAGCTATGTGCATAAATTTAGCTCACTAATTAGGTCTGTGTGCTTTCAGTTTAGGGCGTATCTACAACCTTCATGATAACACATGTTGGTTATTAGTGTGGCTACAGCTTCAGCCACGTTGGCAGCAGAGGTTTCTCATACATTTCAAATGGGAATTGAAGAGTGAAATGTAATCCTGCATTGATCATTTGCTTAACTTTAATCTGCTCACAATTGACCTTGTAGTTTGTGCCCAACAGACTGGATTTAAAAACAGGGCATCAACTAATACTCTCAAAGATTACTTCTTAGCATTATACTCTTATTAAAGACTTTCTGAAGAGCACTAAACTTCTTTTCATCGTGACATAGGAAGGAACATATACGTGTTCTTCAGACTCACTCTAAAATAGCAGAGCTTTTGAACCTGTGGCATCATTTTTTTTTATTTTTAAAACTATTTCATATGAAAACTCCAAGCAGAAAATTTTTAAATATTAAAATTGACACAAGAAATTAAAAGGTCTTCTTTGCTGGTGATGACTGTATTTGCTCTAGTCTTTTCATAAATGTATATATGATCCCTCCACCCTGAATGAATATTTTTGCAGGCTTAGAGTTTTGAATGTCTCTGCTCAGGAGTAAGGGGAAGAATAAAAGCTGAAGTGAAAGTATCTCTCAAAGTTCCCTGTCCTTTGATAGTGCTGGGTTTCTTAAGGAGACAGTGTTGAATCTGCGATGCAGCCTAGTAAAATTAAATGAGAGATGATGGTTTGGAAAGGCTCACACAGGGGAGGAGCAGCGCTGTGCCGTCTTTCCCTTCATGCTTCTCTAAAAGCAGTGTACAAAGATGTCCTTGCTTACACGACTGAAAATCTGCGACTTCACTTCTGTGGTTAGAGTTCTCCACCCACCTGCGATATGGAGAATTACACTATAGGCTTCCCAAGGAAAATCTTAGAGTCTGAGGTTCATAAGGATTTCTTTAAGGACTGGCAATGAACTTTCCAAACTGGCATACCAGGGATTGGTTTAAGTTAACAAGCTGAAGGCTCTCCATTAGGGGAGCCACTCTGGATGGTTGTATTCCTTAAAAGTTTTCACTGGATCTCCTGCTTTTTACAGATGTAAAGAGATTAAGGGTTTTACGGCCAAATATGGGACAAATGGTCAGATATTAGTTTTTGTTTTACCCATCACATTTTTCCCAGGCTGTTCATCGCCTCCCATCCTTCTGCAAACCTCTTAGAGAGAGGAGACACAATGGCTGGCTGGAACGTCTGTGCCAGAAGAGGCAGGGATGAGATTAGGCACTTCACCCTGTCAGACCTCTAGTCCCCTTAACAATGAAGGCCCAGCCCCAGTTCTCAGCAGCAGACAAGCAGTGCTTCCCTTCCAGGAAGCCAGAGAGGGGAATTCCTGACATGAGATTTGTACAAAGACAGATCACCATTCCCTTGACCTGCAGGGCACTCGTGGTGCTTTAGAATTCCAGAGGGAGTAAAGCTGTCAAGGTACATGATTGGTTAGCATAGCTGTCAGCCTTTCCCATGGACTTGCTCGAAGGCCATTTCAGGAAGCAGTGCCTTTGATTGATTCCAGGTCTGATGCATCACCATACTGTGTGTGGTATTTCCCAAAACACTGGGGGATTTGGGCAGATGGAATGCTCACAGGCTGGGTGAGGCAGGAAAACAAACCTGTCAGGTAGGGAAGGCTCTTGTGTCTACCTTCGGGGAAGCCTATGTCCTGCACTCCATTCTGAAGTATTTCACAAATCCTTGGGGACACCGAGTACACTAGAGTATCTATGTGTGTTTCCTGCATTCTAAAATTTCCTCATTGTTATATAACAGGAATCCAAGTTTGATTGATTGATTGATTGATGATTGATTTTTGAGATAAGGTTTCACATAGTCCAGGCTGACCTCACAATTAGTATTTAGCCAAAGATAAGCCTGAATTTCTGGTGCTCCCTCCTGCTTCCATTTCCCAAGACCTATCATTCTGGTATGTGCTACCACACCCGATTTGCTCCATGCTGGGGTTTGAACCAAAGGTTTTGTTCATGTTGGGCCTGCACTCCACCAACTGAGCTACACTCCTCCCTCTACACAGTCCTCTCTTTTAAACTTTATTTTAATTTGAAGTAGAATTGTGTCACTTTCTCTCCTCCCTGTCCTTCCACTACCCTCTTTTGGCTACTTCCCTTAAGCGGGTAGAATGGGGGTGCTGTTCTGGTTTTCTTAACTGGTATTCTGTGTAGTATGATCTATATATAGTTAAACACTTAGTGTGTAGATGCTAAATCTCATCTTTGCACAGATTTGTTTCCTTTATTTTGTGTCTGAGAAGGGAGAGGGGAGGTCAGACATGGAGGGATAGCACTCTCTCCAGTCACACTTAAATTACAAAAGCAAAACCTATGTTAAGCATCTCTGGAGCGTAACAGCTTGCTCAACCTTAAAAGTGTGAATATATACATATATACACATATATACACACATATATACACATATAATCGAGGATAAAATATGCATAATATATTATGGATATGTAATATGTAGGATATGTAACATGCAATATTGCATATATCACATATATTGCATATATAACATGTAATATATATTACACATACACAATATGCATAATACATATGATGTGTTATATACAATCAATATTATTACATACTATAGGTGAATATATATGTGTAAAAAGTATTATATATATTATACCTTAATGATATGTTTCTAGTGTGTGTTTCTTTGGGTTCCATCCCTAGTACTTGTAGAGAAGCCACAGCAAAGACCATGTTTGATTCCTCTTAAGAGACGTGCACAGACATTACAGCACTTTTCAAAATGTGTATAATAAGCAATATAGTAATTATTGTGCTCAATTCTTTTTGTTTGTATGTTTAATAAGTCAGACTAGGAATCACTGCCATTACTCCTACACACATTGAGGATTAGCACTTCACATAAGCCACTCAAAGGCATATGGGAGTCTGTAGTAAACAAGAGAGATGCAACCACTGGCACAGTACCTTACACACACACACACACACACACACACACACACACACACACACACACACACACATATATATATATATGTATATATATATATATATAATTATGCCTAAATGATATGTATATGCATAGTAAATACATGGCATATGTATATGCACAGTTAGTAAATACATACAGTTTAACTCTGAAGGAGCGAAGAATTATTAGGCAATGACTGTGTCCCATTTGTAGAGTATTTATGGAGATACCATGCTAACATTATTGAATTTCTTGTTTAATTCTTGGAAAGTTCTGTGAGTTTTGTATTATGTTCCTCTTTTTTTTTTATTACGTATTTTCCTCAATTACATTTCCAATGCTATCCCAAAAGCCCCCCCCCCCACCTCCCCTACCCACCCATTCCCATTTTTTGGCCCTGGCGTTCCCCTGTAAAGTTTGCCTGTCCAATGGGCCTCTCTTCCCAGTGATGGCCGACTAGGTCATCTTTTGATACATATGCAGCTAGAGTCAAGAGCTCCGGGGTACTGGTTAGTTCATAATGTTGCACCTACAGGGTTGCATATCTCTTTAGCTCCTTGGATACTTTCTCTAGCTCCTCCATTGGGGGCCCTGTGATCCATCCAATAGCTGTCTGTGAGCATCCACTTCTGTGTTTGCTAGGCCCCGGCCTAGTCTCACAAGAGACAGCTATATCACGGTCCTTGCAACAAACGCTTGCTAGTGTATGCAATGGTGTCATCGTTTGGAGGCTAATTATGGGATGGATCCCTGGATATGGCAGTCTCTAGATGGTCCATTCTTTTGTCTCAGCTCCAAACTTTGTCTCTGTAACTCCTTCCATGGGTGATTGTTTCCAATTCTAAGAAGGGGCAAAGTATCCACACTTTGGTCTTCGTTCTTCTTCAGTTTCATGTGTTTTGCAAATTGTACCTTATATCTCGCTATACTAAGTTTCTGGGCTAATATCCACTTATCAGTGAGTACATATCATTTGAGTTCTTTTGTGATTGTGTTACCTCACTCAGGATGATGCCCTCCAGGTCCAGGAATTAGAGCAGTCAAGCAAGTTGCTCATGGTTGTGTAACTCCTATATGCATCATTGTATATTTCTCTGGCTCTTACACCCATCCTTTTGCCTTAAGCTCTGATGTCTGTTGACTCCTCCTCAGTACCATGACTGGGCATTCTCTCCAGGGTCTTGTGTCACAGCCACAGCTCTGTTTGAGAGTGGAGTCAGACTTGGAGAGATGATATCCCGCACTTTAATTACAAAGGGAATCCTATGTTAACATTGTCTGGAAAAGCCTCTCTTAAAAATAATAGCGTGTTCAACATCAATCATGTTTATTGGTATGAATACTTATCTATGTTTGCGCATATATATTAATGTTATATATACACACAGTAAATACATGCATATAATTATTTAAAGTAATGCTTTAAACATTAAAGAAGTTAGGCACTCTGGAAAGTTACCTACATCAAAAGGCAGAGAAGACAATAGAGACTGGAAGAAACAAAATGGGAAACTATGATTCTTAAACTTTGTAGCTATCAAAGTTTTAACTAGGAGAATTGGTCTACAAAGTATGAGCATGTTAACCGAGTGTTCAAAGTTTAAATTCATGATGAGGTCTATTACCCAGCACCTCTAAAACAAATCTATAAATTCAAGTGATAATGTTATTGGCTTGGTGATGAAGTTTTGGATACAGAAGGTGGGCTGTCGCTTAGTGTGTGTTGCTTTGAGTTCCATCCCCAGTACTTGTAGAGAAGCAACAGCAAAGAGCATGTTTGATTCTTCTTAAGAGATATGCACAGACATTGCAGCTCTTTTCAAAATGTGTATAATAAGCAATATAGTAATTATTGTGCTCAGTTCTTTTTGTTTGTGTGTTTAATAAGTCAGACTAGGAATCACTGCCAATACTCATGTATACCTGTTGAGAATTACCCCTTTGCAAGAGCCACTCAAAGGCACTTGGGAGTCTTTAGTAAGCAAGAGAGATGCAGCCACTGCCACCATGGGATACAGAGGGTACAGAGCAGAAAGGCAGTGTAGGAAGTTCTGTGGTGGGGCAGGTAACAATGCCTGAGAACCTGTAATAAGGAGAGGGGAGTGAGATTTGAGGCCACTCTAGAAGGCCATGGAGTTTGCTTCCTCAGTGCGTGGCAGGGAAGGAAGAGTGTGCTACGATCAGAGATGGTGCTATGACAGGGTCAAAGCAGTTGAAAGGTTATCAACAGGTGTTCCAACTTCATCCTAAGATCATTGTGAGCTCTGAGAGTGTTTTAAGGTGAGGATATCATGTCAAATTAACATTTCCCCATAAGACCTATCGTCAAGGACATGATCAGAGACTTGGCAGTGGTACATATGAATGTAGTGCTATGTAACTGGGTGCTGGAGACTGAGAAAGTAACGTATCTTTGGAATGCTTTTTTTTAGAAAATAGAATGTGTAGAACTTTGTGAGCACTAAAGTAAGAAGATGAGGGGAGGAATAGGGAAGGGAACTATTGCAGGTTCTTTTTGTGAGCATGGCATTAGCATGATGATCAGGATCACAGGTGAAGGAAATGTGTGTGTGCGTGTGTATGTGTGTGTGTATGTGTGTATGTGTATGTGTGTGTGTGTGTGTGTGTGTGTGTATGTGTATGTGTGTGTGTGTGTGTGTGTGTGTGTGTGTGTGTGTGTGTAGACATGTGATCAACATGGTTTGGGGGATGCTTCAGGCAGGTGAAAGATACCAAATGGAAAAAAATATCTCTAAAGTGAAATATACAGTACTGGAAGGGTTTAACTCAAGGCTGCAAACGTTGTGATCATTAAATCCTGAAAGCAAAAAAGAATTATAAGGGCATTGTCCTATTGAAAGTGGCAAGAAGCCCGAAGAACAAATTGTAAGGGATATGCAAAGAAAGAGGTGACAGAGAATGTAAAAGAGATGCAAAAATAAAACAGGCAGAGCGTGGCACCCTGGACCATTGTTTGACATTTAATATTTTACAGAAGTGAGATTCAGCTGTGTCTAATGCTTCTGAGAGGGAAGAGAAGGGCTGAGAATTGTCCTTTGGATTTGGTAATAGAGTAAACGGGAGCAGATTCAGTGGAGCATTTGGGCAGAGGGAGTGCTTGCAGTAGAACTAATGACATTGAGAGAAACCTGAAGGTCACCATAGATGGAGCAGGGAAGTGAGGTGATCTCTGCGATATGATGGAGACAAAGGCAAGGTGGACATTTATTGAACTGGCAGGCAGAGAAGTGACCTTATTAGTCACTTCTCTAGTGCTGTGAAAAACACCATGACCATAAGCAACCTGGAGACGGGATTATGTCATTTTCCAGCCTGCAGTCCACCACAAAAGGAAGTCAGGGCAAGAACCAGGGTGGAAACTCCGTGATGGAAACTGAAGAATTACATACTTCCAACATATAACAGGAGTGTAGATTCTCTATCATTAGATATTGAAGGTACATCATTTTGTCTTTGAATTTTACAAAAGGTTACGATTAAGAGATTGCCCTGAGTCTCGGAAGAGACTTTGAACTTTTAAATTGTGTTGAGACTGTGAAATACTTAGGAGGACTTTTGAAGTTGGGCTAAATGCATTTTGTATTGTTATTGAGCTGCGGGGGTCAGGGAGTAGAATGTGTTGGTTCAAATGCCTATTATCTTGGGCATTTGAACACTTAGTCTCCAGTTGGTGACACTGTTTGTGGAGGTTTAGGAGGCTCAGCCTTGCTTGGAGGGTGTCACTGGGTGGACTTTAGAGAAAAGTCTCACCTACTTCCACTTTCTCCCTGCATTCTGCTGGTGATTGCAATGCGAGCTCTTGCCTTCCTGCTACTGCTTACTGCCATGCTTTTCTGTCATCATGGACTCTTACCCCCCGACCCCCAAAGTGAAAATATGCCCATCCTTAAGTTACTTTTGGCAGTTGTGTTTTATTATAACAGCAGCAAAGTAACCGATACAGCCACTCTTCCCACTGTGAAGAAGACAGCAGGTCAAGTTAGGCTGAAGGTTCTCCCAGGCATCTGAAACAGAAGGAAGGCACATAGTCCCCAGGGACTTTTAGATAACCTAAGGAAAGGGACTGTTTGTTTGCAAAAAACATATCCATTCAGCACAGGTAATGAAAGAGGGACAATGATGTATGGCATAAGAAAAAGAATTGCTGCCTCACAAGTTCACGCTAAAAAGGACAACAAGAACTCATAGGGCCTGCCTAGAACTACGAATCTAGAATACATCATGACATGAGGTCACCGTTTTGCTTCTCTGGAGTATTTGGTCTTTTGTGTTTGAATACAACTGCTTTAGTGCTCCCTGTACGAGCAAGTTCTCTATGAACACATCTCAGAGTTTGTATGAGCAATGAGTTTGAGCATTGTGTTTCTAACAAGCATCTCCAAGACCCAATTCAAAATTCCTAGAATGGAAAGTTCGGGTTCAGCTTTCCTTAAATGTCTAATCAGGTGCGCTAAGAGCTGGAGCAATGATTGCTTGTACTGGTAGGTGTAGCTGGGGTATAGCCTCCTGAGCACTGAAGTGTACAGAGTTCACCAAATACCCACGCTGTATCTAGAGGTCCGCTTTGTTATGTGTATTGTACTGGAAATGGTTCCGGTGGGAGTCACCTTGGCTGGGGTTCTGTACTATATGCAGTACAGAACGTCCTGAAATGGATGATTGATTAGCATTAACATCTTTATATTATCTCATTAATGGTAATACACATGAGCCTGATCAAATACCAGCTCATGAACCAAAATTATCCCTTTTTTTTTTTTTTTTTTTTTTTTTGCTGTGATAAATACCATGTCCAAAAACAATTTGGGGGAGAAATGGGTTTGTTTGAGATTATAACTTGTAGTCTGTTATTGATGGAAATGAGGCAGGAACTTAAGGCAGGAACCATGGAGGAAAGCTGATTACTGTCTTTGCTCCCAGGCTCATGTTCAGATATCTTATATAACCCAGGTACACCTCCCTTACTGTCCACAGTGGCATGTGACCTCCGACATCTGTTAACAGTACAGCACTTTCTCCCTCAGACACGTCCACAGGCCATTCTGACAGACACATTTCCTCATTGGAAGTTCCCTCTTGACAGTGTGTGGACAACCTAGATACTAGACATTACACATGATCACCCTAACATACTGCTGTTTCATAATGGGAAGAGTCTGAACGTTAATGGTGGCCAGTTAATGAGGACGTGTGCAGTTATGCGTGAGCCCCCACAGGCCCATTTATTCCAACTTACAAACTAATCGTGTCTTATCGTTCATCTTTTGAAACCCAACCCAGTCTGTCAGGATTCTATTTAAATCTTATCAGCTTTGCGTGCTTTCACCTGGGCATTTTCCTTACCAGCAGGAATTATTTTCTCTCTATTTTTTAAATGATTCTTTGTTTAAATGCTTCTGTATATTTTTTTCTTGGCATTCTTAGTATTCAAGGCAGCACATGCACAGGCAGTGAGATGCAAAGCTTATACTTGGTCCTGTCTCTTATTAGCACTTCATGATGCTACCGAACCTGAGCGTCTCATCTGTAAAGCCATACATACTAATACCCGTCTCGGGAAATAGATTAAGAGTTTGAAAGACCAAGTATCCAAGCCCCCGTCTGCCATGATGACTACCTACATGGAATAGCAGTTGACAAATCAATTATCCTCTTCCTTGTCTTGAGCGTGTTGTGTGGTGTGGGTATTCTGTCACTGTGGCAACAAATCAGGGAAACTATGCTGGCTTTAAGCAGTATGAATTGCTGCTCGGAGTTCGCTGCAATAGGACTGGCTTGTTTGCTTTCACTACACCAGTTCTCATAAGGCTCAAGGCAAAAAGACATCTGACCTGGCTTCTCAATCGGAAATTAGGGAAGCGACTCTGCTTAAAAGCATATTTGAGCTTGTTTTATGTGTGTTGGGAGCAACTAAAGTGATTTAAAACTTTGTATGGACAGCACAATTGTTATTAACTGCAGTCATCATTGTGCATTTTAAACCCCTTAAATATAATGGGATGCTTTATACATTTCTGTAACCAGGGTCTGTGTCACATCGGCATGCATTTTCCAAACGAGTAGGCCGTGCAGACATGAGCATCCCCTTCCATTTTCAAACCTCAGCATCCCATGGAGTCCAGCCTCAGCTTAGTGGTGACTTTCCCTTCTGCATCCCTTGACCCCTGCTGAAGCGTGCTCTCAGTTTTGAAGGGCTTCTGTGATTAGTTTAAGCTTACCAGCATACTCCAGGATAATCTCTTTATGTTCAGGTCAGCTTAATTATCCACAAAGAAGTTTGCTCTCCTTGCCAGCTCCCTTATGCCTTGTGAAGTACCCGACAAGTCTAGGGATTACAGTGTCATCAAGGGCCACTCATTGTGGTTACCTTGTCTAAGTACTTATATAAAGTCAGGCTCAGTGCCCTGCGTACACATAGCCCCTCAGCAGCATTGGTGACTGACTTTGTAGCCTATACCTGTGATTTATGCTCACCCCAAATAAGCTATTACCCAAGAGGTGTTTTGTGAGTTTAGTTATAGGGATGAGAGACCCAAATCAAAATAGCTCACTTTGAAGAAGTCCCTTTCTATTGCCAACAGACACTACTGTGTATACCAGGAAGGAAAACAATGAGAGTGTCCACAGATAGAGAAGATGAGCAGAGAGGGAATAGCTTGTGACCTCTTCAGACTGTCAGGAAGCCTTTCTAAGTGATTATGATAAAATACCTTGTTTTACTCATGTTCTTCATATTTTACAAATTAGTTTTCTTAACTTAATAGGGCTATGAAGGTGCCAGAACTGAACATTACTTCTGATCTGTGGTTCTTTTCATGTCTAGTAGGTAGTGTAAAAGTTAGGAGCATAAATTCCAGAGTAGGACTCCTTGAACTTGGTTTCCTGTCCGCCATGTATGTATCTGATAACCTGCTTTCTTGTCTGTAAAACAGAATAAAATATAGACCTTGTTTTATCCAGCTATTGTAAAGGATGAATTATGTGTGTATACACATGGTACTTAGCAGTGCTTAGAAATTTAGCTGGTGCTATATATTGGGGGTAATTATTAGAGTTGAACAATTTGCTTTGTCTTTCAACAAGGCCAATTTTGACCCCCAGATTACATATGACAACAAGGCCAATTTTGACCCCCCAGATTACATTTGACAATGCCTATACATAACAGTTATCCACATGATGGGTTGGGATATGGACATCTACTGTGTAGAGGCCAGGAAGGCTGCTAATTAAATCATGTGAAATTACATAAGCCTTCTGTTCACCCTACCACTGAATACACACAAACAAAACAAAACAAAATGACCCAAGCCAAATCAAATGTCAGTAACTGCGAGATTGAGAAATCTTGTTATAAACTAGCAGATTGTTATTATGCTTTTAGTTATTAAGAGTACATTGAAAATAATATGTTTAGGTATCATGAGTGATTTTGAACAGTGAGGATATTCACACCTAAAGTCACAAAGCATCAAGTCCTATGATCAATATTAAAAGGTGGAAAAAAACCCTTTTTTATTTCATAGATAAGAGAACAATTTCCTCTGTGTAGCTAATTTTATATGTAACACTGATAGCATAGACAAGAGTATATTTCATCTCTTGAATATAGGGGTTAGAATACTCTGCTCCTGAGAAACATTGAGTGGAGTGTATGCTTTTATTAATTTCATAATCTTCCAGTGAGCTTTTCTTTGAGGATCGTAAGGAAGAAAATGGTTTGGATTTGAGAACTCACTGTTACTCTGTGCTTTGTGCTATAGTCAAGGTGACTATCATAGCTAGCAGGATGGTAACGTAGAGCTTAGGGTGTAGTACATGATTTACAAGGCTGGGAGCATTTTGCCAACTTCATTTCTACTTTTTAAATATTGCATAAGGCTTGTGTTTGCTGTCTTCATGCCCCCTTATACCACAGGCTTATCTACCCTACCGAGTTGGAGCCATCTTGGGCTGTGTCCTTTTTCCACTCATCACATCTCTCACCATCTTCCTGACCTGCTCCCTTGACCTATCACCTCCACCTCAGGTTCACATGGTTGTGCTACTCCACAATCTCCAGCCCACTCATCCATTCCTGTGCTCATAGCTTTGCCCTCAAGATGACTGGTCAGTTACTCATCAACACCTGCCATGCCATAGGGCACAGAGAGCTGGTTCAGGCATGTCCGTTCTGCCACCCATGAATTGCACAGCTTTTGGAGGTCCTTATCCAATTGTGAAGTTCTAGAGTGTTCATTTGTAAAATGTAATCACCTTGTTGTATTGCAGTGTAAAAGGTTGGGTATACCTGATGGACCCAGTGTCTGAAGTGGGTGGCTAAAAACCTAGCACATATTATCTTCCATCCTGTCCACTTGAGGAAACTAAGAACCATGAGACACACACACACACAATGGTAACTTGCACTTCAATATAGTGACGGATTCAAAAGAAGCCTCCTGTGCTAAGCATCAGGTGACCAGACATGCCCAACTGCTCTATAATGGTATTTGTAAACTGTCAACATAATATATACGTTTGTGGTTATAAAAGGACCTTTGTATTATGATATTTAGCACATTCTTGGCTTACATAAATATCTTCAGAAGGAAAGTGTTGTGCCAGTTCAGAGGATCAACATGCGGTGCTTTGTGGAATATTATTCACAATTTTGAGTCTAGATCATAAAAGATAATAGGCCATGCACTTAATTTTAAAAGAATAAAACATTTTTTTTTTGATTTCAGAAAATTTCTATTATATTGCACAAAAGCAGGGTTAGCTGAAGAACACACGCATACTGACATTTTGTAACATGTTCCTTGTTAAAGGTCTCTAGTGTGGTTCTGCGACACTCCAAATTGAAGATAAAGTGATAACTACTTCCTCAGAGACTGTGTGATCAAGGAGGTTCAGGTATAAATAAATGTACTGAGCATCTTCCAAGGATCTGTGCCAAGTCTAGCTTGTTGCCCGGGATCTCAGGCTATTAGGATGGAGAGCTTCTGTCAGTGGCTACCTTGCCACACACTCAGCTGCAAGCAGTGCACCACCGATGTGGCCGCACAGAACCTGAAAACTAGTCAAGGCCTTCCCGCAGTTTGCTCTCTAATCTTAATTCACTATGTCATCATTCAGCACCTTTATGAAAATGCCTCACCTTCAACAGTGAACTTTAGGGGATCTACTTAAGTACCACCATCCAGAATTTGTTGGTCTGGGGAAAGAAAAACCTTCTGTTGCAATGAGGCAGCGTTAAGTATGTTCTGCTGCAGTAGTAACTTTTACAGGCAGGATGGTCTGGTGGCCAGCATCACAAACTCTGAGTAACTTCCCTCCCCTAAATGAATATGATGACATTCATCTTTGGCTACAGTGGCCTACAAAATAGAGACTGCAGTAGAAAGACAGCCCTATTATAAGAGGTTGCCGGTTACAAGTAGTTCTGAGATGAGACTTGAGATATGGGTTACAGCATTGACTATTCAGACCTAGCATGTAATCATGAGTGCATACTGAGTGTAACCCAATGCCGCCAGATGTTTCAAGTCAAGGAGCAGACAAGGGGAAGCACATCTGGACTTGCTGCACTTGGTAAATGCTAAGAGATCTGAGTCGCACAGCTGTGCACCACAGGCCCACAGCAAAGGAGCAAATGCCCAGTCTCTGTAGGAAGGGGTTTTGAAGACATGGCAGAATGAATGGTGTACCCTGGCATCCTGGTAGAGATGAGATCTGGCCTCAAATGGCAGGTGTTCAGGAGGGGCCACTCTGCCCCATCTCAGTCCCTTTGGAGATTTACTTTTTGCCTGGCGGATGAATGTGAGGTTTGTTTCTTTTTGTAAGAACATGTTCTACCAGCCTCTGCAGCTGGGGGGTGGGGTGGGGTGGGGTAGGGGTAGGGGGCAGGGAAGGCAGAGGGCCCTGTAACAAAACAGCAGCATGGCTCTGTGTGGATCTGTGGATCATGTATTCAACCCATAGGACTTTAGGACTTAGGGGACTTGTTAGTGACGCTCACAGGTGAGGAGTTAGTTACTGGGACAGTGACTTCAGCTGGGACCAAGGAAGAAGGTTGGGGGAACAGGGCCCTCATAGATTCTGACAGTTTCCTGGTAGAAAAAGTACTCAACTGCTACAAAGGAACATTTTAAACAAAGGTATTTTAAGTCCAAGTTGGATTTCCTAAGCCAAGGACAATGTTTTATATTCAGTGCTGGGAAGGGAGATTCTGTCGGCAGTAGAAGGTCATATTTCTCTGTTTGGAACAACAGTACTGCTTCCAGAAATGAAGGATATGGAATACAAATATCATTCAAACAATGAAAACGCAAAGTCTAAGAGTGTTGGTTTATATGGAAATCAGCAGTGTGACATTGAGAGTCTACTGGCCTTTTTTGAATAACACGTAGTGTGCTTAAAATAAAACTTTGGGGAGGAAGTTTTTTCCTTTCACATGAGTATAAAGGAGAGAAGTGTTGCACCTTTGAGAAAGAGAAATTGTAACTCTGATACCACATCCATAAAAATAGATAAAATTTAATATTTCAACTAACGCTATCAGTTTTACTAAGTAGAAGTATGGTGTTTTAAAAATGTTTATTGCATGTGTATGTATGTGGTGTGCTTGGATGAACATATGTGTGTTGACATGTATGTGTGTGTGTATGTGTGTTACATGTGTATATGCAGGTGCATGTGTAGGCGTGTATGCATGGTGTGTATGCCTGAGGTTGTCTCCAGGTGTCCTCAATTTTTCTTCCTCTTATGTATTCAGGTAGGGTTTTCCTGACTCAGTAGCTTCCAGTTGGATGAGTCTGGCTGGCCAGCTCTGGGTCTTCCCCATGCCCACCTCCCTTACTGAGAGCACGAGTAGGCGTCCATACCCACAGCAAACTCTTTGTGAACTGAGCCATCTCCCCAGTTCTGGAAATACTATTTAAAAACTCAACTTGTCTTCTTCCAAACCCAAAGCTATTTAACAAAGCGTGATGCAATAGGGGGTATTTCAGGGTTACTCTCAGTGAGGGTAGATTACAGTACACACAATTATTTAGTTATCATCCCCCAAATATCACATAGCCTGCATCTTTGATAACAGGATTTTCTTCAGTAATGTATTCCCTTTTTACCATGTATTTCCTTTTTTCAACAAGATAGAGGAAACTGCTAAACTTTTACTGAGTGAATCCAACTTCATATCCCTTCATTTAATCATGTGTTTCTCAAGCACCACACATACCTCATTTCAAACTTGATGATCCACCACAATTTGTTTGGCAAATCAGACTTCTTGTTGTTATGCAATTGAAATGTTACAAGTAGTTTTAGTCAACAAATAATGGCAGTGAAAATTTTCCTGTATTTCCAAATGGGAGTGCGGCATAAAGTTCAATTTGACCTGGCCACTGAAATTTTACAGAAATATAAAAGACTGATACTGAAACTTGATAGGAACAAGCAAGCCTTAATTTGAACTTGTGATGCTGGCACTGCGATTCCTCTGCCTTTGGGCATCTTTTTACTGGGTAGGAGCTGGGCAGCCAGTGTGATGGCACATCTAATCTACATCAGTCTGGTTCCAGGCAGAAGGGAAAAGGAAACAAAGCACCTGCAAGCCTTGGCAAATAGCCCAAGGCTAGAACTTCCAGCTCTAGAGAGGCTAAGAAGGAAATCTTAGCTTTTACAGCTCCTATTCCATTCAGGGAGTAAGCCATGGATAGGAGCCATTGGTGATCAAACCATACTTATTTGCAGTACTGTGTGTGTGTGTGTGTGTGTGTGTGTGTGTGTGTGTGTGCGCGCGTGCGCGCGCGCACATGTATGCATACACATTTTCCCCAATATATTATTGGTTTACATATTTGTAGAGTCTACTTGAACAGTAAAATAATTTGGCCTTCCCTGACAAATGTGGCATATTTTCTTTTCCTTAAATTTCTGGGAACTTTGTCTCATTTTAAAGCAGAGCAAAATTGGAAAGAGCTGCACTCAGAGCTAATACGAAGCAGTGCAGTCTATTTTAACAGGTCCCTGACTCTGGCATATATTTAATGCTGGGTACATTGCTGGGTACATGCCATCCAGCAGAAGTAAAATGAGGGATGATTTTCTCTTAAATAAGCTTTGTCATATATTAAAGCTCTAAGAGAATGCTTACAGTAATGCATTTTCAGGCTTGAAAAAAAACACTACAGTCACTCAGAGAATATCTCCTACAAACTTTAATCCCAAGAAATTACCATTTATAAGGTAAATATGACACAAGTGGATTAATTGTTAGTGCTTCTCTTAAAAAATGATATCATCCAAAATAATTTACCATTTTCAATAATCTCAGTAACAGCAGAAATCTTAAAATTAGTGAGGCTTTGAAAAATAACATATATGTGTATATATATATAACATTATTTTTAACATGGATTTAATAGGAAATCTGATGTCACTGACTTGGGATCAATTTTTAGACTAATATGTGGATTACAGTATCAGGCAATGTTTCTCTCTCTCTGTATCTCTGTCTCTATTTCTCTTTCTCTTTGTGTCTCTGCTTCTCTTCTTCTTTTCTTCTTCTTCTTCTTCTTCTTCTTCTTCTTCTTCTTCTTCTTCTTCTTCTTCTTCTTCTTCTTCTTCTTCTTCTCCTTCTCCTCCTTCTCCTCCTTCTCCTCCTTCTCCTCCTTCTCCTCCTTCTCCTTCTTCCTTCTTCTTCCTTCTTCTTCCTTCTTCTTCCTTCTTCTTCTTCTTCTTCTTCTTCTTCTTCTTCTTCTTCTTCTTCTTCTTCTTCTTCTTCTTCTTCTTCTTCTTCTTCTTCTTCTTCTTCTCCTCCTCCTCCTCCTCCTTCTTTCTCTCTCTCTCTCTCTCTCTCTCTCTCTCTCTCTCTCTCTCTCTCTCTCTCTGCCACAAAATGAAAATCTCAGGCAGCTATGTTGGTGATAAAATGTCACCTGTAAAAAATGAAGAATAAAGATTATGAAATAAGCAGGTAAGGTGTCCACATACAGATGCACAAATATTTTTCAAGAGAGTTTTTTTTTTTTTTTGCTGTTGAAGTCTGTGTAATGAGAGTTTTTCCTTTTTCAGTGTACCTGTTCTCACTTTCTTTTCCTTAATCCATCAATGGGTTTAAGGTTTCTCCATCCACAATGTCTTTGAAACCAAGAAGAACCAAAGCTGCTTCTACATTGCTTTGTTTCAGAAAATCTCTTAAATGTTACATTTCTTCCAGAATAACTAGAGTACCAAAAGCATAAGACAGTGTGTAACAGCATCATTCTGTCACATCATTTGGGAGGTCTGGCTCAGGACAGTGAACAAATTGCTGGTATAGGGATCATCAGAATTCAGAATTGACTTCCAAATGTGCTAGAGGTGTGGCCTGGACTCAGCCTGTTGATTTCCTTCCTTGATGTGTTGTGAAGGAATGAAGGAAGAGTGTTTCATGTGCTTCTGCAATGTCATGTTCAATACATGCTGGCCATGTTTATTGTAAAAGTAATATGGAAACCCCTTTGAGGTATGCTAGTTAAGGGTGTTATGTTTTAAAGTATTTATTACTACTCCATGACCATAATTTGGAATCAGAGATTCTAGTTATTTGTACTACATTTGGTAAGTGATTTTTTTAATACTTATTTTAATGCATTTTATTTTCTATTCAAATAATAATTTTTAAACTGTTAAGTGTAGTGTATAGATTACAATATGGATTCAAGGAAAATAAGAAATATTTTACTAATAATAAAGAGTTTGGAGAACAATTGTTTATCAAACTAAAATGCCCAAGCTTTCTAGAATATTTGACATTTTATAACCAGTCTATTTTAATATATTAGTTATAATTCATAATCCTTTGCTTCAGAGAATTCTGATTTCTTCTGTGAATCTGAAAAAGAAATGCTTGTGCCCCATGACTTTGCTCTTAATAACAACTTTTATTTTTGCCTAACAAAGCCAGGAAGCTACCAGGATATTTTTCAGTAAGCATCTAGGGTAAAATATGGTTGCTATAGACTGTGGAACTTAGTAGCTTAGTAGTTATTCAATACTAAAAATAAATGAGCCACCAGACCACTGAAGTAATCAAGCTTGTGTGATAAGTGAAACAAGCCATCCACAGATACTGACGATCACAAGGATGCTGTACTCTGGGCGGAGCAATACTCAAGGCAGTGGTGGATCTAGGGCTCCGGGAGCTGAAGAGATAACAGGCCCAGCAGAGAGGATCTTGGGTCAGTAGAAATACTTATATTTAGTAGTAAACACATGCTGTTGTACTTTTGTCAGAAGCCATAACATATTCACTGAAGGAATTCTAATGTAAGCCACAAACATTGGGAGCTGATGGTGTATAACTGTAGGTTCATCACTTGTAATGAATATACCTCTCTGTATGGGGTTGATCTTGCAGAGGTTGTATGCTTGTTGTAAGCGGGGCATTTGGGAGCTGTGTGCTTTTCTGGTTAGTATTGCTATGACCATAAAATTGTTCTAAAAAACCTCTTCATTTAGTTAAAACATAAAACATTGAGAAAAAGAAATAAAGAACACATGTACCCTTTTCTTCTTGATAGCAAAAGAGAAGACTTCAATTCTCTGGGGCTAACTGGGTCGTTCTTTTACAGTCAAGTTAACTGTAGGATTTAAAAAAAATAAATTTCAAGTTACTTTTCATTGGTCACTGTTTTTTACCACAAGTACTTTTATTGTTAATAACTTTTCTCAATATTAACAATGACCTCCTAGTATTTGTAAAATTTAGAAAAAGATTCTAAATGAACAAAAGTTTAGTCTCTGTGAATTTGACAAATCCACTAATTCTTTAGAATAATAAACCCACATATTTCTGTGTGTGTGTGTGTGTGTGTGTGTGTGTGTGTGTGTGTGTGTGTGTGTACCTGTACACAGGAACAGGAATATGGATATGAATGTCTTAGAAGTCTCAAGTACTCAGAATCAACCCAGGACCTTGCACATACCAAGCAAGAGCCCTACCATTGAGCAATATTCCTGACCTAAATATTTCAGTCTTGAAAAAATAAATTGTGTGTCACTGCTGGAAATAAAAACAAACAATTAACGTCTTAACGGTTGCACAATGGCATGCATGTTTGAATTGGCTGAGCATATATTTACATGTGTGTAACGGTACAAGGGCTTATGTGAGTGAAGTGTCCATGCAGCGGAGAACAGAGGTCCACACTGGGTGTCTTTTTAGACCACTCTTTCCCTTATCTTTTGAGACAGATTTTCTCACTTAGACCTGGTGCCCATTGATTGCTTTGGACTGGATGGTAAGCAAGCTCCTAAGATGTGCCTACCTTCCCACACCCCAGCCTCCACCCCCCATGCTAAGGTTCCAGATACCCGTGCTCTAAACCCAAGTCTTCACTCTTGCATGGCGAGCACCTCACTGACTAAGCCTCCTCTCCAACCCCTACGCTTACACTTGTATTACAGACTCAAGAACTAACAACCTAAACTATCCTGTGCTATGAAGATAGTGCATATGAAATAATTGATTTTAGATTTGTGAATTGAGAAGGAACACTGCGGGATGCCAGCAGAGGGTACCAATTTCTATGATTGATAAAAGAGAAGAGCTTCCCACAAGCCCTCCTAGGTCTTCGTTTAGGAAACAGATAAAGAAGCCCAGTTGGCACCCTGGCACACAAATGTACCCCCTTCCTGGCCTTCCATCGACTACAGAGCTCAGCTAAACTAATGAGCATGCTTTTAGTGTTAATTAAAAATCAACTAGATAAAGAGACCAAAAGCCCCAAGAGTAAACCCATAAACTCAAGTGGCAACCTTTGTATAATGAGAGCAAGGTCATTAACCTGCAGGCAGGTATTTGGACAAGAAATAGCATGAGTGACAGCCCCAGATTGTGCGTCATATGAAGAAACTATATCCAGCAGCTGAGCTTGGCGCCAGAGTTTACGAGACATTCACACACGACCAGGACAGTTGCTGATGTCTCTAACTCTGAAGGTGATCAGTTACTATCCTTTGAATATTTTTTAAAAATTGACTTGTATAGCACTCAACATTTTTCTTTTCTTTTTTGTTCTTGTGTATTTTGTTTTGCTATTGTTTTACCTTGCTTGTTTGTATGTTTATTTTTTGTTAATGCCTCAAAGTCTCTTAAAAATTTTATAAAATGGCACTAGAAATGTATTATAAAGAGGGCCCTTAAATGTGCCTAGATCTTTTTTTTTTCTAGAACTCTATACATTGCCTTTTTCTTAAGAGATGGAGATATTTCTTAGAAGCCGCCAGGCAGTCTTTCCTGCATAAATAGTGACTACTAGGATTCTCTCCTTTATTGTTTTCAAACTGGCTTTATCCGATTCTTTTTCTAAAGAAATTGCCGTTGTTGGTTGCTAACCACTCTCGTTTCCCAAGGGAGTTAAGGCACAGTAACCCATTAAGATTCATGCAGTTATATTAAATAATCACTACTACTTTATATATCTTCTGCTGCCTTAAAAAAAGTATATTAAAGTTGGCTGCAAAGTAGTCAGGATATGGAAATCCGAAGACTACCCCCCCCCCCCCACACACACACACACAAGTCAACCTGAGCAGAGGCGGCTGCGGTAATATCCAAATTGTGCCCATAGCTGACAGGAAAAGGAAGTAGATAGAGTCCTGTAGAAAAAATAAAAGCAAACTAGGAAATGTAGCCCCGATGGCGGTAAGAAACCTCAGGAAATAGCAGAGCTGAAAGGAACTGTACCACAGTGGGCAGTCAGCAGCTTGGCATGGAGATGGATTCCTGTTTTTCTTTAAGTCCATTGCCAGGCCTGCTGATGTTGCAGACTTTTAGTGTGACTAAGTAGTACAGGGCCAGGCCAAGAGGTTTCTGCTGTGGAGCTGGAACCAAGTGTTGTCATAAAAGCTGTGTGTGTGGGGGGGTGCATCCTGAGAGTTGAAAGCTTCAATCAAGAAGGGGAGGGCTGAGATACAAGGCTCTTTCCTCCAGCCACAGCTTGCAAGCTGATATAATATGGGATATCATGTTGATAGCTCCCTGGACCCTAGAAAGGGCCCCCTCCTGTGTAGGGGAGAAGCTAGATTTCTCAGCGGCTCTGGAAAAGGGTGAGGTTCACAGCCTTCGTCTTCCTCTGTGCCATGCGGGGCCTCAGCTACTGTGGCCAAGAGAAGTAAGAACACACAGGGTGTGGTGAGGCGTCTATGTGCCAAATTCAGTCAAGTGCCTCTCAGTTCAGGGTGGTAGGTGTGTGACAAAGCTTATTCACTTCCTCCTTTACAGCTCTCCAACTCTAAAACCCACAGTGATGACGGCTCTGGAGGGTTTATTTGTAGAACAGACTGTTTAAAACCCTAAATGCTATCTAAACTGTGAAACTGCTACTCATCCACAGCACGGAGAATTGCCGAGAAGTCTGCACAGTACTGCACATATGCCAGATCTTAAGGACTTTGCTAATTCATAGGGGAAAAAAAGAGCCCACGGTAGAGCCAGAGCAGCCCATGGAAAACCTAGGCTAGGAACAAATGAAAGTTACTCCCTGGACCGTGGAAAGTTGTATACCCACAGAATCAAGAACAGAGCCATCTACTCTAAGCCCGTGCCTATAAACCTGAGGATGAAGTATAAACTGCTGTCCTGGGCTAACTTTCAGCCTAGTGCTGGTGTGGGTACAGGTGCAGATGTGTGCAAAGGTGCATGTATGTGGCAGTACATATGTTCAGGTAATCACCCACTTGTGGGCATTTGTGGGCGGAAGCCAGATCTCATCTGCTTGTGTTGCTCTCCAGGAAGCCCTAACCTTGTTTTGTGTGTGAAGACAAGATGCCTCATTGGTCTAGAGCTCAGGCATTTGGTTCGTCTGACCACCTTCTACCTCTTAAGATTACAAATGTGCAAAGCATGCCAGAGTTTTCTATATGGATGCTGGGATTTAAACTTGAGCTTCGAGTTTGTATTGCAAGCCTTTTACTGACTGATCCAGCCAGGCCCAGCGTAGTGTGTTTAAGTGGCTTAAGCCAGAGCCTTTGCCCGAATCTTGCCTCATTCCCATCATACCTAGTTGTCCCGGATGAGATCATTCTATCTTGCCTGGTCCTTTGATTTTAGCATCTTTCTTGATCTGAAGCTGGGCAGGGGTAATGAACTTGGTATCTTGAAGGAGAAACTAAGTTGAGTTTTATTTATCCTATCCTCCTGACCTCGGCAAAACATAGCACTCTCGGTTAAGGTTAAATTGAATTCTGACAAACAGAAATTTCTTTTTTAGTGTGATGTGTGGAAATTTGTTGTGTGACGTTACTGTGTTTCTTTAGTCTGGCTCCAGGTACTCAATAAGCTAAATCGCCATTGTTGTATTATTGGGAAACAGAACCTTGAAAATAGAATATTTTAGTAGCCTTGGGGAATGGGAGAGACAGTTAATGTATTTCAGAATTTCAAAGAGAAATTGAACACAGCATATGAATAAGTGTTTTAATTTAATGCAGGGTAAAATTGGAAACTATCCTGGCCAAGAAGGGGTTTCCTCTGTATAACATGATATTTGTTAGAAGGTGACAGGCATGTGGACCTCTCTAGTGGAGAGCCTTCTCAAGACTCATCGGCAGCATCTTCGTACCTGTTAAATGAGGGTGCTAAGTGCTTCTAGCTGTAACCATGATAGACTCCAGGCCTGCGGTCACAGAGTGCAGAGTCATACCACATTCTGCAGTCCGTCACCTCTAAGCGACATTGGCCTCTTTTCTTTTCTGTCCCATTAATTTACTTCTCCTTCATTTGTCCTGGCAACCCTGGCTCCAAGCTTCCTAAACGCCTGCTTGCCTTTCCTGGACGATTCTTTCTTATCTCTGCTCAGCTCTAGAAGCCAGGGAACAGAGTGGGAAGCTGACGCAAGTGACTAAAGGGGACACGTCCAGGGAGCGCCATGGGATCTCAAGGAGGTTCATTACCACCCCACATAAAAGAGCAGTTTTAGAGTCATAGCAAAATTGGGCAGAAAGCATAAAAAGTTCTCCTTTGACCTCTCCTAAAGTCAAGACCATATACTGCAGAACATCAACTGTTGTATTGTAATTGATTCTTTGTCATTTTGTTCTTTCCAGACAAGAGTTTTTTCTATGTAACCAGTCTGGTCCCAACTTGTGATCCTCCTGCCTCAAACTTCCGAGTGTTATAATTTCAAAAATGCACCACCACAAGCAGCCAGGATTGCATTTTTTTTTTTTTTTTAAAGAATGAGAAAGCTAAAAGGTTCCACCCTTAGAGAACAGGGCCAAGGCTCACTGCACATCCCGCCCGCTCTGAGTTTATCTGTGAAGACTCTGCCTCGGCACCCAGTCTCCTGCTTGCTGATACCTCTTCTGCTTGATAAGCCTTGGCAGAGAGATATTGGGGAAAGGATAAACAGGAGGGCTGGCTGGATTGCTGCCTCTTGCTTCCTTATCTAGAAATTCCTTTCTGTGGTGTGAGTAAATCGAGGGCAGCTATGCACTAATGCCCTCCAGTTGCCCTGGAGATTTTTCTTCATTTTCCTCATCTCATTTTCACCAAAGACTGAGAAGACATTGACACAATGCCTTAAAGATAACTTCCTGTTGAGGTTGTATCTGAACATTCTGGAAATTATTTCTATAAGGAATGCAAGTAATTTCTGGAAAAATTCGGGAGATATTACAGTCCTGATTTTTTGTTTTGTTTTGTTTTGTTTTCTACTGGCAAGATTTTAAATTATGTGGGGGTTTTTTTGGTTTGTTTTTGGTTTTGTTTTCAAAGAATCAGCCTCAGCATAATTTAAAACGGGGTGTGAAAAAGAGCTCAGCTCATAAAGACTTGCTGTGCAAACATGAGGACTTAAGTTCAGTCTAGAGAAGGCTCACTTTAGAAGATACGATGTGATGGTGTGCATTCATAATCCCGGCACTGGGGAGGTGGGGACGAAAGGATTCCTGGTGCTCCCTGTTCAGTCAGTCTCACCTACTCAGTGAACTCTGGATTCCAGTGAGAGATCTTATCTTCAGTAACAATATCAACAAACAAACAAATGAAACACCCGTGGTTATCATCTGGTTTCCAAGGGCTTGTGAGTGCAAGTACCCAAAATGTTCATACCCACCTCGTCCACCAGCCCACACTGGCACGTCGTGTTAGCTGTAACAATAGATAAGTTAAATAGATCTCTTATCCTAGACCGCATCTGAGCCACAGCCCTATGCAATTTCTAGAACAAGGACAGGAATTTTACCACACTCCAGAACATCCCTTTAGTGCCACAGCCTTACAAATCAGAAAGAGTGGCGTTATGTTTTGGTCCCCTGTGCTGCTTACTGTTTTCTTTTCTTTTCTTTTCTTTTTCAAATTTAATCTTTAATCTTGCTCTTTATTTATTGATAATGCTGTTGCCCCTTAGTTCAAGATCCTACTGGAATGAAAGTGAAATTTTTACACGTCTAACTATTTTCTAAATACACCAAGCAATTTTAGCCCCTTAGACCCTTCTACTACATTTCTAAATTTAATTAATTAAGTAAGTAAGTAAAAAAAGGGAAAAAAAAACCAGCAAGCAGCACAGTGGGGCAAAACATACAGCCACCGCCGTTTCTGACTTGTAAGGCTGTGTGGCACTAAAGAGATGTTCTGAGGTCTGCTTTCTAGTTCAGAGATTCCCATCCTCACCACAAACACCAGACCTAGCCGTCCTTAGACCCCCTGTCCCCAAGGAGTTCACTTAACCTGTTTCTTCCGGATGATGACCTCTAACCCTGAGCCTCTGGATGACCTCATGCTATGAGACTTGTTCTCTCCAGACACCCTTTCTAAGTACTTGTGCTTCCTTATAAATCTTGTATTCATAGCTTTTTCCTACATCAGGAGCCAGAAATCTCTTAGAACACATGCCCTCCACAGGCTTACCTGGAGCAATGAAGATTTCATGGAAACAAATCATTGGGACTGAACACTAAAGACTGTCGCTAGAGGTTCCGCACCTCCTGTCCCACATTGCCCTACTCTAGAGAGGACTATTCCCAGTCTTTGTAATTCCTTCCACTGCCATTTGGATATCCAATTGTTGTGTGCATTTTCAAATGCATATATGTATAGACAACTCTCAGACACAGTTCAGTTTTACCTGGCCCGTGTATATTCGTCCTTTATGTCTGTGCACTCAGAATAATTATGAAACTTTGAGATTAGAAAGAACAAAGATATATTTCTCTTTTTAAATACAGATCACTATAATGCTTAGAATACATCAAGTGCTCATGGTGTGTTGGGTTCTGTGTTCTTTACGTTCGTGATTTCATTCAACCATCACAACCAGTGAAGCTCTGCTTTTGTTCATTCACATCTGATGGGTGCAGAAAGTGGAACCCGAGAGATTAATTGCCCCACTCCAGTACATCAGTGTTGTCAAAAATGGCATAAGAATCTGGTTTGTGAAATGCCTATGACCTGCCCTTGTTTATCACTCCTGAAAATAAGATCATGGTTTTTTTTTGTAAGAACACAAAGGGAAGTAAACAAATAGCCTCATTAGGACAAAAAGAAAAAAGAAAAAAAATGCCACACCTCAAAGAAGAGAGGAAGATGTTTTGTCAACATTCAGGAATCAGCAGCATCTTCTGTAAGTGCTCTGCTCACAAGGACACCATACATAGGACCGAATGCTTACCTTAGTTCTGTCTCTCAGCCTCCTCTTCCTTTCTCTCCAGACCCTCCATTTTATCCCTGGCTTTGTTAACCCAACTTTATGACCTTTCTTTGTGTATTGGTACATTGCTGATTGTACAGCAGTATCTGGCCTCCAGATTCTCTTAGAATGTCTCCCCAAAAAACTATCTCAGATAGAAGTGGCTGGCTCAGCCTGGCCCCACCCTTGAGAAGTAAGTGACTTACAAGAGGAAGTCACTTCAGAACCTTGTGGATTCCCCCACAGTTTTGTCTCTTTAGATCAAGCACCAGACCCTGCATCTCTTGGTGTGCCACGATCAACCAAAATTTCCAAAGGGATGCCAGGTGTGATAGCACATACCAGAAACAGGCAGATCTTTCTGAGTTAGAGGCCAGCCTGGTCTACATTGCAAGTTTTAAATCAGCTAAGACAATAATTAGACCCTGCCTCAAAGCAAACAACCAAAAGCAATGTACAGAATAGAACAGACTATAAGTGGAACTGAAATCACAAGCATTGCAGAGGAACAGTGCCTGGCTGGCAAAAATGGGGGAGTTTTTGAAAGGATACTTTTAAGATGCCTATCATGAAAATCTTAAGATTATGTAAATACAGAATTATTTGCTAAGATAGTTCCACTAACAAAGACACAGCTATGAAATCTACCTATTGCCCTGGGAAAATAATGTCTTTCCAGCGTCCTTGGAAAGACACAGCCTTTAAAACAAATTATTAAGTGCCACCATAGAGCTGTCCATGTCATCTCTTTAGTGTCCTATTGTTCTGTACTTATAAACTTCCATCGAGGATGTGTATGGGACTCTTAAGCTTCCACACATTATCTGTTAGATTATAGGAGAGATAGGCTTGTCTGCTTCCCTTTGAGTCCTTTAGCAACTTATTATTCATGGAGTAACAGACACTCAATAAATGACATTGCCTAATTACTCAGCCCTGATGCCAACTGAAAAAGAATAATACAAATTGAGAAATCCTTTTTCATGAGCTCAGAGTCAAGGAGAAGTAAGTGCTTTTTAGCATATGTTATGCGTCAGTCCATCCTTTCTGGGTCAGGAGAATGGATGGCTATTGCAACGTTTGTGTCATTCCTTTGTTTCCATGTGTACACTGTGCTAGCTCTGCTCTCTACACCAATGCAAATGCAAGTCTCATTTGCCTTCTATCCTCTTTACTTGCAAGGGTTTCAGCACTGGGTTTGAAGTCCTAATCAACCTCTGATTTAGCCAAATTTTAATCCGACTTCTTAGAATGCCTAACTATAGAACCCTAATTAAATATATAAAAGTCTACAAAGCAAAATAAAAGGCCTGTGAAGAGGGTGGGATCAATCCTATTCATTGGCTTCTCTGATGACAGTTAAATTTTAGAAGTGACCTTCATGTCTTGTCAGCGTGCTATAACACTGTGTCTGGAGAGACTGAATGTCTTTGTCCCCATGGTCCCACAGCTGTGTGTGGCAAGACTGTAGAATGGCAAGCATTTTTGTGTTTTCATATATCTATATAAGTCATAAAACTAAAATAACAAATTTATTTTTATGTATGACTTGGGAATCCAGTAACATGATTATGATATTCATTCATACCCTGCCACATTATGTGTGTGTGTATACACATACATACATATATTGGAGCAGGGGATGAATATATCCTATATCTTGCTATACTATGGCAGATTATCTCAAACTCAGTTGATCAACCCTGGAGCCCTTCAACAATATGGTTGTTTCCCTTCACTTTATAGAACACAACAGAAGGCACTCATGTTGGTCCATTCAGGGCATTCAATTGCATTATTATCTTCTTTTCTAACTTTAACTCATTGAAATCTCAAGAGATGAGAAAATCATGCTGGGAAACATGCAGTAATTTATGAAATGTCACCAGCTAAGCAATTAATATCACATCTTCCCTTGGAAAACAAATAACAAAAGCTAATAGATACATTGGTAGATAGATAGATAGATAGATAGATAGATAGATAGATAGATAGATAGATAGATAGATAGATGATAGATAGAAATTATGGGAATTATGTGCTATTGTACATTGTATAAATGATTTAAGGCACAGGGACAAAATCCTAATTAACAAAATCAGAAATGAAAAGGGAGACATAACAACAGATCCTGAAGAAATCCAAAACACCATCAGATCCTTCTACAAAAGGCTATACTCAACAAAACTGGAAAACCTGGACGAAATGGACAAATTTCTAGACAGATACCAGGTACCAAAGTTGAATCAGGATCAAGTTGACCATCTAAACAGTCCCATATCACCTAAAGAAATAGAAGCAGTTATCAATAGTCTCCCAGCCAAAAAAAGCCCAGGACCAGACGGGTTTAGTGCAGAGTTCTATCAGACCTTCAAAGAAAATCTAATTCCAGTTCTGCACAAACTATTTCACAAAATAGAGGTAGAAGGTACTCTACCCAACTCATTTTATGAATCCACTATTACTCTGATACCTAAACCACAGAAAGACCCAACAAAGATAGAGAACTTCAGACCAATTTCTCTTATGAATATCGATGCAAAAAT
The DNA here is from genome assembly GCF_000001635.26 of Mus musculus. Lineage (NCBI taxonomy): Eukaryota > Metazoa > Chordata > Mammalia > Rodentia > Muridae > Mus > Mus musculus. The sequence goes on along the minus strand of NC_000076.6, from coordinate 54,033,472 downwards.
CCTCAATAAAATTCTCGCTAACCGAATCCAAGAACACATTAAAGCAATCATCCATCCTGACCAAGTAGGTTTTATTCCAGGGATGCAGGGATGGTTTAATATATGAAAATTCATCAATGTAATCCACTATATAAACAAACTCAAAGACAAAAACCACATGATCATCTCGTTAGATGCAGAAAAAGCATTTGACAAGATCCAACACCCATTCATGATAAAAGTGTTGGAAAGATCAGGAATTCAAGGCCCATAGCTATATGCTATTTTTAAGCCATTGATAGTACTAGTTATCATTCAGTTATAATTGAAGCAATTAATAACTTTAACCTTTTTTATTTGTTTTTATGAGTGTATTTCAAAGCTCCTGAAGTTTTAAAGTCTATTTGGAAATTCATAAAATGAAGAGTTTAGCAAAAAAAAAAAAATGCATTTGATGGAGGGTGGATAACTAAAGAAATAAAACTAGATACCATCTCAAGGTGTCTTGTGGATTTCCTGTACCTGTTCTTTCCGGAGCCCGTTGGTTTCTAGTTTCTGTGATGTGCACACACATGACTTTTGACATAGGCTTAACATTTATGAACACACGACTGCGTATCATTTGTCAGGCGGTGGGCTAGGTGCAAAGACACAAGCCATGCTTCTAGAAGCCAACCAGGAGCCATATGAGAAGTTGTGACATTGATTTTTTTAGATAAGCAGCGAGCGGGAGTTTCTCAGAAGCCAACTCATTTGTGTGTCAGTTGGCATCCTGGGCAGAAGTCCAGTCACCTCAAGTCCTTTGCACCTGCCTATGAGGTTCATCTCTACAGGGAAAGCCTTGAAAACATTACCCTAGACACATTTCCTAATTGCTGGAAGATCCAGGCTGCTACTTGAAAGGAGTATTCTGTTACAGACACTTTAGAGGGAAGTGATGAAGTATGCTGCTTCCTGCCCTCAGGCTTTGGAGCCAGGCCAGTGTGCACAGGCATGCTGGATCCTTGGCTGTAATGTCATCACTCTGAGTCAAGTTTTATTTTGGTTTTAAGTTCTGCGCGTCAGTCTCCTTATCTATCAAACCAATATGGTTTGAGGATATGTTTGAAAGGGTTCTGGCAAAAATGGGGCACTGTGCTGAAGGGAAACATTTTAACTAGTGTTTGCAGAAGAACATAGAGGTTCTTGGTAGTTGTTCCTAGTACATTAACATGGTAAGAGTGAAAAAATAAGGCAGAAAACAGGTAAATGAAGGTACTTGTTATTGGGTTCACGGACAAGATTAGACTGTTTTGACTCAGGTTGACCATACTGAAGACTTTTCATAGCTAGCCCTTGAATGGCACCTATAGTTTTAGGAGTTATTGTATAAAAGCATGTTTAGATTTATTTCATTTCATTTCATTTCATTTTATCCTATGTGTGTGTTTTCCGTTAATATATGTATGTCTATCAGGTCCCCTGGAAATGGAGTTGTGGATAGTTGTGACCTACTATGTTACTGCTGGGAGCTGAGCCTGGGTTCTCTGCAAGAGTAATTAGTCCTCTTAACAGATAAGCTGTATTGCTAGCCCTGAGTGTGATATTTTTAAACGATCTTATAAAATTTGGAACCAGGTGGGATCATTTTCATATCCTGTCAATATATTGATGACTCTTACTATAAGATAATGACATGAGTAGGCTTTTGATAATTAAGGGGTCCTTAGCTCTTTCAAAACTATATAAAATAATTATAATCCAGGCCTGGTAGCATAGGACTCTAATCCTACCAATTTAGGAGGCTGATTGGAGAGGACTGTGAGTCCTGCCTGGGCTACGTGGTGGGTTCAAGTTCAGTGCAACTTAATGAGATCCTGTCTCAAAATAAAAAGTAAGGGATCCAGAAAATGGGTGGGTGAAGGAGTGCCTGTCTCTTCCGTGCAAAGCCCTGGGTCCAATTCTCAGCCCTTAGCATAGTAGTTGTTACACATAGTCTTTGAGTCATAAGATGTTTTAGTCAATCAACTTATGGGACAGCTGGTTATATTTTAAAAATGTCTTTATTGGTCTTTAATTTGCAAATAGCTAGGATCTATCCCCAGTTAACATATGTGTGTACAAATATATACATTTTAGTAAAGATGGATTATAATACATGAAAGGTTTTCAAACTAATGACATAACTGTAGATTTTCAGATTTTTTCCTGTACCTATTTCAAAGTACTTTTTCATATTTCTTGGTCAAAAAACACTGACAAATTTAAGGTGATAGCCTTGAATATTTGTCTGTGTAAACAAAATAGGAAGGACCTCGTACAAAAATATGAATTTATAGTTTCCAGATCTAATCTTTTATGAAAGTGAAATAGATATAGGAATGACTCATCGTTGTAATATAACATTTCTGTTGTCGAGGACTGACTTTAAAGATAGATATATATATATGTATATATATATATATATATATATATATATATATATATATGATTAAATGGATTCCAAAAAGGAAAATTTGTATTTGTAAGGATAATGATGTAATGCATGTGTTCTGTTCATATCTGCCCTAATTTATACCATCATCCTCTTAATTAATGGTCAGCCTTTCACACTAAGCATTGAGTTTTAATGCTGTAACCTTCAAAGCCAAAGTATATGATGTATCTTGTATTAAAAACATCCCAGTTCAAACTGTAATCTCGTTTTTATCTCCACACAGATGATGACCCATGCTTGGAATAATTATAAACGCTATGCGTGGGGCTTGAACGAACTGAAACCTATATCAAAAGAAGGCCATTCAAGCAGTTTGTTTGGTGAGTACAACGTGCTTCAATTTAAGAGTTTGGTTTGGTTTGGTTTTGCTTTTGGTTTTTGAGACAAGGTCTTATTCTGTAGCCCTTGCTGGCTTAGAATTGAGCACATAGCTGGCTGTCCTTGAACTCATGGCATTCCTCCTGACTTAAAACTTCTGCCATACCTACTTTTCTATTGCTGTAAAGAGTTACTTATAGAATAAAGAGCATAATGGGGGCTAATAGTTTTAGAAGGTGAGTCCATGACCATCATGGTAGGGAGCATCATCATGGTAGGGAGCATCATCATGGTGGGGAGCATCATCATGGTGGGGAGCACCATCATGGTGGGGAGCATGGCATCAGGCAGGCAGGCATGACACTGGAGTAGTAGCTGAGAACTTATATTCTTATCCACAAATAGGTGGCAGAGAAAGACTAACTAGTAATGGCCTGGGTTAGGAAACAAAGGGAGCCTACCCCAGTAAGAGACAAACCTCATAATCCTTCCCACCTAGTTCTACCACCTATGGTCCATTTATTCAACTATATGTCTAAATGGGGCTCATTCTCATTCAAATTACCACACCTTCCTAGAGAGCCTAGCTGTGAACTACCACTCCTGGATTTTTACTGACAGTATCTTTTTCTCTGAGTTCCCTAAACTTATTGATGGCTAGAAAGCTTGCGAGGTTCTGTGATTCGGCAGGATCTCCATGTTGCTAGGAACCTTGAACCCTTGCTGGCACTATGGAAAAAATTGTATATAATGCATCTTTTAGAAACAACCCCAGCTCTATTGTCAGAGAGACCCGTATAACTGATATCCAGGGCTGACTTCCAGGGATGGAGTTGCCCCAGCAGGGACCCAACAGTTCCCTGGTAATTCTTGTATGTTCCTGTTGTATAAATCTGTTTCTTTATGAATAAGCTGGCTGGGGCAGTGGGCTCTAGTGACCCCCTTCTGTAACTCAGTTTGGGATGTAGCTCTTTGCTGTTTGTTCAGTGGAAAACAAGGCGTGTGGATTAGGCCAGCTGTTTCTGCTTCCATTTATCTGCTCTTTGCTGTACTAGGCTTGGTGCTCACAGCAACACTCTGTGGTTGGTCCTATGAGTACTAATAATGTTCCTCCTGTGGAAAGAAGGAAACCAACAGAAATGTTGATGGATTCCCTTGAGCCAAGACCTCCTCAGGGCCCCTCCTACTGGGCTTGCTTTCTTTCTAGCTCTCAAAATTGTAACTGTAAGTAATGGGGTTCTGAAAAAGAAGTATTCTGTGACCGTTGACCTCAACAGCACGCCCTTCTGTACCACAACTCAACATGTTAAATGATACCAGTTCTCATAACAAACAGCAATTTTTGGTCACACTTACGGAACAAATATCATAAAGTTCCACTCAGCAACATGTCATTTAATCTCATTTTTATGTACCAAAACAAAACAAAACAAAACATGGAGAAGATGTTCCTCAGAAATATGGACTTCAGTGTTAGTGACATTAGACTGCACGTTCCTGGTCCTGGTACCACACTTTTCTGTCTCCTTAGGACTTTTTATGAATTTAGCTCCGGTTCTGACGCTGCTGCTAAGGGACATAATCCAAGTCTTTGCAAGAGTTGATTATCTAGTGCAGCCACCTGTGTATGCAATGTGTGTGTGTGTGTGGGGGGGGGTAAACTGAATTGTCAAAGCATGGGGTGGTTCAGTGGACACATGGGGTTCTAGGAGCCATTGGGGTGTCAGGAAGGGAGAAGGGCGTCCCAGGGAAGATTGAGTGGAAGAGGCTATCCTGATGATTCAGTTCCAAGACAGGGAGCTTAAGCTGGCACTGCCTGCAGCAGAAGTGACTTCAGACATAAGTAGAGTAGTGTCTCAGTACTCAATGACCAGGTTCCGTGAAAGAGGATGGGTGCAAGTTTAAGAGAGAAACTGAAAGTTCATGGTAAATCAGAGGTCATTATCGTTGTAATGTTTACTATTATAACATTTAATAAACCTGAATCTGGGCTGGATAGATGGCTTAGCTCTTGGAGAGGACCTGGCTTTGATTCCCAGCACCTACATAGCTGGGAATTACAGTTGTCTCTAACCTCCAATGGATCTGATGCCTCCTTCTGGCCTCCACAGCCACTGCACACATGTGATTCACAGACACACATGAAGGCAAAACAACTGCACAAACAAAATAAATAAATAAATAAATAATTTTTTTAAAATGACATAATTTTTACTTTTGTCTTTGTGAAGGGTGATCGGATAACTCAGTTATATGTTAATTTGCCATAATCATCATTGAATAGATTTCTTGGTTCTCTGCTAAATAGACCAGTAGTTTTAATAATGAAACTTTAAAAACATACCAAGTCTTTTTGTTTATACAGTTTCTACTGGATCTATTAGTTAAAAAAACAAACAAAACACTTTTTATAACCAATATAAATACATATATTTTACCCCAAAATGGCTTTAAATATTAATATAGCAGAGTGAGTTGTTAATAATCAAATGGTATCAAATTAGAATAGGCTACAGGGGATTTTCTTGTATAATAAAATCAACACTTGGGACTTAGTGCAAAAATTAAAACGTCTCAGGTTTGAAGGTGAGGAAAACTTTTCATTGGCTTCTTTAGACACATCTGAACGAAAGTCTTTGTCTGTAAGGAGTATGTCAACCTCTGTATGCTTTCAGCAGACCACAGAAGAAAGGAACAATTTGTCTGTCTTCACCCTGGTTGTTGGTGGTGGTTATTTTATTTATGTATTTTTTTTCTTCAGTGGCTTATTCAGATTTGGTCCCTAAGAGCAGGCTATCAGAAGGGAGGACAGTCTGCACTGTGAGCCTCCTCTCTGCCAGGCATTAGCAGCTGGGGGGGGGGGGGCCTTCAGCACCAATGCCACTGTCTCCTGGCTGCTTCTTTCCAGTTACTTGAAACTCTCACCTATTTGCCAGGGAAAGGAAACCGGGCTCCTCCCTTAGGCTAACATGATGCTAACAAACATGAGACCGGACCCCAGGAGCTAAGTGGCACTTAAAGAAGAAAGCAGAGCTAGTGTCTTGACAGAATTGCTCCTCAAAAGGAACCATTTATGTCTGATCAGTTATATTAAGTATAAAGATAAAGTATAAGAAAGAAGCTTTTAATGGCTGAGGTATTAGAGATCAATGAGCACATGAACCTGCTATCGTGTTTCTAAATGTGACCTGGAAACATTCCCTCTAGTGTTTCTCTTGACAACATAGTTTCGTCTCAAAAACAAACCCTGTAATTTTTTTTAGAACACTGGATGAGAATAAACAACGACACTAAAACTTTTCTGCCTTCCATGTCCTTATCATTATGTAAGATTTAAATTTACTCTGATTTAGAAAGTAGAATATTTTAATGTTGCATTACTTCTAGCTTCCTAAAGATAATTTCTCCACTTATTATTTGAACAGTATGTGCACTGAAGTGTGTTCCATTTCTATTTATGGATCTGCACTGACTAAATGCAGTAGCCAGGCGCTGAATACACTACTACTGTCATACAGGGGCATAGTGTGGAATAAACAACCCATAATGTCTCTCTTCTAAGGAGATGTGTCGACTAAAGGATGGCAGAGAGGGATACTAGCCTGAGAGGTATAGAATCTCCATGCAGTGAGAGCTCAGAGGGAATAAACAGAACCTGGGCCTGACTAAGCAAGAGAAAGGAGTTGGGATGAGTCATACTCTCATACACAGTGGGGATTTCATGTCAAAATACAGAGCTCCTCCTACTTACCCATGCTTTTGTTTTTCTGGATTTTAGTCACCTGTGGCCAACTGCGGTCTAAAAAGATATTGACGAAGAGTCTGAAAATAACCTTTATGCATTAAACAGTACATAATCCTGAGTAATATCCTGAGATTATGGTCACTTCCTGCCCTGTCTTGCCCTGGATGTGACTCATCCCAGCATCCACATGATGTGTTACCTACCTTGTCAGTCATTTGGTACCCATTTTGCTCCCATATCTCTTGGTGTTTCATTTCTTGTACCCGAGTCATTCTTATTTCACTAATGGTTTGAAAGTGCAAGAGGACCATGCTGAGACTTTGGGAGTGCCAAAGAGGAGCCAGAAATATTTCCTTTAACAGTGAAAGTACTTGATATTCAACTTAACATGGAAAAAGAGGCAGGGGAGAATCATAAGTTAAGGTCGCTCAGAGCTACAGTCAAATGAATTTTCTGTCCATGGAACTGGAAAGAAGGAAAAGGAAATCTGCATTGGTTTTGTAGTCCCACATCAGACTGCAAAAGTTATGGCCGCAGTGCTTAAGTGTTGAGACGGGAAAGGCATTAAATGTATTTATGCTTCAGAAAAATGATGGTATATATGAGGTTCAGTGCTATCTGCTGCTGCAGGCATCTCCCAGGGTTCTTGGAACATATTGCCTGCAGATAAAGGGCGACTACTGCAATGATTTAAAAAAGAGCCAGGCATGGTGATAATTCTACATTTAGCAAACTTCACATAGGCACACTCCAGCGCAGCTACACAAAAATTAATGACAACTGCCCCTTTGCTTCAGGCTTATTCTTTCTTTTCTTGTTGGAGAATGCAATCACAAATGAAGTTTCCAAGAGGTTTAGCTTGTACAACTTGGAGCAAATGTTAAAGATTAGTGTTCATAGCCTGTAACCTGTGAGAAAAAAATATTGTTTGATGTGGTGTATTTTTATATTTTATTTTTTGGAAGAAAATAATACTCTATTCAGTATTACTGTTCATTAATAAGTTGAGGATTATGCTCAGTTTTTTCTAGGTATGGTCACATATTTTCTAGACATTTCCATATACATATGGACATATGTATATATATACATATATATTGAAATGATATCTTTGGTATTTTTCAGGCAACATCAAAGGAGCTACAATAGTAGATGCCCTGGATACCCTTTTCATTATGGGCATGAAGACTGAATTTCAAGAAGCTAAATCGTGGATTAAAAAATATTTAGATTTTAATGTGGTAAGTTCAAGCTTCTCATGGAGTCCTTTGGTTTTAGCTTCTCTCTATCATATCCATATATGAGACTCACTGTTTATCCTAATCTGTGCTAATAGAAGCAAATTCAACTTTTTAAATGTGTATGTGTACATAAGGGAAATAGAGGGTAGTGGTCATTGGCTATAATTCATCCAGGCTGGCTCACTTTTCTTTTTCTTCCTATAGTTTTTGAGGCAGGGTCTCTTACTGCCTAGAACTTGCCACCTTAGGCTAGCTAGCCAGGAAACCCAAGGATCTGTCTGTTCCCGGCTCTGCACACGGGGATTACACATAAAGGCCACCACACCCAGCTTGTTGACTTGGGTGCTGGGGGTCAAACTCAGGTTCTCCTGCTTGAAAGGCAAGCACTTTACTAAGTGCTCTTTACAGCTTTGAATGATGAACCTCTACAGAGAACAAACACTCTTAAGCTCTATGCCTGTTCAGTTATTGTGCACAGCATATATCCTTTTTGCTAAATTGAGGGCGAATCACATCAAAAGAAATAAATATTTAAAGTTGTCTACATTCTCAAATCCTCTTGTTCAAAATACTGTAGCAACCCTGTGAGGTGGATATTGAAGCCTCTAAGGTTTTCTCCAGTGCATATGGCTGGCTGTATGCTGGAGCCATGACTCTGTCACTGGGCTGTGTGCCCGGTGCTTAATCCTGACATGGTACAAGGCATCAGCAGCCACTGTCACTTAACTCAGGCTTCAAACACTGTTCAAACCACTAACATCTAGATGTGTGTGCATAAATAAGTTTTCAATTTCTTTGTATATGTACCTTCTTGGCAAATATCCTGAGACCTAATGTACTCTGAGGGAACACGATGATAAAGGGAGATGGCTCAAGTGTTTGATGACCCTTGGCTAGAAAGGACTGTGTCTCCTTGGATCTGACTGGACAGCCACTGTTTTCCCTCATAGGGATGTTGGCAAGGAACTTAATCTAAGGAAAAGGAAGGACGTCAGCCCTGACTTTTTAAAAGTCCTTAACTTATGGCTGTATTATTGGTATTATTTTAAATTTGAGATTACTTTGCAGAAATCTTTGCAAGCCTCTTGTCTAGCTAGAAGTGTTCACTGGTATCTGTGACTCTCCACAGCCAAGGACTAGTATCTGTGAATCCCCACAAGGAGCATACTACATGTTGAAGTGGGATGGAGGAAGAGAAGACTGCTTCCCACCCTGCTGCTTTGTCACTCCTTTGTTCCCATGGAAACTGGACATCAGTGTTAGCTAGAGCATTAAAGATTAGTAAAAATGTGTCTTTATCTATCACTCTGAATTTAAAAGATTTATAAATTGCAAGTTTTAATATTTCATTCTTCCTTCTTTGATTAGATGCTATGCATGCTATATTTAGAAGGCTTTATGGACAGAAAGTTTATGCCTAATTTTTCTGGAAACTGATTCTAGAATACCAGAGAGATAATATCCCAATACTTCAGAATTTTGGAGACCAATATGACAAGGTGTTTTAATTTTTTAGATTTATTTATTTTAACATGTATGAATGTTTTACTTACATGCATATATGCCCATGTACTATGTGCATGCCTGGTGCCCAGAGATGGTCAAAACAAGCAGTTGGGTCCCTTGGAACTAGAGGTATCGATGGTTGTGACATACTATATGGGTATGAGGAACAATCCTTGATCCTTTGCAAGAACCAGTGTTCTTAAATGCTGAGCTACTCTCCAGCCCCATGTTATTATTTAAATGTTGAGGAAAAGTGGGTATAAAGAGCTGGTGGTGCAAATGTACAGAGTTGTGATATGGGACGTTATGTGGTAGTTCTGCTCATATAAATGGAGATAAAAATGAAAAATTAGCGTATAAAATGTTCCCTTTTTATGATTATTCCTTTAGTAATACTTGGTCTTTGTTTGCTTGCTTGCTTATTGCTTGCTTGCTTGCTTGATTGATTGATTGATTGATTGATTGCTTTTGTGGCGCTAGCTATCAAATCCAGGGTCTTGCATGTGCTTGCTTAGTGCACTGAGCATTGTCTGGGCAATGTTTATTGCTAGGAATGACTCCAGCTACCTCCCGCACACACTCATCTTTCAACTATGGCAATATATCTTCTACACCTAGAAACTTTAATAGCGCTAGACCTATGAGTAGTCCCGGGCCCATTTTCTGATTCTTGGGTTGGTCTGTCTGATACATGCTGTGTTGTCCCAAACCTCTTCTAATCCCACAGCAGTTCTTTCCTCTGAATGTAAGGAATGAAGAGACTTGGAGTGTGGGAACTATTGTATTTTTCATAACTAAATGCAGAGACCTCTCACGGTAATAGTTAAACATCACTGTAGTAGAAGTTTGAATGGTGGCCTTGGGCCACTAATTAGGTGAAAATAGAATTTTTGCGGGCTACAGGAACCCTTGAGAAGCAAAATGAATCTAAATAAGGAATATAAACTTATGTAGAAGCCAAGAAACTGTGTCACTTCGCCTCCTTTGTAAAGGAGCAAGCTATCACTAAATGTCTGTTAAGAGGCTGATTTTTAAAGGTTTAAATTTTAAACTAAAAACATATGTTTTAGTGCCTTGATATAAACATCTATTGATAATCTGGCTATGCTTTTCAAACGTTCTTCTACAAATTGTAGCCATGTGTCTCAAATTTCTGTTTATTATTTTATTTATCTATCTATCTATCTATCTATCTATCTATCTATCTTTCCCCCATGCCACTTGTGTGTGTGTGTGTGTGTGTGTGTGTGTGTGTGTGTGTAGTAGGTATTGTGTATGTTTGGGGATTCACACAAGAGAAGCTGTATCAGGACCCTGAGTGTCTTCCTCTATCACATTCCACCTCATTTCCTTGAGACAAGAACTCTCATTGAGCTGGAGGCTTGCCATTTTGGCTATGCTACCTGACCAGCAAACTCCTGGGATCCTGCTCCCACCCCAGCCCACCTGCCCACACATACCAAGGATTCTGGGATTAGGCATATGCACCTCTGCCCAGCTTCTTCTATGGTGCTTGCCTTTGAACTCAGGTCCTCATGCTTGCAAAGCAAATGCTTTGCCCACTGACCTTCTCCTCAGCCTTATTATACTATTCACAGCATGGAGTGACTTGAAACAATTACTGAGCCTCTTCATCAAAATTACCGTATTTCCCCATTAAAAAAATATGCTATCAGGGTGAAAGTGTAGCTCAGTTGGTAACGTGCTTGCTTAGCATGCACACAATCTAGGCTAAATCCCCAGCACCATACAAATGAATGTAGTGGCACATGCCTGCTAATCCTAGCACTCAGAAGGTAGAGGCAGGAGGATCAGAAGTTCCAGGCCAGCTTTAGCCAACTTGGTCTATGTAAGACATTTGTGTTTTGTTATGACACATGTATCAGTAATACAGAGTTAGAGCTTCTCTTGTTAAAAAGAGTAACACATAAGCTCAGGAAAGGCATAGGAATTATTTTTCCTTCTTGTCACTGAATGATATGGGTCTTTAGCACAATGTTTTCTCGTTACTTTTATAAGCCACACGTGAGAGCTTCAAGTGATTGCTTCAACAACCGCTTGATTTTTTTTTCCTTCAGAAAACTTTGAGAATTTAATTTAATTTTGCATTCATGGGAGGGGAGAAGAAAGTAAGCTTTACCTGAAATAGAAAAAAAACAGAATTTCGTTTTTAGAGATAACATGTAATAGTCTAGCCTCGAGGACACAACATGGCCTGCATTTAAGCTAACACCTCTTCCTTATAATGCATTTTAACTGGAAGTCCAAGAGTTCCTTGTTTTGTTGGGTTTGTTTTTAAGTTAATGCATACAAATGCATCCAGTGTGACTGCACAGGAAGAAGAAATAGAGCTGAGACAGAAACACGATTGCTGGGGTTTAATCCTAGCATCTCTAAGTGTAGTCCTAAAGTTGAGAATAAATGTGTGCCCATGCAAAATACTCAGTTTATAGCACTTAAAATTTACTTTACCAAATGCTTTTCAATGGGTTTATACTGCCATTCACTAAAGCATAGCAAGTTGATTCACTTGGTAACGCAAAATTCAAGCATCTAAAATCATTGGGTTCATATGACTTAGGGAGTAAGAGCAGGGGCTGCTTTGGTGGAGCTGTATTCAGCCTAGGCATCAAAGAGGCATACAGGTGAGACTGAACACTATTAGAATAGACTCTGATGAGCTTCTTGATTTCAATTCAGTGTAAGCCCAGGATGAAAGAATCTAGGCTGTCATTTATTCCCATCCATTCATTCATATGCTAATTATGTACCAAGCTCTTGCTAAGGACCAGCGACTTACACTTCAGGTGCTTCTCTAACTGGAAAAATGGACATCTTCCCTTCAACTTGGTTACCTTAGGAAGACAATTAGAAAGGCAGACAGGCCAGAGGGGCTGTACCTGGTTAACACCTGATGATTGATTGATTGATTGATTGATTGATGCTGGTTGGTGTTTTGCATAGGTTATTTCAATCTCTTCTGGAGGGCAGATGGTGTTTTGTTGTTGTTGGGGTTTGTTTGTTTGTTTGTTTGTTTTGCTTTTATAGATATACACAGTTAAGTAATCTTCCCAAGGCTGCACAGCAAACAGGAGATATAATAAACACGATATGACTACTTCATTTGCCCTGTTTTTTTCATGGTGAGGAAATACAAAAAATTGAGAAATACACACACGTCCTAAGAATCTGACTTAGACATGTAATCTTCATATTCCAGTGCTAATCATTTAGTAAGAATTCAGTCAGTGCTAATGAAACAGAGAAGATGCCTGGCTCAGCCTACTTCCTGACTGAATGTGGGCTGAGCTGGGAAGCCTGCTTACAGACTGCATTGGCACCTGTGCAATTGGTCATTTTTACACAACATGAACCTGCTTTCAAGCATGTTTGTGGTGGCTACTGGAACGGGAACATGTTTCTGAGTGAGTGCTAATTCAATTCAATTTTGAACTTCTCCGTAGCGCTTCGGAAACATACTGTATTAATTAGAAAGCACTAAAAATTATCTTTAGTAGCAAATTTTATAGAGATGGACATTTTCTCTGGGTAGCAGTTCCTTATACAATGTCTCTGTGAACACAAAAGCTAGATGAACTGTGTTCTTACACCGGCTTTGTGCACTGTAGAGAAGTAGTACTCGCTGTGCGAGGTGGGGCTTTCATTGGGAAAGACAAGAATGGAGTAAGTTATTTTGCTCTACACTAACACTGATGCTGAGAAGTTCAGCAAATTGCCAGGGTTGTGCACAATATATAATAAATCCAGTATATTTTATGTGATAAAGGTGTTGGCAGAAAGGTGATTTTTTTTTGGTGTTTTGCATTTGTTTGTTTGTTTGTGGTTTTGTTTTGTTTTACTTAAAGATATACTATAACCATGTTCATTTAAGTATGTAAGCCAAACAAGCTGTGCAGTCCTCTGGGACGACTGTGAGTCCACTTCAGCCCCATGGCTTCTCACACGGCTGAATGACCATTTAACTAACCTGCCCCACCGTTCCATGCCATGAAGCATGAAAGAAAGGACATTTTTCTTAATTTTGGTTCTAGAAAGTTTGTTTATAAGCAGCATTAAATCCTGATTGGTCCAGACCACTAATGTATTATCCTGCTGAATAGGGTGATGGGATATTTGCCCTCTGCTGCTGAGGATCACAGGACCAAGAGTTAGGGCTCTGAGAGGACCTTGTCTTTCTTTCTTTCTTTTTCCACTTTTCTTTTTAATTAGATATTTTATTCATTTACATTTTAAGTGTTATCCCCAAAGTCCCCTATACCCTCCCCCCACCCTGCTCCCCAACCCACCCTTTCTAGTGATGATTCCTGATAAATCTGAGTTGCCACTTGGACCCTTTCTGAACCTTCATAGCAAAACCAGCCTACTAACATAGGCAACACAGCTACTTGCCTTTCTCTGTAGCTTTAGTAGTTTAAACACTGCTAACAGTCTTAAGAAATGCATTCTGCTGTTTATGAAGCTAAGAGCTGGGGGCACACACTCACAGCAGATGCGACTACACTTTAATAGATTAACTTTTACTTACTGCGAATCCCTGAGATGTGAAGCAACATACATTCTGGAAAAGCATTCTTTCAGGAGGAGTATATTACTGGGAAACACAGGCTGGGCTTGTAGGCTATTCTTTAACTAGAGGCATTGCAAGGTTTCCTGTATATAAGGCAGGGTAGTTATCATATGTGTGGGTACAGTAGCATTGCTGCTGGACGTAATTACTATAGTGAATGATAGTGGGAAAGTTGTTACTGATCACAGTCATGGAGTTGGTATGCAGTGGGGCAGCTGTCACAGAAACTTGTGTGTGTGTTGTGTATTGTACAAGAATGCTATGCTTACAGATCTCTATATAGAAAGCTGACAGAGTTTGGTGGAAGGGCTGGTAAAAGGAGATTGCCTGAATTGAGGGATCAAATGTTCTCTTTCTTTTTTTGTTTTTCAGATTCATTCATTCATTCATTTACAATCCATTGTCCCTACACCCAGTCCCCCCTACCACAATTCCTCACTTCATTCCTATCTCTGAGAGGATGTTCCCCCACCACCAAGCTTCCCCTTTCCCGGGGGTCCCAAGTCTCTCGAGGACTCTGTATAACCTCTCCTACTGAGGCCAGACCACACAGTGCTCTCCTCTATATGTGTTGGGGGCCTCGGAAATGTTCTCTTTCAGAAGATCTTTTCAATTCAATGAAAATGTAGTGCTGTGTAGAATCCTAATAGTTAAAGTCTGAACAAGCTTTATTATAAATAACTAGCTTATGGCCTGGAGACCCAATGAAATAAATTACTTTCTTAGGGGAAGCATATGGTTCTGCAATTTCCCAGACAAATGGGAGCTGGAGCTGACTTGGCTCTAGAATGGTCATATCTTTTTATTTTCCTGGCCAAGCCTGTGATTCTGCTGAGTGGGATCTAATAGATATCATGCTTTGGGTAATTTTGAAGGATGAGTTGCTTATGAAAATGTAACCTAACTGGAATTTCTCTGTGCTCTTTAAAATGATGACTCTCCTGGTACGAGTCTTTCGGACATTCATTTCAGAAAAGGTGGTGAAGGGGTCACTATTTTTGTCACCAGATTAGTGTTAGAGTCTTCCTATCCAGGATTCATGGGGTGTTGGTTAGGATGAAGCCTTTTCCAGGACAGGAGTGGAGCAAGATGTTAATTTAAGGATTAGGAGAGAAAATTAATGTTTTTCCACTTTAGCAATCTTTGTCAATTTATCTGATAAATTTAGATGTCTTGTAAATTGGAGAAGAAAAAAGAGTGAATTCAAGAACTTGAGAAGTTATAGGCACTATTCTTGTCAGGGTTTTCTCTTGCTGTGATGAAACACCATGGCCAAAAGCAACTTGAGGAGGTAAGGGTTTGTTTGATTTACATATCTTGCGTCACAGTCTATTGACTGATGCCTCAGATTCAACCTGAGCATGAACCTGGAAGCAGGAGGTGGTGCGGAGGTCATGGAAGAATGCTCCTTCCTCGTTTCCTCTTCATGGCTTGCTCAATCTGCTTTCTTATAGAAACCAGGACCAGCAGCCCAGGAATAGCACCACCCATAATCGGCTGGGCTCTCCCCCATCAATCACTAATTAAGAAAATGCGCTACAGGCTTGCCTACAGCTTGATCTTATCCAGACATTTTCTCAACTGAGCTTTCCTTCTCTTGAATGGTTCTAGCCTGTGTTAAGTTGATATAAATCTAGCCAGCACAGGTACTCAGTAAGCCTCATAACTAAAGCATTCTTTCTCAATGACCTACAGTACTCAACCTCCTGATATTTTTATGTCAACTTAATTATACCACCTATTTCATTAAACATATGCATGAATTTGTTTGAATGTGTTTTATTTTTGTACAGCAATGCTAGAAGAAAAACAAAAGAGTAGTCTCTAATTGAGATCTGGTTAAGAGTATAGTACATCTTCAGCCATGTCCGACCTATAGCTGCTAATTGGTCTGATATTAGCAGGTTCATTCAGTTTGAACAAAAGGCTGAATATACTGCTCAAATTATGACTTCCATAAGACTATACACTAGGTACTACAGAATATCCAGATGGCAACAGCTGTCTACTGAATGTGTGACTTCTCCAGGTATGTGTTCTGCCTGACATTCATGAGTTCAGAGTACCTTGTACAAAGTGCATACCAGTCTTTTACCAGTGCCAAAACAGATGTTGAGAGACAGCAAATAAGTTATCCAGGATCTCACACTCAGATCAGCCTCCAGTCTAATCCTCCTAATTCACAACAGAATTTTTAGTGAATTAATTAGATTTTTAATGTATGTGTGTACATGGTAGTGTGTGTGTTCTTGTGTGTGTGTTTGTATGTGTGTTTGTGTGTGTGTGTGTGTGTGTGTGTGTGTGTGTGTGTGTGTGTGTTTGTTTTCTATAATTCTCTACCTTATTCACTTGAGAGGTCTATCACTCAGTTAGCAGCCAGCTGTCCTGGCTAGGCTGGCTGGCCAGGGACATGAAGCTCCCATGCTCTTCCCTTCTTTAGCCTCCAGTGCTGCACTTACAATCACAAATGGCCATGCGTACCCTTTTCCCACAGGTGTGGGGATTCAAACTCAAGTCCAAATACTTGTATAACAAGCATCCTTACCCACTAAACCATCTCCCTAGCCCCAGACCAGAATTTTCATAACTGGCAACCATTTGCTTATAGTATAAAATTTTATCCACCCCCCCCCAAAAAAAAACACTTTTTTTTTCACCTAAGGTTCTGTAAGGAATGATCCAAAGTATCGAAATGTCAATCCTCTGGCCTAAAAGATAATATACCCTAGAATATTAAGGAGAGCTTAAACTAAGGTTTGTAAATAATGTAACTTTGGAAAAATGAGGCAGAAAGAATTGCCTGGGCAGGGGTCGGGAACATTGTTCCTGTGCAGTTCTGCTTTCCAAGCACAAGGAGATGATGAGAGTTAAGGATTGTGATGCTGTGGTATCTCTGAGCAAGTGTTTCAAAGACAAGGGCATTCTAATCACTGGGAACCTGGATGGCTTTAGCTAACAATCCTGACTTTGCCTCAATCTCCCTAGATGATTCTGTCCCTGCAACTGAAATGTCATAGCCGCTGACCTTGAGCGCAGGACATTGCAAGGTTATCTTTCAGTATGCTACAGCAAAGCAAGATAAATAGAATGCAGGTTCTGGAATACACACAGAGCTGGATCAATAGCTGCTTGACTAACTGCATCCAATAAGTGATTGATGTCTAGATTGAGATATATTTCTGATGGCAATTGACATGGCTCAGTCCCCTACCTTGCAATAATTTTCATCAGATGTCTATAGAAAGGTCTCAACTGTCCGGTGCTTTTCAAAGGGGAAATGGGAAACGCATGTGTAATGAGCCTAGAGCCTGAATAAGGAAATAAAATCACCTCTGTAAGCTTCTCTAAGTGAAAACACGAAGAAAAACTGTTTTCTGGTTTAAAATGTAAAAAAAAACACAAATACAAACTAAGGCAAATGTGCTCTAAGGGCTGATATTCATTAGAGTTTTATTAGACATTATTTCTATTAGATATGAGAGATAAGTATGAACCAAACTAAATGCAATAAATTTTCCTTTTTTTTTTTTTTTAAATCAGAGGTTGTGTGAACTAACAGCAGGGTTTAAATGACCCTCATTCAGAGTGATCCATTTTAGTGATAAATTGCATAATACAGAGGGGGTTTAATCCAAATATATAAGTTGCAAAATATAAATTATTCAGTACAATTAAATACACTCATACCATGGCTTTATTTTATGATAGTTTCATCTTTAACAGTTCTAACTTTTTATAAGCTCTCTTTTGCAGGGACTTTCTTAAGTAGGAGCTTCAGTTATTAGACCCCTAGATCCTTTTTGGGAGAGCATGTAGGAATGAAGCAATCCATCTCTTATTTGTTTCTGAAACTCTTTTCTGAAATGAAGACTGACTTAAGTTTAAGGATCTTGTCAGTTTTCATTGTACTCACAGAACCTAGGCCTGGGCCTGGCACATAGTAGTTGCTTAATAAATGGTCTCTAAAGGCGATATCTCAAATGGCTTTTCTAAGTTCATCTGACAGATGCTGGCTCCATACATTCTATTTTGCTCTTGGCCCTTGTCAGTATCCGTGAATGGTTTGATACTAACCAGAAGTGACAGTTACTTAGTAGGCCTGATGAAGTATACCTTATGTCTGTTTGGGGTCATACTATGCTAAACACCTCATTAAAAAATAGAGATGCACTTAGCAGTAAAATATTATAGAACCATAAAGCTATTGGTGGTAATTACTACTTAAGTATCACAATTATTTGACTATTAATAACCAGGCATGAAGTGTAGTCTGTGAGGTATCCGTAGAGTCCAGAAGAGCCAGGTTTTGAACCATGAGTAAACATGTGTCCATTGAAATCCTAATTCTTCTACTGTTGTGTGGACTTCAAAAGGTCACATTCATCACTCTCAGCCTAGCTTTTTTCTCATTCTGTGGACAGGACATAGGAATGATAATTAAGGTCTGAGTGGGGAATAAAGGACATAAGGGAATGAGTAAAGCATGTGCCATATTGTAAATAATAAAATCAAGCTACTACTGATGTAACTAAGAACCACTCTAACAATGAAAGCACATACTGTTATCACTGTTGTGCCAAGACAAAATGTGGCCTTAGAGCTGTGACTGGGAAGGCAGAGGCATGGAGCAGCACTGGAACTCAAGCCCCAGGTTTATGTGTCATTAGCATTCTGCCTGTGCCACTTTAACATAATAGAAACAGATTGCTAGACTAGTGTGGAGCTAGCAGCCACACTGTAGTCTGATTGGCCTTTCAGGAGGAAAAAGCAGACAAATGAAGGAAATAATGAGAACACGGAATAAAAAAAAATAATAATAAAAGCCCTGATCTCGTTGCCTTTGCACAGCTACAGAATATCAAGTGTTAGGTCTGCTTCTGCATATAGGAAAGACAGAATTTTAGTTTGTGCTATTTTTATAATTTTGCTTTGAGTCAGAATTATTCCTTATCTGCTTACCCATGTTTTGCCATATTTACAAGGGACTTCCTGTCTTGCCTATAGGTGCCCCTGGGCAAGCACACAGGTCTGCGCAGACTTTAAATTACAGCAGCTTGTCATACCATGTGCTTTCATCTCGCATGCTATCATTATGTCTTAACCTACTTCACTTTGTTCCCATAGAATGCTGAAGTTTCTGTTTTTGAAGTCAACATACGCTTCGTCGGTGGACTGCTGTCAGCCTACTATTTGTCCGGAGAGGAGGTAAGTTGCAAAGTCATATAGACGTTTGAATTATGAAATGTCTCCAAATTACTCTTACTGTTAATTGTGCCGTTTGTGGTGTGGAAAAACCCACTGAAGCCTCACATCCTGACGATCAGCTTAATTTCTCAAAATGTGTGCCAATCCAATGAACCAGCTGGGGGGAGTCCGACAGCTCCTATTGTCAGGTTAAGGTGCTGCCTTTAAAAGCGTGGCTCCATTATGCTATGCATGCTGTGATTAGAAGTACAAATCCCACATGTCTGCGGGCATATTCCCCGTGCTTAGCGTAACGGCAGACTTATAAGTGCATTTTTTTTCCTCCAAATTTATTTTAATGTTAGTATATTAGCTTAGTAAAAACTTTTAAGTAAAGGAAGCATGACAAACAAGATCTGAAAATGACAGTAGCTGTGAAATTGAGGGGTTGCAACTCTGAGCTTGCTAGCACATGGTCCTGCAGGCCAGAGTCCCTGTGAGAAATGCATCGTTCTCTTCCTGAGTCAAAGCTTAATGAATTATCTGCTGCTTAGGGCAAAGCACGGATTTTTAATTTACTTTTTTTTTCTTTTGGTAGATTAAAGACTTTTGCATCGTGCTCATCAAGGGCACCAATGCTATTTTCCTGAAAGCATTTGGACAACTTTGTGACTTACGTTAAGTGTCCACTAAGAGTTTCAGGAATCGGCTCACCTGTAATACTGACAGCGTTAAGAGCTGACATCAAGGAAACGTAGTCACGTATTCCAACCGCACGTCAGTCAGATTGACATCAGGCTCAGCATTCTGGCTGGGGAAGAGTAGATCTTAGCCTGTGTAGTATTTCATGTATTTCTGTGCTTCAAACAGATTTAAGCAGGGTAGTAAATGTTTAATGAGAGAGGCTGCTTGACTTTGTTCCTGTCTCCAAGGTGCTTTTCTCATCAGAGCAAAGCAGCTCTCGACTCCTTTTCTCTCTCTCTCTCCCTCTCTCTTTGGAATCGGTTCTACCGCATTTTTAAAAAGTATATAGATGGTCCCTATAGTCCCCTGTGTCATTCTGTCCAAAGCATCATTTGAGCCTGGGAAACAAAGGTCTCTGCTGTGCTAGTCCCCCTTCCTCTCCCTGCCCCACCCCCACGTTACTTTCTCTGCTCTGTTATCATTTGGGCAGCCCAGGTTAGCATCCCTAAGTGGAGCAACTATATTTTATAAAAGCAGCATGCAAATTAATGTTTTGTTTATGAACATGTCCCTGAGCATCCTGAACCTGAGTTTTCTCATTGTTTGGACAGTGTGCTAAGATGACCTTGCTTTTATGTTCCTCCATAACCTACACGTAGAAGACACAATTTGGAAAACGTAAGGTGTGTGTCCTTCTGTCCAAGAGCTTGATGGGGATTGTGGGGAATACACAAAGAAACATATCTGTATTTTTCTAAGGATAAAGTCCCTTTCATTAGCTTTTTTTAAGTTTTACTTGTTCCGGGTTTCCATACATATGAGTGGATCTGTTTCTATGAATATTTGATATATGTGGATGTGCCTATCTAAATGAAATGTCCACAAATGATGTCATTTGCTCGTAAGTACAATAATAAGTTAAAGGCCTTGTAAAAATTATTTTTATTTTTGAGATTATAAAATAATTGCATCATTTCCCTTTTCTTTCTTCCATATGAACTCTCCCTTACACCCCTGCTTGCCATCTTTCAAATAAATGACCTCAGTTTTCATTAACTGTTGTTACATACATACATATGTACATATGTGTCTATGTTTGTATACACACACATACACACACATATATAATTACTCAATATACACATATGCATAAATAAAACATGTTCAGTTTGTACAATGGTACTTGTATGTATATATTTCTAGGGCTGATCACTTGATAGGGGATACCGAATTGGTGTGCTCTTTCCTGGGGAAGACCTTTTCTTTCACTCTCTACATTTCTTAGTTGTGTATAGGTAGGGTTGAAGCCTCCTGAGGTTTTCCCCATCCACATTACACTCTTTATTACTGTGTTCCTTGTTGAGCTTATGTATAAGAACTCATGTTGATTAGATACTATGGGCATAGCCTTTGATATTTTTAGGAGGCAAAAATGATACTGGCTCCATAGAAGGAATTTGGAGCTACACCTTTCCTTTGTTTGTTTGTTTGTTTGTTTGTTTCGTTCATTCGTTCGTTTTTTTTTTCTTTCTTTCTTTCTTTTCTTGAATGGTTTAAGAATGATTGGCTCAAGATTTTCTTTGAAAGTCTGGTAGAATTTTGACAGAAATCCATCTGGCCTTGGACTTTTTTTAGTTTGAAGGAATTTTGTTACTATTTTAATCTCCTCATTTGTTATGGTTTTTGAGGGTGTTTG
Organism: Mus musculus; assembly: GCF_000001635.26. Lineage (NCBI taxonomy): Eukaryota > Metazoa > Chordata > Mammalia > Rodentia > Muridae > Mus > Mus musculus. The sequence continues at coordinate 54,012,055 of NC_000076.6, read as the reverse complement.
ACTTCTTGGTTTATTTTTGGTGGTTTGGCTGAATCTAGAAATTCATGCATTTCTTCTGAAGTTTCCCAATTTAACAGAGTACAGTTTTTTATTTAATTATTCCCTTATAATATTTCGAATTTCTTTGGTGTCTGTTTCCTTGTTCATTTCTGATTCTGTTGACTTTGGGCCCCAACCCCCACCCCCGACTAGTCATGTCAAAAAATCTAGGGTCTATTACTTGTGTATATTCTCTCTGAGAATCAGATCTTTGTTTCATTGATTCTTGATATCGTTCTCAATTCTCTTTCATTAATCTTTGCATTGAATTTGGTATCTTCGGTTTTCTTTCCTTTTTTTTTTTTTTTTTTTGAGTGATATCATGAATCATTCTGATAGTTTTTGGGGTTTTTTTGTTTGTTTGTTTGGTTGGTTTTGTTTGGTTTTTGTTTTTTTTTGGTCTTGGTTTGGGTTTTGGTTTGGGTTTTTCTAGACAGGGTTTCTCTTTATAGCTCTGGATGTCCTGGAACTCACTCTACAGACCAGGCAGGCCTCAAACTCACTGAGATCTGTCTGCCTCTTCCTCCTGAGTGTACCCTCATGGCTTGAATTTCTTAATATAGATACTTAAAGCTATAAAATTTCCCTTGCAAGTCTGTTTTCAGTGTGTTCCCGAGGTTTTCTGTTGTGTTTCATTTTCATTTAGTTCTAGAAAACTTTTTCTTTCTTGAATTCTTCTTTAATTGGAGAAAATTTCTTCTGTGATATTGTTGAAGATCTTTTCTGTGCTTTTCTCTTGGGAGTCTTTTCCCTCTTCTATGTAATAACTTAAAGGTTTGTTTTTCCAGTGGTATCCCACATTTCCTGTATGCTAATTTCTTCTATTTTTTATTACTTATTTGGTCTAGAGCCTCTGCTTTATCTTGGAGTCCTGATGCTTGGTCTTTGGCATGACTCATCTTACTTGTAAAGCTTTCCTTTGAGTTTTCTAGTTGAATTATTTGGTTTTGAAATTCCATCATCATTTCAGCTTCAATGTTACTCTTTATAGAATTCTATATTCAAGTACTAGATTGTCCTTTCCATTTCCATCAGCCTTACGTTTATATTTTCTTGGGCACCACTCAAGGACTTATTATCATTGAGTTCTTTCTCCTTAATTTCATTGAACTGTTTCTTTGTGTCTTCTTTAAACTCCTTGAAATCTGTGATAAAGTTTATAGTTATTCTTTTAAATTCTGTGTCCTGGTTTCATCTATGTAATTTTCATTTGGCAAATATTTTTATAGGACTGCTGGATTTTACAGGGAAGATATCTGCTTTTTTATTTCAAATTGTTTAATACTTTTACAATGAGATTTGTGTGCATGGGTTTCTTTTATTAGTTCCATGTCTGATATAGACAGAGCAGATCGGGGCAAAAAAAAACAAAAATGTACAGGCTGAGTTTGGCCTAGATGTTGGATATGGCTTAGGTGGAATGAGGTCAGGCAGACACCAGTACTGATCTGGTATATAGTATGTGCATCCTGGTTCAAGCCTTGACTATAGGGGTGTATTTGGAGGTTTTTTGGGGGGAGGGGTGTATCAAGCAGATTCACATGGTTAGACCCTGAATCAGTATATGCAGCTCTTGGGTTGAAAGGTTGTGTATGGTGTGACAAGAGCTGGTGGGTCAGGAGGAGGCATTATGGGTTGTGATGGAAGCCTAGAGGTTGGTTGCAGCAGAGGCAGGGTTGGCCAGGCTAGGCTGGGGCACTGGATGTGAGACCCAAGCTACATATGGATATAGCATGGTAGGAACCTATAGGTCAAGGCTAGCAGCATGCTTTTGATTCTTTACTTGGCCTCCTTTAATAGAAAAGACAGTGAAGAAGACCTTCCCTGAAAATAACTATCATTTCACCATATTTGGCTGTCAATTTCACTCTGTAAAAATTAATTTGTTGTGGATCTTTTTTGTTTTTACATTTTGTTAGAGGAAAAATTTAAGATTTTTTTCTTATATACTTCTCTGTTTTTAAATAATTTTTAAATGCTGGTTCATAAAGATTTATCTTCTTACAGTATTTTTTTTCTTGAGTATTCTGTAAATACTGAGATTTAGGTCATTTCTAGTATCTCTACTTTGATTACTAATGATTTGTCACTACATATTTATGCTCCAGAGTGTGATTGCCATATGAGAAGTAGTTAGAACTAGATTGGTTGTGTAGATCTCCTCCCCTTCCTTTTTCTCCTACTCACTGCATCACCTAACAGTTGCATTTTGTTTTACCAATGCATTCAGGAGAATTTGCTACCAAGAATTTGACTTTGATTCAAGATGAAAACATGCAGTCATTTCATAGAAATATCTCCAACATGGCTAACTTATTCATAACTTGGTTTCATATACCTATAGAGTTCTCTCCACGCACATGTAGATCAAAGAATTTCCTAGAAATGTCTAGAAAAATTCATTTTCAGGAATGATGTCACTGAAGAGTTGCTAAGCAGCCCTGATTTAAGATTCTGATTTCATCAGTGAGAGTTAGGAATGTTGTGAAAATTATAGATCACCATTATATAGATATATGTAGGCATACGCTGACGTAAACTAAAAATTAATTCTCAGATTTATATCATGAAGTTGAGGAAACTGGGCCCCACTGGTTTGGGCTGCACTTCATGGGACGGTTACCGTGACAAACATAAATCCAGAAGCACGGATGCTGGGGAGCTCTAGTCAGTCACCGTTTGAGCAAGACAGGAAACACCTGTGTGATAAACTTACTATGAACACATTCAGAAATGTAAAGGCTCTTAGCTCAGTTAAGATAGTTTGTAGTAAATTAAGAGGTCAATCCACAACTTTTCTTCAAAGCTTGTATAAGGAGTTCAAACAACCATAATAATTCTACACAGATGAGTTTGAGATAAGATGAATACTAAATAGGAATGACCTTTATTAACGATAAAAGATGAATGTGTATTGCTCTAGAGTACACTCAAGAGGAATGAAATCCTAACTGGGAAATGTAAATATACAAGGATTTAGAATGCACTCACTAGAATCTTCGTTCAATGTGCCAGAATAAATCTGTAATTTTGGGTATAATAAAAAGCTACATTCTATATATTTCTTGAAGTCTCAATGTAAAGAAATAACATAATCTTTACTTTTCCCTTGTATTTTACACAGTTAATTCACTATAACTTCCCATTTTTAAAATGGCAAAACTAAGGTAGAATTATCTATAGGAACAAATTTTAGGAGCCGATGCTGTAGAATAAGAATAATTAAACCAAGAATGGTATTGAAAATTTGCAAATATGAGTGAATAAAGTAAACTTATAAAAGGCATATCAAAATAAGTGTTGACATGTATAAAAAAGAGCATATGAATATTACACATCATGGCAAACGAGATAGTTCAGTGGGTAAATGAACTACCATATAAGTCTGATGACCTCAATTCAATCCCTAGGTCCCGTATAAGGGGAAAAGGAGAAAACAGACTCCACCAAGTTGTCCTCTGACCTTCACATACCCCATCACATGCTCATGCACACAGTTGCACAGTGATAATAAAATGCTTTTCTATGTATATTTGCCAGCGTGCATATATGAGTACCACATGCATGTCTGCTCCCTACAGAGACCAGATGGGGGCATCAGATTCTCTGGAACTTGGTTGTGAGCCTCCATGAGTGCACTGAGGGAACCAAACCCATATTCCCAGAGAGAGCAGCAAGTGCTCTGAACTCCCAAGCCAACTCTGCAGCCCCACGTTTCTACATATACCATCTCATATGTGTTGGGTAGAAAGTACCAACACCTATAGTGAACCAGAAATACATTTAATAGGTCATCATGGCACTGATGCTCTGAAGAACAATCTGGAAAAAATGTCTTTGATTGCCATAGAATATTTGTATAGCTTGACTACCCCTTGAGACATTGCAAATTAAGAAACAGGCTCTTTCTTCTGTTCTTGCTTTACTTTACTCAAAACGCAAGTAGACAAAAAGCCAAAAAAGCAAAAGAATTGAAATGATAAAAGGGTAGTGACAGAAACCTCTAGGTTTGGCAGAACTCCCCAACATCAAGGTATAATAGCATGTGGATAGAGATTGTTAGAAGAGAAGCAGGCATTTAAATGAGATTTAAATGCACTAAGAGAAACGCACTAATGGGACAAAAAAAAAAAAAAAAAAAACCCAAAAACAAAAAACTGAAACAGGACATAGCCACATAAGCTTAATGAAACACCTACCTGATTTTAAAACCTACTTAATTCCTTAAATTAAGGGATCACATCTAGAGGCATTTTATGCTGAAGGAAACAGGCTGTTATTGAGTCTCAACTAGAAGAACATAGCTAACCTCTTGGACACTAAACTGATGGAAGGACTAATCTTCCATGATGGGAGGGAAGAATATTTTTCCATGATGAGAGGGAGGTCTATCTTTCCATAAGAAAAGATAGAGAGTATTTGGTCCAAGACTGAGGAAGCAGAGGGTGACCTTTATTTTAATTGCAGCAAAATTCTCCAATGTTATCTGCCATGCTAAAACACCAGTACAAAGGTTACTGATAACTCACTAAGAGGACTGACTACCTTATGCATCCAAGCCTCAAGGCCACCAAGAAAGGGGGAAAACATGGGAGGAGAGAGACTGAGAAGCTGAGCAGAAAGAAAGTAGTGGGGGACATTTCTGACTTGATAAGATTCTGACATTTAGAATGTTTGGAGAATTAGAAATTGTTCCTGGAATGTATTTTAGTGATGGATAATCACAAAATTATTTAGAAATCCCTTAGAAAATTAGGATATATTGATGTTGTTTTATTTCACACTCAGTCTGCCACAATCTGCTTGCAAGAGATGATGCTGAGACAATCCGTCTGTCTCCTGCCTCATTCTGCAAAGAATGAAAATGACTTACAGAAACTGTGCATGATCAAGCAGAGCTGTGGAAAGTCAGGAGGTATGATAGCTGCAGATAAGATTAGCACAGGCTCTGCCAACTTGTTAATCATCTAAGCGTTGGACAGAAATGTATCTGCAGGTTTCCTAGCGACCAGAAAAAAAAAAAAAAAGATTTAACACCAATTTGGTTGTTGTATTTTTTTGAAACTAAAATTTGATAACATAAAATAACTGATGTATAATTTTAAACATGTATGTACTAAACTTTCCACAAAACAAAAAAATTATCATAAAAGCAAACAAAACCGAGGAATACAATTGAATCCACTTCAGCCATACTCACAAATGCTGTTCAAGAATTGGGCTCAAATTTATCCTTCTCTTCAAAATATATGAAAGGTATTTTAGTTATGATCTGTTGTAAATATATAACTTCAATGCAAAAAAAGCCAAAATAGCAACCATTTCCTTGCATCTACATCCTCATTGAGATAACTGCCTAGAGAGACCTGCAGAGCAGTAAGGACCAAATATTTACCCACTAGAAGACTGGTAGCTCAGAGGGATCAGTTTGAGTAGCCCCTTCAAAGAGGAACGTTCTCACAAGTATATTTTTGGGGTATCCAAAATCAGGCCCACCATGGTGGTTCTGGTTGGGAAAAATATTGACTAGAAGTAACATGGAGAGAAAACAGAGTGAACAGTCATGGTGTTGGAATTGTGTAAAGAATTGGGAGGGAACATACAACAGACCAAAAGACAAACTCCAAGTTGGTGAGCCAATGAGTTTTACTGGAGTACTCAAAGACAGCTACATCACCAAACCCAACCCCAGAAGGGGTGACAGTTCCCAAAGCTGGAACCCCTACGTATGCTGCACAGCCTTTACGGGCTGCAGGCAGCTCAGTAGAAAAGCATCCTTTCCAGTGCCTACATTGGTTTAGTCCTCTTCCAGGCAGCTCTGCTGGTTTCTGCTTCTTATAGGTATCTGGTTGGTCTCAGAATTGTTTTTGCAGTTTGGCTTGTCTGAGGTACTTCTTTGCAGCTTTATTGCCTACCCTGAGAGGAAAGTCCCCAGTTAATCTTTTCAATTTTAGGGACTTCCTGCAGCTATTTTGAGTTGTTTTCTTTCTAGTTTAAAACCACTTCCCTGCAGAATGGAACATTTCATCTGAAACTGTCACGCAACGGTGGGAGAAGTCACCTATCTCTTCAACAGACTGTGTCAGACTCTGCTTGGAGTACAAAACAGCCCTTGTGGACCTTCTGTTTTAATGAGAAAATAAAACTTCAGAAACTCAAACTGGAAAATTTGAACAGACTCATAAAAAACAAACAAACAAACAAGAACAGGTATTTTTGAGTTTGAGTATGATGGGACAATAAGTCAAAAGCTATCTGAAAGGGTTCCATTTGAACCCCCTCAGACATCACTAAAACAATGATGGAATTGTGTGCCTTGCATCAATTACCAATCAAGAAAATGTTCTACAGCCACACCCGTAGGCCAATCTGATAGAACCAATGCCTCACCTTCTTCCCAGGTGTGTCTAGGTTTGTGTCAAGCTGACAAAAACAAACCAACATGCTATGTTTCCCCAATAGCGTGAACTTAATTCCAAAAGGAAGTTCAAGCTTCTGCTATATCTCTATTCTTTTGCTTATGCCCGCTGTGCCTGGTACTGGAGAGCATTTAGTGAGTGGTCATTAACTGAGCTCCTCCCTGGCTTTCCTGTCACCTTTCCTTGTTACAGTCCCCACAAATAACAGTTTCAATGAATTTTATGGTAAAATTTGCATATTGATAGCATGACGCAGCAGCTGGGCTGGAAGGCTTGGATAGGTCAGAGGAAAAGAATGTTATATAACATGATTGAGAATATGTATCACCACTAGTCCCTTATAAGAATGGTTCTCAACCTGCCTAATGCTACACCCCTTCAATATAGTTCCTCATGTTGCAATGACCCCAAACATAAAACTATTTGTGTTACTGCTCCATAAGTGTAATTTTGTTATCAATCATAATATAAATATTTTTGTTTTCCAATGGTCTTAGGGTAAAGGGCCATACTACCCCCAGATGGGTCCTGACCCACAGATTGAAGATTCTGTCTTATAAGATTTTGTGACTCCACCCACCCTCCACCTTCAGTCAGTCCCTGCCACACACTTGCACACACACACACACACACACACACGCACGCACACACAGTCTACATCTCCCCCTTTTATCTGAGCCTCTGGTTCTCTGAAAGAGATGAGTTCTGAAAACCAGTGAGCTAGAGACTCTATCTAAATTAAATCATTATTAAATATACTGGGTCATTTATTGTGGACCTTTTAAATTGAATTGACATTGTTGGGGCATTTTCTGAAATTATAAGCCTAGGAGGAAATGATAAAAAGCAAAAGCGAAAGGAACTGTGCACATTCTCTTCAACCTGAGGGGACTCTCTGATCCAGACGAAGTTCTCTAAGCCATTTAATGCCACATTTATGCTAATTTCTTGGGGAAAAAACAATTTTAATCCCATTTATCAAATGATGCTGTTTCTTTGTTATTTTGTCCTAATGTGCTTGGCCTTATAATCTTATAGACATTTAGCTTGGTCTCTGCATACACTTTATTAGTTTAGTATTTGGCATTTGTTACTGAAATTTTTGTAAAAAAATTAGCTAGTATTTTCATATAGAAAGGTTTAGTTTAGCAAAACATATTAGAGAATAGTCAATTTACTTATATGTATAATTACATTTTCATGGCTGATGAGTTATAGCTGTCACACATTGAATATCCCATTATAATTGGCGAGTTTAATTTGTAATTTAAAAGAGATATGCCAGTATATAGAATTGACTGAGAGACACCGTGCATTTCAGTCAAAATGAAATTACTACCTTTCCTTGCCCCAAATTACAGAAATCATACTTCTTTCTTACTACGGTTCTGTTGTATTTCACATGGTGTAAACCTCACTCCTGTATTTATGATTATTTCGAAAAGCTAGAAGTTTTATCACTGTGAGCACTTTGCCTCAGCATTTTGTGAAGCATTCTGTTCATTAAGAATTCCACCTGTCAAACTTATTGATACTAATCTGTAAATAATAGAAGTTGTCCCAGCCTTTGACCTGGTTGACACCTTAAAGCAAGCCAGTCAGTTTGTGTCTTAATGAGCTGTTTCTGACTCTTTAGTTAGTGTAGTTCCTTGCACATGAGACTGTAGATACAGACCTGTGGGGATGCATCCTGGCTGTCATGTAGTATCTCCCTCACAATCTACTGAGTTGTGACAGTCTGCTAGGAAAATATCCCATTGGCTTCTAATGCTTTTGCCTAAAGATAGCTCATAAGCTCATTGGCCATAGAAAGTCACATGGTCAGTGTAATTTAAAGGGTTGAAGAAATACAGTTATTATTAACAAATACTAAGTAAAGCATTGAGCAGCTTCCACTTCCATTAAACTACGGAGTCTTCCTTCCACCAAGGAGGAGGAAGAATTGTTGCTAATTCTGAGAAATGACGTAAACAGTTTCCAAGCTTGAATTCGTGAGCAGGCTACAGGAGACATCCATACAGCAGCCTGACAAGAGTGGAATGGAAAGTCATGCTTTGGCATAGAAATGTCATGCCCACAGTCAGGCAAAAGGCTATTCCTAAAGCCTGTAGTTACAGAGGTCTGCTTCTCCGAGTAGGACCTTTGGCTCCTTAGGCTGCCACATCAGACTCTCAAGTTTTTTAAAAAATATTTTTTATTTTTTATTCATTTTGTATGCATTCATTTTACATTCTGTTTGCTGCACCCTCCAGGTCTCCCCTCATATAATCTCTCCCCAGATCTCTCCCTCTTCCTCTGAGAAGGTTGCCCCCCCAGCGGCTCCCCCCACCCCCACACACACACTTTGGCATATCAAGTTTCTGCAGGGATAGGCCCATCTTCTCTTACTGAGGCTAAACAAGGCTACCCAGTTAGGGGAACAGATTCCACAGTCAGGCAACAGCCTTAGGGACAGCCCCTGCTCCAGTTGTTGGAGAAGACTGAGTTGGGCATCTGCTATTTATGTGCTAGGGGCCTCGTTCCAGCCCATGTATGTTCTTTGGTTGGTAGTTCAGTCTCTGAGAGCCCCAAGGGTCCAGGTTTGTTGACTCTGTTGGTCTTCCTATGGAGTTCCTATCCACTTTGCAGCCCTTCATCATTCCCCCAACTCTTCCATAACAATCCCTGAGCTCTGTCCAATGATAGGCTTAGGGACAGCCTATCATCTGTTTCAGTCTACTCCTGGATGGAGCCTCTCAAAGTACAGTTGTGCTAGGCTCCTATCTGCAGAACATAACAGAGTATCACTAATAGTGTCAGGGATAGGTACTTACCCATGGGATGGGTTTCAAGTTGGGCTGGTTATTGGTTGGTCATTCTCTCAATCTCAAAAGAAAAGTTGACTGTGTTTTTCTCTCATGTACCCTGTTTAAAAAAAAAAAAAAAAGGAATCTCAGTACCATTGTGATCAAATTTTATATTTCAGTTATGTTGAATGACTTTCCAGTTCATAGTGATTGTTGTAACCAATATTTCAAATCATTTTCATTAATATTATCTACCCAAGTCACCTTGATGTGGGTTTGTAATATTAGGTTATTTTTCCTATGAGTCTGTTTTTAATAGAAGTTGTTTCCCAGAAACAATCTTGTATATTCTCCATCTTTGAAGTCGTATCCATTAGATGGATACCATGGCACAGCAGTATGAAAGCACTGACCATTTAACAGGCCCAGGAGAAGATGGCTGAGGAGTGTGGTTACTGTCCACTCTTCTGCAGAGATCACTGAACCTTGGGAGAAGGGGTTGTTACATAGACGACTAGAGGGGAACACGCTGCTGTATCTGAGAGTCATTTTGAGGCCGTGTCAGAAGAGATCCAACCTGATCCAGTTGAAGAGAAGGTAGAGGGAAATAAAGATTAATTCAAGCCTTAAAGCAGAAGTGGGGATATGGGTTCCAGAAAACAGATAGCCTGAGGAAAGGGCCCTTCTTCTGCAGTATAAGAAAGTGGAGGAGAAATTAATGTTAAGCCAGTGTAGATTTAGTGGTAAAAAATTTTTATGAAATTGTCACCATGAGAGCCCTGTTAACTACTCAAAGAATTATATGGCAAAGCCATCTTTGGTAGCTCATGGGGAAAAGGATAGACATTTGAGGGGAGCATACGTGAGGTGCTGTTCTAGAGAAGGGTAACAGGTGGAAAGAAGTGTTTCTGGGAGTAGTGACCACAGGCTTGTAAAGGTCACCTTTTCTTCACTCCCTGCTCAGCACCTCATACAAAGCTTGGAGATGGAGATTTCAGTTGCGTTTAAGATGGACTTTAAGGTACTGACAATGTCTACCACAATTACAGGCTAGGAAAGACAAGAGGAGTGGAAGGGAGTAGGGGGTTAGACAAGCTGAGTGAATAGTCATGGAAAATGGACTACTTAACTGGCCCAAAGTAGCGTAGGAGGATCTGGGTCAGTTTTGATGACAGGAGATGTAGATGTCTAGGTTAGAAGGAGAGATAGGTGGATTAGGAGAAATTAAAAAAATAACAAAAAACAAAAACAGGGTAATTTGAGTAATTGACAATTCATGACAGAATCATGAAACCATTGGTTGAAGGGAGATTTCTATCAGAATCTGTCTGCATGGCTGATGATGAAATATTCAAAAATGGCATATACTTATATACATATGCACATATATACATATACGTATACATATATCTTCCAAATGTCTGCAGATTGAAATTTTCTCAGATATAAATTCTGTTTACAGAAGATTCATTACTCTGTGGGAAATATATATTGGTCAAAGTTACCACTGAAACAAAAGCAGAGAAAATAGTCATGCAGAATAAAACTTAAATAAATGGTTGTTGGACAAGAATTCATGACTCTGGGGCATTGCAAAGTTAGTACATATGATTAGAGTTGGCAGAGGAACATAGACAAAATGCATATCTGCTAATGAGCTGGATTTAATGCAAGTATGCTGATCCAGGATTCTTTCTTTCAAATTTTTACTCCTGGAATTTTACCTACATGGACGGTTCTACAAAGTGTGGTCGTAATGCCAATTTGTTTTAGTTAGCCTCTACAAATTATATAAAAGCATCTACAAAATTTTGCTTTGGTTAGAATTTTTATGACTTACCAATTAGGATCCTTCTAAAATAAGTCTTCTGGATGTTTTGTTTGTAAAACGTCTTATAATTTTATGGCACAGAGCTAGTTTGTGTGTTTTTAATTAGTTTTAAAACATTTTAGAATATGGATCATCAGTAGACCTTAGGGTTAATCATCGTATTAACTGAATCCATGTCTGCTACATTGTGATATGTTTCTCTGAGAGCTTTGCTGCTTTATCAGAGTAAGCCAAACAATTCTGCTCTTAAAATTTAGCTGAAACTTCATTTGCATGGATCCTGAAGTAAACATAAGTGTGGAGAAGAATGTTTAGTTTGGAACATAAGAAGTTTATGTTTATCTTAACTTGAAGTACCCCACTATTCTGAAATAGCACCATTAGTGACTAACTCTTGGTCCTGCCAAGAGCTCTAATGGGCAAGCATGGGAGAGCGTGCAAATTTTCTACAGCTCCTCACCTCAATTGTTTGATTTGCTTCTGGGTAGAAAGGATAAGCAGAAGAGATGCCTCCTTGGCCGTCAAAGCATCATTTAGCTTGATGGCTTTATTTGTTTAACCTTATGTTGCCAGACTGGTGCATGCCCTTCTTAGAGCCATGGCTACAGTTTCTTTCCCACTTCTACTCGGCTGCCAATTTCCGTGTTCTAATATTTGGTTGCAACTTGGCATTTACAGTTATTAAACAGTGATTAGGGACAGAAAGTGTAGCCAGGAGTACAGGGCGTGCTCAGGTATGTGAGGTCCTGGATTCAATCCCTAGAACCAGAAGTAAATAATAAACAATTTCATCTCTTTACTCTTCTCTCCTATGTTTCATCAGTCATGGGGAAAGCACACTGCACTTATTCATTTAGGCTTGCCTGTCACTTCACACAGCCACTCCAACACTGACGTTTTTCTCTCTCAGTCTCTGACTAGACAGAAAATAACAAAACTCAAAGTTGAAGCCTGTAGAATGAATTGCAATTGGCATTTTCCTGTCATCTGACCAGGCCTTATGATTAGCCTGATTATGTCTTATTTGACTCATTATTTAGCAAATATATATGTGTTTATTGTATTTATCATATGCCAGGCTATGTCCTGGATTCTGGATGATTCAGCAAGGTCAGTCCTTACTTTTGTTAAATTTTTATGGTAATACAAATAATCTGAAGTATGTTCACATAATAATTTCAGACACTGGTATGTGCTCTAAAGAAAATGCTATAGAATTATATGGTATAGAGCAATGAGAGGTGAACCAGCGAGCCAATGAACCTTCAACCTATGAATTAAAGTCACAGTCTGAATGACATGGAGCTAGCCTTGGAACATTTGGAGGGTATCATTTTCTGAACAGAGGCATACAATGAGCTCTGAGTTTAAGAGTTAATTTTTAAATGTGGGCTGAAGAATGTGAAAAAGGACTGTAGTCATACTAGTGACAGTAAGACAATGTATTTATGAGGTAGCAGGGAGGGCATGTGTTTGTGAGCAAGTGTGGTGTGTATGTGTGTGTGCTGTGTGTTCATATGCACATGGTGCATACCCTTTGTTTACAGTATAAGTATTGGAGAATTATATAATATCTGTGTTATAGATGCACTGGAATTCATTTCATATCTGCGTAACAAATCAGTGACCCGGGATTAGCTCCTGCTCTCAAGCTCATGGCCCTGAGCACAGATTGTGACCAAAGTCAGGGTTAACTGTGGTTGTTGCCACAGATTTTCTTTACTTACTCAACATCTAAACCTTATAAAAAAAATAAGACAGCAGAAATCTAAAGCCAATGAAACCCAATTTATCATCAACAAAGAACAACTTAGCTATGAAAACTAAACTATGGTATAATCAAAACACTTAGTAGCATACCTTTTTATTTACGTTGCATACGAAATTACTTGTTCATGATACTTAAGCCTGTTTTAAAATATGTAGAATTCTCTTGAATTGTTCACCAGTCTGGGAACATTCTCGTCTTCCTTCACTGTGTTTTTATCCTTCGCCTACTTCTTCACTACAGTAAAGTACTTTTATTGTCCAGTAAGTATATGTAGCCAAAAGCTTACAAAATGTAATTGTGATTTAATTATGGAAATGTGATTTCAATATGCAAACTTGATTTCAGTACTGCAGCTGCCTCCTTACTCTGAACTAGGATTAACTGCAATTGAAAATGTCAATAAAATTTATACCTATACTATGAAAATGGAAGTATACATTCAACCTTTTCTTTATAAGTCTGGCATATTGAGGATGAAAGTAATACTGAGCACTAAATGATAGGGATGTATCTACACGTTAGAATGATCTCAATGTATGTGTTGTATTTTCTGAGAAAAGAATATAAGGGGCAAAAGAAGTACCTCTGCATTTCAAATGAAAATAAAATAGTTTACCTTTAACGACAAACATAAATACAATAAAAGTGGAATGCTTTTATGTAATTAGAGAGTCCCAGAAAGCATTTAGAAATAGCTTATAAATCTGCCATATGTTAACAGCACTTTAATAAATATCTCTTGGCTGTGAATAAAAATTTGGAGTCCAGTTACCTATTTGCATTTTACATTATTTTCACTTAGAAAATGTGAGAAAGGAAAACTCATATTTGTTGCCATTTTATAAAAGTAATTGTCCAAAAACTGACCAGATGTCTCCTCAGTTTAAATACTTAAGAGTAAGCATTTGATCCAGTATTTGCTCTGGGTTCTCTTAGTGTACTCTAAAGAGATATTTTTAACAGGTGTCCCTGTGGTTAAACTAATCAGAGGCTCTGAGGTGTATCTGCTTATGTTTTGCACAGAGGTGCATCTCTGGTGGGATTTCTCAGAAGACAGAGTGTGTTTAGTGCGGGAATGGGTAGTCAGGCTCACACTTCACGATCTATCCTCTTTGTCTTGTACTTCCTGCTGTTCTTATTTGTCCATTGCTTTCCTCCCAGGTAGATAAAACATAGCAGTCACCTAAGCACTTTACAGATATTTAAAATAAAACATCAATACTTAAGATCATCAGGCCTCCTGTTATTCTTGCCAAATTAACAAAATAAAAAATAGGCACTTTCAAAGCCAAAAAAAAATCATTTAAAATAATACATTGAAAAATAAACTATGGTAATCACCAAGCGTGGCAAGAACAGACTTACTCCTAGTCATGTCTGGTAGGAATAGAATTTGCTACATTGTTTTAAGCCAGTGGTTCTCAACCTATGGGTTACAACTTCATTAGAAGACAAACAATCCTTCCACAGGGGTCACCTAAGACCATCAGAAAACACAGATGTTCACTTTATGATTCCCAACAGTACCCAAGTTACAGTTACGGAGTAGCAGTGAAAATAATTTACTACAAGATGTGGCATTACTACAAGATGAGGAACTGTATTAAAGGGTCACAGCATTCAGAAGGTTGAGAACCAGTGCTCCGAACTATCAAGTACGTAAGAACTTCCTTGGTCCATGTATTTACGTAGGTTTACTTATTAAACATTTAGGAGTATATCCAAAGGAAACACTCAAGATGTCAAGGAGTTAATGAGTGTGTGTGTGTTTGTGTGTGTGTGTGTGTGTGTGTGTGCGCGCGCGCGCGCACGCGCACAGGAAGTCATGCTAAGCTACTGTAATACTAACTTCTGTATGTCAATGACCCGTCCACTACAACTTTATTTTTCATATCCAAATGTTCATAGTGAAGCTGTAATATTCTTAAGAACACAAAAATAACAGAAATCCCAACAGACTTGGAGAGGGAAAACTCAATCATAAACTTTGACTCCATTCTTTCCTAGGAAACCATTGTCCTTAGCTTTTCTAAGATTTGACTTTTTAAAACTTTTCTGACTAGGATATAAACCATAAAGTCTTGAAAGTCACCTTTTATCCCCCACTCTAACATCGGGTTTATAAAAATTGACTTTACTTAATGATAATTGAATGTTCTTCTTTATGGCCAGTTTATGGGTTTCCATTTCAGAAGGTTATTTATCTAAAACAATGTCTAGTAGCTCTTAATACTATTCTCAGTTCACATGAAAATGGAAACAAAGCTTACATAAACAGACTGGTCATGAATCCTTGACAAATCCCAGATCCAATTACTTGGGTTTTGCATTAAGAAAAGCAGCTTAAAAAGACGGAGTTGCCTGATAGTCACATGTATGTGTGCACACGTGCCAAACCAGATATGGCATAATGTATAGTACATTTTATATTCTTAGAATATCATTGAAGTCTCTTTGCATATTCCTTTATCTCCTTAAAAGCTGAAATAATAGAATTATTTTTGAAAGGTGTTTTGACTCCAAAAAAATGGCAAAGTTATCTTTTATTGCTGCTATAGAAAAAATTTCGGGAATCCTGAGGCATCTGGTACCATCTGTGACTTTTTCTTTCCCTGCAGAATCTAATTGAAAGGGAAGTGTTAGGGAAGACATAATGGTGAGCCATTTTTTTCCTTGTGCTGCAAGCAGGAAATGTTCCTTTAAGAAACTTCAAAAGTAATGCATGCTTGCTTGAGGAAGAAGAGGGTGGGAGAAAACTATTCAGTAATAAGCCAGGGAGGAAAGGAAGCCTGGCCTGAGAGATAGAGGAGGTGCCTGTGAAAGGGGAGGACACAGGCTACCAGAGACTGGTGAGGCTTTACAAATTAAAACCTGAATTCCCTTCATGATGGAAACCCAGGGCAATTAGAAAGTGTGGTTTTGTTGTTTTTTTCAAGCCTGTGAGATTTTATTTTTGAGATGTAAAACAGATTTCTAACTATAACACTGCAGTGTGAATTGGTAGAGCTTCACTATGGGTATAAAGATTTTGGATTTTTTTGTTTTTATTTTTTTTAAATATTTAGATGTGTTTTAGGGAATCTATAAATGTGACTTTTAAAAAGTCAGCAGCAGCATCTTTCACTGCTTCTACCACCCTGACTGTTAGGGAATATTAACCACATGAGAATTTGTAATTGAAATAGACATTTAAATAATGATCTACAGCTCTTTTTACTTCTAATTGTGTCTCTAAAGAAAATTGCCAAAGTTTTGCCTACAGATAAACCATTTGTAATTAGAGGGATTCTTAAAGTCGTCATTATATGGGAAACAGCCACCTAATGACCTGAAGAGTGTCTCATGAGTGGGATAAGCATAGCTTCTAGGTCCCGCAGCCTGGTTTCTGGGGCCCTGTTTGATCACTGACTCAATGTGTTACCTAAAGCAGCTCTTTTATCCACAGTAAGATCTTTTTCACTGGTTTAAAATAGTGGAATAGGAAATCATTATTTTGTAAATATCATATTAAATCTGTTTCTCTATAATATGAACTATGATAACATTGATTTTTCAAGTCCTTGTGATATTATAAGGGATCTGGTAGAATTGTCTTCCTATACTTAAATTTTATAACATATTTGCTGCTATGAACATAATGATTTTTTTTCTAGATTAAATGATCATTTTCTTATGTAATGCTTAGGTAATACAAATGTAAATATGCTTGGAAATGAAAAAGATATTGAAAAGTTGACCATTCAGCAATACAGCTTGTGTTCTATAGACAAGAACCTGGCTGGTTAACAACAGAATGTAGATGTTAATAAAATAAATAAATAAGTACCTGAAGGGGAAAAAAATGATAAATTGTGATAGATACAACATTAGTCACGTCCATTGCTTAGTGATGAAATTGGCACAATCTTGACTCTTTTCATATCATAATTATCAATGCAGATTACATTCAGGTAAAAATGCATCTGCCATTGTAATGATCAATGCAAAAAAAAACAATCCTAGCAGCTGTGAAGCCAGAAATTTTTTCCCCAGCATACTGACTTTCTTATATAGAGGTTAGAGGCAGACTATTATAAACATGTAGACATCCTTCTTTCTAGGAGGGTAGAAACCCTTCAGGTGTTCTTATGATTATGCTTCAAATAACCAGTGTGTGTGGTGTGTGTGTGTGTGTGTGTGTGTGTGTGTGTGTGTGGTGTGTGTGTGTGTGTGTGTGTGTGTGTGTGTGTGTGTGTGTGTGTGGTGTGTGTGTGTGTGTGTGTGTGTGTGTGTGTGTGTGTGTGGTGTGTGTGTGTGTGTGTGTGTGTGTGTGCGCGCGTGTGCATGTGTGTAATAAAATTTCTTTGAGTCATAAGATTCTAAACTGGGTCCACTGATAGCAACAGTCTGTAAATTAGTAACTGTATAGGTCTGGAGGGTTGAGCTTGACTGAGTTCTCACAGAGGAGTGATTCTCCTCTAAAATTTATCTTGGTGAATCAATTTAATGGGAATATGCTAAATGCCCCCCAGAGACTCACTTTTAATGAATAACATATATGGTAAGAGCATTAAGAGCTTTTAATATAATTCTGAAATGTAGTGAAAATTTTAATATGAATATATGAAGTATTTTATCTAAAGTTGTACAAATGTGTGTGTGTGTGTGTGTGTGTGTGTGTGTGTGTGAGTGTGTGTGTGTATGAATGTGTGTGTGAGTATTCATCTTTCAAAAAACTAGAAAATGATCTAGGATATAAGAATTCTGAGGATATAAGAATTCTCTAATATGCAGGTCCTGGCTTGAATTTACAATAATACTAAGCAGCACTTCTTGGAGCAGTGTTCGAGAATGGAAATGTACAAGATTGGTGTAAAACAGTTCAACAAGTCAGATGGCAGAGCAACTAACAAAGCTGGAATATAGTGTCCAAAGACTCAGGGGTCTACTGGAAGACAAACGAGATACAGATTTGGAGTTTTCTGTAAGTCTAGACATGTAGCAAATAAAACTCATTACGTCTGTTTAATTTGAATTGAAATAATATTGAAAAGTGAAGCTAATCGATCACTTTCAGAGAAGGACTGAAAAGCAAATTGTTATTTTAAAAACAGGTCAATGAGAGTAATGAATCACTTTCGTTTTTCTTTCCTATATCAACTATGCCCTTGATAAGCAAACAGTAGCTGAGCAGACTGTCTCTTAGTGATCCTATTCATTAGTAAAAGTGAACCAAGGCAGTAGGAAATCACTCATTTTTATAACCCACGATTCATAGATACTGATGTCTCCAGAAGAGAATTAGCCACCAAGATGTCTCCTGATTAAGGATTATATCACCTGCACGCTTGTCCCTTGGTCAGCCTCTGATTGGACAGATTTCACTATGAATGAGTAGTGAGAAAAACACAAATTGTGCCTCCTGAAATTCAAATGACTGTTGTCCAGACCAACGGTAAGGAGAAGAAGCAGACAAACAAGGAGCCAAGCTTTAGAAGAGGCTTCATACAAGGTTGTTGCTGTCCTAGTCTGCTTTTTGTTTCTTTTTGGTTGTTGTTGTTTTTGGTGTTTAGTATGACAGTGTCTAATAATCTGCCTGCTAAAGTAGGGTTAGTGAAACTCTAAAGAAATGAAGGGAGAAAATGGCAGAATGAGAATTCTCTGTAAAGAACAAGAAGGAATTATGGTTGGGATAGGGCCACTAGAAGTTCCTGGGATTTATTTTGGATCTCTTGTCAGTCTGTCTGAGAACTTTGTTTATTAATTTTATGCATATAAATCAAGTTTATGTATATATGTCTACTTTGATGTACATAAATCACATTATAGTTCAGATCTAAAGCTTAATCCAAATATAATGTGTGTGTATGTATATATACATACATACATATACATACATACATAAATATAAAACATATGTGTATAAGTTATTCAGTGGATACAAATTTTTAGCTTTTGTAGGTAAATGCCAAATAGAATGACAGCCAAGTTTATATGCTAAGATTATGTTTAGTTTTATAAAACATTATCAAACCATCTGCCAAAGTATCTGTATCATTAGAGGCCCAATATCTATAAATATGGGTTGATAACAAGGCATTCAGTATGCTCAGTGCTGTAGATTCAGGCCATTCTGATCAGTATGCATTGGTATCTTGGGCAGTTGTTTTAATTGCTATCATTCTGATGATGTGAGGAGAATCTTTTTATTTGCCTATTTGTCATTCCTCTTTCTACTCTGTTGACATTGTCTATGAAGGCCTTTGTCCCACTTGTGAAATCAGGATGTTTTTGTTGGGTTATTGTGCCATAAATTGACCATAAAGAAATATAAAGTAACATGAAGTTCACTGGAGGTTCTTAAGGAGAGAGAGATAAATATTGAGGGACAAGTGATGGATACCATTGAACTCAATGGAAAAATATTAATTTTCTATCATTGACAGCACCATAGAGCAATGAGAGACATGAGTGAATTGTGCATCTCAGAATGACTGTACATATATGTACAGAATGTACAAAGGAAAAACTTGGAAGGTCTCCAACATGGGACATAATATTTGAGGAGGTGCTCATGACCCCAGTTTTGTTATTATACATTGTATACTTGCATCTAAATATATTATTGATGGAAGCTGTCTCTCTCTTTTATTAATGTTTCCTAATTACACTGCTCTGAATCTACAGTGTTATCATAGTTCTTGTGGAAATAGTTTTATTTAAGAAAATATTTTAAGTTTGTATGACTAGTATTGTGCTAAAATAGAATTCGTTTTACCTATGAACTGTCACAGATAGATAAAATAGCTACTTTACATGCAAATAGCCTTTTAAAACCAGAGACTATTATATGCTGATTCGCAGCATAGTCTGCCTGAAGTGAGAAAAGGACTAATAAATGCTGTGTTGCAAACCAATAATTAGATTCTCATTGTGGGATAAAGCACTCACAGGGTTTTCCTTTTGGGCCCCATAAATCTGACCATATCTTTTCATTCTAATGCAATTAAGTGATTTAGAGACATAACTTAACAATAAAATAAATGCCTGGGCCTCAATGCCCTGCACGTAAAACCTGAGATTTCAGAGAGATGACGCGCCACTCATTTAGGAAGTTGCTCTTAAATGTAACAGCTTGTAGTTAAGCTAAAAATTCAGCATCACTTGGCTCTATACTCTGGTGCTATTTGTTATTTGCTCACCTTAAAGATTGTTAATACCATTGCTCTGTCTCTCTATCAGCAGTGTGGTGCCTGTGTGCTGGACAAACCATATTCAAGTATGGTTTCTAGACAGGGTAATTACCATGCTTGGGAGTATACGTAAGCCTTCCGATTGTGTGAATCCCCATCTGTAGTCCACATCAAATCCAAGGGGAGAGGGAGAGATGTTGAAAGAGGAGTAATGATCACCAAAATACATACAGTTGAGGGAAGAGAAAGGTGTTGTAACATTGTACAGCTCCATAGGGCAATGCGAGGCACAAGTGAATTGTACATCTCAGGATGATCAAAAGGGAGGACTTGAAAAGTCCATCATCACATGACTCATTAAAACAGAAATTTGTAGCCTTCCTTCTCACAACTTCTGGGTTGATCTGAGTAGGCCCTGGAAGTGTTCCTATCTTCCAAGTTCCCAGGTAGGGCGAGTGCTGCCTTTCTTAGGACCACACATTGGCAGCCACACTGACTTGGTACTGTAAAACTCCCTGTCTTCAATACTGTATGCTTTTTTACAAAACAGGTTAAGAAAAAATTAGGAGAATTTGCCATTGTGCTAATTCACTAGACCAAGGATTAAGAAAAGCATTTCTTCCGTAGGACATTGTAATAGAGATCTTATGCTAACATCTGGGGAACAATATATCTATTATTAGAATATTAAACTGTTGGTGGTCTTATTTATGTTTAGGAAAATGCCAGTTTCACAAATAAATCAGAAAACAGAAATCCTCTCAAAAACGTTGAAGAGTTCATGACACAAGGTTCTATCATCATTAATGTGTCATGCATAGATTATTATTCTCAGGGTTTTTTGATCATTTCCCCCACCCCAAGACTGCTGGCTTAGAGTAACTAAATTTAATGCCTAAGTAATAGTGCCTAGATCTTCTTTTGTTTTATAGTAGATGGGACTTCCAGCATCCATACCAAGTCATTCACTGGCACGTGCACAGTTGTTTGATATGGAAACCACTGATCTCTGGGACAGCATTTGCACCTTAATCCAATGGGGTTGATCTGAATTTTCTGAATTGTCAGTCTTTAGACATTGATTTTTTTTTTCTGTCTTCCTTCCTTTCAGTGCCCCGGACATCCCTCCATCCCTTTCTCTCCTTGTCTTTCATTTGAGCTAGTGGTCAAGCCCAGGGTCTTCCTAGTGTTTAAGCACCTAAAGGTACTGAGGGTGATTGTTGTGTGAAGAGTAGTCTTCAAGATGCTGAGCAGTTCAGCAGGAAAAAAAATGAATGTGTGATGTGCATTAGTCATATTGGTAGGAGTCGACTTGGTCCAAAAACTGAATTTAAGATTCTCACAAACACTGAAATGATAACTTTCTCTATGGGTTTTAATAGAGTCGTCATTCTTTAAATCTGTGATATATTTAGCAGCTTCCTGTGGTAAAAACCAAAGATGAGGCTGTGCCTGATTACTGTAAGAGGTATTCAATGTTTGTCTTCATTTGCTTTTGAAGAAGAAATGGAAGTTGTTTCTTGATCCTTCCCTGGGCACCATAAACCAGTACAAATCCCGCTCCGTGGGCTTTTTTTCTGTGTTCCTGTGAGTTTCTGACCTCAGCTGTCCTGTTTACTTCTATATTCCACGTGTCTTATGCAGCCTGCAAGGCAGCTCTTAGGCACTCAATAAATATTTGCAGAGTAAATGAATTGACATTTTTAAAAGGTCAGAGTTGTAAAAGAGGCTCTTCTTTGAAAGTTTATAATTTGGAAAATATAAATTATGTTGAAATGGTGTGTGATCATTTGAAAGAGCATTCCAGAAAAACAAAACAAATCCTCAGTAGGTGCATGAGTGGCTACAGAAGACACAGAATTGCATTTCCTTGGGTTTCTATGCACTTTCATTTGTTAAGGAGGAAAGGTCTTCCTAAATCCTTTAATTTAATGTTTTTGAAATGTTTCTACTAAGGAACTCATTGAAGTAGATGTTATTTTGGTGTTCTGGGAATGGTTGCTTTTAATTCAGGACACTGTCTCACGGAACTACATAGGATATCATTATTATATAGTGCCAGTCTATTAAATGTATATTCAGGGTTGTCATGAAATAAGATATGTGAAAATATTATGAGATATTTTCATCTCAATGAGAAAATTAAAGGTACTTTCAAGTAAGCTAAAGCTCATCAGGGTCTGGCAAAGATCGGAAACGCTTTTGGCCTGTGCATTTTGACCTTGTGTTACCACTTTGACCTTGCAAATACAGGGAGTAAATGAGTGACCGAAAGTCCTCTCACCAGAAACTACACCTGCCAATAGTCCTGAGGAAATAATTCTGTTGGCAAAGTACATGAATATAAGATTATCTGTGAGGACTTTCATTCCATTTTTATAATCAAAATAGTCAAAACCTAATTATGAATTAATGACGGATAAGCTACCTAATTTCTGTTGAAGAAGTTCTTTTACTGGTCTGCAGTGTCAAGATTGTTAATGACTATTACAGACTTGAAGGTATAGCTCAATGATACTGCTCTTGCCTAGCATGCACAAGACCTGGACTTGGACCCCAGCACTTGAAGTAGAGGGTAGGGTGTTACAGAAATCTATCTGTGGACTTAAAACCACAGCTGTGACTCTGAACATAGTCAGCCTCAGACTTGTTTTGGCCAGCAGGACTAAGGATGGTTTTTACATTTTAAAGAATTATGAAAGGAAACAAACACAAGACAGGGAGACCATGTGAATGCCAAATCCCAAAAGATTTACCATGTAAATCTTGACAGAAAATGTTTAAAGGCTCTTAATATAGAATGCTGGGGGGCAGGGGTAAGTTAAGCTGATGAGGGTGAATTTGAAGCATACACCATAGTACATGTGTAATAGTGCCACTTAAAAATGTATTCAGTACTATTCGTAAGGGTAGATACTTAAGGCATTAAAATGTTTGTGTCAGGGAAGACAAGATCAATACTTTATATTACTATAAATAACAATAGCATATTAATATAATACACTATATTTTTGGGTCTCCTTAATTTTATGATTTCTTCCAACAAATTTTTTTTTAATTTGGTGTGGAGGAAAAAGGAACATATCTAAGTTGTAAGTGACAAGATGCATTTTCCATTTCTGAAATTAAGAAGCGAAGCTGAGGGGTAACATAATTAACAAAGAAGGACACAAATATAAGACAAAAATGGCAACACTGACAGCAGATGCTGGCGAGGATGTGGAGAAAGAGGAACACTCCTCCATTGTTGGTGGGATTGCAAGCTTGTACAACCACTCTGGAAATCAGTCTGGCAGTTCCTCAGAAAATTGGACTTAGTACTACTGGAGGACCCCGCAATACCTCTCCTGGGCATATATCCAGAAGATGTTCCAACCGGTAAGAAGGACACATGCTCCACTATGTTCATGGCAGCCTTATTTATAATAGTCAGAAGCTGGAAAGAACCCAGATGCCCCTCAACAGAGGAATGGATACAGAAAATGTGGTACATTTACACAATGGAGTACTACTCAGCTATTAAAAAGCATAAATTTATGAAATTCCTAGGCAAATGGATGGACCTGGAGGGCATCATCCTGAGTGAGGTAACCCAATCACAAAATAACTCACACAATATGTACTCACTGATAAGTAGATATTAGCCCAGAAACTTAGAATACCCAAGATATAAGATACAATTTGCTAAACACATGGAACTCAAGAAGAACAAAGACTGAAGTGTGAACACTTTGCCCCTTCTTAGAATTGAGAACAAAACACCCATGGAAGGAGTTACAGAGACAAAGTTTGGAGCTGAGACAAAAGGATGGACCATCTAAAGACTGCCATATCCGGGGATCCATCCCATAACCAGCCTCCAAAGGCTGACACCACTGCATACACTAGCAAGATTTTGCTAAAAGGACCCAGATATAGCTGTCTCTTGTGAGACTATGCCGGGGCCTAGCAAACAGAGAAGTGGATGCCCACAGTCATCTATTGGATGGATCACAGGGCCCCCAATGGAGGAGCTAGAGAAAGTAACCAAGGAGCTAAAGGGATCTGCAACCCTATAGGTGAAACAACAATATGAACTACCCAGTACCTCCCGGAGCTCGTGTCTCTAGCTGCATATGTAGCAGAAGATGGCCTAGTAGGCCATCAGTGGAAAGAGAGCCCCATTGGTTGTGCAAACTTTATCTGCCTCAGTACAGGGGAATGCCAGGGCCAAGAAGTGGGAGTGAGTGGGTGGGGGAGCGTGTGGGGGACTTTTGGGATAGCATTGGAAATGTAAATGAAATAAATACCTAATTTAAAAAAATAAAAGTTATTGTTGAGACCAAAAAAACCAAAAAACAAACAAAAAACAAAAAACAAAACAACAACAACAACAACAACAAAAAAAAAAAAAACCAATGGCACCACTGCCAGATTTCCTTTGTAGTTTCACCATCTGATAAATTAAAGTATTCATCCATCTTCTATATGAAATAGTAATCTCAATGCCCAAAAGCAATCAACAGCCCTTGCAGAGTATATATGATGAATGAAAACAAACCACAGGACAATTGTGATGAGCTAGAGTCAGTCAGGTTAGGAAGGGTGGAAAATGAGTAGCTTGTGCTGTGCATTTTAAGAAGTAATTGTAGCCAGGGAGATGATTCATTTAGTAAAACACCGGGGGCACAAACTATCCTGAACTATCATTCTCAGAACCCATGTCAAAAATTGGGCATGACAGCCCACTCTGAGCTCCCACGCTTGTGAGGGAGCTTGTTGTCCAGCCAGCCCAGACAAAGTGCTGCGCTTCAGGTTCAACTCCATCACAAAAAACGAAGGTAGAAAGCAGCTGAAGAAGACACCATCTTTGACCATTGACCTGTATACACACACATACATGCCTAACTCCATTCTCATGTGACCAAACCAACATACCTTTACATACAAACACAAATTAAGCAAGATCTATGTGTGCATAGAAATTCAGCTTAGAAAATGTCATGTTACTACTATTAACAACAGTAATTCAATGACCTTTTTGCCTACAGAATTAATAGTTCAGATTGTGGCATGAGCTCAGAACCTGCAATGTTCTGAAGCTTATGCCCTTCAGTATAAAGGAGACACAGAAGAGACAATGACTTATCATCCCCAGGCCTCGTGCTGGCAACTATTCACAGAAGAAAGCTGCAACCCAGGGGAGAGCAAATAAATACACTACCACATGAGAAGTCTATATTGTAATGAACTGATAGTTAATAGCAGAAAGAATGAGGAGGGCCCTAGAAAACAGACAGAAACGCACAGCAGTTTTTGGACCATTTAGTGTGTACAAAAAGCCTAAAACTCTTCTATTGTTCCTAAGGGAACCACTATCGTACAGCAAAGAAAGATGATGGTAACTATTATTGCTCTTTAAAAAGCTCTTGTGCATTTAATCTCAGCCATCATATGATTTGGGGAACTGATTCCCCATCCACATACTTAGAAACTGAGGCACCAAAGGGTTCAGATGAGCATTAAGGCTAATACAGATCATTCAGGTGAGAAAACTACATCACTTGGTCCAGCCTTAGGATCTATAGAGGACTGTGATGCTGAGTCACCAAGTCGGTATCACTGCATGTCTCATTAAATCAAGGGGAGCAGATAGACTGGCTCTTAAAACTGATATAAATAAAAAGGTGATGTTCGGTTAACTGGAAAAATTCACTGGCATGGAATGCCTCGTAACTCAAAAGTGTCAGGGTCTGCAGAGATGAGTTTCTTGGCTTTCTATCTCATTTTATCAAATAAGTATTTACAAGCCCATTTGTGTGTGTGTGTGTGTGTGTGTGTGTGTGTGTGTGTGTGTGCGTGTGTGTACACATACATATGTGTGTATGTCTGTATCTCAAATAGCTTGTGATGTCTACTGTAAAAGCATTGGCAAATAGTCCAGTTGGCCTTTGCATGCTAATGCATCACATAATAATCTCTATAGGGTGGATTCCACAAAAATCTATTAGGAGTTATCACTAGATAAAATATGAAGCTTCGTTGCACTCTGTTGTTGTAGTAGGCATTACTTTTTTTAAACAGAGGCATTTTCTTTTGATATAAAATATACATTTTAACTGTGCCAGAAACTATCTGGCATACTTGAAAAATATCAAATATAATTCCTTGTATACAGTGTATTTTCCCAAACCATGTTGGTGATTGGCCCATCTTTGAAACCTCAATAGAGATGGAATGAGCAACTTGACAACCCATCTTTAGGTGCTGCATAATGACTTTGCTTCTAGTGCCAATGTTTATTGTTCTTTTTATTGCTTATTATTTATTGCTCTTGAAAAGATTTGGGGGAGAAGAAAGTCTCGAATAATGCAATGTAAAGTTCACACAGAAGTACTAAAACCTCCATAGTCCTTTTGCCTTTTCTATGCATTTGCAGGTTCTATATTGAATATGAATTTGAAGGACATTTACATTCATCATATGGCTTCCCTCTAGGTCTACTTTTAAGTAAATGCTTCTTTATAAAGGACCCTAATTGGGGCCAGTGAGGTGAATCAGAGGGTAAAGGCTCTTGCCACACATTCTGAAAACCTGAGTTTAATCTTCACAACCCACATAAAGGAGGAAGCAGTGAGCCCACCGTGCATACCAATAAACACATATCACACACACAAACACACATACACTAAATAAATGAGCTCATTTATTTCTCAGGATTTCACTTCTATCAGAAAGCCAAGAGTTTTCTTGGTATTTCCATCTGTGTGTTTGACTCAGGTAAGGCCCATAGCTAGTTAGGACAGCAGCTTCCTTTCTCATTGACCGCTCTCAACATCAATGAACCAGACATCTACTCGCTATAATTAGGAGGCCCTGCGGTAGAAAGGGAACTTCCAACACACCTAACATCTTCCTTTAACCACCCATTGACTTCTCTATCTTGATTAAAGGACCTTGACTTGTTTTACTTAATCTATTCCTTTCTGACTCATATTCTCTGTATGTTCCATACTATAATGAACTGTGTGTGCTTCCCCTCCACTGCTGCCCTATCGCATGTCCTCCACATAAACCCAAAAATGTGTGCAAGCAAGTACTTATCCAACCCATGGTGGATGGTGCAGCTGCCCATGCACTAAATTCCACGTCTCCATGATTATATATATATATATATATATATATATATATATATATATATATATATATAATATATTCAATATATTCAATATATATATATTGAATACATATATTGAATATATATGAATATATTGAATATATAAATATATATATGTATACACACACACGCGCACACACACATATACATCCAAAGACCTCTTTCGTTTTCACAGTAAACTCTGCACCATTTCCATTATTCTTGTCCTCTATTTGGGCTTGCATTATGTCTTATGCTGTGTTTGTGTGTGTGTGATGCTTACAGGATTTTGTTTAAGTCATCATCAGGCTTACCTCCCTGCTTGTGAATTTAATAGAATGAAGGATCTTGTTTTCTTTTTATACTATCTCTCTTAATAGTCCTCAATACATCAGTAGTCAAGGGTGTGTGCTTACTGTAGCTCAAAGCCATGTTCTATGCAGCAGCAGCAGCAACAACAACAACAACAAACCAACAACAACAACAACAAACCTCACAAGTTCTTCTCCACTGTCCTCATTTTACAACAAACAAGAGAAAAGCAGCAAGCTGGCCCTCTTCACGATGATTGAATGGGGACTAGCTAATTCTGAACTACAGCCCAGAGTGTCTGATTCCCAGTTCAGCATGTCTGTTACCAGGCAACCTTGACACAAGGCACTCAGAGCACCCACAGGACTCGTTCCAGGAGGCAACAGGGGGGGGGGCACCCATGTGGTTCAGTGGAAGCTTGCCCACCCTTGAACAGAATCGAGAATCCTCACTGATAATTCACCTCTTTTTCACCTTGCCCCCTGACTCTAAATTCTCCCTATTTAAGTGCTAGGCAATGAAACCATCCTCTCTCAGGAAGAAAAAAATCAATATCAAATGCAATTTTGTTCATTTATCAACATTTATTCATTTTGACTACAGCAAAGTATAAAAGCAACTTCTTTTTTAAAAATTTCACTAGCTATTAAATATTTTATGAAAATTTCTTTTTCTAGATCAGGTTAAGGAAGTAACTCGCTGGTAGAGTATTTGCCTAGCATGCACAATGCCGTGAACTTGATCCCTAGTACTAAAGAAAGCTGAACGTGGGCAAACCTAAAGTGCCTATTCACTAACACATCTGTATTTGTATTTTTAAATTAAAACCTGAGGTTTCTTATTTCACTTAAAAACTTTGTACTTTCAAACATAACAAACAGGAAGTGTAGGGGATTCTAATGGATTCTCTTTGGCTGTGACCCATGCTAATGGGTAGAATAGCATACACACCATTTGTATGAAAAGTTGAAGTATATTAATTCTTTAATTTCCCATGATAATAAACAACACTCTCTTTACCGAATTATTCTAGGGCTAAAAGTTGAATTGTTGCATAGGAAAACGACAGGGAAGCATAACAGAAAAGTTGACAAAGGCAGTTATGACTTTTAAATGGAATCATAGTATAGTTCAATAAATACACTTAAGCCTTTAGTTTAAAAAAAAAATCTTCCAGCTTTAGGTTTTGATCAACTAAAAGAAAGACACAGAATGAGAAACATATGGTAGGACACATGTGGTATTGTCCCTCTGGGTCAAAATAGTTACATGAGGGCCTGGGAGGTGACTCAGTAGATAAGCCATTTGCAGGGAAAGTATACCATGCAAGTGTAGCCTGGCGTTCAGTGCTCCAGCATCCACATAAAACCTAGGCAGGTGTGGTGGCCTCCTTGTTATTTCATATCCCATGAGGAAATATAGGGGATTCCCAGACAAGATGACAAGCTATACTATCTGAATTGTTAAGACCTCGCCACATGAATAAATTGAGGCACAGCATTGGCTACATTACCAGGTAAGGGCCTGTGCCATCAAGCTGGAATTTCTGAGTTTGATCTCTGAAACCTGCAAGGTCGAAGAGAAGAACTCACTGCCACAAGCTGTGATCTGATCTCCACACTCATACATGGCCTGATACACATGCTCAGGTACCTGCACACACACAAATACACACACACACCCCTTTTTAAAAAAGAACAATAAAAATAGAGACACCACATGCATATGCACACCCACACCCACCCACATGTGCACAGACACACATGTGAACATGCATATGCACATGCACACCATACATACAGATCTAAAAGCCAAAAAATGGTATCAGTCAGAGATGTCAGGAGCTGCTTCATGCTGATATTGGTGTGAGCAAACCAGCATGTAAGCTGAATAGAAGGTCTTTGCCTTTATGGGAGTGGGGGGAGTCAATGACGTCTGATGACACTGAGATTTAAGTTCGGCTGAATTAGCTCTCCTATGTACCTTGATTGTAATATTTAAACCTTTCAAAATGTAACCCTAAATTAAAAAAACAAAAACAAAAACAAAACTTGAGTGTCTTGGTAGTGCATGTTGGTGTAGTGACTGAATTTGGCTCATTTTATGTGCAAGTTAATCACTTGATTTAATGATGTATCAGTTCACTTATTTTCTGCAAGATATTTATCATAGATACGATGACACCTTTCACTGATGGCTGTACATAGTAAAAATGAATAATAGATAAACTCTGTTTAGCCTAATGGAGAACTAGTGTTTGATCTCTTGACAGAGAAGTTTTCAGTGGGAGAATTCTAAGAAAGGCTTTGCTATCAGGTGTGCATTTCAGACTACAGCATGTTGGGGTGAAAGTGTTCTCTTCCACGGCCTTCGGTTCTTATTCGTTTCTTCTTCTCTTACTCTTCGCTCTGGGGTATATATTACTCTTGTACAGTTCTTCAGGGAACTGTAAACTAGAAAGACAAGGAAAGCAATACATCTTGCTTACAGCCTTGTCTGATCCTATCTGTGAGGCTAGAGTAAAGAGATTAATGTTTTACTTGCTAGGGTTTAACTTTTGAAGTTTTTAAAACACTGAGCCAAAACTCAGCGAGACTGTAGTGATGTTACTTAAACGTAATGAAAAGATGCTGCTTTGATGCTTATTCTGAGATTCTTAGCTTTGGGCCATTGAAGTTCTTATTTAAAGATGTTTGCAGGTTACACGCATGAAAGGTTACTGGAGAAGACATTCCATCATATTGATGCCCTTCTTTCAGCAAATTCTATTAGTTTTGACTTTTGCCATGAAGGTAGTCAGAATCTTTGTAGTGGAAAACGTTTTTGAAAACTCTTGTTGGGTCATAAAATGTCTACCCATCTCCAACTGATGGGTAGTTATTAAAATCTGTTCTCTTTTAGTGGCCTTTAGAAAAGGAATGGGGGAGGGAACAGAAAGGCCTCGACTATAAGCAGGGTTACATTTTATGAGCTCTCATATTGCCCTCTTAATTTAAATCTTCCCTTACAAGTTTAGAGCCAACAAGCCTTGGAAACCAAGGTTGATTCAGAATTGGGTGGTATGTTAGCAGAACCTGGTTTTAAAAATGGACATTGTTTCTTCTTTTTTTTATTTACACACACATACATATGGTCAAGTACACTTCAGATCTCGTTTTGTGATGTCTGTGTAATAGTTTTCTCTAATGATAAAGCAAAAACAAAAATTGCCAGCCAACTCTCTTGATTATACTGGAGAAACCAAGCCAGACAGTTGTCCCCAAGTCTAACACAAGGAGCAGGATAGGCCCTGGGCCCCAGGTGCTTGCAACCATCCCTCTTCCTGCTGTCATGCTGTGCCCCTTGAAGGGACACCGAAGTTCCTTCTACTGTGCTTTTGGAATGATTGGATGTTCAGCACATCATCCAAGATGGACCACTTAAAGCTTAATTGCCCTTTAGACTGATTTGTGGTGTGTCTCCTTCACTCTTTTAACAGTGTTAATTTTATAAGCCAGTTTTATTACATGCACATCATGGCAGGGAGAAATATATTCTCTTTTAGAGTCTGGATTCCTCTTTCAAGTACCTTTTCTTTGAATAGCAGAAGGAGGACTAGAGAGATGAATCAGCAGTTAAGAGCACTGATTGTTCTTCCAGAGGACCAGGGTTTGATTCCCAGCACCCACATGGAATTACATGTCTGTAGTTCCAATTCCAGGGGATCTGACACCTTGTATAAAGCACTTCCAAAAGCACTGCCCACATATGATACACATACAAAATACAAACAAAACACCTATGCACAGGAAAATAAATTTTAAATTAAAAAAATTTAAATACTAGTAAATAACAATGAGAATTGAAATTGTGTATTACTTATTACTTAAACCATCAATGGGATAATTAATGTTTATCTACAGAACTGTTTTGTAATTTTCCCCTAATTACATCCAGGCTTGAGACTCCAGAATTCCTGAGATAATTACTCGCTGACAATAACAAACGGGTGGAATGTGTTGAACCACGTTGCAAACACTGCAGGATCAGCGGTATCTTATCACTGTGCCTCAGGCATTAAATCAACATTTAATTTATCCATTCACTTATGGGCATCTTGACAATTCCAGCTCCTGTGTTGCTGGGGTGGTGGTGGTGGTGGTGGTGGTCTGTGTGTGTTTGTGTGTTGTGTTGTGTTGTGTTGTATTGTGTTTTAGCTCATGTTCTTCTTATGCTGATATCTTGTTGGGTTGTCAAAATAACAAACAAGAAAGCAAATAAGTCATTATAACGTGGCTAACAGCGTACTGGAAGCACAGGGGTTAATGTGGTAAACACTGGGGGAACATGGACAACTTTGGGAGGGGATCTTTAGAAAAACTCTCTTAAGAGAGATGTTTGAATAGGTTCCCAAAGATGAGACTAAGCTGAGCTTGCAGGGAGCAAACACCATGAAGGCCAGCATCTGAGCTGGCACGTCACCACTTCCCAGTCCACTAACTGAGAACAATACCATCTTCCTCCATACTGGTCATGTGAACACTGTGCTGATATCAACAAATTTCAATGCAAAATGATTCATCTTGACTGACTATAAAACAAAGGGGGAAGGGAAATTGAAATCTCTCGACTTTCAGAAAGAAAAGAAAATTATTAGATGACATGAAAGTACAAGAAAACATTTAGCAATCCATATCAGGCCTTTGCAAATACTGCATTGTGTGATGCAGGCTGTCAGGGTTGGCATTTGTGGCCCACAAAGATCTTAGAGTGAGAATCGGCTTGAGCCTTGGAGAATGAATAGATTTGATGGGCTCAAAGGATGCGGTAAAATGAGAGAACCGCCTAAATAAAGATGCTAACAATGTCAGACCCTGAACAAAGTTTGAGACTATGAAATCTCACAAGAGACAGCCAGAGCAACCTTTGTGGGAACAAAGATGATAGACAGGCCTGATAGGCATTGTTAAAAAGATTAGGAGAGCAGCCAAAATCATTATGGTTTCTTAAACAAAAAATGTTAGAAATTATACAGCTTAATGGAAATGAGAAAACCTGATGGCTAAGGTAGGAAAACTGCTTTTAATCGTCCATTCTGGTTTACCTGGTGGTGAGAACATGGACTGTACTTATCTTCAAGGGAGCTGTGCACAGGACACTTCAGAGTTAACCCTGCTTCACCTTCTGGTGACTGAAGGTTAATAAATCAGATACCAAGTCCAAGGGACTCACTAAACATTATCAGTGATGGAACCAGGGAAGTTTATCTGAATATTCAATTATCAACTCAGTGTGGAACAGATTAAGTTTCAGAAAACAGCAAGATACCCGCATCGTGATATGTTCTAATGAGTCAAAGAAAAGATCGTGTGGCCAGGTGATGAGAACCAGGGATGCAGTTCTTCGACTCATAATTGAGCCATGGAGGTGGGGAAGCATAATTCTGACCAGAGCAAAATTGTCTAAAGAAAAATTTTCAGCCTCAAACAGGAACTAGGGTACCTCCTTGAGGATATATGTTATTATGATCATAAAACTACACCTAGCCTATAGAGTGAGCACTGTTGAATCTAAGGCTCATAAGTATAATAACTTGTGTATGTCTTTCCACAGCTTTCCAAAAGCAAATGCTACTGTTATCTGCATTTTCTAGGCAAGAAATCCTAGGCTCAGAGAGGGGGCCAAGATGGATCAACTTGAAGCAGTACAGCAGAGATTCAAACACAGGCATTGTGCCTTCAAAGCCTGAGCCTTTAGCTCACACACCATATGCTTATATCCAAGATGGTGTTTTAATTGCATAGTTTGACTTCTGTCTTATGTAACTGTCTTGAAAAGGAGTTAATTAACAGTTTTAAAAGTTGGGTGAAGACCAGAAAGTCCACAGATGGCCGGGCAGTGGTAGCATAAATCCTTACCATAGAAGACAGCCTGGAATTCTCAGGATAAAACAAAGTATTGGGGAGGAATAATGAATCCCTTGATCTATTTTATTACTGTTATTCTCTTCTTCCTATGCACTATTATTGCAAGAAAGTCTCTCTTTTAATGACAGTTGGTAATTCGTGGCAGAAATGACCTCTATTTTTTCTTTCTGATGCTACAAATATATGTGTGTCTTAATTTTTGCACAGTGTATCAGTTTACCTCAGTTGATTGCCAGGGTTTTCATTTGAAACTCCTTTCTTTCTAACTTTCATTGTTAAATGAGACTTAGCTTCGAAAAGAGTAGAGTTTGTATGGTGGTCTTCATGTGAGCATTACCGGGTCACTGTCCTTTGTGAAGCCCAAGTCTTTGGGTCTCTCTTTAGTGAGGCTCAGGTTCTGGAACAGGAATTTTGAGGAGTCCTTCTCTCTGGGGAAAAACATAGAGGACTTCCTTGACAAGCCCTGTGGGCAGTGATCACCCATTGGTAGAGGAAGGACCTTAGCATCGTTCTCTGTTCTATTTGTCTGGACTTTTCCATCTTTGAGGAGAAAGTAGAAGGGAACAGTTCACCAGACTAAATCATACACTTTGAAGGTAAGGCGACAAAGTACCAATCTGGTGCCATAGCTGCTAGAGGGAAGGTATGTGGCTGTCCTTCCTTGAGTGACCCTGCCAGTTCTTTGATTTGAACCACTAGCTGAACAGATGTCACATGACCACTCTTCCCAAAAGCACAGTTCAGCTCAATGGGAGTTTCTGCCAAACATCTCATTGTTTTTATTTAACAGCAACAAGTTCTTACTCTCACATTTATGATTATCCATGATTTTACCATGTGGACACTGCCCTATCTGCCCACGCGCTCATTTGATCTGACAAGTCACTTTATCCTGCAGGCTCCTCATGCATCTATCTGTGTCAGAGTGATCCCCCAGGGGAGAGCATGGTCACACCTGACGCCTCTCACTAGTCTTTTCTTAACTCCAAGCCGGTGTTGTAGCTATTCACCTGAAGACCATCTCCACAATAGAATCTAGCTGGCTCTTATTATCTGTGTTTAAGTACTTATGTGAATCTTCCTACCATACCCTGGGCATACAACCTGTACCTAACTTAACCTTTACCTATTTCATTTAATCTCATAGAAAGCTAAAACTGAAGGGCCTAGATACTGTATACAGTTAACTCTTTCTAAAGCTCCTTTTTTTCCCTCTGTGCCCCACTAAGGAAATGTGCCTAGGATAAACCTACTTTTCAAGCTAAGAAATGGTGTCCAAAAACAGTGAGTTCATCTCCTGGCCTGCATGAAGAAATTACCTGAATAGTTTATGGTGCTTTCAAATGCCTGAAACAGCAGACACAAGCCAGCAATTAAGGTCAAGGAAGTAAGACCCACATGTCTGAACTGGACATAAGAACCCCACAGTGCAATAGCCCCGAACTAACTCATAATCTACTACTTGTTTCAGACAGAGTTGCAAAGTAAAGTACTAAATATGGATGATAGTGGAGAGCATTAATGTTTTACTTGGAATAGTAGCTTACTTAATTGTTTAACTTTTCAGATATTTCGAAAGAAAGCAGTGGAACTTGGGGTAAAATTGCTACCTGCATTTCATACTCCCTCTGGAATACCTTGGGCATTGCTGAATATGAAAAGGTAAAAGTCTTCATTTTCAACAACATACTTTAAGGTGGAATATCTGAGACTGTGGCCTCATGAGATGGTTAATTACATGTGTGATGCTGACAGCGGACCTCAATTGAGTGTCTTAGACCTGTGTTGGAAGCTCTTAGACCTTCAGTGTTCTACGGCCTCAGATGGGCTGCTGTTGTGAGCTAACATAGTCCCAACAGAATCATGTGAAACAGATTTGAGCTGAAGTTTTTCCGTTTTACAGTGCTCTTGTATTACTGGTACCGCCCCACTCACTAAATACCAAGAGCATGTCATCTTTTTAGTTATCGGGAAAGCACTTTGGTTAAGCAGACCCCTGAAGTTGCTTACTCTGAGAGTAGTTTAAACCATTGGAAATGGAGATATTGCAAAAGTATTAACGCTTAGACTAATCAGACTTTATTTTTTTAAAAAAAAAAAATGCTGGTATATCTGAATATCCGAGGTTGGGAGCAGCTGAGACTTTGAAGTCCATGATTGTAAAGAGCAAATGGTCCATTGACATATCCACCAGCCCCTTTGCATGGAGAAAACCGGCAAGCTAAGACCTTAAGGGCTGTGTCTCAATCGATAAACAAAAACAAACAAACAAACAAACAGGCCAGCCAAATATTTTCTAGTGCTTCTAAGGGAGTGAGTTGAGTTTTCATTGCAGTTTTAATATTTCATCAATTAAACAATTTTGTTTTAAGCTTTCCTTCTTAACACCATTGTACCCAGAAGTTACTGATAGCATATGGGCCTTTTTGGCTAAGATATGGTGATGTCGACTATCATGATCAACATAAATTGTGATAGGTTCTTTACAGGTGTTTCGCATATGATCCTCAGAAGAGCTCAATACAGTCACCCCTACTGATTCTCCACTTTGTTCATGGGGAACTAGAGTCACAGAAAGATTAGGGATCTCTCAGGCCAGACAGTAAGCTAATGCTACCGGACTGCTAACATATGTACCGAGATGATTATGTGCACAGTGATACAAGTCCACAGGAAGCTTTACTTACTTTAGAAACACTACTGGAAACCATGGAGTAGTCTGACAAAACCAGAACACTTAATTACCACTTCAGTGACATCGTATCCCCAAGTTAGACATGAAAAATCATGGAAAGTAACCATTGGGGTTTTTCAGGTTTTTTTTTTTTTTCCTTTAGTGAAAACAAAAAACAAAAAAAAAAAAAACTTCAAGATTCTGTTTTGTTTTCATTTATAAATTACCTGTATAGATGTTGCAATTACATTTAACTTGTTGATAAGTGAATCTCTGTGCCTCTCTTTGGGGCAGGTTGGCCATATTGAGGCAGAAAGACAGAGGAGTTGCACTATAGGGCTGTATTAAATTAAGCTAGTTTCTCTACCAAATAGTGTGATATCTCGGGATTTGTTTTCTCCGTCAGGGCTCCCGAGGCCACATCTGTGAGCTTGCATATTATCTTTCCAAGTTCTGTAGGATCTCAAGGCAGGTCTGCCTTTGAGGTTGGCCTGAAATAGTTTGATTTTATATATATATATATATTCTTTGTATTTTGCTCATGTAGGCTTTCTCTATTACCTCCCAGATCCTCAACCTTTGTATTTGTAGGTAACATTCTGACCAAGATACTGTTTCATTCCCTTCAATAAGATCTGGTCAGAAAAACACTCTACAGTTAGCTCATGCCCCCTCCCCGTGCCCACTGAGGAAGCTGATATAAGCACAGCAGTATTCTAATTGCTCACCAAGACACTTGCTTCTACATTTTCTCCTGCTTCTTCAAGGTTTTGTTTGGAGCAATCTCTATAAATTCTGCAGACTTGTTTATAAACTGGAAGGCAGGCTAGTTCAGTAGTCTTTGATGATCCCTCCCAGGTTAACAGACTAAGATTTTGATCAACCTGGACCTTTTCTGATAAAATGGACACTCCTTTAAAAAAAAAAAAAGATATTCAGTTTCCAGAACCCTAACCATGCAAGTACACCTCGGCCCTGAAGACTTGATTAAGATCCTAGAGTAGACACTGGCTCTAACTTTTACTCCAAGATTCACTGGAGCCAATGCTGAGGCTCTCTGCAGTTGAACAAAGCCTTTTGAAAAGCAGGGGGAAAGAATGGGCCTATTTCTTTGCATATATTGAACTGTGTAGTATAATATTTAATTGGTTGTGATGTTTCTTGAAATCATTGTAAATATTATTAATTTTACTCTGTTTCATGTTTTTCTTTCTAATTAGTGAGGTGGATTTGCTTAATGAAATCTTTAGTGGACTACAGAAATATTTTTCAGTTCACAGAGGAATACTATTTAAATCTTGAATTTTCCTCTGTGTGTGTGTGTGTGTGTGTGTGTGTGTGTGTGTGTGAGCATGCACACTGGTCAAGAATTGTTTAACTGGGACATTCAGATTTTTTATAAGACCATCCTTATTTTGAACAATATTTTGTATTAGGGCATTGCTTCAAAGATTATAAAACAATTGTATATGGCTTTTAAAAAATATTGTATTTATTTATGTATTTCCAATGTTTTCTTTTAAAGTAAGGGAAATTATGTAATCATCTGGCAGCTGATAGGAACATCATTTTTGTTGGTGCTGTTTTTTTGGAGGGTTGCCAACATAGATGAGTCTTGTTGCTGTTTTCACTACTAAATGTTTTATCCACTCTCATTCCTGTTTCCCAAACAGCAATGACATGCCACAAATTTACAAAATAAGCATTGGCAAAGTTATAGTAGGATTCTTGGTACTCATCTGTCTAGTTAAAGCATATTAATTGAACCTAGTCTCTTTCCACCTGAAAAACTTGTGTTATCAACTTGAAATTTTCCCAGTGGGGGGAAATGGCCCTTGGAATATGCCTATTGTATGCTTACAGATTGTGGTTGCAGTTATTTACGAGTGTGCTATTTCCTTTGAGTCTGTATTTTCACAGTGAGGCCCAAAGAAAGAGGACAGCTGGCATAGAACTTTTCTAACCATTGAAGAATGTCACTAGTAAGTTTTTTAAAGGAGAAATGAGGAATTGGGTCCAGTAAGATCCTATTTTCTCAATTATCTTCTCAAAACAGGAGAATGTTTGTAGACTTTATGCCCAAGGTATGCAGATGGCAGGACAGACAGGGGTGGAGGGGGGCGGACGTTGAGGATACTTGGTAGAATAGGATGGGCAGTTACTGCTGACTGGCTTTGAAACTCAGCACACACCCTGTTAAAGGGATCAGTGATTGGAGGCTGTGTTGGTATAGTATAGCATTCTCTTCTCAGTTTTGAAAATAGGAAAACTGTCCTTTGCCAACATCCACACGAAATGTAAACTTACTGCTTTTACTTGTGCACAGTCCCCTAATATCCAAGTTATCACCTACAGAGAAGTGGTTTCTTCACTTCTCCATTGTCAAGAAGTGAGGATTTCTTTGTGTCTTGGCTGTAATGTTGTTCCATTCTAAGTCTGGGGAAGGTTCTCTACTTCTGTTCACCTGACTTTACTGATGAGGTTGACATGCAAACCCATTCCCTCAGGATCCACAGCCTGGTTGTTAAAGCAGAATATATATTTTTTGCATGTGGTGTTGCAAGCTCACATTTGAAATTTACAAATATAGGATAGTTTTGCCAAGCAGAGATAACTGCTTACTGGGTTGAATTTAAAACAAGCAGCATTTTGAATTGGGAAGGTTTATAAGTTTGGAGCCAAAATACCAATAGGGCAAATTGGATTTTGTTATTTATGTAAGCTGAAAAATATGTAGGGAACCTAATTTACTTATGTGTTATCTTGGGAATTCTGTCCCAAACTGTGGGTGGAGAGGAGCTGAGTGCTTTTCTTGTACGTATCACCAACTCTTAATTCAAGAGCTGCATTTTCAGTTGTGAGTTAGTTGGAATTGTGACTTCATAGCTAGTTGCCATTAGATAGCTTAAGTGTTAACAAGAATTGACTAGACTAATATGCCTACCTCCCTAGTACTCTTGTGGAAAAAGCCTCTGCAACTTGCCCAATGTCTCTGCCAAACAAAACCAATGCCATGCTAGCAGATTAGATTTTTGTGTAACCTAGTTTCTTTAATGACAAAATGTCAAGGTTTGATGTCTGATCTCATTACTACTATTAGCAAGGGGGCCCTGTGCATTTATTTTTCTCCAGCTTACCACAGAAAACTCATTTATGTGGGTTTCGAAATCAGGCATTTTACCGTTTCTTTATTTCTAAGCATAATTCAAGCTTAGGTGTAGAAGAGACTTATACCAGATTTTTGGTTTTCTAAAGTGCGTTCTTAATTTAAAATAATGTAGTTAATGTGCCCATTATTCATTTCCATCACCAGACATACAGTCTGGGCATTCTTAATAATTATTCTGTCTCTCTTGATAAATGAGTTAGTTTTAGCTATATTGTATTATCACTTCTTTCTTTGTGGATTTCCTAAACCGACACTTGCGGGGTGGGTATATTAAGTTAGTGGGACTCTCTGCAGTGTGCGTTTTTTATTGCTCACTATCAGGGGATGTGCTGGGACCTGACTGCTCTCTGTTTAGAGTCTCATTAGTCAGCAAGGTGATGAATGATGCACAACTCCCTCACCTGTTTTCCCCCTGCTTGGTAAAACTTTATGTGCCTGCTATTTTAATTATCTGACAAAGCACATACTGTATTATGTGTTGCATTGTTGTTTATATGCTTATAATTAAATTATAAATCGCATTGCCTGAAATAGGGTCTTAATTAGGAATAATACATAGCTTAATGTTTTCTGACAAAGAAAGATTATACTATATGAATGCAGATAACCCACTTACTGAGTTACTAATATTGGAGTGGTGTAAAAATGTTTATACATCATATTTGGGAATTTCAGTGGAAAAACTAGAGGAAACTGCTTAGTGGCCTAAATAATTTTAGTTTTCTAAATGTCTCACTATGATTTTACTTGGCAGTTAATGTGTATATTTCAACATTATCTTACTTGAATACCATGTTTTAAAGTTTCTAGTTTCAGACTCCAAAGAAATGCATTATGTCTTTAAAACAGGGCAGAATACAGTTTCTTACTTCACCTGCATAGGAGTAAGATTAGTAAGATCAGTAAACATTTTCTGAGTGAAAGACAGCAGGCTGACTTGATGATTTTCCTGTATCTTAGCAGACAACACACAGCTTCATTATCCTGCAGTGTTTTACACCAGTGATCTAAGCACACACACAGAATCAGAGCTTCCTCTGGCAGCTCGTGCTTTATTCATGTTCCAGAGGTCCTTTCCCAGTCAAAGACAAATTCTACCAACTCCAGAAGAATGAGTTTCCTAAGGATTCGAATCTGACTTCCTGTATTGAGTTTATATTTCCCCCATTGGCTATTTTCTTATACCAGGTTTATATCTAAGTCCATTTCCATTGCTAGTCGCTAGGAAATACTAATCAACCTTACTTGAAGATCTTAAAAGTGATGTGCTTAGTACAACTCCTGCTACCAAGGTGCGGTCTTGCGCAACACATTACTGCCAGTGCAGGATAAGTGGCGGGGAAATCAGTAAGCAAGTGGTCTGGGAAATGGCCAGTTTTCTCCTAACTTTGTCACAGACCTCAGATATGTAAAAGGGTTTCTGTGGGAAAGAATGGAAAGAATATGATGGGCAGGAAGGCTGGCGTTGAGTGGGACATCTCGGAGGCCAATTTTCTTTCTCTTAGTTGGTCTTTGCTGGGGTTATACATAGCCTCAGCTCCTGCACCATCCTGTAGTCCTTTTGAACACTCTGCTTCCATGCAAGTCAGACATTCTTCTTTTAATTTGAGAAAGAGATAGGGTTGGCAAATCCTTGTTGAAGGCTTTGATATCATTTAAAGAGCACCACGTATTTCTCACTCTGAAAAATAAGTAAGTAAAGGTCTCTAATTAGCAAGCCTTCTTTCCTGGAATAGTTCACTAGAGTAGTTAGTATATCAGCTAGTTAAAGGGATTCTTCTTCACTTGTACTTGAGGCAGAGTTTCATGTATGAAGCTGGCCTCAGACTGCTCAGGTACCCAAGGGTCACTTGAACTTCTGCTGCTCCTGGCTCCTCACAGCTAGCAGCAGCACACCTTGTTTATTGAGCTGGGATCTTACTTGGGGCTTTGTGCACACCATGCAAGCATTCTTCCAGCTAAAGAATGTGGTTTTTTTCCTTTAGAAATTACAACTCTAAGCAGAGAATTGCTTTACCAGGGACAATTTTGTAAAATAAATGTAATCTCTCAAATGGGAAAAAAAACAAAACAGCAACCTCTTTCTAGCTGCTCCTTCACAATAATGAAAACGAGTATTCATTGGCGATACCCCCATGACTT
Organism: Mus musculus; assembly: GCF_000001635.26. NCBI lineage: Eukaryota > Metazoa > Chordata > Mammalia > Rodentia > Muridae > Mus > Mus musculus. The sequence goes on along the minus strand of NC_000076.6, from coordinate 53,970,699 downwards.
TAAAACTTGGGCCATTTTTTAACTGTCTTGAGTTTGTCTTTTCATGACTAAATCTAAAATAATACCAGCAATGATGAACTCAAAAAGATTTTTGTGGAAATCCAATTAATACATGAGAGAAATATTGCAGAGTAACACGCAAGAAAGAAACACAGGTTGGAATCATTTCTGATGTCCAGCCTTACTCTCAGTATTGAAGATAATGCTATACATAAAAGTGGCATATAAAGTAAGGGAGACAAGGACATAGCATTTCAAAAACTACTGAATTGGCTTATTAATTGTTTCAAGCTGAACTTTCTTAAGAACCATTGCCTGCAGAAAGGCCAGTTATTCGGTCTTTTCCTACATGCAGTAACCTGTAATTTGGGAGGCAGGCGGGGGTGGGGGGGGAGAAGTTCCCTTCTTCATATACAAAGCAAAAAGGATAGCACTGTTCACCGGAGGGTGGAATTTGGTGCCGGGATGAGCCTAAACTCAGGGTTTTAACCCTTAGCTCTCACGAGTATTCCCTCCCCTCCTGACTTCTCAGTGAGCCCTTGGAATAGACTCCTCTAGTCCAGAGATCCATATGTCCCACTACTCCTTTACATCTTAACTGTTCTCTCCGAAAAAGATGAAGCATCTTGTCTTAAACCAGATTATACCAGTGATCTAAGCACACACATAGACTCTGAGCTTCATCTGACGGTTGACTTTATTCATGTCTTAGCGATCCTTTAAGAAATTCTGAATATATCAAAAGATGGCCTAGTCGGCCATCACTGGAAAGAGAGGCCCATTGGACTTGCAAACTTTATATGCCCCAGTACAGGGGAACGCCAGGGCCAAAAAGGGGGAGTGGGTGGGCAGGGGAGTGGGGGTAGGTGGATATGGGGGACTTTTGGTATAGCATTGGAAATGTAAATGAGCTAAATACCTAATAAAAATGGAAAAAAAAAAAAAAGAAATTCTGAGACGACGTCTACAAACCTCAGAAGAATGAGTCATTAGTTGTTATTAACTAATTAAAGCGTGGATGTTCTTTTTCCTGTGCATCACCCTTGTATAAATGGAATTCCTACATCTAGATGAAAAGCCTCCATAAGAACAAAAGTGGAGGACAGAGAGACTCTCTTTTGCTCTACCATTAGGTAGAGTACAGCCAGAGTTAAATTGGTGGTCATGACCCTTTATAGTGGTCTTCAGCTTTCAAGCACCCAGTTCCCCTCTGTGAAGTGAGTTCTCCTGCCCTTACCAGGAAAGAGCCTGGGTTTTGTGTAGAACTGAGAGAAAATACAGAGTATCTCTGTATGATTCATGTGGCATGAAACAGCTCTATGCTCAAACTGTTAATATTTTTATGCTCAAACTGTTAATATTTTTTATTGTTATTTCAGGTCTAGTACATGAGATCCAGGCTAAACTGATTACCCAAATTTTTATTTATTTTTAATTGTCTCTATTAATTGGCATTGCAATAAGTTTCAGGCAATAAGTGTTATATTCTTTCCCAGGTCCAACACACAACCTCTTGCCTAATTACTATAGTACAAATCTAATCGCTGTAAAGGTGTGTGTTCTAGCCATAAATACTCACATAGACCTATTTCCTAGTTATTAGGTTATTCTAATTCTGCTGTCTAACTCGGTCACTTTATGACAGTGATTCTCAACTTCCCCAGTGTTCTGAAATAACTTGAGAAGTTTTTAAAGTCAGCCTCCTCATCCACTGTCCCGTCTTTAAGTCGATTTGGAGTAGGGTCCCTGTGCTTAAGAGCAGGCATCCTAAGGGCGAGTACAGCTTGGTTTCTTCTCAGTTGCCTTCGGGGATTTTTCTCTATTTATGCACAATCAGTTCAGTTACTGAAATATACAAATACCAGAAAATGAGTGCCTAAAATTCCAACTTTAGTACAAGCAAACGTTTTGAATGTCACAGCGTGTGTGGCCTGGAGAGCTTGTTCAAGTGCTGTATCCATATGCCCAGCTTGTGGTTCGATGGTTCTAGTGAGATGCGGTAACCTGCTTTTCTAACCAGGTTCAGACTGATTCAGAAGTTGCTGCTGTTGGTCCAAGCCCAGACTCTGGAAACAACCGTCATGGTGAGGAATGACTTCACTCAGTAGCACTTAGAAAGAAACGTCTCAGAGCTGCTCCATACAGTGGCCATTCCCGACATTCGCAGAGAGAGGGGAGTGTATTCTCTGTCTATGATTAATATGGTTTCATTAGTCTATATGAAAATTTTCTATTTACCTCTAAGCAGTTTGTTGCTTTTTTTAAAAACATAGTTAATTCCAAATATTGATTTTTTTTCCAGAAGATTTTATTTCTCCAGTACCTCTTCCATACCATCCCTCACCCCCCCCCCCTTTTTTTTTAGTTCAGTGTGAAGACAAAACAAATGTTGGCCCATCTTAGCAGAGAGAAAAATGAAAGTTATTCTTAATTAAATTTAATTAAGAACTTCAGGGTAACTATTTAAAAGCAAAGCCACTTCCAGAAAAACATAGTTGTCCCTTCAGGCAACAGGACTTTATTATGAGTGGCAAGGAACCTGGAAGGAAGTACCAAGACAGAGGCAAGGCCCTTCCTCCCTCCAGATGAGAAAGAGGGAGCCAAGACTTCCTTTGAGGTCAGTTAATCCTCTCACTGATCTTTGGATCATTGTGTCTCTGCCAGGCACTCACAATCAAAGCAAAGGCATTTACCTATTACATGTAGACACCAAGGTGATCTACACCTCATTTCAGGGAACTTTGTGTACTTTCTCAGTGTACTTTGTTGATGGAGGACAGCACTGTCTGAATGCACAATGCTTTTTATGTTCATAGTCCCATAGTGTGAAGCGGTAGGAATCTGAAGACCTTCAGGATGCCAGAACTATTTCCTTTCTTTCCACCTCTGTCATAATTGAAGGTAACTTCCTGGTGAATGGATTTTAAAGTGTTTCTTAGTTTCCAGAGTAAACATAAAACCCTATCCACCTCTGATCACAGGCTTGGACGTCCACATTTCTCCTGCATCTCAGCTTCCCTTGTGACTGAACCCATGTCCTCTCAGATACCTGCTGTCCTAGGACCACAGGGCCAGAAAATTAACTTGTGAAAGCAGTGTCCCAGTTGGTGGTGCATTCCACCAATAATTAGGTAGTTTTAAGTATCTTATGTTCTTCCAAAGGTCCTTTGGTTTAAGGATAAATATGAGTTCTTGAATGAAACAATGTATCAGAAGTGGTATGTAGGTAATTTAGATACAGTTCATCTTTTTTTAAAAAAAATTTTTATTAGGTATTTTCCTCGTTTACATTTCCAATGCTATCCCAAAAGTTCCCCATACCCACCCCCACACACTCCCCTACCCACCCACTCCCCCTTTTTGGCCCTGGCGTTCCCCTGTACTGGGGCATATAAAGTTTGCGTGTCCAATGGGCCTCTCTTTCCAGTGATGGCCGACTAGGCCATCTTTTGATACATATGCAGCTAGAGACAAGAGCTCTGGGGTACTGGTTAGTTCATATTGTTGTTCCACCTATAGGGTTGCAGACCCCTTTAGCTCCTTGGGTACTTTCTCTAGCTCCTCCAATGGGGGCCCTGTGATCCATCCAATAGCTGACTGTGAGCATCCATTTCTGTGTTTGCTAGGCCCCGACATAGTCTCACAAGAGACAGCTATATCTGGGTCCCTTCAGCAAAATCTTGCTAGTGTATGCAATGGTGTCAGCATTTGGAAGCTGATTATGGGATGGATCCCTGGATATGGCAATCACTAGATGGTCCATCCTTTTGTCACAGCTCCAAATTATGTCTTTGTAACTCCTTCCATGGGTGTTTTGTTCCCATTTCTAAGAAGGGGCAAAGTGTCCACACTTTGGTCTTCGTTCTTCTTGAGTTTCATGTGTTTAGCAAATTGTATCTTATATCTTGGGTATCCTAAGTTTCTGGGCTAATATCCACTTATCAGTGAGTACATATTGTGCGAGTTCCTTTGTGATTGGGTTGCCTCTCTCAGGATGATGCCCTCCAGGTCCATCCATTTGCCTAGGAATTTCATAAATTCATGCCTTTTAATAGCTGAGTAGTACTCCATTGTGTAAATTTACCACATTTTCTCTATCCATTCTTCTGTTGAGGGGCATATAAGTTCTTTCCAGCTTCTGGCTATTATAAATAAGGCTGCTATGAACATAGTGGAGCATGTGTCCTTCTTACCCGTTGGGGCATCTTCTGGATATATGCCCAGCAGAGGTATTGCGAGGTCCTCCGGTAGTACTATATCCAATTTTCTGAGGAACCGCCAGACTGATTTCCAGAGTGGTTGTACAAGCTAGCAATACCACCAACAATGGAGGAGTGTTCCTCTTTCTCCACATCCTCGCCAGCATTTGCTGTCACCTGAATTTTTGATCTTAGCCATTCTGACTGGTGTGAAGTGGAATCTCAGGGTTGTTTTGATTTGCATTTTCCTGATGATTAAGGATGTTGAACATTTTTTTCAGGTGCTTCTCTGCCATTTGGTATTCCTCAGGTGAGAATTCTTTGTTCAGCTCTGAGCCCCATTTTTTAATGGGGTTATTTGATTTTCTGGAGTCCACCTTCTTGAGTTCTTTATATATATATTGGATATTAGTCCCCTATCTGATTTGGGATAGGTAAAGATCCTTTCCCAATCTGTTGGTGGTCTTTTTGTCTTATTGACGGTGTCTTTTGCCTTATAGAAGCTTTGCAATTTTATGAGATCCCATTTATCGATTCTCGATTTTACAGCACAAGCCATTGCTGTTCTATTCAGGAATTTTTCACCTGTACCCATATCTTCGAGGCTTTGCCCCATTTTCTCCTCTATAAGTTTCAGTGTCTCTGGTTTTATGTGGAGTTCCTTAATCCACTTAGATTTGACCTTAGTACAAAGCTTACCAAAACCCCTTTCAAAAGTACTTATGTATGTATCAACTGAAGGACTGGAAGTCAACTAAGTAAGTCTTCTTTAAATTTCAGTTTTAAGCATACAAAACCTTGATTTAAAACACAGGAGAGTGTATTGTTAAGTACAGCCAATTCCTTAATTATAGTATTTAAGTATGCATATATATGTAATGATATTTATATTTATCATTGAGTATATATAATATATAAATATTTATATAATAAATATTATAGATAAATCACCAGGAAATATTATGCAGTGACAGTCCCGTGAGCTTGAATACATGGATCACAAAGTATTCAGATGTACAAACCTAGTGTTTACCATTTTCAGCTTGGTTCACTATGTTCACCTGCTCATACACTTGCTAGCAAGTCAGCCTTGGCACTTTTAAATTTATTTCTGTGTGTAGAACTTAGATTTTGGACAAGTCATAACATATAAATTCATACGGTGCCTCTGCAGACCAGCAATAGAATCAACTTTTCAAAGGAATTGACTTCCCAAGGTTTTTAACGAGCCAGCAGTCAATTTTCCTGTGATTGATCTCAAGACTGGATTGTTAGTGTGGGGCAAACCTTTCAAATAGCCAATTAATAAGATGTAAAAGTTTATGAAGTAGTTTGAAAAGATATTTGAAAATTACAGCAGGCCTATAGGTACTTTATCAGGCCCTGTGATTGCTAATCATTGTAAGTATTCAACTGGATGCATTGACTCTTTGAGTGGGAATTGAAAGCATGATATAAAATTCTTAGACTTCTGCCAATAATTTGTACAGGCCGCCCTGTCTCACTGGTGCACTAACTGCACAGCGGCCGATGCTTGTGTAGTAAAAGCTGCAGCTGATCTGTTCTGGAAAACGGGATGAATGATAATTGACTGCAGTCTCTTATTAACTAGAGGAGGGACAATGATAGGACAATCCTAAGAATTCTTTGTAATTTATGAATCTGGAAATAAGTGTGTGGCAGAGCGTGGGTACAGCCAGTGCAATCTAGTGATTTGGCAATCACAACAAATTGTCTTCATCTTCAAGATGGAGAGTTGTATGTCTTCCGTTATGTGTTTTTGAGAACAGGTTCCCATTCGAGGAGACTCTGCGGAGACCCATGTTGCCCTTTTATGCTGAAAATGTCAATGGAAGTTTCACATTATTAATTAAACAGCACTCTGCCTCCTTGTCATGCAATGCCATGGTTTTTATGGAACATTTGTACAAAACAGTGATTACTGGTAATTGACCTGCATGCGTTGAATAATTTTAAGATGCAACTGAGAGTTTAATGTACCTTGTAAATTGAGAGGCTTCCAATTAAGTTGAGTTCTTAAGATAATCACTTTCAAAACTAATCAAGTAATAGGACATTAGTAAAGCTCGTATTGACTTAATTGTGACAAATTAATAAACAGATCCAGTGCAATTACTGTAATGGCTTTATCAGTGAACAGTTGTCCAAATTTTAGGAATAAGTCTGTCCTCCTACACACACACCTTGGTAGTCAATAAAAATTACATACGCTAACTTAAGATAGTAATTTCTAATAGTGTATTGGGGAAATCATACAAGTAGCTTGGAGGATTTTTTTTTGTTTGTTTCTCTTCAGCTCTGATTACATGTGCTTACACAAAAGTCAGGGAAATGTGTACACTCACTTCTGTGTAAGAGATCCATCTCTCTTGCTCTTTGGATCAACGATTACGTGTTCTTAGTGCTCTCATTTTGTTTCGGGTTTGTGTGTGTGTGTGTGTGTGTGTGTGTGTGTGTATGTATGTATGCACGTGCATGCACACTCTGTCTTCTTCTCCTACTCTGTCCTCTAGATAACGTCAATTCGGAACCTTTTTGTACCTGGCAGCCACCCTGCAAGTGGACATAGGAAAATTAATGAATTGTCTATTACAGATTTTCCATAATTTTAAAATATTTGACAGTGCCAATTCCTATAATGGTGCTGATTGTATTTGAGAAAGATCAGCAGAAAGAAAGGGCAGCAGAAAGGGCAGAGGTATAAATCAAAACACTAAACCATATGGAAGATGCTGTTTTCTTTACTATCACTCTATTTAAAATATCATCTCAGGCCTGTCCCCAAGCTGGGGTTCTCTTCTTTGTGGGCACAGGATTGATAAGTCCTGTCAGTTTGACAGGAAGGGTATTTACAACAGGACCTAGAAATGAGAAGGATGCTCTGAAGCCAAAAGAATAGTTCACAAAGAAACTTTAGCCTCCCCCACAGCCAAGCCCAGGAGCTTGTGGCCAACTCAGCATCCTTTGAGTTTTCCCCAAAGCATGATGGGGGTCATCCTTGCCTTTGGCTCTTCATGTAAAGAAGAGCATGTAATATCTCCATACATTTGTAATTCTAACCATTCTCCGAGTACTCGGTTTATAACACATAGTACTCCGGAAACCAGGCAGCGTTCTGAAGTCCTGGTTTAGTAATTGTTATCATCTGGGACAACAAAGGGACTTGAATAATGAAGCCATCCATCTGAAGAAGGATTATTTTAAATTATTGAAATACTCTGAAATGAGACTGGAATAAGGAAGAATGTAGTGATCTCCTTAATTGAGAGGTATTGAGTTGTTTCTTAAATTTAGTAGGGGGAAAAGGGAATGTTAGCGCTGTATTAAGGAAAGCACAGTTAGCTAATTGTTTATGTGTGAATTGTTATTGCTAATTGCATGTATAGGGACTGGCACTCCACAGATACATCAAGACCACAAGCAGTAGTCTTTAAACTCCTCCAGTTGCTCTCTTAGCAGTAAAATATTTCAAAACACAAGCATGCCTTTGTATTTATGAATTATGTATATATACTTGTGTTAATATGCCATGATTGTCTTCAGGCTTTCAGAAACGAAAACCGTAAAAGGGCAAGCAGTAACTGAAGAAATAGATATTTATGAACTGTGTTAAGAATAATTCTAATGTGGGCCTTTTAAGTTGGAAATGAATTTAGAGAGAGTATTCCTTTTTAAAATTTTGGATGAGGTAGTGGGTGATTTAAAGCTTTGCTTCTATGCTACTTCTTTCACAACAGGGCTTTAACATCTGTCCCAAGTGGAATAGATACAAAGGTATGTGATAGAGTGAGCTGGCTTGCCTTTATGCATGGCAACATGGAAAAACAGAACTGAAGACAAGAGGGGATGGCTGGGTAGCGTTTTAGGCTGCTTACTTCCACCTCCTCTTCATTGCTTTGTCCATGTGCCTTTAAAAAAGGTGGGGTGAAGAGTTGGGCCATAGTTTAATAGACAAAATGCTTGACATATGACCATGAGTATTTACATTTAAATTCCCAGCACCCACAGGTGCAGTAACGCATACCTGCAATCCCAGCACTGGGGAGGCAGAGGCAAGTGGACCTCTGGACCTTGCTGGCCAGCCGATCTAACCAAATCAGTGAGTGAACTATAGCTTTAGGGAGAGACTGTGTCTGAGAAAGTAAAGTGGAAAGTGATTACGGAAGATGCCCTAATTCCCACCTCTGGTGTTCACATGCACGTGCACACGTGTGCTTGCTCACCTACATTTGTAAATAAAAAAACATACAAGTGCACAAGGAAAGTGGAGTACTGCCAGACTTTCCTAAAACACATATATTTCAACTGATTTTTTTGTTACACAAACAATTTTCTTGGAAGTTTTGCTAGAAAGTGTTACTCCTGATACCATTTATTCTGTAGCTTAATAGGTGAATGGTTTGCATATACAATTATAATAAATACATATGTATATACACACAGTTTTTAGGAATGTGTTCCAACACTCCTAACAAACTGCCTCTGAATGCTCAAGGTAGGGATTTCTAATTTTGAGTCTAATACAAATATGTGTTTTTAAAAGATGAACTATTTATCTTACAAACATTTCCATAAACACCTGGTTTCAAAGAAAGTATTCTTTTCCTTGAGCAGTCTCCTCAATGGCCATTTATTTAATTCATACAAACTTGCAGCTTCTGTTTTGAAATAGCTAGTGTATTTCCCTCCTTTTTCTTTTCTTCCTTTCAAACTAAGCTGTAGTCACAGGAAATATGAGCAAACTCCAGGATGCATCTTTTGTGATGTGGACTCAGTAGTTCTTGCGGTGATCAGAAAATCCCCTCTTCATGAAAACCTTCATCCCACCCAGTCACCCTCCTTCTCTTTGGGGAGCACGAGTGAGTGCTCTCATTATTCTGCTGTTTGTTAATGTAGGAAGCACTCCAAGGCACAGCATCAGAGGTAACCAAAGGCTGGAGCCTATAGCAGCTTTCCACCTCTCCATCCCTTTCTTTTGCCTCTCACAGACTCACCCATGGTCAAGAGCAGTGCATGTCTGAATGTTTAATTCAATGAAGCTTTTCTTTCTTACTTTTAGATAAAAAATTCAGAAATAGCAGCTTTGATAGTTTCTCCTTGTACTCCTAATTAAAAGTCTTGCACTTGCCTTCAAAGGCTGCTGCCATAAACAGTAAATATCCAAGAGTCATTTACCTTTAAGGCCAGGCCAATTTCTCATCACTTGGCAGTCGGTAATGGCCACGTTGTCTCATTATGTTAAGTGGCCTTTGATCTTGTTTAGATTGCTCTTGAGCACTTTCTTTTTAATTGGCTTAGAGGAAAGTCCTAAATTACTTGTAACTGGATGTAAATATTACAAGATTAAATACTCTGGTAGCACCTTCACTTTTCCTTGCCTTGATTTTACCCACCTAGAAGTGGGCCATGTACGGTGCTGTGCTCAAAAAGGGTGTTGGGTAGGCAGTCTTTCTTGGGTTGTTACCATTTGAAATAGCTCAGAAGGCCTTAACCACATAACCACTTTTAACCACTTAATACTGTGGAATAGACAGTAAATGATGAAGGACGTCTGTGCTAAGTGATGGTTTTAAATGAGGATCAAAGTCTCCAATGTGTTTCTGTAGTTACATCAAACTCCCAATCTGAGTTGTAAAGACTAACTTCATGTTTATAATTGCATAGAAGTTTAAAGAATAGAATCTGCATAATGAGCATAGTTCTGTATAGAAGAATCTTGAAGAATTATATATTTGCTTTGTGGGTTTCCCTAAAGAATGTTGGTAGTACCTAGATTCCTTTCCAATATAAAGATGAAATAAATAAACTTATTACTCTGTTGATCATAACACCAGACGATGATAAGTGTGTAAGCCACAGACATGAGACAGCTAGTACCAATGTCTGATGATTCTCTTACCCTCTACAGTCTTCAAACGCTCAACAGTTAGAAAGGTTTGCTCTTCCTCTTGCACAAGGCCAGACTTGAGTTTGCAACACTCTCATTGGACAGTGCACAACCAGCTATATGTCCATCTCCAGGGAGTTCCTCTGACCTCCATGGCACCCTTGCTCCTATGCCCACACACAGACACACACATACACAAAAATAAAATAAATATTTTTAAGTTAAAAATGGAAACCTTTTTCTAGCTTCTTTCCTATCTTAATATAAATAATAAGATTGTGGGAATCTCTTTGATCTCCTTTCTAGAATAATAAACCTGAGTCTTTGCCTGGTGCCTTCTGTAGAACTAGTTTTTCTCCCTCCATACAATCTTTATAACTTCCTTGCCTTTCCCTCCCTCCCCATTTGTGAAACACATTTGTGAACACATTTGAAACTGTATTCAGCACGAGCCTGTGTGATGGAGAGAAACATTCCAGCCCTTGTCTGTGTTCAGCTGGCCCTCTCCCTATTCTCCCTGCTGCTCAAGGCTCCTGTTCCTCACAGATCCTCCTTGAAACAGCTCACTACCTCACCCTCACCTCCTATACACACTCTTCTGTGAGCTGTCTTCCATCTCCGGTGAAACTTCTCAGCAGCACCAATGCATGAGTCTTGAATTGTACATGAATCACTTCCTTCCTCTCCCCTTACATCAAAAAAAAGTGTCTACTGCCAACCCTTGTTTCCCTGAAAGAAACCCACACACCTCTCCACTCTTGTCCTCCCCAAAGCTTGTGTTTTGAGCCCTCCCTCTTTCCTTCTCCCACCGTACCCCTTTTCTCTCTTGATGGTTCTTCTTTGTTTCTCTCTAGTCCACTTCTCCCAATACTTCTTTTCCTTTCAGTTCCCATGTCTCCTCTCTGGGGGTAGGGAAACTATAAGAAACAGAAATATATAGGAGAAAATGTTTATTGTGGGAATTGTCATGTCTCCTTGTGGATACCAAGAAGCCTTATGGTCTTCCCTCTGGAAGCTTGAGACCCAGGAAAGCAGGAGCTGTCTCTGGGTCTCAGAGACTGACTCTGAAGGCCTGAGATCCAAGGGGGCCACTGTACAGTGAGTGCAGTTTAAAGGCTGAGAATCAGGAGCTCACACATCTAAGGGCAGAAAAAGATGGATGACCTAGCTCGAAGGAACAGAATCCCCACCTATTTGTTTTATCCAGGCCCTCAGAGATCTGGATGGTACTCACCCAGCAGGTAAGAGAGTAACTAATTCTAGTCTTGCTCTCCTTGAGGAAGGAACACTCTCAAGACACAGCCAGAAATATTTGACTAGCTATCTAGGTATCTTTTAAGTCAGGAAGATCAACACATAAAGTTGTTTACAGACCACATTATGGTTTGTTACAACAAACACCATAACATTTTTCGTCTTCCTGCTTTCCAAGCCATTTCTCAAAGACCCAGATGATTGAAATGTTTTTAGAAGAAACTTCTGTTGTCACTTTCTTGCCCATCTTTAGTGTTTAGTTGGCACCTTGATAATGAAATCAAACTAGCACGGGTGAAAACACTACTACATAATCTATTTTGGCTTTAAAAGTCATGGGGCTTCAGCATTTCCAAGGAATTTTCCCTCTCTGCTCGCCTTGAGAGAAATGGCTAGTGTGCCCATCGCCCCTCATGCTCCATGGTGTAGACTTCCTTCTCTACTGTTCACCATATCTGGAATGCTCTCCTGGTTACATGCCAGTGGTCTGTGTCCAGATTGTTTGGTGGCTGGCTGAACACTGCTACCTTTGAACATCAGTGTCCCCTGCAGTGTTACCGTGGCTCTGAGCACTGTGAGGGTGATGGCACATGTGGTAGTGTGACTCTGAAGCATGTCAGGGAGCTCTTGTGGACCTGAGGGAGCTACTTGCCTGGGGGGTAGCTGATCTCTACCTTAAATCAGGGTAGAATCAAGTAGCTACATATTCAGTATGTAACCATGGAGGTGGGGTGGAGCTGCACTGGCTCTCTCAAACCCTTAGAAGCAAAGGTACCCAGGATCAGTGTACCATGTGTAACACATTGAGACTCCTTAATCCTGGCTCTGGTGCTGTCTTCACTAGTCGGTTAAGATCTAGCTGCATTCGAGGTCACTTCTAAACCTCACCTGTCATAAATCCTGTGCATCATTTCAACCCCCATGCCACTTGCCTTCCAGACTGATCTGTTCTTAAACCAGTATCGTCGTTCACCACCCTTGAGGTCACCTTTGGGCATTATTCCCCAGCATCCAGTCGGTCATCGAATCCTGTCCACTATGTTTTTTATGATATTTTGGCACCTCTCATATACAAGCTTCTTTCCCATTCCCCTCGCACTGACCTGTCTCAGCCCCATCAGCTCAGTGCTGAGTTTGAACAGAAGCTTTGGAAACCATCTCCCTGATGCCAGTTTCTCTCTCTCTCCATTTTTAGTTGCATATGCATGAGTATGTGCAGGTGTATGTGTGTGTGTGTGTGTGTGTGTGTGTGAGAGAGAGAGAGAGAGAAAAATATATCAAAATGTTTTGTTCACTTTAAATATAGATGAGAACTTCATTAAAAATAATGGTAGACCTACTACATTTGGCAAACTCTTCTTAATAATTTGATAGGATGCAAGCATTTTAACTACATGATTTGAGCAGGAATTGTGAATGTTTAATCATGAGTCTTAGGTCCAGCAGTTATCAGGAATGTTAAAAGTGGAAAATTGTCATGGGGTACTATGGAAATGTTCCCCTGAAACACAACCATGTGGTTTTCCGACTGTTAAATATATATATAGCCTTTGTTTTTAAGCTGTAGATAAATATTTTTGTGTGAAAATTTCTAGATTCCAGAAATACAGTATTAATAATGGACAAATTTAATGCAACCATTACCTTCTTTTCTTTCTTGCACTAAGATGCCACAAGTGTTTGCACATATATGAGGCCAGCGTGAGTACGAGTCACAGGAGCAGGAGGTTCTTGTGACCCAGGAGACATTCTTGGGGCTATTACCTGAAACACCATGTTTTAAGTCATAAATGCGATAGCTAGGGCTTGGTTGTCTGTTTAGTTCAGTTCAGTTTAGTTTAGAACCTGGAGTTTTGCTTTGGGGATAGACTCTCACTCTGTATATCCCAGTCTCTGAGAAATTATGTTTTTGGTTTTCGGTTTGGTTTGGTTTTTTTTTTTTTTTCTTTTTTTTTTTTTATCTTTGAGACAGGCTTTGCCCAGCTGCTTCCCCTGAGAATACTGTTTTATCCAGAAGAGCAGATAGCTTTCTGATCTGCATTCCCTGACTTCTGGATGCACTTTTGATAATCATTCATTTGGATGAGTGCTGCTCTATGTCCTTCCGAATAGTCATCTTAGTGACTATATTATCCTAAGTAGAAAGGTCTCGCCCAAATATATTTAGAAATAATTTGAAGGTAAGTCATTTATAGTGCATACTAATGAGAATTCTATATACTAAGTATCATAGAATGGTAGGATAACCTCAAGGAGTTCCCTCGCAGACATTTCTATTGTTGCTTATCTTTAAACTTCTTTTTAATCAAGAAAGACTAGGTTTACATTTGTCTGATGCAAAAGCATGGATCGTGGGAGCATGGTAGGGACGGTGGTGCAGTTAGAAAAAGCACATGAAAAGGAGTGTATACACACTTATTCTGCCCTCTTTTGTATGCTTAAAGAAGTTTACCATATATAAAGGTTTAAAGTGATCACTGATATGAAGGTATGTCATTCATATCTAGTTCCATCTACACAGATAAGTGTGTACATCACTTGTATCTATACAAAGAGTTTAATATGTCATTATCTACTGTTTTTTTAAAAGTTGTTGAGATTCTCAGTTTATGACTAAGAAAGCAAGAGGTTCTTTTTTTTAATTAGGTATTTATTTCATTTACATTTCCAATGCTATCCCAAAAGTCCCCCACACCCTCCCACACCCACTCCCCTACCCAGCCTCTCCCACCTCTTGGCTTGGTGTTCCCCTGTACTGAGGTATATAAGGTCTGCATGACCAATGGGCCTCTCTTTCCACTGATGGCCGACCAGGCCATCTTCTGATACATACGCAGCTAGAAACACAAGCTCTGGGGGCATAATGGTTAGTTCACATTGTTCCACCTATAGGGTTGCAGATCCCCCCAGCTCCCTGGGTACTTCCTCCAGCTCCTCCATTGGGGGCCCTGTGATCCATCCAATAGCTGACTGTGAGCATCAACTTCTGTGTTTGCTAGGCCCTGGCATAGTCTCACAACAGACAGCTATATCAGGGTCCTTTCAGCAAAATCTTGCTAGTGTATGCAATGGTGTCAGCATTTGGAGGCTGATTATGGGATGGATCCCCAGGTATGGTAGTCTCTAGATGGTCCATCCTTTCGTCTCAGCTCCAAACTCTGTCTCTGTAACTCATTCCATGGGTGTTTTGTTCCCAATTCTAAGAAGGGGCAAATTGTCCACACTTTTGGTCTTCATTCTTCTTGAGTTTCATGTGTTTTGCAAGTTGTATCTTGTATCTTGGGTATTCTAAGTTTCTGGGCTAATATCCACTTATCAGTGAGTACATATCATTTGAGTTCTTTTGTGATTGGGTTACCTCACTCAGGATGATGCCCTCCAGGTCCATCCATTTGCCTTGGAATTTCATAAATTCATTCTTTTTAGTAGCTGAGTAGTACTCCATTGTGTAAATGTACCACGTTTTCTGTATCCATTCCTCTGTTGAGAGGCATCTGGGTTCTTTCCAGCTTCTGGCTATTATAAATAAGGCTGCGATGAACATAGTGGAGCATGTGTCCTTCTTACTGGTTGGAATATCTTCTGGATATATGCCCAGGAGAGGTATTGTGGGATCCTCCGGTAGTACTATGTCCAATTTTTCTGAGGAACTGCCAGACTGATTTCCAGAGTGGTTGTACAAGCTTGCAATCCCACCAACAATGGAGGAGAATAAGAATCGATCCATTTCTATCTCCTTGTACTAAGGTCAAATCTAAGTGGATTAAGGAACTCAACATAAAACCAGAGACACTGAAACTTATAGAGGGGAAAGTGGGGAAAAGCCTGGAAGATATGGACACAGGGGGAAAATTCCTGAATAGAAGAGCAATGGCATATGCTGTAAGATCGAGAATCGACAAATGGGACCTCATAAAATTACAAAGCTTCTATAAGGCAAAAGACACTGTCAATAAGACAAAAAGGCCACCAACAGATTGGGAAAAGATCTTTACCTATCCTAAATCAGATAGGGAACTAATATCCAATATATACAAAGAACTCAAGAAGGTGGACTCCAGAAAATCAAAAAAAAAAAAAATTAAAAAATGGGACTCAGAGCTAAACAAAGAATTCTCACCTGAGGAATACCGAATATCTGAGAAGCACCTGAAAAAAAATGTTCAGCATCCTTAATCATCAGGGAAATGCAAATCGAAACAACCCTGAGATTCCATCTCACACCAGTCAGAATGGCTAAGATCAAAAATTCAGGTGACAGCAGATGCTGGCGTGGATGTGGAGAAAGAGGTTCTTTTTTTTTTTTTTTATTCAACAGTTTCTTTTGTTTTTCTACTTCTTTTGGCTAGATTTACTCCATGTTTTTTCAGTTTTCATATACGTGTACTGTATTTACTGAATTCCCTCCCTTTCTGTGTCTCCCTCAAATCCATGATCATCTTTTCTTTAATAGTTTAATAGTTTTATGTCTACATGATAAATATATAAATATTACATGCTAAGTTCATTTAGTGTTATATATATAATATTTATATAATATATATAAATAAATAAATATAAAATATACATATGTAATATACAATTTATTTATAATATATAATTTATATGTATATAAATTAAGATTTACCATGTAATACTAGTTAAACAATTAGGGGGCTTAGTCCCAGGGAAGACTTATTTTCTGTAGCCCTTCATCTAGGAGTGGGGCTTCATGAGACTCCCCTATCCACTTTGAGGTGTCAACTGGTGGTGTTATTTCAAGGTTCTGTTCTGCCTTCCTCTCCCACTATATCCCCTGAGCCTTAGAGTAAGGATTGCATTGTAGCTATTGCAGTTGGAGCTGAGCAACACAAAATCAGCAATTCCTTGCATTTGACCAGTTGTGTCCTTCTGTAACAATGCGTGTCTTCTGGGCAAAGAAGCTTCTTTGAAGCTGGGCGTGGTGGCGCACGCCTTTAATCCCAGCACTCGGGAGGCAGAGGCAGGCAGATTTCTGAGTTCGAGGTTAGCCTGGTCTACAAAGTGAGTTCCAGGACAGCCAGGGTTATACAGAGAAACCCTGTCTTAAAAAAAAAAAAGAAAAAAAAAAAAGAAAGAAAAAAGAAACAACAAGAAAAAAGCTTCTTTGATATGGAGTAAGAGCTACACTTGTGTGTGTGTGTGTGTGTGTGTGTGTGTGTGTGTGTGTGTGTGTGTGCGTATAAGGATACATATCGAAAATGCACTTAGAGGTTGCACTTATTTTGGGAAGTGACAGCCGTAGGTTCTCCTCTAAGATCTTTGGACCAGCCAGCCACAGGTAATTGCTTACATTTACAGTACTAGTCATGAATTCCCTCCTAATGAGCAGGCTTTAAGTCTAAATTTACAGCTCTTGGTTACTGCCAAGTTATACATGCCACTATTGCACCTTTGGGGATATCTTGCCGTTTTGGTCATTGCTGTGACTTATAAGTGTCACAGGTAGGTAGGACTATTCATTCCTTTTCTCCCTTGACAGTTTGCATGATACCTTCCAATACCATGCGAGACAATCCTCCCAGAGACACACAGATCAGCTCCAGCTCAGTTCCTCCAACCCTGTGTCCAACACATATGGTGTTTTCAGTAATAGGGATTTAACTTCAAATTCTGAGAGGCAACCAAAGGCACTGGCAATGGCCTAAATTAGTCTATGCTCTCTTGGACTCTCCTGACTAACAACTGGAAGGGAAATTTCTCATGTCTTGTACTAGAGGTTTTGTTAAATAGCATTACTACTTCTAGTATCATAACTCTATTTAATACACATGCATGTGCATACATATCATGTAATTTTAGTTAAACATATAATATTATGATTGCTGCAGCTGTTTCAAGCATCCTTAGTGAGGGTTGTTTTGTTTTGTTTTTTAATCTCATCTATGAGGCAAATGCGAGGTCTTTATTCATGGATCTCTGTTTCCCTGAAAAAACAAGAGCCCTATGTTGTCTAATGACATATTCCATGCTTCACATTTAAATGACAAATTTAGATGGTTAAAATTCCCAGGGGGTGAAATAGAAAAAAAAGGTAATAAAATGGTGTTTAATAACGATCAATATATATTAATAAAATAGAAACCTCTTTTGTGTTGATACCACAGTGGCATGACATTTTCAGTATGATCATTCGTATTGACTGGAGTCTTGACACCCTTGTAAACAGGTGGAACACCAGTAGGTTAGAATGAAGATAATCAGATTCTTTCTCTTGAACTAAAGGTAAAACTTTCTTCAATTAAGTTAACAAGGAACAAATATGCCGCTGAACAATCAATAAGTAATTACAGAGGAGCGGTATTACAGCAGTGCCTCTGAACCATATCTTTACACAAGTTCATACATCAACATTGTTTAACTTTTACTTAAATACATTAAACTGAATGCTACACCATCAAACCTTTCCAGCTTTCTCAGTTATAATTTACATAGAAAATGTGAAGTACAAATTTCAATGAAATTGGACCAGCTCATTGTACAATCAAGATACACAACTGTTCACCATCCACAAAACTTTTCAGAGGACATATTGCCTTCTCCTTATCTAACCCTAGGAACCACTTTTACACAAAAGGAACTATTTAACTTTTCTATCTGGTTTCTATTTATAGAATAGCTTGTAAGACTGTCCATGTTACTATGTGTTTAATAGTTCTTTTTTGTTAGTGATGATACGAATACAATGAAGAACTATTTACCTGTTCACCGGTTTGTATACACTGTGTGTGCACTAGAAGAGTCCCCCAGGACCATTAACCTGGAGTTCCATATGATTATCAGCCACCTGCTAATTGGTGCTGGAAACTGAACCTGAGCCGTCATTAAGAACAGCAAGTGCTCTTCACCCCTCCCCCTTCCTGGACCATGCGTCCAGCCTCTCAGATTTATTTTTTAATCACCATTCTGGAGCTGTTATTACTGTTTTGTAGCCTCCAGTATTTTCCACTAAGAATAAGGTAACCTTGTCAATTCCCTGTGGGTAACATATTATTCCTTTTCTGGCTACTTTCAGAGTTTTCAGCAGCTAAGTGAGGGCTTCTGTGTTTTCACTCTGCTTGTGTTTGCTGGAGTTTTAGGTAGCAAATTCCATAGGATAGAGCGATTTCACAATTATGTGTTCAGATTTTTTTTTTCTTAAATTCTTCCTTTCTCCGCTCCCAGGAAGACAGCCATACTTTCAACGGGTCCCTTAAGCACTGCTCGTTTATATTTAATCTCTTTTCTCTGATTTTCATAATCATTTTTTATTGATTTCTTTTAACTTACGGTTTCTTCTGCCAACTCCTTTAATATATTTCCTTTATTTCTTCAATGGCATTTAAAGAATTGCTTTGAAGTCATTCTTAATCTGACATTTAGACCCAGTGACATCAGTTTCTGTTAAATGTCCATCCACCCAAACATAGGTCACATTGTCCCATTTATGCTCGTGTCTATGATCTGGGTGTTAGGGACATGTTTAGCAGCAACTCATGTGATCCTTTAAGGGTGTCTTTATTGTTACTTGTACAGCAGTCAGCTAACATTCAGTGCCAGCCATCAGCTCTGTCCTGTGGTGTGCAGTAGCCCGTAACAGCAGCAGCACCCTAATACCAGCAGCAGCAGCAGCAGCTACATCCATCCACTTAGTCCTTCCCATTGATAGCTGCCATTGGTTTTGAACCTGGCATCCCTGTGATCCATGCTGTACCTTACAGCTGACTGTTCAGTCAAGGATCTGAACAGAGTTTGTCCTCTGATGTTTCAAACTATTCAGGATTTAGCCTTTTTGCCTCTTGAGCCACTTACGGATGCAGGAGTACCAGAAAAGCGGCAGACTCATACATATCCTCTGTAGCACTTTGGTCCCTCGGGTGCAGTGAGTGTCCCTCTGGATTCTGTCAGCTGTTTCCCCGAAAATCCCTGCTGTCTCCCTCCTCTATGCTCATGTGACAATTACACTCATATTTTTGGACCCACCCATTCCATGGCCTACTTATTTCTGAGATCCTACGGTGTATACTTTGCCATCTTAAATTAGAAAAAAAAATCCCAATACTTTCTAAATTCATACTTGTTACAGTTGCTGCTTTTCAGTGATTAATGCTCTGTGCTTACGCCTGCTCTAGGTCACCTTCCAATTCCTTTAAATGGTGGTAGGTAGGCTGGTAGATATCACCCATCATCCAGATTTGCCCTTCCATGAGAACAGAAGTCCTTCCACTTTCTTTAACATTACTCAAGACATTCTGTCTTAGAAAACTGTCTGCAATGCTGCAATGTTTTCTACATGCCCACATTTAGGATTAGACTCTGACTGAGACCCAACATCTCTTGGTAAGAAAGACAGTGGTTTGTCTTCCAGGTCATTCTATATTCTGTGATGCTGACAACTTTAACAAACCCCATATCCAAGTGCTTCTCTATCTTAAAATTAGTATAAAGCTACTTGGAAGCTCTGTATTTATACTGGAGATTATAAGTATTCTTACTGGGGAGAAAAATTATAACAACTTAAGGTCAATTACTGAGAATGGAGTTATTGAATGAGTGGGTATGAATATGATGAATCTGTTCGGTAATTGTGCTAAACAGTCCTGCGGAATGACTGCACTGGTTTTCAGTGCTACATAAAGGAAGATAATTGTGAATTTATTATAGGCTTGGATATTTTATGGTTTTTCTAAAACAACTGACTAGTACTATAAAGCCAACTTTAAAAAAAATAAAAAGGTATTCCATAATAATCTGTTCAAGTAGAATCTTTGTCCCGCCACTCACTTTGGTGGGTCACACTTGGAATGGGTTTGTGGAGCCAGGACAGAATGGGATCGGGGCTTTAGAATTCTTATTCTCTGCTCTACTATATCAGTAAATATAAATCCAGGAAACTTTTTAAACATCTACTCTAAGGAACCAGCTCTATTTACAAGATATTTTATAGTGACTTCATTATTAATATTTTCTATCCTCTTCCCACTTTAATCGCTGTATTGAAATACAATCTGTACTTAATTCAGTTAATACTGAGGTATAAGGGTCAGTGGGTTTTTAGCATATTCACAGAGTCGCACGTCCACCACAGCATCGCTTTGTATAGTAATGGAATTATTCCTAAAGGTGAATGACTACATAATGACGTTCCTGTAACAAGGGACTGGCATCGTTTACCACTTTCTTTCCCTCTCTCTAGCTTTGCTCCTGAGTTTAACTATGATATATAGAGGTAGCATCTTAAGGTAAATCTGGGCTAAATTGGAGGGAAATAATCATGGAAAATATTTCCTATCTCAGTATGAAAGTAGACTTGAGAAAATAGACATTTTTTAAAGGTGGAATGGTAAAAAAAACAGCCACAACAATTAAACATTGTAAGGCAAACTTCTGATGTTAATTAACATGCAATTTTTATTATATACAACTCCAAGGAAGTGAGCTAGGTAAAGAATACCACTCACATTTTGAGGTATGTGAGAAAGAGACAAACGTGAACTAAGCACTGTAATGTAATATTGCATATTATAAGGAAACTTGTGAAGAAGGTTATGGTGATTTGTGGAGAGTAGAATAGGAAATATGGGTGAGCCCGGGACAGGGAGTAAGGCAGCTTTACTTCTAAATCTTTGCAATGTTGTCTTCCATATTTTGAAACACTTTGTTTTCCAATAAAAATACACAGTAATGACAGTAATGAGTGGGTAGGTGGGTGAGTGGGTGGGTGGATGGATCCATGGATGGATGGATGGATGGATGGATGGATGGATGGATGAAAAATATAGTCACAACATTCCATTAATGACTAGAGCCTTAAAAGTAGAAAAAAGACTACTTTAGGCTTCAGAGACTTTTCAGATATGGGGGAAACACTGGACTTGTGGACCTAGTAACCATTTTTAACGTAATGACAGTCCAGCTAGAATTTGCATCAAGGGTGCCTTTAAAATGGACATATTTTACTGTATTGCTACAGGTCAACATTTTCGCCTGTTATTACCCTTGAAGCATTTCCATTGGATGTTTTTATTTTAAAGGACGCTATACTGTCAGCACATTTTGTGTGTTATTTTCTTTTCAAAAATGTCATCATTTCTAAAATAAATAAACCGAGATTCACAATATCTCAATTTTCAGTGCTAATAAAAATTAACTCTCTTAGAGACATGAACTCAACTGCTAAATTTCTGATGTAACTGCCAGCCTAGACGGGCAGAGGGAAAATGGCACCATGTACTATCTGGAAAGAAGAGAGTACAAGTTGCAGTACTTGTGTGCAAACCTACCTGTCCTTAATAACCTCAGCAAGCCACTTGACCCTGCTGAGGCCCAGTTTCCTGTGGTGTTGATTAAGACTGCCTACATGGCTATCGTGAAGAGGATCTGAATTATCTAAATGAACTTACATTGACCATGACCTCATTTAAAGGCACTGATTATCCTTTGCTATCGTTTCTAGTGGTGATGGTAATATTTATCCTTAAACTGTTGATTACCAATAGATTCAAAAAGAACTGAGAATTTGTGAACATTGTTTATGTTTGTTTTACTTTTTATCTGCAGTTCATATTTAGATTTGTATTCTTCTTTTCATACAATCCTGGAAAAAAATGAGTCCCAGAGCCCCCCACATTCTAGGCCATTGTTCTTCTGTACTGTGTCACTGTCCCTATTTAGAGGCAAATTAAAGACAAATCTGATGAGAAAGGAACTTAATTCATTTTACATGCAAATAGAATATATTGTGAAAGTAGTTTTAATTAAATTAAAATTTAATCAGGTCATCTTCAAACTTGCCAAATTGTAAAAAAAAAAAAAAAAAAAAAAAAAAAAAAATCTCGCTCTATTAAATTTACTCTTTAGAATTAGGCTCTGAAATTTTTCTATTGGATTTAATTTATTTGTTCACAGGAGATTGGCTTAGAAATTCTAAAGATCAAAATGTTCTTTGGAAATATGATATATTGCCTATAGGAAAACATTTGTCATAGTGAATATGTTTGGACCTAAAAACATTATGTGGTAGGAAGTCACCCTAAAATATTTTGGTTAAAAAAAGAAAAAAATGTTGTTCTAAAAGGGGATAGTTTAAAAAATATATTTTGTTTCCTATTTATATAGCTATTTAACAAGACACATATTTTAACAATGGTTTTATTCTTTGAAAATTTTATACATTGTATTTTGAGCATATTCACCCCTCCCCCAATTCCTTCTGTAACCTCTGCCTTCTTCCTCCCATCCTCTCCCACGCAACTGAGATCTCTTCATTTGTTATTATTTCTTTTTTTATGAGTACACTTTGTGTTGCCCAGCTAGTCCTGGGGATAAGGCCTGCCCTAGTATGTGGTCGACCTCTAAGGGGGGTCGCATCATCAAAGAAAACCAGCTTTCCCCTCTCCCATCAGCTATTAAAGATTAATAGCTCCTCATGTGTACAACTGATCTGTTGTGTCTGGAAAATATTGTTTCTTTGAAGTTGCCAATTGAGCCACCTCTGACTCTTATAATCTTTCCACTGGCTCTTCTACAAAGATCCTTGAGTCCGGTATATTTCCCACTATGGGCTGAGCATCCAACTGTCTCCAATTCTGAAATTTTCAGATGAGATAATCTTTCAACTCTCATCAGAGAATTTTCTTCTTGCAGTGGCTGTCAATTAACACAGAGACACTGTCCCCCAAAACCAACCAATGCAGAGGTAATAGATTATTTAAATGATATTTCTATTAAGTAGTTATCATTGATTATTTAGCCATCTTGCACGAAGATAAGTGCCTGCCCCAGACAGGATAAGATTTGTGTTAAACTTCAAGGAGAAAAAAATAAATCTGTGAACAAGATTTCTCTGGTCCTTTCTATTACATCATTTGATGTGTCATTAGTATCTATAGGTCTTTAATACAATTTGAATCATTTTAATTACCTTTCTCTAAACATTAAAGGGCATTTGAGCTTTCTTAAAAGCCTACATATTGGTGGTTACATACCAATTAAATTGCTTTAAGAAAATTGGCTGTTAACAGTAAAAATTTGTTAGATTTTTGAATCTTGGGAATGCCTAACATTATTTCATTACTACTTGTCTGTAATTTCTGTCTCCAAGTGAACATTTGGTGAATTTATTTTTATTGAGTAGAGCTCTCTAAAATTAAAAAGAAAAACCAAATTTTAAAAAGGGAACTTTTTTTTAAATGTCAGTTGCTTAATCTAAGAAGATAAAAATATTTCTCTGGGACAAACCATGTGAGTTTTGAGGCATTTTCTGTCTCTATTATATCATTTAATCCCTACAAGGTGAGGTCCACAAGTGTAACTGTTTTATACAGTAGGAAACAACTGCTTTCCAAAACGAAAGACTCATTCAAGATCCCTCCTGAGATGCGCTTGATGCAAACATAACATTAAATGGTGATTTGCCTGTCCCCTGATTGACCCACCTCTTCCCTGCCCTTCTGGATATAACATTCTCTGCTGTTAAGTGCATCGTGGTTTGTCTCCACTATTGGAGAAAGTTGATGAAACTACTAAATCTCAAGAAATAAGAAATCAATTCTTAAATTTCTTTAGTAAAATCTAAATGAAAAAGGAATGCGGAAAATAAATAAACTTTAAAATACATAAACTATTCAGCATTCATAATTAGCAATACTATTGAACAGGTAATCATAACGCATATAAATGCACTATATATGGAAAACAAAATACATGTACATATAAAATATTAATGCATGCGTATTCTTTTCATACTACAATTTTTACTTTTGAGCCTAACTGAAAAGAGAAATTGTTTCCCAGACTCTCAGAATTTTTGAAATGTAAGTTTGGGTGTAGAGGACAGGTTTCTAACTCACACACATATACAATGCAGAAGGAAGATTTCAGAAGAATTTACCAACTAAAAATGAGTTACAACAGGGGCTGGAGAGATGGCTCATCAGTTAAGAGCACTGGCTGCTCTTCCAGAGGAGCCTGGTTCAATTCCCATCACTCACATGGCAGCCCATAACTCTCTGTAACACCACATCAGTTACTCCAGTTCCAAGGGCTCCAACACTCTCACACAGACATACAAACAGGCAAAGCACCAATGCACATGAAAAATAAAAATAAAAATTAGCTACAACAAAGATAAACTTAAAATCAAAAGACAACACATGAAAATCATAGGATGGATAAAAGATGAAGTTTTTATATAAAACGCTTTCTATGAGAGGATTACAATAAATATTCATGGTTAATGTGACATGATTGTAACATTTTTTTTTAATGAGAAAGGTCTACCTGCCTGTCCGTAGAAGATGGGTTTAATAAAATGTGATTATGTACTTTATAGAATGCTATTATACAGCTATTAAAAATGATTATCCCAGAAAGATGTCTGTGACAAGCACTAATGGAAAGAGACATGTAACTAAGTAATGTACATAATATAATCCCATTTTATTGAGGATGGCAAACCCTGTGTATGAGGAAGAGAGACATTCAGTGACAAAAACATGAGGAAAAAAATCTTACAAGAATAAAGACTTATTGTTAGCTCCCTGTTTCCAAGGGCCCAGGCCAGGCTCAGCTGGCTTTCTTATTGTGGATATGTGATGAGGCACATCCTGGGGGCCAGGATACACTAACAGAGGCAACTGAGAGGCAAAGAGATGAGGAGCACAGATAATATATACTTTTGAGAGGCACATTCCCAGTGACCTGCTTCCTCTAACAGGTCCTAAACCCATAGTTTCCAACACTGCCCAGCGTAGTGACATCAAGTTATAAATCCATCAGATTAATCTTTAGTTAATCAAAGCCCTATACCTCAATACATTGCATTGGGGACAAAACTCAGGAGCCTTTTTGAGAGACTATGTCATGTCTAAACCATAACATTCTACACTAGCCCGGGCCTTTATGATCCTCTCAGAATGAGAAGTGGCATTTAGTCCATCTCCAAAGTTCGTCAGTTCCTCCAAAGTCTCCAAAGTCCCAAAGTCCCAACTGTTCCAGCTCCAAAAGTCAGATTCAAAGTCTCCTGTGAGACTCAAGGCAAATAAATGCTAGACCTCGATCAAAGGAAAACAAGGTATATGTTTCCACCATACAGTATCATGAAGTCACTATTTCCATTTTGAAACAGAGAGAAATGGGGACTACAAAGGAGTGAGGGAAACAAAGCAAGCTTGAATCCACTAGGACAAACTCCATCTCTGGCCCCACAGGCATGCAAACAGATCTAGGAGCATCAGCCTACATGACCACCCCACTGCACAGGCTGTACTTAGTCCCTTGTCTCTTTACCCTAGAGACACTGCGTTGCCATGTTGGAACTTCTGAGGTTCTCCTTCGCTGTCTCCTTTTATTCTCTTAGCTTTATGCTTCCCCTTCTCAGGAAATACCAGCCAGCTTCCCCACACTGCCACACAGTGCTTAGCCTCCAACTCTTTCCTTCGAAATCTGGAGTAAGCTTCCAGGGGTGCACACCTTTTTAATTTATTTACTTATTTGTTTTACACCCCAAACACTACCCTCCCTTCTGGTCCCCCTCACTAATCCCTTCCCCACCCCTCCCCTTCTCCCCTAAGAGGGTGACACCCCACCAGGTATTCCCTCCACCCACCCATCCACCCCCCACATCAAGTCCCTGCAGGGCTAGATGCTTCCTCTCCCTTAGCAGCCAAAAAAGGCTGGGGAACAGGTTTGACAAACAGGCAAAAGCTTTAGGGACAGCCTCCACTCCAGTTGTTAGGGAATCCACATGAAGACTGAATTGTACATCTGCTACTTATAGGATACATATCTTTTAAATATGTCTACCGACCCAGAATTGTGGGGCCAATTGTAAGATCTACCACCACTTCAAGGTATAGTCTTAAACCCCTTTGAACTATCACTGTAGTGACCTGTGAATAGCTGGATACCACAAATGCATCCTGGAAAACAAACCTCTAAGCAGTCCAGTGGCACTCTATTCTGACAAGAAAATCTTTCAGATTAGTTTATATTCCTTCCCTTTGAGGAAGTGGAATCTATAGCGAGTTCCTCAGGTACCTCTTAAATATTCTTCCCACTGGCCTGACGAAAGGTACAAGGCTTTTTAGTGTCTTCAGCTGATACACTTTCCTTGGCCCTTGATTGACTCTCTTATTTTGCAGCCAAACTGTATTTAAGGTATTTCTACTCAGCTTTGTGTGTATGATTCTTACTGTAAATCTTGCTAAAAGCAGCCAAAAATACCCATGCAGCTTTAGCATTGACTACTGGGCTGTGTTGAATCAGAGTTAAGAGTTTACCCCATTTAAATGTCAGCAAAGTACTGGGCAAAGAAAGCGTGCTCAAGTTTTGTTCGGTTGTTTTGTTTCATTTTGTTTTTCTAGACCATAACTCAAATGCTTTGTAGCCTGCTTCCAAGTAGATTTTGCCTTCCCATGTAAAACTTCATGAATATAGTCTTTATGTTTTTGTTTTAGGGTGTTTGCATTTTCATTTTTGTGTTGAGACAGAATCTCATGTAACCCACGCCGACCTCATACTTAGTAATGAAGAGTGACCTTGGACTGCTGATTCTCCATTGGCCAAAGCCCATATGATTCAGTCATTTCCCCTAAAATGGTCATTGTGTTGGAGGCCAAACATACATGAGCCTATTTTAGTGGGAACAGTATATTCAGACTGTGAGAGTATATGTTAATCTATTTGTCTGAAAGACCAATGGGTAATATTGTTATGTAGAGTTGACTAGTGGAGACTCAGGGCTAATTACAGATAAAGGATAATATACTATCAATCTCTAACAAAAGCATTTATTCATTGTCTCCCACATAAAATGAGTATTGTGTAATTTTTAAGAATTTATAAAAAATATAATAAAGGCAAAAGAGGCAGTAGTACCTATAGAAAAAAACATATTTCTCAAGAAAGGAAGGGAATTGTCCATTAAACATTGGAAGGTTGTAGTAAAGAAATGTAAGTCATGAAGACACTAAGATGTTGCTTTTTAACCTACAGGGCTGAGCAAGTTTTTTTAAGATTACACAAATGCCCAATTAGTGAGCAGCTGGACCATTCTGATGCATACGTAGATTACAGTGGGGTTAGCTTTAGAAGGAAGTTGTTGGTTAGGGATCATTAAACTTGAAATGTATACTCTCTGCACTGTAATTCCACATATGGGACTTTATTGTGAAGATCAAACTCAGTGCTGGAATGTAACCCTAGTTTTCTTATCTGTC
Source organism: Mus musculus (assembly GCF_000001635.26). Classification (NCBI taxonomy): domain Eukaryota; kingdom Metazoa; phylum Chordata; class Mammalia; order Rodentia; family Muridae; genus Mus; species Mus musculus. The sequence goes on along the minus strand of NC_000076.6, from coordinate 53,943,121 downwards.
TCTGACATTACCTGCTAGTACAGCCCCAAACCTGCCTGCTCCCTGGACAGTTTCCGTATTCACTTCCTGTCTTGTTTTCATGCGGCCCTTCCTCCTGTAGTCCATAGGATGGATTTGTAAGTGCAGATCTGATTGGATCCCCCACTTGGACTTCCCATTGCACTTAGAGTAAATCCCAGATCTTGCCCTCCTCAGCTGTCAGGAAATTCCTGCGGTTGGATGTTTTCACTGGCGATCTCCACACAGCTAGCAGTGTATATGTTGTGTGATTGTCGCCACCTGAGGACACAGGTCCCTCCCATGACCACCTTGGAAGTCTCCCCTAACACAGGCACTTTACAGCAAACCAGCCCACAGTAGCTACCCACTGGGCTCCATCACATCATCTTGCTTTATTTCCTTCTTAGCAGTTCACATTACAAGATAATTGTGCTATTTTTCACATTTGGCGTTCTGCTATTAACTGAAGTAGGTAATCTGAAATTCTAAGAATGCACATTTTCCTCATGGGATCTAAGAAAGCATTCTCATTTTGAATGAACGGAAAAAAATAGCCCATAAACACCATTATTGTTCTTAAATTGACATTCAAGGAAAAATCAGGCACTTACTGCAATCATAAGATATGTTGTATCAGGAGTAGACTCAACGTGAAGCCCCGGGCTCCTGCCATTCACTGTATTGTACAGCCGTCCTTCTCAAGCCAGATCTATGTGCAGAAGTCATGTTGACTTATTAGAATTTGTCCGGAGTTCACCCTTGCTTTTCCACACTCCTCAGAATTCTGTGCCTATAACTACTTCACATCCCCAAAGGTTAACTGTCACAATGTCAGAATTCCCACACCCTTTGCCGTGTGCCTTTACCTAATGGCACTTGAAGACATAACTCCATTCACAGGACATGCAGGGAGAAGACCTCGGCTCGTTTGCTTCTGTTTTCTTCCTTATCAAACGTTAAGCCCATAAAAATATTTTGATGATTCTTTCTCTGTACAAGTTGTTGAAGCTTAGTTATGCTACTAGTATTTTTCAAATAACAAAGAATCTTTAATCACTGAAAATATGTAATCTTATAAACTAAATGTGTACATTGCCCATTCATAGGAAATATGTTAGATGTGAGTAATAAATCTTGCCTTAAATGCTTCCTAAATATGATTAAACGCCATTTAAATGGATTAATGGCTCCCATATATATAAATACAATAATTGTTAAATTTCGGCACCCGTTCTGAGACTGTATGTGCAGAGGATCAGTGGAGGCGAAGGAAACAGATGTATCCTCCTGTCTTTGATCTTAATCTCCAGTCAGGAGGTGAACTAAGCATGAAAAATTAAACACACAAGGTGTCACAAAGCTATGTGTGTTGTGATACATGGCAGACTGTCCCAGGGCACTGGCTCTACGTTATGTAAAAAGGCTCCTGAGGACAACCAGGGCTACCATTAAGTGCGGTTTAGTAATTCACGTTCTTTTGAGAAGAATATCTGTCTTTAATGTTGGGCTCTGGAGTCTTAATTGACCTCTTTCCTCTTTGTCATAATTTTTGTCTAAAACTTTGGTTGTCAAACTATTTCATAACATACTATTTCAAAAGTGCAAGCTGTAGGCAGCTCTCAATACCTATCTAGCATCCCTGACCCCATGAGTTGTGTGTGTGTGTGTGTGTGTGTGTGTGTGTGTGTGTGTGTGTGTGTGTAGGCCAGAAGACAACCTCAGGTGTCACTCCTCATGTGAGTTCTACTTGAGTCCCTCATTGATCTGGAACTTCAAGTGCACTAGACTAAGCGGACCAGACAGTGACCCCATCTGTCTCCGTCTCCCTGGTGCTCATGCTGAGGTGGAGGAATGCATCACCAAGCCCAGATTTTTATCTAGTTCCTTAGGATCCAAACCTGGATCTTCATACTTGGAAGGCAACCACTTTAGCAACCAAGGCCTTCCCCAGATCTGTTTGCTTTTACCACAAACCAGGCGTATACTGTATATTACTTCTACATAAAAATTCAAATCTAAGGAAAGCTACTATTTTAAATTATAAGATGGTTTGATTAATGGTTGTTTCTTTTCTTAGTTATATTTACTTTATATGCTAACAGGAAAGGCTGAGCTTGTATAACACAGCCTAAAAAGAACACCCTAATTACTAGTGTGGATTATCTAAACATCATCTGTTTTCTTGAACCATTTGTGCAATTAATTTGTCATTTGAGAATTTAAAGAACGATTATGGTATTTACATTTTCTCACTATAGATTTTTCAATATTCCGTTTGCTGATCTTGCCTTAAAAACAATTTATTGCCCATCTTCTTTTGGCATCAAAGAAGGAATCCTCTTGCAATTACTCCCAAAAATCTAATATCTGGAAAACAAACCAACAGTGAAGATCTGAGTTCAGCAATGGGGTATCACAGTGTTTGGTAGAACACTGAGAAAAACTCACTTTTATAAAAAGTATAATCAAAATCCACTTGATTTCTCAAATAAAAATCTTAAGGAATGTCTATAGAAAAGACAGAAATGGTCCCCTCTCCAAACTGTGTATTCAGCTTAGCTGACTGGACAAAAATAACTTAATTGAATTGAATGTGAGACTGAAACCCTTAACACTTTCAGTGAAGGCCAGGATGATCTTTAAAGTACCTGAGCATATTTTCAACAGAGTTTGATGTCATATCACACACTAGCTGACACAGAGTAAGCACTCAATAAGTTAGATATGACTGACTGGCTCACTCCCACTCACTGAGTCTGTGTATCTGACTGTACGTGTCTATGTGTGTTTTTCACCTATGCATATGAGTACCACAGTGCATGAATAGAGGATATCAGACAACTTGTGAGTCAATTCCCTCTTTCCTAGGGATTGAACTCAGCTCTACTCACTGGTCAGCAGCTGTTAGCCACTGAATGAAAGCTGAATTCATCTCATCTGCTGTTCCTTGACAGCAGTTAGCAATGAGATCTTACCCCAGGGACAAGCAGAAAAAAAGGCGTATGGACTCTTGGGATCACAGAGGAAGGTTGAGAAATGTTTCTTGGCACCTCTGTCTTTGTAACTTACAGCCCCAAATTTAGCTAACGAGATCCAAAGGAGAATATTAAGAATCAGAATAAATTAAAATAACCTGAAATAAATATATATGATGAAATTGAGCAGAATATAACAAATTTTAAGTGTTATGTTGGACATTGTGAAAGGTCTTGTATGGAAACTCTGGAGAGATTTAAGCACACTCAAGCTGCTGCTTGGAGGTAGCATCTGTGATTGTGAGTAATTTAGTCAAAGGGTCGCCCTGCATCAGCTGTTCCTCCCTGAGGGCATGGTCCTCTCTTTTGGATTTCCTATGGTAGACTTAGGGACAGTCTTGAACTGTGTTAAGATGGCAGTCCCCTGGGATGCAGCCCTTACTGGGTTCTTAGCTCTCCTCTGCACACCTCTGCAGGAAGGAGACATCAGCCCATGCAGCTGAAATCCCCACATCTCTAAATTGATTATCTTTGAGGATACAGCTAAATGAAACAATCACTGATGAAATTTCTAATTATTCTTTCCTAATTTGTACTTTTAAGAAAATCCAAAAGGAGTAATACCAGATTAATTTCCTTTTTTTTTTAATTCAATATCCCTGTGGGCCATTACATTTGCATGCTTGAGTAAGGCTTTAGAGTAATATATAGGATATGGGGAGGTTTTCTTCCAAAGACTGATGGCTCTGTCACCCCAAGGAGTGAACTGGATTGCAGACTGTTGACTTAAAGGAAGTTTATTCACTGATCAGCTAATCAGAAATCATTCACGCAAGAGGACTTGCAAAGATTATGGGGTTTTTTTCTTATTTTCTTTTAATGAAAATTGCTTCCTTTTCCATTTTGCATAGAAAAAGAAGCCACAGGGAAGGGTAAATTGAAAGCCATAGCTAATGGACACTGTATAACTGTCTAATGCTTTGTTTATATATTAATCTGGTGGTTCTTAAGGCTCACTCAGCTCTGTAAATTTTGCATTTGTTGTATTTGATCATGCTATGTGCCAACTGTATGTACTACTGACCCAATTTTATCTGGGTAGTAACAATAAAACACTCCCGTGGGGTAAGCTCCATTTAAGACTATTTTGAAAGGGTGCACCATCAATCCAGAATGCTCATCTGGCTGCTTACCTCATTACAGGCTTTAGGAAGAGTTAGCGTATCTCCCATGGGATTCTGACAGGAGTTGAATGGGTCATTAGTGGTGTGTTTTCTTCCTCTGGCCCTATCACCTGCTATTCCCAGGTGACAGAAAAGGCATACGGAAACCCACTGTAAATCAGAGCTATGAGGTCAGTAAATGATCACCCCTTAATGCTTTGAGTACAGTAGAATCAGGATGTCTTGCCTCTACTAATAAACTGTATAAACTCTATCAAAAAAAAAATACTATTTCACGGGTTTCAAAGGACCCAATGAGTCCAGTCTTTATTAAAGACAGTTTCGTATTTTCACTTGCTGAAGACAACTATTTTTTGTTGTAATAAGTTTTATTTTCAGGTACTGACGACCGTAGTAGAATATTGGCCATTGAAGCTAAGTGCAAGGTGAAAGATACAGATCAAATAGTATTCTTGCTTAAAGTAGAAGAGCAAAACACTGGGGGAAACAGAAGTACGTGAAATTAGATGGACAGGACAGTTTAAAACTCTGTTCCAGGATTCTTTGAACCATCCCTTTGGCAGCTGCCCAGATCATGTTAATTGCCACTTTGTGTATACATTTCTATGGACTGACTCATCATTTTGGCTTAAAATATAGATGGTATAACAAGGTTGGAAATACTTAAATGGCCCTCCCTTTCAGGCTTGTCTTACAAAGCTAATAGTTTTGTTTTGTTTTGTTTTGTTTTGTTTTGTTTTTTACACAAGCTATTATTTTGCCTTTAACATATTTTTCTAGAATATTATTCTTATGTTTATAAAACAGGCCAGGCAAAGAATGCTACAACTTGGCCATGAAACAACACTAAAAGCATCTTCAATACCCTGCCTCTTACAGATAAGAGTAATTTCGGACTGAAGAACTAAAATATTTGGCTTATGATATAGCAGGATACACAGGATACCCTGACTTCTAAATCAAGAGAGAAGACCTCTCGTGGGATTCATTTCCCCTTTCCCAGTCTGCCCTATTTTATGCCTATAATGGAATTTTGGCTTTAGGAATGCACAGATTCATCACTAGACTCAGAATCTGGAGCAAAAAAAAAAAAAAAAAAAGATCTTGTAAATAGGCATGGTGGTTCACTCCTATAACCTAGACACTTGGGGAACAGAAATCACAAGTTCAAGGCCAGCCTAATCTTTAACATGAGTCCCATGTCAGTCTAGGCTAGGCCCTGTCTTTTTAAAAATGCTAAGTAAAACAAACTTAGAAAGTTTTCTACTGATCCCTCTCTGAGTGACCAGAATTTGGGTTTGACTTATGTGGTATGTAAGAGAGTAGACGCTGTCTCACAGGTCACACAGGTCTCTGTCACGTGGTGAGCTTCATCCGCTCTCCTGACAACTGCCGGTCTTTGTATGTTTGTCTATGAGATCCAGATTGAGCTCTGCCCTTTCTGACTTCTTCAACTACTCCCCAGTTGCATATTTAAGGACTAGTACAACTATCCATCTTGTAAATAATTTGTATTGAAATACATTAATTCTACGTGCTGAGAGATAATCAAAGCCATTCTTTCTTATTCACACTTAACATAAACCCAGCTGCCTTTCACATCACATAAATTATAAAGAATAAACGTGTAGATACTCAATAAATTTGAGTTTTATTTAGTTCATTTAGGTTGTTTGACTGGTACTTCTAAGTGTGCCTCCACATAATCTAATCCCCTAAATTGAAAAGCATTAGTTCCTTGGATTCTGGAAGGGGAGCTGGACTTTTTCACTACATCCTTTTTTCTTCCTTCTCTAGGATGAAGGTGACAGTCTCTCTTACCCTGATATGGCCTTATGTCACAAATTAGATTTTGATGTTTCTCCTCAATGGAGGATTTTATACTTTTGCTCGATAGGTTTGACTTTGGTGATGAAATGTATAGATGATATGTCCTAACAACAAATGACCAATTGCTACGTGCACTGGTCATGAAATGTATAGATGATATGTCCTAACAGCAAATAACCAATTGCTATGTGCACTGGTCATAATTAACCAAATCTGAAGGTAACTTTACATTACATCTGGATGATGTAACATTCCTTTTATTAAACTAACATATTCCAAGAACTGAACATTTAGGACATTGTCTAAAATGAATGAATTCCAGGTTTTCAGTTCTCAGTGTTCCCATTGATTAGGTATATCAACCATACTTGTGAGCTTTGAAACAAAACCTGAACTTGACCCTCAAGTGGATAGAGAGTAAGAGGAAGGATGACCCAGGGTTTCCTGTGCCCAGCTTCCTCCTCTTCCAGGCTCCACTTTCTTCAGCAGCCTGGCACTAGAGGCCATGAAAGGGCTGACGAGGTTTACCCTTGTCAAAAGGGGTAGCTTGAAAGTTCATGGGGCACCAAGAACACTTAAAAATAATCTGTGTTCCAAATAGGAAAACCAGCCTTTCAGCTGACTTTGGATGCCAGGCTTAGATGTGACAGCCACTGTGCCTGCCACCTCTCTCCTTATGACCCTGTCCTAGGTACCTTCCACTGTGGGCATGGGGCCAGCTTCGCCTCCTCACTGCTCTCTCCCTGCATAATTCTTCTTCTTTAACTCAACTCTAGGCTCAGAGGAAGCATCCTGTGATGCCTGATGTTGCACTGTACAGCCTTGTGCAAGATGCCCTAGGAACTCTTCTCATGTTTACCTTGGCATTGACATACCATACTGGACTTTTTTTCTGCTCAAATATTTGCCTCCTAATGCTCTTTAAAGGCTTTGAGGGAAATGGCTTGTTGTCTCAGCCTGCTTGTAACCCAGTGTCATCCATTGTCACTACTGCGTAGCAAAGAATGTGCAGTAAATGCATGTCTGAACCAAAACCAAGAGGTGCATTCGCAGGTGTAGGAATTAAAATGATCAGCCAGGTGTGTGTTTAACTTTATTTGAATTATCATATATGTCTCGAAGATTTAAGTGTTTCTCCAGAAACAAACTATACCCAAAAGTCTAATCATGTCTCGAGTCATTTCATGTTTGGGTCTGGGATGATGTCTCCGTGGGTAAGAATACTTGATGCACAAGTATGAAGAGCTGAGTGCAAATCTTACCACTCCCACCAAAAGCTAGTTGTGGCTCCATATTTCTATGACCCCAGTGTGCTGTGGTGAAGCAGAGACTAGAGAATCTCTGGGCTTTCCGACCTTCAGCCCAGCTCAGGGTTTAGCAGAAGATCATGTCTCAAAGGCAGTAAGGCAAAAAGAGTAATGTGGAAAGGCACCTGATGTTCCCATGGCCTCTGCATTTGCGCTTAAGGCTACATGGACCAGCAGTATAGTCATAAACCATACACAACCCACATTTAAAAATTTTTTTTAAAAAATTTTAAGTATCTTTTGAGATAAACCATCCAGCAATATATTTGCAACTCATGCCTTTGAGCTTTACATAACATAATTTTATATTCTTAAGCATAAATTAAGTAAGACAGGCAGTGAGTCAGTGCCTTAAAAAATAGATAAAATTTAGTGTGAAGATACACATACGGAAGTCTAGTAATTGGAGGCAGGATTTGGAAAAGGAGAGAAGTTCTTGGGTAAAGAATGTTTGAAATCTACCTCCTATCCAAATAGATTTTTAAAGATAATGCGAATATCTAAAATTCCATGCAATCTCAATTAAAATACTGAAAAGCTGTATGAGGCATCAGGGTGTGGACACTGCATAGCACTGGACCTTCCAAACTAGGTAATGTGGAACAGATTTTGCACGTACTGATTTAAGTCAACAGTGAGTTTCAGGACAAAAATAGAAGTCAAAGCTGAAAACCAGTAGTCAGGAAAAAAAAATGTAATAGTATGTTATCCAGAGTCCACTCTTATAGGGATACCATCCCAGAGGTGTGAGCTTTACAATGTTTGCCACTTAGGACCTTGGAAAATAACTCCTCTGTTTCTTTTTTTCTGTAGTGGGATCGGGCGGAACTGGCCCTGGGCCTCTGGAGGCAGCAGTATCCTGGCCGAATTTGGAACTCTGCATTTAGAGTTTATGCACTTGTCCCACTTATCAGGAGACCCAGTCTTTGCCGAAAAGGTGAGTCTTAGAAACCCTTGTGCAGAGCATGGGAAAGGAAACAATGTTTGTGTATCTGTGAGACACTTTGTAACATGCCTTATTTCACCTGACCAGACTGTCAACCTAGCCTTTCTGTGATACTGTGTAAATCTGATACTATGTTACTCGGGGTGAGAGGGCCCACATTCCCCCTTGTGGCTTGCTGTACAGTAAGGAAGTTGCTTACCTCTGTGAAATTTATTCCATCTAAAAATGGAATAAATGTACCCCTGTATACACTATATGAAGCACACATGTGAAAGATTAAGGTGTTATACAAATATGAAGTGGCAGACATATAGATTTGTTTTCTTTTTTCTTTTTTTTTCCTTTTTCCAATTTTTTATTAGGTATTTCCTTCATTTACATTTCAAATACTATCCTGAAAGCTCCCCTACCCACCCACTCCCACTTCTTGGCCCTGGTGTTCCCCTATACCGGGGCATATAAAGTTTGCAAGACCAAGGGGCCTCTAGGCCATCTTCTGCTTTTAAGATGCAAACCCATCTATTACAATATTACCACACCACTCAGCTTTTAGCTTTTACAAACTCTTTTAAGCAAAATTCCTTGACCGAGTTCTATTTCACTTCGTTGAAATTCTCCGCAAGCACATCTGCCTTTCCAGACTTCCTGAATACCACAGTAAAACCTGGCCACCTCACCTCACCACCTGTCCTGTCCACCTTGTCCTCAGAGGACACACCCTTCCGCAGCAAAAAGATTCCTCAGGGAGTGGCTCAGAACAGAACCTTATTTCTAACATTGTAGTCACAGACCTGTCTGCAGTTAGGGGTTAGACCAGGTAGATTTCAGTCCTGGGTCTCTTGGCATATAAATGCTCCCATAACCTCTTGTCTGTGCCTCTGCACAAAGGGTTGGGGAAGGGGGTGGGGAGGGAGAAGAATCCACCCTCCTCACTACTCCCCTTCTCCATATACCCTTGCACTGAGTGGGTGGAGTTCAGTGAGGGGATTTGTATAATTCCTTTTCTTTTATTTTTCCCCACACCATTTGTCTTCTCTTGATATACTATTTATATTTATTTATTTTCCATATCATCTTATTCAAAGGCATAATTCCAAAAATGTAGTTATTGTTTATAGAGACTGGAGGTCTCAATTTGTGACCTGGGGTTGTAAATACCTATGACTATATGCACTTATTCCTATTATTTTTCTCATATCTGAAACTTTTTTTCTACCTGAAAGAGAGAGAGAGAGAGAATGGCATGTGAACTCTTTCTTAGATTTTTCACGTTAACATTCCTTTTCCTTTATAGGTTATGAAAATTCGAACAGTGTTGAACAAACTGGACAAACCAGAAGGCCTTTATCCTAACTATCTGAACCCCAGTAGTGGACAGTGGGGTCAACGTAAGTCCAACCCTGAGCTTTCACTCTTGTGTGGGGAACAGAGGGAGGGCAAGTGCAGTTCCTATTAAGGAATGTTGAGAAGGGGGGATGGATCTTCACCAGACTTACAAAGTGCACTGCTGGGGAAGCACACAGCTTGTTTTCTGCAGGTAGCTGGGCTCCGTTGGCATTGTTAGAAGCATATTTGAAACCATTAGTCAGAAAAGGGAGAGCTGGTCAATGTGGTGAGGACTTCCACTTACAGCAGGTTGCCTGTATGGTTAGAAGAAAAGTGGGTTCCTCTGTGCACATGACACTGATACTTTTTCCCAGGGCAGTAGCTAGACTGCATTTCTGACACTCTTGACTTTGACTTGGAGAATTAGAAGCTCAGACAGAGATCTTTCCCTTCAAAATTTTAAGCTACCAGATAAAGATTTCTTGTGACTTACGTTTAGAACAGAAATAAGTGTCAAACACATCTTCTGATGCCAGAATCCCCCACTTCAGGTCACTTCCAACAGAGGTATAAAGACATGGAATTTGTAAAAAGGAATGTTCCCAAGCCAATTTGGAAAGGCCGTGATACGTTAAGTATCCATTGAAAGCAACTGAGGTGCCAAGCTATGTCGAAAGCATCACATTTGTACTCCAATTTTGGCTTTTTTTTTTTTTTTTGCTTCATGTTAAATAACACATACTTAGATAATATACCTCACTGTTCTTTTAGAAGTACTTCTTTTAATGAACACGTTAGTGGTGGCAGGGAAGGCATGCAAACCCCCATGTCTCCTATTGGTAGCTGAGCCTACATCTAGAGGCCTTCAACCCATAAAGAAAGCTCGCACTCAGTGTGGTCGACAGATTGCTATAAGTCCTGGACACCTTTCATGGATCCACAGGGACAACTTGCCTTTTCCCTGTGCATATTTGCACTTATATCAAGGGGACAATGGTGAGTAAATCTGCTTGGCTGTATAAGAACCAAGGCAAACACCAAACGGTACTAATAACCACCGTCCTTTCTACCACAGTTTAGACTAGACCAGTTTCATTCCTGCATGTTCTCATGAAGCCGAGGAATGATCTTGACTATAGTGAACTCCAACCTGTGCATGTATGGCAAGGTGATCATGTGAGTGACTTAGTGTAACAAAACACTTACATAAGCAGCTTAGTGAAGGAAGAGTACATTCCGGCTCAGAGTTCCCTGGGGGAATCTATCATGGTGGCAGGAGTTTGAGGCAGCATTCGGAGTAGAGAGCTGTTCAGCATGCTTTGTTCTTTTTATTCAGTGTAGAGCCCTATCACACCGGATGGTACCACTCATGCTTAGAATGGGTCTTCCCACTCCAGTTGACTCCCATTAGAATCTCCCTTGCAGACATGCTGAAAGGCTTGTCTCCTCTGTGGTTCTAAACTGCCCAGTTCACCATCAATACCAACCATCACAGTAATGACCACTGTATGAGGAAAGGAAAGGAAAGTACAGAGAAGCATTTCTGATACAGGATGAAACATAACAGTTGGGTGAGAGAAATCATGTGCTTCAAGATTATGTTATTAGCGATATTATTGCTTGCTCTGGGTTGGTTGTGACTATCCTTTCAGGAGTTACCATCTTTACTCAAAAGTACAACTAAAAGCAGCTGTTTATTCAGACTTGGTTAGAGTTGCTGCTTGAAGATGAAAAACTGCTCTTTGTAACCGTGGTGGTAAAACTTGAGTTTCTAAATAAAAATTAGAATTTCAGAAACCTTGTCTATCTCATCATGAGCTTGACTTCATTAGTTTCCTGATGGTATTGGCGGTGACCTTTAAAAAGGCGGTCTTTGCTTTTATTATGTAGTGAAATGCGTCTACATGGTATATCTGCAAACTAAGAAAAAAAATAGTTTCCAAACAAGCAGTGCCTGCATAACCAAAAGATCCAATGATAACAAAAATATACTCAGTTGATTTTAATGTAACAGGGTATAAAAGTTTATGGAGGGGCTCTGGTGATGGCCCCATGGTTAAGAGAACTTGCTGCTCTGAGAGAGGACCCAGCTTCAGTTCCCAGCACCCTTCTGATGGCTCACACTGCCTACAATTCCAGTTCTGAGTGATTAAACATTCTCTTCATCCCAATGAGAACACCGAGCATTCACATAACATGCAAGCACTCGCACGTACACATAAAATACAGTTTATTGATATGATTTGTAACCCTGCATTGTATAACTTTAACCTTTTAAGTGGCACTTGTTAAGTTTTGTTGTTATAGCAAGTATATATAGATACAGATATAGATGTAGATATAGATATAGATATCTGCATGTGTATGATGGGTCTATACTCCTGTGGATGCATACAGGTGTGTGTGTGTGTGGCAAGTATTAACCTGAAGTCCTCAGGTAGCATCCACCTTATTTTTTTGAGGTAAGATTTCTCGCTGGCCTGGAACTCTGTGAGCTAGGGTAGCTGGCCAGGAATGTGCTTGTCTCTGCCTTCCCAGTTATGGATATTACCAGCACATGGCATGATGCCCCCTTTTTCTTAGCGTACGTTCCGAGAGATCCAATGCAGGTCCTCGTACTTATATGATGAGCTGGTAAGCACTTTACCAGCGGAGCCCCACCTCCAGTCCCTGGGCAATGGGCAATTAAGATGTGCTTCCCTTTTCCAGCTCTCTGTATGCTTTAGCCAAAGCAAAGTATACTCATGGATCAGAGTTGGATCAGGCATGAGAACCTAGCCAGGGAAGCAAACATTAAGGAGGTTGGGGGTGAGAATAAAACAGTGTGAGTCTTCCCACTGATACGCTTAATTTCTGAAATGACATTTTTAAGAAAGGAGCACTGTCTTCAGGTACTCATTGCCCTTTTAGAGTGTGAGGGGCATTGAGACTAACCTGACCTGTGTGAGGCCCACCAGCATATTGCATACAAGACTGTTAGATATAATTTACCAAAAGGGTGACGGGCACAAGAGTTCTTCTCTTGGATATTTCAAAACTTGGAGAAGAGTCTCTATGATCTCTGGCTTCCTGGCTTTAATTTAGGATTTAGAAGTGACTGGGAAGGACACTAGGAGAGGGTTACACCGTTCTGACTTCACCTGCTCAGTCACCCATGCACTGTAGATTTGGCTCTGTTTTCCAGGACAAAGAGTCTTTTACGTTTGTACTGCTTATCAGCCAGCTTTCTGATGGAAAGCAAACAGAACTGCTGAGACTCACGCCTGCCCTCTCCCATCCTCCATCCTGAGTTCCAGCCATAAGAAAGAAAGGCTTCTATTTTTATTTCTTAACTGTGACTTACTTGGCCATACCTGGGGGTGGGGGTGGGGGTTCCTTATGCTATTTCCTCAACTCTTTTATCTAGCTTCTCCACTAAGTTCCAGATTGCATACCTGTTCTTTAAGGAGCCAACTCTCCTTCAAGGATCTGGGTGGATGTGTTAACACCCACTATACCTGTACTTCTTTCTCTCCGGATGAACAGTGTGGGTTATTTCTACCCACAGTCCCCTTCCTGATGCTCCTGCATATCCTTCTTCCTAGGTATTCAGAGCTTTAAAGGTTGGTAAACATGCCATGGGTGTGTCTGCTAACCCAGAACACAGTACTTTGTACTAACTCAATGACTGTTTACTTGAATGTTTTCTGTACTGGGGTATGTTACATCTGACCTTTCATTCTCTCAGCAATAGTTCTATTTACCCTTCTGTAAAAGTTGTCCTTGCTGCTTCTTAGCTAAAGAGCATCCTAGCCTAGCCATGGGAGAGAAATTGGCTTTGTGATCATTGCAGCTAGACATGAGCTGCCTTGAGAGAGAGAGAGAGAGAGAGAGAGAGAGAGAGAAAGAGAGAGAGAGAGAGCGTGTGTGTGTGTGTGTGTGTTGAGTCACTAGTAGCACTAAAACAATGCTGTGGACAGATAAATTCAGATTCATATGAAAGTTATTAAAATTAAGGGAAAATGATCATTTTGATCCCGTGTTTTGTTTTGTTTACTATTTTGTTGTCATTTTGTTTTGTTTTTCTCTCCAGACATTATATTAGAAATCTTTGTATGGGATCTATTTTTACCAAGAATAAAAATCATAATTTACCCCCCTAGAGAAGAACATAAAATTTGAGTGACTATTCATTTAGAACTGTTAGGCATGAAAATACCAAATTTTTGCTTATCTGGAGCTGGTGGTCATGTCCTTCTGAAAAAAAAAAAAATCTTCTCCCCTATGCCTACTAAGAAGTTACACAGAGAACTCTGTCACTACACAAACTATCACCCAGACCCAGGAAAGCTCAATGAATAAGATACTAAATTATCAAAAGCATGGTGCGCCGCATTGTTCCTTTACTTTGATTTTTGATAACCAGAAAAATGTTTACGTTAACTAACACCAAAATTAAATGAAACAAATATATTGTTATATAACCCTTTTTTCTTTAAAATACTCCCGTGTGCCCAAGCTTGTTCTTCCCTCACTGTGGACTCATAACCCAGAGGGGGCAATGCCCAACCTCTCCACACTGTTCGTTCTCCTCTGTCGTTGTTCTGACTCCGAAGGGCATGTCTGGATCGGGGCCATCATTCCCCATAACTTCATTCGGCCCTTGTTATTTTGACAGTAACTGGACAGGGATTTGCTTCGCCATGCATCACTTGCGTTTGTCTCCTACAGCCATGCTTACAACAGCAGGTCTCATTATTGATGAGACCCGACTTAGTCTATTTACTTTGTAAATGTCAGAGGTTTCTGCGGTAATTCACTTAGGAAACTGGAAAGGTCATGTGCTGCTATTTTAAGAAATCAGACCTACCACTTTAAAAACATTTTTCCCTAAAATTGAATTCACATGATTCTGGACTATTCATAATAAGGAAATTGCATATTTAAATACGTAAGATCGGGCTCTGCTAGTTGGAATAGGTCCCGATTAACATTGATATCACTTAGTTTTGAGGGAAAGAGGCTTGTCAGGGCCCAGTGTGGAACATAAGGACCTATCTCTGCCCTTGTGGATCATGACTTGGTGATGAGGCAAAGGCCTGCTGTCCAAAAACTTTTGAAGGGAGGGGCAGACCTTCAAGGTTTTCACAGAAGATCTGTGTGTGATCCTTGATATCAAGTATGTCCTTTTCATTTGTGAAAATAAGGTGTACAGAAGCCCCAAGGAAGATGGACACTGATACTTTTGAGGACTGAAATATGAAACGTGAGCAGAGACCAAGTGACCAATGGCACGGAGAAAACTGAGACATAAAGGTCCTTCCTGGTTCCAAAAGAGGCAGGCTCTAAGGGCTTCGAGTCAGTGGTGACCAGATTCTCCTGTGAAGGGGCCGGATGCCAAGAGTGTAGAGAGAGGTTGATTGTCACCAGAGCATCTTGCAATGAAGAACATGCTGACTTCCTTGTCTGGAACAGTGGGCAGGAAGGACTGCATGGAGCTGACCAAGCACTGTGACAATTGAGGAAGTGACCTTGCTATTGAATTTTACTAAAATTCAGTAGAAATAGTGTGACCCCGTGAGAGTGAAGGCAGGGAATGGGATAAGTGGCCACTGCAGCAGCGACAAGCAGGAGCTGCTCTGCATCCTTTCTGTTGCTGTGATAAAACACTGACCCAAAAGTAACTCATGCTAGCTGGCTCACTCCAGGCTTGAACTTCCTGGAATTTTCTTAAACAGCCGATCACCACCTGTCTGGGTGGTACAGCCCACAATGGGCTGAGTGCTCCTACTAATAAAGAAAGCAGCCTTCCCCAGAATGCCCATAGGTCAATCTGAGCCAGTCTGTCTCTTATTTGGGAGTTGTTTCTAGGTGACTATACGCTGTGTCAAGCTGTCAGTTAAGGCTACCTAGGACAGAACTGGTGATGGCTTGAGCCAGGATCACAGCAGTAAGGGCAGAGAGGAAGCGGAGGGAGGCTTCAAAGACACATGGGAAGTACAGCGTGCACAGTTCCAGAGCTCACTGCTTGTGGGAAGGAGAATCAGAAAATATACTTTTTAAATAGCCATTTAATGGCTCTTGCTCTACTCTGTGTGTGTGTGTGTGTGTGTGTGTGTGTGTGTGTGTGTGTGTGTGTGTATGTTGCTAGGAAATTGAACCCAGAGCCTTAGCATTAGCTACACGAGTGTCCTGTCCTGAGCTACATTCCCAACCTCAATGACCCCTGAATTCCAGTGTCTGTAGATAGGTGAGTGGAAATTTGACGAGGATTTGAAGTTTGAGGAAGGAAGGAAGGAAGGGAGGGAGGGAGGGAGGGAGGGAGGGAGGGAGGGAGGGAGGGAGGGGAGAAAACAGAGAGAGAAAGAGAGAGACAGAGAGAGAATGAAAGAGAGAGAAGAAAGAAAGAAAGAAAGAAAGAAAGAAAGAAAGAAAGAAAGAAAGAAAGAAAGAAAGAAAGAAAGAAAGGGAGGAAGGAAGGAAGGAAGGAAGGAAGGAAGGAAGGAAGGAAGGAAGAAAGAAAGAAAGAAAGAAAGAAAGAAAGAAAGAAAGAAAGAAAGAAAGAAAGAAAGAAAGAAAGAAAGAAAGAAAGAAAGGGAGAGAGAGAGAAAGAGGAAAATAATTTATTTTCAACACCCATGTAGATTCAAACTGAAGTTGTTGGCTAGGCAGCAGAATAGTCCTTTATAGCTAGAGATAAACTAATACACTCCTGGATAACCAAGTCAAAAAATTCTCACTTCATTTCAGATTTAGCTCTGTGTTATGAAACTTTGAAAGACCATTTTCTTAATAGACAAGTTCTCTCAGTTCTGGGCATGGTGTTTCACATCAATTGTGCTTTTGGTTTGGAAGCAGTGTGCTTAAAAAATGAAGATTCATTCAACTTCCAGTTGGTGTTTTATGACAAAAGGAAAGCATCCATATGTTGGGCTCAATGTGGGCTGTAGGGTTCAATGGCTCTCAGCCACTCTGTGCTCTCTCCTAGCTTCTGTGGCCATCTTCTTGCTGTAAAGATGTGGAAACCTGGCTGCAGGTGCATGCAGATAGGTGATCTTTGCCTTAGATCAAGCATAATCAATAGTCCAGGGCAGGTGAGGTGTACTGTGGAATTGAAGTGTGAGAAGACAGTCAAAGAGCTCTGCTTTCTTCCTTCCCTTTGGTTTTTCAAGACAGGGTTTCTCTGTGTAATAACTTTGGCTGTCCCAGAACTCACTCCAGGCTGGCCTTGAACTCCCAATGCCCACCTGCCTCTGCCTCCCAAGTGATGGGATTAAAGGCATGTACCATCACTCCCTGACTGCTCTTTTTTTGGGGGGGAGGGGGGACTACTTATTTTTGTTTTATGTTCATTGGTGGTTTTGCCTGCATGTATGTCTATGTGAAGGTGTCAAATCACCTGGAGCTGGATTAGACACTTGTGAGCTGCCATGTGGGTGCTGGGAATTGAACTAGTGTCCTCTGGAAGAAGAGCCACCGCTCTTAACCATTGAACCACGGCTGCAGCGCTCCAGCCCTGCTTTCTTCCATTTTACGACACCTGCCACATCTGCTTTCTCCCCTCAAACTTAGAACAATAGAAAAATTAGATAGTCTTTTAAAAAAGTGAACCCAAGGAGTTTCTGGCTTAGCAATTTTTGTTTTATTTAATTCCTATAGTTTTAATGGATCTAACCTAAATTTAAATTGAAAACACTTAAATATAGACTATGGAACATTTTAATTTGCCTTTTTTTTTTTTTTTTTTAGTAGAGAACCAGGTTTTTAGAATTAAATGTGACACCGCCCCTCCATTATTTCTCATCATGTTTGCAGGAATAGCCCATGACTATTGAGGATGCATCACGTGACTTCACAGCCCATCTGCTGGTTTCAGAAGATTTTTCTGAAAGAGGGGATTTGCTGGGACTCATATGTTCCATTGAGCTGCAGCTGACGGGTTTTGAATCCTAGCCACTGACATGATTTTGCTGCATTATCTGAATTCAAGGCTGAGTCACTGGGAATTTCACTTCCCTCTCTCTTTCAGATCATGTGTCGGTTGGAGGACTTGGAGACAGCTTTTATGAATATTTGCTTAAGGCGTGGTTAATGTCTGACAAGACAGATCTCGAAGCCAAGAAGATGTATTTTGATGCTGTTCAGGTAACCCAATATTTAAATCGTCCTTGCTAGTCAGTTCTGCATATTACAACTTACATATTAATCAGGCTTCAATGTTAAAAAAAAATGGAGCTCTTCGTGAGTGGCTTATAAAGAAAGTATTTTCAGTTAGGGAGAGTTCAATGTCTACAGTGTCATTTTAACCATCATAAGCAGACTTACAATTTTAGTTCTAACAGAGCAGTGAACTATTATGGGCTTCAAGCCCCACTTGAGTTATAGATCTAGCCAGGCATAATGGTGATTCCCTGTATCTCCAGCAATTGGGGAGGGGGTGTGCAGAGGGTAAGAGGACTGATTTGAGTTTAAAGTCAGACTGGCTACAGAGTGAGTTCCAGGCCAACCTGAGCTACTGCCACCAATGTGAAGACAGGTGGTCATAGACCAGATACCATTCTGGTCAGGTCAAGAGATCAGATGGAAGACAGTGTTCCCTGAAGATGACACTGTATACTGAGGTCATACTGGTGTCTCTATGATGTTGCCCCAGTGGCATTGCCTGATGGCACATTGCCTGAGATATGCCCCTTTCCCTAAGAGTGTGGTGATGTTCTTTCCTTATGGCTATGTTTTCCATTATGGGGAAGGTTTATATTCTGAAAACCGGCTAGGTTGAAATTGCTGATGCTCACTGACAGTCCAATGCTTCTGCTATTTGAACACATCTCCAGAGATCTAATAAAATTATAACTAATTCCATGGAAAATTTACCTTTTTCTTGACTGCTCAGAATATTTTTGTTATCTATACTATTCATTTATAAGGGGAAAAGACTTGGAATGGGCCCTCATCTATCCCAAGGTGGCATGGAACCTTGACATTAAACTATTCCTCCTGCATCCACCTCCCAAGGGCTGGAATGTCAGGCACATGCTATCACATCTGGCCTTAGACACCTGTGATACCATTTATTTTAAGTCTTTATCCTAAATGAATTAGCCTCTCTATAGGTCCAAGCAGTTTGTTTGTTGACCTGGCTAGCAGGATTGAGTATTCTGTACCTGTTCTCTCAGGGTCAGCTGAGGGATTCCTTGAGCAAACCACAGCCCTTCACTCTCACAAACAGGCATCGGAAGACCAAAAAAAAAAAAGGAAGAAACTCCTTAGGAGGAGGCCTGTAATGGAGCCTTATTACAGCCCATGATGAGCATCAAATGCAAGCTACACTGTGGTCCCTCTGGTCCTGTCCTCATTTCGTATGGCTAGAGAGCCCATTCCTATAAAGGTTACCTTTCCTCGTCCCAAGTCCCAATGAGGTTTTGGGTGTTAATCTTGAGAATTCTTTTCAGTATAGTTTTATTTGCATATGCCATCTGATTAGCTTCCTAGCAGGCATTTTAACTATTTTAACTTCAAAGTCGCCCTCTTAAGGCCTTGATAGTCCACGAAAAGCCCTTTTGAAATACTGTTTGAAGTATTTTTCTGCTAATTTCTAGAAATGTTCCCATGTAACTGTGAGTGTATTCTGTTTATACAAACAGTTGAGAGGAAAAATCCATTAAGAACAAATGAGGCAAAGCGTTTCCTGTGACTCTTAATTGTCAAAAAGAAAAAAGAAATTTTAACTCGTATATTTTCAACTTTTGGGGCAAAATTAGAAAAAACAAAATGCTGAGTTTAAAAGCAGCATTAACAGTACTTTTACCAAAGTTGTGCACAAAGTTGTGTTACTGCACAAGATCAAGACATTGGCATTCCATTATGAACTGGGAGGGGCTCACAAGCTCCCACTACCAGCTGAGGGACTTTCGACAGTTGGTGGATACTAGGGGAGAAGGGTGTTTTATTTTATTTGTTTCATTTATTAGTTCACTGTTCATCCCACACACAGAATCCCTCCCCTCATCCCTATCCACTTCTCTGAGTGGGTGAGCCTCCCCTTGCTATCCCTCCCACCCGGCACATCAACTCACTGCAAGACTAGGCACATCCTCTCCCACTGAGGCCAGACAAGGTGGAAGCCCAGTTAGGGAAACAGAATCCACAGACAGACGACAGATCCCTGGACAACCCCTACTCTAGTTGTTGGGGGACCTGCATGAATACCTCACCGCACATCTGCTACATATATGCTGGATTGGGGAATCTGTTTTCTTCAGGGTTTTGGCCATTGGTAGGCTTCGAATGACATTACACCTATGTATTCTGTGGCAACAAGACTGTGGGTGGCATGGGGAACAGGGGAACAGGAAAGCAATAGAGTCACATGACACATCTTGGAAAATCTGACTCCAGAGACCAGCATCACGTTGTCCAGTCCATAAGCTTTTATACACTGTTTGACCCAATCCCAAGCCCCCATCACAGCTTGCCACATTATCCCTGTGCTCAAAGCGCTGCCTGGTGAGGTAACTCAGGAGTGGGGAAGTATCATCACCTATGAGGATTTTTGTGCAGACTGGGAAGAGGCCACCTCTCTGGCCTTGGTTCCTCCAGGTGTGCTGGGAGTAAATTTAGATCTAGTGCCTTGGATGGCAGATTAGGACTCTTGGAGGAGTCACAGGAGCCTGTGGTGCCCTGATCTTCATCCCACCTTTCCTTTACAAGGTTGGCTTCCACACCCCCTACAGTGCATGAGGGCAGCACTACTCAGACTCAGTGGGGAAGGTGGGGGCGGGGGGGGGGTTGGTTCTTTAAAAGGACATGAAGTAGGGAAGGGAGGCAGAGGGAGTGTGGAAGAACTTGAGGAAGGGTTTAGGGGAGGGTAAATGTGATCAAAACACATTGCATACAGGTACAAAGCTTCAAAGTATAAATTTAAAAAATAACATATTTAATGTGATTGAGACGGGAGCAGTAATTCACCACTCGGGCATAAGGCTCTGTTGACTCCAGAAGGTCATGGGCCAGCAAATACAAAATACAAAATATAAACAAAACCTGTTCTTATCAAGAGGAAGGCAGTGTATATTATTGTTCTGACTTGAGTCAGTGGGGACATGGTCACAAGTTTTAGCCTTAGGTCGATTCAGATAAGAGTGCTTTAACTAGACAGTACTTTGACCTCTTGGCAGGTTATTATGGCCTTCCCTGAACATCATGCAGAGAATCTGTAATGGGGCAAGATATGTGGGCAGGTGATGTATCATTTAAGACTCCAAAGGCTTCATCAAATTAAATCAGATATGGAAGAATTAAACCACAAAATGTTTCATGCTCTTTTTACTCAATCAATTCCCTATAGATCTGACACACACACAATTTTATTTATTAGAGTCATATTAGGGCATATTTACAGTTTTTTTCATTTCCACACAAAACCATTGCTTTGGGCGCAGAACTTCGTCATAGTTTATTTTAGGAGGCAGCAAGTTGGTCAGAATCATGCAAAAAAGAATATAGTAGTTTATTCACTCTCCATAACAGGGTAATAATGTTGCTCTAATCTGTGCTCAAAAGCTATTACTCTTGCCATGAAGAAAGAATAATTTCCTGGGTGATGAACAAGTATCTGCTTGAAGGACTTTATTGCAATTTGTGTTATGAGAATTGTAAATAGCTAAGATGTTCAGTTGCATTAAATGAGAATGAAATATTAATGTGATAACTAAACCATCAATAAAATTAGCTTAACCACAGCTAATGAGCACAGCGGTGTTCATTTGTTCCTGACTGTCTTGCTTTTGTTTGTTTATTTCTAATGAAGGTAGAGAGGGCTACATATGCATTCTTAGTCATTCTTCTACCTTCCCAAATGTGCATCCTGAAAACCCTCCTTTTTCTAACAACAGAGGTCACTGCAGACCCTGTGAGAGTCCTTTCCTTCCTGTGTCACATTTTTCTATCAGCAGGATTGGAAATTAGCAATTCCAAACCTAGTTCATACTTTCAGGGTTTTTTTTTAAATACAAGGCTTATTTTATTTCTATTCTAACCTAGTTTTTTTGATAATACCAGCAGTCTGTGGACATAAATAAAATATATCTTCCAAATAAGTTTTGTAAATATTATTTTTTATTCTTGGTTTAAATATCATTTGCTTTAAAGTTTTAAACTGTACAGTAGTATGTTTCTCAATAGAATAAACGGGAGCTGAGCGTGACTTAATTTCTCTGTGTATGTGTAGGTACACATGTGAGCATGTGGGCAGAGATCAACTCGGGTCATTCCTCAGGAGCTGTCCTCCTTGTTTGTCTGTGTGACATGGTCTATCATTGCCCTGGAGCACACTAATGAGGCTACTCTGGCTGGCCAGCAAGTCCCACCAGCTTTCTCCTCCTGAACACTGAAATTGCAAATGCCACCGTTGGCAACTTTTCTCCATGCTTTACTGAGCCATCGCCCCAAACCATCTGATTGAGTGGCTTACCAGGGCTAGTGTCCATACTGACTTCCTTTAAACAAAATGCTGTAGTCTTCACCATAGCTAGCATTGTTTCCATGTTATGGATGAGCAGTATACTCAGACTTACAGATATGCTGAACAAGTTACCTGCAGCATTCCTCAACAGCATTGGAGATACCATCTAAATCCATATACTCTGACTCCAGAACAGCCCATCTTTGCCATCCTCTTTTTGCTGCTCAAGCCTAAGAGGGAGAAAACAGCAATACCGCAGTCATGGATCTTAGACCCCAGCACGTTCTGTTCTTCGTCTACAGTGGGACCTAGGCTTTGAACTGACTTAGCTGAGACATGGTGTCAGGGTCCTGTCTTTGAGAAGGGAATGGTACTTAGGGAATGAGAATGGCAAGTGTTTGTTCATGGAGCCAAAAAAAAAAAAAAAAACAAGGAAGCCGGGCCAATAGAGAAAATCCTAACCAGATGAATAAGTGGAGGGTGGAAAGAATTTTGATGAAATTCTATTTGAGACAATAAGCAAATTGCAAACAATAGTTTTAAGTTGTAGTTGTTTTAATTGTGTTCACATACATATTTAAAGTATATATGTACGTTTTTAATTATAATATAAAACTGAGCTTGTTGTTGGCATATGCCTATAATCCCAGCACTCAAGACCTGAGGCAGGAGGATTGCTGTGAAAGGCAATCCCACCCTGCATAGTGAAGTCAAGGCAAATTTGTGTGCTATAACAAAGCCATGTCTTGAAGAAAAAAGAGGAAAGAAAAGGAAATAATTGATTACACAATAATAATAGGGAATTTATGAATTTGGGAAGAGCTACCATTTAAAATGTCTTCTTTTCAGGCCATCGAGACTCACTTGATCCGCAAGTCAAGTGGGGGACTAACGTACATCGCAGAGTGGAAGGGGGGCCTCCTGGAACACAAGATGGGCCACCTGACGTGCTTTGCAGGAGGCATGTTTGCACTTGGGGCAGATGGAGCTCCGGAAGCCCGGGCCCAACACTACCTTGAACTCGGAGCTGAAATTGCCCGCACTTGTCATGAATCTTATAATCGTACATGTGAGTATATGTTACTCTCCATTCGTAGGCCATTGCTTCAAGCTTTGACTTCATTCAGAAAAGGGCGTTGCCCTGGCCATCATCCGGGAAGAAGAGGGAGGGAGGAGAAAGAAAACCACTGTGAAATTTGATGATACTAATACCTTAAAAGGAATTATGCTCATACTGAGAAGTCACTGCTTTATACAAAAATATGCATCTTAGTGTATCGAGTAACAAAAAAATAGGCCATTCAAGTTTGAGCTTACTTACTGGCCTTTGCTTTACCTCAGTAACACTGAGCAAGGGTCTCCGACTCAATACAAAAAGAAACTTCCCCAAAGCCCCATAAGGAGATTATATGTCTGACTTCCCATTTATTAAATAGGCATTTATATGCAAAGATTAAATAACCGGCCTTTTGTGACATTCTAAGAGAACTCTCAACCACCAAGCTTTCAGCTACCTAGCAAATATGGCTGCAGGACCTTCTAAACACCCAGTGGGTGTTTAGTAAATAGGAGGTAAAGGGGGACAAAGAGGAGAAAAAAAAAGAATTGTCACTTTCTAAAATGGATTCTTTTAGCTGATACAAATTTAGAAATATCTTGACTATTGTGTATTGTATGGTGTGTCTAACTAGCCCTTAATCACACTGGGGTTTCTGATTTTTTGTCAAGGTCCTACCCTTGTTCAGGAGGTAACCCTTGTTAACTGATTGCATGTGCTCTAGATGTGAAGTTGGGACCGGAAGCGTTTCGATTTGATGGCGGTGTGGAAGCTATTGCCACGAGGCAAAATGAAAAGTATTACATCTTACGGCCCGAGGTCATCGAGACATACATGTACATGTGGCGACTGACTCACGACCCCAAGTACAGGACCTGGGCCTGGGAAGCCGTGGAGGTGACGTTTGAGCTTGCATATTTCTTACAGATCAACTTCTTAGTGCAAAAAAATGTTCAGTGTAGACTGCAAACCTGCTGTGGCAACTTTTCTGAGATTTCCATACCTTTATCAAGGTCATTCCGCTCAGGGCTGCCCGTTTCCGGCTAATTCACTGTGTCGAGTGGGCTCTAGCTTTGGCTTACGGAGCAGGAATAAAACTGCATTACAGGTAGACTTGAATACTGAAGCATATAGATCTAGACAGGAAGCTCTAGAAAGGCATGATACAGCATGAAGTTATCCTAACTGTAGAAAGAATGGTTGCTTTGTTCCACTGGGGATGCTGGACAGCTTCTAGATGTTCAGCACTGTCTGTTGTCTATTTGAAATCACTGTAGAACCCATGTGTTCCCATTGCTCCTTGGGCTTTGCTTTAATGAAACCCTATGCTTTTACATAGAGCACAGGTCCTCAATCTATGATTCACAACCCCTTTCGGGGTAGCATTATCAGATAGCCTGCCTATCAGATGTTCACATTATGATTCATAACAACAGCAAGATTGCAGTTATGAAGTAGTAATGAAAATACTTTTGTGGTTGGGGGATCACCACAACATGAAGAACTGTCTTAAAGGATGTCAGCGTTAGGAAGGTTCAGAGCCACTGTCCTGGGAAGAGCTATATGCTTAGCTCTTGGGAGAACTTAGAGAACAGTTTCCCTTGGACAATGGCTGTCCACCAGTAGAATTTCTCTACTCTACCTCAATATGGTGCTTTAACTGCTTTTCCTGGGTTTCTTCCTACCAAATATGGAACGTTATCTCCCAGATCTGTGGTGCTAGGTTCGTAGGAGTTTCCCTCACCTATACATCAAACCGTGGCTAGTTTTAAGGGCTATTATGCAGAAAGGAGTAGGAGAAAACACAGAGAATAAGAGCAAGCAGACACTTTAATTACTCTATTCTCCCTAGCTTCTTGGTAGAAAGCTAGCTGCCTTAAACACTGATCATAGAAAGGACTTCTCTGGGAAGTCTCAGGAAGTCCATGTCAAGCTAAATATCACCTCAGGGGGCCATTGATTAACCTTCTTTACCAGCCTAGTGTATCTGTTATCACTAATAGTCATTTTAAGGAAAATATTCTTTTTTTAATATTTTTATTACATATTTTCCTCAATTAGGAAAATATTCTGTTCTCTAATTATATTCAATCAGTAGTGACTCCTCTTGTTTAGATTTACATTTTTTCCTCTGGAAGCAAATGTTAAAAAGTGAATTTCATCCAAGCCTCTGTGGTATGGGGCTGGCTGGGACTTGGCCTGCAAAGGAATTATGAGTTTGAATTGCAAATACTGATTAAATTGGAAACATCAAGAATAATGTATTTCATCAGATCAGACACCAGGGCTGGGGGTGTGGTTTAGTCGCTGGAATGCTTGTATTGCAACACATGGGCCTAGGGCCTGATTACTGCACCAAAACACTACGCATGGCAGTGCACACCTACAATTCAGCCCTCAGGAAACAACGGGATCAAAGCTCAAGGTCATGCTCTGCTCTATACCAAGTTTGAAAGCATCTTATCTCAAGAAAGATGTAGCTTACTATACTAGCTTGGGGGACTGCATTCAGAAACCCCCAAAGCCATGTAAAATACAGGCTCGGCTGTGTAATCAGGTCATCCCCACAATGATAAGAGTGCCAGAGACAAGCAGATTCTCAACTGGCCAGCCAGTCTAGCCACAGCAATGAGCTACCTCAGAATACAAAGTGACAGAGGATACCCAACATTGACCTCTGGCCTCCACATATGCTCACACAGGTCATCATATCTGTACACACCCATAGACACACACACACACACACACACACACATACAATCAAAATTAAAAGAAAAACCTAACAGCATAATCTGTAGGAGGCAACGTCATTTCACATACTACTCACGGCAACACTTCATGACAACATTATAGATATTAAATGTAAAAAAAAAAAAGTGTATGACAAAGGCTATCAAAAATAGGAAATCTCTGCTACTTGGTGGGCAGTAAATGGTTTTGCTTGATTCTTCCAGTGAGGGGAGTGTCTTTGTAAAAGTTGCCTTGGTTTCCTATAGGTGAGTCATATCTCATTCTTTATTTAATGTGACATGTGCTAGGAAGTTACTTCCCTCTGTCCAAACCAAGGTGTCTCCTGATTTAGCTCCTAGTAATTCCAGTTAAAGCTCAGCTGGAGTGCTGAGCACACACTCCTGAGGTCTTGCCTTTTCTCCAGTCATGACCAACACTTGCCCATTCTCATGCTCCCTGCACTTCACCAGCAACCCCAGTGCAGGGCTCTTCCTGTGTAGCAGAAATGCCCTGCTTCATAGCAATTCTGATGCTAGCTTTTGCTCCTCCTAAAAAAGCCCTAAGAGATCACAGGTAGCAGCTATGCCAGGAAGAAGTGGGATCACTTTCCAGTAGGCAGCTCACTGCAGTCGGGGAGCTGGCTCCAAAGGCAGTCTTTAGCCAATGAGATTCTAGAGCTGGTGTCTAACCATGTTATTCTTCTTTAAAGAACACTTTCACCATTGCTCATGCTTACTGCACAGCCCATGACCTGTTCCTCCATTGCACACAGCTGGAGCCCACTCATTGCACAGGACCTAATGCCTCCTGTTTTATTCATCTAGACTCACTTCCTTCCGGATGTCTTCTCAATAAACTCCCTACTCACAACCTCTGTTGCATGTCACTTTTCAGGGAACTCAACTAAAATGTATGGAAACGAAAAATCACCTGGTATAACTCTATAGTCACACACAACATTCTGGGCTGTGGAGATGGCCCATTGGCTAAGTACTTGCCTTGCACACTGGAGCCTCAGAGTTCAGATCACCAGAAACCACATAAATCCAGGCATGCTAGCCTATGTCCATTATCCTAGTGTTTCTACTACATGATGAGAGGTGGAGATAGGAGAATCCACAGAAATCCATGGGCCAGGAGGGGTGGCGTAGGAATATAAGAGGCCCTGTCACAAACAAGACAGAAAGTGAGAATCCATACCCAAAGTTACCTAGTTAACTTTGTATTACACACACACACACACACACACACACACACACACACACACAATAATATCCTTTTCCCAGTGTTCTTTCACTGATATAGACTCAGTAAAACCGATTTCCATGTCTTCATTAGATAGGATAATTATTTTAAGTACATTAGGACAGTGTACATAGGCACCGTGCAACACTGGAGCCTGCCTTCCTGAGTAAATAGTACACCAGTAATCATAATCATTCAGACACATGTGAACACACCTCCCAAAAGGAACTTCTAGCTGGTACTTCATTTGCTATCCGTCAGTAATGGCAAGAACGGTATTGCATTTGTCCCAATTGAATATGTGACAGCTGGCAGATAAGATTTATCTGAATAATAGCGGTGCCTACTTATTCGTACAGATTAGGTAATGTCACAGCTGATCCACAGAAGATAAGTCCTCATGGGACTTTTGCTTTCTTCAGTTTTCTTTGATGCCGTGCACCTCAGGCTTTGCACACCAACATTCCGAATCTGAGAGAATCGTGTTTCTTTCCCAATACGCCTGCTACTTCCCCAGCTGTGATCCTTCCTCCCAAACGCGCTCTGATTTATTTGTGTTTCCTGAGCCTTTGTTATTTTTTTCCTTGAGACCAGAGAAATTTCAAGCAGACACCACCAATGGTGTTATAGCTTGGGGGTTGACTCTTACAAATCTCTGTGGATTGGCTGTTCAGTTCCTATCTTCATAGCAGTGCTTCCTGACTTGAGTCTGACTGGTCCTGCTGGCTATTGGCTTCCTCAGCCAACCCCAAATTATAATCACTCGGGGTCAGGTTTGTCTTCCATCCACTGATTCAAGCTACAGTCACTATAAACAGCCCTAACATCCTGTCCTCTGCTGTTGGCATGCTGCAGCACATTTGGTCCCTAATAACATAAGCCCTTACACAAAATGCCCAGAGGCTGAGCACTGCCAGAGCACACTAATGAAATGATCTGCTCAAGATGTGGCAGTGTCCACTGTCGAGAAACGGTTAGGATGAGAATCCGTGCTGTTAGCCCAGAAAGCCTGGTGTGCCTAGCTTCATATGCCTTATATCTCAACACTTACACTTTTGTTTGGGGAAATTTTGTTATAAGTACATATTAATTATACAAAATAAGAGAACTCGTGATAGCATTTCCAGCCAGTGCATACAAGTGTTCAGTTCATGCATTTAGACTTTGACTTGGGGGTATTTAGTTCTTCTAAATAGTCTTCTACATTATCCTCATTTCTAGATTATTTTTAATTTATCTAAAGCCTCAAAAGCTTGAAAATAACTAGGCTACCAAAAGGCCTTTTTATTGTAGTGAATATTGCTTTGCCTTTGTTGAGAGCTCTGCCCATATTAAGGAATTTCAGAGACTGTAATTAGCAATCTAGACCTGAGGCCAGTGGTCCACTCTCACCATCTTTGTGTTCTTGACAATTATCTTAGCCATGGTTTCTTTTGCTGTGCTGAAATATCATGACCAAAAGTAAACTGGATAGAAAAGGATTTCTTTTGCTGATACTTTCACATCACACTGCTCATCACTGAAGGAAGTAGGGCAGGAACTCAAATAGGGCAGGAACCTGGAGGCAGGGGCTGATGCAGGGAAGGGTGCTGCTTACAGGCTTGCTCTTCATGGCTTGCTCAGTCTCCTTTGTTATAGAACCCAGGACCACCAGACCAGGTTGGCACCATTCACTATGAACTGGATCATCCCCCATCAATCACTAACTTAAAAAAATTCTCTACAGGCTTGCTTACAGCCTAAACTTATGGAGGCATTTCCTCAATTGAGGTTCCCTCCTGTCAAATGACTATAAAACCTATGTCAAGTTAACAAAAACTACCCAGCACAACTCTTGTTCTTATTGTCCAATGAGGAATTATGGGAGCAAAACTATGAGTAGGCATGATCTGACAAGGAAGATGTCTGTGTTGTCTATACCCAAAGGCAACGCTTTTCTCTCTTCCCCTTTTCTGGTCTCTTTTGTTTCCTTGGTTGCTTGGTTGAATAGAGAGATGGCGAGATACTCGGGTCACTGGGTTTTTGTGGTTTGCTTCTCACAGGGTATCATTAGCTAACCCAGGCCAGCCTCAAACTCAGTATTCCTGCCTGAGCCTCCTACATGATGAAATCTTTTTCTTTCCTTTGATACAGAGGCATGGACCACCTTGTCCACCTGCCAGCTCTGTATCAAAGGAAAGAACTCATGAAAATTCCCATGGATAGAAATGAGAGCTAATTGTCCTTTCTGGCTTCTCTGCTTATTATCACCAAAAGAGCTTCACGGGAATGAATGGGCTATGGAAGGTTTGGTGGTTAAGATCATTTTAAGGAACTATTTGGAAATTCAGTTTCATTATATCCCAGAATAACCTCACCTGACTTTTTTTTTTTTTTTTTTTTTTTTTTTTTTTTTTTTTTTTTAGTGCTGACCTTTTTTTTTTCTCAATTTACAAAATAAAATTTGGCTTAATCCTCTCATCTGATACTTGGCTGCTTATCAAAAAGCCCTTTCTATCATAAGAAGGAAAGAAAAAAATAGTTGGATGTAGATGTTGCCTTTGGAGTGCTCTCTCAATTGTCTTATGGTATAATATTTAGAATTTAATTGAAGCATCGTTTTTAGATCGTCATTTAAGTTTTGAAAGATTTCCTCTTAAGCACTAAAACATGGGGAATTTTTATTTTCTTTGTTCATATGGCACATAGGCTCAGCTTTCTTTAACCTAGCAATTTAGTGCTTCTCATGGATGGCTGCTCTCTTCTCCTTTGCCTTACGTTCTCATATGAAAAATCAATGACCTCATTGTCAGTATCTGTTGGTTGTGGCTGAGCACAGGGTGCAGTGTCCCTGCTCACTCATGAGCCTTCATGGCTGCTACATGCTTTCTCTTTCCTCTTCTTTGAGCTGTATTTTCTAAGTATATATTTTTTTCAAACCCCTTTTCTAGCTTATGAACATTTTTCTCTACTAGCATGAAAAGGCCTGTAACTTTCAGGAGATTGAAATATGATTCAAAGACTAGCCATGGAATGGCAGAGTTGGTTAAAATAATTGCTCTGTAAGCACCAGGACCTGAGTTCAAGTCTTAACACCCCACAAAAAGCCAGGCTCGGAAGCATCCACCTTTAATCTCAGCACTGAGAAGGTTTGGACAAGAGGATCCCTGGGAATGCCTAGCCAATCCTAATAGTCTAGTCTAATTGATGTGCTTCAGGCAAACAATAGTCCTTATCTCAAAGGATGTGATTGTCTTCATAAGATTTACATCTGTGGTTGTTCTCCAGCCTCCATACACATGTTTCTACTCATATAGGAATCCACATGTGCACACATATTTTAAAAGAGATAGAATTGTGTTCATAGTTTAAGGGTATATTCTTCATGGCAAAAAAAAAAAAAAAAAAAAAAAAAAAAAGCCTAGTAGAGGGAACTTGAAATAGCTGTTTATGTCCACAGACAGGATTCAGAGAGAAGTAAATGTTTTCTCCGGTTTTATTCAGTCTTGGAACCACATTCATGTATGACACACACTGACAGTAACTCTTCCCTCCTCAGTTAAGACCTCTGAAAGCACCCTCCCATGCTCACAGTACTCATGGACGTGCTCAGAGCTGAAGGGGTTGGGTAGACAGTGAGGCATCACAAGTACAACCTCTGACAACTCAGCTTGAGATTCGGACGTCCTTTAGTCTGTAACCTCCTACCCCTGACCCCTGAAAAGGCACACAGTCATCTCAAGATGCAAAATGCTTTGTTTAAAAGCAGAAGTACAAAATCATCTAAGGCTTACGGTCACCTTAACCATCTCTCTACAATCAAGATTCCATATTATGTACCTCCACTATACAGTGACATAGAGCAAATGTTTCCCTTCCAAATGGGGGGCATGGGATAATGGCAAGGAATGATTGGTCATACAGGACCAAAACCCAAAGGAAAGAAAACCGGGAAAGCCTATGGCTCTGTGCCTGGCTTCTGGTGTTTGTAGTTCCATCATTGTGAGATCCAGGAGCCTTAAAGAACCCTACTTCTCCAGTTCTGCAAACTGCAGCCAGCCCAGGTATCCTCACCTTTTGGCTTGTTACACATAAAGCCAACTGATATCATCAACAGACGGCCAATAGTGCTGGCAACTCCAACATCCTGGTATCTCCTTTGCAGCTTAGGCTTTGCCATCACAGCTCAATGCAATGGTCTCTCCAAGCCTCCTGATAAAGAATCCCACCCTGTCAAACACTTCTAGCCTTAGCCACTTTGGGACTCGTTGATGTAAGACTTAATTACCACCACCACCACCCCCACCCAGGAATTCTTGCATGGTGCATGCTTGCAAATCTACCACCTTGTGAGCAATACTGCTAAGTTCTGCTGCCAGCTCCAGAATAACCTAGCCTCTCTGCCTTAGCTGCAGTGGCCTCTGTGTATGGTGGTGGCTGAACATAGGGAAGCACATTCCAAGACAGTTCTTTTCCAGCAGAGGAGCCCTTTAGCAGTGTTCTTGATTCAAGCTTTTGCCCCTGAAATTCATTCCACAAATTCCAACTTTGGATGATGGCGTTTTGCCTGCAGAGAACCTTTCTCATAGTCTGAGGGCAGCATGTGAAGTTTCTTAGGTATGCTAATCTCTAGCATTTTTAAGATCTTTCTGCCCTTTCCTGCTGTAAATCTGGATACGTGTATTAAGAAATAATCACACCACAGCCTGTGTGCTATGCTATTGACATTTCCTCCACAGCACAATTCAGTCCATTGTTCTTGAGCTCTAGGCTCACTCAAAATATCAGGACACGAGAACAGCACAGCCAGATTCTTTGACAGATACAACACAAATATCCCCCAGTCTAGTTCCCAAGAGAATTCGTGGTCCTTTCTACAACATCATTAGTTGGGTCTCCTATGTTCACGTTTTTCTCACAAGGGCTCATTAACCTTGACTTCTGGCACTACAGTGCTTATCTATCCAAGCCGTTCAAGTTTTCCTATATTCCCCCACCAACAGCCTACAAGCCACATTGATGAGGTTTAGTATATATAGCACTGCCCCCTACTTCTCAATACCAGTTTTCTCTACTAGTTACAGAAGTCATTGCTATGACAAAAAAAAAAAAAAAAAAAAAAATATCTGCAAGTACAACGTGGAACAGAGGGATTTATTTGGTCTCTCAGTTTGAAGGCAGAGTCTATCTTGTTGAGGCAATCAAGGCAGCAGAAACATAAGGGTATCTGGTCACACTGCATCCAGAGTCAGGAATCCGAGAGCAAGGAATGTCAGTGTTCATCCTTTCTCCTGTTCTTCTTTTCCTTCAGTCTGGGACCCTACCCAATGGATTGATCCCACCAATATTCATCAAGAATGTTTCTCCTCAGCCAAACTCCTCTGGTAACACTTATTAGAGGCATGTTCAGGGATGTGTTTCTTAAATGATTCTAACCCTAGTCAAGTTGACAGTGAAGATAAAACATCTGGGCTTTCTAGGAATCAGGACAAGGTCTCAGATGGCAATTTTTATTTTGCCATGTACATAATAGAATTCCTTGAATAAGGTAATAAAAAATTAACCTGGCTGGAATATTCTTATTAACTAGATAAGCAGCCTGTAAAAAAAAAATAAAATATATACCATATACAAAAACAAAGACATATTAAAGAATTAAATCTAAGATCTAAAATAAATAAAACTCCTAAAAGAAAACTTTAAGGAAAAAAATCTTTTTGGCATTGGCCTGGCAGTAGTTTTATTGGATTTAACACCCACATACCAGCAACAAAAATAAAATAAAACACATGGGGCCACATCAATCTTCAACAGTTCTGCATAGCAGAGGAAACAATCGACTAAGCTAAAGTAACAGGGCATAGAAATTCTTTTCAACCACTTGCCACCATGTATCTGCATAATGATTTTTCTCTCCAACCACATAGATGATGGTATTCGCATAAGATGTTACTGCTTGGTAGTGTTATGGCTATCTTCTTTGTGTAAGTACACTCAGTGACTGTATCTTATAAGGAACTAATATCCAAAACTGTGACTTCATACAACTCAGTGATGAGAGACAACCCATTCAGAAAACGGGCAAAGAACCACAACAGGCCTCTTTTTGCAAAGAAGACATACAAATAGCCAAAAACTATATGAAAAAGTCTCCAGTATCTCTCATCATAGAGATCACAAACCCAAACCATGTGGGATCACCTCAGATCTATGAAAAGGACTGTTATAAGAAAAAAAGTCAAACGATTACTAGTGGTGTCAAGGATGTGAAGAAAGGGGAACCCTTGTACACTGTTGGTGACAATATAAACTGGTATGGCTATCATGAGAAATGGTATGTAGGTTCCTTTAAAAATTAAAAATAGAGTACTCATAAGATGAAACAGTCCAATTTCTGGGCATATATCCAAGGACATGCCATAAGACCTAAGGGATATCTGCAATCTTACACTGGTTACAGCATAAAAACATATCCTGTGTTTCTCAGTAGATGAAGAACTAAAGATGTGGCACACATATGCAGTGGAACTCACACATTATCTTAAACAGAACATACCATACACAGAAAGGCTCTGTGTGATAGCACTTCCATGTAGAACTTAGGATAGTTGAAGTTCTTAACAGGTCTAGAGAGCAGAATGGCAGTTACCAGGACCTAGTGAGGAAGAATAAAGGGACATATACCACATACATTCGTCAAAGGGTTTGAAAATTTCAGCTAAAAGATGAAAGCATGCCAGATGGTGGTGGTCCATGCCTTTAATCCTACCACTCAGGAGGCAGAGGCAGGAAAAGTTTGAGGCCAACCTGGTCTACAGAGTGAGTTTTAGGACAGCTAGGCATACACAGAGAAATCCTGGAGAGAGAAGGGGCAGGGAGGGGGAAAGTGAGGGTGGAGGAGGCTTTTTGGAGGCTTATAGCATGGTGATTATAGTGAATTACAATATGTGAGTATATCTCAAGGACTCTCACTACAAAAAAAAAAAAAAAATACCATTCCAGGTGCTATGGATATGTTGATTAATTCAATTGTGGTAGTCATTTCACAAACTGTACATGAAGCAGCATGCTAATACAACTCAAATATATGAGGATTTTATTTGTCAACAATACATCAGTAAGGCTGAAAAGTAAGAATGAGGGCTTCCAGGAAGCAGTCTACAAACAGAAGTCAATTTATTGACAGATAACAAAATGGAAGGCAAGACTTTGAAGCTTTTATATATATATTTTCATCCTCTCACTCCCAACCCATCTCCTTTTCCAATATTCATTATGTTCACGCAGCTACAAACCATTTCTCTCTAAGCTTCGGGAGTCATCAGTCAATTCATCCCATTCTCTTCTCTACAATATTAAGGAAAAGAAAAAAACTGTTTTTGCAATAGATTCCAGATTCACTTTTCTTCATTTCCAATCACTGGCATCATTAATAGTTCACTATACTTTTTTAATAACATAAGATTTAACTGAACAGATATAGAGTTGGTATACTGTGATGAAAGTAGATGTTTGAGGGCTCAGCTCACTTTCTTGGCCAATGGTTTGCAGTCCCAGTTGACATTAAGGGCAGCCATAGAGAGAGATCAGCACACTTGCTCTGTAAAGGACAATGTAGTCTCTTCCTCAACTACTCACGCCCATCATGGTGCAAACAGTCACAGCCACTTTACAAACAAGCAAAAGGTAGTCTAGCTATAGTTTCATAAAGCTTTATTTGCAAAAATAATCAGTAGTCTAAACATAGCCTGTGAGCTTTGAATTATCAAACTTTACTCTGGACCAGCAATGTAAATGCTAGAAATGAATGCAGACTTTTTCAAAACCACACATGCAAGAGTTTCTCTTGAGGCAAAACATAAAGCCCATAGGTTGTGTACCACCTTATTTGTCTTTCTACTTTATAGTTTTTAAATTTGCTATCAAA
The DNA here is from genome assembly GCF_000001635.26 of Mus musculus. Classification (NCBI taxonomy): domain Eukaryota; kingdom Metazoa; phylum Chordata; class Mammalia; order Rodentia; family Muridae; genus Mus; species Mus musculus. The sequence continues at coordinate 53,908,173 of NC_000076.6, read as the reverse complement.
AACTCCTTCAAACTCTCATTCCCTTTGAAACCTTGTCTTGTCTAAATTTGACAATCTAATAAAAGATTGCTAATAATCACTTTACTGACTTTCTCATCTCTCCTTGGCAATTCAGGCTCTAGAAAGTCACTGCAGAGTGAACGGAGGCTACTCAGGCTTACGGGATGTTTACATTGCCCGTGAGAGTTATGACGATGTCCAGCAAAGTTTCTTCCTGGCAGAGACACTGAAGTAAGTAAATAAAATTATTCTCCAAGTGTGTGGCTGAGGCCCCCAAGGAGATCTTCTCTACAGAGGTCTTCAAGATGTACACATTCATAGTATACCACATTTGACTGATGTGTGCAGGAGCCATTCCGGTCTAGGTGCATTAACAAGGCAGTCTCAGTGCAGGCATTTGCAGTCATCATTGCTGAGGCAGATTGGCTTGGACTACTCAGTGTGGTTCTCATAGTCTAGCACCCGAAGTGTGAATGACAACACCATGTTAAGGTCTATGGGTGTTAGAGTCAACTGCAGTCTACAGTTCTCTACAAGATGTACAGAGACATGCATGTGTCTCTGTGACATGGTTTCTTGTGCCTCATGCTGTCTTTTTGCCTCCCTCCAGGTATTTGTACTTGATATTTTCCGATGATGACCTTCTTCCACTAGAACACTGGATCTTCAACACCGAGGCTCATCCTTTCCCTATACTCCGTGAACAGAAGAAGGAAATTGATGGCAAAGAGAAATGAAAGACATTTTCTATTTTACTCTGCTTCGTTCCCTCACTGCATACCTTAATAATTCCTTTTCTGGTAATCAGACATATGATGAACTCTTATTGATTGGCAAACGTCTATGATTCTCCTAAGTTCTACAATTGTTTTGCAGTCTTTTATGTTTAGTGCCATAAGCCTAGGTGGACCTCAATTCCTTATTCAGCTAGTAGATCCACAGATTCTGCCTGTCTTTTTCTTTTTCTCAAGGAATCTATTGTTTCTGAAATTCATAAAGTTGCAAAATCATTTTCATAATAGAACCGTCTACCAGTGACCTCTTGATTATGATTTGATTTGACTGCAAAACTTCTTCCTCCTCTATGAGGAGATGCTGTCTGCTTCGAGCTGTAATGTTTTGCCATGTTGCAAAAAGCCATAATAATAAATTAAGTATTTAAAAAAAAAAAGCTTTTTTTTCCTTTTCAAGTTCATGTTAATCTGGTTTGTCTGTCCACCAGAAACAGGTCTTACAACTGTGACAGCCTCTTAGCAGGTCTATCGTTATTTGATAGAATGTCTTCTAGAGTACTCCACTCTCATTGTGATTCAGATGAGAAAGCCATCCCAGAAGAGCTGGCGACACTGGCCTCATCTCTTCACAAGTGCAGTATCTTCTTATTGGGTGATTATGTTCATGTTTCCTCACTTTCATTTCGTTCTCTGCTTTTGCTCTAAATGCCCTGTGTCATCTCTGTATCACATACTGCTTAATTTCTCCCATCACCCACGACACAGCAAGGGGAGCTCCTGAGTTATGCAGAATGCCAGGTTACCCAATTACAATTTTGAAAGAGAAAAGACCTAACTTCTAACATGCCAGGTTTTCCTTTTTAATGAATCCATTCCAAAATCTCCTCTCTAAAAAGAGAGGGAGAATTCCATATGACTAGCTCATGGGTATACATTTCCTCTTTGGGTCTCTTTAAGCAAAGGATGCATTGCACTTGGTTCAGATCTGAAAAGGTCTCTTCCCAGGTGTAGCTCATCATTGAACTTCAGTTTATGAACATGAGCTTTTACCCAGTGAAAAAAGCATTTCTGATTTACCTACTCCTATTCAGCTAAAGGAGAAAGTAAAATCTAATTAACTCTTAAGGACACACTGTATTAAATGTGCTTACATTCCACATAAAGATCTTAACTTACAAATAATTTATAGGGATGGATCCACTCCCTCATAATTTGATCTGCAACAGATCAAAATGATTATATGATTCTTCTAAACCTTATCTTGAACTATGAATGATTTTCCCAAGGACAAATTTTGTGATAGCTTGTGTTACCACACCTGTTCTTTATATGAAAGATCAGATATGATTCATATGTACTGAAAGACAAAGACAAGAACCACCTCAATTTCAACCTACTATGGTCAATAAACAACAAAAACAAATAATACAGATCCATGGATTAGGCTAAAGTATATATTTCTGTGCACTTACTTTTTTCAAAATGTCTAATTTTATCAATTTCTTATGGTACAACCTATTTTTTGAGACATTTGTTTTCTTAAATCTGAGTAGACAATAGTTTCACCTATTTCAGCTTTGGGGATGGTTTCAAAAGATGTTATTTTGAATCACTACCTTGTATGCCCTGGTTGTCTCCAGTATAATACACTAGAACACATCAAAACAAAACAGTAAAATTAGTAAATGGAAAAGATCCCTCAGTATATCATTTTGACTATATTAACACATCTCTGCTACCCAGAGAAGCTTCTGCCTGTAATCTATTCAGTCTCTGGAGGTTATGAACCCATGACATCATTTTGATGAAACTGAATAGAACAGTCTGCCTTACCTCTTCATTACAACTTGATTTGACTGTAAAACTTTTCCCTCCGTGAGGAAGAACACGTGAACAACAGATCCTTCCTTCCCTAGAGCTCAGAGGTAAAATGTTAAAATTTGCTGCCAAAATTTGGTCACCTGTATTTTTATTATAATTTTCACTGCCCTTAGATTAGCTATTTAATTCATTTTCTTTGCATTTCAATTTGAAGGAGCATCCACAGCTGGTGATTATTTCTGCAGCAGGAGGGGTTTCAAAGGCATGCGCTGTGTACCTGCTACACTGTAATGCAGCTTTTATGTTCCACTATAAGCAGGGAAGAAGCTGAACCACAGGTTGTGGTCCCACTGGCAAGTTTTCAGTTTTAAAACCAGATCTCAGAACACCAAAAACTTAAACGAGATAAGAGATTAATTTTATAGAAATGTAACTGATTAAGCTTATGTTTTGTGTTAATTTTAAACAACGGAAGTCTCCAAATACATACCAACGCATTCATTTTCAACAAAGTTGATTTACATGTATAATCCACACCCTTAAAGATGAACAGTTAGAGTAGCACCCAGTTTTGTGTTTACAAAACCTGTTTTGATATACTATATTATACATAGAAGTTGTATGCCAATTTATAGAACTCAGTGACTTCTCTATTATGTGTATCATCCATTTTTTACATTGATTGTTTTTGATTTGTTCATAAGAGCATTCTGTCATTTCCAACTTTATATAAATCTCTGATGTTATGGAAAACATAATAGATTGACACATAATTTTTAAAAATTATATTTGTAAAATTTCTCTATTGTGAATAAAGTCTTTTAATATACCTCCTTCTGTGTCTTGTCACTGTGACTTTAAAGATGCTTCTGTGTGTATAGATGGATGGAAATAACAAATTCTACTAACAATTACACATCTTAACAAGGAAAGATTTCCCATGAAAAACTTCACATTGAAAATAATTTTGCACATACAGCCTTCGGCTAATTGGATTCCTGTTGCGGGAAATATTTAAAAATAAACCTACCAACTCTCCACGTACCTGCTTCTCTCAACCCACCAACTCTCCAGCCCTGGCGGGTCCTAGGGCTCCCACCTCGCCTCCGGTGCTCTTAATCAGCGGTCTCTCTGTTGGCCAACTATCTGGCCCCAGGGGGGTGGGGGAGATCTGATTTTCTCTCGCTACCACACAATGCCCCACACACCCCACAGTCAGCCATCACAATACCTAATTACCTGGTAGAATTAAAACTCTTAAAGCTTATAGTTAACCAGTCAGATTTATGTATCAATAAAATCACAATATATAAGGTGCTAATACAATAATTTCAGAGCCAAATGATAGTGATAAGAGCTTTACTCCAATTATTCTAACCTTATGATATCATAACTGGCTGGTTCAAACCACACTGGTGCATGTCGCCTTCACTCTCCTTCCTCCCTCTCTCCTGAGATGCTCTCTGTCTCTGCCACTCTTAGCTCCTCATCCCGTTTCCCTGTCCAATCACAGGCCTCCTCTACACTAATGGAGTTGAACAGGGAAAATCCTGCAGCAGGTTCCCTTGCCGGGGATCTCACCTAAATTCGGCAACAGGGCATGCAAGGTGGAGGTACAAAACCAGTGTCGAAAAAGGCAAGAAAGTGTGATGTGTGTTCATACATTTGTGACCTAGTCAATGCCCATGGCATTCACCTTAAGACCATAAAATGGCATTTAATAGTGTTAATTATAGGCAAAATTCACAATTGACCTTAAATTAAGGGGGGAGGGCAGAATTAAAGTTTCAGAAAGGCTGAATAGAAAAGAGAATTTAGCTGTTCATGGACAAGCCTAGGTTTGGAACCCTGTGTTCTGCTTTTCTTGGATAATGTGGCTATCCCTCTAGTTACATGGAACTCTTCACTGTTTATATAACACATTCCTCACCTTCATGTTTCTATTCAGCTCTCACTTTATCAAATTAGTTAGAATTCCCATCAGCCTTTGTCTCTTACTCTACATTATTTCTAAAAACCTACTACATGTTCATGTCACTGGGTCTCATGGTCCTTGCCTTGTACAGGAAAAAAAATATAATTTTTGATAGCAACAACCACAATTTTATATCTAACATAGTCCAATGGGAGCCTTTTGAGGTCATTTATTTGTAACACACAGCACAAGCTGTGCTTATTTCTATGATGGCCGATTTATTAAAATATGTTGTAAACATAATTTTTATTTATGCTGATTGTCAGCCATCCACACAGAAATGGCATCTTGGCAATACATCTCCCTTCTGATAATGATATGGATGCAGTATATTGCAAGTTAATAACAGTAAATATGATCAATCTTTTCAATTAGGCATAGAGTTTAGATGTCTAAATGTCATTCTAGCTTCTCAGATGCTACTTGAAATTAAGTGTCAGATAGTGTCTTAGAGATTTATTGCTGTGAAGAGACAACATGATGAAGGTAACTCTTATAAAGGAAAACATTTCATTGAGGCTGTCTTACAGTTTCAGAGGTTTAGTTCATTATCATCATGGCAGGAAGCATGACAGAGTCCATCCAGACTTGGTGCTGAAAGAGCCAAGAGTTCTACATCTTGATCTGAAGGCAGCCAGGAGGAGGGTCTGGATCACCCTGGCCAGACTTGAACATATATATGAGTCCTCAAAGTCCCACCTCCACAGTGATATGCTTTCTCTAACAAGGCTACATCTCCTCCAATAAGGCCATACCTCCTAATAATGCCACTTCTCATGGACCAAACATATTCAAACATATAGGAAACCTTTTTGGAACTCTTTAACTGACTTAATGGTCCAAAGGTCAATATCCACTTTTCCCAAGCTCCTGTCATGTACATGATCCAATATGTAAGTTGTAATTTTCAAGAAATATTTGCCATGCATTTGATGTGCTTTTAAATTCTCAGAACAACAGAGTTTAGGCAGAGTTTCATCCAACTTTGTTATTTTCAAGATGACTTGTGAAGGGTTTCTCCATCTTCAGGAACCATTTTCTACCCTTATCTGTCCTAACAGACTCAAAGGACTGGCAAATCTTTGTGCTCAAGAAAAAAACAACAGATGCGCATCCAATCAATCTTACCAAAGTAAAGGTGTCCAACCAGAGTTCACACAAGATATTTCTACCAAGATATGAGTTTCAATTCACCTACAGCTATACCTCATGGAAAATCTAGTCTTCACTCACTTGTAACAAGATTATGAAGTCCCAGAATATCCTGTGTTATCACTTTGCATACAAACACTGAGGACCCAAGGATGGAAAGACAAAGAAAGACAGAAAAGCTAAGGAATTTGTGATTTATGATACGCACATAGTTCTTCTGCTTGACACTTAGGTACAATTTGACAGCCCCAATCACTTTGGAAACATGTTTTATTTTTGGTTTGTTTGTTTGTTTGTATGTTTTATTTACAAAAGCTTTTCTGAGCAATGGGTGATGCATCTAAGTCTTTTAAACAGAATCACGCTGGAGTTTTAAATATAATTATTCTTAGAGGAATCTGTATAACGTATTAACTTCAGTTACCCCTGGTTTTATGAAGTGATCATTTTGTTAGCTTTCTTCTCCAATAGCTGCTTTTAGAGTCTTTTTTTTTTTTTTTTGGACGGTTTCTCCATCCCTGGTTGTAGCATGACTCACTATCACAGAGTCCATGGGACTCCTTAGTTTTGCATAATGTCCTGTATGGAGTGTTTGTGGGTATGAACACTATAAAGCACCTTTATTTCCTGCCACTCCACCTTGTCCAGTTCTTTCACATTCATTTCCAGACTGGTCATCAAAAGCTTCATTGACATGCCATTATTTTGATCACTTTGAATCCCCTGAAAAATGCCCTTACTTATAGAATAAGTAAACTTAAATCTCTGTCATGGATCCATTTAATTCCACAGTGGATGTAAATTACCATGGAACATTTGAAAACAATGATAGATGTACAACTTTTTCAAAAGCCTTTTCCACATACTGAGATATTTTGTCCTTAGGCTATGAGTACACATTAATTCTCGGGTCTACAAAGAGGGCCATAAAATATGCTGTGTTGAAAATAGCATTTTCCAAAATGACTGGCACCTGGGAGTTTTGTTTTGTTTCTAAACTCATAGGAGAAACAAATGCCCACATATTCATAGAGTCTGAGGGATCTTTATTCTTGCTCTTGCAGTCTGTGGAAGTCTGCGGAAAACAGGAATCACCATTTGGAGCCGGCTTCATGGGGAAGCCAGGTTCCAGTTCAAGGATGGTACAGCTCTGGTTGGTTGTAGTTCAAGGGCATGTTTAGTCAGTAGCCAAAGGAGAAAGAAGGTAATTCTTTTTTCCTATGCTAACTTCTTAACGTGCTTCTAAGTAGCACCTCAGCATCCTGTTACATGAACCCTAAAAGCATTTCAGTTCTAGTCATTTTCCATTTCCATCTTGCATTTGCCTACTTGATGACTGTCATTTACAGGAGGTGTTATGTGTTACATATTATACAGCTTCCACATGTGTGTGTGTGTGTGTTCCTTCTAGTCTCTTTTCTGTGTGTAATTCAGTATAAAAGGGAGAGGAAGTAATTACATTGGGGCAGTGAGAAACAAATTTCACAAGTAATCAAAACAACCCAGTCCTACATTGAGATCCATTCTAAACTGACTGTGTGACTAGGAATGAGCATTTTGAGGGTTCAAATCTCAGTTTCTTTGTCTGGAAAAGAAAGCTGTGGTAAGCAAGGTACAGTTGCTAGACTGGGTACTCATACAAGGAACAGCACACCTGCAGCATATCTACTTGTATGCCAGAGGCTGCTATCCCCAAAATAAAAGCTATCATAAAAATATAGGACATGGAGAAAAGACAGCATCTTCAACAAAAGTAGTGCCAGTCAAAGTGTATAGCTACGTATACCAGAATGAATACAGATTCTTATCTCCCCACCCACCACACAAAGCTCAACTCCATTTGGATCAATGACCTCAACATAGGTCAAATAATATCACATCTTGAGAAGATATATTGTCCTTATATTACTGATATCCTGAATTATATACCCAATACCCTGACTCTGATAGAGGTAAAAGTAGGGCATGCACTTGAAATCCTTTACACAGGGCAGGACTTTCTCAAAAGGAATTGCTAACATTGTTAAGACCAACAACTGACAAATGGAACATCATGAAAGTAAAAGGTTTCTTTACAAAGAATGATACCCCCATTTGATTCAAGGGGCAGCCTAAAGAATTGGGAGGGAGTCTTGCCCAACACCCGCAAGGGTCCACACAGGACTCCCCACGGGACCCTAAGACCTCTGGTGAGTGGATCACAGTGCCTGCCCCAATCCAATCGCGCGGAACTCGAGACTGCGGTACATAGGGAAGCAGGCTACCCGGGCCTGATCTGGGGCACAAGTCCCTTCCGCTCGACTGGAGACTCGAGCCCCGGGCTACCTTGCCAGCAGAGTCTTGCCCAACACCCGCAAGGGTCCACACAGGACTCCCCACGGGACCCTAAGACCTCTGGTGAGTGGATCACAGTGCCTGCCCCAATCCAATCGCGCGGAACTTGAGACTGCGGTACATAGGGAAGCAGGCTACCCGGGCCTGATCTGGGGCACAAGTCCCTTCCGCTCGACTCGAGACTCGAGCCCCGGGCTACCTTGCCAGCAGAGTCTTGCCCAACACCCGCAAGGGTCCACACGGGACTCCCCACGGGACCCTAAGACCTCTGGTGAGTGGATCACAGTGCCTGCCCCAATCCAATCGCGCGGAACTTGAGACTGCGGTACATAGGGAAGCAGGCTACCCGGGCCTGATCTGGGGCACAAGTCCCTTCCGCTCGACTCGAGACTCGAGCCCCGGGCTACCTTGCCAGCAGAGTCTTGCCCAACACCCGCAAGGGTCCACACGGGACTCCCCACGGGACCCTAAGACCTCTGGTGAGTGGAACACAGCGCCTACCCCAATCCAATCGCGTGGAACTTGAGACTGCGGTACATAGGGAAGCAGGCTACCCGGGCTTGATCTGGGGCACAAACCCCTTCCACTCCACTCGAGCCCCGGCTACCTTGCCAGCTGAGTCGCCTGACACCCGCAAGGGCCCACACAGGATTCCACACGTGATCCTAAGACCTCTAGTGAGTGGAACACAACTTCTGCCAGGAGTCTGGTTCGAACACCAGATATCTGGGTACCTGCCTTGCAAGAAGAGAGCTTGCCTGCAGAGAATACTCTGCCCACTGAAACTAAGGAGAGTGCTACCCTCCAGGTCTGCTCATAGAGGCTAACAGAGTCACCTGAAGAACAAGCTCTTAACAGTGACAACTAAAACAGCTAGCTTCAGAGATTACCAGATGGCGAAAGGCAAACGTAAGAATCCTACTAACAGAAATCAAGACCACTCACCATCATCAGAACGCAGCACTCCCACCCCACCTAGTCCTGGGCACCCCAACACAACCGAAAATCTAGACCCAGATTTAAAAACATTTCTCATGATGATGATAGAGGACATCAAGAAGGACTTTCATAAGTCACTTAAAGATTTACAGGAGAGCACTGCTAAAGAGTTACAGGCTCTTAAAGAAAAGCAGGAAAACACAGCCAAACAGGTGATGGAAATGAACAAAACCATACTAGAACTAAAAGGGGAAGTAGACACAATAAAGAAAACCCAAAGCGAGGCAACGCTGGAGATAGAAACCCTAGGAAAGAGATCTGGAACCATAGATGCGAGCATCAGCAACAGAATACAAGAAATGGAAGAGAGAATCTCAGGTGCAGAAGATTCCATAGAGAACATCGACACAACAGTCAAAGAAAATACAAAATGCAAAAGGATCCTAACTCAAAACATCCAGGTAATCCAGGACACAATGAGAAGACCAAACCTACGGATAATAGGAATTGATGAGAATGAAGATTTTCAACTTAAAGGGCCAGCTAATATCTTCAACAAAATAATAGAAGAAAACTTCCCAAACATAAAAAAAGAGATGCCCATGATCATACAAGAAGCATACAGAACTCCAAATAGACTGGACCAGAAAAGAAATTCCTCCCGACACATAATAATCAGAACAACAAATGCACTAAATAAAGATAGAATATTAAAAGCAGTAAGGGAGAAAGGTCAAGTAACATATAAAGGAAGGCCTATCAGAATTACACCAGACTTTTCACCAGAGACTATGAAAGACAGAAGAGCCTGGACAGATGTTATACAGACACTAAGAGAACACAAATGCCAGCCCAGGCTACTATACCCGGCCAAACTCTCAATTACCATAGATGGAGAAACCAAAGTATTCCACGACAAAACCAAGTTCACACAATATCTTTCCACGAATCCAGCCCTTCAAAGGATAATAACAGAAAAGAAGCAATACAAGGACGGAAATCACGCCCTAGAACAACCAAGAAAGTAATCATTCAACAAACCTAAAAGAAGACAGCCACAAGAACAGAATGCCAACTCTAACAACAAAAATAAAAGGGAGCAACAATTACTTTTCCTTAATATCTCTTAATATCAATGGACTCAATTCCCCAATAAAAAGACATAGACTAACAGACTGGCTACACAAACAGGACCCAACATTCTGCTGCTTACAGGAAACCCATCTCAGGGAAAAAGACAGACACTACCTCAGAGTGAAAGGCTGGAAAACAATTTTCCAAGCAAATGGACTGAAGAAACAAGCTGGAGTAGCCATTTTAATATCGGATAAAATCGACTTCCAACCCAAAGTTATCAAAAAAGACAAGGAGGGACACTTCATACTCATCAAAGGTAAAATCCTCCAAGAGGAACTCTCAATTCTGAATATCTACGCACCAAATGCAAGGGCAGCCACATTCATTAGAGACACTTTAGTAAAGCTCAAAGCATACATTGCACCTCACACAATAATAGTGGGAGACTTCAACACACCACTTTCTTCAAAGGACAGATCGTGGAAACAGAAACTAAACAGGGACACAGTGAAACTAACAGAAGTTATGAAACAAATGGACCTGGCAGATATCTACAGAACATTTTATCCTAAAACAAAAGGATATACCTTCTTCTCAGCACCTCACGGGACCTTCTCCAAAATTGACCATATAATTGGTCACAAAACAGGTCTCAATAGATACAAAAATATTGAAATTGTCCCATGTATCCTATCAGACCACCATGGCCTAAGACTGATCTTCAATAACAACATAAATAATGGAAAGCCAACATTCACGTGGAAACTGAATAACACTCTTCTCAATGATACCTTGGTCAAGGAAGGAATAAAGAAAGAAATTAAAGACTTTTTAGAGTTTAATGAAAATGAAGCCACAACGTACCCAAACCTATGGGACACAATGAAAGCATTTCTAAGAGGGAAACTCATAGCGCTGAGTGCCTCCAAGAAGAAACGGGAGACAGCACATACTAGCAGCTTGACAACACATCTAAAAGCCCTAGAAAAAAAGGAAGCAAATTCACCCAAGAGGAGTAGACGGCAGGAAATAATCAAACTCAGGGGTGAAATCAACCAAGTGGAAACAAGAAGAACTATTCAAAGAATTAACCAAACGAGGAGTTGGTTCTTTGAGAAAATCAACAAGATAGATAAACCCTTAGCTAGACTCACTAAAGGGCACAGGGACAAAATCCTAATTAACAAAATCAGAAATGAAAAGGGAGACATAACAACAGATCCTGAAGAAATCCAAAACACCATCAGATCCTTCTACAAAAGGCTATACTCAACAAAACTGGAAAACCTGGACGAAATGGACAAATTTCTGGACAGATACCAGGTACCAAAGTTGAATCAGGATCAAGTTGACCATCTAAACAGTCCCATATCACCTAAAGAAATAGAAGCAGTTATTAATAGTCTCCCAACCAAAAAAAGCCCAGGACCAGATGGGTTTAGTGCAGAGTTCTATCAGACCTTCAAAGAAGATCTAATTCCAATTCTGCACAAACTATTTCACAAAATAGAAGTAAAAGGTACTCTACCCAACTCATTTTATGAAGCCACTATTACTCTGATACCTAAACCACAGAAAGATCCAACAAAGATAGAGAACTTCAGACCAATTTCTCTTATGAATATCGATGCAAAAATCCTCAATAAAATTCTCGCTAACCGAATCCAAGAACACATTAAAGCAATCATCCATCCTGACCAAGTAGGTTTTATTCCAGGGATGCAGGGATGGTTTAATATACGAAAATCCATCAATGCAATCCATTATATAAACAAACTCAAAGACAAAAACCACATGATCATCTCGTTAGATGCAGAAAAAGCATTTGACAAGATCCAACACCCATTCATGATAAAAGTTTTGGAAAGATCAGGAATTCAAGGCCCATACCTAAACATGATAAAAGCAATCTACAGCAAACCAGTAGCCAACATCAAAGTAAATGGAGAGAAGCTGGAAGCAATCCCACTAAAATCAGGGACTAGACAAGGCTGCCCACTTTCTCCCTACCTTTTCAACAGAAAATTGCCAGAGCAATTCGACAACAAAAGGAGATCAAGGGGATACAAATTGGAAAAGAGGAAGTCAAAATATCACTTTTTGCAGATGATATGATAGTATATATAAGTGACCCTAAAAATTCTACCAGAGAACTCCTAAACCTGATAAACAGCTTTGGTGAAGTAGCTGGATATAAAATAAACTCAAACAAGTCAATGGCCTTTCTCTATACAAAGAATAAACAGGCTGAGAAAGAAATTAGGGAAACAACACCCTTCTCAATAGTCACAAATAATATAAAATATCTTGGCGTGACTCTAACTAAGGAGGTGAAAGATCTGTATGATAAAAACTTCAAATCTCTGAAGAAAGAAATTAAAGAAGATCTCAGAAGATGGAAAGATCTCCCATGCTCATGGATTGGCAGGATCAACATTGTAAAAATGGCTATCTTGCCAAAAGCAATCTACAGATTCAATGCAATCCCCATCAAAATTCCAACTCAATTCTTCAACGAATTGGAAGGAGCAATTTGCAAATTTGTCTGGAATAACAAAAAACCTAGGATAGCAAAAAGTCTTCTCAAGGATAAAAGAACTTCTGGCGGAATCACCATGCCAGACCTAAAGCTTTACTACAGAGCAATTGTGATAAAAACTGCATGGTACTGGTATAGAGACAGACAAGTAGACCAATGGAATAGAATTGAAGATCCAGAAATGAACCCACACACCTATGGTCACTTGATCTTCGACAAGGGAGCTAAAACCATCCAGTGGAAGAAAGACAGCATTTTCAACAATTGGTGCTGGCACAACTGGTTGTTATCGTGTAGAAGAATGCGAATCGATCCATACTTATCTCCTTGTACTAAGGTCAAATCTAAGTGGATCAAGGAACTTCACATAAAACCAGAGACACTGAAACTTATAGAGGAGAAAGTGGGGAAAAGCCTTGAAGATATGGGCACAGGGGAAAAATTCCTGAACAGAACAGCAATGGCTTGTGCTGTAAGATCGAGAATCGACAAATGGGACCTAATGAAACTCCAAAGTTTCTGCAAGGCAAAAGACACCGTCAATAAGACAAAAAGACCACCAACAGATTGGGAAAGGATCTTTACCTATCCTAAATCAGATAGGGGACTAATATCCAACATATATAAAGAACTCAAGAAGGTGGACTTCAGAAAATCAAATAACCCCATTAAAAAATGGGGCTCAGAACTGAACAAAGAATTCTCACCTGAGGAATACCGAATGGCAGAGAAGCACTTGAAAAAATGTTCAACATCCTTAATCATCAGGGAAATGCAAATCAAAACAACCCTGAGATTCCACCTCACACCAGTCAGAATGGCTAAGATCAAAAATTCAGGTGACAGCAGATGCTGGCGAGGATGTGGAGAAAGAGGAACACTCCTCCATTGTTGGTGGGAGTGCAGGCTTGTACAACCACTCTGGAAATCAGTCTGGCGGTTCCTCAGAAAACTGGACATAGTACTACCGGAGGATCCAGCAATACCTCTCCTGGGCATATATCCAGAAGATGCCCCAACAGGTAAGAAGGACACATGCTCCACTATGTTCATAGCAGCCTTATTTATAATAGCCAGAAGCTGGAAAGAACCTAGATGCCCCTCAACAGAGGAATGGATACAGAAAATGTGGTACATCTACACAATGGAGTACTACTCAGCTATTAAAAAGAATGAATTTATGAAATTCCTAGCCAAATGGATGGACCTGGAGGGCATCATCCTGAGTGAGGTAACACATTCACAAAGAAACTCACACAATATGTATTCACTGATAAGTGGATATTAGCCCCAAACCTAGGATACCCAAGATATAAGATATAATTTGCTAAACACATGAAACTCAAGGAGAATGAAGACTGAAGTGTGGACACTATGCCCCTCCTTAGATTTGGGAACAAAACACCCATGGAAGGAGTTACAGAGACGGAGTTTGGAGCTGAGATGAAAGGATGGACCATGTAGAGACTGCCATAGCCAGGGATCCACCCCATAATCAGCATCCAAACGCTGACACCATTGCATACACTAGCAAGATTTTATTGAAAGGACGCAGATGTAGCTGTCTCTTGTGAGACTATGCCGGGGCCCAGCAAACACAGAAGTGGATGCTCACAGTCAGCTAATGGATGGATCATAGGGCTCCCAATGGAGGAGCTAGAGAAAGTAGCCAAGGAGCTAAAGGGATCTGCAACCCTATAGGTGGAACAACATTATGAGCTAACCAGTACCCCGGAGCTCTTGACTCTAGCTGCATATATATCAAAAGATGGCCTAGTCGGCCATCACTGGAAAGAGAGGCCCATTGGACTTGCAAACTTTATATGCCCCAGTACAGGGGAATACCAGGGCCAAAAAGGGGGAGTGGGTGGGCAGGGGAGTTGGGGTGGGTGGATATGGGGGACTTTTGGTATAGCATTGGAAATGTAAATGAGTTAAATACCTAATAAAAAATGGAAAAAAAAAAAAAAAAAAGAATTGGGAGAAACTTTACCCGTTACCTATCTGACAAAGAGTTAGTATCTAGAATATATAAATAACTAAAAAGAAAAATCTAAATGGCAAGAAAGCAACTTTCAGCTAAAAGTTGGAGCATGGAACTAAACAGTTCACAAAAAAAATGAAATATAAATAACTGAGAAATACTGTTTAAACTGTCCAACATCCTTAGTCATCCGGGAAATGGAAATTAAAACCACTTTGAGAATTCATCTTACACCAATCAGAAGAGCTAAGAGCAATAAAAAAAAAAAAAAAAAAAAAAAAAAAAAAAAAAAAAAAAACTTACAACAAATACTTTTGTGAATGTGGAGAAAAGGGAACATTACTCACTGTTGTTAGGGGCACAAAATCTTCTAACAATGTGGAAGTTCTTCAAGTTAAGAATAAATCTATCACATGATCCAGTTATAGGCATATACCCAAAGGACTCTGTATCGTAATAAAGTAATACTTGCTCACCCACGCTCATGGCTGTTTTATTCACAATAGCTAGCAAACTCCAGTCTCTTATCTAACACATTAGATGTCCATCAACAGATGCATAGATAATGAAAATATGATACACCTGCACATTAGAATATTATTCATGTGTTAAGAAAATTGAAATTATAAAATTCACAGGCAAATGGATGGTATGGGAAACAGTCATTCTGTGTGAAGTAATCAATACTCAGAAAGATAAATGCCACATGTTATATGTTGTTTGCAGATGCTACATTTGAATTTTTAGGCGTGTGTGTGTGTGTGTGTGTGTGTGTGTGTGTGTGTGTGTGTAATTTGGGGTACTTATAGAAGTCAAGAAACTCATAATGAATGAAGCCTCTAATTGGTTACCCAATAGAAAGTGTCAAAACTGAAATCATGCACAAAAACAGACTCAATGGGTTAGATTTATATATTTATGCACACATATACATAAATGTAACAATAATAGTCAAAGAAAATGACTACCTGCTTGATAATGGGGACACAAGGAATGAGTTGGGGAGAGAGGAATTAGAAAGGGCTGGAGGGGGAGAAAGGAAAGGGAGAAAGTGGTGTAATTATACTTTAATTTAAAATGTATATAAAAAAGAATCTAGCCATTAGGGTAGCAGATAAGATTTCAAGGCAGGTGCCCTTTTGTGGGCCTGGGTACCAGAGGTTTTCCACAGAGATCTCTGTCCAGGCCTGGCTCGAGGGTTTCAGCGAAAGGAAGCAAGTGCAGGCAGGGAGACAAAGTCTCAGCCTTGCCTTTCAGGTCGCTCTCCAAGCTAGTCCAGTCAGGCTTGGCAGAGGAGAAGCCAACTATGCAGTGAGGAGTGTGGGGGGGGGACCTCAGGTGGCTCTTCAGGAGACAAGATCTCTTCCCAAGTGTTACAGCTCTTGGAACAAAAGACTCAGATGAAGGAGTAGTTCTCGCACACCTTTAATTCCCTGGATGGATTTATATACAGTACTGGGGGTGGTTCAGGGTTCAACAGCAGGTATCTCTCATTGGTTTGGACTGAGAGTTTAGGGGTAACCTTATTTGCATGTGGGAAGACTTGATGCTTCTCCTGCTTGACTGATAGCTTGACTGATAGCCACACACCTCTCTTGTGGGGGCTGTGGGGACAGTAACTTCAACAGGAGCCAGGGGCCCAGGAGACATGATCAAACACCTTCTGTCCCATGTAGGTGCAAATTACCACCACCTGGGTCCCACTGGGGTCCAAGACTTAAGCTCGACTGGAGACCAGACTGTCTGTGCATAGCCCATTGCCCCACACCCTTTCATGAAGGGAAAGAAGGAGTATAAGGAGGATATGGGGGAGGACCGGGAGGGAAGAGAGAGGGGAAACTGCAGTCAGGATGTAATATGTGTGAGAGGAATAAAAACGATTTCATGTCAGGAAACATAGGACACAGATGCTGTGAAGGAGAGAGAGAATAATGGAGCAGGAAGATTCAAATGGAGGGCAGAGTTTGAGGCAGACTAGAGGGTGGAGTATGAGGTGGGATAACTAGCACTGAAGACCTCTAAAGATGATATATAAAAACCCACTACTGCAAAAGTTTCCAGAAATATACACATATATAAAAGGAGTTTAGATGAAGTTACCATTTAAAAGAGGTAATGCCTTTCCTAGACACAGGTGGCATACCTCTTTTCAAGTTGTTAGTCAATATTATCCCACAGACAGCCCAAGTGTTACAAGCTATTGCCAATGGTCCAGGTACCCTCCAAAACTTGATGGTAAGGGTCTGTTGCTGATAGCACCACATACTTGAGTCAGAGGACTTGGAGAAAGCTAACGTAACAACATGGAAGCTTCATCCCTACGGGGTACCTTTCATAGTGGTAAACAGTTCAACGCACTAGATTCTGTGCACCCCAAGACTTTAAAGTAGCCCAAATTTGGGGGGTGCTGCAAAAAGGATCTCTGGATGCTTATCTCTATCTCCATTCTATGCCCCATGGGAAACTTGAAAGATCACTGCTGGAGAACAAACTGCAATCTACTGAGTCCCAGAGAGAGGTAGAGGGCCCAGAAGGAGAGAGTCCATGGTGAACAGTAAGTCACAGAGCTTTGGAGTAACCTGAAATGGAGAGGGAATGGGGAAAGAATCTCAGGTAGCCTGCTGGGCCTTCCTTATAAGTTTAAACCATTCTCAGTTGTATAATGTAGTCTTGCATGGTCCAGCTCATCTATATTTAGGACTTGGGACTTACCACCCATCCGTCCAGGCAGGCACTACTGTATTTATTTCTGACTCAGTAATGCCCACTTGTCCTTCAAGCAGGAGGCCCCATGTGATTTAAAGAGTGAGAAAATTGTTAAGAAATAAATAAGAAACTCCCAATCTTTTGTCCAAAACACAAATATAATCTTCATCTAAACTCTCCCTACAATAGGATACAGCTCTTGCAAGGGTCTACCAATACACTATTTCAGGCCATAACATTGAGTAACTTATGTTTACCTTAACTATAAGATACCTGATTATAATCTGCCATTGGAGGAAACATTCATTAACTCAACCAAAAATAGGGCAGTTTTCCATCTCTTTGTGTTTTCCAAGCATATCAGCTGTCATAGAAAAGACTTCCAGGATTTCAAGCTGTAATACCCTGTTGTAATTGATCATGGACTTCACACTGTTGCAAACACTCCTCAGACACCCTCTACTCCACTGGAGTCTAGCTTGCTTATTAGATGCTTGACCATCATGACAATGATCTCCACAAGCTGTACCGGGTGGAGGACTTAAAGGACAATGTCAGTAAGGTAAATAACAAATGTCTTCTATAAACTGACTGCAACCTTCCTATAATCCACCCTGGTAATGGGACAAAGAATTCCAGCAATGAAGGAAAGTCATTAATAATGATGTTGTTACATTTTTTTCCAAACAAGTTCAGCTTTCTTTTCCCCAGCTAGCCTTTCTTCAGCCACTCTAACTGGTGACACAAATGAATTATTACAATTTCCCCCTAAGCCACCTTATCTTCTTGTCACCAACCTCTGGAGCAGGTGCTAATATAAATGGCTACAGAACAAAGAGGGAGAAAAAAAACAAAGGATTTTGGAGGTATTAATCAGTCCCTACAGAAATCCGAAAGTGACTTTTGTCACTATTATAAATCAATATACAGAATTTCTTTAAGTACCAGATAAAAAAACAGTATAGGATGTCAAAATCATGATTAAAAGGTAGATAGACATAATGAATTTTAACAAGGTCATCAATTTCTTTGGCTGCTTTAAGAAAGTGGTATAGATCACTTTCTTCTCTCTGGTCTCCTTCACACAGTGATGCTCACATTAAGAGATGTTTCAGACTTTGCACATTGTATATTTAGGCTTTTAACCTCTCCCAGAGATCAGATAAAAACCACAAAACCAAAAAGCATTCTTGGCGCACGTACTCAGCTCATTCTTTAAAGAGGGCTCCAGCATGTTCAGGCAGGAGCAGCAGCGATGTCTTCACAGGTTTTATGTATTGATTAACTGTAGAGGACATTCTGTTTGAAACGAAACTTGAATACCTGTTAAAGTAAATGGTTTGTTCTACTTTGAAGTAAAGGGCATGAAGGGAAAGGGAAACACACCCACCCCTCCCCCTCCCCAGAAGTTACCTTTTCATCCATGATGTGAAAGCAGGGCATGGGGCAGGAGGTATGACTACAGGACTTAGCAGTAAGATGTATGGGTTGGTTTTTCTTTGTTTTTTTTCTGAGTTTTTTTTTTTCCTTCTGGGATAAAAAATCAAAACCAAGTGCCAATTCCCACTGCCCTAAGCAAAAGTCACTAGATGGCTCCCTAGTGACCTTTCTTATAAAATACTCATGGGCCCTATAACTAAAGAGAAGACATAAAAAAAAAAAAAAAAAAAAAAAAAAAAAAAAAAAAACCCTTTTCCTTTCTGATAACAAATACATTAAGATTCCTAGATAGAAACCGGATGCACAGCAAAAGGAATAGCAGGAAGTGAGAATTCCTCTGGTGTTATTTCTGTTCGTTACCTTTATAACTCTTACAAGAGAGCCCGGGATTACTCAATCTCAAAAAACCACCAAATAACAAAATCAAAGTAAAAACAACACCTAAGCCAGGCAATTATCCACAGATTGTAGATGGACAGGACTGAGAGGCTACACCGCGTGGTAGAATGGGATGACAATTCAAAAGTCACCGCATCAAGCAGAAACTGAAAGACACAGGCAGAAGTTGTATTGCAACATATCAGAAATAAGAGTCAAAACGTGCATTAGACTTCTAGTGGACTGACATCTTACAGAAAAGAAATGGCCCAACAAGGTTGTATCCACGAAGGAAATACAGTAAATAGAGGGGAAACACATGGTGGCTTCTCCTACTCCTCTGCCCAGCATCTACTAGTACCTTTCATTGGTCGAGACTACTAGGAGGTCACAACAGGGAACCTGGGAAATGTAGTTCCTGCCTTGTGTAGGTAGCCACACTAAGGACCAGACTGATAGCAAATAGAAATGAGAGGAAACAGGTATTTACCTGGCAAACTGTACAGAGCTAACCACGGTTTGCCATTTAGGCCCTCCACTTAGCTTGAGAGGCCTTAAGCAAGATAAACAAGCCTCAAGTCCCCAGCTGCTGGAAACTGATAGATTGAGCAATTTCAGTGCTGTGGTCTACCAGTCCTTTCTGCGCGGTAAAAAAAAAAAAAAAAAAAAACAAAAAAAAAAAAAAAAACACAGGACATATTGTTGAGCCAGTAACTTTCGAATCTTACCACTCAGCTTAAACAGTTAAAAGGTACACTCACGCATCCAGGAAAGTTCAAAAAAGATATTTAACAACTGCTTTCAAGGAATAGGCTTCAGAGAAGGAAATTTATGAGCCCATAAAGCACTTGTTCTGAAGTTAGAAGGACAGATGGAAGTGAAATAAAGCCCGAATAAAGCCTGGCCATCAGAAAGACTGTCTTCAATGCCCATGATAAAACTTTGAACACTCTGCTTCCAATTGCAACTGATCCTAGCTCCCAATTTTCTCGAGAGGGATAGAGGTACTTATCTAAGTCTTCCTCCGCCAGACCAGAGAGCAGAACTTTAAATTCTACTTAGTTGAGCATGAAAATGATAAAAGCAAAATGATGGTATCAGAAAGAAAGTTTATATCACTTAAGGCTACCTGCCTTATTAGTTTGATATTGCTCAGCAATGTGCATTCCTGAATTTTAGTTTTATTTAATTAATTTTCTAAAAGACATTTGGAATATTGGTTCCTTATTCCTAAATGGGTTTAAATGGCAAGGTGTAATTTTTCAAGGCTACTACAGTTGTTACCTTAGAAACTTCCTCTGCGTCCCTCCCTCCTGTACTGTTGGCATCTAAGGTGAGTATTTACAAGTGTCATTAGTACATGATATAGCAATTACTCATTACTGGTCCCTTTGTCTCCTACAGAAGAGAGATGGACAACCAAAACAAGTCCTCAAAAGCAATTTAACTTTCTAATTGGAAAACTATATGTCAGTCAGCACTTCATATCGATGCAAAGTGAATAGCCTAGTCGCTATTGATAAGCTTAATAATGTGAATGCAGAATGGGGCCATTTAATGATCCTTTTAGAGGACAGAATTTAAGTATTTTTGTCCTTTTTCAAAAAAAAAAAACAAAAAGAATTGGGGCACTTTCTAATTTTTTTACTACTTTGTTTTTAGATAACAGATAAATAACAACTGAAATACCCAACTTAGGACAACCGTTGAAACAACTCTTCAGGAAAAAAATTAGAACAACTTTAAAATACATAAGTGAGTAGCTGGAAAATAATATGTAAGTTATGTATTCCTCTTATAGAAAAATAATTATACCTATTTGTCTTCAACTTTACTTAGATCAAAACACACAATAAGCATCTAATAAACCAGTAAGAACATAGCTTTTCGCCCTTTCTCCTCGTTCTGTGTCAACAGATAGCTCCCAGAATTTTAAGCATTTTGTAGATGTGCCTCTATTGCCTATCAATAACCTAAGGTTCTAGATCAGGAGTTCCCAACTTCCCTAATGCTGCTGCAATCCTATAATACAGTTCACCATGTTGTGATGACCCCAACCATAAAACTATTTTGTTACTACTTCATAACTGTAATTTTGTTACTGTTATGAATCATAATGTAAGTATCTGATATGCAGTATGCTCTTATATCATAGGATCACTTTATAAATAAATGGTTGTGAGCCACCATATGGCTGCTGGGAATTGAAATCAAGACCTCTGGAAGAACAGTCCTCCAGCCCATACGTGCCATTTTTCAATGTGGGAGATCTATGTTGTCCCTTGGTTACTGGTCTCCAAGACTCCTATCTATTTCTTTTATTTTCTTTCCTCGGTTATTACTTCATAATTATTTTCTGACCAACTCTAAGAACTTCACTTGGACAACCCTCTTGAGAGCTCTTCATATTTGAGTCATATATAATTGCAAAAGGCTCTTGAGTACGTACGTGCTTCCAAAGCTTTGCAACAGACATCCTTTATAGCCACTCCTCCCAAAGTGTTCACTGCTTATTTCCAGTATATGCTGCAGGAGATGCGAAACCTAATTTAGTATATAATGAACATTAATGGTCTGTAATCAGCTTATAATAAGAAATCAGCAAAACAAACAAGTACTTGGCTTGCTTAACATGTAATTAATAAAATTATTAATTCTGGACTGAGTGTAATGAATTCTGACAAGACCTTGGTTGCATTAATAGGAACAAGTTGCTCAGAGCCCTGGGGAGCAATGTCTTCTCTCCTACGATGCAAAGGACCTCATACCAAGTATAATACATATATATCAACAGTATCTTTCTCATACCAAGTATAATACATATATATCAACAGTATCTTTCTCATACCAAGTATAATACATATATATCAACAGTATCTTTCTCATACCAAGTATAATACATATATATCAACAGTATCTTTCTCATACCAAGTATAATACATATATATCAACAGTATCTTTCTCATACCAAGTATAATACATATATATCAACAGTATCTTCCTCATACCAAGTATAATACATATATATCAACAGTATCTTTCTCATACCAAGTATAATACATATATATCAACAGTATCTTTCTCATACCAAGTATAATACATATATATCAACAGTATCTTTCTCATACCAAGTATAATACATATATATCAACAGTATCTTTCTCATACCAAGTATAATACATATATATCAACAGTATCTTTCTCATACCAAGTATAATACATATATATCAACAGTATCTTTCTCATACCAAGTATAATACATATATATCAACAGTATCTTTCTCATACCAAGTATAATACATATATATCAACAGTATCTTTCCTGCAAAAGTAGATAATGAAATGCTTTTAAAGATGTGCTGTTTGGCTGGAACAAATATAAAATGATATTTGTGGATTATAGTCATATCCCTATAAAATGAGTTATCTGCTGCAACACCACCTGGAAGCTTCAGTGTTGAATTTTTTAAGGTTTATTTTATTATTTTTTCATTTTTTCTCCCTCTCCCTCTCTCCCTCTCTCTCTCTCTGTATGTATGTATGTTTCTCTGTGTGTGGCGAGGCAAGAACTAGCTCAGGTCCTCTGCAGCAGTAGCAAGCATGAGTTACTCTGCCTTCATGGTATGGGCTGTGGGCACCATTGCAATGAACCAATATGAGATGGAGAGATAGGAAAGACAGAAAACTGGAGCATGTTGTGCACAGTGGAGAGGAGGAGACCTAGGGTATAACTGCAAGCTTTCTCACCTGCACATAAGTTCCAGAGAAAATACCCAAGGAGCTAAAGGGATCTGCAACCCTATAGGAGGAACAACAATATGAAGTAACCAGTAGCCCCCCACCCCCCCGAGCTATGTCTCTAGTTGCATATGTAGCAGAGGATGACCTAGTCGGCCATCATTAGGAGGAGAAGCCCTTGGTATTGAGAAGATCATATGCCCCAGTACAAAGGAATGCCAGGGCCATGATGCAGGAGTGGGTAGGTTGGGGAGCAGGGCAGGGGGAGGGTATAGGGGGCTTTGGGATAGCATTTGAAATGTAAATGAAGAAAATATCTAATAAAAAATAAACCTAATTAATTTTTTAAAAAAGAGGAAGTCATGCTAAGGTTTATATGACCATCCTCCTCCATGTTTAGGGCATATCTCTCATGCCTGACTATTTTCCCAAAATACTTCTCTCTCCTTCTCCCTCTCCCTCTCCCTCTCCCTCTCCCTCTCCCTCTCCCTCTCCCTCTCCCTCTCCCTCTCCCTCTCCCTCTCCCACTCTCTCCCCCCACCACTCTCTCTGTCTCTCTCTCTGTCCCATCTTCCATTCCTGCCTCAGCTTACTAGCCAAGGCATTTTATTGACAGGTGAATGTTTCTACACATTGCATAAAAGACTCCCTCCCTCTACACTGAAGACAAGAGTGAGGACCAGGCTGATAGGAGTGGCCTGCACTGTCATCTGTGGCCATGGTGATGTCTGGATCTATGTTGCTGCCAAACGCCCTGTCTGGGACTGAGGTCCTATTAGAATGGGGTCTGTGTTGGTGCCAGTGGCCCATTTCAGCCACTGAAGACCATGTGGATGTCGGTGATCTATGCAACCTCCTGAAGCCATGTTGTCCAGAGGCTGCACCGCCACAGGGAGTCATACTGATCTGAATGGTCTGCCCTGCCACTTGAGGCCATTTGATGTCCAGGCCCCTGCTGTCCCATATCTGGGACAGTGGTCCTACCACAGCTGGGGTCTATGTTGATATCTGTGGCCTAGGTTACCATTAAAGGTCACATGACTATCTGTGGCCTGGGCTGCAGTGTGAAACTACGCTAATTCTGTGAGCCATACTGCCACTGGGAACCATATTGATGTGAGTAGCCTGTGCTGCCACCTGAGGTCATGGGGTTGTTGGTGGTCCAGGTTGCTTCAAGAGTCTTGTCTGAGTCCATGGGCCTACTGCAGCAAGGAGCCATGTCCCTGGTCTGGGCTGTCACCAGAAACAAAATGGAGGCCCAAGCTCCTCTGACTGTAAAGTGTAAGGGAACTACTTTCCAGTGATACTGCAGAGGCAGAGTTGAGACAGAGTGACATAGAAGGCTTCTGTGACAACCCCTATCACCACGCCAACCCCCACCCAACAAGAAAAGTAGCAGCCTAAACAGAAAGCCTTTGAAGAGAACTCTTTTTTTTTTCCATTTTTTATTAGGTATTTAGCTCATTTACATTTCCAATGCTATACCAAAAGTCCCCCATACCCACCCACCCCTACTCCCCTACCCACCCACTCCCCCTTTTTGGCCCTGGCGTTCCCCTGTACTGGGACATATAAAGTTTGTGAGTCCAATGGGCCTCTCTTTCCAGTGATGGCCAACTAGGCCATCTTTTGATACATATGCAGCTAGAGTCAAGAGCTCCGGGGTACTGGTTAGTTCATAATGTTGTTCCACCTATAGGGTTGCAGATCCCTTTAGCTCCTTGGGTAATTTCTCTAGCTCCTCCATTGGGAGCCCTGTGATCCATCCATTAGCTGACTGTGAGCATCCACTTCTGTGTTTGCTAGGCCCCGGCATAGTCTCACAAGAGACAGCTACATCTGAGTCCTTTTGATAAAATCTTGCTAGTGTATGCAATGGTGTCAGCGTTTGGATGCTGATTATGGGGTGGATCCCTGGATATGGCAGTCTCTACATAGTCCATCCTTTCATCTCAGCTCCAAACTTTGTCTCTGTAACTCCTTCCATGGGTGTTTTGTTCCCAATTCTAAGGAGGGGCATAGTGTCCACACTTCAGTCTTCATTCTTCTTGAGTTTCATGTGTTTAGGAAATTGTATCTTATATCTTGGGTATCCTAGGTTTGGGGCTAATATCCATTTATCAGTGAGTACATAATGTGTGAGTTCCTTTGTGAATGTGTTACCTCACTCAGGATGATGCCCTCCAGGTCCATCCATTTGGCTAGGAATTTCATAAATTCATTCTTTTTAATAGCTGAGTAGTACTCCATTGTGTAGATGTACCACATTTTCTGTATCCATTCTTCTGTTGAGGGTCATCTGGGTTCTTTCCAGCTTCTGGCTATTATAAATAAGGCTGCTATGAACATAGTGGAGCATGTGTCCTTCTTACCACTTGGGGCATCTTCTGGATATATGCCCAGGAGAGGTATTGCTGGATCCTCCGGTAGTACTATGTCCAATTTTCTGAGGAACCGCCAGACTGATTTCCAGAATGGTTGTACAAGCCTGCAATCCCACCAACAATGGAGGAGTGTTCCTCTTTCTCCACATCCACGCCAGCATCTGCTGTAACCTGAATTTTTGATCTTAGCCATTCTGATTGGTGTGAGGTGGAATCTCAGGGTTGTTTTGATTTGCATTTCCCTGATGATTAAGGATGTTGAACATTTTTTCAGGTGCTTCTCTGCCATTCGGTATTCCTCAGGTGAGAATTCTTTGTTCAATTCTTAAGAAGTGTTATGAGGATGCTGAAGTGTAGCTCTCCAAGATTGACGGCTTCTGGTCAGTGTGCGGAAGAGAATGGTAACTCGGTTCAGTTCTAAGTAAGTATCAGTCCATTGAGAGTTTAACTATGCTCCACTGAGAATATAGCTAACACAAATTGGACTTGGGGGAGTTGTTCTTTTTTTTTTCTTTTTGAGGGGGAGACAGATCACAGGGGTTAGGGTGGGCACTGAAGGGATAGGAAATGAGTGTGACCAAAGTGCATGGTGTGAAACTCCCGAAGAATCAATAAAAATATTATGCTTTTTCAAAAAAGTAGCAAGTACTCTTAGCCACTGAGGCATCACTTAAGCACCTAAGGTCTCAGTTTTAAATGTCAGTGAAAATAATGATACCGATATTCGCAATCTTCACTTTTTATGACATGTCTTCACATATATTGTTTCACTTATTCATTTTAGTGAGGTTATAGATCCTGTATGTGTGTGTGTGTGTGTGTGAAAGAAACACATGTGTATGTTTGAAAATAAGCACTGATTACAGTGTACAATGATTACGGTATACTTCTGAAGTACACCACAGAGAATTTATAAGGACCATACACTTCTACCATGGTATTACTTCTTCCTTGAAGTGATAAAATTCCCTAACAAAGGCAGTTTGAGACAGAAAAGGTTTGTCTTGGCTTAAAGTTCTAGAGAGAGACTATACACCATGGTAAAGAAAAGAAAGAGAAGTAGGCTGGAAAGGCATGGTAGCAAGAGCCTGAGTATGGCTTGTCACGTTGCAACCATGCTCAGGAAACAGTATCAACAGGAAGTAGGGCCAGTCTATTAAACCTCTCAGCTCATTCCTAGTGATCATCTCCACCTCCTGAAGGTTCCAAAATCATCCAAAATGCCACCAACAACTGGGAACCAAGAATTCAAATGACCCCAAGAGACTCATTTCAAACTCAAAATACAACCCCCAGTGTCAGATGAGGGAATTATAACAAAGGTCTGTGGAGAAGGTCTGTGAAAGTGAGGCTGCATAAGTAATTCTTCAAGAATAAGGAAGCAAAACTTGAATCAGACTCTTAAAGGAGGAATCTGCTACTTGACAAAGATGGAAAAACATTGCTGAAAGTAAATACTGCCTTACAGAAGTAAATACAGTCACCCCCCAGTGGGCCTGGAGCTCCCTACATGGAACTTTGCTTCACTGTTTAGATCTGCAGAATTTGGCTACCATTGCTTATTTTTTCTTTCATGCTTTCAGTTCCCATTCAGTGAGCACTGTAAGCCTCCTTTTCATGTATTTAAGAATTTTTATTGCAAACAGGAAGTAAGAGGTATATATATGAACAAGGAAGTCAAGGAAGTTGCTACTGTTTAGAATACCCAGTGAGTGTTCTGATAATCCAAGTGAGTTCATCAATGGAGGCTAGGGACTGCAAACTTTGGGGAATCTGTATTCAAAATACATCTTAGGATTGGCTCACTCTATCAATATTTGACTTTATAGTGTCACACACACACAACATGCATACAGTAGAAACTACACTTTGAATTTTGGGATTTTGATCCTTTCCTGGGTAATGGCATGATACTCTCACATGCCAAAGAATGGAAGCAAAGGTTCTATCCCCAAGTCACTATCACAAGGGAAACAGACATACCTCTACAGTGTTCTTTCACAGTGTTGCTCTCTACAGTGTTCTATCACAGTGTTGCTCTCTACAGTGTTCTATCACAGTGTTGCTCTCTACAGTGTTCTATCACAGTGTTGCTCTTCCATTATGTTCATCAGGTAGGGTGTGTGAAATGCATTTTCATGATGTCTGATGGTTTTTGGAGGCCCCAACATAATTAAAAGTGCATATAAATATACTCTTAACCCACCATGTTTTGGGTGCATTTTAGTGAACCAAAAAGTACAATTTAAATCTAGACACATCTTAAGACCTTCCATTACAAAGCATTTCATAGAGGGAAGATGTCTATGCAAACTAAGAGAGTCATCTACAATTAACTAAAATAGTGCCACACTCATTGCAAGTACTGAGACATTTGCAGACATCAACTCCTTGTGGAGGGAAATGATATTGAAAGCATCTGTTATCATTAGGTCCATTTTCAGACCACTGTTTACAAGAACATATATTGGTTTCCTGTTTGTCATCAGCCCAGGCCTGATTTGTGCTTGTGTTCTGATTTTTCTCATCATAATATTCCCCCAAATACTTTGCTTTATAGTTATATGTGCAATCGATCTTCATGCAGAGATTTATGTCCAAATAGATGCCACAAGCTAGGAAACGCTAAATTAATCCCATTACTCTCTTTTGTGGGAAAGAAATGCTTGTTGTTGACTGAATACCAGCCTAACTGGCTGCTCACTCACTGGGTTAATATGTTCCAGAATGCTATTCCTGAGTATTTGGACTCTTCATTAAAGCATTAATTCCCAGACTATCCTAGAAACTAAACATGATCCAGGAAGTGTGAGAATAAATTGGGTATTCTCGCCTAGCAACCAAACAATGGGTAACATTTTTATTATCAAGCTATTGAGATTACAGTGAAAATTGTTCTTAATGATAACATAAATGAGGGCAGCTAATAACAAGAACAGAAGCAAGAAGAAAACAGAAACCAGACCACAAGCAAAACAAGGAAGGATCAGAGTTCAGGACAGACAGGGAAACTGAACTAGAGATGAACAGCTAAGCGCTTACATCCTTACATCCTGGTGAACCCCACCAATTGGTCCTGTTCTGCCTTCATAGCATTGGATTCCTTTATAACAAATCACTTGTGCCCTACACTCTAATCAAAACAAAGAAGTAGGAGTGGGGATAAAGAGATTGCTCAGCAGTTGCTCTTGCAGAGGACTCAAGATCAGTTCCCAGCATCCACATCACAGATGCTTCACAACCGTATGTTACTCCATTCTCAGGGGAATCTGACATATATGGCCTCTAAAATCTTCTGCATGCATTCTTGCTTACTTACACACACACACACACACACACACACACACACACACACACTTTCAAAATTAAATAATAAGTAAATAAATAGAAAAATAAATAAATAAATAAATATCAGTAAAAAAATGCCACTATGGTACCAAAGCCCAAAATCAATACATTTCTATTTACAGAAGTACCACCCAGGAGAGTAGCCACCCAGAAAATATATGGGTTGTTTGCCCTACTGGCCTTATCATTGTTCCTTCTAGCTCTGTCAGCCCTGTCTCTTCCGATTTATAATCTAACAATCCCCCACTATTTCCTTCCACTATTTCCTTCCACTATTTCCTTCCACCATTTCCTAGGGACAAAGTCCTTGGAACTAAGTCCAGGACCCAACCCTGCATTTGACAGTATCTGACTTGGCAGAGTATATATCATGAGACAGGAGCATCCTGTATGAGCCTGATAACTTATATGCTGATTTCAGAAAGGGCATTCTCGGGACATTTCCAAGAACCATAGGATTTGATGCCCAGTGAACATGTCACCTCTTGGAGCATCATGATGCTGGCAGTAGGTAGGCCCATGAAGCAAACCAGTCACCCAAAAAGAACAAGCTAAAGTCTTGTGTGCACTCTGATACAAGAAAATAATCTAATGAAGAACAGCCAGTAGAATGCTTTCTATTTGGCCAAGTCATGGATTCTGTGGTAAGAATAAAGGCTGTGGAGTCTGAGTCCAACTCTGCCTCTTATGAGGTCAAAGTAATGCTGATGTTTCATTCTTTGCATTGACTCTTCACTTGTTCCTTCAGTGCCTGTCACACACCAGCCCTGGTTCCCATGCATGTAAGGCATCAGTGGACACAAGCGATCAAGTCCTCTGCTCCTGAGAGCCTTACATTCTAGAAGACAATCTAATGAGTGCTTGTTAAGAGTTCATAAGAACTATAGAAAAGCTTTAAAGCATAAGAAGAAAAGATGATGAAGAATACCAGGAATGTGGGCAGTGCACCAGTTAGATGATTAAAATTGAGTGGTCTAGGCAGATAGCATTGGCAATGTAAGATTGGAGAAAGGGCATAAAGGATATGAAGTAGCCACGTGGTTATTCAAAAAAAAAAAAAAAACCAGAGAAGAGTGTTGTAAGCAGAGGGATGTCTAGATAGTATGACATATGGAAAATCAAGGAGCAACAAGAACAGGCAGCAGAGGACTGAGCAAGGACAAAAAAAAATGAGAGTGGGGAGTGGAGCTGTCAGGGTCAAGCACCTCCATCTTACCCCTTGCTTCCTCTCCTGCCTGAGAGTGAGAAACTGGTGGTGGGTAAAGAGTTGGTGTAACACACAGTGACTTCTTCAATAGTGTTAGCGGTTTTCTTCTACCTCTCAGAAATTACAATCAGTTCAAATGATCCCAAAATTCAGGCTAAAGGAGAGTAGCGCAGAGTACAAACATTCTTTAATGACACACTTAAAGGTTTCTTTCAACAAATTTGAGGGAAGAAGGGGATCCCGTGTGTACATTTGGATACCAAAGATTAGCTTTTTATGTTCTTCCTCCAGAGCCTTTCTCTTTGGTTTTTTGAGATAGGACTTCCCACTGGGACCTGAACCTCACCAGTTAACTACTGAGTGAGTTCCAGTGATCTGCCCGTCTCTGCCTCCCTTCTCAGCTTCAGGATTATATGCACACAGCTCTTTATGTGGGTGCTTCAATGTTGAACTCATGGCCTTATGGTGTGTGCAGTAAGCATACCATCACCAGAGCTTATTCCTCAGCCACAACCAATTTGAGCTTTTTCCTTGCTCCACACTCTTAGCTCCAGCAAGCACACCACATTCAAGGCCACATTAATTCCCCTCCATGGTTGGAGATGGGGCAGCTCAGAGAAGCAAGATCAAATGATGGAGAAACAGTGGTTCAAAAGTGATTCCCCTTACCACCCCTCCCTTTATCAGTTCACCATCCAACCTCCGTGGAAGCCCATTAATCTTACAGCATAGGGTTCACCATGTGGTCCTTTATCATGAAGGGCTATTGTGTGCTAGGAAGAGCTCTCTACTTACTCTTTTGAGGAGGAGAGCAAGTGTGCGCCAGCACAGTCTTGGGAACAGTGATGGCACACCCGAGCAGAGAAAGGGGGCAGATAAGAAGCTTCCCTAACAGAGTGATGCACTCCAGAGGATCTGGAGTCCTGCCATTCTCCCAGTTTCTCGGGGGAGAGGAAGCTGCTGTGACCTTCATCTCTTCTATTTTGTGAGCTGAAAGAGGAAGGAACATGAGGAACCACCTTGCCACCTTGGGAGAAATGCAGGCAATCCTTGGACAGGAGCCTGATCAAAAATCACAATTGCTATTGGAAATACCCCTCTTCACACAGCTCATATCCTGAGACAGTCCAACAGAGAACACAAAGAAATGTTGTGAACTCTTTCCCAGAAGCACAGTGGACTATAGTGTCCCTTAGTGCCCGGTTTGTGGACAAAATGAAGCCATAAATAAGGCTTCAAAGACAAAGGAAGGCCATGGATGGAGGAAGGGGCATGACCCTGTTATCTATCCAGGAGCCAGCTGTGCCTGTCTGTAGATATGTTCTTGGAATCCTCCATCCTATTTGTTGCCAGCCAGCAGCCACCCTTTTTCCCTTCCTCTTGGAAGAACTAGCTGCCTTGTCTCTCTGCATTGAAAGCAGGTCACAGCTAAGAGCACAGATCTTCTACCTGGGCTTTCCTGTCCCAGGGAACACTTCACCCTTTGTGTTGCTTTGTACTTGTTTATACTGTAGTTTTGGTTATATAATCTATATTGCTACATTTTTAGCCATTCAAAATTGCTCTTTCTCTACCATGCTGTACAGCACCAGAACTTAGTCTATTTGACCATTCTTTGGTGCCTGTTATCTGACTTTTCTGTGTGCTCCACATGACCCTCCTCAGCCTCTGATAACCATTCTTCACTTCTACAAAATGGAACTTTTAGCTTCCATAATTGAGGGAAGTCATCAAATATTTATGTTTCTTTGCCTGGCTTATTTTCTATTAATCTAACAACCTCTGGTTCCATGTATGCTGCTATAAATAACAGGGTTTTATCCTTCTTTATGAATGAATACTATTCTCTTGTGTAGATGTACCAAAGTTTCTTTATCTACTCATCCCTCAATGACCACTTTTGTTGTCTCCATATCAGTGGATACTGTGAACGGTGCTGTAACAAACACAGAGATGTTCTTGACGCCTGCTGTTTCTTACCTGTATTTACTAAGAAGAACAGGCACCATGACTTCAACCATGACTTTAAGGCTGGGGAAAAACAAAGCCATCATGAAAAGCAGAATGAACTTTGGGGAGAGGCAGGGCATGTGTCTGCTTTCTACTGACCATCCTAAGGGAGGAGAATCAGGAGACCTAGAAGAATATTTGGAAGATGAAGTGGTGAATAATGAGGTCAATAGGGGCCAGCAGAGGAGGAGCTATTGAGGACAAGTGAAAAACAACTTGCATAAGCAGGGTGGGGCCAAGCTGGGTTCTGTGTCGAAAGCTAGAGGAACATGAGAATTCTCCATCTAAGAAACCAGCCATGAAGAAACTCAGGGTCACTGGAGGTCTCATGTGCTGTGCTGATTTCGATGGTGAAATAACAGCTGTACAGCTCTCTCTTCTCCACATCGCACACAGGGCCAAGAGAACCCACCCAGTTCATCACCAGGAGCAAGGCAGCCAGGATCCTGCTGAGTGAGCTGTCACCGGGAATGGTCTTCCTGACTGGATCATATCTCAAGAGAAGCTTCAAAGCTAGTCAAGAAAAAGAGGTGCCAAGTCATTGGGAGTTCTGCATATGAAAGTAATGTCAGAGTGGAGGGGAGGTTGGAAGAAAAATTACTATGGAAAAATCACATATGGCATGCACAAACTGCACTGTTTGGCACCTTATTATAACCTTGTTCTTTCTTTTTGCGTGTCCATGGTGGCTTGGGCAGCATCTTGTGCTGGACAGATGAGGTAGATGGGAGGAGGGGGGATAGGGAGGATCAAAAGGACAGCCTCTAGAGGCCATTGGCTACCCCTCCTGCAGGCAATCACCAGACACTCACAGCCACCCCTTGCCTTCTACATCATCTCCTCCCTGATTTTCACCCACTGCACAAAGGAAGGAAGAAATATTCTCATTCCTGTTACTCTTCCTGTTAACATTCATTCTTTTTTGAGTCACCCATTTGCTTCTCTAACCACTTGGCATAGTTTTGTCTCAATAAATAAGCCAAAGGCAAAGCAAAATGGAGGGAGATTAAACAAACAGTAAATTCATCTCTGTTGTGTTCTCCATTACATTATTCATGATGCATCCATTCAGAAGGTAGATGTTAGGATGGTGTCTTAGTCTGTGAAGAGACACCTTGACCACAGCAGTTCTCATAAAGGAAAACATTTCATTGAGGCTGGCTTACAGTATTAGAGGTTTAGTCCATTATCATCATGGTAGCTTGCAGGCAGACATGGTTCTGGAGATGGGGCTGAGAGCTTTATATCTTGTTCTCCAGGCAACAAGGAGACTGTGTACCCCACTAGACATAGCTTCAGAATATATGACCACAGAGCCCACCTCCACAGTGACACACTTCCTCCAAGAAGGCAATACCTATTCCAACAAGGCCAGACTTCCTAATAGTGCCATTCCCTATCGACTAAGCATTCAAATACATGAATGTACGGGGACCATATATATTCAAACTACCACAGGTGGGAAGAAAGGTTGCAGCTGTAGAAAGAATACTGACCCACACTCTAGAATGCAAATTTTCTTTGCTTCCCTTACAATGTTCTTGCCAGTAGAAGTTAGTAGTTACTTTTTAAGTAAATACTTATCATGTTCTCCTTCTATGATTACGTAATTATGTTCATGATCACTAAAGCTGCTGTACCTCAGTAACTTGCAATACCTCTACCCTGCACCCTTTCACCCATCTCCCTTAGCAGGGTAGAATACTGTGTTCTATTTCAAGCCCTTGTATAAGCTGTGGAAAAAAGCCATTTGGAAAGAACCTATCACTCAACAATACTAGCTCTACTCAGGGTTTTCTTTCTATTCAAGTCTCAGCCAAATTCACAACCTTCAGTGTCTTCAAACATGAACTAAACCACTGTTTTACTAACTGTGCCAATTTGGCTGAATATCAGGGAACTGATAGGGGCTGCAGTCAGTAGGAAGTCTCACTGGAAGAGGTGGGAGGCAGTGCTAGCCAGAATAGAATCCATCAGGGCAGGTATCGGGCCAGATCTGGCCACAGATACAGTGAGCATTTGGTGAAAGCTGGATGGCAGTGCTGTGTGGAGGTTGATGCTCTCAAGGTGATCTGCTCCAGGCCCTGGCAAACGAACTTCCTGAGTGTGCTGAACTTGCCTTTCGGGGAGAAAAAAGCCATTGGCATCTACTAAGGCAAAGGTTAGGCTAGAAGAAGTTCCCAACTGTACTTCTGAAATATATTCTTAGGGTTTTAAAGACCAGACCCTCAAGATCTTGGCTTCTCTGATTCCCAGTCAGTCTAATTCTACTTCCACAAGATACCAGAGGTACAGACATGATACCTTCTGCACGAAGGATCTGGCTCTTACTGGCAGTCCAGATCTCCCAATACGTATATGAGCTGTAAAGATTGTTCCCCTGATTTCTTTAGTCTTTCATAAAAACATGATGTTGTTCTATGTACCACAATATTCCAGAGTCATTTGGCTCAACATCACAGAGTGTTGGCAGTATTTAACAGCCTTGTAAAAATATATTGGCAAAGATTGTTGGCTATGTGATTATTATTTTTTTAAAGCATAGTATTTGGGCTACAGTTAAGTGTGTGTATTACTTACTTAAAGTTTGTGCAATTAATAAATGCCTGATTTAACTCTACCTGTCATCTATTTCCAAATAATTTCTTTTATTCACAACCAAAAAAGATCTCCAAGCAGCAAAACAAACTAGTTGGCGATGAACTTGAGCATGTTAGTCATTACTGTAACCTTCCCTTCCCTTGTCTCTGCTCCCCCAACTCCCTAAGGACTTCTTTCTGCTGGGATAGACAGTCTCTCAGGGAACTGAGACAGCATCAGTGGAAACCTCGTCCGTGCAAAAGTGAGTGTTTCACATTCAGACACTCTTTGACTGTCTTGCAAGCTCAATATCATCTTGAATTCTATCCTGTACCATGAGCTGTGTCTCTATGTTGTCACTCACTTCTGATGTCAACTGGACTACTAAGCGAGGATTTACACAGGTGTCAGTGCATATCCCATAACCAGTTTTGAGCTTTCTCTCCAGTTTTGGCAATTTCTCTCTGCATAAGTTAAAATCTAGGGCCATGTAAATTATACCTGGGAAAGGACTATTTTCAACCCAACAATGTCCCTCCTGTTCTGAAAGTTAGAGTAACTGCAATAACCTCTTGGGCTAAGATGTGTCCATCACTTCTTTTAATGAGCTATTTTAGATAGTAAAAAGAATGAGCCACTGCCCTTCACTTTGTTTATATAATCAACTTGTCCTTGAGTCTCTTAGACTCGAGTGGAAACTTAGATGACAATATGAAGTCCTCTTGAGGGGGTTTCCAGGGCATAAACTCAGGAAGTTGGTTAGGTCAATAGGTGTTTAGGGTGACTGAAAGCTATCATAAAAATCCACTTACCTTTTATCCTCTTCACCTAAAGACCAGACTCCTGAATGGAGCCCATCAATCTCAGCTTTTTCAGAGTCTTTCTGGGGCTGTCATAGGAATGTCCAGAGAGCCAGAGGGAGAAGGCATGTGTATTTTAAACGTAGCTGAAATAAAGATGCAACTCTGAAGGTGGCCTTAGGCTACAGAAGTAGAATTTGTTGGGTCATTGCATTAAAACGGAACAATCTAGATATTAATAGTTAGAAACAGTGC
Source organism: Mus musculus (assembly GCF_000001635.26). Lineage (NCBI taxonomy): Eukaryota > Metazoa > Chordata > Mammalia > Rodentia > Muridae > Mus > Mus musculus. The sequence goes on along the minus strand of NC_000076.6, from coordinate 53,872,772 downwards.
TTAGATTTATCCAGGGTTACTAATGGAAGACACAAAATAGCAATCTTTCACTCAGATAAGCTGACTTTAACAGATTGAAGAAAAAAAGAAGACTTACAGAAATCCAAGTACACAATCAGACATAACATTTAGATTCAAAATTTTCACTTCAATATTACTATAATAGTGAACTTTTTAAAAATCCTATTAGTAATAAATTAAAATCATACCATATTGTCAATAAGCCAATAGTTAATAGCTGGAATATATAATGAATATAAAAGCTGAATGCCAATAATAATAATAATCTGTTTTTTAATCCTAAAGAACAAAATATTTATTTCTTGCAAATTCCACATGTAGTGAAGTATGTGAAATAAATTGGTCTCACTAATCATTAGGGAAGTGCAAACCAAAAACGCAATGGCTTATCCCAGCCAGAAAGGCTATCATCAAAAAAGCAAAAAATAACAAGTGTTGCCAAGGATGCAGAGAAGAGAGAAGCCTTTCATGCTGCTGCTGGGATTGTAAATTAGTGCAGTCTTAATGAAAGTGCTAAGGAGGTTCCTAACATAATTAAAAATAGAACCACCACATGATCCAGTAATTCTGCTGCTGGGTATATAGCCAAAGAAAATGGAACTCAAAACAAGAAAGGAATCTGCCCTCCCATGTTTACTGCAGCACTATTCATTAAAATAATGCATCTGTAGATTTGTCCATAGATGGATGAATGAGAAGATGTGTGTGTGTGTGTGTGTGTGTGTGTGTGTGTTATGTGTGTGTACACACATAATGGAATATTATTCAGTGACATAAAAGGATGGAATGGATCCAGAGGTTACTATATTTAAGTGAAATAAAAGAGACACAAAGAGACAAATACCATATGTTTACACTCCTTGATGGAAACTAGAAAGTTAGTCTCAGGCAACTCAAGACGACTGACTATTAGAACCATCTCTACTATATTTAAAAAATTAACTAGAAAAGTGCCAATACAAAAAACAATTGATATTGAAAAACATAGACATGTTCATGGCTCTGATTTCACTATCACACATTATGCACATATGCAGAATTGCTGTAAATTACCCCATAGTGATATACAGTTGTTGTCAGTAAGTTTTGAATAAGTCAGAGTATTGAATGGCCATGGGAAAGGATGTTAGAGGGCAGGTGGAGGGGGAGTAAAACACGTGTGATGAAAGGAGAAGAAGGGATACTAAAGGTGATAAGTTTGAAATGTAGGTAGAGGCAGGGAGTGGCGGAGAGGAGGAGGTGGGAGCAATGCAAAGGGAGCAGAAAGGGGAGGGAGTGAGTGTTAACCCAAACTGAGGGTGTTTTGAAAGCCTTATGGAAACCACTACCATGTAAGCACATTTTTTAAATGTGATTTAAAAGATAGGAAGTTTGCATGAAGCTACCTGCCTGGATAGATAATGCTGATACCAAAAGCAGTGGTTATTAAATGAAAATTCTAAGGCCAGGTGTAGGTTACTTCCCTATGATTTATTGATCAGTGTGTTCCCAGAAGCCCCCAAAATAATATAGGTTATTGTCATGGCACTTGGTTTCCCACCAAGACCAGTTGGAAAGCTCCTATGGCCGAAGATTCTGTGCATTTTGGTTATAGGACATAGAGAAATCAAGATGGAACTAACCCAGAAATCCCTTCGCTGTTGCCAAGCTTTTATGATGCTAAAGGATGCTCTATAGGTCACAGCAATGAAAAGCCCTTGGTCTTACTCAGCACTATGTCCTACAATATCTTGACCTGCCAGGAAAGATGTACCCACTGGTGCAATAATGCATGAATGTTATAGGGATAATCAACTACTTTCTAATTGGATTCTTGGCCCACTCAATGGGAAACAATTCACACATGATACTGTAAATCTGGTCAAAAGGCTATGGCTAAGGGGGATATAGGTGCTTAGCAGGGTAAACCACTACTGATGTTTTCCTAAATGAACACGTTACTGAACTGTCTTTAAACATTTGTGTTTATGCATATAGATTGGTACTTCTGACAATCTTGGTCAGGGAAACTGCCTTTGGAAGTAGACAACAGTTACTTCAGAGATTCACAACTAGTCAAAGAGTTAAGAATAACTAACGACTTAATACTCAGCCCTAAATGAGGCATCTATTTCAGTCCCTAGAGCGAGGCTCAGGGAACATTGTGGAAGAGTGGACTGAAAGAATGGAAGAGCAGAAAGTGGAAAGGATGCTGTCTTCCAGACATGACATGGTTGTTTTACTCAGAAGCTCATAGAAGCTGTGGTTGCCTACATGCGATCTTCATGAGATTAAGCCAGTCAACATTCTAGCACAGATAAGGAAGGGCTCATGAAGTCCCAGTCTTAGCTGAAGAGGAGAGGGAGAGTCCTTTCCATTCAGGATGGAGCCACTGTTAAATTGCTCACAATCCAATAAATAATCCCACATCTATGAACATAAACTAACTAGGTGCATTAAAAATAAGGAAAAAAGAATGAATGAATGAATGAATGAATGAATGGAAACCAACTAGGAAGAGAAAAAAGAAGGCTCCAGAATGACTGAGAAGTGGATAAGAAGGACGAGTAAGGGTGAATATGATTAAGATATACTATATTCGTATATGAAATTACTGACACATGTGCTAAATAACTCCAGGAGATTTAGCAAGAGGGACAGAAAAAAAAAATCAAATAACCGCCCTACACTCTTGGTTCAAGAATCTACTGAGAACAGGTGATAAGAAATAAAAAGGGTGCACACACACACAGAGAGACACAGACATACACATACTCACACACACACACACTCACACACACATGTAAGCCAAAAAGAAGAAGCAAATGAGCTAACAAAAATAAAAACAGAGAGGAAGAAAGAAAGAAAGAAGAAAGAGAGAGAGAGAGAGGAAGGAAGGAAGGAAGGAAGGAAGGAAGGAAGGAAGGAAGGAAGGAAGGAAGGAAGGAAGGAAGGAAGGAAGGAAGAAGACAAGGAAGGAGAGAAGGAGAGAGGGAGAGGAGAAGGGGAAGGGTAAGAGGGGAGAGGGAAAGACCAAAGAGCTAATGCTCAGCTTAAGAAAGGTTGGGAGATGGTTTCAGGAGACCTACAAAGCAAAAGGAGAAGAGGAGGAAATGAACACTGGGCAGAGAGGCTTGCCTTGGGCCCATGCTGGTCAACTCCTCAGGCTTTCTCTCTTTGGGCTCATGCTAGCTCATCATCCTACCCAAGAGCTTTCAGCTTCTTTCAAAATAGGTGAGTTCAGAAGGGCTCTGTTTTCCATTGAAAACAGAAAAGATTGAGTTTTCCCTGATGAAACTCACTAAGCTCTAAGGCAGAGAACACTGAAGATTCCTGGCTTAACATAAACACAAGGAAAGAAAATCCACAAGAAACAAACAAAGCCCACCTGGACTCCCTGGTGACATAGGTCTTCATTCTTCACCTTCTCCTTCTGCCTCCTAAGTGAATTTTTAAGTGTCTTAAGTGACACATGGATAAAAATCCTTTGCATAAAGGCCTTGGCATAGAATAGTATTGGGGAAAAGAACCCAGAATGTCTGGGTAGGACTACCAGTTTGACTTTGTATTATTATCAGTCAAAGCAACTCATAGCCTACCTATATCTCCTCACATGGATTGGCAGCTGATGGAAATCACTCTTGCCTGATGACTGCTGTTGCTTCTGGTGGTGGTTTTTTCTTGCATGAAAAAAAAAATGGTGTGCATAAGTTTACCTTTCTCATTGCTGTGCCAAGATGTCTGACAGGATGAAAATTAAAGGCAGAAGGGTTGGTTGGGTAATTCCATCACCACGGAGAAGGCAGAGCTGCAGGCCGCTGCACTCTCACAGCCAGACAGATCAAAATGCAGACAGAGATGGATGCTCAGTCAACTCTGTGTTTTTCCCTTTTTATCCCACCTGTGAGCTCCAAGGTATAGCATGGCCCGAGTTCATGGTGGTTCTTCCTTCCTCGGTTTCCATTCTGGAAGCACATTCACAGAAACACCCAACACTTTGCCTTCTTAAAGCAAGAATAAAGGTCTAAGACTGACAGGTGGAGAAAAGTGTATTAGTCACGAAAGTGCCTGACACTGTACTCATGCAGCATGATGTGAATGTACCACACATCAGGCCCTAAATGGCTCAGTCTTTCTTTCTGATCACAACCCTGCAATTTGACCTTTGAAAATTTGAGATTCTCAGAGTTGTACTTAAAGCTGAATTATGAAAACCCTTCTCCAACCTCTGATTATACTTTTCTGAGCATTTTTTTTACTTCCTATGCACTATCAACAGTTATGTATAATTTCCTGATCTTTGACACTTTTTTAATTGTGCATGGTACCTCTGATCAATTGGTCAAAACCCTGTTTGATGGGAACCTGGGTATCAACAAATACATTAAATGTACTTAAAGGCTAGCTATTGTGTGATAGGCTTTTCCTGGGGAGACAAAATACACATGGCCACTCACCCCATGAAGGAAACCAATGACCACCGAATAAAATATCACACCAAAGTGCAACTTGGGAAACCTATGGGTATTTATTGAGGTTACTAATAGGTCTGTGGCTTAAGGGTTGTCTATGGGAGCAGTGATGGGGAAAAGCCAACAGCTGCATCACTAAAAAGCTCATCTCAACACAGATTCAAAAGGACCCCTGGATGATAACTCATGAAAGCTGATGACCTAAGAGATGGCCTCTCCCAGCTCCACCAGTCCATCTCCCTTTCTTGCCCAGAAGTTGTTTGAAGCTCCAGAGAAACCTTCTAGAATTGTCCAAGTCTCCTCTTCCCAGATAGAAGACATTTTGTTTGCCCATGAACTGCCCCCCCCCCAACCTGGAGAGAATGCTATACAACACTAACCCATGTTGTGTCTCAAACCTTCCAGTGGTAAGTTAGGTAGAGCTATGTTCTTAGGTATATGAGTGTTAAGTGTTAGAAAGACAGTGGTGCTCACCAAGACAAAGCCAGTCAGAGAATCTCTGACATCCATACACATGTAGAGAAGACTTTTTTCCCCATACATCCATAATGCTTCATTAGTCAATACCACATTCTTTTTCCTAGAACACTGTCTGCCTAGTGACTAGATGAAATGATGTGAAAGTTGTCAGATGATAGAGAAGGTAGGGTTTAGTTCCCTTGGGCAGGAAAAGGACACTTGTATTACTCAGTGTCTAGAGAAAAGGAAAAGGGCTGGGAAATACTGAGTGGTTTCAAACTAAAAATTAATTCTCAAATCTAATTTAAAGCAAGCTAGAGCAGCAGCTGGGGAGGGAGTTGAAGTTCCTCCTTGGGTTGTTTCTCCTAAACTTCCCTGAATTTTCACTTAGCCCACGCACTATCCCATTTATATCAACTAGCAAAGACTGGATTAATTAAGAAACAAAGGACTCCAGGCAGTCCGTTCCTGGGGATTGTTTGTACACAGCATGTGAGAGAAGCAGATACAACAGAAAGACCGACAAAGCTTCCTATGCCAACTTTAAATGCCTACTTTTCCTGTGAATCTGCTGTAAAGGTCTTAATGCCCCAGAATCTAGTAGATTATAATACATATTTACTTTTTCTGCATGTATTCTGACAACAAATATGTATTTAACTGATGGGTGAGTGCTTTTAGGGTTTCTTTAGGTGTAGAGACTGTTGGGACGTCAAGATACAAACCCAATTAGCAAAATCAGTTTCCCACGAGACTTCAGTGTTGTCATTGGTGAAACAGTTCATATGAAGACCTGAGGGAACAAAATTGCTACCTTTGTGCCACAGAACAAGTGTGAGAACCGTAGCCATGCAACAACCCAACTATGTATTCAGTGATTTTCGTTTTTACTTTCTTCTTAGTTAAAATGTAATTATATCATTTTCTCTTTCCCTTTACTCCCTCTAACTCCTCCCATCTTCCTTCCCTTGTGCCTCTTCTCAAAATTATGGACTCTGGGTTTTTTGTTTGTTTGTTTGTTTGTTTGTTTTTAGTGTACAAATACACGCTATTAGTCCAATTGACTTCAGGGCTGACCACTTGGTATGGGATAACCTCATATGTTGGTTATCAACAACATGTCTCAAATTAGTGGTCTTTTTAAAATGTTATTCCCCAATCCCTGGAGATATATGAGCAGCCAACCAGGATGTTATGCCCATCCCAACCCTGCTGGTTTGTTTTATGGGCCAGCAACTGCTAAACCTTGCTATTTAGTCACAGTAGCACCTAGCTGATCCTTCAGCTTGTACATAACCATACCTCATGCACTAGGCTTTCTCCTTAATGATCTCTGTTCAAGTTGTTTCAATTTTGTGGAACTCTAAACAACAGCTTGATTGAAATTTGCTCCTGTATATTCCTTTCTGCATGTGTGTAAGCATCACAAGAAAAGACGAGTTCTAATAATTGGGCAAGAGAAGTTGCCTGGAAATATTCCTGTGGGAAGGAGCTGATGTCAGAAAAAAAAATGAACAAGATCACCAAGCAAACACGGCCAGTGGTCATTTGAGCACTTACTGGCAGATTTCTGGGTGCTGTGCTCTCGATAACTACACCTATTTGCCAAGGCTTCCACAAAGCTTCTCTAACTGGGTGGCTTCAACATGAGAAATTTCTTGCCCCAGTTTGAGAGACTAAAAGGCTAATACATGTTTCCCTGTTTTCTGGTGAGACCACCGGTGGCTTCCTGGGCAGTTTCCCTGAGCCAGTAACCTCTACTCCTGGGTACAACAAGAGCCACCTCCTTTCCACTATAATGGTCTCCACTCACCTGCTTGGTTCAGGGTACCAGGCAAAGGAAATCCATACAGTCAAAGCCAGACTAAAAATCTAGAAGATTGGGCTTGACTCTAGTTAAGAGTCCAGAATAAAGAAAACTCCTTTTTGTTTATTTTATTCTAGACATTATAATATAATTATATCATTTTCCCTCCCCCTTCTCCCTTCAAACTTTCCCATATACCCCCTCCTTACTCTCTCTCAAATTCATTACCTCTTTCTTTATTAACTGTCACTACACCCATAAATGTATATTAATGCATTCTGCTCAGTCTGCATAATGTTATTTATATGTGTGTTTAGGGATGACAATTTGGTGTTGGATAATCAATTGGTGTGCTCTTCCCTGGGAAAGACTATAGTTCTTTGTGTAGGGCTGAGGGGTCCTGGGCATTCCCCTGTCTACTTCAGCATGTCTATTGTTATTGTCCTTGTTTTTAAGCTCATGTTTAGGCAGTCGTTTTGGTGAGACTTCATGGATGTAGCTTCTGACATTACTAGGAGACAAATCTCACAGCAGCTCTCTGATCCTCTGGCTCTTTACAATCTTTCTGTCCCCTCTTCTATGATGTTCCCTGAGTCTTAGGTGCTGAGTTGTTTTGTAGATGTATCTATTGAGACTGCTCTCTAGAACTCTGCATTTTGATTAGCTGCGGTTTTCTGTAATGGTCTCTGACTGTTTCAAAGAGAAGTTGCCTTGATGAACAGTAAGAATTACACTTATCTGTTAGTATAAGGACCAATATTTAGAGGGTAGTTGAGGGTTATATGGGTTTAGGAAAGTGGCAGTTGTGAGTTCTCCCCCAAGATCCATGACTTTGCTACCCATGGTAGTTGGGTAGCTTTCTGGTAGTAGGCATGATTTCCCTCTTGTTGATCAAGTGTTAAGTCCAATTTGACAGCTGCTGATCAAGGCTACACTACTGGGATTGAGCTCCTAAATAAAAGAGACAGTTCCTTCGGAGCTATGTGAACCTCTCTCCTGGATTGGGGGGCAGGGGTGGGAGACTGTTTGTTGGTTTATTTGTATTTAAATCTTTGGCCATTGTAGCTCAAAAATGTATCATCCTATCTGTGCTTTCATCTTACAGTTCTCTGTATTCAGCTGTCTTTTTTTGGTTAATTTTTTTTCTTTTTTGTAAGGACGTGGGTCATCATCTTAGCCATTCATCTTACTGAGCACCTCAGGCAGGATCTTCACTATAAGCTGAGACACTGAGGTTTTGAAAGCCGTCCTTTCCTTGTCTAAATCGATTGCAAAAACTGTCTTGCCAGGTTTAGGCTACAAATTCAAACTGTCTTATTTGCTACTTTGTATTTCTAAAAAGCCAGGAGACTTTCTATTGCTGAGCCTTACTCTGTGGTCATCCACATTGCTCGAAGAATTAGACATCCATCTCTAAACACCTATTGGGCATATTATCTCATTTAATCACCCAAACATCTTGAGAAAGCAGCACATTTTATCTGGGCTCCCAGAAAAGCAAATTGAGGGATAAAGAAATGAAGAACATGTTGCCAAGGTCACAAGTATGGATTGAAACAGAATTTAAATTGCCCCCTGGTACACACACCTCTACTTGACCCCGAAGATCTATTTTTTCCCACTGAGCTAAGCTGCCTTTCATAGAGAGCCTGGGGGCTTTCAGGCTATCATGAGGTTACATTAGGAAATAAGGAGTGCAGATAAATTCCCCCAGTGCTCTGTTCCTAAAAGCATACAGAAAACAAACCTCAGACCCAAAGACTTTTGCATGAGCCAAGAGAAGATGAAAGGAATTATCAAATGCTTATATGATTACCTGGGTAACCTTGCCAGTGCTCTCTCTGTAAGTGCATGGTGATCAGCCAGGGCAGTGGAAGGAGTTTTTTTAGATATGGGCATTTTTCATTTACTCGTGTGATTTGCTAAGCTTGGTATGTGGGGAGGGAAATGGCTGATGTCTACTTGGCGTAACAACGGACCAAAAAAAAAAAAAATGAAATCATTTCACTCATGCTTAGAAATGACATTTTAAACCGTCTTCAATCTAGGTGTATCTATTTCTGTGTTTGTAGCCCCTGGGAGAATAGGACCTGAATTCTCATGTGCTGAGAGCAAAGTGGAGATCTGTGTTAGGCAGTAGGATGATCCTGAAGAGGGAGAGTTAATGTTTGACAAATGTCAAACACAAATGGCTATTGATTAGTAAGAGGGATCATTGGCAAGAAGATATTAAGACTTTCAGGGGACTGCTGACTGTTACCAGTTTTCACTTTTGTAATATTTGAGGGGAAAGCAAAGGCAGATAGATCTTGACTCCCTGAGGTTGGGCAGCTTGACGCTTTCTAAGAGCATCTGTAGCTTTCTAGTGCCATCATGTGGTCGCTTCTGAATTTGTTCAAAAACCCTGCCAGAGCCTGGCCTGGTAGAGAAGCTACATGATTCACACAGCAGCCTGATGAGATGGCATAACACTTAACTGGCTGGTGCCACATCTGATATTCAGTAACAATGGGTATGCGCTGAGGAGAAGTTAGGAAAAGAATTGCTGAGGAGCTCGCTGGAAGTGGAGTGGATGGAGCCAGCAGAATGCGGGCTTTAGGACTTGATCATGTAGTCAGGAAGTGGGCTAGGAAGAAATGTATCCACTGAGATTATGGTCACACTGATAGGCCAGGGCTCAAAACTCAAGTTTTAATCCCTGAAAAGGAAGATTCAACAAAGGTATGTACGGGTCGTGATCATCATATCATGGAAGGAAAAAGAAGAAGGAACCTGAGATGAAACAGTTACCTAGCCTGCTCAGTGGCTTTTAGAAGAACCTGCTATCCCTTATACTTCTTCAAGAGAATGCCTGAGTCTTCAGAGTCCCTCCTGCCTGCTCGTCAAGAGAAAGGTTCCTGTTGGATACTTCCTGCTGTGCCTTTTACCTCCAAAGGGGGACAGAATCTTTACACTAGAGACAACCAGGAGGTCTAGAGCTGCATCTTCTGGGGGGAGGGATAGTTTTGGGGCGTTAAAAAAATCAATGTGTAGGAGGTCACAGGCTCTGTGTAGACAAACAAATCCAAAGCAAAGGAGAAAAGTAAAACTCTGTATTTTGAGCCTGCTACCCAGAAGGAGTCATCCATTGTCCCTTGTGTGTTGGCAGATGTAGATTGCTTTGGACGCAGGTGTGGGTTACTTTGTAGTACAGAAATAGAAACTCCTGAAGTTCTGACATGGACATGGTAAGAGGAAGCTTCAATAGAAGAGGCTAGAAGCGGAGCATGCTATATGGTTGGTCAGGAAGTGAGGGTATGTTTGTCCTCTGTGGCTGTGATACTTCCTCACTTGGACGTGAGAGCCAAACTTAGAGAATAGGACTATTCAAGCCCTCACCATGTGGGGCTGGTTGTAGCAGTTTTGCATGCTTCCTAATTGTCAAGAGCAATAAAACCTTGACTTCCTTCAAGTCTTATTTTACAGGGGGGCTAGTCCATTTTGATCATTTGTTTTTAACTCCAAGGGGCTACAACTCAATAATCTGACTAAAAGCAAAGGGTCAGTGCTGGGAGACCTCCCTTTTGAGTCAGAGACGAAGCTGCCACAAGATTCCAATTCTGTTCATTATAATTGCTGCAACAAATTACCTGACACAGAAACTTACAAAAAGGGAAATGTACTTTAGCTCACAGTTTCAGACATTAGTCAGCTATATTCATTGCTTTAGGCCTGAGGCAAGACATATTATCAAGGCAGCAGGGTGTGCTCCCCTAAGGCAGAAAGAAAGAAGCTAGGGCAAGATCCAATCCCTTAGCACATGCCCTCAGCCTCAAGTGAACCACATTGTCAAGTGGCCATTCCCCCCAAAACACAGCACAGCCAACTGGGGACCAAGTTTTTAATACAGGGGCCTGTGAAGACATTTAATGTTTGAACTACAGCATCACCCCATCTGGTCAGAATGATGCCTTTGAGTGGACAGGACCATGATGAAGGCCACTGGCAAATGCTGTAGTGAATTAGTGGCTCGGACCAATAGCTAAGATGGACTTATGCTAAGCCCTTCCTGGCAGCTAGGGTATGGCCAAGGAATGCAGTTATCTGCAGTCTCAGTCATGGAGAAGGTACTGTAAGAGATGAATATCAGGGAAAGAAGAAAGTGCCCCTGAGGTTAGTGAGAACAGAGTAAAAGTAGCTGATTTGGTAGACTACTGGGGAAGATGAAAGATGGGAGATGAAAGGAAGTTGCCAGTGATTTGTCAGTGTCTTTGTGCTAACCTGATCCAGGTCAGAACCTCTGTTTGACTTTCTAGATATGACCCTAAGCTGGAAAGAACAGAGGACTTGGCACACAAACCTAAGGTGCTCATCTGTAAGGGGGAACTTTTCATTTCTTTTTCATCACTGAGGATCCAACTCCAGACCTTACTTGTGGCATCTCTAGGAGAGAGTGGCACGTGTGCTAATATCATTCGCATACAGACGGAATAATCCCAAGCTGTGCAGGAGCAAAGCCACGGTGCTTTTCTTTCCTGTCCACAATTTTTATTCCCATCTTTATGCATTCTTCAACTAGAGGTGGACCCACACAACTCTCTTCTAACACTGACATTTAGTTGTCAAGTGCTTATAAATTGTGCAGTTGCACAGAAAACTCCAGTTGTAGCAAAATGGACTGGACCTATAAACGCTCTCTTGGAATGGTCAAGATTGGGTGAGTTAACCAGAAAGGAATTAGGTTCCAGGTGAGAGTGTATTTGTTTTTAATTTCCAACAGCCCTCCTTGAGGGCTGATATGGAAAGATAAAACGTTTACCCAAATCTTGTGCATAATTTAAGCTCTGTCTATTTTCAGCCTGAATAGTTCCTCAATATTTTCCTTTCAGTTTATCTCACAGTTGTCATTAAACCCATTTTGAGAAGGAAAATATCGGTACTGAAAATTTGAATGTCAAGCCACGTGTCATGAATGTCTCATACCTATAATCACAACACTTGGGAGAATGAAGCCAGGAGACCATTGAGAGGTTCATATTAGCCTGGGCTACACAGTATACTCTAAGACAGCCTGGACTACAGAATAAGGCCTTATCCCCAAAGTAAAACTTAACTAAAATGGAAGACTAAATATAAATGCATAACAACCATGTTCTTCAGTCTAGGCAGTCCCCCAGGAATACTGGGAGCACACTTGGAGAATTGCTTAAGGAACAGTAAAGGCTTTGTCTTTCATGCCAGAAGACCTGGTTCCAACATTTTCAGCTGTAAATGATGAACAAATACTCAGCCTCCATAAGCTTGAGTTCTTCAACTGTGAAGCCAAGGATTCAGGAGGCGGCATGCACAAAAGATTTGGCAGCATACCTGGTACATGATAAATAATAAATGTTAGCCACCACTATCATCATCAACAACAACAATTATGCCATCACTGTCATCATCAGTATCATCCTCAGTATCATTACCACCACCATCATTTTCCCTTAAAGCTGGGTCACCAGTACACAGTTCTTTCTACTAGCTGGTTCACAAAGCTTTCACACTGTATGTATACACAGGAATGATGGTCAGAACACACTGAGGTTGAATGTTACAAAACATATCCATGTTGCTAAAAGGAAAATGCCCATTCAGTGGAGTTATTGGGTGAGTCTCATGTTGAAAGGTCAAGTCAGTAAGTCAGTGACTACGTGTATCAATCAATCAACTTGGGGTTTTTATTTTAATATTGCCCACTCTGTCATAGGTCTTGGGTTCTCTGGGGTACTTTTTCCTCCAAGAAGGAACTGAATCAGTCAGAATGCCAACAGAAAACAGTGAGAATCCAAAGGAGTGGGTAAGGAGTTTAACAGTAGAACTATTTACAGAAGTGGAGAAGGAAAAGATGGAAAGGGGGAAAATAAAAGTCATAACCACAGTAAGTTGCTATAGAAATAAAGACAGAAGGGCAAAAAGAGGAAGCTGTCGCTGGAGAGCTAATATAGCCACTGTCATGAAAGGACCCTGAACCTCATTCCCCTCTGGAGCCAACAGTGATAAAGCAGAGACAGTACCCTCCAATAGGCTTTCTGCCTACCTGGTTCCTGAAGCACCTCCTGGAAACTGAGGCCTGTTGTAATCTAAAAGGCAAGGGGACCAGGGGACACATCACACTCAGAGGTCAGCAGAGGAGAACCAGAGAACCCATTCATCCAACATTATGTTTAGAGAGCTATATGACACCTCTGAACCCCTTAAACTCTTGGTAGAACAATGTGTAAATGTCAAATAAATAGACTGTGAGTGTGTTTGTGACTGGGTGGGCAAACAAAATACCAGCTGCTCCTCGGTTTATGGTGGGGTCATAAAACACTTTTCATTAAGTTGAAGATAATTGCAGGTAGAAAGTAGGTTTAGTACCCCTAATGACTGGACATTAGCAACTTGACTTAACCTACCATAATGTGCTTGGAACACTTAGCCTACAATTGGACATTATGAAAGGTTATCTACCACATATCGCTAACTTCAGAAAAAAACAACAACAGTCAAAATACATTATGCACTAAATGTGTACCTCTTTCCCAATAGAGTCATTGGAAATTAGGGCCATATAATGGCATATACCTACCATGTAGAGCTAAGTTATAGCACCCCCAACTGGCCAGAGGACACATCGCAAGAGCTAGCAGCTCAACACTTGGCTCTCCTAAAGGAAGGAAAGAACTATAGGAAAGCTTTTCCCTAGTTGCCCATTCAGCCAACAAGCAGAATAATTTTGGAGGAAAAGCGAAAAGCATTATGACTTCCATCTTCAATTGCAAGCCAGCATAATTAGAAAATGATGCAATTTAAATTACTCACCTACTCACACACACACAAAAAAAAACTTTTTTAAAAAATTAAAAACCACAGCTTTTGAGAAAACACAGGTCTGTCACAGAAGCAGGTGCTGAACACCTGAGCCAACTTCCACTCACAACAGTTTGGAATAATGATGGCAGATGTACACATTTGAAGGCAAAGCCATCATTTGTCAGTGCCATGAGCATCCAAAGCCCGCTGGAGTAGGGCAGACGACCCCTCCCTTATTTGAGTGCCTCCATTGAGAAAAGTTCCAAGGTAACTGAAACAATATTTTTGAGTGAAAAAAGTGGTTTGTCTGTCATGCTACTGTCTTACAGAAAAACCAATGTAACAATCCCATTATCAGAGCAAGCTCTGTCTATACCTCTTGAAAGCTAATTCTTCGTTGGAGTAAAATGCACATAAAATGTGCCATCTTAATCATTTCTAAGTGTACAGTTAAGTCGTGTTAAGTACATTCTCATTGTTGTAAAACCAACTTCCAGAACTCTTTCATCTTGGAGAATGGACATTCTACTCTCATTAAGCAATTTTCATTTCCATCTGGCTTTGATTTCTCGATACCGCTCATGTAAATGGTGTCATATGTTATTTTTGTGAGTGGCTTACTTAGCAAAATGTTCCAGTGGGTCATTGAAGTTGCAGGTGTCTGAATTTTGTTCTTTTTTAAGATTGAGCAGTATGTCATTGTATAGTCACATCTTGTTTATCTGTTCACCTGTTGTAAGTTACTCTGGTAGTTTCATTCATAATGTATGACCACATGTACAAGTATAAGAATACAAAGTCTCGCCAAAAGACTCTGCTTTCAGTTCCTTTGAGTGTGCTCACAAATTGAATCACTATTATATGAGCTTTTTCTTCACTCCCATTCTGTTTTCTGAGGCTTTAGATTACTTGATTTTCTTGAGCAGAACAATGTGGGTTCCTTCTGTATTCCATAAAATAGGGTCAAGTAGAGAGAAGAATCTGACACTTGGCATCATAGCCTCATGGTTTCAGTTGCCATTTTAGGGCTGGGAATATAGCTCCATGGCACAACATTTGCCCAGCATGTGTGAAGCCTTAGGATAATCTTGAGTACAACCAGAGGAAGAGGCAGGAGGGCTGGTGGTGGATAAAAATAAAGCAAACTCATTTTAACCCTGTAAAGGCTATGGATTCTTAGTTATGTTCATTAATGTCTCAGAAACCTGTGTTTTCTCCCCAGTGGACTCCTCGGATGATTGGTCTCCTAAGAGTGTCATAGCACAGCATCATACTGTGTGTACTTTGGAATGTACTTTTCACAAATCTAGATACCAAAAATTCCTAATCAAAGCTGTCAGTGAGACTGCATTTTTTTCTTTTGTTTGGTTTTTCTTTTTTCTTTTTTCTTTTTTTTTTTTTTTTTTTTTTTTTTTTGAGAACTGAGAAGGAAAAAGCTATGTCACACTTTCTCCTCCCTGCCTGCTGTAGCTGTTTCTGGAGTCTTTGGTGTCCTTGGAATGCAGATCCTTGGCTCCAAAGTCTAGGATCTTGCTCTTGAGTGCCTGAGGCATTCTCTTTCTCAGGGCACCTAAATTCCCTCATTTTACAAGGACAGCAGTAATTGAATTGAAAGCCATACTATGATAAAAGTGCTAGAAAGATAAGGGATACAAGAGACATAATTCAACATAATAAAGGCAATTTACAGAAAGCCTATAGCCTACATCAATTTAAAGGGAGAAAAACTCAAAACAATTCCACTAAAATCAAGACAAGATTGTCTTCTCTCTGCACAGCTATTCTACTTTAAGTCATAGTGAGAGCAATAAGACAACTGAAGGAGACCAAGGGGATACAAATCAGAAAGGAAGAAGTCAAAGTATCTTTATTTGCAGATGATATGATAGTATACATAAATGATCCTAAAAATTCCACCAGGAAACTCCTACAGTTGATAAACACTTTCAGCAAAGTACCTGGATATAAAATTAACTCATAAAAATCAATAGTCATCCCATATGCAACTGACAAATGTTCTGAGAAAAAAATCAGAATAACAACACCTTTCACAATACTCTCAAGTGATATAAAATATCTTGGGGTAACTCTATTCAAACAAGTGAAACACTTGTACAATAAAAACTTTAAAGAACGAAATTGAAGAAAATATCAGAAGACTAAAAAGCTCTCCTATGCTTTAATCAATAGTGTTAGTATAATAAAAGTAGCCATCTTACCAAAAGCAATCTATAGATTCAATATAATCCCCATCAAAATTCCAACACAATTCTTCACAGAATTTAACAGGATAATTCTCAGTTTCATCTAGAAACAAACAAACAAAAAAAAAATCCAGGAGAGCTATAACCATCATGAATAACTAAAGAACTGCCAGAGGTATCACTATCTTGATTTCAAGTTATACAACAAAGCTATTGTAGTAAAAACACCATGACATAGGCACAATAAAATAGACACATGGAATTAAAATGAAGGCCAAGACATAAATCCACATACATGCAAACACATGATTTTTGATAAAGAGGCCAGAAATACAATAGGGAAAAGTTGAATCATATTCAACAAATGACACTAGTCAAACTAGATGACTGGATGAAGAAGAAATAGATTTGTATTTATCAACCTGCACAAAACTGAACTTCAAATGAATCAAAGATGTCAACATAAATCCAGATGCATTGAACCTGGTCACAAAGAAAGTATTGAATAACTTTGAATCCATTGGCACAGGAAAATACTTTCTGAACAGAACACATTAGCACAAGCAATAAGATCAACAAGAAATGAGACCTCAAGAAACTAAAAAGCTTCTACACAGTAAAGAACACAGAAGCCTATAGAATGGGAAAAGAAGTATGTGTGTGTGTGAGTGTGTGTGTGTTTGTGTGTGTGTGTGTGTGTGTGTGTGTGTGTGTGTGTGTGTACAGTCAAAAGACTGGTTGTAAAGAAAATAACCCAATTTTAAAATGAAGTAAAGATCTAAACGTAGAATTCTCAAAACTGAAAACTCAAATGGCTGAGAAACACTTAAATGTTCAACATCCTTAGACATCAGGGAACTGCATATCAAAACTACTTTGAGAGTTCATCTTACACCCATCAGAAGAGCTGAGATCAAGAAAACAAATGACAGTTCATATGGGGGATTGAGGTAAGGGAACACCTGCCTGTGCTGGTGGAAGTGCAAACTTGTACAGCTACTATGGAAGTCAGTTTCTCAGGAAGATGGACCTCAATCTATCTCAAGATCTAGCTACACCACTCTAGGGCATATAATGGTCACTCCATTCTATTAAAGGACACTTATTCAACCATGTTTTGTGCTGCTTTATTCATAATAGCCAGACACTGGAAACAACCTAAATGTCCCACAACAGAAGAAAAGATCAAAAATATGGTACATTTATACATGGAATATTGCTCAGACGTTTAAAAAAATGAAATCATAAAATTCACAAATAACTGGGTGGAACTAGAAAGATACTGAGTAAAGTAACTCAGACCTAGAAGGACAAACATGGTATGTATTTGCTCATACATGAGCATTAGCTATTGAATAATGATAGTCATGCTACAACATGTAGAACCACCAAGATTATGTATTAAATAACTAGAGAGGGATGTACATATTTCTCTAGGACAGGGTAGTAGGATAAATAGTTATAAATGAATGAGAGTAGTAGACTAGAGGATGAGAATTGAATGGAGAAGGGGAGGGAAAGAGAGATGAGGGAGGAAATATGTAAAGAGACAGCTAAAATTAAGGGTCATCTGAAGGACACAGAATGCAAGCCTAATACAGTAGAATCTGTCATTCATATATATATATATATGAAGGAAATCACTAAATGATGGGGCAGACTGAGCCCAGAACATCTATCTTTTGTCACTAAATAAATAAAGCTTCCAGTGCTGAGATTAAGTTACATCTAATTGAATTGTTGGCCAAGTGGATTCGATGGGAATCCCCAAATAACCTAGGCATTGCCAAGACCATAGGTTGCTCTGCATAAACTAACAGCAGGGCCCCATTGCTGAAGCCAACAAATACACAACTCATTGACTATGAGTTGTGCCTGGTGTGTGCATAAGTCTTCATATCTATGGACTGGCATCTTTGGTACAGGAAGGTGTTCTACATGCTATCAAAAGAGAAATGTGAACAACTCAGCTATGAACCCTTTTGATATACAATGGTGTCCTACCTGTAATATCTGCTAGTGTAAGGGTGGGAGACACAAAGTCTGTGGGAGTAACCAACCAATATCTTACTTTATTTAAGGCTCACTCCAGGAGATGAAACCCTTACTGAATAGACAGGCAGTCCTAGAGTAAAACCAAGTATTCAGTTGAGAGAGAGAGAGAGAGAGAGAGAGAATTTAAAGACAGCAATAAAATAATACCTAATCACTTCCAACTATATTCAGATCAGTGCCTTGCTCAGCCATCAGCAGAGAAGCAGCAACTAATACTGAGATGCAGAGAGTGAGTGACCTTTGAACATTCAGCCGTAAATGGGATGGCTCTATCAAGTCCCTTACCCCAGGCCTTAGGAAACCCTGCAGAAGAGTGTCAGAGGCAAAAAGAATGGAGGACATGACAAAACTAAGGACTCTGAATCAACGTGATCAATATGTATCTGATCTCACAGAAAATACAGCAGCATGCACAGGCCCTGCACAGATCCATACCAACTGAGGTCCTAGAACTGAAAGGAGAAGTGGACACATAACCTCATTCCTAACCCAGAAGCTATCTCCAACTGATAACCACTTATGAATGAAAATTTAGTTTCCTTCAAGGGAGTCTCACCAGAGAAAGAAACTACTCTTAAGGATAGGCCATATGCCCAGCAGTAGATGGCCAATGAAAAAAGAACTCAATGATAACTTTGAAGGTTCCTTGTCTCATAATGCTGTGTTAGAGTTCTTCCTTTAAAAAAATTATCTTATTATTTTAATTACATTTATATATCTTTTTTACCCTACAGGTCTTTTGCACATATATTATAGCTTCCAGTTTAGTATTTCTACAGGACACCGGGAGGTAGCACACGCCTTTAATCCCAGCAATTGGGAGGCAGAGGCAGGCAGATTTCTGAGTTCGAGGCCAGCTTGGTCTACAAAGTGAGTTCCAGGACAGCCAGGGCTACACAAAGAAACGCTGTCTGAAAAATACAAAAACAATAAACAAAAAAAAACAAAAAACAAAAAAGTATTTCTACAAGATTCCCTAGTGTACAAATGAGTTGGGATGTATTTCTTGTGCCTCCTCTTGGTCTCTTCCTTCTGTTTTGTCCAATTCCAACATGTTAGGCTTTGTTTTATCTTATTCTATTGTTATTTTATATTATACTCCTTTATATTAAGTATATTATAATCCCAGATAAGCCTGTTTGTTTTCTAATGAATGACAGAAAGGAGTGGATCCAGATGGGAGGTGACATCAGGATGAGCTTGGAGGAAGGAGGAAAAAAAATATAATCAGGACATATTATATGAGGGGGGGGGGAGACTGTTTCCAATAAAAGGAAAAAAGAGAACAAATACAGTAAAAAAAAATAATAATCTTCCACTGGCTTTAATTTCCAATGATGAATAGGGTACTACTCACAATTATTTAGATTTATATGTAACCCAAGAATTACTTGGGATCATTGAAATTTATAACTTATTGTTAATCTGTGTACATTTTAATAAATTATTTTAATTGAAGAGCCAAGGAAAGAAAGAAAGAAAGAAAGAAAGAAAGAAAGAAAGAAAGAAAGAAAGAAAGAAAGAAAGAAAGAAAGAAAGAAAGAAAGAAGAGAGGGAGGGAGGGAGGGAGGGAGGGAGGAAGGAAGGAAGGAAGGAAGGAAGGAAGGAAGGAAGGAAGGAAGGAAGGAAGGAAGGAAGGAAGCCATCCTAATCTAGTATGAGCTCACCTTAACTTGGCTATACCTGCAAAGACTGTATTTCGAAGTAAAATCCCATCACATATACTAAGGTTAAATTTTCAACATATTCATTTGGGGGACATGACTGAAGCTGCAACTCTCATCATCCAGAATTGCTATGGGTATTTCATGACTTTCTACATGCTCCACCATCATACTGGATGGGAGTCATGGTCACAGCTAAAGTGACATCTAGTTTGTATATCTTCTGAATGTAGGAACTCTCTTCCCCTACACTGGCTGTGTAGCAATCTATCCATCCCTGTTGACTGAGTGCCATTTGACTCCCACTGGGACTACATTCACTGTGAGCAGCTGAATAAAAAATGTTGAATGTGGACTTCAGGGATCAAATGTGGCCCTTATATTTATAGTAATTCATTGGTCGCTGAAGAACACACGACTGATGCTTTACATTCTTCGCTTATCCTGGAAGACACAATGTCCAAAAGATTGAGACCAAAGATCTGCATGGTCATTATATCCTTCCCTGCATGCTCAACAGTGATCACATCCAGAAAACCCACACACCAGAGAGGTACAGGCTGCCTAACTGATTTATCGCCTTCAGATGTTCACCCACAACCTGTGTAATGTCCTGCAAGCTGGGAGGCACAAAACAGATTTACTAGGAACGGGAGTAAAAGTGATTAACTCTGAACATTTTAACCATATTGCCAATAAATGACCTATTTCCCCATGTGTCCTGTGCGCTAGAGGATAATCATTTTCTAACACATGACAACCAGCACTTCCAGAAGAGATAAAAGTAGGCAATGGTTGTTTGTGCCCACAAAGCATTTATTATTTAGTTCCTTTAAGGTGATGGTATAACCACAGTAATAACAGTTTAAGATTTCATTTACAAATTTCCTGAGCTGTATCTATCAGAAAAGGGGTAGCTGCATGCCACTTGGCTTGTTTTCAAAAATGCGACTGTAGGGCTGTGAGATGAACTTGTAATAGAATTCAGCAGGGGTCTTCCACTAATCTCCATCAGTCAATGGCTCAGCTGCCATGCAACCTGGCTTCCCATGTAGTGCCAAGCCTGCACTGACCATGGGGATGCAGGCTAGTAGAAAGGATAAGACAAAAACTCAACACCACAGACTTCTCAGAGCCTGGACAAGTTCACCTGGTAATCTATTTACAGAGACAGCTTTTTCAAAAATAACTTTTATATTAAAGACAATTAGACTGAGCAGGTTTCTAAACTCTAAGGAAATGTCAGAAAACTATTGCTCTCATTTTATGCTTGGTATCTAGTTGGTTTCCATGAGCTATGACTTTGCTTTCTAGTAAAATAATTAGAGTCATCCTATGTGTGCAAATACATATGTGTGTGTGCATAAAGCAATGTGTGTGTGTGTGTGTGTGTGTGTGTGTGTGTGTGTGTGTGTGTGTGTGTGTGCATTCATGTGTGAGTGTACATGGACTTGCCATGTGCAGGTGGAGGTCAGAGGTCACTCTCTTGTGTCCATCAGCTCACTTCTTACAGGGTCCCTTGTTCACTACTAAATGTGTCAGGTTAAATGGTCTGCAAGCTTCAGGGAGTCTCCTGACTCTGCCCCCAATCTTTTCAAGAAAGCACTAGTACCATAGACAAATGCTGTGCTCCTTCACTTTTATGTAGGTTCTAGAGAGTTCCATTCAGATCCCCGTGCTTACAGGGCAAACGCTTTCTCCACTGAGTCATCTCATCAGCTCCTAAAGCTCAATTCTTAATATAAACAAATGTAAGCAAGTGACCCAAGACACAAGTGGCCACACAATCCTCTGTCGCTTCCACAAGTTCTCGGCTATGTAAAGTCAATCTGGCTTCCACACATCCTGGAAGGCAGAACATGAGAGTGGCTTATCTCCCATTGTAAAAGCTTGCTCAGTGCTACTAATGGCATAAGGAATTCTGCTGCAAAGCCCTGGGAGGATTCTTTCATTTACTACCTAGTGAATCAACTCTGGATTTAACAGGTAATGGGTTCTCTTGTAGTCTATGCTGCAATGCACATAAAGAGCCATGTGTAAGTCTGAGCAGTGCCTCAACGCCACAGTTCTGAAAGGGTAAGAGACACTCTCACTCACCTCTCTTTCACCCATTTTTCTTTCAGCATGTGGGAAAGGAGACTCAACACTTCTAGCAGAAATGCCCTCTCTTCTTCTGCTGGAACCCTTGAGACTTGAGCCAGCAAGACTGAGAGGGAAAGGAGAAAGCCAGGCTGTGTGCATTGTTTCTGGTGACTAAATAGTTCAGATGAGATGATGCTGATTGCAAGGACTGAAAGGAAGTGGAGAGCCAGGATCTGGGGGTGGCTGAGAAAGGGAGAAACAAATGCCTTGTGAATGTTCCAGAAAGCAGATATTACCTGCTGGGTATCTTACAACTGCCCGTCAAGGAGGAGCTTATCCTGCCTGAGGTTAGTGCCACAGCTTCTCACGGGGCTCTCTGATGAGCAGAGGAAGTGGAAAGCCTTTTTACTGGGGAGAAAAATCTCATTTAGAGAAAATGACCCACTTCCTCTAAAGGCACTTGGCCAAACACACCCTTCCATGGGAACACCCTCTACATTCACGCCTGAGACAACAACTCAAAAGTGTAGATCGGCCCTATTCACCTTGTCTTCATGAACATTTTAGCCTCTTGCCTCCTTCCCAAGCCCATTTTTACATAAATACATTTTTAGTCTTACATTTTGTCTGGCACTTAAGCCCTCTACTGCCCAGAGCCTTGAGTCCAAACAGACCCGGTCAATTTATTTCAAATACAGCTGTCAAAACTGAGAAGTAAGCACCCGAGTCCACAGCTACCTCTAACTGCATCTCATACAACTGAGCATCTAAAGAACTCATTTTTCACTTGCTGTGACTCAGCCACAGGGCTTGCATTGACCCAAGAAGCCCTTATCATCTACTTAAAGGAGAGGGGAGGGCCTGGACAACAATCCTCTGTTTCTTTTTTATAACTGCTTCCCTACAGGGGCTAGGGGAAGAAAGTTTTAAAACTGCAGCCTCTGGTGGCGAAATGACAGTCAATTTCATTTTAAATGGGTCACTGAATATCTTCAGTTGTGGTGGGTTTTTTCCCATATCTTAAATATGCTGTATTATGAAAACGCATAATATTATAAGTGAGAGTTTAGAATCTTTTCCCCCAGAAGGCAAAGAGTCTCATATTTCTTGTTACTCAACTGAATCTTTTTTTTTTCTCTGATATAAACTGTGTCCAAGAATTTTTTAAAGGGCCTGCCTCATTTTCACACCAGCACTCTGTGGGCAGGAATCTTGCTCCTCAGAGCACACATGGGGAAAGACTTCCAGATGCTGGCCAGAATACTCTGAGAACTGTTGTCAACTATAATAACCTGAAGCAATCTGCTGGGGCCATCTCCCCAGCATCAGTGGGATGTCCTGGAGGCTTGTGATGTGAATTCTTAGTGAGCAGAAACATTCTGGAGTCCCCTTGAAGCCTGTTGGTCACAAGAAAGGAGACAATAATGTAGCTTTGGTCACCTGTGCTTCTCCTCTCCACACTGTGAAGAAAATTGAAAGAAGAGAAGAGAAGCCATGCTTCTCTTTCATGACCTGAGCATGTTGAAGATGTGTGGAGTGAGCAGAGATAATAGCATCTCCCAGAGAGATCCTTGCCTCAACTCGCCCTCCAGAGCCTATGACTGTCATCATATCTCACAGGAGGGAGGAGCTTAAGTGGGACAGAGCACTGTGTTTTCCAGGAGGGCCCAACATAATCACAAGAATCCTCACCTGTGAGAAAGGAAGGAGAGTAAATGTTATAGTGCCTTCTGTGCCTTATGTGGACTGTGAAGAAGGAAGATGGCCTAAGCCAAAAATACAGGCAATCGCTAGAAGTTGGAAAAAGTTAAGAAACTGAACTCTCTACAGGAACCTCCAGAAGTTCCAAACCAATGCTGGGATTTTAGCTCACTGAGGGCCAGTTTAGACCTCTGACCTTCAAACTTTAAAACAGTGCATTTATGTCCTTGTAAGCTTCATTGTAGGAAGTTGTAACAGCAACAATAGGGAACAAATTCATGGAAGAAGTGGAAAATCCTGTTCTCTAAAAGTCACTGGGCTACAGATCCCAAAGTAACCATTCATGCTGTGGGTGCTTACATTTGGTCCCCCAGCAACTGTTACCATAAACTACGCTGCTAAAAAAAAGAAAAAAGAAAAAAATAAGCCTGTTCATGGGTAGAGCTTTCATTTTTGTCCTAGGTACTTCTGTGCCCTCAGTACCTACAAACATATCTGGCATGTGTTGGTTGGTTAATACAAGTCGCTGATTACATTGGACAGTAAAGAGCACTCAGCTAAGACAGTTGCAATACAATATTCAGGTGCAGTGACCTTTGTGAAACAGAACAGGCACACTTAAGAATCTCTCTGCTTCCAATCCTGTCCCCAAAGTGTCCTCTCTGGGCATTTCACTGAGCTGGTCACTGAGCCTGTTCCTATGCTTCTCCAGCACTCCTCTATGTTCTAGTCTGAATGATCTTCTTAAACCACACAATGGGCATGCCTCTCCCTTGTTCCTGACACAGGAGCTAAGTCTGAGAACAAATTGCAAGGCCTACCAAAGGCAGGCTTCATCACTGTTTCCAAACCCCTCCTGCCCAAGGCCTTTGTTCATGCCTTTCCCTCTCTCATGAATGAGTCACCTTTCTCCACCACTACTACCAACCATTTCTCCTAGGTGACTCTTGTTCATTCTTAATTTCCCTTTCAAGTGTTACTTCTTGAGTTGGGCTTATATCTCAGTTTCTGACATGCGCGGGGCCATAGGTTTGATCTCTCTCTCTCTCTCTCTCTCTCTCTCTCTCTCTCTCTCTGTGTGTGTGTGTGTGTGTGTGTGTGTGTGTGTGTGTGTGTATGTCTTTCATCAATGGATCCAAGAGAACCTGGGTGGGGCTGGTAGTTCAGTCTGCCCTGAGCTTAAAGTGTGGTAGTAGGAACCACACACTACATGTGTGTGTTTCAGGAAAGTCTTCCCCCCTTCCTTCAAGAATCTCCAAGATGCAATCCTACTGGTGCCTAACTCACAGCTCATTGAGAACAAACAATGAAGGTTTGAATAAGAATGGCCCCCATAGGCTCATGTATTTGAATATTTGGTCACTAGTTGGCAGACTATTTTGGGAAAGACTAGAACGTGTAGTTTTGTTGGAAGAGTGTTACTGCGTATCAGCTTTGAGGTTTCAAAAGACTACCACCATACCCAGTCCCCATCTTCATCTTCTGCCAACCAATAACCTCCTGCTCCCAGAAAAGGATGCAAGCCATTGGGTACTATGTCTACACCAGGCCTGATGTTCTCAAACCTTTCTGTTACTTCATCTCACTTCTCTATGAGACCCTGGGCAAGGACAGAGGAAACATGATGAAGGCAGAAGCAGGAACTTCTGAGAACTGACCTCAGCACATGGGCACTGGCGATGTCAGGGCCTTGCCCTTAATACAGTGTCATTTTCTCCAGGAGGAGGAACATGGCTGTCCATGGCAATGAACCACAAAGAACCTGACAGACCCATGACAGATAGCTCAGGATTCAGCTGGATCCTGTCTGGATCTTTGCAGTCATATCTGCTCATAGGATAAGGAAGAGGACAAAAAGAGGACTTGGCAAGTCATGAGTCACAGAAAGCAGAAGCCATGAAGGATGGAATTTTGCCCACCTCCAGTTTATATACTGAAATTGACCATATTACAATGTATATAGGAAGATAGTGCAGACCAAATGAGGTACAACAGGATGGCATTTAGAGAGAGAGCAGTTTTAGGAGATAGAGTTGGATGAAGATGTAAGGATGAGATTCTAATCAGTTCAGATCTATTGTGTCTTAGAAGAAGAAGAATGTCATCCCTACCCATATTCTTGCATTGAGGAAAGGCCACCCAAGACAAAAAATGGCAGATATCTGCCATCCAGGAAGGAAGCCTTCACCAGAGCCCTGCTATGCTGGTACCTGATCTAACTTTGAGTCATCAGAACAATGAGAAAATCAGTATCAGCTCTTTAACAGGGAGCAGACGATGGTATTTTGTTATGAAGAACAGAGGCCAAATGTTTGCAGCACCAATTTATCTTATGCAATGGTTCTGAGTGAGAATAGTCCAGCAAAATTAATTTTTGCTAATGGGTTACAGCTTTTTGTCAGCCGTGCATCAAAACCCCCAGTTCTTAGTGATGGTAGTACTTTTCATTTTCATTTGAAAAATTCTGTCCCATACCTGTTGTGATTGCAGTCTTGATAAAACTGTCAATTAAACCCTAGAATCCTTATAGCAAAAACATGATCACAGGACCCCTTACCAGGTCATTATCATATTGCTGAAATTTGAAAGTTCAGTACATGAATTGAGAAAATATTGATTACTGATATTATTGAAACTAGTATAATGTCTGCCCTTTGTACTGGCTGGCTGGCTAGCTGCTTTCCGTCTGGTGGAACATTACAAATCCTTCTCGTAAATTCTTCGCTTGAACTTGGTCAAAAGGCTAAAAACCAATCATAAATTCATTTTCATTTGGGCCCATCAAACTTGAACTTGGTGCCTTGCAACCAAAGAACTCTAAAGGGCACCAGGGTCTTTCAGATTTCATACACCAATGAATTAATTTTACCTAAGTATGCAAAGTAGAATGAATATGCATTACTGAAAGCCATTTATAATTTGGTCAGAATTTTATAATATAAGAAGTTTAGTGATTAACTGATAACGGTGTTGTATGTCTGTGACTCCAGCATTCAGAAAAGGGAGGCAGGGTGACTATGAGTTCAAGGACAGCTAGACTATGTACTGATACCCAAATACAATCTCAAATAACAATCACACAAAAATTGACTTTAGTAACTTAGTGTCTGCATTAGAAAGAAAAACATGCTTTGGTCAAAATATACGACTGGAAATTGTTAATGAAGAAAATTAAAGGTTTTTAAAGAAAACAAAAACTGTCCTTATTTCTGGAGATACTTTTTTCTGGTGATGTTTTTTGCCAAAACAAACAAGTAAACAAAAAAGTACTATTTGACCCACATGATTAACAATGGAATTGATGTTACATCTATGCTAAACATTTGAATAATGATTAGGAGAATAAAGAAGGCGATACATGTTTTAAAATTAAAATTGTGGTGCTTCAGGCAAGCAAGATAGTGAAATTCACCTAGCAAATTAATAAACAGAGACTCATTTTCTGCAGACTCATATTCTGCCTTTTTTTTTTCTTTTCTTTTCTTCCAAGAACCCACATCAGAGGTCTGGAGCCAGTGAATGAGAGAGAGAGAGTGCTGAGGACAAATCACCAGGACTTTTGCAGAGTTGAGAGGACTCAGCTCTGTTTTCCAGGCAGAGAATATTTATACTTCTTTATTTTGACAGGGGAATGGAGAATGGAAGGATGCTTGCTTGGTGCGTAATGAATATTTAAGGACGTGCCTTTGCTTACTGGAATAGGCCTGACATTTTAAACTCTGTCCTTTTTTTTAAATGAACAATTAATTCTTGGTGTCCTATTATTGTGAAGCATATCATTTTTATAAAATAATGTATTATATGAATGTGGCTAAGCATATAAGGAATGCCAATAAGCTCTTTGTGGCATTTGAGAAACAGAATGTGATCAGATCCTTGGAGCTTTTTTTTTATTTCGCTCTTCAATTACTTCCTGATTTCTCTCTCAAAGAAATGACTACCATCCTGTATTTTTATATTGATCATTCACTTACCTTCTACTGGAGTTTCATGGCATATATATGGCTCTTAAGAATAGATTGTGTGTAATCCTTAGTGACTTTAGTCTTCTGTTCACCACTGCTTTTTAGATTACCTATGCCTGATCCTTGTGCCTGAAGTCTATTGATTTGGACATAATTACATAGTGTTCTTACTTTATAAATACACTTTACAACTCCAGTTAGCTTTACCATAATGAAATACCTGATGCAGCTAGCTTCATAAAAAGGCAACTTTAATAATTCTTAAGACTTATTTATTTTATGTATATGAGTGCTCTATCTGCATATATGCCTGTATACCAGAATAGGGGATCAGACCATGCTATAGATAGTTGTGAGCCACCATGTAGTTGCTGGGGATTGAACTCAGGACTTCTGTAAGAGCACACAATGTTCTTAACCTCTGAACCATCCCTCCAACCAAGACAAGTTTATTTAGTTGACTGTTTAGCAGGTTAGAAGTCATGGTGGTTGTATCAAGTCAGTCCTCTGAAGGCCACCTCACCTTGTGTTGGATACCAATAGAAGCAGTGTCAGTGGCATAGAAAGTGGTCACATCTGACCACATTTTGAGCAGGGGCAGATGAGGCTTGCTTGCTTTGCTCATTTAAAACACTCTACCAGAAGAGCTCAACGGACATATAAGAAACACTTCATGCCCACTAACAATCTAATGATATCCCACTCCTCCCCACTGCCCAAAGAGTCTGCTGCTTCCCTGTAGCTTTGTCTCAAAGACAAAACTTTCAGTCATAATGGCCCACTAGGGAACTCAAGCCATGTTTAAACCATAGAATATAAACAGTTAGTCTACTTCTGATGGACTCTTCCTAAATTGAGTGCTTGGACAGCCTTCTGTGAATACATTACCTATTGCATATATACAAAAGTTTCTTTAAAGTACATAGCAGGTAGAATTTCTGAGTCACAAGTTAAGTACAGGTACAACTTCCCTAGGCAGTACAATTTCTTTTTTCAATATGGCTGTGATGGTTTATATTTCCTCAAGTAGAAGATTGTGTTCCAAAAATTCCATGTTTTCAGACCAAGGAAAGACATATGACCTAATAGTCCTGGTACTTTCTTTCTCTCTCAAAATGGCAGAGGAATGCTTAGAGAGTCCTTAGACTACAGTAGCCCTTCTGCCTGTGAGCTGCTTTTGTGATCCTATCAAATGTAATTGTGTTCCTTTTGTGGTGTGAAAAGAGAGATTTCTTAACCAGTTTGTTAGGGGTGTGTGTTTGTCTGTATGTGTGTGTGTGTGTGTGTGTGTGTGTGTGTGTATGTGGAGGGAGAGAGAGAGAGAGAGAGAGAGAGAGAGAGAGAGAGAGAGAGAGAACATGCACATATGTGTATGAAGGTACACATGGACATTTGTTTGTGTATGTGTGGAAACCAGAGAACAACCTCATCTGTCATTCCTCAAGAGCTGTCTGCTATTTTGAGACAGGGTCTCTCTTTGACTTGGAATTTATCACGAGGATAAGCTGGCTATCCAGAGAAGTTGAAGGATTTGCTGTCTGTCTCCACCTCCCCAGTGCTGGGATTATAAGCATATAATACCACACCTGGCTTCTTTGTATCCCCCTCATTTTTTACAAGTGAGTTCGGTGGGTCTGATTGGCTGCCATCCTTAACAACCACACACTTTACTGACACAGCATCACCAATCAGTTTCCAAACTCTTGGAAAACTTGATGGAAACCTCAAGAGACTTCCCAGGAAAAAGACGGTCATTTAGCAAAGCAGCTCTCAGATTCCTATCAAAAAACAAAAGGAAGAAATAGTACATACATACTTGTGCTTTGAGCTGATACCTGACAATACTTTATTTTGGTTTACATTTCTCTGATAACTAATAACACTGATAGGTCTTCCTAAGCTGGTAGGTCTGGTACCTGCATCTTGCTGACAGTTTGTAGGTTCAATACTTACATCTTGCTCACAGTTTGTAGGTTCAGTACCTACATCTTGCCCACAGTTTGTTGGTTCAGTACCTACATCTTGCCCACAGCTTGTAGGTTCAGTAGCTACATCTTGTTCACAGTTTGTAGGTCTAGTACCTACTTCTTGTTCACAGTTTGTAGGTTCAGTACCTAGGTCCAGTACCTACATCTTGCTCACAGTTTGTAGGTCCGGAACCTACATCTTGTTCACATGCTTTCTTTGTTCTTATACTCACTTTTCTCTTGATTCTTCTGAAGTTCTATATTGTAAAGATACTAATATTTAGAATCAATGACATGATTGGTGAATTCTCCATTCCAGTTTTTATTTACTTTCTTCTCATTCACATCATTATATTTTCTGATGATCTGAATTCTTCATTTTAACGAACTTGAGTCTCTCTCTCTCTCTCTCTCTCTCTCTCTCTCTGAGGCTAGTACTTTTGGTCCTCTTTAAAATCCCATCCTTAATCTACTTCTTTAAAATGTTCAGTCACAGATCATTTTAAAATTTTATAGACTCACCATGCCTATTTATTATTGTACCACCAAGATTAATTTAGGGTTATGATCTAAAGTAGGACCCTGTTTTCAGTATGATTTTGTAAAAGGTGTGTGTGTGTGTGTGTGTGTGTATGAGTGTATGTATGTGTATGTATGGTTTGTGTGTGTCTGTATGAGTGTCTATGTGTGTGTAGTGTGGCTATAAATAGATAAACAGATAGATAGGTGCATGGATAGATAGGCAGGTAGGCAGACAGACAGATAATAGTTGATGAACAAAAATTATCAATTAGGAACTTAACGACCTTTATGAAATAGACTGCTTCCTCCTGATGGTTTGTGCAAATACGTTTCTGTGCATTAAAGGACTTTTCTGGACCCTTATGTTCTGCTCCATTGCACTTGTTTATTTATTCTGTTATCGGCATCATGTTTCTAATTACACAGTCTGGTGAGTTTTCATGTCCACTACTGCAACTCTCCCACCAATAGTCTTCCTTCAAGATTCTTTCACATAGATTTCAAGTTAGCTTGTCAAACTCTAAGGAAAAAAATACAGTACAGGTTTTAGTTTTAATGGAATCTCATCAAATGTATAGGTCAACTTCAGATAACCTTTGCAAAGATGCCCCTTCCCTAAGCATTGTACTATCTATTTGCTTATTTGTTTATTTATTGCATATAAATATGTGTCTTTGTTAGGGTTTTACTGCTGTGAACAGACACCATGACCAAGGCACCTCTTATAAAAACAACATTTAATTGGGGCTGGCTTACAGGTTTAGAGGCTCAGTCCATTATCATCAAGGCAGGAACATGGCAGTGTCTAGGCAGGCTTAGAGCAAGAAGAGCTGAGAGTTCTACATCTTCATCTGAAGTCTGCTAGCAGAATACTGACTTTTAGGCAGCTAGGACTAGGGTATTAAGCCAATACCCACACTGCCGTACCTACTCCAGCAAGGCCACACCTAATCCAACACCTTCTTGTCCATTGCTACTCTCTGGGCCAAGTATATACAAACCATCACAAGATGTATGTATGTATGTATGTATGTATGTATGTATGTATGCATGTATTACATATTATGTATATACTTTGTTTCCAACAGTTTTTGCAAACGTTTTCATTTCCATTATTCATAAGTTATCTTCTTCATTGACAATCACATCTCCTGAAAATCGTGTTATTTTACTTCTTCCTTTTAGTTCTTTTTTTTTTTTTCTGTCTTGACTAGTACATTGCTGAATTGAAGGGATGGGGACAAGTTTATAATCTTAGGATTAATTGAGCTCCCTTCTTTCTCCCCATTTGCTGGTAATGGAATTCTCCAACATGCTAAAAGTGCTGCTGGCAGCCTTCTTCGGCTGAAGAGATCTGCCTTGTCCATATTTCATACTTCCCGGTACAGTGCACATCAGGTGACATGTTAGCCTCAGGTATAGAGGCCAAATTTGTAAGTGCCAGCCTATTTGGGGACTCTGTGAAGGATTAACTGCCTTCACCACAGCCTATCTTCTTGTGTTCCCACCTAAGTCTATTTTCTTCTCTTCCCTTTCATAGAACACAAGCTCTTGCAATATGCTTCTAGCTTTAATTCCCACCTCAGGAACTTCTGAGGACCCAAGTTGGACAGTATCTATCATCCATTTGCCGAGAACTTTTGAATCTAGATGAATGCTCACTTGCCACAATTTGTTTTCTCCATAATTTGGAACAGTCATATGTTTTTCCCTTCTAATTTCTTTATGTGGGAGCAAAAAGAAATCGAATGAAATTGCACTGATGATCTGATCACAATTTGGTCTTGGTGGAATAGATTGTGTTAATAGGCTTCTTACCTGGGCTACTTGGAGGCAAATCCACAAGAGTGATAATTTTGGATGCATATACAATATATTAGGATCAAGGTAGGGTAGTATGATTTGGAGGTGCCATGAGTTTTCTTCCCCCACCTCCCAAAAAAATCTATTTGGTGAAAGTTAATGTAATCTGATAAGAGTCTGAAAACTTAATCTAAGTTCACCTTTGCTGTTCAGAAATGAGGTATTCTTGGCATCCAAAATAGTTTCTGGGTTTGGTGATTGTATATGGGATAGACCCCCAGGTGGGGCAGTCTCTGGATGGCCTTTTCCTCAGTCTCTGCTCCACACTTTGTCTCTGTATTTCCTCCTATGAGTATTTTTCCCCCTTCTAAGGACTGAAGCATCCAAACTTTGGTCTTCCTTCTTCTTGAGCTTCATATGGTCTGTGAATTGTATTTTGGGTATTCCGAGCTTTGGGGCTAATATCCACTTGTCAGTGAGTGCATATTGTGTATGTTCTTTTGTGACTGGGTTACCTCACTCAGGATGCTGACAGGAGCCTGATATAGCTGTCTCCTGAGAGGCTCTGGAGAGCCTGACAAATACAGAAGCAGATGCTCTCAAATAACCACTGGACTGAGCACTGGTGTCCCCAATGGAGGAGATAGACAAAGGACTGAAAGAGGTGAAGGGGTTTGTAACCCCATAAAAAGAACAGCAATATCAACCAACCAACCCCCCCCCACTCCCAGAGCTCCCAGGGACTAAACCACCAACCAAAGAGTACACATGGAGGGACCCATGACTCCAGGAGCTTATGCAGCAGAGTGTGGCCTTGTCGGGCATCAGTGGGAGGAGAGGCCTTTGGTCCTGCGAAGGCTCAATGCTCCAGTGTAGGGAAAGGCCAGTGTGGGGAAGGAGGGGTGGGTGGGTGGGGGAACATGCTCATAGAAGCAGGGGGATGGGGTAGGGGGTCCTGGGGGGAAAACCTGGAAAGATGATAATATTTGAAATGTAAATAAAGAAAATATCCAATAAAATAAAAGAATAAATAAATAAATAAATACCTTGGTGTGACTAACTAAGCAAGTGTATGATAAGAACTTCAGGTATCTGAAGAAAGAAATAGAAGATCTTAGAAGATGGAAAGGTCTCCCGTGCTCATGGATTAACAGGATTAATATAGTAAAAATGGCGATCTTGCAGAAAGCAATTTACAGATTCAATGCAATCGCCATCAAAATTCCAACTCAATTCTTCACAGAGTTAGAAAGAGCAATTTGCAAATTCATCTGGAATAACAAAAAAACCTAGGATAGCAAAACCTACTCTCAACAATAAGAGAAACTCTGGTGGAATCACCATCCCTGATCTCAAACTAGAGAGCAATTGAGGTTAAAAAAAAAAAAAACTGCATGGTACTACTACAGCAATAGAAAGGTAGATCAATGGAATAGAATTGAAGACCCAGAAATGAACCCACACACCTATGGTCACTTGATCTTTGACAAGGGAGCTAAAACCATCCAGTGGGAAAAAAGACAGCATTTTCAACAAATAGTGCTGGCTCAACTAGCTGTTAGCATGTAGAAGAATGCAAAATGATCCATTCTTATCTCCTTATTCGAAGCTCATGTCTAAGTGGATCAAAGAACTCCACATAAAACCAGAGACACTGAAAATTATAGAGAAAGTGAGGAAGAGCCTCAAAGATATGGGCACAGGGGGAAAATTTCTGAACAGAACACCAATGACATATGCTGTAAGAACAAGAATCGACAAATGGGACCTCATAAAATTGCAAAGCTTCTGTAAGGCAAAGGACATGGTGCATAAGACAAAAAGGCAACCAACAGATTGGGAAAGATCTTTACCAATCTTAAATCCAATAGGGGAATAATATCCAATATATATCAAGAAGCTGGACTCCAGGGTCCCCAGATCCCTCAGAGACTAGTCTGCGCAAGTGAGAGTGTGGACTACAGGAGCTAACAGCTTCTGAGACAGGCGGGAGCCACAGAGCTTCTGAGGCAGACCCCATTTCAGGCTCCAGATGTCAGGGCACCTTCCCTACCAGAGGAGAGATGTCCGACTGGCCCAGGACAACATGGCCAGCACATCTGCGGGAACCATCTTGGTTCTGAGATCCCTCAGAGACAAGTCTGTGCAAGTGAGTGTGTGGACGACAGAAGCTAACAGCTTCTGGGACAGGAGGGAGCCATAGGGCTTCTGAGGCAGACCACATTAAGGGGTCCAGACATTCTGGCACCTTCTCTGCCAGAGGAGAGGTGTCTGTCTGGCCCGGGAGGGCATTGGCAGAGCTTCTGAGGGAGCCATCTTGGTTCCTGGATACCACCAAGACTAGTCTGCACAGGTGA
This sequence comes from Mus musculus, assembly GCF_000001635.26. Taxonomy (NCBI): domain Eukaryota; kingdom Metazoa; phylum Chordata; class Mammalia; order Rodentia; family Muridae; genus Mus; species Mus musculus. Next base: position 53,838,898 of record NC_000076.6, on the reverse strand, counting down.
GAGTATGGACTACAGAAGTTAAGAGCTTCTGGGACAGGCCCGGTTTCCGGCCTTCATCTTCTGCCAGGAGGCAGGGCTAAACGCCAGGTATCTGTGCACCTTCCCTACAAGAGGAGAGCTTGCCTGCAGAGAGTGCTCTAACCACTGAAACTCAGGAGAGAGCTAGTCTCCCAGGTTTGCTGGTAGAGGCTAACAGAATCACAAGAGGAACAAGCTCTAACCAGAAACAACTATAACAACTGTCTCCAAAGATTACCAGATGGTGAAAGGCGATGTAAGAATCTTACTAACAGAAGCCAAGACCACTCACCATCATCAGAATCCAGCACTCCCACCTCAGCCAGTCCTGGGCACCCCAACACACCCGAAAAGCTAGACTCAGATTTAAAGGCATATATCATGATGATGGTAGAGGACATCAAGGAGGACTTTAATAACTCACTTAAATAAATACAGGAGAACACGACTAAAGAGTTACAAGTCCTTAAAGAAAAACAGGAAAAAACTACCAAACAGGTGATGGAAATGAAAAAAACCATACTAGACCTAAAGAGGGAAATAGACACAATAAAGAAAACCCAAAGTGAGGCAATGCTGGAGATAGAAACCCTAGGAAAGAAATCTGGAACCATAGATGCAAGCATCAGCAACAAAATACAAGAGATGGAAGAGAGAATCTCAGTTGCAGAAGATTCTATAATCATCAGCACAACAATCAAAGAAAATACAAAATGCAAAAAGATCCTAACTCAAAACATCCAAGAAAAGCAGGACACAATGAGAAGACCAAACACACAGATAATAGGAGTAGATGAGAATGAAGATTTTTCAACTTAAAGGGCCAGCAAATATCTTCAACACAATTATAGAAGAAAAAATTTCCAAACCTAAAGGAAGAGATGCCCATGAACATACAAGAAGGCTACAGAACTCCAAATAGACTGGAACAGAAAAGAAATTCCTCCCGACACATAAGAATCAGAACAACAAATTCACTAAATAAAAATGGATTATTAAAAGCAGTACGGGGAAAAGGTCAAGTACCATATAAAGGCAGGCCTATCAGAATTACACCAGATTTTTCACCTGAGACTATGAAAGCCAGAAGATCCTGGACAGATGTTATATAGACACTAAGAGAACAAAAATGCCAGCCCAGGCAACTATACCCAGCCAAACTTTCAATTACCATAGATGGAGAAACCAAAGTATTCCATGACAAAACCAAATTCACACATTGTCTTCCTACGAATTCAGCCCTTCAAAGGATAATAACAGAAAAAAACCAATACAAGGACAGAAACCACACCCTAGAAAAAGCAAGAAAGTAATCCTTCAACAAACCTAAAAGAAGCCAGCCACAAAAACAGAATGCCAACTCTAACAACAAAAATAATAGGAAGCAACAATTACTTTTCCTTAATATCTCTAAATATCAATGGAGTCAACTCCCCAATAAAAAGACATAGACTAACAGACTGGCTACACAAACAGGACCCAACATTCTGCTGCTTACAGGAAACCCATCTCAGGGGAAAAGACAGACACTACCTCAGAATGAAAGGCTGGAAAACAATTTTCCAAGCAAATGGTCTGAAGAAACAAGCTGGAGTAGCCACTCTAATATCTATTAAAATCGACTTCCAACCTAAAGTCATCAAAAAATGACAAGGAGGGGCACTTCATACTCATCAAAGGTAAAATCCTCCAAGAGGAACTCTCAATTCTGAATATCTATGCTCCAAATACAAGGGCAGCCATATTCATTAAAGAAACTATAGTAAAGCTCAAAGCACACATTGCACCTCACACAATAATAGTGGGAGACTTCAACACACCACTTTCATCACTGGACAGATCATGGAAACAGAAACTAAACAGGGACACAGTGAAACTAACAGAAGTGATGAAACAAATGGACTTAACAGATATCTACAGAACATTTTATCCTAAAACAAAAGGATATACCTACTTCTCAGGACCTCATGGTACCTTGTCCAAAACTGACCACTTAATTAGTCACAAAACAGGCCTCAACAGATACAAAAAATATTGAAAGTGTCCCATGCATCCTATCAGATCACCATGAACTAAGGCTGAACTTCAATAACAACATAAATAATGGAAAGCCAACATTCACGTGGAAACTGAACAACACTCTTCTCAGTGATACCTTGGTCAAGGAAGGAATAAAGAAAGAAATTAAGGACTTTTTAGAGTTTAAAGAAAATTAAGCCACAACATACCCAAACTTATGGGACACAATGAAAGCATTTCTAAGAGGAAAACTCATAGCTCTGAGTGCCTCCAAAAAGAAACTAGAGAGAGCACACACTAGCAGCTTGACAACACACCTAAAAGCTCTAGAACAAAAGGAAGCAAATTCACCCAAGAGGAGTAGAGGGCAGAAAATAATCAAACTCGGGGTGAAATCAACCAAGTGGAAACAAGAAGAACTATTCAAAGAACCAAACAAATGAGGAGCTGGTTCTTTGAGAAAATCAACAAGATAGATAAACCCTTAGCCAGACTCACTAGAGAGCATAGGGACAGCATCCTAAATAACAAAATCAGAAATGAAAAGGGAGACATAACAACAGATCCTGAAGAAATCCAAAACACCATCAGATCCTTCTACAAAAGGCTATACTCAACAAAACTGAAAAACCTGGACGAAATGGACAAATTTCTAGACAGATACCAGATACCAAAGTTAAATCAGGATCAGATTAATGATCTAAAGTGTCGTATATCCCCTAAAGAAATAGAAGCAGTCATTAATAGTCTCCCAGCCAAAAAAAGCCCAGGACCAGATGGGTTTAGTGCAGAGATCTATCAGACCTTCAAAGAAGATCTAATTCCAGTTCTTCTCAAGCTATTCCACAAAATAGAAGCAGAAGGTACTCTACTCAACTCATTCTATGAAGCCACAATTACTCTGATACCTGAACCACAGAAAGACCCAAGAAAGATAGAGAACTTCAAACGAATTTCCCTTATGAATATCGATGCAAAAATACTCAATAAAATTCTCGCTAACCAAATCCAAGAACACATCAAAACAATTATCCAACCTGACCAAGTAGGTTTCGTCCCAGGGATGCAGGGATGGTTCAATATACGGAAATCTATCAATGTAATAAAGTACATAAACAAACTCAAAGACAAAAACCACATGATCATCTCATTAGATGCGGAGAAAGCATTTGACAAAATCCAACACCCATTCATGATAAAAGTCTTGGAAAGAGACAACCGGCCACCTTCCTGGTGAGAGCACAGGGGTCCGCCCGGCCCGAGAGGTTTCTGCCTCAGGCTCCAGCAGGAGCCACCTTGGTTCCAGGACTCCGCGGAGGGCAGGCTGCACGGGAGAGGGTGTGGAATACAGAGGCCAGCAGTTTCTGAAACAGGTGAGAGGCAGAGAGCTTCTGAGGTGGCACCATCTTCAGCTCCAGACAACCGGCCACCTTCCTGGCCAAAGCAACACAGCTTCTGGGAAAGATCCTGTTTTGGGCCTTCATCTTCAGCCAGGAGGAGGTCCAAACACCAGATAACTGTGCACCTTCCCTGAAAGAGGAGACCTTGCCTGCAGAGACTGCTCTAACCACTGAAACTCAGAGGAGAGAGCTAGTCTCTCACATCGGCTGCTAGAGGGTAACAAAATCACCAGAGGAACAATCTCTAAACAAAGACAACTATAACAACTAACTCCAGAGATTGCCAGATGGTGAAAGGTAAACGTAAGAATCCTACTAACAGAAACCAGGACCACTCACCATCATCAGAACCCAGAACGCCCACTTCGCCCAGTCCAGGGCACCCTAACACACCTGAAAAGGTAGACCTGGATTTAAAAGCTTATCTCATGATGATGGTAGAGGACATAAAGAAGTAATTTAATAACTCACTTAAAGAAATACAGGAGGACACTGCTAAAGAGTAACAAGTCCTTAAAGAAAAACAGGAAAACACAACCAAACAGGTAGAAGTCCTTATAGAAAAACAGGAAAACACATCCAAACAGGTGATAGAAATGAACAAAACCATACTAGACCTAAAAAGGGAAGTAGACACAATAAAGAAAACCCAAAGTGAGGCAACGCTGGAGATAGAAACCCTAGGAAAGAAATCTGGAACCATAGATGCCAGCATCAGCAACAGAATACAAGAGATGGAAGAGAGAATCTCAGTTGCAGAAGATTCTATAATCATCAGCACAACAATCAAAGAAAATGCAAAATGCAAAAAGATCCTAACTGAAAATATCCAGGAAATCCAGGACACAATGAGAAGACCAAACCTACGGATAATAGGAGTGGATGAGAATGAAGATTTTCAACTCAAAGGACCAGCAAACATCTTCAACAAAATTATTGAAGAAAACTTCCCAAATCTAAAGAAAGAGATGCCCATGAACATACAAGAAGCCTACAGAACTCCAAATAGACTGGACCAGAAAAGAAATTCCTCCCGACACATAATAATCAGAACATCAAATGCACTAAATAAAGATAGAATACTAAAAGCAGTAAGGGAAAAAGGTCAAGTAACATATAAAGGCAAGCCTATCAGAATTACACCAGATTTTTCACCAGAGACTATGAAAGCCAGAAGAGCCTGGACAGATGTTATACAGACACTAAGATAACACAAATTCCAGCCCAGGCTACTATACCCAGCCAAACTCTCAATTACCATAGATGGAGAAACCAAAGTATTCCACGACAAAACTAAATTCACCCATTATCTCTCCACAAATCCAGCCATTCAAAGGTTAATAACAGAAAAAAACCAATACAAGGACAGGAACCACGCCCTAAAAAAAAAAAAAAAAAAAAAAAAAAAAAAAACAAGAAGATAATCCCTCAACAAAACTAAAAGAAGACAGCCACAAGAACAGAATGCCAACTTTAACAACAAAAATAACAGGAAGCAACAATTACTTCTCCTTAATATCTCTTAATATCAATGGTCTCAACTCCCCAATAAAAAGACATAGACTAACAAACTGGCTACACAAACAAGACCCAACATTTTGCTGCTTACAGGAAACTCATCTCAGAGAAAAAGATAGACACTACCTCAGAATGAAAGGCTGGAAAACAATTTTCCAAGCAAATGGTATGAAGAAACAAGCTGGAGTAGCCATCCTAATATCTGATAAGATTGACTTCCAACCCAAAGTTGTCAAAAAAGACAAGGAGGGGCACTTCATTCTCATCAAAGGTAAAATCCTCCAAGAGAAACTCTCAATTCTGAATATCTATGCTCCAAATACAAGGGCATCCACATTCATTAAAGAAACTATAGTAAAGCTCAAAGCACACATTGCACCTCACACAATGATAGTGGGAAACTTCAACACACCACTTTCATCAATGGACAGATCATGGAAACAGAAACTAAACAGGGACACAGTGAAACTAACAGAAGTGATGAGACAAATGGACTTAACAGATATCTACAGAACATTTTATCCTAAAACAAAAGGATATACCTTCTTTTCAGCACCTCATGGTACCTTCTCTAAAATTGTCCACATAATTGGTCACAAAACAAGCCTCAACATATACAAAGATATTGATATTGTCCCATGCATCCTATCAGATCACCATGGACTAAGGCTGATCTTCAATAACAAAATAAATAATAGAAAGCCAACATTCACGTGGAAACTGAACAACACTCTTCTCAATGATACCTTGGTCAAGGAAGGAATAAAGAAAGAAATTAAGGACTTTTTGGAGTTTAATGAAAATGAAGCCACAACATACCCAAACTTATGGGACACAATGAAAGCATTCCTAAGAGGAAAACTCATAGCTCTGAGTGCCTCCAAAAAGAAACTAGAGAGAGCACACATTAGCAGCTTGACAACACACCTAAAAGCTCTAGAAGAAAAGGAAGCAAATTCATCCAAGAGGAGTAGAAGGCAGGAAATAATCAAACTCAGGGGTGAAATCAAACAAGTGGAAACAAGAAGAACTATTCAAAGTATCAACCAATCGAGGAGCTGGTTCTTTGAGAAAATCAACAAGATAGATAAACCCTTAGCCAGACTCACTAGAGGGCACAGGGAAAGTACCCTAATTAACAAAATCAGAAATGAAAAGGGAGACATAACAACAGATCCTGAAGAAATCCAAAACACCATCAGATCCTTCTACAAAAGGTTATACTCAACAAAACTGGAAAACCTGGATGAAATGGACAAGTTTCTAGACAGATACCAGGTACCAAAGCTAAATCAAGATCAGGTTAATGATCTCAACAGTCCTATATCCCCTAAAGAAATAGAAGCAGTCATTAATAGTCTCCCAGCCAAAAAAAGCCCAGGACCAGACAGGTTTAGTGCAGAGTTCTATCAGACCTTCAAAGAAGACCTAATTCCAGTTCTTCACAAACTATTCCACAAAATAGAAATGGAAGGTACTCTACCCAACTCATTCTATGAAGCCACAATTACTCTGATACCTAAACCACAAAAAGACCCAACAAAGATAGAGAACTTCAGACCAATTTCCCTTATGAATATCGATGCAAAAGTCCTCAATAAAGTTCTTGCTAACCGAATCCAAGAACACATCAAAACAATCATCCATCCTGACCAAGTAGGTTTCATCCCAGGGATGCAGGGATGATGGTTCAATATACAGAAATCCATCAATGTAATCCAGTATATAAACAAACTCAAAGACAAAAACCACATGATCATCTTGTTAGATGCTGAGAAAGCATTTGACAAAATCCAACACCCATTCATGATAAAAGTCTTGGAAAGATCAGGAATTCAAGGCCCATACCTAAACATGATAAAAGCAATCTACAGCAAACCAATAGCCAACATCAAAGTAAATGGTGAGAAGCTGGAAGCAATCCCACTAAAATCAGGGACTAGACAAGGCTGTCCACTCTCTCCCTACCTATTCAACATTGTACTTGAAGTCCTAGCCAGAGCAATTAGACAACAAAAGGAGATCAAGGGGATACAAATTGGAAAGGAAGAAGTCAAAATATCACTTTTTGCAGATGATATGATAGTATATATAAGTGACCCTAAAAATTCCACCAGAGAACTCCTAAGCCTGATAAACAGCTTCAATGAAGTAGCTGGATATAAAATTAACTCAAATTCAAACTCTCAGCCTTTCTGTACATAAAGGATAAACAGGCAGAGAAAGAAATTAGGGAAACAACACCCTTCTCAATAGTCACAAATAATATAAAATACCTTGGCGTGACTCTAACTAAGGAAGTGAAAGATCTGTATGATAAGAACTTCAAGTCTCTAATGAAAGAAATTAAAGGAGATCTCAGAAGATGGAAAGATCTCCCATGCTCATGGATTGGCAGGATCAACATTGTAAAAATGGCTATCTTGCCAAAAGCAATCTACAGATTCAATGCAATCCCCATCAAAATTCCAACTCAATTCTTCAACGCATTAGAAAGGGCAATCGGCAGATTCATCTGGAATGACAAAAAACCGAGGATAGCAAAAACTCTTCTCAAGGATAAAAGAACCTCTGGTGGAATCACCATGCCGGACCTAAAACTGTACTACAGAGCAATTGTGATAAAAACTGCATGGTACTAGTATAGCGACAGACAAGTAGACCAATGGAATAGAATTGAAGACCCAGAAATGAACCCACACACCTATGGTCACTTGATCTTTGACAAGGGTGCTAAAACCATCCAGTGGAAAAAAGACAGCATTTTCAACAAATGGTGCTGGCACAACTGGTGGTTATCATGTAGAAGAATATGAATTGATCCTTTCCTATCTCCTTGTACTAAGGTCAAATCTAAGTGGATTTAGGAACTCCACATAAAACCAGAGACACTGAAACTTATAGAGGAGAAAGTGGGGGAAAGCCTTGAAGATATGGGCACAGGGGGAAAAATCCTGAACAAAACAGCAATGTCTTGTGCTGTAACATAGAGAATCGACAAATGGGACCTCATAAAATTGCAAAGCTTTTGTAAGGCAAAAGACACCATCAATAAGACAAAAAGGCCACCAACAGATTGGGAAAGGACCTTTACCTGTCCTAAATCAGATAGGGGAATAATATCCAATATATATAAAGAACCCAAGAAGTTGGACTCCAGAAAATCAAATTACTCCATTAAAAAATGGGGCTCAGAGCTAAACAAATAATTCTTACCTGAGGAATACCAAATGGCTGAGAAGCACCTGAAAAAATGTTCAGCATCCTTAAGCATCAGGGAAATGCAAATCAAAACAACACTGAGATTCCACCTCACACCAGTCAGAATGGCTAAGATCAAAAATTCAGGTGACAGCAGATGCTGGCAAGGATGTGGAGAAATAGGAACACTCCTCCATTGTTGGTGGGATTGCATGCTTGTACAACCACTCTAGAAATCAGTCTGGCGGTTCCTCAGAAAATTGGACATAGTACTACTGGAGGATCCCACAATACCTCTCCTGGGTGTATATCCAGAAGATGTCCCAACCTGTAATAAGGACACATGCTCCACTATGTTCATAGCAGCCTTATTTATAAAAGCCAAAAGCTGGAAAGAACCCAGATGTCCCTCAAGATGAATGGATAAAGAAAATGTGGTACATTTACACAATGGAGTACTACTCAGCTATTAAAAAGAATGAATTTATGAAATTCCTAGGCAAATGGATGGACCTGGAGGATATCATCCTGAGTGAGGTAACACATTCACAAAAGAACTCAAATGATATGTACTCACTAATAAGTGGATATTAGCCCAGAAACATAGAATACCCAAGATATACGATACAATTTGCAAAACACATGAAACTCAAGAAGAATGAAGACCAAAGTGTGGACACTTTGCTCCTTCTTAGAATTTTGAACAAAATACCCATGAAATGAGTTACAGAGACAGAGTTTGGAGCTGAGACAAAATGATGGACCATCTAGAGACTGCCATACCGGGGAATCCATCCCATAATCAGTTTCCAAACACAGACACCATTGCATGCACCAGCAAGATTTTGCTGAAAGGACCCTGATATAGCTGTCTCTTGTGAGACTATGCTGTGGCCTAGCAAACACAGAAGTGGATGCTCACAGTCAGCTATTGGATGGATCACAGGGCCTCCAATGGAGGAGCTAGAGAAAGTACCCAAGGAGCTAAAGGGATCTGCAACCCTATAGGTGGAACAACAATATGAACTAACTAGTACCCCCTGAGCTGGTGCCTCTAGCTGCATATGTATCAGAAGATGGCCTAGTGGGCCATTATTGGAAAGAGAGGCCCAATGGTCTTGCAAACCTTTTATGCCTCAGTACAGGGGAATGCCAGGGCCAAGAAGTGGGAGTGGGTGGGTTGGGGAGTGGGTGGGGGAGGGTATGGGGGACTTTTGGGATAGCATTGGAAATGTAAATGAAATAAATACCTAATAAAAAATTTTTAAAAAGAAGCTGGACTCCAGAAATTCAAATAACCCCATTAAAAAATGGGGCACAGAGCTAAACAGAATTCTCAATTAAGGAATACTGAATGGCTGAGAAGCACCTGAAAAAAATCTTCAACATTCTTAATAATCAGGGAAATGCAAATCAAAACAACCCTGAGATTCTACCTGACACCAGTCAGAATGGCTTAGATCAAAGCTTCAGATGACAGTAGATGCTGGTGAGAATGTGGAGAAAGAGAAACACTCCTCCGTTGTTGGTGGGATTGCAAGCTGGTACAACCACTCTGGAAATCAGTCTGGCAGTTCCTCAGAAATCTGACATAGTACTACCAGAAGATCCAGCAATACCACTCCTGGGCATATACCAAGAAGATGTTCCAACTTGTAATAAGGACACATGCTCCTCTATGTTCATAGCAGCCTTATTTATAATAGCAAGAAGCTGAAAATAAACCAGATGTTCCTCAACAGAGGAATGAATACAGAAATTTGGTATATTTGCACAATGGAGTACTATTCTGCTATTAAAATTCGTGAATTTATGAAATTCCTAGGCAAATGGATGGAACTGGAGGATATCATCCTGAGTGAGATAACCCAATCACAAAAGAACACACATGATATTCACTCACTGATAAGTGGATATTAGCTCAGAAACTTAGAATATCCAAGTTACAATTTGCAAAACACATGAAACTCAAGAAGAAGAAAGACCAAAGTGTGGATACTTCGATCCTTCTTAGAAGGGGGAACAAAATACCCATGGAAGAAGTTACAGAGACAAAGTTCAAAGCTGAAACTGAAGGAAGGACCTTCCATAGACTGCCCAACCCGGGCATCCATTTCATAAACAACCACCCAACCCAGACACTATTGCATATGCCAACAATATTTTGCTGACAGGACCCTGATATAGCTGTGTCCTGTGATGCTATGCCAGTGCTTGGCAAATACAGAAGTGGATGCTCACAGCCATCTATTGGATGGACCCCCTGTCCCCAATGAAGGAGCTAGAGAAAGTACAAGGGGCTGAAGGGGTGTGCAGCCCTATAGGAGAAACAACAATATGAACTAACCAGTATCCCCAGAGCTTGTGTCTCTTGCTACATATGCAGCAGAGGATGGCCTAGTCGGCCATCAGTGGAAGGAGAGGCCCTTGGTCTAGTGAAGATTATATGCCCCAGTATAGGGGAATTCGAGGGCCAGGAAGTGGGATTGGGTGGGTTGGGGAGCAGTGGGAGGGAGAAGCATATAGGGGATTTTCTGAGAGGAAACTAGGAAAGGGGATAGCATTTGAAATGTAAATGAAGAAAATATCTAATAAAATATAGAAAAAAGAAAATATCCAATAAAATGAAATAAATATATATGGTCTTTGATCGGGATAGACAATATCATTAGCTGGAGATTCCAAGACTGGATCCTATCAGTACGGGCAGAGAAATAAGGAGGGAGGGAGAGGAGAAGGGGGAGGAATGGAGGAGGAGGAGGAGGAAGAGGAGAGAGAGAGAGAGAGAGAGAGAGAGAGAGAGAGAGAGAGAGCTGCATGCATAATCTCAGGGCTCTGCCAGTAAAACTCCATTACTAACATCCACAATTATGAGCTAAAGTGACATCTTTAGAAGAGATCGTAGAGTGGCCTGATATATATGACAATTAACCTTGTCTTCTCCTTATGCGTGTCTTAGGGTGCCTCTCCAGGGCATGGAGAGGGGAGTCTTCAAACACTTCAAACACTGTATATTATAAAAATATACAGAGAAAATTGCTATAGAGTGTGCCATCCTCCCATAACAGAAGACTTAAGAGAACACTGAGACATCATTAAGTACATACAAGTTTTGATTTATATTACGGCTAACTCTGTCAGGATTGCTTAAACACAAAACTTAGAATGACTAATAGAATTTTGGGGAACTCACAATTCTGGAGGCAAGACAACCCGAAATCAAAACAACAGCATAGGATTTGTGTCTTCAGAGACCCCACTTTTGGATCACAGGGGGATCTCTGCACTCTCTGTGCACTCACAGTGAGTAGCCCCTTTGTGACAGTAAGTAGCCCCTTTGTGTCCATTTCATATGTACAATAACTCATCAAAGAGGACTCTGCCTTCATAACCTATTCACTTCTCAAAAAGCCTCATCTTCTACCCATTATGTTGCCGTTAGGATTTCAGTAAATCAATTTTAGGAAGATACAAGTACTGAGAAGTGGGAGAAGGTAATGATCACTCCAAACAACTTAATATTTTTCATTATGAAGCAACTGCATTTTGACCTGCAAATTATGGAGGAGGATGTAGTTGGTGGTAGAGTACTTCAGTAACAGACATGAGGTCCTGGGTTCAATCCCAAGTACTACAAAAACAAATATATATATTGCTTAATATTCTTTTAGCTGTACCAATGAGGATATTAATTTTTTTCATATCCTTTTCCAAGGTTTTATGAAGCTATAATTAGCAAGCTAAAATTATATATCTGAGTGTGTGTATGTACATATATACATTATAAATGGTATAAAAGGTGAAATCTTAATATATGTATACATAGTGAAATTATTACATCAAGTTCATTAGCATATCACCTCACATATCTATTTTTGTGTTGAAAACATTTAAGATCAACTCTTAACAATTCTCCAATATTCATTGTTGCATTAGCAACTGCATTAACAGTAGCCATATGCTGCACTATAAATCTCCAGAACTGATAAAGTTTTGTATAATTGAAACTTTCTACTCTTTGAACAATATGTCTCCCAGTTTGGGGCTTTTATTATTACCTCTATATATTTCTAGTCCTTTTAATAAAGGAGAAATTCCAAGCCCATTAATTCTCAGTCTCACTAACGTAGAAATTTAAGAATGGGCTAAAATGGAAACTTATAGAAAATTTCTAAGATTAAAAAAAATATTTCAGGGCATAGAGTCTATAAATCTCAGTGGTTGTCCAGAGGAAGAGAAGGGAAACAGCCAATCCACAACAATCATACGTTTCTAAACAGAGAGTAATAAAAACCAAGGAAAAGAACTGATATGTTATTTCTGTGCCATCAGTGAAATGAGCCAATTTAAGCCAGATTGGATTATATTAAAGGCAAGTTTATTGAAAAGCTGCCCTTGGGAGATTTCGCTGACCCCCAAGGACCAAGGCCATGGAAGTCACCATGTGGAAGAAAGGGAAGGTTAAGGAAGGGAGAAAAGAGAGAAAGGAAAGACAGAGAGACAGAGACAGAGTGAGAAAGAAAGGAGGAGGAGGAGGAGGAGGGTAAACAAAATATCTAGATTACATAGGGAGGAACATCTGGGAGAAGGGTAGCCCAGAATCTGGACTGGAAAGTTCAGGATGGGGAGCAGGATATGCCAGGTAGAGAATGAGGGATGCTGGAGAACCTGGAAGCTAGATCTGGTTTGGTTATGTAAAATGTACACCTCAGTCCCTTGACTCAGGTCTGAAACCAAACAGGAACATGTACACAACAAATATGAGACAGATATTAACACCTACAATTGCCACAATCATCCCAACCCCAGATGCCTAGACACCAGCACAAAATACAGTCCTTAACAGCCAAGACAATATGTCTCCACCAAAACCCAACAACCCTACTACAGTAGGCTCTTGTGTCCGGCCAGCAGACCACAACCTGGGTTCTAGCCTGGAAAGGCATTTTGGAAACCTGGAAGAGAAGAGGGGCTAGGTGTCGAGAGAAAGAAATGTAGCCAAGACAGTTATTCTGATCAAAGCTCAAATTTTACTGTTGTGACACTAGTTATGAAGGAAGGGGGAGGGGACCCGATTCCCGCCGAATAATCTCAGGTCCAGTAGTAGGGTGAGCACGTGATGGCTTCAGAACAGCAAAGCGGCAGGTTCCAGCAGTGGGCGTGGCAGAACGAATGAGCAGGAAGATCCACCCCTGAACAAGCAGGTTTCAGGCTGGGGGAGGGGAGACTACAGGCTCTGAGTAATGCAACATAGCTGAAGTATAAGACAAGGACCTCAGAGGACATGATCTTAATGGTGTCTGTGAAAACACAGTAGAATGAAAGGATGGAAATAATACACGGTGTAAAAGCAGGAAAAAAATTCAGTAAAGAAATCCAAAACATGATAAAACTGGAAATGAAAAGGTTAGGAAGTGAGGCACAAACAGTATAAAACCAACAGAGTATAAAATAGAAAAAAAGAATCTTCCACTGAAGGCAAGGTAAAGGAGATGTCTACCTCAGTCAAAGAAACTGTTAAATCTAAAATAAAAAATAAAAAAATAACTCTTGGCATAAACATGCTATAAAAAGATGAATTCTATAATTAACAGAAACAGAGGAAGAAGCACGTAAAATATTTCCGACAAAATCAAAAAAGAAAATGTCCCTAACCTAAAGAAGGAGATGTCTATAAAAGTTTAAGAAGCATAAGGGAAAATACACAGAGCCAGAAAATAAATTTCCATGACACAGAGTAATACAAACACTAAATGTACAACACAAAGAAAAAATATTAAAATCTGTAAGAAAAAAAAACTTTTTTCCCTAAAATTAGAAGCACTAAAATAACACACAACTTCTTACTAGATACTCTAAAAGCCCATAGGCCCTGGGTGAATGTTCTACAAACTCTAAGAGATCCCAGATACCCACCTAGACTACTCTACCTAGCAAAACCATTAACCATAATAGACAGAGGAAGAGAACATTCTACATTAAAATCAAATTTAACCAATATCTATCTATGAATTCAGATCTCCAGAAGATTCTAAAAGGAAAACTTCAACCTGAAAAAGATAACCAGAGTCAAGAAAACACTAAGAATAAATAATCCCATTCCAGGGAATCACAAAAGATAGGGGAAATCCACACCATAAAAAAAGAAAATAAGAGGAATCAATAAACACTGGTTATTGATAGCTCTCACTGCAAATGGTCTCAACTCTTCAACACAAAGACACAGACTAACAGACTGAATTTGAAAACAGGATCCATTGTTCTGCTGCATCCAAGAAATATACCTTACCAGCAAGGATAGACATCACTTCAGAGTAAGAAGATAGAAGAAGATATGACAAGAAAATAGACCCAAAGACAAAAATGAAATGATCCTCTTATTAGATAATGAAAAAGACATTGATGAAACCCAACAGCCCTACATGATAAAATTCCTTGAGACTGGGAATATGAGTCTCACCTATAAAGGTGATTTTCAGCAAGCCTACAGACAAAACCACCTAGTCAGAGAGTAGCAAGACAATGATGTACCTTCTTTCCATATCAGTTCAATATAGGACTTGAAATCTTAGCCAGAACAATAAGACAACTGAAGGAGATACAAATTGGAAAGGATTCAAAGCATTACTACTTCCAGATGATATGTAGTATAAACGCTACACCCATAGTAGATGACCAACACACAACAAATTTAAGTGTATTTTTGGAGATTTTTGTTCGTTTGTTTGTTTGTTTGTTTGTTTGTTTTGTTCCCATGGGTTTTTTCTTATGTTACTGGTTATGTGTTTATATACTATGTTTTTTGATTTTGTTTTTATGGATTTCATTTGTGTCTCTGTATATGTATGTTTTTCTTGTGTTTTCTTTTTTATTTGTTTGAGTGTTCCTTATGTTTTATTCTTTTTTTGTCTCTTTAAAATTTGTCCATCTGTCTCCTTCAATGAGAAAGAAAAAAGCTACATTTGTAAAGATGGGAGGTGGAGAAGATATGAGTAGAAATAAGGGGAGGAAAACAGTGAAAAATAACATTTATTTTCAAGTTGTAAAAATGTGTAGAGGTATACACACACACAGAAATGCATGGGCACATGCGTGTTCCATGGATACCATCAAGAAGTGGCTGACAAATATTAAGTATGAATTACAAGCACACTTCTACAAGGAGATCAAAGACCACTGCACCCTGGCAGAAAAGCTAGGTAGCAATCTGTCATCACCCTGTAGCTTTGTGTGCTACCTTCAGCCCCTGCCTAAAGCATGGTTCAGGCTGCCCCTTTCTTGTCTACACGGAAGGAGCTCAGGAGATACCAGCACCTGGAGGGCAATCCTTTCACCCCAAGTGCCAAATATTTGCCCTACACCCTGTATGGTGCTCCTGCCTCCATCTCTGATGGTTCGGGCCTTGCAAAACTGTCCTCTCCTCTGGAGTTTAAACAGACCAAGCTCCTCTCCGGGCACTCAGTTCAGGGAGTCAGTCATTTTTTAAAAAATATCACCCCTACTGCATACCCCAACATCTAACTGCAAAAATTGCCCCAGTGCCTGTCTGCTTAGCTCTGTGTATGAATGGGATGCTATGGAAATGATCCTCCCTTTCACCTTGATCTTGGCCAGTCATGAAAGCAGGAATAGTAAGGAATCTTAAAGTAAATAAAAAATTATGCAATGTGGTGGTTTCCCTGGTATTAGTGTGTGGAACTTTCTCCACCGCCACCCCCTGCCCCCTTAGTGTTCTCACCTAAATGTTCGAAGCTTGTTTTGATTTTCCTGTTTCTCATTTCACTTCCTAGTCTATTTTTGCCACACTATTTCTACCCTTTTAATGGCAACCCAACGTGTATTAACATGCTTACTTTAAAAACTCCATTTAACCAATACCTTTCTTCCTGTCTTAAATAACAGAGTTAGAAAATATTTAACTCTTTGAAAGGACCAAATCAGCACAAGACACCCCAAGAGCAAGTTCTCAGCACAAAGGGGATTTATTTGCCCCAGAGGAACAAAGTGCAGGGAATAAGAGACAAAGACAGGAGACAGAAAACTAGGAAAGGGGAAAGGGAACAAAGGAGAGGATGGAGAAGGTATATTTGCCCTGGAGGGACAAAAAAAAAAAAAAAAAAAAAACGAACTGCCTCTGGATAGAGAGGAGAAAGGTATGGCCCGTAGACAAATGATAGTTTATAAAGAGAAAACAGGAAAGTCTGTTAGGATGAGGCATTTAATTTTTAATTAGGCATGTTAATTAGGTGAGCCAAAGGGGACTTTTGATTGCTGGAGTTCAATACTTTTGTAGCTGGGCCTTGGTGGTCAGCCTTAGGAGATGAAGTGGCCAAATAAGGGAATAGGCCTTAGTGCCTAGCTTTAAGAAATTAATCTAACCATTTAACAAGGCAGTCAAATGGGGCAGAAGGGCAAGGCCTGCCAGAACCACATATATCATGCTCAGGCCTACTAGAGCCCTTCACTCTGCACCCCACACATACTATATAAGCTGTATGGTACTTAATTTTACCTTATTTTTCTTCCACAAATAAAAGAGTAGTAGTTATTCAAGTAGTGGGTCTATACATGCCTCCTACGTAGCAGTAGTTTGCTTTCTATACTCTGCATCACAGGCCTTGTACTGGGTTGTTCCATATCAGGTTCTATGCAGGAGTCTTGCTTCTTGTTGCCTGAGTCCAGCCCTTTGCAGTATCGTTTGGTGGCAGTGCCTCAGTTGGATTTGAGGTCTAGTTCCTGCTTTTAGTTAAGTTTATGGAGCTCTCCGTCTACTCACTCTACTGCCTGAGAAGCACGGCACTGGAAATGTTTTAAACCACTTCCCCAATGCCTCAGTGAAGCAAGAAGGAAGACTGTTGGGGGCGGCTTACCTACATTGTCGCAGCTTCCATTTGTAAATCAGTTAAGATAATCACAAACTAGTAAAATGACCCAGAAGAAATAAAACTTACTTGTAGTTACGTGGGAATTGCACTGTCAGAGGCAGTTGGCAACTACCAATTTAAAAAGGCTATTTGTGAGGAAATGACCCTCCCAAGTCATTTCACCAAGTGCTTCACCAAGAGTTTTCTCATCAAGACATGATTCCTCCAGGGAATTTACTAATTCTTGGACCTCTAAAGAGACTATCTTATGCACAGTTGAGAACAAACAAGAAGAATCAAGGAAGATTTACTATGCCCCAGTTTCTCAAGTCAACAGGAAGTCTCAGGCCAGTAATGTTTACAGGAGATTTTTGTCTTTGCTCTGTGGATTTGGCTGCTAGTCCCCTGGTAGCTTCAACTCTGAGCACTGACTGAAACAAAGGCAACGTTCTATGAACACATGCATCCGAGTTCAACGCAGTCTCTAAACTCGTCCTCACCAAGGGATAAGTTCATTGAAGTCCAAGATTCCCAAAGACATAACTTAAATCAAGGGTAATAAATAGAGTTTTGCCTCAAGTGCTAGCTTCCAATGAAGTTCCATAGAATACTTAAGTCCATCTATTGGAAGGATTACAGGATTTTGCTATCATTTATCTCTAGCCAATTAGAGGTATCTCTCATAGGTAGGATAGGCAGAGCAAAGGCAGGAAGGGGCAAACAATGTAAGTAAACAGGAAGTTTTAATTTCCTCTTTTAAATTATTGCACAGGAATTATTGATACTGGGATCCAGGCATCTGCTGCAGCACCAGAAGACAAAGTAATGGTCTCATGGAGTTGGGGCCATATCCCAACCTCAAACAAAAGCTCTTCCCTTTTAGCCAAGCCAGTTTAGTAGGAGTTAACAAGGTTTGCTGCCAAACCTTTGTTGGCATTTCCAACAGTATTGCATGTGTGGCCACCAGCTAATGGGGAAGAAATACCCAGCATGTTGGAGGGGATGAGTGACTGGCGTTATTTAGGGGCTGGGGGGCTAGGAGCTGTTTAATGGTATACACTCAATCTTTATTATGAAAGCAATGACATACCAATGTCATTGAAACCTGTGGAGAATTTAACATTTGTTATTTCAATGTAGAAATAAATAGCTCAAACGTTGGTGGGGACTGAATGGTACCTATTTTCATACTAATGAATGTGTGATTATGCAAGAAAGGAAGCATCATCAGGATAGAATTTTACTCATTTTCAGGGTTCACTAGGAAGATTTAAATGTAGAAATAGCTATATTGTTGCTCTCCATAACATAGCCTCCTTTCTAAATGCTAGCTTAACGGAATTTAAAGATCTTTATCCTTTTAACTGTCTGCCTTAATTTATTTTCTCTGTGATAAAACAAAAACAAAATCAAAGCAAAACACTGACCAAAACCTACTAGGGGAGGAATCAGGGTTTATTCCACTTGCTGGTTACAGATCATCAAGCAATCCTGGACGTAGGAACTGAAGCAGAAACTATAGTGAGGCCCTACCGGCTTGCTCCCCATGTCTTGCTCAGTTTGCTTTCTTATACATCCCAGGACCTCCTGCCAGTGACAGCACAGTCCACAGTCGGCTAAGCCCCTCATGCATCAATCACCATCAATTAAATGTCCCACAGAATTGTATAAGTCTATACATATGGCCACTCTGATAGGGAAAAATCACTCAATTTTCTCTTCTCAGATGGCTAAAGTTTGTCAAGTTGACAAAAACTGTCCAGCACACTGTCCTTGCCTCACCTTTTAACACTCTCCTATTTTATCTACTAAATGTATCCCAGCATAAAGTGAGATGTAGAACTGCATGTTATGACCAGGGAGGTCTATAAAAGAGCTCTTTACATATTGCAATCAAACTTTTGAAGGAACACTAAGGAAGAGTCCTCTACGTTGGCCAGCATTGCTAAGGCAAAAGCTTGAAGAGCAGAGTCTGGTACCCTCACTTAGCAAGGTCTGTTGACTCTTTTTGGGCCTCACAGCATTTTTTAAAATACAATTTATTGAATTAATTCAGAGCAATCATTTTGGAGAAATTCTTTAAGTCTAAATAGATCCAAATCTGTACATCATTATTTCGTGATCTAAGAGCACTAGGAATTCCTTTCTGTGTTTGACTTACAAAATACACTGGCATCAGGATATACCATTCTGAGCATCAGCCTGTCCCAATTGATGTGGACATGGACTCTGGAGAGAGAAGAGCATTGTCTTCTTTTGTTTATGTATTGTTTGTTTAAGAACTAAGAAGAATATCTATTACCTGCCTCAAATAGAGAAAGAATTGAAGTGATTTCTAATGTCATCCTCAGACATAGCATAGTAGTTTAATCTGGGAAGCCTGTAAATATTCATATACTCCTTCTGATCTGCTCCTACACTTGGCCAGATCAGTGGACCACTCTGAACATCTGCTAAAACCAGTGTCACAGACTGCTTGCCTCCCAAGAGATCTGCCATGACCAAAGATACAGATGAGATTCCCTCCCAAATACTCACATCATCTGGGACACACAGAGAGCCCAGTTAAAATGGAACCTACTCCCCTCTGCCCTAGCTCCATCTTCCATCCAGTCTGCTCCTCTGCCTGGGCCAGATTCGTGGGCCCACTCCCCTCCCACACCCCACAACCTATCTGTCTCCCAGGAAGTCTGCAGTAAGGAGTGACACAAAAGGTCTGCCATAACCAGAGATACAGTCCCCCAGTCTGAACCTCCATCTACAACTGGGGAAGATCCTGCCCCTGGAACCCAAAGCCTGCCTATCTCCCAGAAGGTTTGCCTAAACAGGAATACAGGAGGCCTGCTCTAACTAGGGACACAGAAGCACATTCCCCCACCCCCAACAGAAAACCAGAGACAGGATTGCCTGCCTCCCAGGTGGCCAGCTCTAACCCAGGTCACAGAGCTCTACTTGTCACCAAAGAGGTAGGCAACCGTCAGAGAAACCCAGGCCAGTTAACACCAGCAATAAACTGACAGCAAGAGACAAGCACAAGAACATAAGCAACAAAAGCCAATGCAATTCAGCACCATCAGAGCCCAGTTCTTCCACCACAGCAGGCCCTGGATACTCTAACACACCTGAAAAACAACATTATGACTTAAAATCCCATCACATGAAAATGATAGAGGCCTTTAAGGAGGCTATAATTAACTCCCTTAGGGAAATATAGGAAAACACGAGCAAACTGGTAGAAGCCCTTAACGAGAAAACAAATAAATCCCTTAAAGAAATACATTAAAATACAACCTGGCGTGTGAAGTAATTGAACAAAACAGTTCAAGACCCAAAAATGGAAATAGAAAGAATAAAGAAAACACAAATGGAGGCAATCCTGGAGATGGACAACTTAGAAAAGAGATCAGGAACTACAGATGCAAGCATCAACAAAAGAATACAAGAGATAGAAGAGGGAATCTCAGGTGTAGAAGATACCATAGCTATCAACACATCATTCAAAGAAAATACAAAGGGTGAAAAGCTCCTAACCCAAAACATCCAGAAAATTTAGGAAACAATGATCTTTTCAGATGAAGATTCCCAGCTCAAAGGGCCAGAAAACATCTTCAAAAAACCATAGAAGAAAACGCCCCTAACCTAATGAAAGAGGTGGCCATAAATGCACAAGAAGGCTACAGAACACCACATAGATTGGACCAGAAAAAAAAAAAAACATTTGCCACATAATAATCAAAACACTAAATGCACAAAACAAAAAAGAATACTAAAAGTTGTAAGAGGAAAAGGGTCAAGTAATACATAAAGGCAGACCTATCAAAATTACAGCAAATTTCTCAGTGGAGACCCTAAAAGCCTGAAGATACTGGACAGATAACATCCAGCCCTAAGAGAACACAAATGTCAGCCCAGGCTTCTATACTCAGCAAAACATGCAATCACTATAGATGGAGAAACCAAGATATTCCATGATAAAACCAAATTTAAACAATATTGTTCTACTAATCCAACACTACAGAGGATACTGGAAGGAAAACTCCAGTACAAGAGGAGAAAAAAAACATGAGAAATTAAACATCTCACAACAAGCCCCAAAGGAAGAGAATCACACACACACACACACACACACACACACACACACACACACAATACTACCTCCAGCAAAACAATAACGGGAACAAACATTCATCTGTCTTTAATATCTCTCAACACCAATGGACTCAATTCAGCAATAAAAAGACACAGGCTAACAGACTGGATACATAAATAGGATGCAGCATTTTGCTGCATACAAGAAACACACCTCAGAGTAAAATTCTAGAAAAATGTTTTCCAAGAAACAAACTGGAGTTGCAATTCTAATATCCAATAAAATAGACTTTCAACCAAAATCATCAAAGATGGGGAAGGACACTTCATATTCATCAGAGAAAAACTCCACAAAGAGGAAATCTCAATTATGAACATTTATGCCCCAAATGCAAAGGTACCCGCATTCATTGAAGAAACTTTACTAAAGCTCAAAACATACATTGAACCTCACACAATAATAGTGGGAGACTTCAATACTCCACTCTCACCAATGGACAGGTCATTGAAACAGAAACTAAACAGACACAGTGTAATTAACAGGAGTTATGAAGCAAATGTTTTTAATAGATATTTACAGAATATTTCACCCCAAAACAAGAGAATATACCTTCTTCTCAGCACTTCTTGGAACCTTCTCCAAAACAGAACATATAACCAAGCACAAAAAAGCCTCAACTGATACAAGAAGACTGAAATAATCCAATGCACTCTATCAGATCACCATGGACTAAGGCTGGACTTCAATAACAACAAAAACAATAGAAAGTCCACATACTTATGGAAATTGAACAACTCTCTACTCAATGATAATTTGATCAGGGAAGAAATAAAGAAAGAAATCAAAGACTTTATATAATGAAGACACCATACATCCAAACTTATGGGACACAGTGAAAACAGTGCTAAGAGAAAAATTCATAGCACTGAATGCCTTCATAAAAAGATTGGAGAGATCCTATACTAGCAACTTAATAGCACTTCTGAAAGCTCTAGAACAGAAAAGCACACCTAAAAGGAGTAGACAGCAGGAAATAGTCTAACTCAGGGCTGGACGACAAAGTAGAAACAGAATAGAAAGAATCAACAAAACCAAGACCTGGTTCTTTGAAAAAAATCAACAAGATAGATAAACCCTCAGCTAAACTAACTAAAGGGTACAGAGACACTATGCAAATTAACAAAATTGGAAATGAAAAAGGGAGACATGACAACAAAAATTGGAAAATTCAAAAGTCATCAGAACTTACTACAAACACCTATACTCAACAAAACTGGAAAATCTAGATGAAATGGATGATTTTCTAGAAAGGTACCACTTACCAAAGTTAACTCAAGACCTGATAACTATCTTAATAGCCCCATAACTCCTAAGGAAATATAAATAGTCATTAAAAACCTCCCAACCAAAAAGTCCAGGGCCAGATGGTATTAGTGCAGAATTCTACCAAACCTTCAAAGGAGAGCTAATACCAATACTCCTCAAACTATTCCACAAAATAGAAACAGAAGGAACACTAACCAATTTATTCCGTGAAGCCTCAGTTACTCTTGACACCTAAACCACAAAAAGACCCAACAAAGAAAGAGAATTTCAGGTCAATTTTACTTATGAATATTGATGAAAAACCCAAGAAAATTCTTGAAAACTGAATCCAAGGACACATCAAAGCCATCATTCAACATGATCAAGTAGGCTTCATCCCAGGGATGCAGGAAAGGTTCAATATATAGAAATCCATCAATGTAATCCACTATATAATAAACTCAATGGGAAAAGTCACATGACAGTCTAACTAGATACTGAAAAAGCCTTTGACAAAATACAACACCACTTCATGTTAAAAGTCTTGGAGAGATCAGGAATTCATGGCACATACTTAAACATAATAAAAGCAATATATAAGAAACAAATAGCCAACATTACATTAAATGGAAAGAAATTAGAAGCAATCTCACTAAGATCAGGGACAAGACAAGGATGTCCATTCTCTTCTTATCTATTTAATATAGTACTTGAAATTCTAGCTAGAGCTAGACAGATAAAAAAAAATCAAGGGAAAAGAAATTGGAAAGGAGAAGTCAAAGTAACACTATTTGCAGATGATATGATAGCAAACATAAATGACCCCTAAAATTCCACCAGAGAACTCCAACAGCTGGTAAACAACTTCAGCAAAGTGGTGGGATATAAAATTGACTCAAACAAACCAGTGGTCTTCCTTTATACAAATGATAAACCTGCTGAGAAAGAAATTAGGGAAATAACAAACGTCACAATAACCACAAAGTAGTACAAAATACCTTGGTGTAACTCTTACCAAGCAAGTGTAAGATCTATATGGCAAGAACTTCAAATCCCTGAAGAAAGAAAGAAGACCTCAGAAGATGGAACGATCTACCATGCTCATGGATTGGTAGGATTAACGTAGTGGAAAGGGCCATCTTACCAAAAGCAATCTACAGATTCAACACAATCCCCATCAAAATTCCAACACAATTCTTCATAGACATAGAAAGAGCAATTCTCAAATTCATATGTAAAAACAAAAAATCCAAAATAGCAAAAACAATTCTCAACAGTATAAAAATTTCTGAGGGAATCACCATCCCTGATCTCAAGCTGTTCTACAAAGCAATAGTGATAAAGACCTCATGGCATTGATACAGAGAGGTCAATCAATGGACTAGAATCTAAGACCCAGAAATGAACCCACACACCTACAGACACTTGATCTTTGACAAAGAAGCCAAAAACATAAAGTTGTAAAAAGAAAGCATCTTCAACAAATGGTGGTCTAACTGGAGTTTTGTATGTAAGTGAATGAAAATAGATGCATATTTATCATCTTGCACAAAGCTCAAATCAAAGTGTATCAAGAACCTCAACATAAAGCCACACACACTGAGTCTAATAGAAGAGAAAGTGGGAAAGAGCCTTGACTCATTGGCACAGGAGGAAATTTCCTGAACAGAACACCATTGGCCCAGACTTTAAGATCAACAATAGATAAATGTGACCTCCTGAAACTGAAAAGTTTCTGTAAGGCAAATGACACTGTCAATAGGACAAATTGGCAGCCTAGCGATTGGGGGGGGGGGGGGAATCTTCATTAATCCTATATCCAATAGAGGACTAATATCCAAAATATATAAAAACTAAAAAGGTTAACCTCCAAAAACCAAATAACCCAACTAAAAAAAAATAGGGTATAAAGAATTAGCAACAAAGGATCTTAAATGACTGAGAAGCACTTAAAGAAATGTTCAAAGCCCTTAGTCATCACAGAAATGCAAATCCAAATGACTCGGAGATTCTACCTTACACCAATCAGAATGGCTAAGATCAAAAACTCAAGTGACTGTACATGCTGACACAGATTTCAGAAAGAGGAACTCTTCTCCATTGCTGGTGGGATTTCCATCTGGTACAACCACTCTGGAAATCAATCTGTCAGTTTCTCAGAAAATTGGACATAGTTCTACCTAAAGACCCAGCTAAACCACTCCTGGACATATATATACCCAAAAAGATGCTCCAGTATACTGCAAAGACACATGTTCCACTATGTTCATAGCAGCCTTATATGTAATAGCCAGAAGCTAGAAACAATCTAGATGTCCCTCAACTGAAAAATGGATACAGAAAGTGTGATTCATTTACATAGTGGAATACTATGCAGCTATTTAGAATGAGCACATAATGAATTTTGCAGGCAAATGAATGGAATTAGAAAATATCATCCTCAGTAAGATAACCCAGACCCAAAAGGACATGCATGGTATATATTCACTGATACGTGGATATTAGCAAAAAAGTACATAATACCCAGAATATAACCACAGACCATAAGAGTTATCAAACAGAAAGACCCAAGTGAGGATGCTTCAATCTCACTTAGAAGATGTAACAAAATAATTATAGGAAGCAATTATAGGAAGCAGAGGGAGGGAAGGATGTGGGTAGGCAAGGGGAGGGGAAGGGAAAATAGGGAACAGGATCAGGTCTGGGAGGCACAGGAGAGAAGCCCAACGAAACTCAGAAGGCCAGAAGAATTAACAAAAATAAGTAGCCTATGTGGGTGGGAGGTGGGGTGCCCTCTAGAAAACCACAGAGACCTGGGAGGAAAGAGACTCTACACATAGAGATAGCCCAATGTTTCCTAAACTAGAGAGGGGGCAGAGGGAGAGAGAGAAAAATTTTATCATCAAATAAACCTTTTCATAAATCAATATCTCCATTTTTTTCCTGCCTTTTCCAGGAATTGAATGTGTTAAGCCCTCCCTTGTGACAATCCTGTAACCTCTTTTCTTCATGTAATTCCAGTTCTTGTCTCTGGGCCAGTTTGCCAGATGTATCTGACATGATGGAAACATCTGTGGTCCGTGGCAGCTGGATTGAGGGCATTTATTTTTGTTCCCTGCATAGGATACTGCAGAACTCATTAGATCTCCTGTAAATTTCTTGTTTCAGGAACAGCACCCCGTTTTCTGATTTTAGGTGCTCCCTAAATTTTGACTTGTGGAGCTGGAAGTATTCCTCAAAAGATAGTTTTGGATTTTCCTCCAAGTAAATCACATGGATTCTAAATAATAGTTGGAGTTGTTCAATCGGAAAAACACATGACTCATATTCTAAATCCTGACAGTCTCCAGGTGTCTGTGGTTACTCTGAGCCTCTGTGAGCATTTGTTCTTACATCCTGCTTTACAGAGTTAATGTTCAGTTGCTTCCATCCTTGTTGGGCTTCCTGTTTGCCTGGCAGAGTGGGTTTTACCAAGAACTAAAGCTCCACTAAGGTTCATCCAGGCTTCATCCCCAGTGCCCTGGGTTGTATGGACCATAATCAGGACCTAGAAATCTAGTTGGGGTTTTTTGTTTGTTTGTTTGTGTGTTTGTTTTTTAACCCTTTTCTGTTTAAATTATTTCTATAAACACAAAATTTTTTCTAAAAATAGTTAAATTTTAGTAGAATACGTTATAAAACAGAAAGTCCTCTCCGGGTGTTTTTGAGAACCCCTGCGAACTTCTCCATCGCTGACAACAAATAATTCGCTTGGCTGCAATGTCTAGTCCCTTTGGTTCCCTCTAGTGGAGAAGAATAAAATGCACTTTCTACACTTGAAACCATTAAGTGTGAAATTGGATTAAAGCACAAAGAAACAGTGAATATTCCAAAAAAAGCAATGCGCTTCCCAGAAAAATTACTCTGAACCTAGGATTAGTGGGAAAGTCTTCCCTATCAGCTTTCTCAGAAGACGCTACGAATGTAAGCCATGGGCTGAACTGGCACCGATGTCCCACATAGATCGCTATCTGCCCAGCCTGAGTGGCATCAGTAACTGTATTTTCCGAGCATGGAGCAAAGGAGATCTTCGAATACATTGCATTTTATGTTGAATCCATATCATCGGCTGTACTCGATTCATCTTCCATAGAGAAGAAAAATTGAAAGGAAATTGAATCTAGTTGAATATTTCCTGTGTTCAAGTCAAAAAACATTATGTTGTAAAAATTCTAGAGATAGCATGGTAAAAGGACTAAGGGTATGGGAATGGCTGCCTGTGTTACTTACCTGATTTACCTCCAGGACTGGAATAGTTCAGCAATCTTCTGTGTGGGAGCCTTGGCCAAAATCCCTATTATCCTCGGGGATCCGTGCCAACCCTTCTGTTACAGAGGCTGGCAGCTCAGGGATGCCTGAGGAGACAGCAGCAATAGCCGAGGGCCTCTGAGTACTTCCCATGGGCTATGGAAGGCCAGCCTCGGAATCAGCCACTGGATTTCGAGCTAAAGCTCTTCATTAGCAGAGAAGGAAACAAGGCACCGGGAAACATGTGTTTTGCTTGAGAAGTCTATTCCCAGTGGACTACTCCATCCCAAAGGAGCAAGTATTCTGGTGTGATACGTTTGACAGACCTTGAGAATGGATGGTCAGCAAGTAGCACAAAGAGGCAGCGTCATATTCAAGATGCAGCCTCATTCAGTGATGCACCACCTGTAATGGGAGATGTGTGCATTGCTGTTGGTACTCACTGTTGAGTCCAGCCTCTACGTCTCATTTAAATCTGTCTTCTCTCCATGACCAAAGGCGACATTCTGGTCCTGGGGTGTGGGAATCGTTTCTTGGACTCTAAAACAAGCATGTTTACTATGTTTCCCAAACTCTAGCAAGGGTAACAGTTTTACAGGCCCATTTCTTTAAGTCACTCAACCTTAAAACTTTTCAGTATAACTTGCTATGAATGTAAGGAAATAAACCTAAAGGGTAATGTTTATATATTAATAACAATATAATAAATAATAAAACATTAATATTGCATGTAAATTGTACTTGCTTTAAAAATGGAATTATTAAGAATGCCTGTGTTGGTGACTGATTAACGAACCCAGGTCATCATAGACTGGAGCTGTAAGAAAAAATTTCTGAAAATATAGTGTAAGCAAGCTATTCATATAGATGTAACTGCTTAGTATGAATTAAAATGTCTGAATGTCATGATCCAAGAGCATTTATAGCAATAATTTATGAGTTTAGAATGTAACAGTAGGTAGAGTGCTTGCATGGCATTCATGAACCGTAAGCTTCATCCTCAGCATTTCATAAACTAAGGATGGTACACACCCCTGCAATCCTAGCACTCGAGAGATGAAGGCAGGACGATCAGAAGTTCAAGGTCACCTTCAGCAGCATGACAAGTTCAAGGCCCGACGTGGAGTCACAAGAGCCTGTAATGTAAGCTATTAAATATTTTTTAAAAATGATTTGTAGGCAACAATTTTCAAAGCATAGGAAAATTTGCTTAATATAGTAAATGTTATTTTTTTTCTTTTTGTAACTAAATAAGAGTTCTAAAGAGACATGTGTCCCTGGAACTTTATGTAGAATTATTTGAATTCTACGTAACTTAGTTGAATTTAGTAGAATTAGCACCTTTCCTAGAGCCACAAGCTTTTCGTTTTCATCAGATTCATAACCACAAGAGAAACAAATCCAGTTGTTATGCTGTGAAGTTTCTGTGGCTGTAACCATTTGGAATATACAAATCAGTGATGGTTTAAAAAAGCATGTTTAAGACATAAAGTAGAACAATAGGAGTATAGTTTACTTCAGCTTTTAACTGGGCAATTAGTTTGTTTATAACTTAACATCTCTTCAAGTAAATGACAGATTGTGGGGGGGGGGTGTCTGCTATGAGCGTAACTTCTTTCTTGCATCCATTGTCATTTAGATGAACCCTAGTAAGCAATGAGTTCAGCATGGCTCATTTTACTGCCACATAAAACCATCAACATCTTAATAGAGTATAAGAAAGCTTTTATACTCTCAGGTAAAAATTTTACAAATAAATGTAGATTTTTTTAACTACAATTACAATTAGTGACATAAAGTTAAAGCCAATGAGCTAGTTGTAATCATTACTACCTTGATTTAAACATGTAAAAGAGGCCACCTTAACTTTCAACATAGCCTGATTTCTAAAACTTAGCTAAAATAGTGCCAGTCACTAGAAGCTCTTGAACTTATGAGATGAGCTTTGATGCTGCAAAGTTCTTTGTGTAGTTCATAGAAGGAAAACATCTTCAATATGGCTGTTAAGCTCGGGAATAGGCTTAGTTTAAGTGGTCATGGGTCAGAAACTTAACCCAAATGAACTGAGAAGATAAAAATCCTTTCAACTAAATAATTTATTTGGTTACCATCTTCAATTTTATAAAATACCCATGTCTTAGTTGGTGTTTTACTGCTGCAAACAGGCACCATGGACAAATAAGTCTTATAAAACATTTCATTGGGGCTGGCTTAGGGGTTCAGAGGTTTACTCCATTATCATCAAGGCAGGCATGGTGCAGGAGGAACTAAGAGTTCTACATCTGCAACTGAAGGCTGCTAGCAGAATTCTGACTCCCAGGCATCTAGGACAAGAGTATTAAAGCCAATACCCACAAGGCCACCCCTCCCAACAGTGCCACTCACTGGGCCAAGCATATACAAACCATCACAACCCATTAAGTAATATAGCCAATCATTGCCAATTAAAAGGAGATAAAAAAAACATCACTTCCAAGGCCAATATCATGGCTGGAAATAGGAGGTTGCATGAGCAGTCTTGGATGGTGCCTATGTAATGGAATGTACAGACTGAATTTCAAGGCTTCTGTACATCAGATCTTGGCAACTCCCCAAAGTCTTCATATGGAAGGCCTGGTCCCTAATGTGGCACAATGGAGAGGTGCTGGAGTCTTTAGGGGGTAAGGATGTAGGAGAGGCCTTTGAGAGGTTGTAAGCATACCCCTAAAAGGGACTGTGGGCCTGTCTCCTTTGTCTCTCTTTTTGATATCTTAATCAACAGATGAGAAGTGTTCAGTTCTATCTTGTGCTCCCGGAATGTATTGCCATGTGTTGAAAGGAATAGAGCCAACCTATTTCAGATATGATCTCCAAGATGCTGATAAATTTTTCACAATCTACAATAATTTTCTCAAGGATCTCCACATTAACAGAATGCTAACACAAACTGAGAGGTACTCTGTAAATGTCGGTTTCTGGAGATTTATCTAACTAAAGCTGTGATGGTAATCCCACTGCAAGCATAAGCATATGGGTAATGAAATGGGATCAAAAATGGAGAGGTACATTCGAATGTCAGATTGCTTATCCAGCATTCACAAGGCCCTAGCTTCCAACTCAGAACTTCAACAAAAAGCATGTCTACGGTATAAATGGTGTACAAGTATCAATAGCAGAGTTCCCAAAAGTGAGCTTACCCTCACTAGCTGATCAGTAGTCGAACTCCCTGCAGCCATTTTATTGAAGCCAGGCCACTGACGTTTTAAAGTGTATATAAGAGAGAGACAGAGACAGAGGAAGAGACAGAGATAGAGACAGAGACAATGTGTGTGTATATATACTTTCTGAGGCCAAAAGAGGCACTGTATCTCCTGGAGCTAGAGTTATAGGCATCTTTTCTGGCTTCTATCTGGCCAACAAGACAGCAAGGTCAGGGGCTTGTAGGATTGTATCTCTGGTGGGTCTAGAAAGATGGTAAGAATACACACAAACAACAACAGGCCCCCCAAGTATGCGGTGTATGAATGCACACTTAGAAAAGAGATGTGCTAAAATAGGTAGGCAAGTAGTGTACTTAGAAAGCATTGTAAATGAGAGCAGGCTTGCTGAGCACAGCTTCGGCACTGTGAGCAAGGCGGGTCCAGCACTTCATTGGCAGCTGAGTTCTTTATGCGTCCGTGAAAAATCACTTTGCCTTATTCTCAATCCACTTAGCCTTCCCATCCTTTTAAGTGATACCGTTAGTTTACACTTAAATACTGAAGAATCACTTGACTGAAAGCAAATATCTCACAGTCTTGCATTAGATGTCAGCACTCTTCAAATGCTTACAAACACATGCAGGCTATTCCAGATCTTTCCACCTCCCTGGGTTTTCTTAATTTCTAACTCGTGCAGTTTCAAGGACTATTTCAAATAGTTGGACATGGCCTTCAAAGTGAAATCATGCACTAGTTACATGTCTAGAACTATGTTTTACAGATATTTTTCCATTAAAACTAAACATTTGGGGGCTAGGAAGATGGCTCCATAGCTAAGAACATATATGGCCCTTCTAGAAGACCCAAGTTGGTTCCTAGCACTCACATCAGATGGCTCACAACTGCCTATAACTTTAGCTCCAGGAGATATAGTGCCTTCTTTTGGCCTCAGCAAGTATATATACACACACTTTGTCTCTGTCTCTGTCTCTGTCTCTCTCTCTCTTATATACACTTTAAAATGTAATAACATTAATATAATACTTTCTCCATACAAATATCAACAACTCTGCAACTAGATACCTACCACTTCCTACACTGGGGGAGGGGCATACATACCAGTGTGTGTGTGTGTGTGTGTGTGTGTGTGTGTGTGTGCCAATATGATAGCTCATACCTACAATCTACTGTATTCAAGAGGTTGAGGCAAAAGGATTACCATGCATTTAAGGGCACCTTGTGAGTGAGAAGACCTTGTCAAGAGTGTCGGAGGTGAGAAGGAGGAGGAGGGGGAGGAGCAGGAAGAAGAGGAAAATCAAGAACAAGGAAGAAGGGGAGAAGAAGGAAGTGGAAGAAGAAGAAAGTAAAGGAAGAAGGAAGAAGACACTACTTAATTAAATTAAATTTTGGTGAACATAGTCACATTTACATATTGATTTATTTTCTATATTTTTAGATATCCCCTAGCCAGCCTGGAACTTTTCATGTAGACCAAGCTACCCTGAAACTCAGAGATCCACCTGCTTTTATCTCCGAAGTGCTGGGATTCAAGGTGTGCACCACTATACCTGACCCCACAATCTCATAGGATAGTGAAGTGTTGTAGTCTTTTTCTATATCTTTTATAGTTGAAGTCATACTATGATTACACACTTAAAGTTTTAAGATTGCACACTTACCACAAATATTAGAATATAAACTTAGGGTTGTGCAAATACTCTCTTAACATCATGTATCATAGTTTTTTATTTTTCTGAGAACTTAACACACGACACACATCTCTCTCTCTTTTTTTGGCACACCCCTTTAAGCCATTTGTGTATAACATCAAAGTTAACAACTTTAAAAGGTAGGTGATTTTGATACATCTTTAACCTAGGTTAGGTTAACTTTCAAGGTTAGAGTAATCTTATGGTTCATGAATCGTGAAGCCAGTTTCCAGTTTATTACTACTTCAAAGTAGTAAGGATTATCTTTTTGAAAGAAGAGTACACTTCCTTTGCTTGTACAGAAAGATCTGGCCTTAGTTAAGACTTTCAAGCTGAACCACCTGTGCCCGAAATTGGTTTGAAGTGTGCAGAGAGCAAAGTCTTTGCTTCGGGGTCTGAGACATCTTTGGTGCCACCTAGCGTGCTCTGTGTGACCAACAGCGTAGACACGGCCACTGGACAAGTATCTCTGTTTTCATCCCATCCCTACACTCTGTCCAATGGACGGCTGTGAGCATCCATTTCCGTATTTGTCAGGCTCTGGAGGAGCCTCTCAGGAGACAGCTATATCAGGCCCCTTCAGCAAGCTCTTGTTGGCACCTGCAATAGTGTCTGGGTTTGGTGGTTGTTTATGGGATTGATCCCCAGGTGGGGAAGTCTCTGGGTGGTCTTTTCTTCAGTCTCTGCTCTGAACTTTGTCTCTGTGACTCCTTCCATAGGTATTTTGTTCCCCCTTCTAAAAAGCAACAAAGTATCCACACTTTGATCTTCCTTCTTATTGAGTTTCATGTGTTTTGCAAATTGTATCATGGATATTCTGAGCTTCGGGGCTAATATCCACTTATCAGTGAGTACATATCATGTGTGTTCTTTGGTGATTTGGTTACCTCACTCAAGAGAATATCCGCCAGATCCATCCATTTGTCTAAGAATTTCCTAAATTCATCATTTTTAAAAGCTGAATAGTACTCCATTGTGTAAATATACCACATTTTCTGTATCCATTCCTCTGTTAAGGAACATCTGGGTTCTTTCCAGCTTCTGGCTATTATAAATTAAGCTGCTATGAACATAGTGGAGCATATGTTCTTATTACAAGTTGGAACATATTCTGGGTATATGCCCAGGAGTGGTATTGCTAGATCTTCTGGTAGTTCTGTGTCCTGTTTTCTGAGGAACCACCAGACTGATTTCCAGAGTGGTTGTACAAGCTTGCAATCCCACCAGCAATGGAGGAGTGTTCCTCTTTCTCCACATCCACGCCAGCATCTGCTGTCACCTGAATTTCATTTTTTATTTTATTTTAATTAGGTATTTTCTTCATTTACATTTCCAATGCTATCCCAAAAGTCCCCCACACCCTCCCCCCCCACTCCCCTACCCACCCACTCCCACTTCTTGGCCCTGGTGTTCCCCTGTAAAGGAACATATAAAGTTTGCAAGACCAATGGGCCTCTCTTTCCACTGATGGCTGACTAGGCCATCTTCTGATACATATGCAGCTAGAGACACAAGCTCCGGGGGGTACTGGTTAGTTCATATTGTTGTTCCACGTATAGGGTTGCAGACCCCTTTAGCTCCTTGGGTACTTTCTCTAGCTCCTCCACTGGGGGCCCTGTGATCCATCCAATAGCTGACTGTGAGCATCCACTTCTGTGTTTGCTAAGCCCCGGCATAGCCTCACAAGAGACAGCTATATCAGGATCCTTTCTGCAAAATCTTGCTAGCTTATGCAATGGTGTCAGAGTTTGGAGGCTGATTATGGGATGGATCCCCAGGTGTGGCAGTCTCTAGATGGTCCATCCTTTTGTCTCAGCTCCAAACTTTGTCTCTGTAACTCCTTCCATGGGTGTTTTGTTCCCAGTTCTAAGAAGGAGCAAAGTGTTCACACTTTGGTCTTTGTTCTTCTTGAGTTTCATGTGTTTTGCAAATTGTATCTTGTATCTTGGGTATTCTAAGTTTCTGGGCTAATATCCACTTATCAGTGAGTACATATCATGTGAGTTCTTTTGTGATTGGGTTACCTCACTCAGGATGATACCCTCCAGGTCCATCCATTTGCCAAGGAATTTCATAAATTCATTCTTTTTAATAGCTGAGTAGTACTCCATTGTGTAAATGTACCACGTTTTCTGTATCCATTCCTCTGCTGAGGAGCATCTGGGTTCTTTCCAGCTTCTGGCTATTATAAATAAGGCTGCTATGAACATAGTGGAGCATGTGTCCTTCTTACTGGTTGGAACATCTTCTGGATATATGCCCAGGAGAGGTATTGTGGGATCCTCCGGTAGTACTATGTCCAATTTTCTGAGGAGCCACCAGACTGATTTCCAGATTGGTTGTACCAGCTTGCAATCCCACCAGCAATGGAGGAATGTTTCTCTTTCTCCACATCCTCACCAGCATCTGCTGTCATCTGAATTTCTGATCTTAGCCATTCTGACTAGTGTGAAGTAGAATCTCAGGGTTGTTTTGATTTGCATTTCTCTGATGATTAAGGGTGCTGAACATTTTTTAGGTGTTTCTCAGCTATTCGGTATACCTCAGTTGAGAATTCTTTGTTTAGCTCTATACCAAATTTTTAACACGGTTATTTGATTTTCTAGAGCCTAACTCCTTGAGTACTTTGTATATATTGGATATTATCCCCTTATCAGATTTAGGATTGGTAAAAATGTTTTCCCAATCTGTTGGATGCCTTTTTGTCTTATTGACAGTTTTCTTTGCCTTACAGAAGCTTTGCAATTTTATGAGGTACTGTTTGTTGATTCTTGATCTTACAGCACAAGCCATTGCTGTTCTATTTAGGAATTTTCCTCCTGTGCCCATATCTTCGAGGCTCTTCCCCACTTTCTCCTCTATAAGTTTCAGTGTCTCTGGTTTTATGTGGAGTTCCTTGATCCACTTAGACTTGAGCTTTGTATAGGAAATAAGAATGGATCAATTCGCATTCTTCTACATGATAACTGCCAGTTGAGCCAGCACTATTTGTTGAAAATGCTGTTTTTTTCCATGGTTTTAGCTCCTTTGTCAAAGATCAAGTGACCATAGGTGTGTGGATTCATTTCTGAGTCTTCGATTCTATTCCATTGATCTACCTGTCTGTTACTGTACCAGTACCATGCAGTTTTTATCACAATTGCTCTGTAATACAGCTAGAGGTCAGGGATAGTGATTCCACCAGAGGCTCCTTTATTGTTGAGAATACTTTTTGCTATCCTAGGTTTTTTGTTATTCCAGGTGAGTTTGTAAATTGCCCTTTCTAACTCCTTGAAGATTGAGTTGGAATTTTGATGGGGATTGCATTGAATCTGTAGATTGCTTTCAGCAAGATAGTCATTTTTACTATATTAATCCTGCCAATCCATGAACATGGGAGATCTTTCCATCTTCTGAGATCTTCTTTGATTTCTTTCTTCAGAGACTGGAAGTTCTTATCATACAGATCTTTCACTTCCTTAGTTAGAGTCACACCAAGGTATTTTTATAATAAGTCTCCTGGCTGCAGATGTAGACATGTAGGACCCTGTCCCAGAAACTCTGTTGCTTCTGCCGCCTGTGCTCTCCTGAGGGCTCCCACCTTAGAGAGACACCAGGGAGAAAATCTGTATGACATTTCTATTAAGCAAAGGTGATCATTTCCTTGAAAATTTCCCATTTCCCCATGGGTAAAGTCTAAATGTTTAGAATGAAATCCAGAGTATTATGACCTCATCTAAGCTCAGTTATCCTCGTGGAAACCCCATCTCCAAGGTAAGCAAGGTTCGACATATGGATTTGTAAGCAAGATGGCCATCTACCCTTGAAGACACAAGGCTCACTCTCCCATCAGCAGTCCATTTCTACTCTTGGCAGTGAGAGATGTGAGCCACATACCCCACAGGAGGCTGAGCAAAGCAACTGCTGGTTGAGACAGTAGAGACACTCA
Organism: Mus musculus; assembly: GCF_000001635.26. Lineage (NCBI taxonomy): Eukaryota > Metazoa > Chordata > Mammalia > Rodentia > Muridae > Mus > Mus musculus. The sequence goes on along the minus strand of NC_000076.6, from coordinate 53,803,380 downwards.
TTAAGGGTAGGGGCCACACATTATCCTGTTTGCGTTCTCTCCACCTGCCAGATCTCCTGATACAGGGAAACACTGAGAAGAGAAATAATGGATGTACAAACCATCTCAAAATGGAACAGCTTTGTAGGTATCCAGAAAATCAAAGATTTTCAGAAGTATGTCTCAATGGGTTCCAGACACACCTACAAGACCACCTCTGGGAATGCCTGTAAGGAATTATCTAGATTAAGTTAGCCTCTAAGCATGGCTGAGTGGGATCTCTTCATTGGGTTAATAGAGGTGAGAAGACTCAGGTTTATGGACAGTCCTGGTACATGGTCCTCATTGAATAAAAGGGTAAAGTGAGGTAACCACAAAGAAGCTGCTTCCTGCCTGGGTATTCAATGTGATCAGTTGCCTCATGTTCTTACCCCCATGCCACCCCCTCCCAGTTCCTGTCCCCCCAACCCATATCCCACATCATAGACTTTCTCTCAAACTGTGGGCCAAAATAAATACTCCTTCCCTAAGCTGCTTTTATCAGGTATTTTATCAGCTGCAATGATAAAATGTAATTAATATACCTACATATTGTTCTTATGGATATTTAATTTCAATAAACATTTAAACAGACTATATAAAGCTTTATGGTAGAAACTCAAGGTGCTGTTGTTGGGTGGCCAGAGAATCTATCTTTTGCTTCACTAAGGAAGTTCATTTTGAGTGAGAGCTGAAGAAGAAGGGGAGCCAGCATGCAAAACCCTAAAGAAAGGATGGTTTGGGCAGAGGACACTGCAAGAACAGAGGCAATGGGGCTGCATAAAGCTTAGCCCAAGGTCTGCAACCCTATAGGTGGAACAACAATATGAACTAACCAGTACCCCGGAGCTTGTGTCTCTAGCTGCATATGTATCAGAAGATGGCCTAGTCAGCCATCAGTGGAAAGAGAGGCCCATTGGTCTTGCAAACTTTATATGCCTCAGTACAGGGGAACACCAGGGCCAAGAAGTGGGAGTGGGTGGGTAGGGGAGTGGTGGGGGAGGGTCTGGGGGACTTTTGGGATAGCATTGGAAATGTAAATGAAGAAAATACTTAATTAAAATAAAATATAAAATTTAAAAAAATAAAAACTTAGCCCAAGGAACTCTTGGCAGATAGCAGGCTCCAACACAAGGCCAAATAGGAGATTGACTCCCTAGGCTAAGGTAGAAGAGGTGGAGGATCAGCTCCTCATGGTCAGGGAAGACCCACAAAGCCAAGATCCCGTGTCCTTGACCCACGTGGATCAATATTCACAGCCATGCCACCTCTCAGCTAAAACACCCGAACCCATCGATCTTCTTCGTTTGTAGCCCAAGAAAAGCCTATTCCCTCCGCATCCAAACACAAGGCTCTTTGTTCCCCCTCCTTCTGTCTTCTCCCAGTCTGCCCAGCACTGTTGACCTGTTCCTGCAATCTTGCTTTTTGTTTTCTGCGATTCAGTCCATCATTAGTCAAACCTCCTGAACAGTCTACCAATCTGGATGTTTCTCTTTGTACCTCTGTCTGGAACTGGATGATCTCCCATGCACACTGCTTTCTCTGCAACCCTTTTGAGTGAACCAATTTCTCTCACAGCCCACACAACTGTAGGACCTGAGCTGGGGCAGAGATCTAACTGCTATCTCTGAGACATTTTTATTCTTCCCCTACATACACCCATACTTTGAGTCTCTTATCAGCTCATACCACTACCTGTCATCATAGCTGTCGTTTACCAACTTCCAGCTCATCTACTTGGTTTTCCAATGGCTTATAGATACTTCATTTCTTCCCCACTCCTGCTGCATCAGCCTTGCCTGTCTCAGCCAATGATAACTCTTGGTCCTTGTTCCTTGCTTCCACTCACATTCCTCATCCAATCCATCAAGAATGGCTATTACCACCACGCTCAGATACACCCTCTGGAATGTGACCCTCGCTCCCTCTCCACTGTTGCCTTCCCTCTCTCCCTAGATTGCCACAACAGCCTCGAAATAGATCTTCCTACTTAAGTATTTGCTTCCTACAGGGACTCTTTAAAAAGCTGTTACATTATAACTAACTCATGGGCTGAAATTGTGGCGAAAGCTTTCTTTCTATTTTACTGGGTAAAAAGGCTAAAGTCTCCGGGCTGACCTACTTAACTTGAGACTTCCTGGCCCCAGGCTATTCAGAGTAACAGTCATTAGGCTCGGTCCTGTACAGAGTCCCTTCTAGATTCTTGGAAACCAGATATTTGCCTGCCTCGAAGCACCTGGGCTGCCTGCAGGCTCTCCTCTCAGATCTTCCCACAGCAAATTTTCTTCTTTAAAGAATTAATCAAGTGTCAGTTCCTCCCAAACACAAGTACAAAATTGAACTGTTTCTGTTCTCCTCCGCATTCCCTGCAGCGCTCCTACCCCGCTCCTCTCCTTGTTTGTTTCACACACCACTTTTGATCCTGTTAGTAAATTTCTTGTTCATTAACTTCTGATATATTTCAGATCTAGAATGAACCCCAAAGCCCCACATTCAAAATGTTTGGTCCCCAGGGTGATACTACTGAAAAATTACAGAACCTTCATTGGATGGTGTCTTAGTCAGGGTTTCTATTCCTGCACAAACATCATGACCAAGAAGCAAGTTGGGGAGGAAAGGATTTATTCAGCTTACACTTTCCACATTGCTGTTGATCCAACCGAAGGATGCAGGACTGGAACTCAAGCCGGTCAGGAAGCAGGAGCTGATGCAGAGGCCATGGAGGGATGTTCTTTACTGGCTTGCTTCCCCTGGCTTGCTCAGCCTGCTCTCTTATAGAACCCAAGACTACCAGCCCAGGGATGGTCCCACCCACATGGGGCCCTTCCCCCTTGATCCTAATTGAGAAAATGCCCCACAGCTGGAACTCATGGAGGACCTTTCCCAACTGAACTCCTTTCTCTGTGATAACTTCAGCCTGTGTCAACTTGACACACAAAACCAGCCAGTACAGATGGGGAGTGGGAAAAAGGTAGGTCATTGGGGCTTGCTCTTGAAGGGGATAAGGGAACCCCAGCTCCTTCCTTCTCCTCTGATCCCCAATCACTGTGAGATGAGTGGTGTTCCTATGCCACGTAATCCCAAACAGCAGGGCAAAGTGATCATGGGTGGAAACCTCTGAGACTCTGAGCTGAGGTAAACATTTACTCTTGTTTAGGTATTTACTTCAGGTATTTTGTCACAGCGACAAAAAGATAATTAAGACTATATTCTCCTGTTACCAGAATATAAATTCCATGATGTAAAGATTATTTTATGTTCCCTTTGCTTCTGTTACCCCTTCCTCATTTAAGACCCATGTCTTTGGAATCACAGCACAGGGTAAAGCATTGAGATTACGTTGGAAGAAATTAAAGTCCGCTGAGAGTTTTCAGTAGGTACTTGATAAGATCCAATTAACTCTTTAGAAGGCGGCCTTAGTTGTTTTGTGGCACCAATTAGAGGATAAGCTCCCAGTGGACATGGACATAGATCCAATGCCTGGCTTGGAGATATTGCTGACAGAACATTGTTGAATGAGCCGTCTGAAGGGATGGAGACGCCCGAGAGAACTCAACACTTGGTGGCTTCAGGGAGACCGTTTACGTGACTTATAGATCCCTTTAGAAAAGTGGGAACTGAGATAGTACAATGAGCTCTCATTGCGTCTTCTGTGTTGCTTCGCCTCCAAGGCTGCTGATAGCTACCATTTTCTGACTCAGTCGCCACAGTCTACCACTGAGATGACCAATGAGCTACACAGCCAATGGTTCTGACTTTTCCTGAGCTAGATGATGGGAAACAGGAGCTGAGAGGGACTGGGCAGATTGTGTATCTTCCCAGTCTGCCACAGGATAACTTCTTGGCACGATTTTCCACCAGGCTACCCAAAGAGCTCCCCTGTGCTCAAGCCTGTCTTTATTGCCTTTAGAATTCTGCCTGGCCCGGAGGCATAATGAGAAGATGGCAGGGGAAGCTGTGGCCCAGGATATAGTTTGACTTCCTTTAAAACAGTGCAGGGGAAAGATAGGGAACATCCAAAGAAATGTGGGGTGAGGGTGTTGCAGGAAAGATGGTTGTTAGAGGATCAGAATTTCAAAATCTCCGTTAAAGCATCTGAAAGGAAGGATCCAGGGCGGGGGAGATGGTTCCGTCAGTAAGGGAAGGGGCTTGCTATGCAAGCTTAAGGGAATATTTTCAAATCCCCATCACACAGGGAAGTATCAGGCACTAGGACTGTAATCCAAGCCCATCAGTTGGGGTGGGACACACAAAGATAGGCAGAGCAATGGAGCTTGTTGTCCATCCACTCTAGCCAAAATGACAAGCTCCAGGTGCAATGAGAGACCATTTATTGAAAAGGTAGAAAGTGATGGAAGAAGACCCTTGGCTTCCGCCTCTGGCCTCCACATGTACACACATACAGATGTATCTACATTTATGCATATAGACACAAACACATACATGCACACTCACATATGGGTACACACAACACACACACACTGCCCTTACACACACAGGGGAAGAAAAAGTCAAATAAAATAAAATGATACTGGGCATCTTATAGAAGTTACCAAAACAACGATGCCCCCATGTCATAGGAATGGCTGGCAGTAAAATCCTGTCACACTGTCATTGGTGAAGCAGCCTTGGCGCATTGTGGGTCCAGAAAAGCCAGCGTTGGCAGTCAACTATGCTTCCCTCAGTGTTGTGAGGCAAGATATATCACTTCTCTCTTTCTTTGCTCATAGGTCTGCACTTAGCATCAGGCACGAGGGCTAATCGTAAGGTGACTGCCCTTTGATGGAAGCTGGTATGTGTTGCTACTGTTCTATGCAGAAACATCCATTATGTCACACAGGCAAGTCTTCTATGGATGCCCTGGAGTCTGTGTCCACCACTTTAGTTTCTACTCTTCCCTTATGTTTTCTTTTTTTCCAACTACTATGAGAAAGGACTTTCTAAAGTACTAAAATTCAGTTTCTCCTTCGAGTGACACTTGTCATCTGGATCCATCCGAAAGTTGGTGACACACTGCAGCTGCCAACACCCACCTAGCCTACCCGATCACAATGCCGGAGCGAAAGCCAATTAAAGTTTAAATTGAACATAGGAAAAGAGAAAGGACTGCTTTACTTGAAAACCCATTAAATTCTCAATGGCCAGAAAACTAAAAATATCACCTCCGGATTGCTCCTAAGAGGATTTGAACATATCTAGATAGAAGTCATTACCCACAAGGTGTTCAACTTGAAAGCAGATCATCCAGCAACTCTGCGTGATCGACCATTTCACAGACACAGACAGTCGTTGTCTGCTTTCTTTCCAAAATAAATAAAATGCATAGATCATAAAGTCTTAAACAGTTAAGATAATGTATCCATATAAACGACCTTGTTATTCACTGTCTTCTAAAACTACTTAGAGACCGTGGAAATGATTTCTTAAAGAATTTCTCCAGGGTTGTTAGACAATCCAAAAACTATTTCTTGGGATGAAAATATTCAGCTCTGTCTACCAAGAAATTGCTTTTATAGAGAGAAATGTGAGTTGCCCAAATTGCCCTTATTTGCCTGTTTCCTACAGCTGCAAGTGTTATGTGCTTCTTTTGTAGCTCATTAAATTCTTGTATCTTTAATACTGCCCAAAAAATTTGCCATAGAAATTTAGACATGACAATCTGGTCACCCAAGGCAAGGAACTGACTCTTTTGGGAGTTGGGAAACCCAGAAGAAATAGCTCCAATTCATTAGTGTGTGATAATCTGAGAGTACAGCCAGCTTCTGTGCTCTACAGAATCAACTTACTTCCTTGGAAATTCAGTGTGAAATACATTTCCACTGAGGTAAACATACATGCCACAAGATTTACCATGTTGGCCATTGTTAACTATAGGGGAGGTTCTGATGCTAAAGTACTGTTCCCAATTGGTTTTTGATCTGTCAGTAAAAAAAAGTCATGGGGCAATTGCTGGGCAAAAGGAATAGGCAGGACTTCCAGGTCCCTGGAGCTAAGCAGAGAGATGCAAAGAGAGGAGAGGAGAGTTCACCAGGCTTCTGGTGGAGAAAAGTTGACCAGCCATGTGAGATCTTGAAACAGAGTGGTCACACGGGCTTCTCCTACAAGCAGGTGGTCAAGGAAGTTTAGCAACAAAGTTTAGGGAAAGTGGGAAGTTCAGAGTAAAGAGTATTGATAAGAGCATGCTTTTCCAGTGGGAAGATAGTAGGGCCTAACAATTGTGTCAAAAAGGCAAGTTGAAGATGAGCAACCTGTGTGTGTGTGTCTTTTATCTGTGTATTCAAGGGACACTGGATGCAGGCTGGTCTCATGGCCTATTTCCAGAACTAAGGCGGGGTAGTGAAAAGCTACATGAGACTGTTAACTGTCTGGTTCTAGGACCCTAGGTACTGTTGTGGTGTTACCATTGTCAACCTTCTCCAGATTTTCATCATCTTCTCCCAGAGAAACTCTGTAGAATTCAATGTTAATTCTCCATACCCTACCCACTGTCCTCTCCTATCCCCCGATGATCACCATTCTACTTCCTGCCCTCTGAATATGAATGTTACAGGAACCTCACAGAAGAGGACTCCTACAATATTTGTCCTTTTGTGACCAGTGTATTGCACTTGGCATGGTGCCTTCCCAATTATCTAACTGTTGTGTATGTCAAAACATCATTTTTAAAGGTTTAATAGCTCCCTATTGTATGTCTACACTATGAGTATATATCCAAGTATCAGTGGATACTTCGGTAGCCTCCACATTTGGATTGGTGAACATGATGCTGCTCTGAGTGTGGACTTAGAAATAGAGAACTCAACTTCAAGCAAGTGAAAGGGGGAGGCTAGAGAAATTACTCAGCAGTTAAAAGGACTTGCTATGCAATCATGGGGACTACAGTGCAGATCCCAGTACCCAAATAACAAACCAGAGATCACACACACACACACACACACATACACACACACACACCACTCTGAGGCAGATAGGAGAAAAATCACACAGGAAGATAACAAACACCGCCTGGCCTTTATACAAGCCCAGGCACATGCATCCTCTCCCATGCTTATACAGACATGTGTACCTATACTTATATATGTGAGAATAAATAAATAAGTAAATGTTCTTTATAAAGATCATGAAGGTATCAATTGTGAACACTCAAAGCATTCTTCCTTTCCATTCCTAGGTCGTTTTGCTTCTTACAGCCAATGTCCAGAGTAATATGAAGTTTAAGCTGCAGGTGGCAGCAAATATCCAAATCCTGGGCAAAGGAATTGATGGGCTTCTTTGGTGTTTTTTTGGTTTTTGTTTTGGGGTGTGTGTGTGTGTGTGTGTGTGTTGTTTTGTTTTGTTTTTGCTTTTGTCTGTTTGTTTGTTTCCTTTTGTCTTTTAAACTGCTTGATTCTGCCTCCTCAGGGTTGAGTCATTGTTCAATTTCATTCTCCAGCTTTCCACTGTAATATAGTGGTTTATTCATTTCTCCCAAATGTTCAGGTAGTTAAATTGTATCCCTATTGTGAGGTATTTAAAGGGATGAAGAACCCCCCCCTCCCCAGTGACGGTTTAGAGGCAGGTGTTTGGGGATGATTAGCATAAGCTAAGGTCATTGGGTGGAAGCCCTGTGACCAATTACTGATATTATACAAGGGATAGGAGCCCTGAAGACATGTTCCTGCTGTTTGTCATGTGAAGAATTACACTTGCTTTTTAACTCTTCACAACCTTAGAATATCACCAGATAATGGCTGTTTGGTTTGGGGTCTCCAGTCTAGGAGTCTGTTGTTGTTGTTGTTGTTGTTGTTCTTGTTGTTCTTGTTGTTGTTGTTTCTTTTGTTAGTTCTTGTTTGTTTTAAGACTGGATTTCACATGTACAATGTAGCTCAAACTAGCCTGGAGCTCAGGCCTTTTGTGCCTTGGTTTTCTGAGTATAGGAGTCACAGGCATGTGCCAGCATGCCTCTCTCTAAGATCTTGGCTCATTAAAGCAGATCCAGTGTGTGGTGTGTTATTAGCATCAGAAAGACAACTAATGTTACCTCCTCAATGTAAGGGATGCCTATACCTGAAATATTTATTTGGGCTAAATCTTTTGAGCTTTAAAAGACAGTAAATCAGAGTGGAGTCTGAGTGCTTAGAGTTAAACTCGGACTTTTCTCAACTATGTTAAAATTTCTCAGGCAGCTTCAGGGTTTTGATCCTGCCACCTCTTAGGACTCCGAAAGTAAGTGTTCATGACTTATGCAGCTTTGCTTCTGTGTGGCAGACCCTACCTGTGTTCTCACCTCTTTCCCTCCTAAAAAAAAAAGGCCCAATTACTGAGCCACAGTGCACCCAACTCAAATTAACCGAATTTTTTCATCTGCCTTCCAGCCCTGACCACATGACCCAATTCTGCTCTTAAAATGAAAGCTCAAGTGTGAAGGAAATAAAATTGTATTTGATGAGTGAGCTGATTTCTTCATGTTTTATTTGCTCTCTACCGAAAACTTAGATGACCAAAGCAGGGGACATCTATATTTAAGCCAGGGAATACTAGGAATATTAAAAATCACTTATCTACCATTGCAAAGAAGCATGGAGCAATAATAGCCATATGAATTGCACACCTTCACCCCTGGACCTCACTTCTAGCTGGGATACTTACTCCTGAGTAGAACTTTCTATTTCCTGTTCCATGAGAAAATTACATTACCTATATTTAGGTTAGATGACTCAGAATCCAAGATTTAAGTGCAAAGAACATCTCTGAGATGTGTAGCCAAATGGAAATTGTGTTTAAAGAAAGAACCAACAAATATCCTCGAACTGAGAATGGTACATAAAACAACGTAAAACTGTATGTTTTTTAAAATCAGACACGAGTCTATAAATACAAAAGCAGACAGTATATGTACAATACTTAAAGTAATAAGTTAGGAGAGTTTTAGAAAATGGAGAAATAACATTTAGAAGTGGTGTAAGCAGAATAGGATGGACTTATTGTTTTACTTATTACTTATAGATTATTTATTATAGGTGTGTGTGTGTGTGTGTGTGTGTGTGTGTGTGTGAACTTATGTGCACCATGAGAGGATGAATTTTTTAGACAATAAAAGTAGATCTACAGTTCCTAAGGTATCTTATAAAAATCTCCATGAATAAAGAAGACCCTATTCGTCCACCTTCTAGTCACTCACCTTGAGGGACTAATTGAAGATCAACCCCAATGCTGGAAAAAATAAACCTCTTGCTTTTGCATCTTGATGTCTTACTCAGGGGCATCCCAAAGTGAGTACAAAGGGTGTCAAAGGGGCTTACATTTGGGAGCTTTGTCCAGGATTCAGAGAGATCTGCTGCCTCCCCCCACCCCAAAAAAAAGCAAAAAAACAAAAAACAACCACTGACTAGATTGACTGGAGGGAAAAAGACCGAGCTTGGCAAGAGTTGGGAGGACTCTGCTCCTTTGGGAAACAGTATCAGAAGGAGCCTACCGAGTCTTGCTATATCCTGGTTTCTGCTCTCATGGCAGGGGCAAACTGTCACTGTGTTGATTGTCTTTATTCAAAGGTTTTGGATTCGTGTATCATCAGAATCAAAATGACAAGACACAGTATAGGCAGGAGCCAACCAAGTCTTGCTATAATCCAGTTTCTGTGCCCATGGCAGGGGCAAACTGTCTCTGTGTTGTCTTTCTCTGTGTTCTTGGACTTGGACTGGTGTAATTTTTGGACATGGGACAGACTGAATCTACCCTCTTAAACATCCTAGTTAACCACTGGAGGAAAGTTAGGGAAAAGGATTAAACTTGTCAGTAGTAGTAAGAAAGGGAAACAGTAAATCTCTGCTCCTCCAAATGACCGACCTTGGGAATAGGGTGGCGATTTACAGGTGATCAAAGCAGTAGAGGAAAGAGTAGAGATCCCTCGGGCACCCAGACCAAGTGCCCTGTATATTTACCTGGAAGGATCTAGTGGAGGACCCCTACTTCTTGGATAAAAGCCTTTTTGTCTCTGAGAGTCTCTCAGATCCTGGCCATGAAGGAGAAGAACCCCATAGATACCAATGAGTCTAAAAAGAAGAACAACCTCCAGGACCCTTCCACAGTGGATCTGCTACTGACGGATCCTCCATCCCCTTACTCTCCTATGGCCCCAGTTCTCACAGTCCCTCCTCAAGGATCTACCTTGAGCCCTCATCCAGCATACCTTTACCTCCCCCCTTCCTTCTATGCCAGCAAGGGGAGAGGGTGGTGAGGGACCCTCAGAACCAGGACCAGCCATGGGGACCTGTTGCAAAACGGCCATTTCATCTGACACAACAGTGGCCCTCCCCCTCCAAGCCCCTTAGATGAGGATGGCAATCAAGCCATGCAATACTGGCCCTTCTCTTCAGCTGGTTTGTACAACTGGAAGGCCCAACAACCCCAAGGGGCTGATTAATCTCTTTGAGACTTTTATTTACTCATAAGCCCACCTGGGATGATATCCAACAACTCATGAGAGTGCTCTTCACAACTGAAGAGAGGATAATGCAGGAAACCAAAAAGAGTGTCCCCTCAGACACAGGGGCACCATCGATTGACCACAGATTTCCCATGATCCAACTTGATTGGGACTTTAATTCAGCCAAAGGTAAGGAGCACTTTACGATCTACTGCTATGCTCTGTTGGCAGGTCTCAAAGCAGAGGCCTGTCAGCCCACAAATTTGACCAAGGTGCATGAGGGTAGAGAGGATCACCTGCTGCCTTTCTAGAGCAGCTCACCGAGGCATTCTGCCCATATACACCCTATGATCCCAGCAGCAAGGAGCACAAGATACTGTGACTATGGCTTTTATAGACCAGGCTAGCAGAGATATCAGGAAAAAGCTTCAAAGGCTAGAGAGACTGCAGGATAAGTCATTGAGGGATTTAGTGCAGGTTGCTGAGAAAGTCAACCATAACAGGAAGACAGAGGAGGACAAGGAACAGAGAAAAAGAAAGGAAGAAGATAAAAGGGAGATGAAAAAAAGAAAAGTGACAGAAAAGGAATTTACAGAGAATCTTGGCTATAATAGTTAGGGAAAGCGGAGAAGAGATACTCCAAACAAAGAGAGACAGAAAACCCCTTGAAAAGGACCAGTGCACATATTGCAAGGAGAGGGGCCACTGGGCCCAAGAGTGCCCTAACAAATGGCCGCTGGGGGTGGGAAGACAGGAACTAGGGAGGACTGGTCTCAGTCACCCTCCTGGAACCCAGGATAACCTTAAGAGTGGAGAGGAAACCCACTCAATTCTTGATGGACACAGGGGTTCAACACTCAGTCTTCCTCCAAGTTGATGATCCCATTTCCAAGATAAAATTGGACCCTTTGGGTCCAAGGAGCCACTGGCACCAAAATGTATTCATGGACTACCCAAAGAACAGTGGACCTAAGGATGGGCAAAGCAAAATGTCATCCCCCTATAGTGGTAGAACTCAAGGTGCAGGCTACCCTAGAGTCTCTCAGACAATGTTCTATGTCTCTAGAGGAATGATAAGGAATTAAGCCACACATCTCCAGGCTCCTCCAGCTTGGGATGTTGTGTAAGTGCCATTCAGCCTGGAACACTCCTCTCCTACCAGTTAAGAAGCCAGGCACTAACAATTACCACCCAGTCCAGGACTTGTGACAGGTAAACTGTCCAGTGGCTGACATCCACCCTACTGTGCCTAACCCCTACATACTGTTAAGTTCCTTGCCACATTCCAGAATTTGGTACATGGTCTTAAACTTGATGATAACTGAATCACATGCTCTGGAGAGCATGATAAGGCAGCCTCCAGCTCTATGGCTGACGAACACCAGGATCACCAGACTCTGCTTCTGAACTCCAACCAAACCACCAGTTGGGCTCAATCCAGCCACTTTGCTGCCTGACCCTGTCCTCCAGCCACCACAGCACAAATATCAAGAAATCCTGGCAAAGGCCCATGGGTGGAGGAAAGTCCTCTCTGACTGACCCCTGCCAGGAGCTGAGGCTACCTGGTTTACAGACAGAAGCAATTTTCTCCATGAAGGTCAGAGATGAGCAAGGACTGCCTTAGTGGATGGCACAAATGTGATCTGGGCTGAACCTCTACCCATTCCCGGCATGTCAGAGCAGAAAGCAGAGCTAATTACCCTCACCAAAGCCTTAGAACTTGGAGCTGGCAAGAAAATTAACATCTCCACAGATAGCAGGTATGCCTTTGCCACAGCCCACATCCATGGGGCTATATACAAAGAGAAAGGACTGCTCACATCAGAGGGAAAAGAAATAAAAAAAAAAGCAGGAAATTTTGAATCTGATGAAGCTGACAAGTGTGAGTATTATTCATTGCCCAGGACATCAGAAGAGAAGAGATTCAGTGGCCCCAGGCAATAAACAGGCAGATCAAGTGGCTCAAGATGTAGCTATGCAGGAGCCTATCTCAATTATGGGCCTTCAAGAGACACCTGCTGGGAAATGGGTCTGGACTAAGGGATGGCCTCACTTAGAATATACTGAAGGAGAAAGGACTCAGATTGATAGCCACCCTACCAGCTCTTACCTAGAGAAGGAAGGGCAATGTTGCACTCAAGAAGAAAAAAAAAACTATACTCCCCAGAAAGCAAGGAAAAGACTTACTAGGCCAAATGCACAGATGGACTCATTTAGGAGATAAAAAGCTTGTCCAAGCAGTTAAGGAATCTAAAGTATATAAATGGACCTCAGGCTTTGGGCCAGAGAGATAGTAGAACAGTGTAAGGTTTGACAGCAAGTAAATGCTTATGCAGCCAAGAACAAACAGGGCAAAAGACCTAGGGGAGAACTGCCTGGAGTATACTGGGAGGTCAATTTTACAGAAGTTAAGCCAGGAAGATATGCTTACAAATACCTTCTAGTGTTTCTGGATACTTTCTCTGAATGAGTTGAGGCCTTTCCCCGCCAAGCAGGAAACAGCAACTGTGGTAGCCAAGGAGATTTTAGAGGAAATTTTCCCAAGGTTCAGAGTGTCCAAGGTAATTGGATCGGATAACGGTCCTGCTTTTGTATCTAAGATAAGCCAGGGGTTGGCAGAGATATTGGGAACTAATTGAAAGCTCCACTGTGAATACCATCTCCAGAAGTCAGGGCAGGTAGAGAGAATGAACAGAACCCTAAAAGAGACCTTAAGTAAATTGTCCTTGAAGACTGGCACTAACTGGGTGGTGCTCCTTCCCCTGGCCCTGTTAGAGCCCAGAATACCCTCAACCATCTTAACTTGACCCCTTTTGAGATTGTGTATGGGACCCTCACTACCTTGACCCCGGTTCCTGACCACCACCAACCCTACCCCCTGAGTGACTTTTCAGGCTGAAAAGGATCTTATGGCTTCATTGCAAGTTTTCCAGGAATTTTGGCCTAAACTTAGTACCCTGTATTATTCAGGTACCCCCACAGGTTCCACACAAGTACCAAGTTGGAGATATGTTAAGAGACATTGTGCTAAAAACTTGGAAGCAAAGTGGAAGCAAAGTGGAAAGGGCCGTTCCTGGTGTTATTGACCACCCCAACTGCTGTGAAAGTGGATGCAGTAACTGCCTGGGTTCACATAACTCACATCAGACCAGCACCTGCGCCTGAAACCAACTGGATAGCAGCCAGATACCCAAGCAACCCCCTCAATCTCAAGATCACCCACACTTCTGCAAGTCCAGAGAAACCATGAGATGGCTATGGTGTATCTTCTTTCCAGTGCTGAGCCTCAGCAACCCTCACAACCCTACCAAAGTGACTTGTCAAGCACTCTCAGCCACTGGGGATCTAGCTTGGTCCACTACAAAGGAACACCTGCCATATACTTGGTGGCAGGACCTTGTCTTTAATCTCTGTAAGTTAGCAGGAGGTCTTGACTCCTGGGATATCCCCACCCTAGAAACAAAGAGGGAGGGATTACCCAAATGTGGGGGATGAGGGACTTGTGAATCTAAACCGTGTCCCAGAAGTGGCCTTGGAGAGTGGGGCTTAGGGTGTGGACACCTGAAGTTGAAGAGTGTCCTGCAAGAAACCCCCATATATGTGTGCCCCTGAGATGGGAGGATCTGGCAACAGGCTCATCAGTGGGGGAGGGGGACAACCACTTTTTCTGTGCTTCCTGTGAGTGTGAAACATCAGCAAGCACATACTGGAGACCATTCCGGGGTTAGTTAAGGACCCAATGGCCAAGGTGAGAGAAGAGCTAGACAAACAGAAGAGAGAAAGAGAACAGAGTCAGGGCTGGTTCGAGTCTTGGTTTAACTCCTCCCCTTGGTTAGCCACCCTCATATTAGGACCACATTGTTAGGACCCCTAATTGTTCTCTTACTATTATTGACCTTTGGACCCTGCATATTGAACACACTTATAGCCTTCATAAAAGAGAGAATAGGAGCAGTACAACTGATGGTCCTGCCCCAACAATATGAGACCTTGAGGACAGGACCTGAACAATATTAGTTACTTATCCAAAATCCCTGAGTGCAGCTCCAGGATTTGGATCTTGTACAAGAAAATGGGGGTAATGAGGGACACTTAGGGGTTTTCCAGTCCCAAACACTCCTTACAGCTTGCCCCTCCCACATGGAGTTAAGGTTAGGCCAAGCTTCATTCTCCATCCACAGGAACATTCTTGAGTAAAAATTCTCAGAAAAACAAAACAAAACAACAAAAAAAAAATGCAGAACGTGCTGGGGGAGCCATCTTGGTTCTCAGATCCCTCAGAGACTAGTCTGTGCAGGTGAGAGTGCGGACTACAGGAGCTACACAGCTTTTGGGACAGGCAGCAGCAACACAGCTTCTGAGGCAGACCCCGTTTTGGGCGCCAGACATCCGGGCACCTTCCCTGCCAGAGGAGAGGTGTCTGCCCCACCCAGGAGGGCTTTACCGGAGCACCTGGGAGAGCCATTTTGGTTCACGGATCCCTCAGAGAGTAGTCTGTGCAGGTGAGAGTGTGGACTACAGAAGCTACACAGCTTCTAGGGCAGACCCCATTTCAGGCTCCAGACATCTGGCACCTTCCCAGCCAGAGGAGAGGTATCTGCCCCACCCAGAAGGGCTTTGCCAGAGCACCTGGGGGAGCCGTCTTGGTTCCCAGATCCCTCAGAGACTAGTCTGCCCAGGTGAGAGTGGGGACTATAGAAGCTACACAGCTTCTGGGACAGGTAGAAGTGACACAGATTCTGCAACAGGCCCTTTTTCTGGCCTTCATCTTCAGCAAGGAGGCAGGTCCGAACGCCAGATATCTGTGCACATTCCCTGCAAGAGGAGAGCTTGCCTGCAGAGAATACTCTGACCACTGACACCCAGGACAGAGCTAGTCTCCCAGGTCTGATGACAGAGGCTAACAAAATCACAGGAGGAACAAGCTCCAACCAGAGACAACTATAACAACTAACTCCAGAGATTACCAGATGGCAAAAGGCAAACGTAAGAAACTTATTAACAGAAACCAAGACCACTCACCATCATCAGAATGCAGTACTCCATCACAGCCAGTCCTGGATACCCCAACACACCCAAAAAGCTAGAATCAGATTTAAAAGCATATCACATGATAATGGTAGAGGACATCAAGAAAGACTTTAATAAATCACTTAAAGAAATAAAGGAAACATTGATAAAGAGGTAGAAGTACTTAAAGAAAAACAGGAAAACAAAACCAAACAGCTGATGGAATTGAACAAAACCATCCAAGACCTATAAAGGGAAGAAGAAACAATAAAGAAAACCCAAAGTGAGACAACGCTGGAGATAGAAACCCTAGGAAAGAAATCTGGAACCATAGATGTGAGCATCAGCAACTGAATACAAGAGATGGAAGAGAGAATCTCAGGTGCAGAAGATTCTATAGAGAACATGGGCAGAACAATCAAAGAAAATGCAAAATGCAAAAAGATCCTAACTCAAAACATCCAGGAAATCCAGGACACAATGAGAAGACCAAACCTACAGATAATAGGAGTAGATGAGAATGAAGATTTTCAACTTAAAGGGCCAGCAAATAGCTTCAACAAGATAATAGAAGAAAACTTCCCAAACCTAAAGAACGAGATGCCCATGAACATACAAGAGGCCTACAGAACTCCAAATAACTGGACCAGAAAAGAAATTCATCCCAACACATAACAATCAGAACAACAAATGCACTAAATAAAGATAGAATATTAAAAGCATTAAGGGAAAAAGGTCAAGTAACATATAAAGACAGGCCTATTAGAATTACACCAGAATTCTCACCAGAGACTATGAAAGCCAGAAGATCCTGGACAGATGTTATACAGACCCTAAGAGAACACAAATGCCAGCCCAGGCTACTATACCCAGCCAAACTCTCAACTACTATAGATGGAGAAACCAAAGTATTCCAGGACAAAACCAAATTCACACAATATCTTTCCACGAATCCAGCCCTTCAAAGGATAATAACAGGGAAAAAAAGAAAACAATACAAGGACGGAAACTATGCCCTAGAAAAAGCAAGAAAGTAATTCTTCAACAAACCTAAAAGAAGACAGCCACAAGAACAGAATGCCAACTCTAACAACAAAAATTATAGGAAGCAACAATTACTTTTCCTTAATATCTCTTAATATCAATGGATTCAATTCCCCAATAAAAAGACATAGACTAAAAGACTGGCTACATAAACAGGACTCAACATTTTGCTGCTTACAGGAAACCCATCTCGGGGAAAAAGACAGACACTACCTCAAAGTGATAGACTGGAAAACAACTTTCCAAGCAAACGGTCTGGAGAAACAAGATGGAGTAGCCATTCTAATATCAAAAAAATCGACTTTCAACCCAAAGTTATCAAAAAAGACAAGGAGGGGCACTTCATACTCATCAAAGGTAAAATCTTCCAAGAGGAATTCTCAATTCTGAATATCTATGCTCCAAATGTAAGGGCAGCCACATTCATTAAAGAAACTTTAGTAAAGCTCAAAGCACACATTGCACCTCACACAATAATAGTGGGAGACTTCAACACGCCACTCTCCTCATTGGACAGATCATGGAAACAGAAACTAAACAGGAACACAGAGAAACTAACAGAAGTTATGAATCAAATGGATTTAACAGATAGCTACAGAACATTTTGTTCTAAAACAAAAGGATATACCTTCTTCTCAGCACCGCATGATACCTTCTCCAAAATTGACCATATAATGGGTCACAAAACAGGCCTGAAAAGATATAAAAATATTGAAATACTCCCATGCATCCTATCAGATCACCACAGACTAAGGCTGATCTTTAATAACAACATAAATAATAGAAAGCCAACATTCACGTGGAAACTGAACAACACTCTTCTCAATGATACCTTGGTCAAGGAAGGAATAAAGAAAGAAATTAAGGACTTTTTGGAGTTTAATGAAAATGAAGCCACAACGTACCCAAACCTTTGGGACACAATGAAAGCATTTCTAAGAGGGAAACTCATAGCTCTGAGTGCCTCCAAGAAGAAACGGGAGAGAGCACATACTAGCATCTTGACAACACATCTAAAAGCTCTAGAAAAAAAGGAAGCAAATTCACCCAAGAGGAGTAGAGGGCAGGAAATAATGGAACTCAGGGGCGAAATCAACCAAGTAGAAACAAGAACTATTCAAAGAATCAAACAAACCAGGAGCTGGTTCTTTGAGAAAATCAACAAGATAGATAAACACTTAGCAAGAACACTAGAGGGCACAGGGACAGCATCCTAATTAACAAAATCAGAAATGAAAAGGTAGACATAACAACAGATCCTGAAGAAATCCAAAACACCATCAGATCCTTCTACAAAGGGCTATACTCAACATAACAGGAAAACCTGGACGAAATGGACAAATTTCTAGACAGATACCAGGTACCAAAGTTAAATCAGGATCAGATTAATGACCTAAACAGTCCTATATCCCCTAAAGAAATAGAAGCAGTCATTAATAGCCTCCCAACCAAAAAAAGCCCAGGACCAGATGGGTTTAGTGCAGAGTTCTATCAGACCTTCAAAGAAGATCTAATTCCAGTTCTTCTCAAACTATTCCACAAAATAGAAACAGACAGTACTCTACCCAATTCATTCTATGAAGCTGCAATCACTCTGACACCTAAACCAGAGAAAGACCCAACAAAGATAGAGAACTTCAGACCAATTTCCCTTATGAATATCGATGCAAAAATACTCAATAAAATTCTCGCTAACCATATCAAAGAGCACACCAAAACAATCATCCATCCTGACCAAGTAGGTTTCGTTCCAAGGATACAGGGATGGTTTAATAAACGGAAATCCGTTAATGTAATCCACTATATAAACAAACTCAAAGACAAACACCACATGATCATCTCGTTAGATGCAGAGAAAGCATTAGACAAAATCCAACACCCATTCATGATAAAAATCTTGGAAAGATCAGGAATTCAAGGCCCATACCTAAACATGATTAAAATCAATCTACAGCAAATCAGTACCCATCATCAAAGTAAACGATGCAAAGCTGGAAGCAATCCCAATACAATCAGGGACTAGACAAGGCTGCCCACTTTCTCCCTACCTATTCAATATAGTACTTGAAGTCCTAGCCAGAGAAATTCGACAACAAAAGGAGATCAAGGGGATACAAATTGTAAAGGAAGAAGTCAAAATATCACTTTTTGCAGATGATATGATAGTATATATAAGTGACCCTAAAAATTCCACCAGAGAACTCCTAAACCTGATAAACAGCTTCAATGAAGTAGCTGGATATAAAATTAACTCAAACAAGTCAATGGCTTTTCTCTACACAAAGGATAAACAGGCTGAGAAAGAAATTAGGGAAACAACACCCTTCACAATAGTCACAAATAATATAAAATACCTTGGAGTGACTCTAACTAAGGAAGTAAAAGATCTGAATGACAAGAACTTCCAGACTCTGAAGAAAGAAATTAAAGAAGATCTCAGAAGATGAAAAGATCTCCCATGTTCATGGACTGGCAGGATCAATATAGTAAATATGGCTATCTTGTCAAAAGCAATCTACAGATTCAATGCAATCCCCATCAAAATTCCAACTCAATTCTTCAATGAATTAGAAAGGGCAATTTGCAAATTCATCTGGAACAACAAAAAACCTAGGATAGCAAAAATTCTTCTCAATGATAAAAGAACCTCTGGTGGAATCACCATGCCTGACCTAAAGCTGTACTACAGAGCAATTGTGATAAAAAAAAAAAAAAAAAAAAAAACCAACAACAACAACAACAACAAAAAAAAAACTGCATGGTACTGGTATAGCAACAGACAAGTAGACCAATGGAATAGAATTGAAGACCCAGAAATGAACCCACACACCTATGGTCACTTGATCTTTGACAAGGGAGCTAAAACCATCCAGTGGAAAAAAAGACAGCATTTTCTTTTTTTTTTTTTTGTTGTTGTTGTTGTTGTTTGTTGTTGTTTTAATTAAAAACATGAGGAATACATTAATTCTATGGTTGGGGACTAAGTTGTTTCTTTTTTTTTTTTCTTTCCATTTTTTATTAGGTATTTAGCTCATTTACATTTCCAATGCTATACCAAAAGTCCCCCATACCCACCCACCCCCACTCCCCTACCTGCCCACTCCCCCTTTTTGGCCCTGGCGGTCCCCTGTTCTGGGACATATAAAGTTTGTGTGTCCAATGGGCCTCTCTTTCCAGTGATGGCCGACTAGGCCATCTTTTGATACATATGCAGCTAGAGTCAAGAGCTCCGGGGTACTGGTTAGTTCATAATGTTGATCCACCTATAGGGTTGCAGATCCCTTTAGCTCCTTGGGTACTTTCTCTAGCTCCTCCATTGGGAGCCCTGTGATCCATCCATTAGCTGACTGTGGGCATCCACTTCTGTGTTTGCTAGGCCTCGGCATAGTCTCACAAGAGACAGCTACATCTGGGTCCTTTCGATAAAATCTTGCTAGTATATGCAATGGTGTCAGTGTTTGGATGCTGATTATGGGGTGGATCCCTGGATAAGGCAGAAAGACAGCATTTTCAATAAATGGTGCTGGCACAAGTGGCAGTTATCATGTAGAAAAATGTGAATTGATCCATTCTTATCTCCTTGTACTAAGCTCAAATCTAAGTGGATCATGGAACTCCACATAAAAT
This sequence comes from Mus musculus, assembly GCF_000001635.26. Lineage (NCBI taxonomy): Eukaryota > Metazoa > Chordata > Mammalia > Rodentia > Muridae > Mus > Mus musculus. Next base: position 53,783,276 of record NC_000076.6, on the reverse strand, counting down.
CAGAGACAGTGAATCTTATAAAGGAGAAAGAGGGGGAAAGCCTCCAAGGTATGGGCACAGGGGAAAAATTCCTAAATAGACCAACAATGGCTTGTACTATAAGATCGAGAATTGACAAATGGGACCTCATAAAATTGCAAGGTTCTGTAAGGCAAAAGACACTGTCAATAAGACAAAAAGGCCACCAACAGATTGGGAAAGGATCTTTACCAATCCTAAATCAGATACAGGACTAATATCCAATATATATATATATATATATATATATATATATATATATATATATATATATATATATATATATATATATATATAAAGAACTAAAGAATGTGGACTCCAGAAAATCAAATAACCCCATTAAAAATGGGGCTCAGAGCTAAACAAAGAATTCTCACTTGAGGAATACCAAATGGCTGAGAAGCACCTGAAAAAATGTTCAGCATCCTTAATCATCAGGGAAATGCAAATGAAAACAACCCTGAGATTCCACCTCACACCAGTCAGAATGGCTAAGGTCAAAAATTCAGGTGACAGCAGATGCTGGCGTGGATGTGGAGAAAGAAGAACACTCCTCCATTGTTGGCGGGATTGCAGGCTTGTACAACCACTCTGGAAATCAGTCTGGCGGTTCCTCAGAAAATTGGACATAGTACTACCAGAGGATCCAGCAATACCACTCCTGGGCATATATCCAGAAGATGCCCCAACTGGTAAGAAGGACACATGCTCCACTATGTTCATAGCAGCCTTATTTATAATAGCCAGAAGCTGGAAAGAACCCAGATGCCCCTCAACAGAGGAATGGATACAGAAAATGTGGTACATCTACACAATGGAGTACTACTCAGCTATTTAAAAGAATGAATTTATGAAATTCCTAGGCAAATGGATGGACCTGGAGGGCATCATCCTGAGTGAGGTAACACATTCACAAAGGAACTCACACAATATGTACTCACTGATAAGTGGATATTAGCCCAAAACCTAGGATACCCAAGATATAAGATACAATTTCCTAAACACATGAAACTCAAGAAAAATGAAGACTGAAGTGTGGACACTATGCCCCTCCTTAGAAGTGGGAACAAAACACCCATGGAAGGAGTTACAGAGACAAAGTTTGGAGCTGAGATGAAAGGATGGACCATGTAGAGACTGCCATATCCAGGGATCCACCCCATAATCAGCATCCAAACGCTGACACCATTGCGTACACTAGCAAGATTTTATCAAAAGGACCCAGATGTAGCTGTCTCTTGTGAGACTATGCCGGGGCCTAGCAAACACAGAAGTGGATGCTCACGGTCAGCTAATGGATGGATCACAGGGCTCCCAATGGAGGAGCTAGAGAAAGTACCCAAGGAGCTAAAGGGATCTGCAACCCTATAGGTGGATCAACATTATGAACTAACCAGTACCCCGGAGCTCTTGACTCTAGCTGCATATATATCAAAAGATGGCCTAGTCGGCCATCACTGGAAAGAGAGGCCCATTGGGCACACAAACTTTATATGCCCCAGTACAGGGGAATGCCAGGGCCAAAAAGGGGGAGTGGGTGGGTAGGGGAGTGGGGGTGGGTGGGTATGGGGGACTTTTGGTATAGCATTGGAAATGTAAATGAGCTAAATACCTAATAAAAAATTTAAAAAAAAATTCAGGTGACAGCAGATGCTGGCAAGGATGTGGAGAAAGAGGAACACTCCTCCACTGTTGGTGGGATTGCAAGCTTGTACAACCACTCTGGAAATCAGTCTGGCGGTTCCTCAGAAAATTGGACATTGTACTACTGGAGGATCCTGCAATACCTCTCCTGGGCATATATCCAGAAGATGTTCCAACTGGTAAGAAGGACACATGCTCCACTATGTTTATAGCAGCCTTATTTATAATAGCCAGAAGCTGGAAAGAACCCAGATGCCCCTCAACAGAGGAATGAATACAGAAAATGTGGTACATTTACACAATGGAGTACTACTCGGCTATTAAAAAAGAATGAATTTATGAAATTCCTTGTCAAATGGATGGACCTGGAGGGCATCATCCTGAGTGAGGTAACCCAATCACAAAAGAACTCACATGATATATACTCACTGATAAGTGGATATTAGCCCAGAAACTTAGGATACCCAAGATACAATTTGCAAAACACATGAAACTCAAGAAGAACGAAGACCAAAGTGTGGACACTTTGCCCCTTCTTTGAATTGGGAACACCTATGGAAGGAGTTACAGAGACAAAGTTTGGAGCTGAGATGAAAGGATGGACCATCTAGAGACTGCCATACCTGGGGATCCATCCTTTAATCAGCCTCCAAATGCTGACACAATTGCATAGGTCAGCAAGATTTTGCTGAAAGGACCCTGATATAGCTGTCTCTTCTGAGGCTATGCTGGTGCCTGGCAAACACAGAAGTGAATGCTCACAGTCAGCTATTGGATGGAACACAGGGACCCCCAGTGGAGGAGCTAGAGAAAGTACCCAAGGAGCTAAAGGGGTCTGCAACCCTATAGGTGGAACAACAATATGAACTAACCAGTACCCCTGAGCTCATGTCTCTCGCTGCATATGTATCAGAAGATGGCCTAGTCGGCCATCACTGGGAAGAGAGGCCCCTTGGTCTTGCAAATTTTATATGCCCCAGTACAGGGAAATGTCAGGGCCAAAAAGTGGGAATTGGTGGGTAGGGAAGTGTGGTGGGAGGGTCTGGGGGACTTCTAGGATAGCATTTGAAATGTAAATGAAGAAAATACGTAATAAACAAATAAATTTTTTAAAAATGCAGAACGTACTGACTGATCCTCTGGAAAGTCCCGGGTAGAGTTCAAATGTGTGTCATGCTTACTAGCCAGTAGATTTAAAGGTCAGTATTCTTAGCCAATAAATTTGAACTGTAACCTTGCTCATGTAACCTGTGCCGCTAAAAAGTATAAAAACTGTTTGCAATAGCTATGTGGGGTCACCTTCTAGTCACTCCCCTTTAGGGACTGTTTGAAGTTTGACCAATGCACAGAAAAATAAACCTCTTGCTTTTGAAAAAAATACCTTATTCACTTACAGGTTTAATTTGTCTGGGTTTACCATAATGCTACAATAACTCACCTATTAAATGCCACAGTTAAGATGATCCATAGCCTATTACACTTTAAAAGAATGTTTGAATCAGGAATCAGGCAGGACTTTAAAGTCACAGCCCTTTAATTCCTGCACTTGAGAGGCAGAGGCAGGTTGATCGCTGTGCATGGACATAAAACCATGCCAAGAAGTTTGGTGAGGTAAAGCAGGTCAAGACCCAGAGACTTGGTGGTCACACACCTGATGCTTAAGTGACTCCTGGCTCCCTGCCAGACTCCTGACTTGGAATGTGTGCCATGCTTCTTATATAAAATAAATGTGTCCTGTGGTCATGTAGGGTCAAAGCAGAGTTCTCCATGCTAATGCTATATCTAGAGGCGCAGAGGGCTTAGCCAATAAGCTTCCCTTCCCAGACTGTCCTTCCTGTGAAAGGTATTTAATCTCAGGCCCACCCTAAGAAATGGAGTATGGCTTTATGCATCCATTTTCCACCATGACAATAAACTGTTTAGAATCACGAACTGTCTCTTTCCATCAATGTCTGCCATGGGGAGCCTTGAAGAAGGCTTTCACCTACAGTTCTAAAGCCCCATCTCCTGTAGAAGTCTTCTCTGTCATTCCAGCCACAAATTCCACCAAGACTGCCTCTGACAAGCCAAGGACAATCTCTGTGAGACAAGTTGGAGCTTCTCTTCACTGCCCCCCCAGCCTCTGGCCCAGGCCTAGACACTATCCCCAGCACACATTCCCTCCCCAACCTCCCCCCACAACTCCCTTCTCTGATCTTCTGAGACTTCCAGACTTCTGAGCTTCTGGATATCCAAGAGTCTGAGAAACCCATGGCTGTGGCCTCGTCACAGGCCAGGGGATCCCCTGAGCCCTACTGTGGAATGGCGGACATAGGGCTACATATCTCTGAGTTTAAGGCCATACTGGTCTACAAAGACAGTTCCAGGACAGCCAGGGCTATACAGAGAAACCCTGTCTCAGAAAAAAAATCAACCAAGCAAGCAAACAAACAAATAAAAATACATTTGGAGGGTTATAAACACAGCTAAAATACTCACCTAGTCACTAGACTCTAGTGAAATGAACATGTGTCAGCATGTGAGAGACAGGATGAGAGAAAAGAATGGGGGGAGGAAGAGAGAGAAGAAGGGAGATTAGTTCACAGAAAAGAAGTGAGAGAGTTGGAAAGATAATTCAAGGATCAGAACACCTAGTCAAGGTAGGCAGGAGAAAAGTGAGGTGAAAAAAGCTGAGGCTCATATGCTACACCCAAGTCTAAGCCTATGGCCCCAATTTCTCTTCTATACTTAGAGCAGGTCTCTCGCCACTTGTGAAGTGAGAGCTGTGGAATGTCTCATGATGCTTATAATTTAGCTGCAGAATAAAAAACCAAGACACACAGGCACAAAGAAAAGAGTGTGCTGCAGTATATAATTAATGGCTAAATTATATGGTTTGGTTCTGAGAACTGCTACAGAAACTCAGAATACAGAGATAGCTGTAAGACCAGGAATTGTTGGAAAGGCTCCCATGAAGGAGACAGGGACAGGCAAATTCACAGAGAAAAGTGAGGCAGAACTTTCTAAGTAGGAAGGAATGAGTCAAGATTGGCTGAAGATTATTGGCTCGTTGGTGGAACCGATGGAAACACACTGTGGAGACTATCTGGAAAAAATTAGGTATAAAGTGTTAGGCTAACCCATGTATTCTCTTAAAACCTTAAAAAAGAGGTTTGAAACAATGAGAAGTAAATCCTATCTCTTAGAGAATAGAGATAATTTACTATGCAATTCCCAACTGCATTCAAACCCTCAGCAGTCAGATGACCCAGCTACACATCCCAAGGACCAAATTTGCACTGAGTCTTAGGTCATAGGCCAGCAGCTCCCTTCATTGTCCAGTAGGCTCCGTTATTAAGGCCTGGCGATGCCTTTCAAAAAACTGTAAGAACTCAACCTTCAGAGGAAACTGTCACTTCTAACTTTCAGAGAGGAAGCAAGAAACTGACTGTTTTCTAAGGGGAGAGGTTACTACACAGTGTGAAAGGGGGGTGGTAGGACTTTTTAAAGGATAAGAAAAAGAAAAATTGTCGAGTAGGATCCTGAGCTAGAGGTGTGTTATAATTTGTGGAGTGTTTGTCAAACACGGAGGAGCCCTGGTTTCCACCTCCAGTACCACATAAATCAGCCATGGCAACTCAAACCTCAGAAAGTACAAGAAAATTTGAAGTTCATGTTTAGCCACAAAGTGAGTTTCAGCCCAATCCATAATACTCAAGATGGTGGGAAGTGGGGGAGGGAGAGAGGAGCGAGAGGGGAGTGGGAGGGCAAGGGGAGGAAGAACAGAAGAGGAAATGGGATGGAGAGAGGGGAGGGAAAGAGTAGAGGGGAGGAAATAAAGAGGAAAGAAAATGGGAGGCTAAGGGGAAGAAAAGGGGGACGATAGGAGAGGGGAGAATTGGGGGGAAGAGGGGAGAAGAGAGAAGGAGAAAAAAGGAGCGGGAGGGGAGGGGAAGGAAGGGGAGGGGAGGAGAAAGAACAAAACATATCATAGAATTTCAGCAAAAGTAAACATAGCCCACCAGAGTTCTCTGCTTTCCAGAGGTACTAACCTGAAGGATGCAAACTCCATTTCACAGGAGCTCAGCACAGCTTGGTTGGGATAGAGTGTGTTAAACTGGTTCAGAAGACAGATGAGCTCTAATTCCCGCAAAGCCTCCACTCTGCCCTGGGAAAACTCTCAGCATCCTTTTATTTCCATAACCTCACTTACCATATATGCAACTGTGCCTGAGGACGCCATAAGGAATTCACTCAGCCTATATAAAGGCATCCAAAAGTCTTAATGGCTGACACACACCAATCACAAACAAGAAGAAAAGGAACTTAGTGACAACCATGAAAGAACCCTCCCTATCTACGCAGCCTCAGAATCTAATCATGAGACTTGCATAGATAATTATGAACAGTTCTCCTTAAAGCAGATTCTGACCCTCATTCACAGACATCCTGATTCTGTTCTCTAAAGAATCCTGATTAACCTTTTATTCCAATCTGATAGGCATTCATTAAGAATGTTGCTATCTACTGAATATGTCTTTAGAAAATCAATGTCTATCAAAATAGATTTTGAAAATTCTTTATTTCATAATCTTTCAATATATGACAGGCTTTTTTTTTTTAGAATTTTATATGTGAGTACTGTAGTTACATCATTTTCGCTTATCCATATCTCCCTCCACCTCCCACTCCCTCTTATGGCCTCTTCTTTAATATAAAATTGTTGTACGTACATACATACATACATACATACATACATACATACATACATACATACTGTGATGGTTTGAATATGCTTGGCTCAGGGAGTGTCACTATCAAGAGATGTGGTTTTGTTGGAGGAAGTGTGTTCCTGTGAGGATCATCCTCTTAACCACATGGGACCCAGTCTTCTAGTGGCATTCAGATGAAGATGTAGAACTTTCAATTCCTTCTGTACCATGCCTGCCTGGATGCTGTCATGCTCCACCCTTGATGATAATGGTCTTAACCTCTGAACCTATAGGCTGGCCCCAATTAAATATTGTCCTTATAAGAGTTGCCTTGGTCATGGTGTCTGTTCCCAGCAATAAAACCCTAACAGACACATACATACATGCATGCATACAGGCACACATACTTACACACATACACCCTACAAAGTCCATTAAGTGTTGCTTTTATTTGTGTTTATGATTAACCAATGTGGATTGTGTAACCTATCATGGGGCTCATCCCTGAAGAAAACTTATACTCCTTCTCTCCACACCCACTAGTTACCTACAGCCTTTCACCTGGGGGTGGGACCTTGTGAAATGCCCCCTCTTTACTTTGGCAGATACAACATGTTTTTTTAAGAATATTATTTAGGTCAGATGTAGTAGAGCACACCTTTAATTTTGGAACTTAGAAGACAGTGGCAGGCACATCTGTATAAATTCAGTGGTAGCCTGGTATACATAGCAAATTCCTGGCCACCCAGGGATACAAAGGGAAATACTGTCAAAGAAAAGTAGTTCATATTTATCCTTATAAACTGCAGGGATGGAGTGGCAATTACTTTGCATTTCAGCCCAACACATTTGACGTGATTGCAATAACCATAAATGTTTTCTCTTCAGAAAGTTTTTTTCACATTTCAAAGAATCCAGGGTCTTCAACAACAACAAAGGTTTCTATGCCCATCTCTCAGAATAGAGGAGATGCTGTCTTTCCCATGAGGAATCCCAGATGTAAATTCTCAAGGTTCTTTCCTTAACTGAACCTTTATAGGATGCCAACATCCCAACTCTTATGGTTAAAAGTAAAGGGAAGAAGTTACTTGCTGCTGTTTCCAAAACTGTTCTACCTCAAGGTAATAAATAGGTGAAGATGAAAAGTTAGGGATTCCATTACAACCTAGGACAGGAAGTATAAATGGACACACATATGCATAGGAGAAGTTACTAGTTTTGGAAGACGGGAGTCATGTAGAAATTATATCCAAATGGACTTTATGTACTTAATGTTGACTACATTCTAAGTAGTATTTTCTATTGATTAACAATTACTAAAACATCAGAAAAGTATACAACTCCTAATTTGGCACTTCTACGAAGTCTAGGAAAGCTACTGTCAACTACAGAAATATTTCACAAAGGGATTAGATTTAATAAGTTAGTAAGACAAAAGTTAGGGCTCTACCACATTTTTCTCAATTACCAATGTCTCCTCTTAAGGAATTTTCCCCATGCATCACAACATCCCGAAGTCTGGGGGAACAGTGTATGTGTACATGTAAGCATGCGCATGTGTGCCTGTATATGGAGGTCAGAAGTTGGTAGTGGCAATCTTCCTCAATGCTCTATCTATCTATCTATCTATCTATCTATCTATCTATCTATCTATCTATCTATCTATCTATCTATCCAACCATCTATCTATCTATCTATCTATCTATCTATCTATCTATCTATCTATCTATCCAACCATCTATCTATCTATCTATCTATCTATCTATCTATCTATCTATCTATCTACCCCTCTATCCATCTATCTATCAATCTGTCATCTAGCTACCATACCTTTTTATGCTGATCCAGTGAGGCTTTCTGACCAGCACATTGCAAAGATCTTCCTGTTTCAACTCCTTCCCTCAGTACTGGGATTACAAGTATATGGCTTCTTGTGAGGGGATCAAAACTCAGGTGGTCAAGCTTGTGCGGCAAGGGTTTATCAATAGAGCCATTCCCCAGCCTCAGAGGTACTTGCTTTTTGTTTTCAGACAATGTTGGTCTTTTCAAAGACAATTTAGTACTCCTGAAACACACCTTACCTTCCACCAAACCTTGCATATCTGCTGAGACTTAAATATGATTGGTCTTCTTTAAAACTTGTGTCATGGTTAAGTGGTATCAACTGGGGCCTTTAAGAGGTGACTGGGCTTCTCCAGAGTAGAGGTTTTCAACATTCCTAATGCTGTGACCCTTTAATGCAGTTTTTCATGCTGTGGTGACTCCAACCACAAAATTATTTCATCGCTACTTCATAACTATATATTTACTGCTGTTACAGATTGTAATAGAAATATGCAGGATACCTGATATGAAACCCCTATAAAAGGGTCATTCAACCTGAAAGGGATTCTCAACCCATAGGTTGAGAACCACTGCTCTAGAGAGCCAGAGGAAGAATTTTAGCTATTGTTGAGTGAATTCATATAAGATGAGTTGAGCTTCATATAAGATGAAGCTGCCCCTCATTAAATCTCACTCTTGACCTTCAGCTTTCCAGTCATATTATGACATAGCACAAGGTCATCAACAGATTCACCCACCGAATTTTGAACTCCAGACTCCTTTGTAAATGACCCTGTCTCGAGTGTTGATGTATAGCAATGGGTAGTAGACAACACCTTATTGCCCCAATTGTCATCACTGTAACTTTTATGCTATATCAGGTTATAGCAAATCCTGTTTAAAGATGAGAAAACTGAGATACAAAAAGATACTAAGATACCAGAGTCCATGCAGTTAATTACTTTCAACACTGGACTGTGAACAAAGCAATTAGGCTGTTATATTGAGGTTACTGTTAATAATTCCCAAAGCATTTTATAAGTTAATGTTCTAAGAGAACAGCCAGTACTTGGTTTATTTTTCAAAGTCATAAAACTTGAAAGCAGATAGAAGACCCATAAAAGCTAAGGTCCTACTTTCAATAATAGCTCTACAAATTACCATTTAATGTGTTCTCTTTTGAGAAATATCTGTTTGGCTTTGTTATTGGCACTTTAGTGTTATCCAAAATTAAAGACAAGCTGTGGCCTTAAGTAATGGTATAATTTGCTTAAATATAGAACTTGTTGGCAAATTACTGACGTTCAGGAGTTTGTGACTAATGTCTTTAGTTATACATAGCTAATTAATTCATTAAAATTAGTGTTTGCCAACCATTGCATCTTTGCAATAGATGTGTTTGATGTGGGTGTCAGAGCACAGATGATATTTTATTTCTATAATAAGCATATGCTTTTAAATAATTTTACTACTGAGAGAGCTGAGCCAAATTTGTAATAGTTGGAAATTATTGAAATAATAGGAGACACGAGTAAACCTTTTACCTGTGTCTGTTTTAAGAACCACTGTTTTTGAAAGAAATTTATTTTGAGGGAATTAATCTTAGTTATATAAAAATTTATGAAGATGGTACAGAGGGTTGTTGTGGACCCTACCTGGCTTCCTGTGTTATTAACAAGTGTGATATGCTATTATTCAGTAAGAGACCATGTTTACATTCAGCTTTGTTTTGTTGTGTTTTACCTAAAGTTCTTGTTCTCGTCCTAGATCCCACCCAGGGTACCACACCCACTTAGTAGTTGCATCACCTCAGAATCTCCATGGCTGTGTTTATAGACTTCCTCTGACTTGATGACCTTGGTGCTTTCAAGTACAGACCACTATTGTATAGAAAGCCTCTTTAAACTTAGATTTACTTTAACTGTTTAAAGTATGTTGTGGGCTTAGGTACCCATTATAGGTAGGTACTGTAGAGGCAAAGTGCCATTTTCCTTTATCATATCCAAGGTAATGGCCATCTACGTAGCTTCTCGATTTTGAAATCAACCTTTATCACCTGACTGGGGGAGCACTGGACAGTCTCTGTCATGTGAAGCTGTCCCCGTTCATTTTTATTTCTACAGCCATCACTTGACACATGCCAGTATCTCAGATACCCTTAGCAGGCAACGACCCAGGCAGGAAGGAGTGCTGCAAAGGAAAGGAGAGCCAGAGGTAATGAACCAGAACAGAGACAGTGTTAGTAAATTTAGAGAGTTCCTTTGGGCCTTTTTATGAGAGACCAGGAAAGTAAATACAGAGTAAATCTGTGTAGGAAACCAGGGCCTGCACTGCTTACAGTTTTCCCAGAGGGCTGCTGGTTTAAACCCAGGTTTATAGTGTACATTGGTCTCTTCTTGCTTCTCTTGCTTTTCCTTAATGATGTTTTCAGCATCTAGGATTTCTCTGTAGCAATAGCCCTCTGCCTTCCTGATACACAGTGAAGCTTATTTTTGCTGCAACTCATTTTAGTTTGTAAGCCTGATTCTAAGTAGGGATTATTTTAGGCACAGGCTTCCTCCTTTCTCGTGCTTCTTGGTGTTTGATTTATGACAATTTCAGTAATCAGGGAGGAAAATTAAGAATTACAGTAAATATTGGTCTACTGCCAATCCTAAGAGGCCAGTTTCTTACATTTATAATCAGCTTCACTTTTTTTGTTAAAAATCACTTTACCAATTAGAGAAGAAAAACATCCTGCTCGTCCCTGTGCCTCACCCTAAGCCCTGGCCCATGGTAAATACTAAGTTCCTTATAGGTATGTCTTTATTTGTAGTGAAACATAAATATCCTTTATTCTTTCCATTTTTATTTTTTCTCTCTCTCTCTTTAAAAAAAAAACAGGCAAAAAACACCCACCAAAAAACTCACCACACACACACACACACACACACACACACACACACACACACACACACTCACATTCACACATGCACATGTAAGTACAGGTGCCCATAGAGTCCAGAAGAGGGTGCTCGATTCCCTGCAGCTGGCTTTACAAACAGGAGTTGCCTGTGGATGCTGGGAACTGAATTCCAGTCCTCGGCAAGAGTACCACACCTGCCTCACCTCTGAGCCATCTTCCAAGCCCTGGTTGGGTTGTTTGTTTGTTTGTTTTCATTGTTTTGCTTTTTTTTTTTTAACTCTGTTGTGGTGATGTGTAAGATGTACCTTTACAGCTGTATGTTCATAATAGTTCATCGTTTGTTTCAGCCTTTGCTTCCCTTTTTCTATTTTAAAATGTTTCTATTTGTAAGAAATGAGAAATTAAAGAATAGGACAGGAAGAAGAGGAACAAGGCAAAGAGCTGAAAGCTTAGCTCTTTCACATAAGTCAATTGAATAAACATTTTTTTTTAAAGAAGGAAGTCACACTTTTAAACTGTGAATCAAGCCAGTCATGAGGCAGAGGTGAGAAAGAACAGTGTGATCCACCAGAAAGAATGAAAGACACTAACGTCATTCTCTGACCCCAGTATGGCATTAGGTACATTAATTAGTCCCCTAAATTTGGTTTCTCCCTTCTTTAGCCCCCAAACTCTGTAGTTCCTCAATTCTTCTTTCTTATCCCTCAAGGTGACACATTAAATCTTCAAGGGAGAAAAGAGGGTGCTTCAAGCAGGACTGTGCAAAGCATATGGTTTTCTCTTTGCACCCTGAATTTGGAAAGGGTGTCTAGAGACCAGCTGTATCCACCAGTGGTAGAATCATAACCAGATCTGAGCATGGGTAGTAGTCGGAAGGGGCACTGGTGTCAGGAAGTGCAGAAAACACAGGTGCAATCATCCATCTCTCACTTCTGTACTGGATACTGTTGCCCTAGAGATGGGCAGAGTCATGTGCCTCAGCATCTCATTATCTTTCTTCTCTTCTTTTACTACTTCTCTTGCCTCAACTTCCAAACTGTACAAAAGATCACCACACTGCAAAATCTACACACCCCAGATGTGGACTGCTTGGAGACAATCCTAGGGGGTAGGGAAGAAGACAGGGACCAGGGGTGCATAGTACTCACAGGTCAGAAAGCAAGCTGAAGAGGAGACTGTTTCAAACCACTGGCTCAGAATACACAGTAAGTACTCTTGCTGTCTGGCACCAAGTGACACTACCTCAAAAGGGCAGTTTTTTGGTCTGTATTCCAATGAACTGTTATCAAAGAATAAAAGAGTTACTTGGAGGAGAAGTGTGAATGGCAAGATTTATGGAACAGTGTAATGTCAAGGAAGAAAACATAGTGTAAAGGAAACCTTTTCACCTGTCTCAAATAAAGAAAAAAGAAAAAAAAGAAAAGAAAAGAAAAGAAAAGAAAAGAAAAGAAAAGAAAAGAAAAGAAAGGAAAACCAATCCTGCAGGCATCCATCCCTGGACTCTGAAGGATGGACGAAAATACACCATTTCTCATCTAAACAGTTTATTATCTTTTCTGCCATGAAATCTGGAGCAAAAGTTGTATTTCCCGGATACCAGATTTGGGACCCAAGAGCAAGGGATTGACCAGTTAATCTGAAGAAAAGCAAAATGAAACAAAAAGCCAACCAGGGTGTCACCAACTCCTGCTCTTAGGATCAACCCTGAGTTCAGCACCAGCTTCATAAGCAGACTGTTTCTCCTTCCATCCCTTGCTTTCTGAAGAGACAAATGTTATTCTGGTAAGAGTGCATACGCCTTATTTATATGTTGGCATTCTTTCCAAAGAAGAGATCGGTGTGTTTGATTAAGGCAGTGGTCCTCAACCTGTGGGTCTCTTTGGCAGGCCTCTACTACCAAAAATATTTGTATGATGATTCATAACAGTAGCAAAATTACAGTCATTAAGTAGTAACAAAAATAGTTTCATAGTTAGGGATCAGTACCACATTAAACGGCTTCAGCATTAGGAAGGTGAGATCCAGTGGATTAAGGGAAACCTATGTACTATTGCCGGAAATATTAATAAGACTGGCAGGCTTCCTGTGATACTGCCAGTGGACCACATGACTCCAGCCAGGTTATCTCAACTCAGCCATCTCTCTCTTGGCTGGAGCTCCAGAGTCCCTTGGCAGATCTCTGCTGCCAGGCCCATGCAATTACTGTATACCCCGTGGTCAGTCACCACAACACTCATCTACCCAGTGGAAACAAAACTCTTGAAGCTGATAATTAACCAATCAGATTTATGTATCAATAAATTCTCAATTTACAAGATGCCAATACAATAATTTCACAACCAACTGATAATGATAAAAGCTTTATCCCAATTATTCTAACCTTATGATAGCATGACTACCTGTGGCTGCTAAAGCCACGCTGGTTATGTTCACCTCCATCTTCCTTTCTCCTTCTCCCCTCAGATGTTCTCTGTCTCTGCAACACTTAGATCTGCCTCCCTTTTCCCTGTCCAATCACAGGCCTCTTGCTGTCCTACCGTAATTTGACAGGGAAAATCCTACAACAAAGTACTATCAGGAAGCAAAGCTTTAGTGTCTTTTCCTGCTCCATCCAGCTCACCTTTGACCCACGCTGCATCTGCAGGAGTCTAGGACATACATGTTTTCATTGTCCCACCACCCATGCTCACACTACCCATCAGAGTTTCTGTTTGAAGTCTTCTTCTGAAGCAATAGGAACTTACGTAGGTGTGGGCAAGGCAAGACCAAAGGATAGGTTAGGAAGACTTTAGAGGAATGGTTAGCCAAAGGGCCAGGAAGCAGTAAGGGACAGAGGCTTCAGCCTCCCATTCTTTGTAAGAACACTCTGACCTGGACTCCGAGTGATTCTTCAGAGTTCCCCCTTAACCAAGATCTGAAGACGTTCAGTAACACGCTGTTATTGACTTTCCCAGATTCCTTTTCTAAAGAACAAAACAAAAAAGCTTCGTGATTCCTTCATATCTTCTACAGTCTTTGAAAATAAACCCCGGAACTTGAGTCCTTATCTCAGGCTCTGCGTTTGAGGTGAGCCAAACAAAAGTATAATACTAAAAGTTCTGCAAGAAAGCAGTCTCCCAGCAGAATAACATAAAATGGTTTATGTCCCAGTGAGATGGAAACAGAAGTCCACACCTTGTAGAGTCAATTTCCTCTGGCCTAACTACAGAATTCTCGTCTGTGGTCAATCAGATGTGGGTGTGGGAAGCATTGCTTATCCAGTGTCTCTGATATTTGAATGAAAAGGGGAACTGTTGATTCTAAGAGTGCACAGTTGGCTGGCTTTCATGAAAGGCCTTCATGGTCTTGAAGGCCTCAATGAAACAGACAGCAAATGATTCAGAGCACTCTGTGAAAGTCAAATGTATTCCCTGGGTACGAGAGAGAGAGAGAGAGAGAGAGAGAGAGAGAGAGAGAGAGAGAGAGAGAGAGAGAGAGAGACTGAGACTGCAGGGAGAAGAAGAAAACCCCAGAATCTGTGCTAAAATATTAGACCCAGAACCTAACTACAGGAGTGGTAGGAAGTAGAAGGACCTGAACGGTGAAGCTCTCCTATGTCAAAGCTCTGTGTCGATGACATGGCTATAATAAGAATGAGCAGGAGCTGATCTTATGAGAAAGACAACGAGGCTTCATTTAAGTGAATAGGAGTGTGACCATGGATGTGAATGTAATCATGAACGTGGATCTGGACAAGGTTATGGATAATAAAGACCTTATGTTCTGGGTGGCTCTTGAATCTCAAAGACCATAGAAGCCAGTCTCTCCTCTTGCTAATGGACTACAGTCTTCCCTGGGCCAAAAAATAAGGAAAACCTCTCTGTCTCTTTTTGTTTGTTTGTTTGTTTGTTTGTTTGTTTGTTTTTCAAGACAGGGTTTCTCTGTGTAGTCCTGGCTGTCCTGGAACTCACTCTGTAGACCAGGCTGGCCTAGAACTCAGAAATTCGCCTGCCTCTGACTCCGCCTCCCAAGTGCTGGAATTAAAGGCACTGCCACCACACCCAGCTAGAAAACCTCTCTTAATTGAATATCTTATAGAACATCAATCTTCCTTGGGATCCTGTCCACTGACTTCCTGGTCACCCACAGGTTGGTAAGGTGCTAACATTTAAGATGAGGGACATAGAATCTCTATTGGAGGCTGTAACTGACTGGAAGAGTTACAGAACAATTCTGACAGAAGACAAGAAATGAGCTATGGCAATAAATTTGAAGGTGCTAAACTAAGTAGAGTGATGGAGATTTAAGAAAGGATGGGTCAAGTTTATTGACTTAGAAACATTTCTTCCACAACCCAAGGCTTAACATTTTGTCAAGGATACCTAGGACTTGTTCCAACATAATTGTTCTAAATGAACCTTGGGACAAAATTATGACATAGAGATTCCTAAGCTGCCTTTGGATTTTAAGGAATGTTCTGGAAAGCTCTAAAGGTGAGAATGGGTCTTTTAAGTGATATTCCATTAACTGTGTTTCCTAGGATAGTCCTTCCCGTGGCGGATAAGAAATGCACTAGCATTTTCTAAAAGGTCAGAAGAAAGTGTATCCACAGAATACATCTCCATAGAGCCTATGGGAAAAAAATAAAAATAGGATTTTAGAGTTCAGATAGCTAGACTGAAACATCAAAGGCCAGGTGGGCATACTCAGTACAACAGACGAGATGGCCAAAAGTAACCAGAACTCTGGAGTTGTAGGGGTTTGGGGGTTACAACTAATAGACGTTTGTATTCCTAGGTGTGGGGGCGGCAGGCATGGAATTTCAACATTATAATTTGACTTACGTCAACAACAACAACAACACCAACCCCCCCAAAAAAGAAAGAAAGAAATCAAACAAGTAAATATTGGGACTAGACAAGGCTTTGCAACCATAATTGGAAAATATGATCGGGGTGAGTTTCCAGGTCACAACCAGTTATCAGGCCCAGAGCACAGTGGCTGAAAGGAAGACTTCTCCAGTACACATATGTACACTAACACTCCAGCTCTTCTGTTAAAGAAATAGTTTACCCTGACCTTGTTAAAGTTCAGGATCTGAGCTGACACTAACGATAGGGAATCACAACACCCTCTTGGTTTCATTAATAAAATGCAGGATTAAACGATTTTTCTTGTTACTAAGACCACGGGGTCCAATAACCTCAAGGGTGCCAGAGGCAGCCAGTAGAGGAGAGGTATCTCAGAATTCTTGTCAACTTACACAACTTCTTCAGGGAACCACTCTCTGCTTAAAGAACAGTTGTGTTCCAGAGGCTCACTAGAGACTGAACACCTTGCCATGAGACCTCAAGAACCTGAAAGTGGAGAGGCCCACTCGGAGCTGTATATTATCAAATCATCTAAGTTTTAAGTTCATACAACCACTGTGCACCATATGAGGAAAATTACATAGATAGGATCAAGCTTAACCAATGCCATGGTGCACAAGTCAGTTTGATGAACTAGTGCCCAGATTTCCTTGCCACCAGCCCAGGTTGGGCTATTCCACACTTCATGTTTCCTGTGCCCAAGTGACAGAAGAAAAAAATTACAATTCTGTTTGTAAAACGAAGTAACATTAAGAACGGACAGGGCAGTACATGCCTGTAATGTCAACACTTAGGAGGGGGACACAGGAAGTTCAAAGGTCGCTGTAAGCTATACAGTGAGTTGAAGGCCAGTCTGAGACCCTGTATCATATATATACATATATATATGTATATAAATATATATACACACACGTGTATATAAACATGTATATACACATATGTGTGTATATAAACATGTATATACATATGATACATTTTATATGATATATGTTTACATATGGTAGATATATATGATAAATGTTTATATATGGCATATTTATATATGATAGATATTTTTATAGAATATATATTTTATGTACGATATAAATTTTATATATGGAAATGGCTTAACATGCTGGCTTATGAGGTCTGGAATGTGACACAGGACACCGGGTTTATAGAGAAGGAATGATGAAAGCTATATATATGCTGCATTGAATGGTACTGAACTGAGTAGACTCACTAGGACAATGTGACAAGAAAGATTATAATGCTGAGTGTAAAGAGACATATGGACAAAGAGTCAAATATGCACATCTTAGTGTCTTACACTCTTGTCCGTTGGAGAGCATTCATTAGCAAGGAGGCTGGTAGGTGGTATGGTTCTGTGTCCGCTGGTCTCTGTTCTAGGCACTCAGGGTAATAAATCTATAAGCACAGTGGTCTTTCTGACAGGTAGGGAGGCCATGCATAATCTCAATAGTATTGATTCCTCTCACTGAGCTTGCATAGCTACTACTTCTATGGAAGTGCTGTCATGCCAGCAGCAAAGCCAATAGCTAGCATTGGATAGAGTACCAACTCTTCAAAGACACAGCAAGGCACTTAGTGATAAATTGTTTCCATCAGGTCTCTCTCACGCACATCCTCCTGAGAATGAGGGAATGAGTCAGCCCTACTGGAAGTGCCTTTGATTTTGAATATGCGTTTGGCAGACTTGCCCATCAATGTCACTTCTAGGATTATTATTTGATGACTCACAGTGTGTGATTTATTTATTTATAGACACTGCATCCTAGAATGCAGGAAAGTGAACATGGAATCCACTGTTTCTAACATATACCTCGTTATTCAAAAGAAGTCCCTTAACTAGAACGCTAGAATGGATTATCAAAGGCTCTGTTCACTAGGGAAAAGGCTCTTCTGGGTTGGGACTTGATGTTCTTGGTATGGTATGTGCTTGGAAATAATGGTGGATAGATGGTCCAAAATTTAGAACTGGGTCTGGAAACCAAGATGAAGTAGGAATGGCTGTTAACACACCATCCCCTTCATTCACTTGTGTAATCTATGCATTTTGTTTCCAGCTACCTTTATGCTCTGTTAGATTAAAGGCTTGCTAGTTGTTGGGAAGAGGAAGACACTCACTGATGCAAGGGGTCCCAGAATAGCTCCCCAGGACTCTCTGTATGGCTGCCCTACTCACTTGAGAGCTTCAAGCCAAAGGTCTATCAGACAAAAGCACTTTTAAAATACTTGTATGTCAGTTGATTCTGATTTCCATGAACATCTCCAGTTGTTGCTAAGTGATAGAAGCAAAACCAAATACTTCTAGATCTCAAAGTATTCATGTGATGTCCCGCTGTCCTTCTTCTGACCATTCCTCTGTCCCGATGAAAGACCTGGAAAATAAATTCAGTATCATCAGGGTATGTTTGATGCTTGCCTTTAATCCCAGCATTCAAGAGTCAGAGACAAGTGGATCTCTGTGACTTTGAGGTCAGTATGGGTTCTTTAAGAAGATAACTTACATCAGCTGAAATAAGGACTCATCAAAGATGAGGAAGTTCTAAAATAGATTGTGAACGTCTGGACTTGATAAATACCAGTAGTAGAGTTTGAGATAGTTCCATAAGGGTCACCTGAGGCTTTCCACAGAGATCTCTGGCCCAGCCGGGTGTGAGGGTTCAAGCAAAGGGGTGAGAGTGTGAGCAGGAAGGGGGAGCTGTCTCCATTGTCTCCATCATCTCTGTCGCCCCCACTGCTACAGCTAGCTCTCCCTGACTCCACTGTTGCCATCTCACTTACTCCATGTAGCCTGCGCTGAGTCAGGCCGGGCTGGGCCAATGAGAGGCCGACTAGCTAGTGAGGAGTGAGGAGGGGTAGGTGGGGGGGGGGGGGAGCTTCAGAGATCAGACCTCTTCCCAAGTGGCAGTGTTACAGCTCTTATGATGGAACTTCTCAGATGACAGAGTAGTTCTTACACACCTTTATTCCTCCTGGATAGGATTCTTTATTATTATTATTATTATTATTATTATTATTATTATTATTATTATATTTTCTTCATTTACATTTCAAATGCTATCCCCTTTCCTAGTTTCCTCTCCGAAAGTGCCCTATATCCTCCCCCCACTGCTCCCCAACCCACCCACTCCCGCTTCCTGGCCCTGGCATTCCCCTATACTGGGGCATATAATCTTCACAAGACCAAAGGCCTCTCCTTCCACTGATGGCCGACTAGCCCAAGCTCTGCTACATATGCAGCTAAAGACACGAGCTCTGGGGGTACTGGTTAATTCATATTGTTGTTCCTCTTATAGGGTTGCAGAATGCTTCAGCTCCTTGGGCACTTAATCAAGCTCCTTCATTGGGGGCCCTGTGCTCCATCCATTAGATGACTGTGAGCATCCACTTCTGTTTTTGCCAGGCACTGGCATAGCCTCACAAGGGACAGTTATATCAAGGTTCTGTCAGCAAAATCTTGTTGGCATATGCAATAGTGTCTGGGTTTGGTATTTCTGGGATGGATACCTGGGTGGGGCAGTCTCTGAATGGTCCGGTTTTGGGATGGGTCAGGGTCTAACAGCAGGTACTTCTCATTGGCTTGGTCTGAGAGCTTGGAGATACCTTATCTGCATGTGGGAGAGCTTGGTGCTACTCCTAAGTTACTGATGGCCACAGACCTCTCTGCGGGGGGGGGGGGGGGCGGGGGGGAGGAGAGGGGTGTGGTGGGAGAGGTTGTGGGAGACTGTAGCTATGTGACAGGAGTCAGGAGTCCAAGGAGCGTACGTAGCCTACAGTTCCTTGCAGGCAACAGTCACCTGCTGGGTCACCAGAGTTTTAAGCCTGAGCTTGACCAGGGACCTGGCTGCCTACCACTGCCCACCACACCACAGTCATCTGCTTACTACACGGACTGTCTTGAGTCTCTTTAAAATTTGCAAAGGCTGTAGCATTAAAGTTTTGAGAGGGGATGGATTTTTATGGAGGGTAAAATGGAGCTGAAAAGCTGGGCATGGTGGCACACGACTTCAATCCCAGCACTTGGGAGGCAGAGGCAGGTGGATTTCTGAGTTTGAGGCCAGCCTGGTCTACAATGTGAGTTCTAGGACAGCCAGGGCTACACAGAGAAACCCTGTCTTGAAAAAACAGAAAAAAAAATGGAGCTGAAAAGTCCAAGGGATAGATTGTGGAAAGTATCTTTAGTGTCCTATCTTTATGATGCCATCTGCAGGTGATGGGCAATTAAAGAGCATGCAACAGCCCTTGCTCTCTCGAGGACTGCATGTCTTTACTCTTTCCACTGCACAGTATTTCACTACACTGTGTTGTATGCCATATGCTAGAGCAGAGGTTCCCAGCCTTCTGAATGCTGCAACACCTTATTACAGCTTCTAGTGTTGTGGTGACCCCCAACCATAAAATTATGTTTGTTGCTACTTTGTGACGGTAATTTTGCTACTGTTATGAATTGTAATGTTAACATCTGCATTTTATGATGGTCTTATTGACTACTGTGAAAGGGTTGTTCAATCCCCAAATGGGTTGAGCCACACAGGCTGAGAACCATCACACAAGAGAGAAACTGAAACTGTAAGCCAGCCCCAATTAAATGTTTTCACTCAATAAGTAAGTAGATTAATGTAAGCCTTTCAACAGGGGGGCGGGGCGCGGGGGCGGGGCGCAGGTGGATTCCTCAGAATCTAATGCATTCTAATGGGTTCTTCTGAGGACAGGTCCTAGAACTGAGTTCCAGTGGAAATGGTGTAGCCAACTCTATGATATATTCTTTAATAACTTTTCCTTCCTATATTTCTGCTTCATGTTTCCCCAAATTACCTACCATGTAAATGATCTGCTTCAGTTCCTACTTTCAGAAGAACCCAAAGTAGATGGATAAACTAGTCAGCTGCTGGAAATAAAATAAAGAAAATAAAAGGTATAAAAAGGAAGCGTGTAAAGTGGGCTGAACCAGAAGTGGACATTTATTGAATATTTAGCATTCAAAAAGTACTCAATACATCCATCTAGATCAAATGACATACCTAAGGAGACCTGCAACTTTACGTCGCTTTATTTCGTATGCCAAGCTTTGGGTGATTATGTTTAAAAGCAGAAGGGACGGCAGGAAAATTATTGAAGCGTGGTATTTCTAAATAGATTCTACCCTAAAATGTGAGATAATTCAGCAGGTAATATGTGAGACATATAAGAAACCCTCAATGTCTTTTTGTTTCATTTCCTTGTCTCACTGATGAAGAAACACAATTAGGAATGTCAATATTCTGGTGGTTTTTCCATAGTCCTGAGACACTTGTACCAAGAGAGGAGTTGCTGTTGGACAATATCTAGCTAGAAATATTCTGTGTACTCATATGAAGTCTTGCAAAATACAGTGTATTTATTGATTCTGTTGAAGTCCAGTTGTGTGCAGAGTTTCTATTGAGTTTGGGTTGGTGTGGCATGGCCTGGGACTAAGTTCTATTTAAGCACAGAATGTTCCTAAAAGGCAGAACACTGTGATGTAAAAGAGGACATCCCTGGAATATCACCTTGCTGCCTCCACAGAGGGTTATTGTGGATATTCAGTATGGGATATCTACCTGTCTTAGTCTCTTCATTGCTGGGACCAGAGACATCCTGACCATGGTAACTCCTACAGAGGAAAACATTTAATTGGGGCTGGCTTACAGTTTCAGAGCTTTAGTCCATTATCACCATGGTGGGAAGCACGGCAACAAACAGACAGCCATGATGCTGGAGAAGGAGCTAAGAGTTCTACATCTTGATCTGCAGGGCAAAGGAAGAAGACTGTGCCACACTGAGCAGAGCTGTAACATAGGAGACCTCAAAGACCACCCTCAGTGACACTTCCTCCAAGGCCACACCTCCTAATAGTGCCACTATGTTGGGGTGTCTTATGTGCTGTGTATTCAGAAGGTGAGTGAGTTGTGTGCTCCTCTCCAGACTGCAAGCAAATCTTGGAGCATTGCATTAATCTATGCACTGTAAAGAAAGCTCCCCAATAATCCCTGATTGGTCAATAAATGGCTGGGGCTTATGGCTGAGCATAAAGGATAAGAAGGTGGAAGTTAGAATTGAGTAAGGGGTCTTGAGAGAGACCACGAGAAGGAGAGAGAAGCCAGAGAAAGGAGGAGATAGTCAGTAGATGGGATGGACCATCAGAAGTTCACTCTGAGGATAGGATGATGGAGCAGAAGCAGCAGCTCAGGAGACACCATATTGGCAAGTGACTGGCATTTGTGTGGCTTCTAACAGGTGGAAAGATTAGGATAGCTCAGGCAAAAGTGGGGAAGAACCCCATCCCCTATAGGTATCTGAGTAAAAAGGGATATAGTAATCCCTCAGAAAAATGAAATAATTCAGTACCACTCCCTATGGGCTAAACATTCAAACACATAAGTTTATGGGAGCCATATTTATTCAAATCATGACACTACCATAGCCCACACATACGGAAAGTGTGGATTTCTGTCTATATGCAAGTTAGGGCAGTGGAAAAGGAAAGTGGGATGAGAATTTTAAGAGTACAGAGAGTACAGAGGGACAGAGAAGAGGGGAAGGAGAAGAGATAAGATGGGACTTATAGGAGAGGAAGAGGAGCCAGAACCACATAGTCCTGGAAGCCATGAGTATTGGGGATTTCTTAGATAGATGATTTAATAATAAGTAGGGTGTGTTTGCCCGATCTAGGGGTGTAGCTTATGTTTATATCAATTGAATTTTGAGTTCAATGTGCTGATGCTTTGTGGGTTAAGAATTTACTAACATAAATCTGACAGATAAATCACAAGCCTCTAGAGTTGATTTTACCAGGTCACAATCCGCAGCAAGAGAACTGTGAGATAGGCAGTCACTGCATAGGGCTAGCCATGGAGGCGAGGAGACCACTGGGGCCAGAGAGTAGCTGGCACTAGCGTGGGATGGTGTCTTTATAGGCCACGCAACAGGAAAGAACTAGGAGAGAAATATTTTCTCCACCTTTCTCTTCCTTCAAACCTTATGCCCAAAGATTCTCATTTACTAACCACCGCCTCAGGCAGGAAATGATTGTTTCATTCTGGAGTGGAGACTCCAGAAGCAGTCACTAAATGCTACTACTGGCTGATACAGAAGTGTGCCATTTCTAGTCTCTGGAGCACACTCTCACAAGAAACAGTAGTATCTGTGCCTGAGAAAAGATGATGACCAATTTTATTCATGTGGTAAAATAGACCTAACATGAAATTTTAGCCATTCACTATTACCATTTGTCTCTAAAACTTTGCCTCTCCCTGACTCCCTTTGTTAAATCCCACTCTATTCTTTCCCTCTGCCCACTGTAGTTCTATCGGTCTCTATCAGCACAGCCATTCAAGGCAACTTATACTGGTAGAATCACACTCTATTTGTATCTTTTGGACTAGCATAATTCTCTTAGCGTGTGGTTGGTATCCCTTCCCAGAGCCTGAAACAGCCTCTTACACACTGATTCAAACCCCATTGTGTCTACCACATTCTGTTTAGCCATTCACCTGTGCCTGGACATTTGCTGTGACAAAGAAAGAAAGTATACCTGCAATAACACTATACTGGTTTACAGACATCTTTGAGTCTTTGCTGAAAATTTTTCACACATACATAACTTAGGAGGGGTTTTGCCATTGTATGATATTGTATGTCAGGGTCTTTTCTTTTCTTTTCTTTTTTTTTTTTTTTTTGAGGAACCACTATAGTTTTTCAGCACATCATCATTTTATTTTCACCAGTAATGCACAAGTGTACTAATTTCCCCATATAATACTCAATATTTTCCATTTTCTTGACATTTGGTTCGGTTTTAACAATAGTCATCCCAATGGGAATGAAGTGGCATCTCACTTTATTCTAATTTCTCTGGTGGTTAGAGATATTAAGCATCTATCTATCATTGCACTTTCTTCTTGGTAATTTCTATACATTTGGGGAAAATGGCATTTCAAGCTTTTGCCTATTTTTAAAATTGGGCTTTGTTTCTAGGTTTTAGGAATTCTTTATAAGTTCTTGATATCAACCCATTGTCATGTATATGACCTGCAAATGTTTCCTTTCATTGGAAGGGTCTCCATTTCACTCTTGAGTGTCCCTTACTCTGCCAACATTTTTAATCTTAGTGACAACCAATTTGCCAATTTTTCATCTCGTCTGAGTTTTCATCTAGAATCGTGATGTTCTTCTGACTGTCTGCCTCTGTTTCTGCCTCCCTCTCCCCCACTCTGCCTCTCTGTCCCTCCCCCTCTCTCCCCTCTGCCTCCCTCCCTACCTCTCTACTCCCTATCACCTGTCTCTTTGTCTCTGTTGGACTGGTCCTCCCTCCCTCCTCGTCTCCCCTACTCTCTTCCTCCCTCTTCTTTCCTTCCCCCTGCCTGTCTCTCTCTGCCCTGGTCTCTCTGATAAGGTCTTGTTCTGTTATCCTGGTTTTCCTGAATCAGCATCCCCACTAGCTCCTGGCACGCAATGCTGCACAGACTTTGGAGCTCACATTTCAAACCTAATTTTGATTCTTCTGATTCTTAGTCAGATATGTTATCGATTGCATTCCTGGCTGTAATTTTGATTCTGAAGTGCTGTAGTCTGGCGTTTATCTAGGTTTTCTGGGGCTGAAATAAACACAATTTTGTAAGCTTAGGGAAAAAAATATAAAAATGGTTACTTTCCTAATCTCTCGTCAATTTTATAGCCATGTTATTTGTTCCTAGGACCCTTCTTGGTATAGTCATGTAAGCTATATCTGCTTTATCATTAATTAGCTGTTGCAACTATGAATAAACTTTTCTTCATTCCCTGACCAGCAATCATGGGTGGGGAGGGCACCAGGGTCTCTCTGCATAGACTCCCTATATAGACAGACCAGGCTGGCCTCAAACTCACAGAGATCTACTTGCCTCTGCCTCCCAAGTGCTGGGATTTAAGATGTGCACCACTATGCCCATTTAAAAATCATTCTGACCCAGAAGATGCTCCAACATGTAATAAGGACACATGCTTCACTATGTTCATGGGAGCCATACTTATAATAGCCAGAAGCTGGAAACAACCCAGATGTCCCTCAACAGAGGAATGGATACGTGGTACATTTACACAATGGAATACTACTCAGTTATTAAAAACAGTGACTTCATGAAATTAGCAAGCAAATGGATAGATCTACAAAAATATCATCCTGAGTGAGGTAACTCAGTCAGGAAAGACCACACATGGTATGTACTCACTGAGAAGTAGATATTAGGCAAAGATCGTGTAATACCCATAATATAACTCATGGACCATATGAAGCTCAAGAGGAAGGAAGACCAAAGAGTGGATGCTTCAGTCCTACTTAGAAGGGGGAACAAAATAATCATAGGAAGTAGAGGGTGGAAGGAATTTGGGAGGAAGAGAAGAGGGGAAGGGGAAAGAGAGGGAAAAAATCAGATATGGGAGGAGATGGAGGAGATGTACAGAGGTATGGAAATTGAACAGAGGTGTGTAGCAATGAGGAACTGGGAGTAGCAACCAGAAAGTCCTACATACCAGGAAATCAAGATCCTCTCAAGACCCCATGGGTGTGGCATAAGGAAATATGCCTCAAAGGCGAGGGAAACCTGTCGAGACTATATCCAGAGGTTAGGTATGCCCCCCCCCCCAGTTGAGGGATGGGGCCACCCACACATCTCCAAAATTTTAACCCAGAATTGCTCCTGGGAGTATTGCACAAAAAGTGGAGTAGATACTGATGGAAAGACCATCAAGAGACTGCCCACTTGGGGATCTGTGGGGCATTGGGCTATGCACAGACAGTCTGGTCTGGAGTCGAGCTGAGGTCTGAACCACAGGACCTTGTGTTGAAAATTCACCTACATAGGACAGAAGGAGTTCTCTCCTATCTCCTGGATTCAAGGCTCCTGTCGAAGTTACCACCCCCTCAGCCCCCACAAGAGAAGCATGGTTAGTAGTCACATAGGCAATGTCCCAAGCTTCTGACCTTCAGGCTAAACTCCTCCCCAGTTACCTAGCAAGAGAAAAGATAACAGCCTACCATAAGAAGAGCTGCTTGGCCCCTCCTCACTCTCTTGCTCTCTTGCTCTTACTCCCCTTATTCTCCTCTTTCCTCCCGCTCTCCTCTCCTCTCTCCTCTCACTCTCTTCCTCTCTCTCCCTCTTACTCTCTAGCCTTTCTTCTCTCTCTCTCTTCCATCTTCTCTCCTCTTGGCCATGGCAGGTCTCTCTCTCTTTCCAACTTCTCTCCTTTCTCCCTGCCTTTCTATAATAAAGCTCTAAAACCATAGACTGGCTCTGTTCATCAAAGCCCGCTGCGCATACTCTCGCTTGCGTAGGAACCTCTCTCCCTTAGCCCTCTCTCCCATAATCCCCGGGCTATAGGGTGTCGGGGCCCCTGGTCGCAGGCTGCCCCTTGTCCACCCCCAACCCCCATTGAGTGGGGTCAGTGGCTTAGATACCCACCCAGGGCCGAGTGGAAAGAGTCTGACAGCACTCCAATGTCCACCTGCCCAGCGCACAGGAGGAACTCTGGCCAGACACAGGCTATCCTCCCTTCCCCCTACTTCCCCTACACCCCCTTTTTAGTTGCCACAGGGATCCATCCCATATGCAGACACCAAACCCACACTATTGCAGTTGCTAAGAAGTGTTTGCAGACAGGAGCTTGGTATAGCTGTCTTCTGAGAGGATCCTGTCAATACAGATGTAGCCAACCATTGGTCCCCAGTGGAAGAGTTAAGGGAAGGACTGGAGGAGCTAAAGGGGCCTTATCTGGCATCAATGGAAGGGGAGGGCCTTGGTCTTGTGAAGGCTGGATGCCCCAGTGTAGAGGAATGCTTGAGTGGTGAGGTAGGAGTGGGTAAGTGGGTAGGGGCGCACCCTCATAGAAGCAGGGTAAGGGGGATGGGATAGGGGGGTTGCAGAGGGGAAACTGGGAAAGGGGATACCATTTGAAGTGTAAATAAATAAAATATCCAATAAAAATCATTCTGAATATATGAGTCCATTTTAAATTATTCTGAATATATATATATATATATATATATATATATGATTAAAATGTTAGCATAAAAAAGAACTAGCCTAAGATAGCTGTAGTGAAATAATATCAGAAAAAGATTGTCTTATAAGTGACTTCCAACTATTGTTCAGCGGATGAGAAAAAACTGCCAGATGTAATGGCACATGTCCATAATGTTACACAGAGGAGGCAGATACAGAAGAGTCATGAGGTTGAGACCAGTCTGAACTAAATAACAAATTCCATGCATGCCTGGGCTGCATGGTGAGATCCTATTTCAGTAATATCCAGAAATTGAAGTTTAATATTGTTATGTTTTATAATGTGGTATAATGCAGCGGGACAGAGCACCTCAGCAAGATATCCCCTGAAGATTTACACCATAAGACAGGCCTAGTACAAATAAAGTTTACTGGGAGAAGGGAAGGGGGACTGAAAAAAACTGTAGAGGCAGAGAAGGGGGCAGGGGCAGAGGAGAATAAAGAGAGAGAGCAAGAGAAGAAGAGAGGAAGAGGCTGCCTAGGAACGTATGGGAATAGAGAGAGAAAGATGGAGAGAGTGAAGAAAGGGAAACAGGAGAAGTGTGGTAATGAGGTCTTCTTATAGCCTGTAGTTGTAGTACCTGGCAGGCACCTCAGCACCTAAAGGCAGGTGATGATGTAAGCTGTTGCTAGGTCACTGTTGCTAGGTTCCTGGGAGGAGCTTAGTGGAATTGCCTGTAAGTCAACACATATACTATATAAATCTAGCTCTCCTATTAGATGGTTTTAAAACTTGGGTAACTCTACATTTCTGATCTTCAGTGTGTACAAAACTAAGAGATTAGGCTCAAATTTTCCTCCCAGCTCTAATAGATAATAATTCTTTTTATTTAATGTTTATTCCTCTATCTGCTTTCTGGGACTTCCTCTGTACCAGCCTGTACCTGTGCTGGACCAAGGCTCTGCATCAGTATGAACCTCGGGTTCTTGGGTATTATCTCATAGGCCTGATGCGTTCACATACTGCAGATGACTCCTCCTCAGAGAGAAATTCTAGAATGTTATCAGACAATAACATACCATTGTTTGCCTCTCATCACTACATAACACACTTGAGACAGTAAGTGTGTAGAGAGACAGTAACCTTTCTCATGGACAGTTTTGGAACCTCCAGTCTTAAGACCTGCAGACCCATTTGCTGGTGGCTCTGGTGTGCCTGGCAGACGGTGCTGGCAGCAAGCATGTGGCAGAGCAAACTTGCTCTTGTCAGGGCCACAGGTAAATGCAGAGGCTGTGGTCAGACCAAAGAGCATCTTACACTCTTCACCACTTTTCCATTGTATTATTCTGGATCCAAGCCTTTAAAATATGGATATTGGGGGGATGTTTATCCAAACTATAATACCCACCTACATTGATACATTTTTTTCCACACAGAAGCATGGTTCTGGAGTCCACTTGAAGGCTATTGCATTTATTTTTCTCTTCTGGATATGGTTATAGTTCCTCTTCTATGTTTAACCTGACTGAAGATGTCCTACAGGTATCTCTAAGGTTATCACGTCCCATGTTGAACATATCTGTCCCTTCTCTTTCTTTTCTGGGGTGATGTCCTTGAGTGCCCATTTTATCCAGCCTGCGTGTACTGTTTGCCTTTTTCCAACCTTTCCTTTTTCTTGTCACCAACATGTTTAAGGTGGCAATTCCTCATGTCTCATCCACCAGGAACAATGGATGCCTCATCCATGTATGTGTCTCTGTGGTCCATTTTCCTCAGTCACAAGAATTCTGGACCAGAAATGCAAGTCCAATTATTTCATTTTGCTTGCTTAAAGCTTTTCAGGGGCTCATCCGTGCCATCAAAATAAGCTCCCACAGTCTCATTGTCAAGACACATAAGTCTTCCCACCCACCAGTCGTCTTGACACCTGCTCTGACATACTAGTATTCTGACTCCCCCCCCCACACACATTCAAACTTTGCTCTAGCCACATTGCACCACCCGACGTTTCCTAAATAGGCTATGCTCTTTCGACCCATCTCTAGCGCCTCATCTCTTGTCAATCTTAGAGCTTATTTTTCTTTCCTTCTCTCTCTGAAACATTCATCTTCCAGTAGTTCATTTAAGTACCACCTTTTTGTATGTTGTGAAGCCTTCCCAGACACCCCAAGTCTAATTTAAGTGTACCACCCCCTGGAGTTCCTTTGAAACGCCTTTATGATGTTGCATATTCTTTACCAGTCTGTCCTATCTACTATACTGTTGCCACCCTCAAGACAGATGCTCATCTTCAGCCTCAACACCAAGAACCCAATAACAGTTAGTGATGACGTTTTAAACATCTCATGATAGAAGCTGGCACTGTACAAAGATCTGCCTAACTGGCACCCTCCTTTTCTCGAGTATCGTACACACCTTCTTTATAAGTGAGCCTCTGTGTTACAGCCTACTTTACATCACTATGATTATGTAATAATAAACATAATTCTATTGAAATGGCCTATTTATTATTTATAGAGAAAATGTTAAATTCACAGAACACTGGATATCTTCTGAGCATAAAGTTTAGGGGTGGCTGGATTCTCTTGTCTTGAAGTAGTGATGGCAGACACTTGTGTGCCACAACCTCTAACTTGTAAGTCAGAGATGGAGGGTGCGGGTACCTGTCTCCTTTAGGAGGAATTGTGGAAAAGGAGAAGCTGCAGGGACTCAGTTGATGCTACACATTGGTCTCTGTAGTTCCTGCCCTGTGCTTTTTCTACTCTGTTTCAGGAACAGAACTCCCAAACACCTCTCCTGCCTGAGCAAGATATTGATATACAAATCTAGTGAACTTTTTTTTTTTTTTTGAAATGAGAAGGACAAGAGGGTGCTAACATGATCAGGTTTTTCTCTGTCCCAAAGGTAATTAAATAATGCAACTTTACCTCAGGTCCAAAGGAAACTCAATTGCCCAACCTCCAAAAGGTCATTAGTTTATCTAGGGATGAGCTCATCATGGACTATTGGAGGGTTTCTTGTGGTTAGATTAAAAACCAGCATTCCTTGGGAGCTTGCGGAGCTGGTTCCCCTCTGCCAAAGGAACCA
This sequence comes from Mus musculus, assembly GCF_000001635.26. NCBI lineage: Eukaryota > Metazoa > Chordata > Mammalia > Rodentia > Muridae > Mus > Mus musculus. The sequence goes on along the minus strand of NC_000076.6, from coordinate 53,753,253 downwards.
CTCCTCTTACCACTGGCAGAAGGGACCTGGGGCACCTCTCAGCATATCAGAGCTCATGCTGGCCTCCAGGTCCCCTCAGTGTCACATGAACCTGTTGGCACATTCCAAGTCCATGCTAGCATCACAACCCCTCTCTCTCCTCCCCTACCCCAAACTCCCAACAGCCCACAGGCTTCCCTCCCCAGCTACCAGCTCTCCATATAACCGTTGCTTTGTTTTCCCTCTCTCAACACTCTATTCCTGCTTCTTTCACTATGTTCTCTCTATTCTTTATCTCCTGCTAGTCTTTCCTTTCTTGCAGATAACCCTGGCCATGTTCAGTCTACTTCCTCTGCCTGCTCTGGACTCTTCAAGATATCTCTGGCTGTTCTCTAATATCTAAAATGAAAACCTTCCCTTAACCACATCATGGAGCTGTTGTGCCACCAGTTTATACAGTTTCTAATTCTCTTTATCTTATTTAATTAGTGCTTAAGGGAGCAGAAAATGCACACACATTCCTCATTGCCTCCCCCATGCAGAATGCTAGAACTGAATTCTATTTCTGGAAGGTCTACTACTGAAGTACTGAGTGCCTTGTATGGGGCAGAAGACGTTATCTTGTTTGATCTTTCCTTCTGGAATTTTAACAGATCTGGAAATGTTTTAGAATCCTAGTCAATCTGCATCTTGTTTAGTTTTTGCCACATTCAGATACTTTGTTAGTTCATTCCCCCCCCCTGCCCCCATTCAATTTGCTAGCACATTCAATTTCATGTGATGGCTCCTTGCATGTTAAAGAGGAAACACATGAAGTGGAGGAGCTCAGTTGTGCAAAACCGTATGGAGAATGTATTTTTTGAAATATAAGTATAATCCTACAGAGTTTGTATTACCATCACCTAAAAGGACCCCACCTCAACACAGGATACAAGTTTTTATTTGTTGTTTTTAAGTCGTTTTACCTAGAAAGGCAGAGGTGCTAAGAAAAAGATCAGTATAAAGTAATATATTTAGCAAGGTGGAAAAAGTACGCATAATGCCAAATCTTGATACAGCCCCAATATTTAAGGGCAGATATCTTGTTTCCCTGTTGGGTTCTTCCCTCTATATCCCAGTCCTATTCTAATATCTAGCCAATTACATTTTCATATTTAATTATTCCAGGCTTCATCCCACCGAGAATTGGGTGCAGCTGATTGTAGAGGTATGGTCCTCCAAACATAGGCCCTTGGCATCGCTTCATTCTAGCCTGGCACACATTAGGTCAGTATGACCCTGAAATGCTTGAGTTTGGATGAGTTTGGGAAGACCAATCACGTGTAGGATTACGGATCGGATCTCCCTCTATTTCACCACCACTTCTCTAGTGTAGAGATGCTTGGCCTTAAGATCCTATGTCGGCTGTGGCTGGGCCTGCACACAAAAAGTACATGCAGAGAGGCTCTGTCGAGCTTCCCGCTGCTTGTTGCTAAACGAAGGTCACCATCAATTTTTTATCTTCTTTGGACGATTCTTTTAAAAACTAGATTGCACACTCAGGCACAGGGTAATAGCCAAAGGGTGCAGACTGTGGGAAATGGGTGTGTTAAGGAGCTGGCAGCTGTGGGTCTGCGCGGTGAAAAGTGAGACAGTGCTGCTGGATGCAGTGGGAACTCTCAGGCTGCAAGGTTGTAAGGCCTTGTGCGACTGTGAGAGGCCTCCGTGAGGCAGGGCGCCTAGTGTGGGGCTCAATCGCTGTGTAGCTATGGGAGTGTGGAGGACAAGTGCTGGCGGCTGGAGGGCCGAGGGGTTCAGGGCTGCAGATTGCGGGGTCGCAGATTTGCCGGTTGCAGGGACGCGGAGCTATGGGCTGGAGGGTTGAGGATGAGAGTTTGGCTGCGGGTTGAGGAGCTGCAGGTTGGAGGTTGCGGGTTGGAAGGATGCGGGGCGGAGCTTGGCTGCGGGCTGAGAAGCTGCAAACTGGAGGACTGCGGGGCGGGGAGCTGCGGGGCGGAGCTTGGCTGCGGGGAAATGACGTGGCCACCCTCGCGCGCTCGCTGAGCCCCCGAGCCGCGCGTCCTGGTAACGGCGCTCGGCGGCTCCCGCGTCCCCGGACCCGCCTCCCGCCGCTGCAGCCCGCCCCGTCTCCGCCTCCCTCCGCAGCCCCGGCGGCCGCGGAGTCTCGGGGCCCGGTGGCCGCTTCTTGCGGGACGCTAGCCGCGACGTCGCCAAGCCGAGGCAGGGGGACGCGGCTGTTGCGGGCGGGCAGGGGGCTGCTGGCTGCGGGACTGGAGGGCACGGGCCGGCGGGTCGGCAAGCGGTCGCCCGGGCTGTCGCCTGTCCCGTGTCGTCGCCGCGCCGGCCTCGCCCCGCGCGCAGGGACAGGTGCCCCGGCTGGGGTCTGCCGGGAAGATGGCGACCCCGGGCATGAGCTGGCAACATCACTATTACGGTAGCTCCACGTCCGGGCCGGCCAAATTCGCGACCTCCCCAGCTGCCGCTCAGCTGGCAGGGCACAACATGGACTACAGCCAGGACATGCACCTGAAAATGAGCAAGAAGATCGCCCAGCTCACCAAGGTATGGGGTGCTGGGGCTCGGGGTTCAGGAGGGGGCTCCTAAGAGAAGCAACAGCCAGAGTTGCCTCCTGGTCCCTCCAAACTTGGGTGGAACGCTAGCCACCTAACTTGAGCTACACCGCACACCGCACACTGCACCGCGGGATTTCCAGGGCTTGCACTCCATAACCAACCGACTAGGGGTAAACCTGCACAGAGCACATGAGGGCTTACTTTCTGGGTTCCACAGGAGTAATGGACTTTTCCTGTTGCTCAGGTGCCTCTGCCAAGGGCTGCACGAAGCACCGCGCTACAGTACTCGGTGAAGTACTGTACCGGTTTACCTAATATGACCCGGGATCCTCGGAGTTAATCGGTGTCAGGCTACTGGTTACACAGTTAATGAGAGGATAAACTTCCCGAGGTTATTCCGAGGACTGTAGGAGGGTAAAACATACCTTGCGTGCCATTTTAAGGGATTTAATGAGTCATTCCTTACTTACCCTCACAAGATGTCAAATAAGGTTTATTAGATGAATCACACCGCGTTTGCATTTAGTAAATGCCCCATCTTATCAGAAGACCTGCACATCACCTGCACAGTTTTCCAAGCATAGTTCAGGGTGGTGTATGCCCGTTAATGAGTCCTTTTTCGAATTTAGTAAAATACTGAATACTGATCATAAGGGTTGGTTCTGTGTAGCTCTTACCCAGCAGGCTCACCCTGTGTGGGACTGATCTAGGGTTTCTGGAAGTCACACATGGGGACCAGGTTCCCTAGGACTGTTGCAGTGTTGAAGAGGAAGGTGGGCTTGAGGGTCACTGCTCGATAATCTCTTGAGATCTGGCTCAACTCCATCATACAGTTTCCCTGGAGTTTAAAGAGAGGAGGGGGGCACACTTGTGAAAAGGGAGTGAAGAGACGGGGGAGGAGGATGTGATCGATCGAGGATTCAAAGATAACGGGAATGAGTGAAGGGATGCATAGAGACACATGATGAAAACAACAAAAACCACGTGATCAAGACTCACCCCATGCTGAGCAACACGACAATTTGTGGAGTTAGTTTTCTTCCTTTTTGGATTGTCTGTCTTTGTTCTAAGCACCATCCTAAGAGATGCTGCACGTTCAGTTGGTACCGTTTGCTTTTGTGAAGGGTCCTGAAACCCAGAATGGAAGGGATGTAAACTGTGGTAGCCACATGTTATCAGAGCATTTACATGGATGAGGCTGAAAGTCCAGACTCCCAGGTGGTGTTTCATCTTCAGAATGCAGGTAGCCACAGCGAGGCTCATGGGTTGTTATTTCTTCTGGGTTTTTCTTGCACCATGTCCACATCTGTGTTCTTATTTTAGATTGTAACTCCCTGAGACTCCTGTGACTAACACTCCGTAGGTTAGACATGGGCCTCTGTATTTAATAAAAGCTGGTTTTCTTCAGTAAACTTTACCCCTTTCTATTCACACATTCAATTTCCTGTCCTTTTTTTTTTTCCCCCTTCAGTAAAAGCAATTCAGCCCGGCTGGCTCAGGTGGGATATTAAGAGGATGATAGTATCTTTCTCTCAAATATAATGAGCCAGGTGCTGCTGGCTCAGGGCTTCTGTTACTGCTGAGGGTTGCCCACACTCTGATTTCCTGTTTGTAGTTACTGTATCTAACCCCCCTGTTGGCTTGGAAGGGCTGCAGACATTTAATTCCTGGTAGTAGACTTTTGGTGTAACACAGTTGACATTTTAGATTGGTTAGTTTCCTATTAGAGGGCTGTCCTGTGTGGCACAGAGCTACTTAATAGCATCCTTGCCAACTGTGGGTGCAAGTTGCACATGCCTCTGCCCTGCACTTAGAAGTGACAATGGACAACTCTACAGACATCACCAAGTGTTCCCTGGGAGGGATAGTTAGGAGTCATGTTGGTGAGGGATGATTGCCGTGAGTTTTACTGAAATGCCTAAGGCTTACCCCGCCCCTACCACTGGCCTTTATATTTCGTAAGATACAACCTGGCAATGAAGCAGTCTAATAACAGATCCATTTCAGTCTGTCTCACAAACCTTAAAAAGCTGCTTCCCTTATTTATCACCTTAGAAATTGTCAAACTCTGTCGTTGCATATGCTTATTTGTAAATAGTATGCCATAAACCTTACATCATGAATGTCCATATAAAAGGATTGTCAGAAGGTAGATGTTCCATTGTATCTGCTGCCTGAGATTTTCATAAAGAGTTTACTAATGAGTTTATATCGGTAGAAGGTAGATGTTCCATTGTAGCTGCTGCCTGAGATTTTCGTAAAGAGTTTACTAAAGAGTTCATATCGGTAGGAGGCAACTTTAAATAGAACTATGGTTGGAACTTGACTTTTGGCTTTTGTTTCAAAATAACTTATTGTTATTTTGAAATAACCAGTGGAGTAGGAATTTGGGGTTAAAGAAGAGCGCTGTTGATAAAGTGCTTGCCCATGAAAACTTAAGGACCCGTGTTTGATCCCGAGAACCCACATTAAAAAAAAAATCTGGGGGCTGTAGCATACATTTTGAATCCCAGAGCTTGGGGAGCAGGAAACACAGGGATCCCTGTGGCTTGCTAGACAGCTAGTTTAACTAAGGCAGCAAACTCCAGGTTGAGGGAGAGTAAGATGGAGGGTGATTGAGGAAGACACCTGGTATCATCTCTGGCCTCTATACATATACACGTGTGTGAGTGTACACACAACACACACACCACCACCACCAACAGCAATAACAACCAACAACTCCAACAACAACCAAAGAATCAAATGGACTCTTCAGCATTTGAGAAACTGCATGATTAAGAGCATGCACGGCTGATTTCACACACTGTCGTGAGTTGGAAAGTTGTTGACCTGGAGCAAGTCATTAACCCTGAGCCTTACTCTCCTACGTGTAACAATAGGAATAACAGTAGGATTCATAGGGAGTTGTAATGGCATGTGGCATCTCTTAATTACAAGTGTCACTGGAAATACTTATTATATATTTCTTAAAGTATTAAGGAAAAATGGGTTAGATACTTTAAAAAGTTTAAAGTATTTTGTTTTAACTTAATATTTTTTTTAAGGACAGGATCTCACTACGAAACTCAGATTAGCCTCAGAGTAACAGTGACTCCTGAGTTCTGGGCTTATAACCCCATCCATACTGCATTTATTTTGAGTGTTTCCCACTCTGCTCTATTAAAATATCTATTGAATAGCAGTTTCAAGATTTCATATCCTGATTTGCGGTATGGTTTTGCAAGGCATGTTTTAGAGACTTGACTATCTCTGATAAGGTAGAGAGGGATGCTCATTACTGTAGAATGTACTTGGTGAGGCTTATTTGATTCCTCTTTCCCTTTGGTGTCTGGGATCACGCCCAGAGCCTTGTGAATGCTAAGCAAGCACTCTGCCCCTGAGCCATAACCCTCAGTTCAGCATATCTGTAACTAATGAAAATACTCAGTGCGTGATATTTACTCAGATTCTGTTCCCAAGAACCCAGGAGAGCAGCCTTTTCATGGAGAATAGCAGTTCCTAGTGCCCTTTTTATACACAGGGTGTTGGTGGGGAGGGGGGTGGGCAGAACAATCTCTGCTTGTAAGTCAGGAGTATTTAGGTCGTTTATGTCAAGAGTTGCAAATGAGTGCTGAATTGGTAGTTGATTCCTGTGTTGTGGCATGTTTCTAAAATCGTTAGTGGCTAATTTCAAGGCAAGGAAGAGGCCGAATGGATTCTATTCTAATTTGTAAGGCTCCAATTCTGTACTTGCCCCTCTGTTGACTGCTTAGAGTCTTATGTAAAAAGCAGAGCTTGGAGATGCAACCATGAAGCAGCCTTGTGAAACAACATTTTAACATCGCCCACCCCCTCCAACCTTCCCTCCCTTTAAATTTCCTTCTTAGGACTGGAACATTTTTCTGCTATGAATGGACTTGATTTTTCTAGTTATCCTTAGACAATATAGATTATTCTCAAGGTAATAGGTAATCGAAGTCTCGGATTTATCAATATGTCCAGTGCAAACCAGACAATCTCCTGGGCAGATGTGCAGGCAAAGCTTCCTGTACTCAGCCGACCCTCTGAAGAGGCCCTGCCTCTTGCGGTGGGGAAGGGAGGCAACCGGGGAAGGGATTTCATGGGCTTTTGGGCTTCTGGCCTGGTTTCTGCTCTCCTTTCATTGTCTCAGCAGCCCCGCTTTCCGACCCTTGTGAAGTGATACAAGGAAGGACACAGAGCGGAGGGAGCAGCTAAGAAGTTCCCTGGAGTCTAACGCAGTGCTTTCATAGGTTTGACGGGCAGTTACAGCTCAGTCCTCACCTGTGGGTCCCCACCTCCCGGCCTCAGTTGCCTGAGTTGAGCACTCTACCTTCCCTGGTAATAAACAAGGCATCGAAGTTCTGACTGGTTGCTAGTTACTCCTCAGCCTCCTGGGGCTGGCGCTACCTTTATCTTGAGTTTGTTATGGTCTCTTCAAGCTCCAGATAATGACCCTTGGCTGGACCCATGTGACTCCATTCCCAGCTTGCTATGTCTCTTGCCTGTAGGACTCACATCTGGGCTGTGTGTGTGGTTTTACTCCTGTGTGCGTGCATGCGTGCATGCGTGCATGAGTGTGTGTGTGTGTGTGTGTGTGTGTGTGTGTGTGTGTGTGTGTGTGCTGCTTCTCATCCTGTTGATGCTTTAAGGGGATGGATCAGGTGCCAGGTCCATGTTTGTCACAGTGCTTGAGGTGTGAAGTGTCAAGCTCTCTAAGTGTTCCCCTCAAAGCTGTCTTCTCAGCTTCAGTGTGGGAGAGGCATCTTTGCTGAGACCCTTCTCTGTAAGGAACACCAGACCCATTCTGGGCTCTCCACAAAGCTGTTTGTTACAGCAGCTAGCCTAGGGGGTATCCTACCTCAGCCCCATTTAACTTTCAGTCTTCTTCCTTTTGGCATTTGAAAGAGTGCTTTCTTTGGCCACCTGCTTCAGAATGCTGCTTTACTGTCTTTGGCTCTGAGTAGAAACTTCTGTTTTACTCTCTTGCTATTTAGCTTGTACCTCTTCAGGCAATTGAGCTTTTGGTACACCTCATCCCACGCATCACTTATAGTTATGACTTGCAGGTGGTAGACTATGAGCCTGAGAAAAAGCTTTCTGTTTGGTCTTTAGCATCATGCCTGTTCCTTGCAGTACGGAGCTGTGGCCTTTGCACCTGGCGCTGCCCTCCGACCAGTCTGGCCCATTGGGACTTCCTTACTCTGAAGGTTTGTAGGATGTGCTGCCCCCTTTATTCCTTACTTGATAATTAGTGATGCAAATTTGTCACTAGTGGTCATCACGTTTATGACCGTACTCATTCCCCTTGTTTGACTGTCGGTAGTTTGGCTTTAGGAACCGTATCTTTTATTTCCCATAGCTTTAAAATGAAAACATTTCACAGGATATCAAGGTTACTGAGTATCTGTTGAGGAGTTGGTAATATGAAAGGAATTTTATTGCAAAGTAGAAAAAGTCAGTACTTTTGAGAATTACATCCGCTGTCTTCCTGGGTTAGCTGAGTTAAAATAGTCTCAGCTGTTTAAATGAGCACTGACAGTTCATAAACAATATAGTATATAAACAATAGTTATTAAACTATTGATAAGGGCTATTGAACTTAATTTTCATATAAGAAAAAAATAAGCTAGTTGTCTACAGTTTAACATTGTCATTTCAGAATGCAATTGATTTGCTGGTTTCATAGCGAACATTCGTTTTAAAAGTTTTAATATCGTTTGGAACTGTTTTCCAACATTCCAAACAAAAACGCATTTACGCAATGTGAACGCTGGTAAACATTTCAAGCAGACTCATCTTCTCTTCATAGATAAACTGATTTTATTATTTATTTTTCCGATTATAATATAATTGCATCATTTCACTTTCCCCTTCCTCTCTCCAGGCCTTCCCACAGGTACCCTTGCTCTTGCCTGTGGCTTAACCAGTTCGGGCCCTCTTCTCTTGGAGAGTGTTCCTCCCGGTCTCCCGATCCCTTAACTGCATGTAGGTCTTTGTCGAGGGTCCCGGCCACCTGAGCTTTTCTGTTTTATGGATTGAAGTCATCCTTGCTTAGGTCATATTTAGCTAGTTATTGTTGGTGAGACTTAAGGTTGTAGCTTCTTGGACATTTATAGCAAACACAATCCCACCACAAACTTCCTGCTCCTCCCGTACTTAACAGTGTTTCCACCCTCTCTTCTGCAATGACCCTGGGCCATAGCTACAGGAGTTGTTTTATAGACCTATCAGTTAAGACTGGGACCCACAACTCTGCATTTTGATTGGTTGTGGCTTCCAGTCATGCTCTCTGTGGCAAAGTAAAGGCTCCTTGATGAAGGGCAAAAACTACACTTATCCATGGGCATAAGGACAAATACTTAGAAAGCAGCTAGGGACTATGCTGGTTAAATAAAGGGTTCTCCTCCAAGATCCATGACTTCACTTGCACCGAGCTGTTGGCTAGGTTTTCAGTGCTAGGCATGATTTCCCTCGTGCTGAGTTAGTCTCAAGTCCAATTAGAAAGTTGTTGGTCAGCATTGAGGCAAGTGCACCGCTACTGTGCCTTAAGCGTTATTGTGCCTTGCTGGGCATTGTTGTGGCTCAAAGGCACCATAGCTGGGCGAGACTATGTGGGAAGCTTCCTTCCCTCTGTGGGAAGGTTGCATGCAGCCTTCTGGTACCAGGGAAGAGGCTTTCGAGCCAGACCCAGCTCAGGTCCTCTGGGTGCTGTGTCCAAAGTACATGGTGTCTTCAGCAGTAGGGATGTACCTTCCACCTTTGGGAGGTAACTGAGGGTAACCGAAGTAGTTTAAAATGTTTTGGGAATCTTATATGCAACCCTGCAAAGAGGCCTCCTCCTGCCTAGTGTTGGGGCTTTTGTTAGATTGTCTCTGGCTCTTGGGGGGAAGCAATGTCAGCCTAGGTGGGAAGATTTTATTTACACTATGTATGTATGCCTAAATGGGAAGATTTTATTTAAACTATATATGTAAATATGTGTGTATGTGTATGTATGTATATACATATATATGTACATATTTTTATGTTGGTAAGTATATGTATGAATGTATATGTATGCACAGACTCATATGCATTATAGATATATTATGTAGACACACAGTAATATAATTCCTTATGACTTTTTCAGACATTCTTTCTGCTATTACCCTCTGTTCCTTCTGTATTATCTCCCTCCCTAATTAAAACTCTCCCCATTTTCCTATTTCCCCCTTTGGGTCCCTTGTACTTGCTTTTTCCTCTTTCTGCTTCCCCTCCCCCACACAATGGCCCCCTTTACCCCCTCCCCCACACAATGGCCCCCTTTACTCTCCTGCTCTTTGCAGTTACTCCAGTTACAATCATACTCTCTGTTTTTAAGAATTAGATGCGGCTGCATAATACTGTCTAGTTTGGGTTTCTAAGCTCCTACTGTAAGTAGCCTCATGCCATAAACATCTGGCTGTTTCAGCTCAATGCTAGCACACGCCAAATGCAGCCCCCTTCTTTCTCCCATGTTACACTGCAGCTCTGCCATTGTCTTGTGCGACAGCGTGGACATAATCTTCTACTCATATTTCCCATGTTGCACTGCACCTCTCCTATTGTCTTGTGCAGTAGCATGGACATAATAGACTAGTCATAGCTGAGTGGATTAATTTCTGTGATTTTACTAATGTGCACAAAACCATGATATCCAGATAGCTATAGTTAGTGGGGTTCTGTAATCGTAGCATGTGGGAGCTAAGGCAGGAGGATCAAGATGAGTGTGAGGCTATCTTTAGTTACATAGTGAGTTCCAGACCAGTCTGTGCTCTATATAACAAGTCCCTGTTTCAAAAATAAAAACAAACAAATGTAAAACCACAATATCCTATGAATTGCCCAACCCCTGCCCTCATTTTAAAAGGGGCATAGGAAGGATAGGACTGCCTTTATATAGTCAAAGGAAACTCGGGACAAAATTTTAGACTCTAGCTGGCTTAAACCACTCATGTACAGACACAGAGGTTGAGGATCTGAAATTATGGGACACTTATATTGACTGTCAGGACTTAAATTCAGATTGTTCTGTGTGGGTAGCTGAATTTACAAGTCTTCCCCCCCCCCCCAAGTTTTCCCTATTTCCAGTTTTACTTAAGAGGTCACAGGTTATTTTGGTTTTTTTGTTTCTGTTTTTTGGTTGGTTTGTTTGTTTTGTTTTTAATTTATTCACTTTACATTCTGTTCACTGCCCCTCCTCCCAGTTAACCCCTCCTACAGTCCTTCCTCCCATCCCCCTCCCCTTCTCCTCTGAGGGGGTGGAAGCCTCCCCCTGGTTATCCCCCCATCAAGTCTCTGTGGGACTAAGCACATCCTGTCCCACTGAGGACAGACAAGGCGCTCAGTTAGAAGGACATATCCCACTTACAGGCAATAGCTTTTAGGACAGCCCTGCTCCAGGTGTTTGGGACAGACATGAAGACCGAGCTGCACATCTGCTACATATATGCGGCAGGGTGTGGAGGGTTTGGTTCAGCCTGTGTATGTTCTTTGGTTGGTGGTTCCATCTCTGAGAGCCCCAAGTGTCCAGGTTAGTTGACTCTGTTGATCTTCCTGTGGAGTTTCTATCTCCTTCCAGGCTTATAATCCTCTCCCCAACTCTTCTATAAGAGTCCCCAAGCTCCAATCACTGTTTGGCTGTGGGTCTTTGCATCCCTCTGGGTCAGCTACTGAGTGGAGCTTCTCAGAGGACAGCCATGCTAGACTCCTGTCTGCAAGCATAGCAGAGTATCATTAATAGTGTCAGAAATTGGTGCTTGCCCATGGGATGTGTCTCAAGTTGGGCCAGTTATTGGCTGGCCATTCCCTCAGTCTCTGCTCTATCCCCCTTGCCTGCATTTCTTGTAGACAAGATATATTTTGGGTTGAAAGTTTCGTAGGTGGGTTAGTGTCCCTATTGCTCCACTGAGGTTTCTGGCTGGCTACAGGAGGTGGCCTCTTCAAGTTCCTTATCCCCAATGCTGTGAGTCACAGCTAAGCTAACTCTCCATTGAGTCTTGGAAGCCTTCCTTATCCCAGGTCTCTGTCATGTCCTGGGGATGCACCCCACCTCCCCATCCCCATCAGATGCAGATTTCCAGTTTTTTTTCATCTGGGAGGTCACAGTTCTTATGTCTATTATTGGAGCAACATTTTACATACCATCCAAATCAACAGATATTTGATAATATTGAAACCAATCTTCTTCTTAACCATACTGTACTAATTCTTTAGACTTCGGCTGTGGAGATAGCTCAGTTGATAAAACACTTGCTATGCAATTATCATATCCAAGTTCAAGCCCAGAACGTATGTTTAAAAAAAAAAAAAAAAGCCAGGCATGGTATTATATGCTTGTAATCCCAGAACCAGAAAGGCAAAGAGAGGTGCATAGGTGGATCCCCGAGGCTCACTGGTCAGCCAGACTAGAGTTCTAGGGCCAATGGGAGACCTTATCTCAAAAAAAGAGAAAGAAACGAAAAAAGAAAAGAAAAAAGGAAAAAAAAGAAAGAAGAAGAAAAAGGAAAAGAAAGGAAAAAGGCCTGGTGCCTGAGGAACAACATACCTGGACCCCTCCCCCACTACCTTCCTCTATATTAGGTAAACATATTATTTTTGTGTTTTTTATTGACAATGACTAAATTGCAGACTTATAATGTTGTTAACTGAGTTGACTGAGAGATTGTCTTGCTTGGTGTGGATATTACTACTGAAGTCTTTTGAATGTTTTTTTGTTTTACTTTTTGTTTGGTTTTTGGATGTTGCTTAACTGTGTCGTTTCTTAGACACAATTCCTTGAAGGCTATAAGCGGGAAAACCTCCTGCCTTCAACGCTTTATTCCTTTGTTCCATTTGCTTATAAAACCTTCCATCTGCCTCTTCCTAGCAATACCTCAAGAAATGGAGTGAATGGTCCAGATTCAGTTGTTCCATCTACATATATATGTATGTTTCATGTATTATAGTAACCGGTTGAATTGAATGATGTCAGCTGCTGGACTCTAAATTCTAAAATGATGAGCATCTCTGGAAAGTTTGGATCTCTTCCATGTGACCTGGGCATGAAGAGGAACCTTGGTCTTCAATACCTAGTTAGATGCTGGCTGGCAAAGGTCCTACAGATCCTTTGTGACTATGAAGGACATTAACTGTCACAGTTGGTACACAGTAGGCCCTTTTGGAGGTAGACACCTGCAGGGAACATTTGCTAACTGAATTTAGCATTAAAAATGGAAAACAATGTTATAAAATGATAGCTTGGTGGAGGGTATGTTGCCATCTGGTTCATTTTCTGTTTTAAGCCCATTGAAGCTATAGTAACTCTTTTAGATTACCTGGTAACCAAGTGGGTCTTTGAAATAATACACATTGAGTAACTCTTATCCAAAATGCTTGAAATAGAAGTGTTTCAGATTTCCAAGATTTTTATTTGTACATATTTGTGTAGATTTTACTGGCAGAGAGCATTCCTACCTCAAAAAGTCCAGGGTGCTCCAAAATTCAAAATGTTTGAGTTGCTTGACAATGTTTACAAAGCTTTTAAGAGTAGGGGCACAGCATTTGCCTGTAGGCTGAGTTATGAGAGAAGGTTTGGCTAGAGGATGGCTTGAGCTCATGAGTTTGAGACCAGCTTGGATAATAGTGAGACTCCATATGGGGAAATATAAACAAAGAAAAAAATGTGGGGATTTGGGAGTATTTCGGATCTCACTGTTCAGAAGATAAAGATCTTCACCTTGTCCTGGAAAACCACAGCCGATCTCTTCTTATCTGATAGTGAATTTTGGAATTGCTAACCTTTGCACATGGGAGATTGCCAGCTGTAGTCAGTGTTTTGGTATAATTAAAACATCTGAAACCAAAGCCAATATTGTAGAAAATATTTTCTTAGTTACTGCTAAACTGCATCAACAGACAGCTGTCATTCTTAGACCTTGAGCTTATGCACTTAAGAATGTCATCCTTCCTACCACAAATGGAACAAAATTGGATGAGAAGTCAAGTTGGATGCGTACGTGTGTGTGTGTCCTGTTCCTCCTGCTTCTGAAACTTTGATATATACGTGGAGTCTCAAAGCTCTGTAGTGCTCATGGGAGATGGAGAAGCAACCATGGCACCCGAGGTGGGGACTTCAGCCTTAGCTGTATTTGGGAAATTCAGTTTCTCCATAAACACTAAGCTAAGTGCTTTTAATTACTTATTTCTGTTACTACCATATTTGGGACACACACAAACACACACACACATATAATTTGATAGAGAAAATAAAATACTGATCATCACATAATCATAACATTTATGAATAAATTGAGAATCCTACTTATACTACTACCTTACTATAGACAACTTTTTCTATTTGAAGTGGAAAGTTATATTAATGCTCTGGTCAGACAAAGAAACTGTTTCTTAAACACTTCCTTAATAAGGCTTTGGTGCCCAGATTTGTGCATTCCATTCGGGGGTTACAAATCTCCTTGGTGTATTTAGACAGGGAGTAGAAAGAAGGAATGGAGGGAGAGAGTTCAGGAAACCTGGGAGTTAGCATATCTGTATGGGGGCCAGAGTGGCACCCCAGCAGAGCTGCAGCAGTGTTCACGAGCCAATCAGAAGCCCCCGGGAGAGCTGCAGCAATGTTCACCGGCCAATTAGAGCCGTGGCTTCCTTACATCTACAGGATTGTGAGTTACAGCTTCCTCGGAAACATTTTCACCTCTCTGAACCTCATTGTAAATTGACATTAACAGAGCCTACTGTGCAAAGTTATTGCAAAGGTCAGATGAGATAATTTATGAGGCACGAGGCGGTCAATAAATGTCAAATTCTGTGCACTCTAGTCCTCCTCCCCACCCCATCCGCCCCGGGCTTAGCCTCTGCCAACACTGTCTCTAATCCAAAGTGTGTTTTGTTTTGCCCGTGGTCTCTTGGATGGAGGGATGTCTCCCATCGTTGAAAACCATAGCTAGAAGCAAAGGCTGAGGAGTAACGAAAATCCGGTCAGTTCTCATTATTCAAAGCAGGTCACATTCCATGTTCTGTTTTCTCTGGCAAATCAGAACCAGCTTGGTGACAACTCCTGGTCTCTCACGTCCTCAACAGGTCGGCACACAGTGCCTTTAAACAGGTCTGCCTGAAACACATTGCGCATCACTAGATCAGCGAACACTGAGCTTGCTGTATAATTCTTGTCCAAATGGAGCTTAGCTAACATACTCTGAGTCTTAGGTTTAGAGTTAGGTACATATTTTAGCAGTTGGGTAAGATCATAAGTTGGAGCTCCATCGGTGTGAAAGATTGGCTATATCTGAAAACAGGCAGACTTCTGCATCTACTTAGCCCTGGCTCTGGCTCTCAGCCGGATTTATGGGTCTGTGTGACTGTATCGCTTTCTTCTTACCACTCTAAATACTCCCCTGTTATTGCGACTATGGCTCTTGTCATTTCCTCAAACCCTTGGTGATGAGAAGAATAGAAGGGCTCCAGGAGGTAATGGTAGTCATGATTTGTGTGAGTTGCCAGCCACCTGGCCCGTGCTACAGTCAGAAGTATGCTACAAAATTCCATTCAGACCTGCTACTTGCATGCTAATTGTATCTTGATCTGTCATATTGTCCTACTTCAGAGAAAAGGACACAACATATAATTTATTTCAAAACACAGAGTAAGGGTCAGGGAGATGGCTCAGAGGGTACAGACACTTGCTGTGAAACCTGATGATCTGGGTGTGAGCCATGTGGTTGAAGAAGAAAACCAAGTCCCTGCAGGATTTGTCCTCCAGTCTCCACGTGTACACTGTGGCATGCGCCCTCATCACAGTGACACACATAAATAAATAACTGTTGATGTAAAAGACAAACACAGCGCAGAAGCTTTGCCACGGCTGTGTGGCCTTAGGAACTGTGTTGGGAAGTGAGGCTGTGGTGGTCAGAGTGAGAATGCCCCACCACCACCACCATGGGCTCTAAGGCTTGAATTCTTGGTCCCAGTTGGTGGCACTGTGTGAGGAGGATGTTTAGGAGGTGTGGTCTTGTTGGAGAAGTATGCCACTGGGGGTGGGCTTTGAGGATTCAAAGCCAAATGCCATTCCAGGTGACTTTCTCTGCTTCCTGCTTGTGTTCCAAGGTGGGGGCTCTCAGTTGTTCCTGCCAGGGTGGCTGCCACTATTCTCAGTTTTAACTGAACACTTAGCCCTCTGGAACCATAAGCCAAATAAATTCTTTCTTCTATAATTTGCCTTGGTCATGATATCTGATTATAGCAATAGCAAAGTAACTAATTCAGAGGGTAATATTAAATTAATAAACTGTGTGTGTGTGTGTGTGTGTGTGTGTGTGTCTAAGGGACCACTGTGACACATGATGGTAATCCCTGGAAGGTATTGGGATGATGCAGATTGAGTGATAAAGCTGTGTTAAATCGGACCCCATGTCTGTCTTGTCCTATGGGGTTGCTACTGGATGCCACAGGGAAACTGGGTGTTAGAGAGTTTCAGTGACTTGCTCTGGGCCAGGCTTTGGAGTTAGGATTTGAGCCCACTTGTCTCACTGGCATGTTGGCCTTCTACAAGGCAGCTAGGCGAATGCCCACGTAAGTCTCTTGCAGATCCGTGATGAGTTAGGTGCCATGGGAGAGCAGCTTGTGGTGAGGAAACCTCGGAGATCTGCTTCAGTAAGGGGTGTGGCAGGAAGGGACTCTGAGTTTGTACTTAGTAGGTTCACCTTGTTTGGATGATTATGATTCAAGTGCTGCCTTGGATTCTAAAGGATATAATAAGGGCGGGTTGGGATGACAGTCTCGGGGGTGGTGGGAAGACCCAGGTAATGGGGACGGACACTGGAATTTAGCTTATTCAGCACATTCCACAGTCATCGGGCTGCATGAAGCAGAATGTGTGGCACGAGTGCAACATCTTAAGTAGTCAGGGTTTTTTTTTTTAAATAATATTCTTTTATTGTTTTTAATTATGTATTGTTAGGGGTCTGCTTTGCTTTTTGTCCCTTCGTGCTGGACAAAAAATTCCTGGAAAGGGGCCAACCTTATTTTTAGAGAGTTTTCTAATGGTTTAAGCTGCTGTTGCCCCCCGAGATCAGAATCATTGGCTCTCCTGGAGCTGCAGTTAGGACAGTTGTAAGCTACTTGTACTTGTTCTTAAGCTGGGCCGTATCTCCAGCCATAGATGCTCAAAATTCTGTAAATGGTGGAAAACAGCTCAAAACATTATAGGTATTGAACAAATGCTAATGAAGCAAGCTAAAGCTTTAAAGCAAGACTGTGGTATATTTAACTGGAATTATTAGAGTAAACCTCCTTCTACTTTGATGAAACTATTGACAGAAAACTTGTACACATTTGGTCATACTAAAAATATTGAGTTCAGCCTTGTGAGGCGTAGCTATAGTTGCCCTTGGGAAAGGTGAGGACGACTACACTTAAGGCCAGCCTGGCTACAGCGTGAACATGGGCGTCTTTCTATTTTCTGTACCCCTCTTCCATGTCTTTCTTTGGTGTTTAAAGTTTTCATCTTAACGTCTGTCTTCTATCTCCTTGTTTAAGTTTGTCCCTAGCTTTTTTGGAACTATTGTAAATGAACTTGCTTTCTTGATTTCTTTCTCATTCCTCATGTACAAAAATTCCTACGTATTTTTGCGTGTTGATCTGTATCTCATCACTTTTCTAAGTCTATTTATAAAAAGCTAGTGGCCTTTCGCTGGTGGTCTTCAGGGCTTCCTAAGTAGGCTTATGTCACCTGCAAATGATTTCTTCCTGGGAGAGTTATCTTTATTGTAACCTTGAGTGAAACCCTGGCAACACCTCTCTGGGTGGGTCCATGAGAGTACTTCCAATTCTGTTGAACAGGGCAGGAAGGATTTTGAGTGGGGAGGCTCTGTCTCATGGGTTGGGGTCCTAGAGTGAATAAAAAGGAGAACACAAATAACCAGCAGCATTTATCTGTCTGTCTCCCTCCTGAGCATAGCGACTCTGACCATCTGTCTCATGCTCCTGCCGCCTGCCAAGCCTCCCATGATGTCATGAATTATACCCTCAAGCTATGCTAAAATAAACACTTTGTTAAGTTGTAAGTGGACATCTTCCTTTTGCAACTTACTTTAGATGAAATCCTTTAAGGTATTTTCCGGTCAGTCTGAAGCTGGCTCCACGTTTGCCATCTTCAGCCTTTGTTATGATCCTTCAGGTCCTTGTTTTTTCAGGGATTTTGTTGCATGAGGAGCGATGGATTTCTGTGACAGACTTTGCTCATCTATTGGAATGATTATGTGGCTTGTCCTTCCTTGCTTGCTTCGTTTACATCCAGGATTAGACTTAATTGACCTGATTATGTTGAGCCAGCTCTGCCAGCTAGCATCCCTAGAGTTAGGGCACTCTAACCATTTTGTGTGGTCCTTTCAATATGTTGGAAATTTAGTTTGCGACTGTTTCACTGAGGGATTTTGCATCTATGTTCATCAATGATATTTGTCTATAGTTTTCCTTTTTTACTGAGTCCTCATGAGGTTTTGATATTAAGAAAATGAATCATAGAATGAATCTGGAACATTGTTTCCTTCTATGATATGGAGGACTTAGAGGTGTAGCAACACTTCATGCCTCATTGACCTAGTGAAGGTTAATAGAATACATCTAGTCCTGTGCTGTTGTTTTACTGGGAGACGTTTTATTACTCTGTCATTTTGCTTATCATAGATTTGTCTAGGTTGTTCATAACATCTTGGTTTATTTAGGTGGACCATATGTGTTTAAAAATCTCCATTTCTTCTAGCACCAGAGTATATATTTTCAAAACAATACCTAATGATCCTTCAGATCTCAGTGGTCTCTGTTGTAATGTCTCCATTTGTTTTAGTCAGGGTCTCTATTCCTGCACAAACATCATGACCAAGAAGCAAGCTGGGGAGGAAAGAGTTTATTCAGCTTACACTTCCATGCTGCTGTTCATCACCAAAGGAAGTCAGGACCTGGAACTCAGGCAGATCAGGAAGCAGGAGCTGATGCAGAGGCCATGGAGGAATGTTCCTTACTAGCTTGCCTCTTCTGGCTTGCTCAGCCTGCTCTCTTATAGAATCCAAGACAGCCAGCCCAGAGATGGTCCCACCCACAAGGGGCCTTTCCCCCTTGATCACTAATTGAGAAAATGCCTTACAGTTGTATCTCATGGAGGCATTTCCTCAACTGAAGCTCCTTTCTCTGTGGTAACTCCAGCTGTGTCAAGTTGACACAAAACTAGCCAGTATATCATTCTTGTCTCTAATGTTATTAATTTGCATTTGGTTTGTTTAGTAATAGTAATCTTGTTTATATTTTCAAAGAACTAATTCGTATCAATAGTCTTTTTTATTAGTCTTTTAATCTTGATTCATTAAATGGAGGTCTATCATTTAGTATCTCTTGTCTTTTATATTGGTTTTGAGTTTTCTTTTTTCTCGTTTTTTTTATGACTTTACCAACCATTGTTATTAAACCATTTATTTGAGACCTCCTGTTTTCTTAAGTGTAGGAACTTACAGTCTGCATTACCCTCTTCCCTTTAGAACCATCTTCAATATGTTCCATGGGTTCTGGTATGTTAGGCTTTCATTTTTATTTCATTCTAGAAGTTTAAATGTTTCCCCTTAGATACTTTAGTCACCCATTGAGCATTGAAAAGAAAATTACTATTGCCTATTTGCGTTCTCATTTCTTTTCCATTTCACTGTAATATGGTAAATTCATGATTTTTTCTTTAATATTTGTTAAATAAGACCTGCTTTATTGTCTAATATATGTTTTATTCTGTTCAAGATTACATGAACTTGTGAGAACAGTGTTTCTCTTCATTTGTTGGACTCTGTAGAAGCCTGTTAGGCACATTTGATTCAGAGTATTGTTGAACACTAATAGGTCCTTGTTGATTTCTTGACTTAGTCTGTCTGTTGGTGGAGTATGGTAAAGCCACTATTATAATTTTTTAGGGTCTATGTGTCCCCATATGTCCAATGGTGTTTATTTTGTGGACTAAGACATTCCTACACTTAGTGCATTATACACTCCACATCTCTTCTAAGTAATTAGTCCCCTAATTAATATGTAGTAGCTTTAATAATCTCTTATTAATATTGTCAGGAGGTCTGCTTGCTATTTGTGGATATAGTTTATCCTTCATGCTTTCAGAGTCTGTGTTTTGAATATCATTTTCCTGCCTTTCTGTTTTAGTTTGTGTATGCCAGGGATGAGTTGAGTTTCTTGTAGATATCAAGTAGTTGGGTTTCGTTTTTAAAACACTCGGTCTGTTAGTCTGTTGATGTCACAAGTAGTCTGTCCCACTTGTGAGCTTTGTGTTCCTAAGGCCAGAAGAGGGCATCCCATCTTCTGGAAATGGAGTTTGAGATGGTTCTAAGCAGACATGTGGGTGCTGGGAATTCAATCTGGGTCCCTCTGGAAGAGCAGCCAGTGCTCTTAGAACCGAGCCACCTCTCCAGGCCCTCTGTTATTTTTAATTGGAGAATTAACACCATTTAAACTCAGAGCTAGTATTAATAGGCATCCTTAACTTTCATCATATTGTTGCTTTGAATACTTTGTCCTCTCTTCTCTCTTTTTTGTTCATCTGAAAGTTTTGCATTAATGTTCTTTCCTAATGCTCATTTTTAAAAATCTCCTCTCCTATAGATTTATTGGGTTTTTTTTGGGGGGGGGGGGTTGCTACTGAGATTTGGACTTTTCTTCTGTCTCTTTGTAACTTCTATAACACTGACCTAGTGGCCACAGATTCCTTTAGTTTATACTTTATTCTTATCTTAGAATATCTTTATTACTTCACTACTTCTAATGGATATCTTTTCTAGACACATTCATGTTGGCAATGAATTTGTTTTCCCAGTGCTTGAAATACAGCATTCCCTGCCCTCTGGCCTTCAGGGTTTCTGTTGAGATTTGAGCAGTTATTCTGGTGTGCTTGCTTTGTTGACTATGTTGGTGCCACTGCCTTTCAGCTTGTCGGATACCCTCTTTGTGTGCAGTGGAGTCTGCCTGGCCTTGGTCTATCCTTCACTGGGAAAAATCTACTACTGCGTTCCAGATCCCGCTGCCCTTTGTGGAGCAGTGCAGGTTGTTTAGATCATCCTGATTTCACTTGGGTCGGTCACGAGTGTCCACTTTTAGATTCCCGAAGGCACTGAAGTGTGTCTATGAACTACTGAACTTCTGGATTCCAGTGGTGTCTGATGCCCCTGGCACTTTTCCATCTTCCATTGCAGTGCTTTCTGCTACCTCGTGCTTCTTGGCTTCCACCACCTCTTGCTGCTCAGTGCTCCCTTCTCTCTTCTCAGAGCAGAGTTTGCCCTGTGTTTGCTCCCAGCCCTAGAGCTGAATGAAGAAACATCTGAAATCTACAGCCTGTCCCTACTCAACTCCATCTTCTCATTATAGCTTCTTAAAGCAGATGATATTTCTCTCCACCGGGCAGGAAAATCCTGAGATGTAGAGATGCTTAAAATAACTTTCTCAGCACCGTACACTTGTAAAGTACAAAGGCTATGGTGTTTCTTCTCCGTTGCATTCAAATCCTGTGCAAATGCCACAGTTTTCTGTGTTCAAACCTGGAGGACCTAGTTGTTTCTTAAAGACTTCTATTCCATTCATTTCTGTTTCCTTCTGCCTTGCTGGGCCTGAGCTTCAGATGCAGGGAGCTGGCTCCATACCTAGACTTATGCAGCTATGTCTTGTCTTTTCTAAATACCTACTATGTTCCTTTCACTAATTGTATGTAAGCATTTTTCTATACGTTTGTACCAACATTAAAATTTTTGTTGGTATAGCCACTAGATACTGGCCAGCCATTATTCAGAGTACGTATACACTCCCAACTCTAGCAGCAAAGTATGATAATCCTATCAGGATTTTGTAATCACTTCCTATAACTCTGATTTTATGTCAACAAATGTCTCTGCAGCCACATCTGTTGGCTGAACACTCTTTACTTTGAAATTATGCCCGGCTTTCTCTCTGGGTACCATGCTCTTCTTGCACTGGCCACTGCTTGTTTTCATACATTTCTTGGGTAGGCGGTGTCTTGTAGTAAAAAGTCATAACCTGTAAACCTATCCTCATTTGCCATTTGTCAGTAGAATTCCTGGGGTTGAGTCCCAGGGCTGCTTATGCGCACACTCTGCTACATTATCCCACACTACAGACTCTAAGAACTCCATCTTTCCTCAAACTATTCACAGACATTTTCCTCTGCTCCTTAAACTATAATAACCACACGCATGGGGTTGTGTAGGCATTTGTTGATAGTACAGGTGAGTTTTGTTGTGTTTGTTGCTTTTCGGTGCTTTGTTATGTGCTTTATGTCGTTCCCTTCATCTTTTTGTCATCTACCTTACTTGTCACCTCCTTTTGTCACCTCTGTCTTTTAATTTCTCCCTCTTTCATTCTAACTGTGAAGCGTGCAGCAATTGATGAAGTACCTGCTGCAAAAGTGAAGGAAACGCAGGCTCCACCCTCAAAAGGCCAGCAGCCATCTGTGTTGCAACTAAAGCATCATTGTGTGGGGAAGGTCTGGGTTGGCATACAAATATAAACGTTTGGATAGCTCTATCAGTCAGATTTTCTGATCCCTGTGACAAAATACAAGACAGGACCAATTAAGGAAGGATTTATTTTGCCTCACACATTTAGGGAGTTCAGCCGGAGTCCTTGGCTGACTGACTGTGGGATCTTATGGCAGTGAGGTCATGTGACAGATGTTTCTTGTCTCATATCAAATAGAGACTACAGTTTGCTTCACCTCTAGGCTGCTTACATTGTTACTTCGTCCATTGTCTTTCTGTTTGCTCTCTCTTGCTTCTGATGATGCTCTAGCACATAGCGTGGAGAGGACACAGCTGAGCACTTTAAGATTTTGAGGAAGAAGCGCTAACGAAATTTCATGATGAGCTTGTCTGATTTTAAGTGATCTTCTTCTGAAAGGTCTAAGCTGTAATCTAGATGGCACCAGGTTTAAGGATCCCCACCCCAACACACACCCACACACTAAGTTCTAACCAGATCTGACCTACTCAGCTTTTGAGACTCAAGGAGATTGAATGCATTCGTCGTAGTATTTTATTTTCCCAAGTACTTATAGTGGTTAATAACAACATTCAGGATAATCAAACTTCATTTTCTTTTAAAAGTCTTTATATTGCTTATATATGTTTTATTTAATTTTTATGGTTATGTACATGCACTGCATTTGTATGGGAGCCCACAGAGGTCAGAAGAAGGCATCAGATCCCCTGGAATTGGAATAACAGGGTTGTGAGCAGCTATGTGGGTGCTGGGAATTGAACCAGGGCCCTCTGCAAGAGCAGTAAGTGTTCTTAACCACGGAATCATCTCTCCATCTCCAAGCTTCATTTTCTTACATTATGATTTGTGAATGAACAACTTTATGAATGTATACAGTAGCAAGCTACAGTGTAGACTGTGTTTATATATAATGAGTTTATAGTAAATTATATATCAAATAATAGGTCTTTGGAAGTATTAAAATGTGCTTTTCTGATAAAATAGCAAAAGGAGAGATGTGTGGGTGAGAGAGCAGTGGATATATAAAATTCACACTATCACACTATTCCTAGCAATAAGCATTCAAAGTAATAAAGTGCTGAATAGCTCCTTTACCCAGCACTGCCACCACCTACGTTAGTCATGGTTGGGTGCATCGAATATTTCTTAGGGTGTACATGTCTTTAGCCATTACCGAATTCAAACATAGATTGGATCAGAAGGGTGAAAAGACTAAAATAATTCTGGGAAGTACATAGGATGTAGAGAGAAAACGCTTTTTTTTTAGCACAAATAAACTGAAATTTAAATTTGAGGAAATTGTTTTCTTGGACATGATCATTTCGAAAGTTGAACTCAAAGATAGAAAAACTCACTGTGGATTTTTATTATTGGCAAAAATAATGAGGGATGAAAGTTCTTGTGAAGAAGATATGTGGAGTATGGTTACTGGTAGCTTGCATCTTCGAGAGCCTGCTATACTATCCTCTGTATGAACTCTGCTCCCAGAGGGCTTCATTTGCTACCCAAGGAATGCCACAGGCAAGATGTTTCCTCCACCCCACCCCACCCCTGTCCTCAGCAATGCAGCTTAGTGGGCTCAAGCACATTAGATAAACAGCCCCCATTTGGCAGTGAGAGTTTCTGCCCCCTGAGCACATCGAAAGACAGTGATGAAAACTGCTCTGCGTGTTTTTCTTTGCCTTTCTGTCCCTGGTTTGAACCTTGAGATACCTTGGAATAAAAGATTGAGAAAAAGAGCTCTAGGCAGCTGAACCTGGAGTCCCCTGGTTCGGGTGAGTCTCAAGTTCTACTTCAGTTCTTCAGCACTGCTCACTGATAATTACTAAGCCAAGGGACAGCCATTTATCCAACACGTACTCAGTTATCTGTCATTGCTCTGTTTTTTTTTTTTTCCCCCCTTGGTGTCTCTTACACCACCTATAACTACCATTTTTATCCCCACAGGTTCTTGGGTTGGGAAATCAAAACAAGACAGTCATGTGGCTGTATGTAATTTGATAAGCTGAGTTGAAACAGGATTCCTCTCTAGAGGGCTTGTTTACACATCTGGCTCTTAGACTATAATGAATTAAAGGCTGAGCACAGCTGGAAGAATTGACTAAAGGCCTACACTGTCCTTTATAACATGACCCCTTGTAGAATCTTCTCATTTCATCAGCTGGCTTCATTATACCACTGTATAAATGTAGGGCAGGGGTGAATTGCCACACTCTCATGTGGCATTAAATAAAACCAATTTAAGCTTATTCTCAACTAGCTTCCAAACAAATGAGACTCAGAGTATGATTATTTTATTTGGCTTTGACAATTACCAGGGGCGGGGTAAACCCTTAATCTACTCTTCTAACTGCTGGCCTGGCTAACTCCCCAGTGGTCTAACCCCAGATACTTGCTGTTTCTCCTGGCCAGGTGCTCGTCATCTATCTCCCCTCATGGTGGCTTCCTCCTCTCCTCTCCTCTCCTCTCCTCTCCTCTCCTCTCCTCTCCTCTCCTCTCCTCTCCTCTCCTCTCCTCTCTCTCTCTCTCTTCTTCCTCTTCCCCTTCTCTTTCCCCAAACCGGGTCACTCATAACCCACCTACCTTTAACCCCTCCAGTAACTGGCTGTAGCCAATTTTATTTACCTAATAGTTTTAAATCAAAGAACAAGGTTTGCACAACAGAAGCTTGTAAATATGAGAAATCCCTCGTAGGCCTAGACCTTCTGGTATAGAATTTAGCATTAAAATACACAGCAACAGAGCAAACCTCAACACTCTCGGAGTCCTTTGAAAAGGAAGATCCTAACAAAAGTTCCTAGTGAATTGTTGAATACTGCTACCTCTACCTCTTATTTCTGTTTTTATAATGGAAACAAAATTAATTGACCTAAACCCTAAGCATCGGGAACTCCCTCTTGTTCTTGTATGTCTTGTCTGGCCTTAAAGTCCATGGTTACCCATCTGGCCTTTCATTTCTGAGCTGGCTTTTTAAGGGCATCCTTGCTGATGACAGTTTTGTTCCAAGGGATACCCACAGAGGACTTTTTGGTTGCGAGGTAATTGTAGTTATCCATCTTGTTGAAGCCTTGGTATCTGACTTCCAGGCAGCTGTCACTTGGGGGCAGGGGGAAGCAACCAATGGCTAATAGTAAGACTATAGGAGCTCTCTGAGCTGTCATCGTCATTTTTTTTTCATGATGACAGTTTTGTGTCTGGAGTAGCATCCAGCTAGGACCAGCCAAGACCAGAACCACTTTCCCAGGTTTCATGAACTTACCCATTTTCATATCAACCTGCAGGGACACAGCAGCAAGGAAGGAAGGGCACTCTGAATAGTGTATCTATTGGATTGTAATTTCGTAGGAAGAACCACGATTTAGTAGCCAGTTGATGTGTGGAACCCAGTGTCAAGTGCTGCCCTTGGATAAACAAGATCGCTGTTCTGGTGACTCTGAAGTGTGGCTGTGGCATAGAACCTCTAATTCCTTTGAGGAAGCTTCTTTTCATTTCATCCTTTGAGAGTGTCATCTGCACCTGGGTGTCTGCCATGACCTCAGTTCCCCATCACATGTCTAAAACCGAATTAATCATCTCTATCAGACACCCCGTATAACAAAGCTAAAGACACGGGAGCTACAATGCCTGGTCTCCAGTCACAACTCCAGAATTTCTGCCTAGTCTTGCTTTTAAATTTAGTCTTTAAGAGTATAACTTTGGAATTAAATTTACCTCTTCTTTCATGTCTTAGGTTTTTTTCCTTTCAAATATCTTTTACATTTGGTCTCATTTTCATTAGTTCTTTGATCCTATGCACCCCTGCCCCCCCCCAACTCTTCCCAGACCTTTCATCTCTTCCTTACTCATCCAACTCTGTGTCCTCTTTTAAAAGAAAAACATCAAATGCAGTCTACACTGCCCGTAGATTCTTGGTTATGTAGCTCATGGTCAACCTGCCAGAGTGTCCAACCTTAGTGGAAATGGACTGTCCCTCTCAGACACTATCAGGTACCAACCAATAGCTCCTCAGTTAGAGGTGGGACTGGCCTCTTGGTGCTGGAGTGTTGTCTGCCCAAGCTTTTACTGGCCTTGAGCATGCTGTGAATGTACACGTGCCTTGCTGTGTTCAGAAATCTTTCTTTTCTTGTAATCAGTCATTTGCCATCTCTGGCTCTTACAGTCTTTTCATCTGCTGTTCAGAAGTGATCCCTGAGCCCTGTGGGGAGAGGCTTTGATTTAGATGTCCCATTTAGAGCTGAGCATACCATAGTCCTTATTCTCTGCACCTTGATCGGCTGTGGCTCTCTGTGTTAACCTCATCTTTGTACAAAGATGCTTCCTGAATGGGCATTGACAGATGCACTGATCTACAGTTTTAGTGATAATTTATTAGATACTTATTTAACACTATGGCCATTTAGCAAAGTAATAACAGTAGACTTGTGGGGCACTGGACTATGCACAGACAGACTTGTGCCAGGTATGGCTTTCTTTTAATTTATGAAGTGGGCTATAAATCCAACAAGAAGGTGTAGCTAGTGATTCCTATGACATGTGTGTCACTATTGCATGAGTGAAAGTGTCTTGCCAGACTGGCCACTGTTGTAGTTCAAAGATTCACAGCCAGGTATCAGTGGTTATTACTATTTTCCTCCATTGATGTGAACAGAACCACTTGACACTGCGAAAGCTGGCCAATAAGGATAAAGCTTCTAGATCCATACTTGTTTCATTTTTCCATGCTCTGTGACTCAAGTATATGGTGTCTTCAACTGTAGGGGTGCAATGTCAAGTTCTGGAAAATGGCCCAGAACACAGCCATTGGCTATAATGTCATAGTAAACATAGCCTGTAATGTTTTATTCTTTTCTTTTCCTTCCTATTACCCTGAGGAGGAATCCATGTCAGCCTTTGTCTTGCAACATATCTTGACTTTGATGTTCTTCTATTTTAGTTATCTTGCATGTGCTCTGACATCAATAATACAGTCTCTGACACAAGTTCTCATTCCCTCCTTGTTGTTTACTGTTTCAAATATGAGCTTCTCTGATATGTATATATACATACACACACATATATATATACAGTATATATGTATATATGTATGATGGTTGAACATGGGAACTATGTAGAGTGTCACTGAGTTAAATGTGAGTCTTATTTTCCCTAAGACTTTGAATGTTTGCAACTTTAAAGTTCTTTTCTAGAACTTCATTATGCCTCTTCAAATTCTTTCATGATGCTATAGAGATTATCTCAGTAGGGAGAGCATTATAATATTCATTTCATTAAGCTATATGTAATTCCTGCTGAGAAGTCGATTGAGATCTAAAATGTTTATCAACTAGCAAACAACAGAAAGAAGTATTTCAAGACCAAGTTGCTTCCCTTGTTTGTTATGTTTCTTTCATATTTCAAACTTTTTTGTTTTGTAAAATTTTGTTTCTTCTTTCTAAGAACTGAATTTTATTGCCCTTATCTTTGTGTTTTGATAGCCATAAGTGGCTGTTCATCGTTTTCCATTTCCTCCATGTGACTGGCTATCAGGATGGAGGTAGTGGAATAAATGTGTACTTTGTTAACAGGGTGACTTAATGATCCTTAAACTACCTCCTGTCCCTGCACCAGACGAGTTCATCCTCCTTAACAATCAAAAGTTGCTAATGAATGTGGATAATCTCCTTGGTTATTGGATTAACACAGTGGTAAAGCACACAATTAGCCTTGGGCTCTTACATAAAGACCTGCTTTAGAAGGGCCTGTAGTTCTGGGAAGATAAACACTGGAAGTCAGATAAACACTGGAAGTCAGAGGTGGTAAAGTTATAGTCCTACTTGCTTTGTCTGAGGCAGCAGGTTACTCTCTGGGGAACATGTGAGAAATCTCAATTCCTAAGTTTTATCTAAGTCCTCTGTAAAACATGGAGTCTTAGTCTGTTTTTGTATTGCTGTAACAAAGTAGTTGAGGTTGGGTAT
Source organism: Mus musculus (assembly GCF_000001635.26). NCBI lineage: Eukaryota > Metazoa > Chordata > Mammalia > Rodentia > Muridae > Mus > Mus musculus. Next base: position 53,725,181 of record NC_000076.6, on the reverse strand, counting down.
GATCTAAATAAAGAGATGAATTTTGCTAATGCTTCTGATGATGAGAAAGTCTAAACAACCTGGGGCTAGTGTCATGGTGTGGCTCCATAGCATGGTGGAGAGTAAGGGAAAAAGGCCACAAACCAAAAATACCAGGCATGTGCTATACCTTCCTTTATAATAACCAGCTATGTTAACAACTGCCAGATCCCTTAGAGACTTCCTCAGTGGAGCATTGATTTATCTGTTCATGGCAGGCAAGTTTTATAACCTAATTAGCTTTCCAACTCTGTAGAGAAAGTATTTTAGTCCATGAACTTTTGGGGGTCTAACAGCAAGCACCACAAAAATAGCACAGGCTATCATTTCAGTTGTTGATAGAATGAACTTTGAAGAAGTACATAAACTTCATTAGCAGACACAACACCTGGGACAGAACATGGCTAGACTTTGAACCACCATCAGATTCTTCTGCTACCAAGACCGAAAATGCTCTTCAGTTAAGTTTCATGCCTTCATCTCCCCCACCTCCTCTGCCTACACAGCCTGGATAATACTGGCCTAGCCCAGCTAGAGCTGCTTCCTAGCCTGTCTCTGGTGAGTACTTTGTTGCATCATTTGACTCACTTGGTACAAGTGGCTTCAAGTTTAGGTGGAGTTCCAGGGAGATTTCTAGGTCCTTCAAAACTAAAGCATTAACCAGTACTCCTTGCTTTTGTTGTTCTGTACATGTTGGTGGGAAGCTGTTGACAGGGTTGGGAGCAACAGAGCTGCATGATTTCTGTTTCTGGGGCCAGTTTGCTTTCTGAGTGAGTAGATCATAGAACAGCAGGGTGAGCACAGGGATGAGTTAGGCTCCCGGTTCATGCCTTAACCTCATTGCTGGTGACTTGCACTGGGCTCATTGCAATGAAAATGCAGACGACAGCAGAGACTGATAATGCACTTTGGAGGCCAAACAGACAGAACCTAATAATGGCTTCATATGGGGAGGGGGAGTCCAGGAAAGGAGGAAAGGTTATTATTGGTTTTGTTTGTTTATTTAATTCTTTCATAGCACTTTCAAGTTGGGAATGTAGGAAATGAAAGAGATTAGAAAATAGGTTTTTGTACTCAAAGCCAATAATACAAATTATGTTCAGTCCCAGAACTATGCTTCTGTTAGATAGCTAGTATTAGTGATTAGAAATAAAAAGATGTGACTTGGCAACATAAGGTCTGTGCAAGCAGCTGGTATAGTGGAAACTGCTGTCAGTGTGGTCAGGAGGTTTCAGAGTAACCCAGGAAAAAAGGACGTCTGTATTTCACCTCAGGACTAGAGTATCAGGAATAGATACTGGCATGGTTGTGGGTTTCAAAACTGTGACTTTTCGAGAATGGTATCCCACCACACTCAGTAGTATCTAGCATGTGTTATATCAAATAACCTTGCAGTCCTACCTGAGTCACTTCATTAAATTTTACTGTTCTTATTCAGAACCCTGTGTATTTGAGTCTTATGACTAGACAAGACCATGTGGTCCAACAAGATGCACATCATAACATTCCCTCTCAGCCATCCACACAGATAGGTTCAGATGTTCTTACTAATGGTGTTCAGTTTGAGGGTCCTGTGAAGCACCACATAAGGGATATCATGGCAATTCTTCTTCAGGTCTGTCCTTAGGTCCTAGTCACTCAGAATCAAGGTATGTCAGAGTGAGATGGGACCTGTCCTAAACTGTAGAGAAATGCCCATCATAATGGTTGCACCCAGTTGATGTGTTTTGACAGGCGTTATCTTCCTCATGAGCATCCTTTATTTTCCCTCTAGAATTGACCATGTAGACAGTCTCCTGTCTTCCTGACATAAAACTTGTGAGGAGTTACAGTGGTAGGTGGTAATTCACTAATATGTCACAATACATATTTATTTATAAGATGTCATATTTAGTTGATTATTGAAATGCACCCAAAGGGCTCCAAATACAGAAAATGACGAGCTGTATATAAGATTAGAATGTGTTATATTAAATAAAAACTATAGAAGAGCTATTGCCAAGCCTGACGTGGCCTTAATGGGGACAGAGTAACAGGTATGATGAGCCTTCATGAGTGTCAATGGCTGCTGTGGGTATAAGCCTTGTTTGTATGTTTGGAACCAGTACTAGCAGAGGAGGACTCTTTCCTTCTGAGGAACGTCTTCCCTGTTAGTATTAGTGACTCCATAATAATTAGAAACAGAATGAGTCCAGGAGTCCAGGGTGTGGCTATGTCTCAGCAAAATAGTAAACATTGGGGCCTTCAGGACAGCCCTTAAAACTGTGGAAAAGAACTCTAAGACTATGAGTTTAAAAATATATAATTTCTCAGGGTGGGGGGTGGGGAGGAGGTATGGGATGTGGAACATTCAGAGGGTGGATGGGGGGTTGGGGAATGAAATATGGAGTGTAAAAAATGAATTAAAAATAAAATTAAATGGAGATATATATATATATCTTAATTTTGCATAGTTGAGAAACTATATATATATGCAAAAATATAAGGATGCAATATGAATTATATGAGGAGCTTCATGAATCTAAAAGAGAAAAAAAAAAGCAGCTACATTATTAGCCAGCTTGTCAGAAATATACGAAGTCATTCAGATTCCTGAGTTCAAGGTCAGCCTGGGACACAGCTAATGGAGGCCCAGGTATTGTAGAAATGGTAATTTCGGGACAGGATCCCATCCAGCTAGTTTATTGTCTGTGCCTAATAGAGGCAGGCAGATCTCTGAATTCTTTTGCAATGTTTAAAAAAAAAATGTGTGGCCGGGCAGTGGTGGGGCATGTCTTTAATCCCAGCACTCGGGAGGCAGAGAGGCTGAGGAGGCAGAGGGAGGTGGATTTCGGAGTTCGAGGCCAGCCAGCCTAGTCTACAGAGTGAGTTCCAGGACAGCCAGGGCTACCCAGAGAAAAACCCTGTCTCAAAAACAATAAATAAATAAAAAATAAAAAACACACAAAAAAGTGTATGTTTGCTGTCAAAAGGCTAGGGTCATAGGATGCTGATTCATAGGATAATCCAAAGGAAACCTGAGGTAAATGACTGAATTAATACATAAATTTAAAACTGAGCTTTTGATCTGTATGAGATGAACTAGCAAAAAATAATAGCAGACCTTTTTAGAATTTTCTCTAGTGAGAGATGTCTGGAGAGTGAAAACAGTTCTTCAGTAATTTTTTTCTAGCAGGATTTCTGATTTGGTTGGAAGAGACAATAGTCTTTTGTTGTTGTTGTTGTTGTTGTTTTAATGGCAGCTTTTCTGAAAACCCATGAGCTATCCAGATATCTTTTGCAATTTTTACTAACAGAGTTTTTAGAATAGCAAGGAAAAGCTGTCTAGGGCAGAGCAGAGCAGAACACACACACACACACACACACACACACACACACACACAGAGAGAGAGAGAGAGAGAGAGAGAGAGAGAGAGAGAGAGGGAGAGGGAGAGGGAGAGGGAGAGGGAGAGGGAGAGGGAGAGGGAGAGGGAGAGGGAGAGGGAGAGGGAGAGGGAGAGGGAGAGGGAGAGGGAGAGAGAGAGGGAGAGGGAGAGAGAGAGGAGAGAGAGAAAGGGAGAGAGGGGGGAGAGAGAGAAAACCTAGACCCACTGGCTTGGACCCACAGTTTTACTTCAAGTCTTTTATTTTTGCGACTCCCAAACACTCCTTCTTTCAGGAACCCCTCTCCAAGGCAAGGCTGGTCCTTGGCAAGATATGTTGAATGAAAATATTACAGGAACCCAAGCATTGTGGCTCTCCCTGGAGTTCAAATGCTGTTTTTACATGATTTTGCAGATGCAATTTTGACAATATTGTTCAGTATCATTATGTATTATGTATCTCTCTGAATTTCCTTTGCAAAGAAAATAGAAATTGAGAATAGTGGTAATATTGGCCAGAAATTAGATGGACGTATGAAAAACTACAGTATATTTTTGGGAACGTTTTATTTGGTCAGCATCCAGTTACTATATAATTGTGATGAAGTTAGCTTTCCAAAGTAAATGCTTTTCATCATGAAACTAATTGTCCTTCCATCTTCTCAGATTGTAAGGATTGATTTTTTTCATTCTCTGTAGTACTTTTCCATTATGTTTAATCTTTTAAATTCTTAAAAATCAAAATGCAACCTTCTCCCCACTCCTCCCTTGCTTTCTAAACTTTCTACAATGAACAGATTAGAAATCATGAAATATATAGCATAGATAAATTTCCCCAAGCATAGATAGATTTCAATAATTAGATAGGAGAAAAAGAGAGTATTCCAGGGGAGCAGTAGTATTGGTAAAGATGTAGAAAGAATAAAACATTGTTAATTTCAGGATATTTATAACTTCCCTATTCAACATTTTATGTATTTTTTTTTTAAAGAAAAGTGCTTCATGTCATTCCAGAAGAATCAAGAACTGTTCGTTACACAGTTTGACATCATGCTAAGTTCATCGTAGCACACTGTGCTTCTTGTCTGAGGACAGAGAGCAGGCAGACTCTGTCTTCTTTGCAGTCCAGCCTGCATCCCCTTTCCACTACTGTTGTGCCTTTTTCAGTTCCAGCGTGCAGTCAGCATGGCCTCCTGTTAAGTGACTGCACTGTTGTTTCTTGTAGAGTCCCACTCCCTGTCACAATTAAAGAGCACCCAGGAGCCACCCAATCGCAGCATTTTATTTTGGCAAGTGGAGAAAAGAAGTGTCCTTCCTTTCCTCTCTTGGGATTCTTTGTAATTAAGAGCTAACTTTGTTTTGTTTAGATCTCTGAGATCTTCACAGACCGAGCTCCAGTAGTGGAGAAGGGGAGAGAGGCAATCTATGGGTTTGTTTTCCATCTACCTGTGAATGTCAGCAGTCTTTGCATGGGCCAAACGCTTGTGGGAGAACCCACTAACAAGGCTTTAAGAGTGACCAGAAGTGTGAGTTATCGTTGTCTGATAGAAGAAACAACCTAGCTTATGGTTCTTTCTGATGTGTAATTTACTTTATTGATTTGATATTTTTATTCTTTTTTCATGGTAGTTAATAACATCTATGCAGTTGTGTTGTCACAGTAGGAAAACAGGCACCAATACCTTGTGAATTAATGAACTTTGCTGTGAACTTTTGCACAAATAGGCTGAGACCCTTTTCACCAACACCTGTTTAAGTTACATCCAAAAACCTTGAAATAAGTTTTATTTCATTTCTAGTCATGACTTGCCTGCCCTTGGCCTAAGTGGCATTGGATTTTTCTCTTTTCCAGGCCTCCACAGGTAACATTGGTTCCTCGGGCTGGAGAAGAGAGACCCTTACCTGGTGCATTAGTCAAGGTTCTCTAGAGTCACAGAACTTATGGATAGTCTCTACATAGTAAAGGGATTTATTGATGACTTACAGTCTGCAGCCCAATTCCCAACAATGGTTCAGTAGTAGCTGTGAATGGAAGTCCAAGGATCTAGCAGTTACTCAGTGTCACACAGCAAGCAGGCAAAGGAGCAAGAGCAAGACTCCCTTCTTCCAATGTCCTTATGTTGTCTCCAGCAGAAGGTATAGCCCAGATTAAAGGTGTGTTCCACCACATCTTTAATCCCAAATGAAAGATGTAACCCAGATTAAAGGTATACCACACCTTTAATCCCGGATGACCTTGAACTCGGAGATTTAATCTTCTGGAATTCATAGCCACTATGCCTCAAGATCTCCATACCAAGATCCAGATCAGAGACTTCTATCTCCAAGCTTCCAGATAAGGGTCACTGGTGAGCTTTCCAATTCTGGATTGTAGTTCATTCCAAATATAGTCAAGTTGACAACCAGGAATAGCCACTATACCTGGTTTGGACTTTTAGTGCTCAAATAAGAGTCTGGATAGCTTTGTGCTTTCCCCTCAGTTGCAGCAATGTCCCTCCAAGTGTAAGGGTCAGAAAATCACTGAAGGAAGACCCCAGACTCAGATAGTATGCAAAAAGAAAGAGCATTTATTTATTCTGCAGAAACAAACAGCATTCGAGGTCAACCATTGTTTTCAATGGCCACCCCAGACAAGGGCAAGCAGGCCTCTTATAGGGAACCGGGGGGAACACTCTAGAAGGATTAGGTAATCTAAAATTTCATTGCTGGGTCACATTGCTAGGAATCACAGGTGGTCAGTGGCCTGCATTCCTATGTCATGAACAGTCAGCCATGTGATGAAATAGGGCTGCCCAGCACAAATGGCCCAACTCTGAGATATTTCCCCAGGCTGTTCTTCAGGAGGAGGTTTTATGATCTTATTCTGGATTTTTATGGTCTGTTCCCGAAGCTGGTGCCTTATGGCCTTTTAGAAATCAGGCCTGGTCTTCAAATGGAGACAAATGGGGTTTATGTTGCCCTCAGGCTTCCGCTGTACTCTTGATCCATCTGCAGTTTTTCTTGTAGTCACCTGCTGAGGTATAGCCGACGATGCATGGGAGAGTCGACCCTGACTGTACCTAGTACTTCTGGAAGTTTTCGATTCTGACAGGTGCCCACGCTTGACTTCCAGCAACTCTGCACCAAAATTTCACTTAATTTTCCTCACCTGCCTTCATGGTAGCCAATTTTCTTCCTGTGCTCTGCTACACATACCATAGTGCTTGTTCCCTGTCTGGCCTGGGAGGCTGTTCTAATCCCGAGAGGCAGTTGGCTGCACTGTGGTTTGTGCCATCTGACAGGCTCAAGATTATGACTTTGTATGCTGACATTCATCAGGAGGAGTCCTGTTTTCAGGACTCTACATACTAGGTGGCTGTGATGGTTTGTATATGTTTGGCCCAGGGAGTGGCACTATTTAGAGGTGTGGCCCTGTTGGAGTTGATGTGTCACTGTGGGTGTGGGCTTTAAGACCCTTGTCCTAGCTGCCTGGAAGCCGGTATTCTGCTAGCAGCCTTCAGATGAAGATGTAGAACACTCAGCTCTGCCTGCACCCTGCCTGCACAGATGTTGCATGCTCCGGCCTTGATGATAATGGACTGAACCTCTGAACCTATGAGCCGGTCCCAATTAAATGTTGTCCTTTATAAGAGTTGCTTTGGTCATGGTGTCTGTTCACAGCAATAAACCCTGACTAAGACTGTGAGAATGGAAAGCCATTGGATGATTTTTTTTTTTTTAATTGAACACACTCAAATACCAGAATGAATAGACCTTTTCTTTGAGTGGCTCATTTTCTTCAGTAAATTCTTTCATCCATTTCAGGAACTGATGGGACTTTATTTACTATTATCCAGAGGCTGCACATGGGAGGGGAACTACCTGGGAATTGTGTTTCACGTGTAGCTTTTGAAGTAGACTTTATGGGCTGGAGGGATGGCTCAGCAGTTAAGAGCACTGACTGCTCTTCCAGACTGAGTTCAATTCCCAGCAACCACATAGTGGTTCACAACCACCTGTAATGGGATCTGATGCCCTCTTCTGGTGTGTCTGAGGACAGCTACAGTGTACATAAAATAAATAAATCTTTTTTTAAGTAGACTTTATATTTTATTTTTGCAGCAGAACTGGACATAAATTGTAGGTATTTTCCACATGCTCCCTTCAACACACAGGTTCTTGTGTATTATAGGAGCTTCCTGGAGCAGGGAGGCACATTTATTAGAATTGAGGGACCCACAGAGACACATCATTACCACCAGAGCTTAAATTAAGGCTTCCCTCTTGGACCCGTGTAAGTAACACATACCCCTGTTACTAGACCCAACTCTACGAATACACTGCTCAAAAGTGCAAAGTTAGTTCTGGGGAAATGCAGAGTGGATGGGAAGGAAATCAGCTTTATTCAAGGGCTATCACCTAAGGGCTTCATTGCTCCAAATGATAATATTAGGGAGCTGACAAACGCAAAAAATCCCTTCAATATGTATAAAGAGGAAGTGAGGAGGAAGTGCAGGAAAATGGACAGGAAGACCACACTATGCTGGGTAGGGCCAGGTTCTTTTTCTTATCCCTCCTGTTCCCCTCCCCCTCTCTTTTCCTCTCCTCTCCTCTCCTGGCAGTTGGCCTTGAAACATTACTGCAGTTTCTATTCTCTGCTTTATGTTAGTTGATCAAAATTAAAGAGGGGGCCACATGTATTCTGGTGTTACCTGAAGGTGGCAATATGTTCTGTGCTCTGTAAATCAAAAGATTATGTTTAGCAGTTAACACCTTAATCATCTGGGGGCAGCTTTAGGACAGGATGCAGCTCTTCTTTAGCACCTTAGCATTAAGGCAAAAGGAAGGGTGAAATGCCTCTGCACAGGGGAACTGTACTGGCTAGTTTTGTGTCAACTTGACACAGCTGGAGTTACCACAGAGAAAGGAGCTTCAGTTGAGGAAATGCCTCCATGAGATACAACTGTAAGGCATTTCCTCAATTAGTGATCAAGGGGGAAAGGCCCCTTGTGGGTGGGACCATCTCTGGGCTGGCAGTCTTGGGTTCTATAAGAGAGCAGGCTGAGCAAGCCAGGAGAAGCAAGCCAGTAAAGAACATCCCTCCATGGCCTCTGCATCAGCTCCTGCTTCCTGACCTCTTTGAGTTCCAGTCCTGACTTCCTTGGTGATAAACAGCAGTATGGAATTGTAAGCTGAATAAACCCTTTCTTCCCCAACTTGCTTCTTGGTCATGATGTTTGTGCAGGAATAGAAACCCTGACTAAGGCACCCCAGGAGCTGCCACTACAGCATTACAGAGTGCCACCCACCGAGTTAAACAGCTTCATAGTTCCTACTTGCCTCTTGACCATCAGCAACCTCTGATCTTTTCCTCTCTCCAGGCTTTTCCAGAATGTCACATGGTCAAAATTGTATATAATGTAACTTTTTCAGTTGGGCTTTTAAAGCAGACCTTATGTTTTGGATTTGTAGCAGAACTGAACAGAAATTACAGAAATAGCTTTGCGCACGCGCGCGCACACACACACACACACACACACACACACACACACACACAAGTTCTTGTATATTATAGAAGCTTCTTGCACCGAGGAGACACATTTATTAGAACTGATGAAACCACAGTGTCACACCATTACCACCGTAGTTTATGTTAAGGGCTTCACTCTTGGACCCATTATAAATAACTTGTATCTGTTCCTAGACCCAATCAATAAATCTATTGACTAATCAAAAATTTTTTCTTAAAGAATTGGGTGAGAGACCTGCTGAAGAACATCTGGATGGCTGCCAAGTTTCAGCAATTTTGAATAAAGCCCTAAGCATCTCCCTATGGGCTTTTGCATGAGTGTGTTTTCACTTAGTGATGTACACTCCGTAGACGTGTTGAGGCTCTGTGGTAGGAGTGTCTTCAGTCTTGTAAACCCCTGCTAAGCTGTCTGTGCCATTCCTTTTGGGCAGTCTAAGGGAGTTCCTGCCCATCTCTACCAGTTTGGGTGTCACTGTTGAGGATTTAGGCCATCATTCTAACTGGTGTCATGATACCCAATTACATGAAAATCCCCAAAGACACCTGATTCTAAGCATCCTTCACTTATTTGCCACCACATCTTCCTTGACGGTCTATCTTTTGAGGTTTTGTGTGTGTGTGTGTGTTTAATAAGTCTTACTGACTCATTAAATCTGAGGAGTTATCCATTTTGGGTAGCCATCTTCTGTCTCTTCTCATGTTTCCTCACCCCTAGGTTCCCTAAGGATATTTCACTGAATTCTGCTTCTCTTCCACATTTCATTCCTGGTTTGCTGTGTCCCCAGTTCCCAAACTTGCAATCGTGATAGCCCACTTCCTGTTTTTCTTTTTCTTGTTCTTCTTTTACAAAATAATCATCATAAGGGTGAATTATCCATGTGCATTAAGCAGGCCATGACCTGGATGATGAACTACGCTTTATACACTTGCAAGCAGCCACTGGTGTGTCTGCCTGGTGCTTTGCCCTTCCCTGAGTTCCTCTTGGGATCAGCAGGCCAACTTTTTGTTGGTGGTATTTTTCACAATACTTAGATTTTAGCTTCTTTCTCTCTTAGTAGTCATTTACAATTTATATGCTTGAGGTCTAGATAAATTGCCCTTGGTAGCTTTTATCAGAATAGAGTTTATCTTGTTTTCTTCACTCTGGAGCACTTTTAAAGAAGAAGAAATAGTTTGGCTGTCCTGGCCTTATTAGTTGATTTTTCAAATGCATTTTTGACATTCGAAGTTTATTGTATCAGTTCATTCTATGTTATTAAGCACAAATAAAATTGGCTACTATTTCTGTACACTTAATATCAAATAATATGCACTAATATAATTAACTAATCTGGATATTTTTCTGAAACTTATTATTTAAGCAATAGGATTTTTTATTGAAAAGAGCAAAATGTAGTTTTGGTTTCTTCTTTTTCTTTGGATAGTGCAGGCGTTTCTGTTGTGACATCTAAAGAATATCAACAATTTCACTACAGTCAAATCTGTGGAAAACTCTGCTAGCTGTTTGTCTTGCTGGCTTATAATAGAGATGACTTTATGTGTTTAATAAATGAAAACATCTTGTTAGTGAAGATTAGACGTGCCCAGTAAAGAAAGCAGGACATAACACATTAAGTAGAGGGTAAGTGGAGACATAATTTGAGAGAGACTTCATTATCACCTCCCTGTTATTTAGTGGACATTTGTGAGACAGTCTGGAGACAGCTGATTTCTCTGCTGTCACTGACAATTGATTGAATTTATAGGGACAAGATGTATTCATGTCAAACCATAGGCTGATATGATTGCAAATGACACATTTGGGTTCCAGGCAGGACTTATAGAACGGAAGCTTTAGGGAGCTGGTGACAGATTGTGAATGTTTGGACTGACAACAGAGACTTCAAAAAGAAAATGGGCCTTGTGAGATGCTTTTCAAAGATGAGTCATATAAAGTAGGGAGGGCACAGAAATTACAGGTCACCTCAACTGGGTGGAAAGCCATGGCCTTTCAAGAGTGCCAGTGTGAGTGGAGCAGAATATAGGCATCAGTCCTAACTCTAGTGGATAAAACAGGACAGATGGACAGTAACTACTCTCTGTGGGCCTGTAACAGCAGGTGCGGTAGCAGGCACTTTGATTGCCTTGCTTTCAGTACTTAACCTAATATTCTCATTTGCAGGTGCAGAAGCATATGCAGAGTCTGCATAACTTTTCCAGGTGGTGTAAGCAGCAGCAGCAGCACCAGACTCAAAGCTGGGTCTTGTTTACTGCAAGATCTGAATGCTTTTGCTGTCTTTATACATGGGCCATTTGTCCATAGCCTAAAGGAACTGCTTTTGCTACATGGTGGCAGAACGATACTATGCCTGAAGATGATTAGTGTAAGGACTGTGGACAGAGAGATGGGAGCAGAGATAACTGAGGTCAGGAGGGACAGCAAGGATCTTCCCAGCAATGATAAGTTACAGATATCTAGAGAATGAAGAGCAACTGGAAACACTGGCTATTGAGAAATAAGTAGACTGCAAGGCCAGAGGATGGGGAGAATGCTATTGTCAAAAGGAAAGAATCCTGAGGTTATTTGTATAAAGGAACCATCTGAGCCCTGTGTGTGTGTGTGTGTGTGTGTGTGTGTGTGTGTGTCTTGCATCTACATGTCTATGTGTGTCTTTATATGAAAGCATATTCATCTGTGCATAGTGTATATGCACATTTTATGTGTGTTGTATATATATTCATGTTTTCATGTGTGTAGTATGTATGCATGGCCTCATATGTACATAGTGTGTATGCATGTTTTCATGTGTACATGGTGTGTATGCATGTTTTCATATGTGCATAGTATATATGTATGTTTTCATGTGTGTGAATATGGGGGTGCTGTAGTTGATGTTAAGTGTCTTTCTTAATCATTTGCTGTACACGTTATTCACCTCACTTGAAGCTGGAGCTTCCTGATTTGGCTAGTCTTCTCTGTCAGCTTGCCCTAGGGAATCCCTTGTCCCTGCCTCCAGAACTTTGGGATTATGAGGGAGTAGTCCCACCCATATAGTTTTTGATATGGGTGCTAGAGATCTGAACTCCAGTCCTCACACATACACAGCATGTTCTCTAACCACCGAGCCTCTCAACTTTCTCTGTGACAACTTTTGGGTCTTTCCTTGTGGTCCCAGATTCCTTGAGCAAAGGATGTCAGACAGCCAGTCAGATGTCTCTCATGCTAGAACCAGCAGCTCTGGACACTCTGTGGTGCAGTGAGGAAACTACATAGCAACCATCACTGCCTGACACCACGACAAAACTCTTGCCCAGAAAGTTCCACAGCTTGGAAAACAGACTGCCCTGAATTTTTTTTTCTTGCCAGCAGTGAACTCTTGACTACCTTATAGCCATTTTATCTAGCCTAGAGAGAGGAACACTTGGTCCAGGAGAAGGTATGCGATTTGTGCAGAGATTTTCATCTATACTATGCACACAGACCCTCATTGACATAAAGGTCTGCTCTGGTTGTTGTAGAAACCCCTTGCCACACCCTTATCTGGATATGGAATTTTTTTTTAGTATAGAATAGAGTTTATTCAGGGCATGGGGGGGAGTTGAGGGAGTAGAGCGAGAGTGGGGGGAGGAGAGAGAGAAATATTAGAGCATGAGGAGGGAGCAGGGAGGGAATAGATAGAGGAGGTAAGAAGCAAGAGGACAGAGCAAGAGCGAGAGGGCAGAAGAGCCTGGGTATGAATTTAAGCAGGCTTTTTGGCTCACTCTTTGAGTGATGCTCCTCTGGTGTTGTGACATTAGGCCAAATAAATATTTTCTTTGAAGGAGTCTGCTCTCATACACTTTTGACTTTTACTCCTGACAGTACCAGCTAGCATGCTAACATGAGGAGAATGGAGCAGAGGTATCAGAGTCACAGCAAAGAGCAGCTGGGTAGAAATGGCAGAAAGCTGATGGAGATGGATGTGTGAAATGCTGGGGTGAGCAGCGATGGGCCCTGGCAGCTTCCAGAAGGCTTAAGGTCTTAGATTTCCTAGTGCAAGAGTTGTAACATTAGCCCATGTCAGGGCTTAAGATCACGGTATCTCAGGCCTAAGAACTGTGACACTAGCCACCCAAGAGTTGTAACAACTTGTCTCTATATAGCTGATTGTCCTGGCCCCCAAGCCCTGTTCAAGATCTTTTAACACAAGCAGATGCTGCCTGAAGCTGGAAGCTAAAGAATTGCAGTGGCTAATTGCCAAGTTCTCGGGCCACTCAGGGTAAAAGCTCACATCAGTAAGCCGAATTTCAGTCCCTGGACCACAACGTGTGACTGAATCCCTTACCCCAAACAAATAAACAAACAAACAAAGAAAAAGAGAGAAGAAATAGAACAGAATTTACTTTTGTGTATAAAAGGTAGACCCTAAGACCAAGCATCCTGCCCATGTTCAGCGAGTTTCAGGCCAGGGCTTACCTGGTTTCAGCCCAGCTCTGTGGGATTTCATCTTTGGGTTTACTGGGTAAGGGTTGTCAAGCCACCTGTTGGTACTGCTGCCACTAAGAGAGGGTCTACTCCCACCTCTCTTGTTGGGAGTCTGTGCATTACCTCTGCTGTCTTCTATTCATGTTAGCAGGTTAGCTTGTACTACCAGTGGTTAAAATCAAGAATTGTGAAGGAAAGACCCATTTCTTGTGGCCCTTAACTCTCTATGTTGGAACTGGCCTGGTTTGCCAGTGTGTCCCCCATCCTTGAGAGATGTCCCAGGACTCCCCTACAGCCCAGCACTCACTCGCCAGGCAACAGTGTGCTTAAGCACAGTCAACTCCCCAAGTCCCGCCCACCCCCCCCCCCCAAGTAGCTAAGCCCTGTGGCAGTACAGACACAAGACCTATAACCTTACAAGGGGTCAGGCAAATTATAATTTATTTACAGGTGAGAAGCAATTGAGCCTCTTTCAACATAAGACGTTTTACTCACCCCTCTCCCTATGGCTTTATGGTACTGATTCACTGTGGTAATTGATTTCTGTCAGCACAGGGGATTGAACCTAGGATCGTGTGCCTTATGTACTCCAAACAGGGGGAGGGGCTATGACACACAGTTAATCACACATTGCTCTCTTCTTCAAGGAATGTTTATATGTTAAAAAGATGGCTCAGCAGTTAAGAGCACTGACTGTGCTTCCAAAAAAATAAGTCTCATGTGAAAAATTAGTGAGAGACTGTGGAATGTAAAGAATCAGTGTCTAAAAGGCCTGAGTTCTATTTCAGGGGCCGGCCAGCTACTGAGAGTTGACCAAGCTCCAGCAAATATATAGATAACACAAAGTGGAAATGTTTTGGGGGTCTTGTTTGTTTGTTTGTTTTCTTTACTTTTTCCTTGTTTTGTTTTTTTTTTTCCTTTTTTTCAGGGGGTAACTCACAGGGGTGGTGAATATGGAAGTCCTGGGAAGACAATGTGATTGGGGTACATGATGTGAAATTCCCAGAAAATCAATAAAAATGTGTAGGGAGGGTGGAGGCGTAGAATTAGTGACTAGAGTCACTAATTACATATAAATAAAGAAATATGTATTGATTCTAAGTCTTCTAAAATTACTAAAGTATAAAATTACTATCTACTTTCCTAATCACATTTCTGCAACACTATTAGTCTCTAGGAATTTAAATTTCATCAGTGGCTTTCCTTGGCCATCACTCTTCTTGATGAGTTCCGAGACTACACAAAGCTCAGAGCACAGTGCTCCCTGTGCCTTAGCCCAAGTGGCTCTCCTTACAGTTCTGTACAACTGCCTGTGTCCTCTCAGGCCTTCCTAAATTTACTAATTTAAAAACTTGTTTTATGTACATGTATGTGCATCATGTGTGTGCAGTGCCTATGGTAGCCAGAAGAGGGCGTCACATTTCTGGAATGGAATCAAAGAGCTACAGATGCTAAGAACTGAATCTGCATTCTCTGGAAGAGCAGCAAGTGCTCCTAGCTGCTGAGCCATCTCCCGAGCCCCACCCCTTCCGAGCTTTTCTGATTACCTTCGGTCTGTGGAAGACTTCATGCTGTGTCCTGTAATCTGCACCCTACAGCTTGATACTTGACACACATGCATATTATCTAAAATTGTTGGTATTTTGTGTATGGTTTGCTTTGAAAAGTTCTATTCAGGATTAAGAATTCATATACTTTTCTTTGCTGGAATTCATAAAAACAATCTAGAGCACTCAGTAGACTTTCACAAAATGTTGTTGGTTATTTTCTTAAAGTTTGGTACCACAGATCTCATTGAATGACAGCTGGATTTGTGAGACTTTATGACTTTTGTATTCAAAAAGACTTTTGTGTTTCAAAATTCAGGTTTAATCTCCTGAGAAAATAGATGCTTCTACATCATGCAGGAAAAGAAAGCATCATATACTTTATAAATATTTTCTGGAATATGTTTCCAACAGTAATAGAAACAAACAGAACAAATGTTTTTTTAAAAGTAATTATTTCCCAGAGCAATTAGGTTTTCAAATTATTTTAAAATCAAGGTTCTAGAGTGCCCTTGGCTTACATAAATCCGAATGAGCTTTTTTTTGTTAATTGCCTCCTAAATGTTTCATTTGGGCACAAGTCTGCTGCTGGAATTAATTTGATTACATAATGTATGAAAAGCAGCTTTTGTTTTTCTGTTTAATTTAATACAAAAGGGAGCGGATCAGGAGGTGAAAAATGGAGGCAGTTAACTTCCGGCCGGGGCAGAACCCGTGAGTATGTTCTGTGGCGCTCACCTTGGACATCCATGTGTGCAAAGCTCTCCGTGCATCCTGTGGTACAGTTAGCTGTGGGAAGTGAACTGCGTGCCCAAATAGTGTGTGAGAATGTGGATTCGAAGGGTTTTCCTCTTGTATCATTGAGAACTGTCAGCTTTGCTTTACAGGGCTACGTTGTTAGTACTTGTTTCTCTACAGTTCTCACAGCCCCTTAGAGTCCCCTCTGTGTTTATAAACATGGCCTTTGCCTGACAATCCCCACCCAGGAAAAGAAAGGACACAATCCCACAGAGCTGGGTGGCTGGGTGGCTGGGCCTGTAACTTGCGCACATGGGTCAGATGTGTGGTCTTTAGGATCTACCTGTGTTGTTATTGCTGTTGTGAATGATAAGGTTTTATTTATTTTAATTTTTAAACCTTTAGATTCTTTGTGAATTTCACATCATCCACTCCAATACCACTCATCGCCCCACCCTTCCATATCCACCCCCCCAAAAACACCAACAAAATTAAAAATAAATAGAAATAAGAAAGAACATCTCACCATGGAAGCTGCGGTGTGTCACAGTGTGTCACACAGCATACCCTTTCATCCACGTAGCTTTACTTGCAAATGTTCACTGCAATGAGTCGCTGGTGTGGTTGAAGGCCTCTGGCTTCTGCTACACCATCTATGATGGCTCCTCACTGGAGTTTCTGCGGCTTTGCATCTGCAGGACCAACTCCTCCACACACTCTAGCAGTTCATAGAAGGGGTAGATATTAGGGTGGGGCAACTCAAAACCCTACATCTGGGCCTGGGTGGTAGCTGAGTTGGTCAGCCTGCCAGCTCTTCTGAGCCTGTACCACCAGGGCTACCTATCTTGCTTTGCCCAGTTGAGGGGGTGGGGCCAGCTCTCCTGCTCTCATGGCCTCGGGGCCATGGGATCTACCTATCTTTTATAAGCAAAGGTGAACTCTTTCCTAGTTGCCTATCTCTTTTTGTTTGTGTTTGAGACACAGTCTTACGTTGTGGTTCAGGGACTAAAAGGGGGTTATCCTCCTGCCTCAAGCCTAGAACATTACAAGGGAAGGATACTACCTGAGAAAAGGGTTGATAAATGAATAATAGGTTTCATAGATTTACCCATAGATTATTAATATATCAATATATGTGATATTGGTTAATTTTAGATACCTGGCACACATAGTTGAGTTGAAAAGACAGAACATAAAATTTACATAAGTCATGTGATATTTTAAAAAGCACAAAATAAAAACATAACACTACACAACTTATAACCAATATCTAGGTTCTTTAAAAACAAGTGTCATAAAATTTAAAAAGGAAAAGAAAATAATAGCTCTTCTCTCTCTCTCTCTCCCTCTCCCTCTCTCTCTCTCTCTCTCTCTCTCTGTGTGTGTGTGTGTGTGTGTGTGTGTGTGTGTGTGTGTGCATATGTGCATGAGTGCATGTGTGTGTGTGTGCACATGTTTCTGGTTAAAGAACACTAAAGTGGCATGGCAGTTTACTGCAATGTGGGATTCTAGGTAATGTACTTTGATAAAGAAAATATACTGTAAATTTCACTACTGGATTACTTTGATTATGTTTATTATGCTCTGGGAATTAGAGCGTATCCTATCAGTCTAAATTTGGGAGTGTGATAATACTCTTGCTTTTGATATTAGAAAATAATGTTTGAATGTATTTAGAAATAGTATGCACTGGTAGATAAAATGCATTTTAGCTTGGTTCAGAAAGGAGAAAGCTGTATGTGTGCTTATCTGTGTGTGTGTGTGTGTGTGTGTGTGTGTGTGTGTGTGTGTGCGCGCGCGAGAAAATGCTAGGCTATGGCGGCAGACATGCACTTGCTGCCGCCATAGCCTAGCATTTTCTTCTGACCTTGCTCCTTTTATATTGGATGGTACTGGTACCATCCATGTGGCTCCTACCTTATCGTTGTTCTTTTGAGCTCATTCTCATTTGTGATCTCCTTGTTCTTTGCTTTTCTTTGGTCCACCTCATCTTGAGCTTAATCCCTCTTCTTGTGATGAATCTGGTTTTATAAACAGTTTGTACTTTTTTTTTATTCTTGTGCAGTGATTAAAACTGTCACTGAAGTGATGTAGATGGCATAAATACATGGTACTTCTCATCTTCATTGGAACTGTCAAGAAAATCAGCAAGGAAATGTGTACAATTTTATAGCCTCTAGAGGAAAGGAGCTTTAAGTATTTGGTTAATGTGCCTTTACTGACTCACGAGGCTAATATTTAGGTCCCAAGCTATAAACTATGTTACAGATGAATAATATTCCCTAACTAAGCTGTTCAGAGCTCATTGGAAATGTTTAAGAAATAGAGAATTATCTTGGATAATTTGTGAAAATTTTACATTTGAAGCTATTTCAAGAGTATCACTAAATATAAATCCAGGCAGTGTGGTGTCATTGTAGAACAAATAGAACAAGCCCTCATGGCAAAAGGAAGAAGTCTTTTTTGAGGAGTTTGGGTTTTGACAGCGTCCCTTAACTCTGATGTTGTGTGACCAGGTGACCTGTTGACTGATCCCACCAGAAGGATATGAAGCTTAAATGTGAAGCAGAGCTGGGGCTCATTTGGCAGAACCCCCGCCTGCTGGACACAAGGCCCTGGTTCAGTCCCCAGCACATTGTGCTTTTCTTTTAACAGAATGTTCCATTTCCCAAAACATGACAAGTCCAGCAGACACAAGCCACCCTTCCCCGCATCCCTCCCCCTGCCCCGTGCTGACAGTGTTCACACACCTCAGTCCAGAGCCTACTGCCCTTCACAGAGTGTGTGCTATCCCCCTTTGTACCATCCTCTCCCTGTTTCTTTAGTCTCTCTGTGCTTCATCCCCTAATATTTGAGAAAGTTAAAGATTCTGATTGTAAAGATTCATTTGATGGGTCATGTTGTGGAGAGGGGTTCACTAGGAACTAGAATTAAGACTTTATAACTAAGAAGAAATAAATTGAAGAAGTAACTAGAAGAAAATAAAAGCCCTCTCCCTTGCTGCACTGACAGAATTAGCATTGTAGGGATGGTTTTACTACCCAGACAATTCTTCGGGCTCACTGTATTTATCACCAAGATTCTAGTGTCATGCTTTACAGAAATAGAAAACAAATCAGATCTTAAAATTCATGAGGAAACATGAGAGACCTTGAAGAGCCAAAGGGCTCCTAGGCAAAAAGAAGAATGCCAGCAATATCACGATGCCTAATTTGAGGATATACTGTAGAGCGTAGTGACAAGGCTAGTGGGGTACTGAAGACAGACACACAGACAAGGAGACACAGAACACAGATGCGAAACCCATATGACTGAGTTTTGACATTGGAGACGACCACCTTTTTAACAAATAATGATGCTGAGAAAATCCACATGTTAAAAGAAGGAAATTCACCCTGCACAAAAATCAACTCAAGACAGATCAAAGACCTTAATGGAAGATCTGAAACTCTAACATTTCAAGGAAAAAGTGAGTAAAGGAAATTGGCCTATGGGCCTTCTGAATAGGAGCCTGCTTGCTCAAGAGATTGTGTCAACAGCTGACAAACAGAAGCTCCTGGATGAGAACACTGCTGCCCAGCAAAGGAAGCAGTTGATTGAGTGAAGAGACCACCTAACTTGTAACAGGAAAATCTTTACTTGCTATACACCTGATGGGATTAATACCCAGAATTTAAAAAGAAAGAAGAAGAAGAAAGAAAGAAAATACAGACAAAACTACAGAACAGGAAATTAAAGAACACAACATAATAGCAGAGGATGGCCTAGTCAGTCATCAGTGGGTGGACAGGCCCTTGGTTCTGTGAAGGTTCACTGCCCCAGGATAGGGGAATGCCAGGACTGGGAATGAGAGTGGGTGGGTTGGGGAGCAGGGGAAGACGGGAGGGGATAGGGGATTTTTGGAGGGAAAACTAGGAAAAGGGATAACATTTGAAATGTAAATAAAGAAAATATCAAAGAAAAATGAAAAGAAAAAACAACAACATAAGAGTGATTGAAGTTGTCTTGGTCGGTGTTCTGTTCTGTGAAGAGACAGCATGACCACAGCAACTCTTCTAAAAGACAGCGTGTAATTGGGACTGGCTCACAGGTTCAGAGGGTTAGTCCATGTTTCTGTCGGGGAGCATGGCAACACACAGACAGACATGGTGACAGAGAAGTAGCAGAGAGATCTACCTCTGGATCCTCAGTCAGCAGGAAGAGAGACACCTAACCTGGCTTGAGCTCTTGAAACCTCAAAGCCTACTCCGAGGGACACTCTTCCTCCCTTAAGGCCACGCCTCCTAATTCCTGTCAAGTACCACCATCTCCTGAAGACTAAGCATTCAGATATATGAGCCTATGGGATCATTCTTATTCAAACCACCACAGCAATGAACAGAAAAAAATGTATGACTTCACGATCCATGAGGGAAATGCAAGTTAAAATGACGTAGAGATCTCCTTTTACTCCAGTTAGAGTAATAGCTACAGAGAAACAACATACTGGAGGATGTGGACAGAGGAATTCCTGTTCCCTTGCATCCGAAGTATTCCTTAATTCTGTGTGCTTGATAATAGCCATTCTGGCTGATGTGGATGGAATGTCCATGTCTTTAAAATTACTTATCTTTTTTTACATATGTGGTTATTTTGTCTGTGTAACATGTACATGCATGTTTGTGTACTGTAAATATGCCTGGTACCTGTGTGTTGCGTGTAATTTTAAAAGTGCACACTTGCTCGGGCTAGGCTCTGTGATCAGCAGCTTGCCTGCTGTCTGATAATCAGCCCCCATGGCTAGCTAACGCCTTCCCAGGATCCCGGCTATGCCCCAAGAATGACTGCCACCCGAGAATGCTGCAGGTTTCTCCTTGCTCAGTGCCTGAACGGAAATGGCCTTCTCACCCAGCTCCCACTGCTGGCCCGATAAGCTGCCCATCATCCATCCCTCCTGAGAACATCTGGAGCTATCGGTCGCATTCCACCAATCCACTGCTCCACCAATGACTGCTCCATGGTTACACTCTTTCTCATCCCCACCTGAATCATTGCAAATGGAAAACACCAGACAATCTTAATATTTTAAAATCAGCCAAATGACACAACCCCTGGGCTTAGAATCTATTGTCCTAAACTCAACAGCTATTCTATATTAGAATTCATCTAATAGCCCCCAGGCCTGCTCGGTGTTCATCTTGTCCACTTTACCTCCTAGTTCCCTCTGTCCTCTTCTCTTCCTGTCCGGCCTGGAAATCCCACCTTATCCTTTGCCCAGTGATTGGCTTCTGCTGTCTTTATTGACCCAATCGAGAACCAATTAGGGAGCTAGATTTTAATTATCAGCTCCTCCCCCTACACTTGTGGAAGCCAGAAAAAGGGTGTTGGATCCCATGGACACAGAGTTACAGATGATTATGAGTGACTATGCAGGTGTTAGGAATTTCACCCTAGTTCTCTGGAAGAGTAGCTCATGCTTGTAACCACTGAGCCATCTCTCTAGCCCCTTTACAAATTTTAAAGTATCCATTTAATATAGTGTGTGTTCACTTCTATGTGGATGTTAGCAGTTAAGGCTTTGATAAGGAAGCTATGATTCATATACGTATAGAAGTTAGGTATAGAGTAAGGGTTTAGGGGAGATGATAGATCACCCTAGGGGAAACAGAATAGAATAGTTATGGATGGGTGAGGAAGTGGGGATTAGTACTACAGGAGGATGAAATAGGGTATGGAGGGGAAAGATTCATCTGGGAGGGATGCAGGGACGGACAGCTAAAACTAAGGGTCATTTGAGGAGTCATATGGAAACTTAAATACATACATATGTGAAGGTGATCTAGATGGAATCACCAAATAACAGGGGAGATAGAGCCCCCACTGGATGTCTCTTATCACCAAATGAAGCCTCCACTTCTGTGACTGGGTTATATCCAATTGAGTTGTCTGCAAAGAGGACCCATTGAAACCCCCAAACAACCCAAGCTATTTCCAAGGCTCTTAGTCACTTGCCACAATCTGATGGTAAGCCCTTATTGCTGAAGACAACATCCACTTACTCACTGAACAAGAAAAAGTCCATCTGGCACCTAACTATAGCCTTCACCTCAAATGAATAGTATTCATGCTACTGGAAGGTGCTCCACATGCTACCGGAGGAACAATTTAAACCTCAACCCAGCTACAAACCAGCCTACAATGGTGACTGGTTTATCATCCCACATGATAGGCGGGTGCAATAGTGGTACAAATGTTAAAGAAACCAACCACTATCTGATTGGATTTAAGGACCACTTCATGAGATGGAGCCCATCTGTGGCCAAGAACCTGACATTAGATAGACTAGGGGAAACAAGATACTGCATTCTACATAAGGAACTTGGCAATAAAATGGTTCCTAACAACATTCTGCTATACTCATAGATCAGTGCCTTGCTCTGCCATCATCAGAGAAGCTTCCTCCTGCAGCTTATGGGAACAAATACAGAGACCCACAACTGGACAATGTACAGCGTCTGAGAGACTTTGGAGCTCTCAGTCCTAAATGGGTTGTCTCCCTCGAATTTCTCCAGAGCCACAGAGCTCAGGGAATCCTGGGTAGAAAGAGTGTGAGAGCCAGAGGGGATGCAGGACTCCAAAACAAAACAAAACAAAACAAAACTGTAAAACAAACAGAACCACCACGGCCCTCTAAATCAATCTGATCTACACACATAAGAAGTGACAGAGACCACAGCAGCATGCACAGGTCTGGGCCATATGGGGTCCCAGTACGGACAGGAGAAGTGGGCACGCCCCTTTCCCAACCTAGAAGCAGTTTCCAGTTGACAGCCACTCACAAATGGACAGTTTGTTTTCTCCAGTGCAGTCTCACAGGGTGTAGAAACCACTCTAAGGGCCAGACCACAGGCCCAGCAATAAATGGATCACACAAAACCAACCCAGTGGCACTGTTGAAGAGTCTTTGTCTCATAAGGCTTTGTAGAGGCTTTGTTGTTTGTTTCTTCTTTTTAATTTTTTTTTTAACCTTACAGGACTTTGTGTATCTACTATGGTTTCCAGTTCTGTACTTCTATGGGTTTTCTCTCTGTGCAGACTTGTATGACACTGTGTCTCTATGTGTTTCTTGCATGTTTTCTTTGACTGTTTTCCTTCTGTCTGCATATGTTTGTGACACTGTGTCTATATATGATGTTTCTTGTGTATTTTCTTTGGCAGGGTTATTCTTCTGCTTGTTTGTTATGTTTTATTGCAGGTTTTCTTCTGCTTGTTTGTTATGTTTTATTTTGATTTGCTTGTTTTTTAACCTCGTTTTATTTTATTATTATTTTATATGTCTGTTTGTGTTCTAATGAGAGAGAAAAAGAAAGGGTGTGGATTTTGGGTGAGTGGAAGAGGGAAGGGTCTGGGAGGAGTTGGGGGAAAGGAAACAGTAACTAGAATATGTTATATGAAAAAAAATCCATTTTCAATAAAAAGTTTTTAAAAGCATTATAATAGTTTCATTATTGTTGTTCATATTGTATGCTTTTTAAAAATCAGGATTTTGAAACTACTTTAAAGATACAGTTGTACAGATATTTTAGATGGCAAAGTTGGCATTAGGGATCTATTTATCAAGCATATTAAAGTTACTGAACACCAAAAAACTTGAAGTATTTATTTACATATTTATGTATCTGTTTATTGTGTATGTGCATTCATGCCACTTGGCACTCATGAAACTCAGGAGGCAACTTGGAGAAGTCGTTTCCTCCTTCCACCATTGGGTTCTGGGAATTGTTCTGAGAGTTGAACTCATGTTGTCAGGCTTTGTGGCAAGCTCCTTTCCTCTCTGAGCCATATTACAGGCCCCCTCCATGTCACTTTCCTAAGAGCTGCGGATATTAAACACTTTTCTCCTGTACTATACTTATTGGCCATTTGAACCTTGAGAAGTATCTTTTCATGTTCTTTGACTATTTACTAAATGGATTACTCAGCCTTTTGCTGTTGAATAATTTGAGTTCTTTCTACATTCTGAATATTAATCCTTCCTAAAATTATAGCTGGCAAATATTTTCTCTCATTCTGTATGTTTTCTCTTTTCTCAGTTGTTTCTTTAACTGTTCAAGAGCTTTTTATTTTAATACAATCCTGCTTGTTTATGCTTATTATTATTTTTTGAGTTATTGGAGATCTATTTTTAAAATTCCTTAATTTGTGTATTCTTGCATCCCTGGAATAGAAACTGACTTTAATTAATAAGTTAATATGATACATTTTGCTTTGGTGGATGGCATTCATTATAAATGGACTTTTTGGACAATGAATATACTTTTATTTCTAGTTAAAATTTCAGCAGAAACATATTGATATATTACCAGTGTTTTAATAGGATCAGACTATTATGATAAAACACCATAAACCTGTGTCTCAGACATCAAGAACTAATTTTCTGTGTGTGACAGGCCTTTCTTGTGGAGACACAGCACACATATATACTCACTCCAGAAAGGAACCTGTGATGGAGCAAAGTGTGTCTTATTTTTACTTATATTGGTAGATGTGTTTGTGTGTGTGTGTGTGTGCGTGCGTGTACACTTATCAATGTAGATGTATGCACCCATGTATGCAGATGCTCTTACACTAGTGTGCATGTATGGAGGCTCAAGGTTAAAGTTGGTGTCTCCGCTTGATGGCAGGGTCTTTCACTGAGCCTAGAGCTCATGTATTCCTCTAGGATGTCTGTCTAATCAGCTTCAGGAATCTTCCTGTCTCCTTTACCTTGTTCATTTGAATCTTTATGTATAAGATTCTTATTTTAAAATGACCCAAACCATCTGCTTTGCTCTAGGCATCCTGACCAGTGGGCTTTCCTTTGCCTTTCTTTTGTTTAATTTCTTTCCTTTTCTTGTCTTTTCTTGTTCATTTTCTCTATCATTTTTATTTGTTTTTTTGTTTTAGACAAAGCATTGCTATCCCTGACTAGTCTGGTACTCACTGTGTAGTCCAGCCTGGCCATAAGTTCATGGCCATGCCTTGGCCTTCACCTTTTGACTATTGAGATGAGTGATGTGTGCCACCAAGTCCACCCTGATCATTCATCTTAATGGATGCTTGGGATGGGATAAAGGCAGTATTCTTCCTTACCTCACACTCTGTGTGGTTTGTTATGGTTTATCCACTCACCACAATATATGTGGATTTCGTCAGTGTCTATAATTCAGCTCAATTCTAACATTGTCTACTTGAAGGTGACATTAGGTTTCAAAGACTGAGAAGATTTCAGTCCCACATCATCACGTCTACTTCAGGTGCCCCTGGGAGCTCCAAAGCATAAAAGTGATCTGGAGAAAGGAGGCTGACCCTGTATCCCTTGAACCCTGTGGTTCTAGAGCTCCCTCAGACTGGAGAGCTACTGCTCCCAGAGCTCTGTGGAAATACAGAGGCTCAGGCCCATCAGGTTTAAATTGCTTAAGTGAGTTTTCAAAGACAATAGGAATTTAGATTGGACTTACTACAGCAGATTTTGTTTATTGTCAATAAAATAGGTCTAATCCCTTAACAAAAGCAAACCGTAAGAGTTCTAGAAGAGGGAATTGCTAACATTTGTATAGTTAAGTAGGTCCTTTCACACGGAAAGAGGGCTCTGGGGAACCCTGGTGATGTGAGATAAGGACCTGGTGCACAGTGTCTCCTTACCTGAGGCTTTCCTCCTCCTCCTCTTCTGTAGCCCCCACTACGCTGGCCTGCACTGTGCAGAGAACTCTCTTCTCTGGCCAGATGACCTCTGCTATTCCTTTCTTCCTTTCATTTATAGCATATTATTCTTTTGAAATTTTTTAAGGAAGATGGGGAGAAAGAGAAAGATAGACAGACAGACAGACAGACAGACTGACAGCTACACTCAGAGATAGGCTGACGACTTTCCATGGAGTTCAAGATGGCCTGGAACTCACTGTGTGTGCAGTGGCTTTTACCTTCTGCCTTAACCTCCTGCTGGGATTGTATATGTGCAGTTTTGCCAATGCGTCATCTTGAATGTCTTAAAATAACATTTTAAAAGTCTATGTAAGGATAGACTCTGCAAAGTAAATCAGTCTGTAGGCACAAAAACAATTGCCTGATATCTCAGTATTTAACAGTTACCAGAAATAATATGTGTGTAGAAAAAAAAAAATCAATCCAAATGAAAGAATTAACTTCAAGATGTAAAAGAATATGTGCTGAATTCTTCTCCCTTTTTCAAAACCGTGTAGGTAATATATGCTTTGAATACTAGAAATGATGAACACGATGCTGCGATTCAGGCCCTCAAAGATGCCCATGAAGAAGAAATCCAACAAATCCTTGCAGAAACAAGAGAAAAAATACTGCTATACAAAAGCAAGGTTACCGAAGAGTTAGACCTTAGGAGAAAGATTCAAGTTTTGGAAGCGTCTTTAGAAGATCACATGAAAATGAAGCAGGAGGCTTTGACCGAGTTTGAAGCCTATAAGCGCAGAGTTGAGGACATGCAGCTTTGTGCAGAGGCCCAGCATGTTCAGCGCATAGTAACCATGTCCCGGGAGGTCGAAGAGATTAGGAAGAAATTCGAAGAAAGGTTGCGGAGCTTTGGGCAGCTCCAGGTTCAGTTTGAAAATGACAAACAGGCGGCTCTGGAAGATCTGAGAACCACTCACAGGCTCGAAGTCCAAGAGCTGTTGAAGTCACAGCAGAACCACAGCTCCTCCGTGAAACTGGGGCAAGAGAAAGCTGAGGGACTGCACAGGATGGAGGTGGAGGCCTTGAACAACACGGTCAAGGAGCTGAGACTCGAAAAGAAACAGCTCATCGAGGAGTATGAGGGCAAGCTGAGCAAGGCCCAAGTGTTTTATGAGCGTGAGCTTGATAACTTGAAAAGGTCACAGCTCTTCACAGCCGAAAGCTTGCAGGCCAGCAGGGACAAGGAGGCCGATCTTCGCAAAGAGTTCCAGGGACAAGAAGCCATTTTACGAAAAACCATAGGAAAACTGAAGACAGAGCTGCAGATGGTGCAGGATGAAGCTAGCAGCCTTCTTGACAAATGCCAAAAGTTGCAGATGGCTCTGGCCACAGCAGAGAACAATGTACAGGTGAGAGGTGGGCCATCTAGGGTTTCTTCTTTCTTTACATGTGTGTGGTGTGTGAGCATGCGTGTTTATGTGTTAATGTGGGTGCGTGCCCATATATGTATGTGGAAACTGAGGTTGACATTGGGTGTTTTCTAGGATTACTCTCCATCTTCTATGTTGAGGCAGGGTCTTTTGCTGAAACCAGAGGACTTCATTTGTCATTTCAGCTGTTCAGGATAGCCAGTGTCCTCCAGGGTTTCCCAGTTTCTGCCTCCCTAGCTCTGGCTTTGCAGACAGCTGCCTTGCCCCTTGCCCCGTGTTCAGGAGAATTTTTTGGAATGGTAGATGCTTAACAACTTTAAGAAGTTTATTCTGGATTTGATTTATTTTATTTTATTTATTTTATTTTATTTTATTTTATTTTATTTTATTTTATGTGTATGGATGCTTGGACGCTACCATGTGGGCGCTTGGGAACTGAATCCGAGTTCTCTACAAAAGCAGCAAAAACTCTTAACTGCTAAGCCACTGCTTAGCTTTACCTACTTTTCTTTTATGTATCAACTTTTTATGTATTAATTTGTTGATTTGAAGATCAGCCTGGCAGGCTTTTTATGTTCATACCGCTCAAAGCCCATTTCCCAACTTTCTTTCTTTGTCTTTGTGAGGAAAAGAAGTGGAAGGGGTAATTTTTATTACCTTTTCCTACTTACTCAGTTACACATTCAGATATCAAGCCCTGAGAACGGTAAGTGTGAGACCCTGGTGAGAC
The DNA here is from genome assembly GCF_000001635.26 of Mus musculus. Classification (NCBI taxonomy): domain Eukaryota; kingdom Metazoa; phylum Chordata; class Mammalia; order Rodentia; family Muridae; genus Mus; species Mus musculus. Next base: position 53,697,737 of record NC_000076.6, on the reverse strand, counting down.
TATACATGGATTTCATCTCAACAGCTCACTGGTCTTTCCGCCAGCGGCTCGGGAGAGTGGGAATATTGAGCTTAGGGATTAATTGTGCTTTTCTTTTTCTCCTTATCAAGGACGTCTGCCTCATTCTTTGATATTTAGACATTGAACAAAGAGATTATTGCTCCTAAAAGTGAAATTTATAAAAGCTAGCCCATGTGTGGAAAGGATGTCAAAAGCCTCCACAAGTTTTATTGCCCTGGCACAGAAGGCTTCCTGGCCATGTTAGTATATGTGGAGCATTAGACTGCAGTAGGCAGGGTAGAAATAGGCTTCCTCCATTGGGTCATGTGATGTTACCTCATGTTACAGACTTGAAACTAAGCAGTCCTAGTTACATGGAACTTTCTGGTAAGAGAAATGTGGTGCTTGGAATTTAAATAAAAGTTTCCAGCTTAGCATCATGCTTGCGTTTTGACTATGGCTATATGATCTTCCTTAGGTTCTTCAAAAACAGCTTGATGATGCCAAGGAGGGAGAAATGGCCTTGTTAAGCAAGCACAAGGAAGTGGAGAGCGAGCTAGCAGCTGCCCGGGAGCGATTGCAAGAGCAAGCTTCAGATCTTGTTCTCAAAGCTAGTATGTCTACCCATAGCTTGGCGCACTGCTCCACAAAATCCAGAGGCTTCACCGTTCATTCAAAACAATATCTGAACATTTCGACAGCTCTTTTAATTTAATATTTACCATTCTTCCTGCTATTGTGAAACTGTCTAGACTGTGCTTTTTTATTTGAGAAGTCTTTAATATGTTCTGAGTGATTATAACATTGGAATGATGGAATGATTGCCAACAGTTGTGGAGCACAGTTGCCTCCCAACTAGCAGTCTGTGGGGTTCCTCAGACCAAGGTCAAGCTAGGTCTGTGACTTCACTGCAGACAGGATTCTCAAGATGAGCCAGGTTGAAGCAGAATTGTTTGCCTAAGGGATTTTTGTAAAATATAGATTCAAACCCAGGGTCAACAGATAAGGGGTGATCACTGAATAAGACACACACGTGGCCCCAGGTTTCTCAAGGGAGACCTGCATCTTCCTGTCTCATTCTTACAATGTTGGTGGGTTTTCCGATGTCATCTTTACAGTTTTCATGGAATTTGAGGTTGAAAGGAAGTTTCTGGGGTGTTCCAAGCAGGATTTTATCCAGGAAGCATTTACTGTCAACCAAAGTTAATAGCCTAGTTTGTGAGACTCGAAGTTAAGTATGCTCAGGCCTTCAGCATGGTATGTTGCTGCTTTTACATTTTCATTTGTGAATATCCTTATGTAAAAGGAGGATGGTCTTTAAGTAAGACAGTTTTCACAGCACATGCTAATTGCTCTGGGATGCTTAACTTTCAGTTGGTGAGAGACCTCACCTAAGCGTGGGACCAGGTGGCTCCTCTCCTTCCCATGTCCCCATCTTGTCCCCTGTCTTTCTATCCTGCCTCAGGATGCCTCTTATTTTTTTGGCCTTAGGAGTATATTTTTCCCGATGAATGAAAATGAGCCATTTATGCTTCTCTATCCTCCCTCCCTTCCTCTGTCTGTTCGCCCATCTGTCTGACTGGCTGACTGTGAAAGAATTTGTCTGTAGGGAACAAAGGTGAGTTCACACAGGACAGTTGAGTCACCCATGTGATGTGGCAGTGGTCTTCAGTGCACAGCCCTTAGTAGACAGATACTGATCCACACCAAGTCTGGAGCTGCTTTCTGTCTAAGTGGATGGTGTACCCTAGCCAGTGAAGCTGTTTTCAGGAACACCTTTAATTTTGATTGGCTCACTGGCAAATTGTCTTGCCTATAAACCAGGCATTTTAAATGATCTCTGGCTCCATCAGAATCATTCAGGTAGTTTGTGATCCCAGAGATGCCAGGCCTACCCTCAGGATTTCTTACTCACTGGGCCGCAGTAGGCTGTTCTGACTGCAGTTCCCAGGGAATCTGGTGTCGTCTGCCCAGGGTTCTTTGAAAACCTCTGCCTTAAATGATGCTTTCTATGCAAACCTGTTCCCACACTCGGTTCTCTCCATTCCTCTTACCCATTTTAAATAAGTCTTCGGTTTATTCTTTCACAGTTTCAAATATGTAAACAGTATGTTGTGATCATATCTGGCCCAACTACTCTTCCTGCACCTCTCACCCAGTTTAACTGACATCTAGTTCATTTTTATAACTTTGCTCTCCTCTGCTTTTCAATGTAGTCTTTAGCTAAAACAAATTCAATGTAAACTCAGCTGCAACCTTTGCTCCTTGCACACAAATTTTCCCAGAGAGAGAGACAGAGACAAAGACAGACAGAAAAATGGAGGGGTGGAGAGGGAGAGAAAGAAGAGAAGAGAATAAACAGCCCATTTTCATTTCATAGAGTTAGTCAGTGCATCCTCTTTCTGTAGTTGCTCCCAGGATACTTTTCCTCAAGCTATTGAAGAGTTGTTCCTATGTTCATTTGTTTACCTTGCAGCTTTTCCTTCTTAAAAAATGGAGTTTGTGGAACGCCAGGGCCAAAAAGGGGGAGTGGGTGGGTAGGGGATTGGGGGTGGGTGGGTATGAGGGACTTTTGGTATAGCATTGGAAATGTAAATGAGCTAAATACCTAATAAAAAATGGGAAAAAAATGGAGTTTGTACCAGGGACCATCAGTGGTGTAAAACTGGACTTTGTATTCTAAAGGGGTATAACTGGGTAAGACAGTCCCGGGGGTGATTATTTCCCTCTGTACAGCAGGGAAGCCAAAGAGACAGCTGGGACCACTCAGGCATGAAGTACAGTTGTATCACTAGAGGCACACGCTCATAGTGACAGACTTATAAACTAAGGAGATTTTCTTTGTGGGGGGCGGTTTCTAGGTCATATTGGAATGCTTCAGGCAACTCAGATGACCCAAGAAGTTACCATTAAAGATTTAGAATCAGAAAAATCCAGAGCCAACGAGCGATTGTGTCAGCTGGAAGAGGAAAGAGCTTTTTTGCAGAGCAGAACGCAGAGTCTGGATGAAGAACAGAAGCAGCAGGTGCTGGAGCTGGAGAAGGTACTGTGATGGGCAGATGAGCTGGAGAAGGTACTGTGATGGGCAGATGGGCTGGAGAAGGTACTATGATGGGCACATGGGCTGGAGAAGGTACTGTGATGGGCAGATGGGCTGGAGAAGGTACTGTGATGGACAGATGGGCTAGAGAAGGTACTGTGATGGGCACATGGGCTGGAGAAGGTACTGTGATGGGCAGATGGGCTGGAGAAGGTACTGTGATAGATGGGCAGATGGGCTGGAGAAGGTACTGTGATGGGTGGGCAGATGGGCTGGAGAAGGTACTGTGATGAGCAGATGGGCTGGAGAAGGTACTGTGATGGGCAGATGGGCTGGAGAAGGTAGTGTGATAGATGGGCAGATGGGCTGGAGAAGGTACTGTGATAGATGGGCAGATGGGCTGGAGAAGGTACTGTGATGGGCAGATGGGCTGGAGAAGGTACTGTGATGGGCAGATGGGCTGGAGAAGGTACTGTGATGGGCAGATGGGCTGGAGAAGGTACTGTGCTGGGCAGATGAGCTGGAGAAGGTACTGTGATAGATGAGCAGATGGGCTGGAGAAAGTACTGTGATGGGCAGATGGGCTGGAGAAGGTACTGTGATGGGCAGATGGGCTGGAGAAGGTACTGTGCTGGGCAGATGAGCTGGAGAAGGTACTGTGATGGGCAGATGAGCTGGAGAAGGTACTGTGATAGATGGGCAGATGGACTGGAGAAGGTACTGTGATGGGCAGATGGGAGCAGGGAGGAGAGGAAGGAAGTGCAGATCTCCAGTCCTGCTGCATGGGGGACATATGTTTCTTAGTCTAATTTTTTTTTTTTTGTTTTTGAGGAAATGAGTTTAAAGGTAGGCTATGCAATTTTATGTATGCATTCAAAATATTTGGGTAATAATCTATATTATAAAAAAGTCTAAGAAATTCTATTTATTTCAAACCAGAAATTGAATGGGATATATATTTTATTATAGATCACACTGAACACACTTTTTACATAAATGAAATATGTTATTTCATATACTCCTAGGAATTTTTTTCTTTCTCTCCCTTACCCTTCTCTATTTCCTTCTCTGTCCTTTCTTCCTTCCTTCCTTCCTTCCTTCCTTTCTGGTTTAAGTTTTTGGTTTTGTTTTTTGGGCTTTTTTTTTTTTTAAATGCCTGCAACCCTGGGCCTTACCTGTGCTGGGGAAATGCTCTGCCTCTGGGCTCTATCCCCAGGTCCTTCTCACTCTGTATTGTGAGACAGGGTTCTTTACGTCTCCACTAAGGCTGTCCCTGAACTTGTAACCCTCTATGCCAGCCTCCCCGGTAGCTAAGACCACAGGACTATAGTATGGTGTCTGGATCCTAGGGAATTTTTACAAAAGTGAAAAGATGACTCCAATCAAGTTGTGAAAATTCTTACAGCAGCATTGGGTTGGCCACAGCTTCAGCTTGTTTATGGGCAGTTTCATAGAACCCCAGGGATTGTTTCTCCCACCAAACAAGTGGGTTTGGGTTATCCTCTCCCTTTTCCTATCAATGTTTAAATATAGTTAGAAGTATCTGCTGCTGCTTTCTGCTCATTCCCGCTCACTCTTCACCTGATGCTACCTTCTCTTACCCCTGTGCCATCGAAGCTGGGTTTGCCTCAGTCCCCAGTCTGTCGTTATCAGGAGACCTGGTGCGTCATCAGACTTGTACTGTTTATACCACCGCCACTCTCAGCGGTAGAGATTTTCCTAGCAATAAAAATGATTATTGTTAGAGAATCTCACACATGAATGTGTTATAATGTGCTTTGATCAAGCCTTTCTCATATATCTATTCCCTCCCAAATTCATGAGCTGTATTTAAACCCACTGAGTACCGAGGCTTCCAGTACATGTATGGGTGTTGGGCCGCCCAGTGTAACTTGGGCAGCCTAGTGAGAACGAAACCCCAAGAATACTGCCTCTTTTCCCCTTAGCAGCCATTAGTTGCCAGAGGTAGGATTTCTGTGAGCTCCATTTATGCTGGGACTTTGACTGGCTTGGTCTTGTGCAGGTCTTGTTCATCTGGCATGGCCCACTGTGAGTTCACATTTGCAGTGGTCCTATAATGGCCATAAAACACTTGCATCAAAGCAGTCTTACACCCTTAGCTCTTGCCATCTTTCTGACCCTTCTTCTGAGTCCATTCCTGTGCCTGTGGCTAAGGAGTGTGGTACAGACGTCCCATTTAAGTTGAACACTCTATAGCTTCTTATTCTCTGCACTCTGACCAGATGTGAGTCTCTGTAGTAATCCCATCTACTGCATAAATGAAGCTTCACTGCTGAGAATTGAAAGCCGCAGATACTGACACGTCGAAGTGCATGGGGGACAGTTTAATACGTTGTTAATTGAACAGAATGACAGTAGGTTTTCCCCTAGGGCCTATGATCCACCCAACCATAGGATTTTAACCCAGATGACACTCACAGACATTCTGCCAGAACACTAACAATTCTGTCTTGTGAAACAGGTCTTAAATTCAATCAGATAGCAATTGGTTACTGCCTTAGTTAAGGTTTCATTGCTGCGAAGAGACACTATGACCACAGTGACTCTTTTAATGGATAACATTTTATTAGGATTGGCTTAAGTTTCAGAAATTTAGTCCATTTCCCTCATGGTGAGGAGCAGGGCAGCATACAGGCCTGCACAGTGCTAGAGATGGAGCTGAGAGTTCTGCAGGCAGCAGGGGAAAGATTGTGCCACACCAGGCATAGATTAAGTATAGGACACCTCAAAACCCCCACTCTCCACCTCAACAATGACATCTTTCCTCCAACATAGCCACTCCTACTCCAACAAAGCTACACCTCCTAATGTGCCCCTCCCTATGGGCCAAGCATTCAAACACATGAGTCTATGGGGTCCAAACCTATTCAAACCACCACAGTAAACTCCTAAAACTCCTGCTGTCATTACTATTGGTCTTAGTTGTGTTCCAGAACTTGATGATAAGATCCTGCGTTAAAGACATCACAAGCTTGAGCTGTAGGGCGATGGAAAATCAAGCTGGTACTCACCAGGAAGTTTCACTCCAGCTTTCATAGTGACAGAAACTGCTGTGTTTGCTACCAAGGGAGCAAAGTAACCAATACAACATGGTATCCAGCTGTGAACCCTGCAAGCTACAATAATGACTTTGCTGGCAAGATGAGCCCAAGGTTCTCTCCTATTCCACACACTCATCTATTCCAGTAACAAGCACCACTTATTCACTGATAGTTGCAAAGTCATTTCCCCTGAGCCTTATCTATTTAACTTTCCACACAATGTCTCTATTTATGGTTTTGATAAACATGTCATTGAAATATGCATAGAAATTCTCTCTCCTTAAAACTTTGTTAATTAAATTTGTTACTTAACCTAGTCAGGGGAGGTATTGTTGATGTTTTTTTCTCCAGTCTCCTTATCCATCACCAAGTCCTGTTGGTCCCACTCCCTTCATATGCTTCTATACCATCTTCTTCTCTTCATACCCACCCACAGATCATGAGTTGAAGTAGGTGTCATTGCTGTTCTGGATGGCAGTCACAACTTCCTAGCTTTTCTCCTTAATCTATTACAAAGATGACTATATGTCATGAACTATACCTAATATATTATGATTTCTCATGTATGTGTGCATATGTGTGATTTCTCATTCCCTCCAGAATAAGAACCTAGTTCTTAGTATGAAGACCCGTTCCATTATTTGACTCATGCTTGTTTCTGAGTGTCATTACTGTTCATTCAGTATTCCCAGGACTCTATGGCCTGTGGTAACTTGTGTGCGTTAGACTGCATTAGGCCTTCTGTCTCCCTGCATCTTTGTCCCCTGGTTAACTACTTTTCACCTTTCAAACTGCTGAAATGGAAATGGTTATGAATCTATGCTTTTGACATGAGACATCTTTGGGTGCCTTCTGAGCTTGTGGAAGTTAAGTGTGAGAGCGTGTCATTGCCAGCTTGATATTTTCTTCTCCCTAATTGAATTGACTCATTGTCTGTCTGTCTGTCTGTCTGTCTATATGTATGTATGTGTATGTGAGAGAGAAAGAGAGAGAGAGAGAGAGAGACAGCCAGACAGAAGTTACACCCCTTTTCTGTGTACTCTAGCAACATACAATAGACACCCTTTCATACAAGTCAATATACTGCATTGCCACTGTCTTTTTACTTCCTCTCATTGGTGGCTTGTGATTGGTGAAAAGGCACATAACTAGCACCCCAGTTGTATTGAATAATATTATATGAGTGGTTAATGGGTAAGCCATTTCATGTACTGCACACAATCCTTTATCCTTTGAGGTTGCTAGTGTACCAACTCACATTTGCTTCTAATACAGCAACATTTCATTCTATTGTATTTCTTAATTTAAGCTATTTTATTTTTGCCTCATCTACCTCATCTCTCTCTGAGAACACCAATTGCAAGGTTTCAAAGTCTAGGTCCCAGAGCAATGAGTTCATTCCAGTTTATATCCATCTGAGGTACTCAGACACTGACAGCATTGATGGAAAAGCAGGTGCCAGTTCTTCTTCTTGCTTTTCATTCCAGAAAGTAAATGAAGCAAAGAGAACTCAGCAAGAATATTACGAAATGGAGCTTAAGAACCTGCAAAATCGATTGGAAGGAGAGGTGGCTCAGTTAAACGAGGCCCATGGGAAGACTTTGGAAGAATTAGCTCGGAAGCACCACATGGCGATTGAAGCTGTCCATAGCAATGCAAGCAGAGATAAGATAAAGCTACAGACGGTGAGTGCAAACTTGATTCGCCACTACAGCTTAAACTGTCGAGAGTCTGGCGGTGGTCCATCACAACTTGTATCGTGGAAGAACAATTGCTGGAGTTTCACGGCTCCTGTCTTGTCATCATGCTTTATATCATGATGCTAGTCGTGATACGCCTGGCTTACGTTAAGTACTGATGGAGGCCTGCTTTATTAAGACAGACTACTCTCTATAAACAGTATCTAAAACACTCTTTCATCTGGGGATTCTTCATCATGAGATAACTGTTCATCTCAGGTAGCCTTAACTCACCGATTCACATATTTCTAGTAGATGGCTTCCCTGGGAATGTTATTAGTGTGTGTGTGTGTGTGTGTGTGTGTGTGTGTGTGTGTGTGTGTGTTTATTTTTTATCTCCCTTAAATAATCATATTATTAATGGTACTATATGAGAGCAATATTACACAGCAGAAAATGCAAATTGTCCAACACACCTGACACCTTTACACTTAGCCCTTTGCTTGTTGGCTGTGGTGGCATGGACCCTAAGCTGCGCCTCTGGCACCTTCTCTGACAGAAGAGAATATAATATGCCCTACAGTGCTCCTGTACTGAGCAAGTGTTGGGCACTCATGCATGTCCTAGCTGTGGTGATCAATAATGTTACTGGTGTTTGTTGTCTTGTGTCTCAGACTGCGGTTCCATTTGATAACGTAGTTTTTTCTCTCTGTATCTTGACTGGTTGTTGCACCCTGTTTAATGATAAAGGGATGTGCTAGGTCCCCTGCAATCTGTAAGTCTGGCTTAGACCTGGGTCTCAGCTCTGTAAAACCATAAGGCATTTAATTACCCTCCTGCAGACATTTGCTAATAAGGGCTCTGTTTTATGTAGTTGCACTTTACAGTTTATACGTGATTTTTCTGTGATATATCCCTTGATACTCATGACTCAAGATTAGTGTCTCCAATCTTACTAAGTGGAATAGATAGAATGTAAATTTAGATTCCTTGTCATAATACCCCTTCCTTTTGTGGCATAAGTACTGGAATATTTTAAAGTGTAAAAATTAGGAATATTTCTTAGGATGCTACTTCTATCTCAACTATTATGTGTTCATCTAGGCAGAGACAAAAATTAGTGACACACTCTCTTGAGACTGATTGCCATTTTCTCCATGCCACTTAACATGTCTCCTCCTTGTGTGGTCCTGTGTCTGCTTAATGAGGTGGCTGTGCTCTGCTCAGGGTTACACACTAATGCACACACACTGCACACTGCGGCTTCCCTGGCTATTGTCTATCACTTTTATTTATATACTTAATTGATGGTGTCCTGCTTTTAGATGTTATTTAAGCCAGAGTTTTTACCTCATTACTCCCAGTCATCTCTTACCCATTAAATTCTAATTTTTGAGCCATCTTTAAACCTGCCTTAGCACACTTTCTGTCCTTTTAAAAATAACTTAGATGTGTTTATTTTTATTTTATGTGTGAGTGTTTTTGCACCACACGTGTGGTGGTACCAAGGAAACCAGAGGAGGACATTGGATCCCCTGGAACTGTAGGTACAAAAGGTTGTGAGCCACCGTGTAGGTTCTGGGAATCCTATCTGGGTCCTCTGAAGAACAGTCAGTGCTCTTAACTGCTGAGCTGTCCTTCCAGCCCTCCACTTATGGCATCAGAATATTTGCTATCAGAAAGATCACCTGGCCTTTCCTATATGTGAACATGTTCAGAAGCTCGGTGTTGTGTTGGAGGCTCCCTTGGGGAAGAAGTATACACGCCTGCTCACCCCAGAAAGAGGCTGTGACAGACAACAGAAATTATTACTCCAGAGTGCACGGATGAGGGGTTACTCAGAAGGAGCAGGAATGACTCAAAAGCAGCTGCATCCACAAAAAGCTCACCCCAACACGGGTGACAGCTCACAAGCCCTGCAGCATGGTATGGGCAGCTAGCTGCAGGGGTCTGAGAAACTCATGCTCACAGCTGGATTGGCCAGAGCCCCTCCCCTAGCCATTGCCTCCTGCTTTTATGAAGCTGGGACGAACCTTATAGAACCCAGCAAGTTTTCCCTTCACCACACCTGTGACATTTTGCTTCCCTCCTGGCTCCAGAGCTCCTGAAGAGAATGCTCCTGTTTGGAGGGATTTGCCACAGAGCCCTTTGGGCTGCCTTCTAGGTACCATTTGCCATAACAGCTTGCTTCTTATCTGATGCCGCCCCCTCCCCTCGTTGCTGCCCAGTGAGCATGCTAAGTATGTAAGCTAAAACTAGCTTTCTTCCAGAACCCCCTTTCTTTAGTGTCAATGTGTTTCTTAAAGAGAATTTAGGGGAAACAGATCAGTGCCCTGTACAGATGCTTCTCCCTGCAGCTGGACCTTGTGCAGAGTGAGAGACCTTGGAACCCTCAGCCCTAAATGGGATGTCTCCATCAAATCCCTCCCCTCAGGGCTTAGGGAACCCTCCAGAAGAGTAGGCAGAAAGAGTGTAAGAGCTAGACGGGGTGGAAGACACTGAAGAAACAGGCCTTCTGAATCAACATAATCAATGCACACAAAGAACTTATAGAGACTGAGGCAGCCTGCAGTGGTCTGCACTAGGTCCTCTGCATAAATATTATGGCTTCCAGTTTAGTGTTTTGAGTGTGCCAATAGCGAGTCTCTGCTTCTTGTGCCTTCTCTTGGGCTCCTTTAGTTCTGTTTGTTTGTTTTATCCTATTCTGACCTATTAGTTTTGTTTTTGTTTTGTTTTAATATATATACATATATTCTCTTAGAAGTCTGTTTTTCTTTTCAATGAGACAGAAAAGGAGTGGCTCTAAACGGGAGAGGCAGTGAGGAAGAAATGGGAAGAGAGAGGGAGAGGAAACTGTAATCAGGAGGAAAATACCTATTTTCAGTTAAAGAAAAAAATTAGAATTATCCAAAAGGACTTAGTTACTAATAAATATGTTTATGACAATGAAAAAAAAAACAAAATTAAGCTAATATGACCTCTCTCCTCCTTATTTATTACAAAAGGATTATATTTCTTACTGTAACTGTAGGGAATTCACCATCTGAACAAGTGTACAGAGATAACCTGTGCAGAAACAATCATGCAGCCCAAGATTACTCTGCTTGGACAGATTAGCCTTTGGCCCCTAGGAACTGGGGTTTCAGAAGGGTGCCATCTTCCCCCAATGTGAAAAGCTCACGTGCTTAAACTGTATACCCCAATAGTGCCATAATGCAGACTACCTGCCTTCCTACTGGAACTCCGGAAGAGGATGCCCATGCAATGAAGCCCTAGTGAGAAACCCTGAGCTTCAGTGTCTTGGGAGCATCCCTAAAGAGTTTATTGCATACTGCTGTCACATCTTGCTAGAAGAATCTAGCTAGCAGGAACAGAGTTCAGAGCCTGTGGAAGCTAGTGCCTGTCCCCCTGGAGACTCCTCAGTTTCACCTTTCCCTCTGTAGATTGTAATTTAAATATCTTCACTATACTAAATCATAGGCATGTGCCAGTCGTATATCAAAACCTATGGCTACTCTCCAAATACCATCAATCTCCAGTTTGTCATGGAGGTCCGTAACTCAACCTTAACCACAATTTTTCTCATCTTGTACTGTAAAAGCAGTACCAAGCTGTGCATGTATATGCACCTCCATTGTGTTTAAACATCCCTTTTCCTCTGCTGGGATGCTCAATGGCCCTCTACTCTGCCGTTATTTTTAACTGGCATGCTCTGCTCTTCAAACCATACTTAGTGTCAGGTTCAAAGGAAACTGCAAGTCTCAGACTCCAAAAGGGAGTTCATACATCCAGAAGTGAGCCCAGCCTAGATTGAAGGAGGACCTCTTGCAATTGGGTAAAAGCCAGGATTCCTCGGGAACTTGTGAAACTAGTTCCCCTCTACAAAAAGGAGTCGTTTCCCTTCCTTCTGGTAGAGGATGTGGCTACCCGTGGCACCTATCAGTATATCAAAGCACATACTGGCTTCCAGCCTCCCTGAGAATCACAAGTACCTGTTGCACAGTCCTAAGTCCACACTGGCATCCTGCCCTCTCTCCTCCTCCTCTACCCTAGATTCCCTCTAGCTCACTGTCTTCCCTTCTCCCCAAACTGCTCATTCTCCTATAACCCTTCTACTCCTGCTGTATTGGTTCCCTCTGTGCTGTTTGTTTCTCTCACCATGCTTTCCGTATTCTCTATCCACTGCTAATCTCCCTCTCTCACAGAAAGCCCTGGCCAGGTACAGTCAACTGGCCATGCCCAGTCTGTTTCTTTCTCTGTCTGCCCTGGACTTATCCACATGCCTCTGGCTGGTCTCTCTTTTATCTACAATAAAAACCTCACCATTAGCCGTACGATGAAGTGGTCATGCCAGCGATTGACTTTCTCTCTGTAGTTTATCAGTTCTCTACCTAGAAAATTCCGTCTTCTCTCTGTACAGTTAGTTGAATTCCGATAAGTAAGTAACTCCTTATTTGGTCCTGTGGGTTATTAGAGCAGCTGTTGTACCACATCTTGTTGCCTAGGAGGCCGAGGTATTAAGTAGCATGCCTAGAAAATCGGCAAGTTCTTTAGCAGACATCAGTTTAACTGATTTTACAAACTAACTTCCTTCATTTTGCTTTTGTTTGTTCTCACCTACATTCCATGTTTGAACAATGAATTCCAGAAATTATAGAGGAATTTTTGTACATAAATAGAATAGGGAACAAAATACCCATGGAAGGAGTTACAGAGACAAAGTTTGGAGCTGAGACGGAAAGAAGGACCATTCAGGACTGCCCCCACCTGGGGATCCATCCCATAATCAACCACCAAACGTAGACACTATTGCATATGCCAGCAAGATTTTGCTGCCAGGACCCTGATATAGCTGTCTCTTGTGAGGCGATGCCAGTGCCTGGCAAACACAGAAGTGGATGCTCTCAGTCATCTATTGGATGGAACACAGGGCCCCCAATGGAGGAGCTAGAGAAAGTACCCAGGAGCTGAAGGAGTTTGTAACCCTATAGGAGGAACAATAATATGAACTAACCAATACCCCCAGAGCTCGTGTCTAGCTGCATATGTAGCAGAAGATGGCCTAATCGGCCATCAGTGGGAGGAAAGGCCCTTGGTATTGCGAAGATCATATGCCCCAGAACAGGGGAATGCCAGGGCCAGGAAGCAGGACTGGGTGGGTTGGGAAGCAGGGCAGGGGGAGGATATAGGGGACTTTCGGGATAGCATTTAAAATATAAATGAAGAAAATATCTAATAAAAATTTTGTTTAAAATTAAAAGAAATAAAAATAAATGTAAAAATATGGAGAATTCAAGAGAATTAGAACATCAGCTTTATTGTGCCAAATTATCATTTACATCATGCTTTCCTGGTTTTCTTCAGTAGCTTAGCCAGTCAAACACTCTTACGACTAAAAGCATTACCTAATGGTATTACCTATATCAGAATGGTTTGATCTACCACATTGAGAATTAAATGGCATCACAGTTAACTGTGACCTTATTTACAGGGAGAGCTGATGTGAAAAGTAAAATATTAACCAGACTGTCTTTATTAGAATCTTCAGAAATACAGTACTATAATCTTACTAATTTTTAAATTTTTCTTCTTTCTAAGGAATTGGAGGAACAATATAAAAAGGAGAAACTGAGTCTGGAAGAGGATAAAAATCAGCTCCAACTAGAGCTGGAAAGTCTAAAGCAAGCTCTGGGAGACAAGCTGACTTCAGCCAATCAGGAGGCAAGAGCTCTTTAGGCCTTTTGCCTACATTTCATATACACTCTGTAGTAACTTAATCTGATGCCAGCGCATAGGTAGGTGAGAAAACTGGCCAAAGATCTTGACTCAGTGCTGGATTTTCTAATGCTGTGTTTATATCCTATTATGTAGACATGTGCTGTCAAAAACATTAGCCAGCAATGGTTTTTTGAGGAGGGATGCAAAGTAACCAGAGCTGCACCTTACTAGGTGCAAGGGGAGCAGCTGATCTGCAGAATGGCAGCTTAGTGTGCCTCATTTTAAAGAGAGAAACTTTGTAGGGCCTAGATACTGGCTTCGAAAACAGATTGTTAGATCGATAGGAAAATATTATTTACCCTTGGAAATCAAAGGCTAAGGATAGAATATAAGAAAAATGCTAGAAGAAAAAAACAGTAAGTAAAGATAGATAGGTAGGTAGAAAGAAAGGAAATGAGAGAGGGAGGGAGGGAGGGAGGGAGGGAGGGAGGGAGGGAGGGAGGGAGGGAGGGAGAGAGGGAGAAGGAGAAAGGGAGAAAGAGAAAGAGAGAAAGAAAGAGGAAGAGAGAGAGAGAGGGGGGGGGTCATTAGTTCCCCCTCTGTCTCTGCTGTGGCAATTGCTAAGTGCTTCCCTACTATTTCCCTTCTTTCTTTCCAGTTTATCTCTCTATGGCTTCTTGGGTGAGCTCCCTCTACCTCTGTTTTTTTCCTTCGCCCTTTGCATCTTGCCAGCCTCTCCTCCTTCACTGACCTCATCTCTCCCAACAGCCTGCTCTTGCCACTTTGCTCTTAACTCTGAATCTGCCCTCAGAAACCACAGCAGAGGGCACAAGTGCCCCTGAATAGGCTGTAGATTGCTCTCGGTGTTCTTGGGTTGTTTTCAAATGTTTATCCAGAGAAAGTACAGAAAGTGCCTTAGAGAGCGATAGAGGCTAATGCAGACACTGACGGCAGCCCAGCCTGTCTTCTGTTGTCCTAGCTAATCCTCACTGAGTTCACGGAATGCACTCTCATCAGAATCCACACAAGTTGCTGTGGCCCACCCTCACTAGAATACACTTAGGTGACCATCTTCTTCTGCAGGCCCCTCAGGTTTGCCATCTCAATTCTAAATGGTTTATCTTGGTTTCTTTTCCAACCTACATACTGAAACTTCTGAGTAGAGTTGCAGTGACTATGAAACTTTCTTCTCTCCTGGCTACATTTTCAATTATGTTCGAGTGTCCTGCGATGCTTTGATGCCACATTGTTATGACTCCCCAGGAGTCTGCTTGGCTCATCGCTCCATTTGCTTCTGCTTTGCCTTAGCGCCGGGCAGCCATTCCGACTGACCTGAGCCTACTGACTTAGATCTCCTAGTCTGCTTCCTGAACTTAAAATGAAGGAAAGCCACATTTCTTAGTTAACTAAAGCTTGGATAAAACTCATTCACAAGTCATTAGTGAGAACAGATTATAACTACATTATTATGCATGCAAGTGTAGTAATTAGAAAAAAATGAAACACTGGAGCTACTATGGATGTTCTAATATAAATAAGTGTTTAAAATCACAAGGAGTAAATTTTTAAGAATTTTAGCTCCTATTCATCAGTGACTCTGAAGAGCATGCATTGCAGTTCAAGAACTCAGTCTCAACGCTCTAAGTCATAGGAACACATAATAACACATGCCTGTGGCCTGAGCATTAGGGCATGTTTATAGGAGCCACAGCAGGACCTGTTTGGTCTTTCAGTGAAAGCTAAACCCTTCTGGTTGCAGAAGAAAACATTCTGTAAGGGTCTGGAAATCAATGAAGTAAGACCCCAGACTCAGACGGTATGCAAAAATAAAGAGCATTTATTCTGCAGAAACAACCAGCATGCAGGGTCAACCATCCTTTGGAATAGCAAACCCAGACAAAGGCACACAGGCCTTCTTATAGGGAACTGTAGAACTCTCTAGAAGGGTTAGGTAATCTAAAATTTCATTGGTGGGTCATATTGCTAGGGGCTCACAGGTGGTCAGTGGTCTGCATTCCTATGTCATGAACAGTCAGCCATGTGATGAAATAGGGCTGCTCAGTGCAGATGGCCAATTTTGAGATATTTCCCCATTTTTATGGTTATATCTCCAGGCAGTTCTTTGGGAGGGGGTTATGATCTTATTCTGAATTTTATGGTCTGTTCCTAGAGCTGGTGTCTTATGACTTAGTTTCTGGGACTTATGGTCTGTTCCTGAAGCTGGTGCCTTATGGCCTTGTTTGAAATCAGGCCTGGTCCTTAAATGTAGATAAATGGGGTTTATGTTGTCCTTTCATTTCCATACACAAAAGAGAAAGAGAGAGGAAGGCGGTGTAAGTGGTTGGTAAACTGCACTGATTCCTGTCTTCACTTCCTTGAGAGGATTTGCAAAACAGTAAGTAGAACAGGCACCACTATTTTGTTTTTTATTATTTTTATTTATTTATGTTTTGGTTTTTTGAGTCAGGGTTTCTCTGTGTAGCCCTGGCTGTCCTGGAACTCACTCTGTAGACCAGGCTGGCCTCCAACTCAGAAATTCACCTGCCTCTGCCTCCCAAGTGCTAGAATTAAAGGTGTGTGCCACCACGCCCAGCATTATTTTGTTTTTATAAACTTAAGACAAACAAGAAAAGTAATTTTAACTTCACTAAATTCAAGAGGTAGGAATGAGCAACATAGCATTCATGACCATGAAAGTCACTGTGATTACAATTGAGGCTGTGCAGTGCTACTGAATGTGTAGAGAGATAATGCAGAAGAAGCCAAGGGCAACATGGAACCATGTAGTTTTCCTGGGAAGGGATTTAGCAGGCTCTGTGGGAGCCTGGGCTGGACATACCCTGGGCCAGCAGCTTCAGTTTTCTGTTTATCACTGTAAGCAAATAGTGAAGGATTATTGAGAAAATGTCAGCACTGTTTATAGGGGAAATTCAGAAGTAGCTTTAATCTCCACAGAACTCTATTCCCAAAAGAAAAGAAGTCGTTTTCTAATTCACCTAGACACTTGTGTCATCTGTGTCTCTCTGTTCTCTCGAGCTGTTTGCACACCTGTGGGCATTGCATGCTTCATCGTGGAGACACCGTGTGGCCTACTAGTGGCCTGGTCATAGTACAAGGTCAAGCAAAGCAGAGGGACTGGGGTTCCTTTTACAGAGTAAATGCTTACATACTCAGATGTTAAAGAGATTTTATCCCTTAGTTAGTAAGAATGTGTGGTGTATTTTAGTAATTGACTTATTCGTTTCTTTCATAAACATTGAATGGTTGGTTAGGTACAAAGAGCTCTGAGGCACTGTGATTGCAGTCACAACTAACATGGTCCCTGCTATGATGAGGAGTTTTACAAAATGAGATATTTATATGTCCAGCTCAATGCATTCTGTAAAAGAAAGATGCATTATTGACAGAGCCTGGACAGGATGATAAATTGAGGAAATATTATACAAAGGCCCCAATGCATGGGACCTTTGTAGATACTATTGGAGTATCAGTATAGATGTGGTGCATCAGCAACTATAGGTACAGTATCACTTTCAGTCTCCCAAGCATTGATTTGTATTCTTCTCTATCTGTAATACAGGCCAGGGTAGGAGATTCTAATCATTAAGTCACTTCAGAGAGAACTTGTCCATGCCACATACAAAGTGGGTAAAAATCAAAATTTCAGTCCAAGTGGTAGTATTTGGAGCTCAGTTTAATCATTGTAACCACAGTACTTTACCTTTGCAACAAAGACAAAGACAAATGAAGGAAGATTGCTGAGTTAGCTAGAGAGTTAGGCAGCTCTCATAGAACAGAGGCCCTGTGAAATATTTTGAATAATTGTGAAGTGTAAGGCTGACTCTAAGCACAAGCCTGAGAATGCTTACTTTAGGGTCAAGGTTCACGCTCATGTCCACACTAGTCTCTGTGCTTCCACGGAGAAAGGGTTGAAGAACAATGCCCATGAATAGATGGAGAGTCTAGGTAGGAGATGCCTACCTTCTGTATCCTCTCAGGAGTCATAATAACAAGAAGAATCTAGGGTATTCTCTCTGTATTGCAAAGAGCAGACATTAGAATGTAAATCATCAGGACAAAGGACTTACACTCACTCAAGTGATTAAAATGTCCCTGTATAATGTGAGCTTCAAACAGATTGGATCCAGAACTGAAACTGGTGACACTGGAACTGGGTTTCCTTGTCCTCTTGGATTTGCCTTATTTGTGTTGACTTTATTCGTCAGTCATGCATTCCTTTGGGCCCGGTACAGCTGACAAAAGTGTGTTACTAGGAGACCCGTTTTCTTCTAAAACATCTAAGAGCTCTATCAATGATGTGTTTATCCCCATGGCTGTTCTTAAAACATTCCCAGGGCTACAGAATGAAGCAGTTGTATTGGGTTATACTCTGAGCAAGCTGTAATCTGGAGTAGGGCTGAATTCCTGCTGAGACCATGGGACATCAATAGGGAAGGAGAGTAGATCTCCCATGTACCCAAGAGAGATTTTTGACGGTGGCAGACAATAGTTGCTTTCAAATATAATTCATTTGTATTAATTAGACTCATAAAAAACAATCAGCCATTTTTGTTGCTTACTTGATTTTTGTACTTTGTACTTAACTATGCATGAATTAAAACATTTTGCTTTTTAGCAAAAAATAAAAAGAGGAAATATTTATTACCCTTTTAATTAGATTCATTATTTCCTTAATACAACTTCCAAAGGACCTAACTCTCTCCCGCTTCCTCTCTTCCTCCATCCAACCCAGAAGTCCCGCCTACTTGCCCAGTGATTAATTCCTTTATTCATTAGGGGATGGTTTACAGGGAGTCACCTGAATATGTGACTCATTCCTTGTTCCAGACAACCCCTCCTGGGAAAGCAGAATTAACATCAAACTACAACAGCACCAGGGTCATCCACAACAACCAGTCATAGCCGTGAAAGAGAACAGTCCACCATGTGTCTAGATAGGTCTTAGGTTCAGAGAATGGAACGGATGAAATTTTACCAAAGGTTCAGATTTTTTTGCTATGAATATCTGTTAGAGCACAGAAGGGGGGTGTCCTGGCTAGTTTTGTGTCAACTTGACACAAGCTGGGGTTATCACAGAGAAAGGAGCTTCAGTTGAGATCTCATGAGTCCATGAGATCCAGCTGTAAGGCATTTTCTCAATTAGTGATCAAGGGGGAAAGGCCCATTGTGGGTGGAACCATCTCTGGGCTGGTAGTCTTGGGTTCTATAAGAAAGCAGGCTGAGCAAGCCAGGGGAGGCAAGCTAGTAAAGAACATCCCTCCATGGCCTCTGCATCGGCTCCTGCTCCCTGACCTGCTTGAGTTCCAGTCCTGACTTCCTTTAGTGATGAACAGCAATGTGGAAGTGTAAGCTGAATAAACCCTTTCCTCCCCAACTTGCTTCTTGGTCATGATGTTTGTGCAGGAATAGAAACCCTGACTAAGACAGGGGGCATCTTTTGATCATTTTACTAAGTTTATGAGCATTTAGAGACACTAATAGATTTCATTGTCGTCCCCCCCCCCCGACTCATTTAGCATGCACACACAGAGACACCTACATTGAAAGAAGAGGGAGAAAAGAGGGTGCTGATGAACAGGTTGCATGGCTTGTTTTGTGGAATCTGGATTTGTAAGAAAATCCTTGCAAGGGAAACGTTCATGCATTTTAAAGGAAGGCTTGTCCATTTCTTTTCAAATGAGTGTTGACTTCATAGCATTTTCTTAGATTTTAAAGATCTTTAAAATTTTAGATTTTTAGCTCTTATAATTAGAGGGTCTCTGTCAACCCAGTCAACAGATTGTCCATTCGTTCCAAGTTTCAGCTCAAAGGTTTCCCCCGCCCCCCTGAGGCAACTTTTATATGGAAATACAAATAAAACCTGAGTCTCGAAGATATATGTAAGAGATTGCCAACATTGACCTAAATGTATTGCCTTTCTAAATAGCACAAGGACTCGATTCATGATATATTAATGGTTTGATTTTTTTAAAAAAGCTTTAAAACAGTTTGTATTTTTATCTTTAATGTAATCTTCATCTCGCTTCAGTTCCCTTTCATTGGCATTTTATTATCTGATATAACTAGGAATTTTCTTTAAGCCAAGAGCCTGAGGGAAGGTGTATCCATGTCCTTGCATTATGATCCTGAAAAGTGGAAACCGTAGACACGGAAGTCTAAAAGAAATGACCGATGGTAAAGAGTATGCTGGCCGAGTGCTTCTTCCAGAGTCGTGAAGAAGGGATCCATGCAGTAAAGCCAGGAATATGGAAACCATCTCAGGAGCTGTGGGGATGGCACTGTTCTGCTGTGTACTGCACGTTAATAAAACACTGTTCACTCGTAGATTGGCCGCCTCCAGGATCTCGTAAGGAAGAGTGAACAAGGTCTCGGCTCTGCCGAAGGACTCATTTCTAGTCTTCAGGATTCCCAGGAAAGGCTTCAGAGTGAGCTGGACCTGACAAAAGGCAGGCTGAAGGAGACCAAGGATGCCCTATTAAATGTTGAGGTAATTGCATGATTCTGCTGTAATCTAAATGTCTAAATGTAAAAATACAATTGGGCCACTTGACTTTGAAGCATCTGTGGGCATCATTGTATATACTTAGTGTATTAGTTCCTAGGACTCCCACTGAAAAGTAATCCAAATAATTTGAATACAACTGAAATGGGTCATCTCTTGGTTAGGTGTCGAAGATGAAGGTGCTGACAAGGACATCCTCTCATGTCGCTAAGAGGAAACTGGTTTTTTTTTTTTTGGATTTTTTGTTTGTTTGTTTTTGCAGCTTTTTGCAGCCCCAGATATTGATTTGCTTTTAATCACAGCATTTTCATCTCTACCTGTCTCCGTATCATCATCTCAGAAGTGTGCTAGTCATACTGGATTAAGGAGTCATTTGCTCCGATATAGCCTCACTTCAATTAAACTGCAGAAACTCATAAAAAACTGTGTGAGCACTGTCTCCAAATAAGGTTGCATCCTGAGCCACGCTCAGTGTAAGGGCTGAGACTTCAGGAATGCTTTTTACAGACACCGTTCAATCCAGGATAATTAGTATGTGCGCGTTTTTCCCTGGTCAAAGCTGCAGCTTTCATATATAGCAAACAAGAGCTTCTGTGTGATCTACAGGTCTCAGGAAGCTCCACCTTCCCCTCCCACTCTCAGGAAGTAAAGCAGAGTTTCAGAACCTGTAAAACTGGGCAAACAATAGACGAGGGATCTTCATGTCCTCCCTCAGGGGTGATCTGGAGTGTGGGCTTCAGTCAGGCGGGATGGTTCTGTGAGGATTCTGCAGCCACCACTTACCATGTCACTTGGACAGAGCTGCATTTCCTTCCTGACACTTCAGTAGGGCAGAGAGCAGGGTAATAATACTTTTCATATCATGGTTATAATAATTAAAAGGGATGATCTGTGTATACTCTGGTGCTCAGCAAAGTGTAATCACTCAGCTGCCGTTGGTTTGGGTAATAGTATTAGTTTTTATCTTAGTATTGGTGACACTTCAGGTGTGTGTGTGTGTGTGTGTGTGTGTGTGTGTGTGTGTGTGTGTGTATTTGCTGCACTTCCTCTATTGTGTATATATAATTCTATCCGTGGTTTACCTAGGCAATAGTTGAGTATATTTTGAATACCAATAGCATTTTACTTTTGAAATCTGTGACAAAATAGATGGCTTCTGTTTACTTTTCTCTAGTGGCTATATGATAAACAATGCTAATATGACAATAACTTTGCATACAATATACAATACACTATAGTAATATACAATATAGTTGATGTATATGATGCCATACATTGTCTATAACCTTTAGTGGTAGCAGCTTTCCACATACGGCTGAATAGAATGACTAAATCATATTGAGAGGTGTTGTTTTACATTAGCAAAAGTAAAATGAGGGAGAAAGGTATTTTAAATTGGTGAATCTATTTTGTTGAAAGTTACATGTGGCATGCATGCGTGTGTACGTGTGTGCCTGCCTGCCTGCCTACATGCATGTATGCATGCATATATTATGTCTATATGGTACCTCAGCTTGGTATACACCCTATTCCTAACTTTACTGTGTTTCATCCTGTAATTCCAGCCTCAGGGACATCTGATACGTCTGTCCTCTGAGGCCATCTGCATTCACATGCACATGCCAACACATAGATATGCACACATAGACATAATTAAAAATAAATCTTAATGCAGAATTTCCTTAAATAGGAAATGCTTTAAGTATAGTTAAATTAATGTTTGGTGCTAGCTGTTGTGGAAAGATGGTTCCTAAAGGCTGAGTGTTGAGCAAGAACATGTGCCTGAGTTCAGCTTGGTAATTAGTTAGCCAAGTCAACAATGTCCTGTGGGGGTTTCAATATGAAAAATAACCTTTAAAACTGCTTTACCCTGTGCTGTCCCCAAAAAACCCATCATAGTGACTAAAGGCTAGCCCAGTGCCTGTTCCTGTTTGCTAGGTGCTCTTGGGCAGCCACAGCACCCAGAGTGGGTCATCATTGGCGCTCTTGTCCAGATAGTCACTTCCAGCCACAGGATCCAGGGAATCACTTGATATATGCCAATCTGCAAGGATTTCTCAAGGGCCATGTCATTATCATAATGCTAAGAGCAGGGGCATGTGGTTTCAAGTTACGTAAGAAAAACATCCAGTCAACTTAAATTCTTTATCATCCCTTTAATCATGTTGATTGTACACAGGTAGCCTGATTTTCAACAAGAATAAGAATTCATTGGAAGAACATGGCAGTATGATGGATGTTTATGATTTTAAAAAAAAGCTTTAATAAACTAACTTTAAACTGTTTAGATGGGATACGCTTGATTTAGAAAAATTAAGGAACTTTTTAAATACAGAAAGTGCTCCTTTTATTTTGTTGAACTACCTTGACTAATTCCCCTAGCTAGCGCATCAGCAGCTACCTCGCTGTTCTTCTGTGTTCATGGAGACCAGTCTTCATTTGTCCTTCTGTTCCTCAGGCTGAGCTACAACAAGAACGTCATGAGCATGAGCAGACGCTGGCCACCATGAAGGAAGAAGAGAAGCTGAGGGTGGACAGAATGGCCCATGACCTGGAGATCAAGTGGACTGAAAATCTTAGGTACACCGGGCTCTGCCACACGGTCTCACGTGGGAAGTATTCCTGTGGTAGCCTCCTTAAAAGATGTGCTAGTGGTGTTGTAAGTTAATTTTTCTCATGATTAAATGCAAAGGATTTAGAGGTCTTTTTTCCCCTGCTTGAATTCAGATTCAGTTTTTAAATTTAATTTTCTTGAGTACAAAAATGCAGAGAAGTACCATGAAATTAGGAGACTGATTCGTTCTTCCCATGCCTAGTCTACTGATGGAAAACAGGTATTCTTGCTCAAGGGACCAGGTTCCTGTAAGTTAGCCCAATGGCACTCAGACTCACGGGCCTGAGGATTAAATGGGCTTTTAGAAACCCTGTGAGCCCCCCAGAGAGCATTTCCTGAGAGAAACGACTCTCTTTACAAAGCAGATGCCTACGATTTATTATAGACAAGAGTGCTCCAAGCTTCGCCAGGAGTTGAGGCTTCAACACGAAGAAGATAAAAAGTCTGCCATGTCTCAACTGTTGCAGCTGAAAGAGAGAGAGAAAAATGCCGCCAGGGACTCATGGCAGAAGAAGGTGGAAGATCTCTTAAACCAGGTAGACGAGTCTGCGCCTGTTCCTCTCCTTGGCACTCTCTAGCTGGAGAAACACGACCTGCTGCATGCTAACTCACTGTATTTTATTTTCCATAGAACAGACTTAAAACATTGTAAATGTTTTAAGACTGGAAACATAGTCACAGGAAACAGTCTGCTAAGTAAATCAGTTGTATATGCGATCCCAGATTCTGAGAAGAATTTGTAACTTTTTAGTTTGATATTTGAGCAGAACACATGGGCTTTAAATGGGAAAGTCAGCTAGTTCTTGACAATGTAAAATCATTTCGTTTCTAGCCCTTCGATGCCATCTGGGCAGCAGAAGATATTCAGTAGCAGTGTCCTGATTTCCTAAAACTGTTTACCCAAGTGAGCAGTTTTTATCGGTTTCTTTTATGGTTTCATGCCTTAAGTACTGAGACAGTATAGCATAAAGAAAAAGTGGCAGTATGTCTAGATCTAGATGGTTTCCAGAACATTTATAACTATCATTAAAATAATTTACACATTTCTCTTATTTACACAAAGGCAGACTTTATGAACCTTCTGCACTCTCCTGGTTAAACAAGTCATTAACTAGACCCAGTGGTATGCATCCCTGAGCCAGATGATCCTGGTAAACTAGTAATGAAATAGACTGACTGTGTGCCTCACCAAGCAAGGGGAGATCCTGGCAAGCCAGTAATTAAGCAGACTGTGTGCCTCACCAAGCAAGGACAGAACTAAGTCATGAAGCAACTCCTAAGTGAGTGCTGAAAAATCTACAGATATCTCAGCCTTTTCTTTCTGTCTATGATTATGAAAAATTTCAAAATGGAATGCAAAGTAGGCTTTCTTTAAGCTAAGTTTTACATATGTAGAATCATATATTGCCATTTCAGGAATGGTTGAAGCCTGCCCGTTTCTCTCTGGTTTCCATAATTTAAAATGGAGATCTGAAAAAGAACAGTGTGTGTGTGTGTGTGTGTGTGTGTGTGTGTGTGTGTATGTGTGTGTGTCTGTGTGTGTGTGTCTGTGTGTGTGTCTGTGTGTATGTGTGTGTGTTTGTGTGTGTGTGTCTCTGTGTGTGTGTGTGTTTGTCTGTGTGTGTGTGTGTTTGTGTGTGTGTGTGTGTGTGTGTGTCTGTGTGTGTGTCTGTGTCTGTGTCTGTGTGTGTGTGCAATCATTTGAAGCCTTTTGAATAAGAACAAGTAAACAACTCCTCCTTGAGGTTGGCCTCACATTGGCACAGTTTGCTAGTGGCCTTCTGTAAATTGCCTTTAATTTCTTATTTAGGGACCCAAAGTGGTAGGTTTTCCTGGGCAGACTCCCCCTAACCTTCTGTCACATTCTGCACCTAGCAAGGGATAGTGATTCAATTATGTATTAATATGGAAACCATCCCTAAAATCTCTCTGATATTTTTCAGCCAGGAAGTGTTGAACACAAATGTTTGAGGGACTGTTTGTATTGTAAAGAAATTTCACCACATTCCCCATCATTTTTCCTTAAATGTATTTGTATTCTTTTGTGATTATTTGTGTGTGCATTCCTAGGTGCATTGTGCATGTGTGGATTGCAGAAGGCAGCTTGCAGGACTCAGCTCTCTCCTTCTACCATGTTGACTCCAGGGAGTGAACCCATGTCATCAGCCTTAGTGGCAGACCCCATTGCTGATCCTATTCTTGTTATTCTTGTCATTTCTCTTGCATCAAGTTATCGGAGCTCATCCTTGTTCTGTTTTTCCTCTTCCCTCCTTCCTCTCTTTTCTTCTTTGCTTTTCTTCCTTGTGTCTCTTCAGTGCTTATTACTAAGCGGTTTTCTTTTAATATTGCATTTACCCCACTTGATATCCCAGGATTACATTTTAACTTGTTTTAGTTCTTATTGATTTCATCATTGATGATGATGGTGGTGGTGATGATAGTGTAGGGTCTTACTATGTTGCCCAGGTTGATCTTGAACTCTGGGCTCAAGTTCTCTTTCTCCCTCAGACTCCCAAGTATCCAGGCCTACTGTTCTGTGCCAGCAGGCCAGGCTAAAGTATTGGCCAGCACAGGCTGTACTTTCTGGAATAGTGTATACATCACAATTGACAAAGAAAACAACTAGGTTCTGATATAGCTATAATATCTAGAAAGTTATAAAGAAAACACTTGACTATATTTTCTGTTTTTAATGCTAAAATGCTATCACTTATTTACTTATTTCCATCTTAAGATGGATTTTTTTTTCCATTTTTTATTAGGTATTTAGCTCATTTACATTTCCAATGCTATACCAAAAGTCCCCCTTACCCACCCACCCCCACTCCCCTACCCACCCACTCCCCCCCTTTGGCCCTGGCGTTCCCCTGTACCGGGGCACACAAAGTCTGCGTGTCCAATGGGCCTCTCTTTCCAGTGATGGCCGACTAGGCCATCTTTTGATACATATGCAGCTAGAGTCAAGAGCTCAGGGGTACTGGTTAGTTCATAATGTTGTTCCACCTATAGGGTTGAAGATCCCTTTAGCTCCTTGGGTACTTTCTCTAGCTCCTCCATTGGGAGCCCTGTGATCCATCCATTAGCTGACTGTGAGCATCCACTTCTGTGTTTGCTAGGCCCCGGCATAGTCTCACAAGAGACAGCTACATCTGGGTCCTTTCGATAAAATCTTGCTAGTATATGCAATGGTGTCAGCGTTTGGATGCTGATTATGGGGTGGATCCCTGGATATGGCAGTCTCTACATGGTCCATCCTTTCATCTCAGCTCCAAACTTTGTTTCTGTAACTCCTTCCATGGGTGTTTTGTTCCCACTTCTAAGGAGGGGCATAGTGTCCACACTTCAGTCTTCATTTTTCTTGAGTTTCATGTGTTTAGGAAATTGTATCTTATATCGTGGGTATCCTAGGTTTTGGGCTAGTATCCACTTATCAGTGAGTACATATTGTGTGAGTTCCTTTGTGATTGTGTTACCTCACTCAGGATGATGCTCTCCAGGTCCATCCATTTGGCTAGGAATTTCATAAATTCATTCTTTTTAATAGCTGAGTAGTACTCCATTGTGTAGATGTACCACATTTTCTGTATCCATTCCTCTGTTGAGGGGCATCTGGGTTCTTTCCAGTTTCTGGCTATTATAAATAAGGCTGCTATGAACATAGTGGAGCATGTGTCCTTCTTACCAGTTGGGGCTTCTTCTGGATATATGCCCAGGAGAGGTATTGCTGGATCCTCCGGTAGTACTATGTCCAATTTTCTGAGGAACCACCAGACTGATTTCCAGAGTGGTTGTACAAGCCTGCAATCCCACCAACAATGGAGGAGTGTTCCTCTTTCTCCACATCCTCGCCAGCATCTGCTGTCACCTGAATTTTTGATCTTAGCCATTCTGACTGGTGTGAGGTGGAATCTCAGGGTTGTTTTGATTTCCCTGATGATTAAGGATGTTGAACATTTTTTCAGGTGCTTCTCTGCCATTCAGTATTCCTCAGGTGAGAATTCTTTGTTCAGTTCTGAGCCCCATTTTTTAAGGGGGTTATTTGATTTTCTGGGGTCCACCTTCTTGAGTTCTTTATATATGTTGGATATTAGTCCCCTATCTGATTTAGGATAGGTAAAGATCCTTTCCCAGTCTGTTGGTGGTCTTTTTGTCTTATAGACAGTGTCTTTTGCCTTGCAGAAACTTTGGAGTTTCATTAGGTCCCATTTGTCAATTCTCGATCTTACAGCACAAGCCATTGCTGTTCTGTTCAGGAATTTTTCCCCTGTGCCCATATCTTCAAGGCTTTTCCCCACTTTCTCCTCTATAAGTTTCAGTGTCTCTGGTTTTATGTGAAGTTCCTTGATCCACTTAGATTTGACCTTAGTACAAGGAGATAAGTATGGATCGATTCGCATTCTTCTACATGATAACAACCAGTTGTGCCAGCACCAATTGTTGAAAATGCTGTCTTTCTTCCACTGGATGGTTTTGGCTCCCTTGTCGAAGATCAAGTGACCATAGGTGTGTGGGTTCATTTCTGGGTCTTCAATTCTATTCCATTGGTCCACTTGTCTGTCTCTATACCAGTACCATGCAGTTTTTATCACAATTGCTCTGTAGTAAAGCTTTAGGTCAGGCATGGTGATTCCGCCAGAGGTTCTTTTATCCTTGAGAAGAGTTTTTGCTATCCTCGGTTTTTTGTTATTCCAGATGAATTTGCAAATTGCTCCTTCTAATTCGTTGAAGAATTGAGTTGGAATTTTAATGGGGA
This sequence comes from Mus musculus, assembly GCF_000001635.26. Lineage (NCBI taxonomy): Eukaryota > Metazoa > Chordata > Mammalia > Rodentia > Muridae > Mus > Mus musculus. Next base: position 53,670,348 of record NC_000076.6, on the reverse strand, counting down.
TTGCATTGAATCTGTAGATTGCTTTTGGCAAGATAGCCATTTTTACAATGTTGGTCCTGCCAATCCATGAGCATGGGAGATCTTTCCATCTTCTGAGATCTTCTTTAATTTCTTTCTTCAGAGATTTGAAGTTTTTATCATACAGATCTTTCACTTCCTTCGTTAGAGTCACGCCGAGATATTTTATATTATTTGTGGCTATTGAGAAGGGTGTTGTTTCCCTAATTTCTTTCTCAGCCTGTTTATTCTTTGTGTAGAGAAAGGCCATTGACTTGTTTGAGTTAATTTTATATCCAGCTACTTCACCTAAGCTGTTTATCAGGTTTAGGAGTTCTCTGTTGGAATTTTTAGGGTCACTTATATATACTATCATATCATCTGCAAAAAGTGATATTTTGACTTCCTCTTTTCCAATTTGTATCCCCTTGATCTCCTTTTGTTGTCGAATTGCTCTGGCTAATACTTCAAGTACTATGTTGAAAAGGTAGGGAGAAAGTGGGCAGCCTTGTCTAGTCCCTGATTTTAGTGGGATTGCTTCCAGCTTCTCTCCATTTACTTTGATGTTGGCTACTGGTTTGCTGTAGATTGCTTTTATCATGTTTAGGTATTGGCCTTGAATTCCTGATCTTTCCAGAACTTTTATCATGAATGGGTGTTGGATCTTGTCAAATGCTTTTTCTGCATCTAACGAGATGATCATGTGGTTTTTGTCTTTGAGTTTGTTTATATAATGGATTACATTGATGGATTTTCGTATATTAAACCATCCCTGCATCCCTGGAATAAAACCTACTTGGTCAGGATGGATGATTGCTTTAATGTGTTCTTGGATTCGGTTAGCGAGAATTTTATTAAGGATTTTTGCATCGATGTTCATAAGAGAAATTGGTCTGAAGTTCTCTATCTTTGTTGGATCTTTCTGTGGTTTAGGTATCAGAGTAATAGTGGCTTCATAAAATGAGTTGGGTAGAATACCTTCTACTTCTATCTTGTGAAAAAGTTTGTGCAGAACTGGAGTTAGATCTTCTTTGAAGGTCTGATAGAACTCTGCACTAAACCCGTCTGGTCCTGGGCTTTTTTTGGCTGGGAGACTATTAATAACTGCTTCTATTTCTTTAGGGGATATGGGACTGTTTAGAAGGTCAACTTGATCCTGATTCAACTTTGGTACCTGGTATCTGTCCAGAAATTTGTCCATTTCGTCCAGGTTTTCCAGTTTTGTTGAGTATAGCCTTTTGTAGAAGGATCTGATGGTGTTTTGGATTTCTTCAGGATCTGTTGTTATGTCTCCCTTTTCATTTCTGATTTTGTTAATTAGGATTTTGTCCCTGTGCCCTTTAGTGAGTCTAGCTAAGGGTTTATCTATCTTGTTGATTTTCTCAAAGAACCAACTCCTCGTTTGGTTAATTCTTTGAATAGTTCTTCTTGTTTCCACTTGGTTGATTTCACCCCTGAGTTTGATTATTTCCTGCCGTCTACTCCTCTTGGGTGAATTTGCTTCCTTTTTTTCTAGAGCTTTTAGATGTGTTGTCAAGCTGCTAGTATGTGCTCTCTCCCGTTTTTTCTTGAAGGCACTCATAGCTATGAGTTTCCCTCTTAGAAATGCTTTCATTGTGTCCCAAAGGTTTGGGTACGTTGTGGCTTCATTTTCATTAAACTCTAAAAAGTCTTTAATTTCTTTCTTTATTCCTTCCTTGACCAAGGTATCATTGAGAAGAGTGTTGTTCAGTTTCCATGTGAATGTTGGCTTTCTGTTATTTATTTTGTTATTGAAGATCAGCCTTAGTGCATGGTGATCTGATAGGATACATGGGACAATTTCAATATTTTTGAATCTGTTGAGTCCTGATTTGTGACCTATTATGTGGTCAATTTTGGAGAAGGTACCATGAGGTGCTGAGAAGAAGGTATATCCTTTTGTTTTAGGGTAAAATGTTCTGTAGATATCTGTCAGATCCATTTGTTTCATCACTTCTGTTAGTTTCAGTGTGTCCCTGTTTAGTTTCTGTTTCCATGATCTGTCCATTGGTGAAAGTGGTGTGTTGAAGTCTCCCACTATTATTGTGTGAGGCGCAATGTGTGCTTTGAGCTTTACTAAAGTTTCTTTAGTGAATGTGGCTGCTCTTGTATTTGGAGCATAGATATTCAGAATTGAGAGTTCCTCTTGGAGGATTTTACCTTTGATGAGAATGAAGTGTCCCTCCTTGTCTTTTTTGATGACTTTGGGTTGGAAGTCAATCTTATCAGATATTAGGATGGCTACTCCTGCTTGTTTCTTCATACCATTTGCTTGGAAAATTGTTTTCCAGCCTTTCATTCTGAGGTAGTGTCTATCTTTTTCTCTGAGATGAGTTTCCTGTAAGCAGCAAAATGTTGGGTCTTGTTTGTGTAGCCAGTTTGTTAGTCTATGTCTTTTTATTGGCGAGTTGAGACCATTGATGTTAAGAGATATTAAGGAAAAGTAATTGTTGCTTCCTGTTATTTTAGTTGTTAAAGGTGGCATTCTGTTCTTGTGGCTGTCTTCTTTTAGGTTTGTTGAGGGATTACCTTCTTGTTTTTTCTAGGGCGTTGTTCCCGTTCTTGTATTGGTTTTTTTCTGTTATTATCCTTTGAAGGGCTGGATTCGTGGAGAGATAATGCGTGAATTTGGTTTTGTCGTGGAATACTTTGGTTTCTCCCTCTATGATAATTGAGAGTTTGGCTGGGTATAGTAGCCTGGGCTGCAGTTTGTGTTCTCTTAGTGTCTGTATAACATCTGTCCAGGCTCTTCTGGCTTTCATAGTCTCTGGTGAAAAATCTGGTGTAATTCTGATAGGCTTGCCTTTATATGTTACTTGACCTTTTTCCCTTACTGCTTTTAGTATTCTATCTTTATTTAGTGCATTTGATGTTCTGATTATTATGTGTCGGGAGGAATTTCTTTTCTGGTCCAGTCTATTTGGAGTTCTGTAGGCTTCTTGTATGTTCATACGCATCTCATTCTTTAGATTTGGGAAGTTTTCTTCAATAATTTTGTTGAAGATGTTTGCTGGACCTTTGAGTTGAAAATCTTCATTCTCATCCACTCCTATTATCCATACGTTTGGTCTTCTTATTGTGTCCTGGATTTCCTGGATATTTTGAGTTAGGATCTTTTTGCATTTTCCATTTTCTTTGATTGTTGTGCCGATGTTCTCTATGGAATCTTCTGCACCTGAGATTCTCTCTTCCATCTCTTGTATTCTGTTGCTGATGCTCAAATCTATGGTTCCAGATTTCTTTCCTAGGGTTTCTATCTCTAGTGTTGCCTCGCTTTGAGTTTTCTTTATTGTGTCTACTTCCCTTTTTAGGTCTAGTATGGTTTTGTTCATTTCCATCACCTGTTTGTATGTTTTTTCCTCTTTTTCTGTAAGGACTTCTACCTGTTTGATTGTGTTTTCCTGTTTTTCTTTAAGGACTTGTAACTCTTTAGCAGTGTTCTCCTGTATTTCTTTAAGTGATTTATTAAAGTCCTTCTTGATGTCCTCTACCATCATCATGAGATATACTTTTAAATCTAGGTCTAGGTTCTCAGGTGTGTTGGGGTTCCCTGGACTGGGCGAAGTGGGTGTGCTGGGTTCTGGTGATGGTGAGTGGTCTTGGTTCCTGTTAGTAAGATTCCTCCGTTTACCTTTCGCCATCTGGTAATCTCTGGAGTTAGTAGTTATAGTTGACTCTGTTTAGAGATTGTTCTTCTGGTGATTCTGTTACCGTCTATCAGCAGACCTGGGAGACAGATTCTCTCCTCTGAGTTTCAGTGCTCAGAGCACTCTCTGCTGGCAAGCTCTCTTACAGGGAAGGTGCGCAGATATCTTGTATTTGGACCTCCTCCTGGCCGAAGAAGAAGGCCCAAAACAGGACCTTTCTCAGACACTGTGTTGCTTTGGCAGTTCCCAGGTGGTACAGACTCTCACCTAAGCAGACTAAATTCCTAAGTTCCTTGGAGTCCCGGGACCAAGATGGCGACCGCTGCTGCTGTGGCTTAGGCCGCCTCCCCAGCCGGGTGGGCACCTCAAGATGGATTTTATTGTAGTTCATTCTTTATCTCCACTCAGAACATTAGCTGACAAATTAATAAATCTTATCAACATAATTATAAAGTGAATGGTTTATTTTGACTCACAGTTTGACAGATTCCAGCCTACATTTTGGTAGACCCATTACTTGGAAGGCCTCTGGTGCAGTGCCAGGACGTCATTGTCTGGAAGCATTGAGTCATAGAGAAGTCATAGAGAAGACTTCAGGGACAGGACACAGAAAAGAAGTGGAGAGGGGTCCCATGGTCTCCTCTTCACTTGTCCCCAGTAATATAAAGCTGTGTACCAGGCCATATCTCTCAAGAGCTCTACCATCTCTCAATAACACCACCCTAAGAGCCAACTCTTTATCACATGGGTTTTCAGAAGACATTTATTGTCTAAACCATTGCACTGGGTAAGTTTTATGCAACCCAAATGCAAGGATGAGAAAAGAATAAAACTGGAGTTCCATTTGCAGATGTGAGAAATAGGAAAGGAAGGAATTATTCTGAACTGCAAGGCAGATACAGTGAGATCTAAAGGCTTGCAATGCAACTCTTCATTCCTCTGCCTTCTAAGTGCTGCTTAGCTGAGGTCCCAGCTTCCAGAGACAATGAGACACTATGTTACCAGTCCAGCCACTAAAGCTTTAGAACTTCACTACCCCCACCCCCAGCTTTTGGTGGAGTTCTTCTGGCTTGCTAACAGTGAGGCACAGGGTCTGGCCTTTAGAAACCAAGAAGACAGATGATTCACTTTCAGGGACATTCTTCCCTTCTCCTCCTCCTCCTCCTCCTCCTCCTCCTCCTCCTCCTCCTCCTCCTCCTCCTCCTCCTCCTCTACCTCCTTCTCCTCCTCCTCCTTCTCCTCTTCTTTTTGTTTTGTTTTATTTTCTTTGAGACATAGTCTCACTATATAGCTCTGGCTGTCCTGGAACTCTCTATGTAGGCTAGGCTGGCTTCGAACTCACAGAGAGAGAGATGCCTAACTGTGCTGGAATTAAAGGCACACCACCATGCCCAGATCCTTCCTTCTTCCCAAATAATAGTGCCTAGCTACTGCTGTAAGAACTCCTTGGCCCTTGTTTGCTGGTTATGCCAATGTAGTAAGCAGTCCTCAGGTATATTTCAGTACTGTCTTTAAAACCTGCTTTCAAACACAGAAGTGGATGCTCACAGTCAGCTAATGGATGGATCACAGGGCTCCCAATGGAGGAGCTAGAGAAAGTACCCAAGGAGCTAAAGGGATCTGCAACCCTATAGGTGGATCAACATTATGAACTAACCAGTACCCCGGAGCTCTTGACTCTAGCTGCATATGTATCAAAAGATGGCCTAGTCGGCCATCACTGGAAAGAGAGGCCCATTGAACACACAAACTTTATATGCCCCAGAACAGGGGAACGCCAGGGCCAAAAAGGGGGAGTGGGCGGGTAGGGGAGTGGGGGTGGGTGGGTATGGGGGACTTTTGGTATAGCATTGGAAATGTAAATGAGCTAAATACCTAATAAAAAATGGAAAGAAAAAAAAATAAAACCTGCTTTCTTATGTTTACATTATGGATAGGCTTGGGATTTTCAAAATCTTTATATTCTAATGAGTTTTTGTTTAACAATGGGATCTTTTAAGTTGTTTGCCTGTTCTTTAAAACATCTTTTTCTTTTTAGATTCTTGAAGTATGTATGAATGTTTAGCTCAAATGCATGTCTGTGCAGCACTTACCTGCCTGGTGCTGGTTGAGGTAATAAGACAGTATCAGATCCTCCTTCAAATGGAATTATGGGTAGATATGAGCAGCCCTGTGGGCACTGGGAATCAAACCCAGGTCCTCTGTAAGAAAAGCAGGTGTTCTTAACCACTGAGTCATCTGTAAAACCTCCATATCTCCCTTCTTTCATTTTACTATGACTGCCAATGCAGACCTTCAAAACTACTTGGAAATCACTTAGCTCAATATTCAATTCCTTTTCTTAAGTTCTATTTTCTGTAAGACTCAAGTACGGAAACAACTGTCAGCAAAGGTCATAGCTTTGTGAAAGGTATGGCCATCACTCCAGTTTTCAGTGCTGTGACCTTGTTTTCTGCCTGAACCCTTCTCGGGTGGTGGTGGGGCCTACTGTCCCTATTTCTTCCACTGCTTATTTCGCCAGCATCCCTTTAGTGTTCTCTAACGTGACTGACAGCTCTCTGCACCTGTCCACTTTTCTTTCTGAAAAGGCCTATTTATAGTAATACAGGTTTTTCCTGTGTGAAGCTCAAACTCCAGCCTTGCCATAAACCACTTCCAGGATTCTGGATTGGGGCAGCACCCTCACTCCTTGGTACCAATAGTCCTGTCTTAGCCTGGGCTGTGCTGGTGGCATGCCGTAGATGCTAGCTTTTGAACATAAATGTTTCTCACGGCTCTGCTCGAGGTCTCACTTTCTAATACCATCCCATTGAATGGTAGGATGTCAACAGAAGAGTTGGTGAGCTGGGGGCACAAACATCCAGTCCATAGTTTTTGAGGATCCCAGTATGTCTTGCAGTGTTCATAGCTCTGTATGTAAGTGACCTCCAGGGTCAATTCAAAGGTGTGGTGTCTTCCACCATTCAGTTCTAGTAAACTGTGTCCTAGAATATCTTAGTCGTCCACCTTTTAAAAGTATGTTAATCACCTTGTGTGTATGAATTCCTTTTGCTTTGCATGTATGTATGTATGTATGTATGTATACCCCATATGTGTGCTTGTGGGTGAGCATTAGATCCCCTGAAATTAGAGTTACAGATGGTTGTGATCACCATGTGAGTTTGGGGACCTGAGCAGCAAGTGATGTTAACTTCTGAGCCAGTTCTCTAGCCCCCATTTAACCCTGTGATATTGGAAAACAGCTTTATAGTCTCTAAAGTTCATCCTAGAAACGAGAATTTAAAAGATATAAAATTGCTTCATTTTTTTTTCTCTATACTCCTGATTTCCAATGATTATCTCAAGCCAGTAGTAATACCAAAAGGTCAAGGCAATTTTGTGGTTCTCATCTGCTCTTTGGAGAAAGCTGTGCCCTACAGCCATTTGTGTGCAACATCTGAGCAGTTAGGTTGCAGCTCTCTGAAGGACTTTAGAACAGCAGTAGCCCTTCTGTGCCTTTGGTAGCAGTCATATTTTACCCCAGACTCAGGTCACATGTTCTAACCTTAAGTATCCTGCACAGGTAAGTTGACCAGCCCACAGATCTATCAGATAATTTTAGGATTATCTAATCCTATTCATATCCTAATTATCTAATATGTGCAGATCATTTACACTGTGTCTTAAATTTCTTCTTAAATCAAATTTCTCCTCAGAACTGTTTTTTGTGCGCATGTTATAATTAATGTTCTGTGTTTCACACTCCATTTTGCTCCTCCTCCTCTTTGACTCAGTCAGTTTCTGAATGTCCCCTCTCTTCTTGTGATCTTTCCTCGTAGCGGCACTCTCTGGGTGAAGCTTTGCATAAGTCTATCAACAATGTAAGTGAGCGAGCTGCACTTACAGTTTGTGCACAAGGCATGTCGCCCTTTTGGTTTTGCATAACAACACTGCTTTGAAGCTTTAACTTATACAAAAATAGACTTTGGCACACAATGTAAGATTTTTTTTTTTTGGCATATGGGTACTAATGACTCTAACTTTCAACCATTCATTTGTGTATGTACGTACATCTACCATATTGTCTTATTAAGTGTATTTCATGATAAAGCTAAGCTAGATTTTCAACTTATATATAAAATTCATTATTTTAATGTTAACCTAGAAAGGCATAGTAATGTCCCTGAAAAATGTTAACTAGTTGATTATCAGAAAATATGAATAAATACAAAATATGTTTTCTTTAGTTAAAATTTATTTTTAAAAAAAGCATTGATAAACTTTACTTAAAAGGAATAAGTATTTGGGAAAGTTCATAAAATTTAAGTATATTTTATATTTTAATGTCACAAATTTTAACACATGAGGTAAATCCCTTTTCTAAATGGCAAAAGAATTATTTTTGACTTTTATGTAGACACACGTGCAGAGATTAAGCTTCAAAATAATCATTCATATGTTTCTATTTAATTTTAAGAAAATAATGAGATTTATCTGCATATCAAATCCCATTCATACCTTGTCCTTCTTTATAAAATTTCAGAGCTGAATGTCTCTGAGTGTGCTCCTTGGTTCCCTGATACCTCGGGGCTGAGGTCAGTGCACTTCTGAAAAGGCCTGTGGCGATGCATGCCTTTCCTCAGGGAGTAGAGAGTGAAAATATTAAAGGTGGCCACTGCCTTTGTTGCTGTCCTGTGAAAGACTCACTCACTGGAATGTCAGGCAGCTAGGCAGCTATGTTCCTGTGTACCTATTTATAAGCAGAATGTAGCCAGACCACGCTTTCCCAGACAGAGCAAAGTTTGCGTCTAAATTTGTCCTGTGAAACTTTAATATTTTCATTTTTCTACTACCTGAGAAAAGTCAACTTTTTTATCAAATAAGTTAAAAATCAATATGATCAGCTTAATTTTCTTAATATATTTTAAAATAAATGACCAGATATATTTATCTCAATTTTGATGAACAAAAATGACTACATTTAAACATTCTTGTTAACATTAAAATCACATAGCTTAGAGTAATAATTTTGACCTGATCATTTCAGTTTTCAGCTTAATATCCAAATTTTTTGATGTATTTGTTAATTAAGATAAGAACCCAAATAGAATGTGATTGTTGTCAAAATGGATTACATTGTTTCTCAGAACATTTTGATGACATAATTATTCCCCTTAGTGGTTAAAAATACACTAATTAAATAAATACTAGATCATCAACTTAATATAAGTAAGAGTACATTATTTCAAATGTCTATTTGTACTTGGAATATCTTTATATATTACCTAAGGAAAAAATAGCATTAAACATTATTAAACAATCCTCATTTAATTAAACCCCAGATGTGACATCATAGTTGTCATTGGTCACCTTTCACCCCCATCCTGCATAACCAACCTGAATTGTTAGCGTGCAGCGCCCTCGTCCGTACGTCGACTCAGCTTCCCAAGTGACAGTTCACGCTTAGCAAGAGGTGGCTTCTTAGAGGCCACCCTTAAAAGCATCCCGTGGTTGCTAATGCATCTCTTCTCTACGGATGCTTTGTACTTTGTTTTAGTTACGATTGAGACGATAACTGGGAATGTAATTTATAGCATCTCTGGGAAAATTAAGAAGTGTCCCTGTGGCTCCTAATTGCTAATTTTAGTTTAGAACCTCCCAAGAAAACCCTTTCCTGGAATTGCCAAACAGAAGTTTTTCAGAATGGCCCTAATTTCATGATCAAAAATATATTTTCTTTTTAAAAATAGGTTTTTAATTAAAATATGATTTTGTCACTTTCCTTCTCTATGGAGTCTTTTATAATAACAAATCAATAGTCTTTAAAAAAAGCGTTAAAATGTATCAGCGCCCATAATCTATAATTGTTCATGAAAATGTATGTAAACGATTGACATAGTGATAAATTATTCTTACTGTTCTCCACTAAGCCTAAGTTAGCAGTTTTTAGTGTTGTCTACAGTGCTTAAAAGTACTAAACTTCATCGTTTTTCCAATTATGACTTTCAATAGCCCTAGTTATGTACCCGTGGTAAAAGAGGGACGCATCGTTACATCACTGCAGCACCTGACATGTGCTGACTGACACCGAAGAAATAGAAAGAGGCAAGGACCAGTGCCTGCCGTGGGCAACGCCATTGCGCGCACTCGGAGACCTTCTGTGCCTGTAATCACAGCACTTGCAAGGAGAGGTGGAAAGGTCAGGGGTTGTAGGCCAGCACCCTAGGATACAGGACAACAACAATTTTGAAAATAAAAAAAGAACAGAGAGAAAATTTTGTAAATGGTGACCCACACCTGTAAGTCAAGACCAGCCTAGGTAATACGGTGAGACCCTGGCTCATAAACTACAGGCAGACAAAGCAAGAAAACCACGAGCCATGTGTCTGAATACCGTGTATAACGTATAAATGCCATTTTAGAGGAGAGAGAAAACATAAAAGCATAAACTCCCTGTTCTCTCTACGGGGGTGGGGGTGGGGGTGGGGAACCACTTAACATCAACAAGTAGAGCCCATCTTGAGGAGGCCACCCAGAGCTGGCTCTGTAAATTCTACTTCGTCAACACCTGTACCTTCATGACCTCATACCCACAGTGGTATTTTCTTTTCCCTCTGACATATTTGGGATATGTGATGCCATCAGTGGCTCCAAGCATTAAATACTGAGGTTTTTTTAAAAATGTGCCCAGAGTCCACCTAGAAACTTTGGTATATAGAACATAAATCACTATTTTATCAGATAGATTATCTATATTTGGTGAAAACTATTAGTTTATACTTGGTATACTTTCTTATAAATCTAGCAAAACAAAATACGTTATTCCATCAAGACACATTGAACTACATCTCCAGCCTGCATCTCTGTCTGATGCACTCCAGAGTGTATTCCATATACAGTGCACACTTACTTTGGTAATTAGAGACAAACCTGTTGATCAGCCTGGATCCAGTTCTAATGCGCAGAACCAGAATCTCAGAGGGTCAGGAGATTAACACACAGCTAGATTCAAGAGTCATTTTCTATCTCTTGAGGATAGACTGTGTATTTTATGTGTCCTTTAATTCCGGTAATAAGGCTGAAGGAGGGGATTAAAAACCGGACATCACATTAAAAACAAAGTTGGTAGGTTAATGTCCTGCCTAGTATCCTGTCACAGCAGCGATCTTAGATTTGAACTGCTTACTTTTAGAGATAAATGAAACAATCTAAATGTATTAGAATCCTTTCACTTACTAAATGACCAGGTTTGTTGGAGTATTTATGCTGAGCTGTTTGCACGTGCACGTGGTAAAGGTCGGAGCACGTGTGAGGGGCTCCACAGAGAGGCAAAGCTTCCTCCTAGAAAGTAAATCACACATCCTACTGTGTTTTCTCTCTGGCATTTCTACAGAATTCTGTCTTTAACACCATATTTTCTAAAAGAGAGTCCACCTTTTCTTGCCAAAGCTATTATTAAGTGATAGAGACCAGAGAATAGCAATTTCTGTCAGCACAGTTAAATTTTTTAAATTGTTTACAAAATATAGAACACATTACTTGACAACACATGTATTGACTTGTAAGAATTTTTTTTAATAAGGATTAATTTTTTGTGCAATAAGGAGTCTCGTGTTTCTTTAAAATAGGGCTGGCAAGATGGCTTAGCAGCTAAGATCACTGGCTGTTTTTCCAGAGGACCTGCATTCGATTCCTAGCACCCACGTGGCAGCTCACAACCCTCTGTAACACTAGTTACAGGAGACTCTTTTGGCCTCTTCAGCATTGCACGCATGTGGTGTGCCTAGACATAACAAGCAGGCAAAGCACCCCCCCCCCCCCCACACACACACACAGACAAAATAAATCCCTTAAAAAGTAAATGGATAAAATGTTCAAAGTTGATAACAGATAAAGATGCAAATACCACTCAGTACTTAATTTGAGTATGATGTATAAATCCAATCGACTGCTGTTTCCATTCACTCTTCAACAAGTAACTCTGTAGATGTTCTGTTCTATAACAGTATTATTGATCAAAGTTGTCCAAAGATTTAATGCAGACCCCATCTTTGGTTTATTTTATTTCCAATTAAAGCTGCTTGATATTATTATGCAGTTTATATCTACATTAAACTCAGATGCTTAAGTAATTGCTATAAGACTTTAGTTCATTTCACACTGCCTTAAAACATTAGTTTGTATTACACTGCTTTGCTCATTATCTGTCCTTTCTAATGGTATGCAATTTTCCCACAAAATAAAGGCTGATTTCCTTATTGCTGCCTTACCAGTAAGTTTATTTGCAGTGCTGAAGTGCATGATACGGCTTTCTGCGTATAATTCATGTTGCTGCATTGAACATGAATGTGAATACTTTAGCGTTTGTGTGCTTCCAATATTAAGAATACTAAATAAGTATATCTGACTACTAAACTGCATGGTGGCTGTCTATATAATGTCTATTACTTTCTATAGTGTGTATATTCAAAGATTAATCATATCTTCTAAGTCGGAAAATAATTTTTGGAGATCTTTTAAGGTAAAGTATATTATAGTGCACATTATTTAAGCTGGAAAAGTTTAAACTGCTTCTATTTAAATATATTATATATGTGGCAATTCTTTTTATATTAAAATTATTTCCTCATAAGCTTCACCTTTAAATGGTGCAAGTTGAAGTCGGTCTGTAATCAGATGAATAGAATCTGATGCAGTGTGGTCCAGCTAACCCAATGGGAGATGTATGAAGGCAGTGAACGTTTAAAGCATGCATCACAAAGATATAAAACACCTGTAAGGCAGTGGTTCTCAGCCTGTGGGTCATGACCCCTTTGGGGTCACATATCAGATATTTACAGTATGACCCATAACAGTGGCAAAATGACAATTATGAAGGAAGTATCAACAACAAGAATTTTATGTTTGGGGGGAGGGGGTCACCACAACATGAGGATCTGTATTAAAGGGTCACAGCATTGGGAAGGTTGAGAACCACTGGTTCGGAGGATAAGATCTGGCAGCCCAAATAGCACCTCTGGGCAAAGCAAACCTTCATGCTTCCTCTTTCCGGATGAACACAGGCTGTGCCCAGGCATACAGCGTGGAGAGGACAAGCCTAGTTCAGTTTTAGTTCCCACTAAAGGAACTTAGAGTGCCAAGGAAGAGCGTCAAGAATATCAGTTAAGGTCATACTTTCCCATATGTGTTCTAGCAAGTTAACACCGCGGAAACTCAAGGTAGTCACTGAGATCCATCCTGATGCTGAGACTTTACCTGTAAGAGGCCTTTTCTGTTACAAGACCCCACTGGCTGGGCAGAGGAGGACTCTATTGATTACAGATCGGTGGTCACTGTGACGCTTACTGCAGTTACATTTTATGCCCTGCCCTGTCTTTCTGGGCTCTCCTGGGTAGTGATTTCATCCTGGTGAGCCTTTCATAAAATTCTGAGCACATAAACTATAATCCTAGCCCACAGCATGGTCTTATCTGTTGCTGTGGGGTTTTTCGTGAAGTTTGCTATGCATGGCGGCTCACACCCATAATCTCTGAACTCAGATGGATTACTATAAATTCCAGGCGAGCCTGGGCTGCAGCGTTAGACCCTGTCTCCTCAGACTTTTAAGAAATTGCATTGCCTGGAGTCAGAGACTTACAGTTCCTCCCTTAGCCCCCAAACTATAAAACCTCTGAAACATACCATTGTGTACAAATTAATAATTCATAAAATTTCAACAGTCAAACAGCTTCTTTGGAAGTACATAATGACAGACCAAACTATTCTAGTTGTGTATTTCTCACCAGGGCTTGGCTATTTCCATGGCGACGTGCGCTGGCTCTGTTATTAATCCTCATTTGTAACTTTGTCCCAAACCCTTCATGTAGCTACTATTTCAGCCAAGCTTATCCCTGCTACTTGTAGCTCTCCTTGTTTGCCATGAATAGCTCTTCCCTCTTGCCTTCCTTTGCATCGCTGGTGAGGCCTGGGTCTTTCTTCATTCTCTGTGAAACATGCTGAGTAGCCCATTCCTGCCACCAAAATATCAAAGGAAAGTTGTTGCTGATAAAAATAAAAAATAAAAAATAATAAAAAATAAAAAGGCTCCTGCTCACTGTAGAGCACCCTCTTCTGTTGTCTTTGGAGGCCACAGACGCTGTTTTACTTTGGTTTGAGTAGATGGTGTCTTAAGTTGTTTATAAGGCATATTTCACAACTTTATATCTGGACTCTTAAGTTCCTTTTTTCTTCAGACTTCTAGAGTAAGAATGACCGACACCATTTCAGGTTAGAGTAGCCTGTAGATGTGAGCAGAAATGGATAAGATTAAACAGTATTTATATGTACATTAATACACACACCACCTGTGCTCACATGCTTTTTGTTCTTTGAAAAGACATCATTTGAATTAAAACAGCCAGAGGTGATGTTTGACATGCTAAGGCTGATAGTTTGGGCTTTCAAAAGCAAAAAATAAATCACTTCCCAGTTCTTACCATTCTTCCAGAGGCCCTGGACTTGACACTTAGAGTCCATCTGTGGTAGCTTAGAGCTGCCTATAATCTCAGCTCCAGGGGGTAGGATGTGATGTCCTCTTCTGACTTCTGTGGTCACCCTCACAAACGTGTCTGTATGCACACACAAACACACCCACACATCAAATAGATAATAAGCAAATAACAACCTGACAGATATTTCAAAAGAGCAGGTCTTCAGTCCTCAAATAATCTTGACTAACAATTATTGTGTTGTTTCTTGTATGCCAGAAAGTGCTCTGAGTAAAGGCAGATGGTATGGAAATGCCTAATTCCTACACAGTGGTGAGGTACAGATGCTAGTAGTACAGGTGGCTCTTCTTTCTGAACCCACAGCCTAATCATCACACTTAGTGCCTCATGGAGAAGCCATTTAACCTTTAGTTAATCTCCTCAGAACAACTTAATCTTACAATAGTGTCCATTGCCTCCTGTTTCTGTCCTTGGTATAAATAGTCAAGATTATTTGAGGACTGAAGACCTGCTCTTTTGAAATATCTGTCAGGTTGTTATTTGCTTATTATCTATTTGATGTGTGGGTGTGTTTGTGTGTGCATACAGACACGTTTGTGAGGGTGACCACAGCAGCATTTTATTTCAGCAGATATATAATGCATAATTTTATAAGCATGGTAATTAGACTATTTTCAAGATAATTTTTGAAGACAGACTTAAACTAGTGATAACTCCAGATCAGATTTTTGGGCTGGTAAAATGGCTCAGCTTATAGTGTTTCTGTCAAGCCTGGCAACTTGAGTTCAATCCCCATGGCCCTCATAAAAGTAGGAGAGAAGTGACTGCACGCTGTTTCCCTTTGAGCTCTGCACACACACACCATACACACATCCAACAATATTAATGGAAGCGTCTGTGAGCCGAGTTTCAAATGTAGAGCGTTTTTAACGTAAGCCGGTCATTTCATCAGACCTGTTGACCTGCTCTTCCCCTTGGGCCGGCAGTCTGTGAAACGTGCCTCGTGTTTAGTCTCTGTTGTCTGTCTGTCTGGCGTAGATCTCCCTGCTGAAGCAGAACCTGGAGCTGCAGCTTTGCCAGTCCCAGACGTCTCTGCAGCAGCTGCAAGCGCAGTTCACGCAAGAGCGCCAGCGACTCACGCAGGAGCTGGAGGAGCTGGAGGAGCAGCATCAGCAGAGGCACAAGTCCCTCAAAGAAGCACACGTCCTCGCGTTCCAGACCATGGAAGAAGAGAAGGAAAAGGAGCAAAGGGTAAGCTTCTCGGGGAAGGTGTTTGGAAACTGGCTAAAAGATGGATGATAGCTGGCCTTGGATTCCTGTTTTCGGGGTCTGTGGTCCAGATGCAGCCCAATGTGAACCTAACATTGGTAGTTGAAATAGGAATCACCAGCTCCAGCTTCTTAAGATTTCCACCCTCTCTCTCTCTTTAAAACATTACTCATTGCTTTACTAATCTGTTCTCCAGGGTATGACCCCCGCCCCGCCGCCGCCCATAGGAAGTCACAGTGCTTAAACACACACACTAATATTGCACATAATAGCAGACATGATAGAATAGAACTAACATTCTGTTCGTCTGTCATAATGCCAAGCTGAGCACATCTTTGGCTCCTTAGCAGTTAACAGTTGTCTCTGTCCTATTCATAGTGTATTATTATTGTAATAATCTTTTATCAAAAATGTTTGAGGGCTGGCGAGATGGCTCAGTGGGTAAGAGGAGTGACTGTTCTTCCGAAGGTCCTGAGTTCAATTCCCAGCAACCACCACATGGTGGCTCACAACCACCCGTAATGAGATCTGACACCCTCTTCTGGTGCGCCCGAAGTCAGCTACAGTGTACTTCTGTACAATAATAAATAATAAATCTTTGGGCTGGAGCAAGCAGGGACTGAGTGAGTGGAGTTGACCAGAGCAAACAGAGGTCCTAAATTCAATTCCCAACAACCACATGAAGGCTCACAACCATCTGTACAGCTGCAGTGTACTCATATGCATAAAATAAATAAGTCTTTAAAAAAACAAAAACAAAACAAACTTTTTGAGGCAGAAGCTCATGTGCACAGGATAGCCTTGAACTCTCTCTGAGCCCCCGATCCTCTTGCCTCAGTGTCCTCAGTGCTTGGATTACAGTGTGTGTCACCACACTCAGATTTTTATCAAACTCTAAATTTGCTTCTACTGTGAGCCCACAAAAAAGAATAAAGAATGAAGAATGAAGAATGAAGAATGAAGAAAGAAGAAGAGGCAGAGGCAGAAGAAAGAAAAAGAAAGAAGGAGGAGGAGGAGGAGGAGAAGGAGGAGAAGGAGGAGAAGGAGAAGGAGAACGAGAAGAAGAACGAGAAGAAGAACAAGAAGAAGAACAAGAAGAAGAACAAGAAGAAGAACAAGAAGAAGAACAAGAAGAAGAACAAGAAGAAGAGCAAGAAGAAGAGCAAGAAGAAGAACAAGAAGAAGAAGAAGAACAAGAAGAAGAACAAGAAGAAGAACAAGAAGAAGAACAAGAAGAAGAACAAGAAGAAGAACAAGAAGAAGAACAAGAAGAAGAAAGAAAGAAAAAGTAAAGAAGAAGAAGGAGGAGGAGGAGAAGAAGAAGAAGCAGCAGCAGCAATGAATCCAAGGGATGACTATTTTTTAATCTTGGACTTTACCCTTACATTCTTTTTTCCGCAACATATGGCTACAAACAAGAACTATTCATGATGTAATAAAATTGTATATGTTTTAAAATATAATTTCCTTTTAATATAATCCCAAAACTAATATAAAAAATTATAACTGTGATAACTTAAAAGGGATTTAAATCTAATGAATATATTACTGGATCATTATCATATTCTTTAGTTTTTACTTTGTGTGTGTGTATGTTTGTGTGTGTGTGTGTATATGTGTGTGGTGAGAGAGAGAGAGAGAGAGAGAGAGAGAGAGAGAGAGTGAGTGAGCAAGAGCACACATATATGCTTGCACATGTGTATGTAGAGACCAGATGATAGTACCAGGTGTCTCCCTCTCCTCTCCCTTGTTCTGCTTGGTGTTGCTTGAATGAGATGCAGTGCCTTCCATGGAGCCCAGGAGCTCACTGACTGACTCACCTGGCCCGTGAGTTCCAGGGATCTCCCTGGCTCCTCCTCCCAGTGCTGTGATAACAGGAGTACACTGCCCTGCCTGTCTTCTTACATGGATGCTGCTGATCTAAGTGTAGTAAGCCCTGGGCTAAGGAGATGGCTCAGTGGGTAAAACGTTTGCCACTCTAAGTACCCCACCCCCAACATACATAGAGAACATGTGTTGTGTATATCCACAATATACACATGTTTATCTGTAAGCACATACACACAAATAAGTAAATCAACAAGCCCAGATCTTTAGGCTTGCACAGCAAAAATTTGACTCACTGAACCATTTCCCACACCCCATATTATTATAGTCTGAGCTAGGATCTCCAGATATCTCCGAATAGCTGTTACTTTGCATAATTTTTTCCAGAGAGTGGGATATTTGCATTTCATAGAAAACGCTATAGAATACTTGAGTGACGTGATGCCTCATAACCCTCTCACTGTGCTTAGGCAAACCTGAGGCTTTATGTTGTTTTCTTAGTAACAGCAGAATGTTTTGAGCCAGACTGATTTCATAATTAATTGTGTTCCACTGCATTGGCCCACAGAATTTGTTTTCCAGTTACAGTACTTTATATCTTGAGGACTGTTTCCACTTTGTTTGCTGCATTCTCTAGTGTAATGACGTGATTGGCTTCCCCTGTGTAGGCTCTGGAGACTCACTTACAGCAAAAGCATTCTGCAGAGCTGCAGTCACTGAAAGATGCGCACCGAGAGTCGATGGAGGGCTTCCGCGTGGAGATGGAGCAGGAGCTTCAGACACTCCGGTTTGAGTTAGAAGACGAGGGCAAGGCTATGCTTGGTATTGTGGACAGGATTATAATCTTGCCATACTTCTTTGTCCATTCCTCCACTGTAAATGTCAACTGAAAGCATCAAGTCGTATATTTAAAGTCTGGGACATCCAGATGACTCTCTTAAGCCAGCCACACACAGACTTTACTTGATGCTACTATGTGAAGAGGCGAGGAAGGTAGACTAGAGTGGGTGAGCTTCCTCTGCGCTATGAGAAGGCAGTAAATGTTTGTCTTCATGGAACTAAATGGAGGCAGGATAATTAGGGATCCCAGAAATTAGCCACTGGCCAGTGGCTCTGAATCACCCACCCATGCACCCCAACTCTTAACACCTATGCATGGACCGCACACATGCATCCCTATATCTTCCCTCACACATGCACCCACACCCATGTACCCATGCAATCACACACATACACACACACACACACACACACACACACACACTCACTCACTCACAAGGGCACCCCGAGTTGCCATTAAGCAATCTCTTAGAATTGCATGAATGACTCATTCCCCTTGCATCTTACCAGTGTTAGACATGTGACCGTACATCAGTTATACTGATAGGAGTATCATAATACCTCATTATAGTTTTACTTTACATTTCCTAGGTGGATAATGATATTGAGTATTTTTCATGTTCTCATCAGCTTCACATCTTCCTTTTTGGTTGGATTCTTCATTGTTGATGCTGAGTCTTAGGTGTTCTACTTATCTACTCTAGATACTAGTCTGGTATCACGATCCTTTGGGTCTGTTGACCATATCGCTCCTGTGAGAAGTCACCACTGAGGTCACCACTGACTTGAGCTGTCTTCACTGGCTAGCTGTTGTCTTGTTTTTTCTGTGTGCACATCTGGCTGGTTGGTCTTTTGGATCTTTCTCCTCTTGGTCCCCATATTACTAAACATTCTCTCTGTAATGATTTTTTTTATCTGTACCCTTTAGTCTCATGGGCCAGACCTGTTTTATGTGTATCCATTAAATACTTTTTTCCTTATAATTCAGTTTGAGCTTTTTTTTTTTTTTCTTTCCTCTAGACATTTTCTTTCTGTCTATCTCCATGGCTTCAGCTATCACCTTTGGGCTGGAGACTCCAAATGGGTGTTTCTGGATCAACCTTCCTGGTTTTGTACATTAAATTAGTATTTGTTGCTACGTGTTGAGGCGTTGATTTTTAACTAGATCTTAAAATATAATCATATCGTCTCCCCATTATCCAAAGTCCACGTCCATCCCTATACTCTGCACTCTGATTAACAGTGTTGATTGATTGAGTTGTCAAAACTTGGAAAATGGGAGCAGCTTTTTGTTCTTTTGTTACCACATTCTGCCTGTGAGTTCTTCTTAAATCCTGTTTATGCCTGTTTCCTCTGCCTTAGACCTTCATACTTACACCAAGGTCATTTGGTTTCTGTTTCTGTTTCTGTTTCTGTTTCTGTTGTTTCTGTTTCTGTTTGTTTCTGTTTCTGTTTCTGTGCATGAGTTGTTTGCTTACATATATGTTTGTGCAGTGCATGCATGCATAGTGCCCTCAGAGGTCAGAAAAGGATGTTGAATACCCTAAAATTGGCGTTCCACACAATTGTGAGCTGCTGTGTGGGTACTGGAAATTGCACCTGGGTCCTTTGCAAGAATAAGTGTTCTTAATTGCGGAACCATCTCTCTAAGCCCTTATATTATTTTGTTTTTGAAATATCATTATCATAACCTTCCTCCTGATTTCCTTCTCACAGCTGTCAAGAGAGAGTGTTAAAATGTTCATACCTCACACGAGACTTCCCTCTTTTAATCTATCTATGGTTCTACGTGAGAGTATCTGGCAAGTTTTTCTTCTAAAGAAGCCCTTAACACCAGGAAAAACTGGACTCATGTTCTCCATGAAGACCACAAGAAGGGCTTAAGTTGGCCAACTACAATCAGGGGCAGCATCTCTTCCATTAGATCCCATGTTTTAGCCTCAAAATCCATAGTTTGCCTTTTATTCACGTCTCCATAGTAACATTTAAAAATGTTCAAGTATCAAACACGTTTAAGAAAACATAACGCGTGAGCCCTGCATTCTGTTAGAAACGCAGTGGCTCACATCGCAGTTCGAGAGCCATGGGCCTAAAGGTTGAAGTAAAATCCACGCAGGTTCCATTCTCCTTCATGTCCCTGTGCAGCCTCCTGCACAGAAGCCACAGTTGTGGGACAGACTAGGTGCTGGCTTTGCTTGCATATTCTTCCTCTGTGGTGAAAGCACCCCCTTCTCAACCTCGGAGACCCAGTCCATCCCCGCCGGCTTATGACCGATTCACCAGAACAGTCTCTCTGTAATCCACCCACTCACCAACTCGCAGAAGTTTGGGTAATTTCGTCCCTGAGTTTTCATTTTCTTTAATGTTAACGTCTGGTATTCCACTTAGTTCCTGCACAGTATCTTCACTCCTGGCTTGTGAAGTTACAAAGATAGTGTCAAATTTATTTCTTCCCTAGAACACCGCGGTCATTCCATAGATGTTTGTGAGGTGTGTGAAAGGACTGATTCCAGGGCCAAGCATAACACATGCCCGTAGCTCCAGTTGGTTTGTGGGAGATAGATGCAGGAGAGTCCAGATTTCAAGGCCCCAATTGCATAGTTTGCATAGCCAAATCAGCCTTGGCTACATGAGATCTTGCCTAAAAAAAAAAAAAAAATTAAAAATCAGTTCCAAACTCTAATGCATGTGGTGACTGGCCTCCAGTCGTTAATACTGTTTACAGCCAGTACTTTGCATGGTCATTGCATGACATTGCAAGAAAAAAAAAAGGCAGGCGTGGTGGTGCACACCTTTAATCCCAGCACTCAGGAAGCAGAGGCAGGCAGGCAGATTTCTGAGTTTGAGGCCAGCCTGGTCTACAGAGTGAGTTCCAGGACAGCCAGGGCTATACAGAGAAACCCTGTCTCAAAAACACAACAACAACAACAAAAATGTGGAATTTAGAGTTGTACACTGACAAATGTTTAGGAGACAACTTTTTTAAAATTAGTGTCCTAATTTTAAAAGTTATGTTCTGGATCTTTTTGAACCTCTTTTCTTTGTGTTCCAGCTTCCTTGCGTTCTGAACTAAACCATCAACATGCGGCTTCCATTGATTTATTACGGCATAGTCACCATCAAGAACTGGCAGCAGCTAAGATGGAATTAGAGAGAAGCATAGACATCAGCCGCAGGCAGGTAAGTGTGATCACTCTGCACTGAGTCCTTCAATCTGCTTCCCAACCCTCATGCCAGGAATGGTCCTTTGTAGTAACTGCTAATTGCATAAGGATGAATTTTTTTTCTTTTTTCAGAGGAAATAAGCAACCCTACTTTTGCACACCAGTTATAAAATTTCATTTTATTTTATAACCTTTTGAATGAATGTTTTGTACTTTGTTTGCATCTTAGAAAAATAAACAATGAGATATGACAACTGTCAAGGGTAAGAACAGCAGTCCTAGCCATGACAACACATTACCCTGTGTCTGGGAGGGCCATTGTGGTAGTTGGTAGCCACATAGCCCAGATTTGTCTGGTGTACCCAGGAAACTAAATTTTCAATTTTATGTAGTTTAACTTAGCCAACAGTCACATTGAATGACACAAGCATCCAGAAGGAGTAGGTCCTCCATAAGAAGACAGATAACTCATATGCCCAACATCTTCATTAGCCACTACCACTTATACTTTTTATACTTTGCTCTTTGGGCCAGCATACTTTCTTCTAGTATGATGATCTGTGATCGTGGAGATGTATGTTCATGGGAGGATACAGCTGTAGGCACTGTGCAGAGAAAGCTGCTGTTGGCTCATTACACCTGCTGCTTCTACTTAGTTGGTTCTCCCTTGTTAAATGGTCAGCCTGGAATTGCTCGTCATCGCTAGGCTGTTTTGAATGAGCCACTTGTAACCATAGAGGAAAGTTACTTTTTTCAACTCTTCCTGCAGTAACATTGGCAATGTCTACTTTACAGAATGTGTAGAAAACCTTGACTTATAGTAAATCCTTCCTAGATAGAGAACTATATGGACAGCCATGAAAGCAGCTGAAGTCTGCCTTTCCAAATCATGGAATGCGTGTGTGTTGGAGGCCTCCCTAGATAAAAATCCCTTTAAGATTAAAGGACAATGGTACCAGCAGTTTACTACAAGATCTATACAATTTACTAAGAGACCCATATTCTATTCTTGGATATATATGTACATGTATATACATAATCAACCTGACATTGATTATAAACTATCTTGGAAAAATCAGCTTATAAGTAGTGATTTCCTCATTATAAAATGAGTGAACTAGGCTTTCACAATCTTTTGGGTCCCTTATAGCCATGATATTGCAACTATATTCGTATAAATATTTCTTAGCTGTATGGAAGACAGAGGGCCTTGAGGTTTTCTCATTTTGAGCAGTTCAGTTTGGTTTTGAAGCCTTGTCAGAATGATAGCATTTCATATTCCTAAGTGTCATTTCCGTCTGTCACATTAGTACAGACAGCAGATGTGTAGAAAACCCCTGGCTTTCTGCGTTTTCTTGCAGAGTAAGGAGCACATGTGTAGGATAAGCGATCTGCAGGAGGAGCTGAGGCACCGGGAGCACCACATCACAGACTTGGATAAGGAGGTCCAGCACCTCCATGAAAACATAAATACCCTAACGAAAGAACTGGAACTCAAGGGGAAAGAGATTCTCAGAGTACGGAGTGAATCCAACCAGCAAATGAGGTATGCCAGTACTTACAGCAGAAGGTGCATTGTTGTGTAAACTATGTCTGCAGCATGCTTAGCAATGTGTCCCTGTTTTTGTGACTAGTGCCTTCCTAGTAATAATACATTGAAGTTCACTCTTTACTATGTGTGGTGGGTATGATATCATCTGGAAAAATAAAATGTCTACATTTTGATAATGTATTTATTATTTATTAACTTTGGAAAATGACCATCATTAAAGATGTTTAAAGTTGTATTAGAAAAAGCATTAAAGGAGACAAATTTTAACACTAACCAGCAGTCCATAGCAAACTCCGTAGCTTATCTTAAGCTGTTTACAATAATTTCCCATGTATTATAACAGAACGGGGGCATTTCAAATCTGGTAGAACATAGATAGAAACTTGAATACTTGACTTCAGAATAACATTTTCTTAACTAAAAATAAATTAAACAGGTTGCATGAACAAGATTTAAACAAGAGACTTGAGAAAGAGCTGGATGTCATGACAGCAGACCACCTCAGAGAGAAAAATATCATGCGGGCAGATTTTAATAAGACTAATGAGCTACTCAAGGAAATAAATGCAGCTTTACAAGTGTCGTAAGTCATATCGCATTCAAGAAAATTCTGTGTGGGTAATAAACTGAGGAGCACTGTGACTAAGCTCAGCCTAACTGTTGGAATCTAGTAAAAATGGTGCTGAGTGAGGAAGGCGTAAGTACTGTAATTTAGATGTAATTGCAGTGTGATGTGGATGTTCGTTAATTAGGATAAGGCCACTGAGTGGTTTGTTCCATTTGATGCCACAGCTGTAGGTCTGTTAAAATAATACACATGCCACACACACACACACACACACACACACACACACACACACACACCATTGGTACATGGCTTCTGTGATGACATCTCAAAGTGTGTTCATGTATAATGTGAAGTTATTAGTATATTGTGAACAATAGAAATGTTATAAGCCTATGCATGAGTCAACAATACATATTTCACGTACACTCTAAATGATGTGTGTCCATTTAGCAAGTACCTGGTAGATAGGAGGGACAGAAAAGAGCAAAGACCTCATTTCCTATACTTGGGTACTGCTTGAATCCCTACAATTAGCATTTAAATGGGTTTTTAATTTTAAAAATCTATAAAGTAAAATATTACAAATAAAGTAATCACTCAAATTTAGTAACCCCATTATTTAAGTAAAAATCTATATGTATTTCTTAGTGATCATTAAGAAGATAAACAGCCCCTGTCTTTTCAGGGTCTTTATAAACTCCGGCAGATAACTCACTTTGAATTCAGTCTGTCTCTCTGATCTAATCCCTGGTCTGGTTTAGGTCATCTTAGGTTTCATCTGCTCTAAGCTGCTGCTAATGTCTTAGTCACTTCTCCAATTATCCAGATACCTCCATAAAGTAACAATGAAGTCACCACCACCACACCACACTGTCCGACTGTCGGCTTTGTTGGGTTTGTCTTCTGCATTTGTGCTATTATACGTGTTTATTTCCCTCAGATATAGATGTCATCTTCACATCTTCTGTCTGTGTAACCGCTCAGTCTCAGCAAATACTCCCTGCATAGGTGCAAACACACATAGACACACTCAGTAGCAACAGGCCCCTGGCTGCTGGTGTTTACTCAAGTGTCCTCGGGGATAAGACACTTTTTCTGACAGATACATTTGCCTTCTTCACATAAATAGGCATATACTAATTAGCCATGAATAAATTTTGTGAGTGTTCTCACTTAGTGAAGTTACCCAAAAATGCAGGAAAAAAATCGTTATCTCCACAAACTTGGTGATTTGTTGTTTGCTTAGATTGCAGTCATTTTTTAGATTTTTTTTCAGCCACTGTAGACTCCTGCAATGTGGCAGAGCATACATACAACACGCTTGGTGAGAAGCACATACAACCAGCCTTGGAGCCATTGCTCTCACATTCCCTGGCCTTTGTAATATGCCAGGCACCTGCCAGTACCATGGCACCTCTCTTCACATCCTGAAACAGCTCACTCACATAATGAACAGCCTGTGTTTGTCTGTGTGTCCTGACATCTCCTTAGGAGTATTAATATACAAACAGGAAAAACTGTGTTTATTTGGCCATTTATTATGTGCTCATTATGAAATTTTAACAGCAAATGTTGACTTAATGTTTCTATATTTTGATCTTTTGATAATTGAAGAATTATATCACTAATAAGTAAAATATTTTGCCTTCTTTTTTAGAAATGGCATTCATTTTATTCTTTGCCTTGGCTCCACACTAACCAGTCACATTTCTATTTTTATCTGCTACCATCATATAGTTATCCTTTAGATTTAGGTAGTTCCTTGTTTAATTAAAGACAAATTCTACACACTTATTTTTGACTGATACTGTCCCTCAGGTTTTTACATGATAGCGAAAATGTTCTGTATCGGCTCCTCCAACTTTAGTAGCTATGAGCAGTAATGACCACTTGACGTGTATAGCCAGTGTGACTGAGAACTTAAACTCTAATTCAACTTAGTGAATGTAAATTAATAATAACAGCCTGGAGTTGCTAGTTGTGTTATAAGCTACCCACACCTCGGCTTTGATGCTTCGGATTCAGAAAGTCCTGGGGATTATTAGAGAGCCGAGGGGGGACTGTAGAGGTGCATGCGAAACCTGCACACCAGAATATGGTGCTGAGGAAACCCTGGAGCAGCTGGGAGCTTCTCTTCTCCCTTCTGCTCTAACTCCTGTTGAACTGCTAGGGAGAATGGAGAACTGGTTTAATGGCATGTAGAAATAGTGCCAGAGTCTTTGTGTCATTGAAATGACTGTTAGAAATTGCGCTCTCTGGTGCTAAGTATTCAGGTCCTCCTAGAGTTTTGTGGAAATTTGATTGTCTTACTATTTTCCCCCAAAAAACCTTACATCTAGCCAGGTGTGGTGGTGCATGCCTTTGATCTCAGGGATTGGGAGGCAGAGGCAGGTGAATCTCTGTGAGTTCAAGGCCAACCTGGTCTATGTAGTAAGTTCTAGGACAGCCATGGCTGTTACACATAGAAACCAGTCTCAAAAAATCCAATCAAATCAAACCAAACCAAATCAAAACAAAACAAAACAAAACCTCTTGCATCTAATTTTTAAATGTATTAAACTTCCTTTGTTTTAAAAACAAGCAAGGTCTAGAACATAGCTCAGTGGTAGGATGCTTCCTTAGCAGCACAAGACACTGGTTTCATTGCCAAGACCCCAAAAGAGAGAGAGAGAGAAAACCAAGATAATAAATGAGAGAACAGGCTACTCAATTTTGCCTAAATGACATTTTTCATCAGTAAAGAAAGTTTAAGTGAAATTAAAACTGTCCCAGTAGCTTGGGGTCCAGAAATATTTATTGTATAAAAAAGTGATTTATTTTTGTTCTTTTAGTTTCTGTGGGTTTGTTTTTTGTTGGCTTGTTTTTGAAACAGGACCTCCAGTAGTCCATGGTGCCCTTGAATTCTTGCTCTCCCTGTTTCTACGTCCCAAGTGCTGGGATTACAGATGTGGGTTACAACACCTGGCAAGAGATTGGGGGGGGGGGAGAGGGGGGTTAGATTTACTTTAAATTAGCACTTCACTGTACTGTAATAAAAAAAAGTTTATTTATTAGAGAAATATCAGTTCTACACATGGACATTAGGTAGACCAGTACTTCCTAACTAAAAAGATGTATTCTGCCATGCTAGAATTACTGTTTTGAATTCTTGGCCTCTAAAACTCCAATGATTTTGTAGTTGTTTCATTGTTTTGTTTGTTTGTTTGTTTGTGTTTTTTAAAACTTACCACTCAGGCTATTTTCAGGAGCTTTGAGGACACCTGGAAGTAGTAGTGGACTTCTTAACAGAAATCAAAGTCTGCTTGGAAATTATCGAAGTCCTACAGTAAAATGCTTCAGCCCTCTATTTTCTTTATAAATAACAACGTATAAAATGTAATTTCTGTGCTACGTGAGTCCTAGTGATGATGTTGTTCAGGTCTGCAGTGTCTAGTCATTGATTTTCTTGTCAGATTGGTTCTATAATGCAGCATGAAGTAGACGATAATGTGGGAAATGTTATCATCTCTATAGACGTTATACAGAGATAATGTTTCTCTGTATAGTTTAATATAGGGCTGCATTGTTTATGAGCTCTGGGAAATTTACCTATACACACTTCGCACTGCACCCCACCCTACCCATCTCTCTTCCTCCCTCCCTACTTCTCCCTCTCTCTCTCTCTCTCTCTCTCTCTCTCTCTCTCTCTCTCTCTCTCTCACACACACACACACACACACACACACACACATGGGGGGGGGTAGGGGGTGCCTCATATGCTTGGTGAGAGTCCAGCAGTAACCCTGATTGGCACTTCCATGTGTTCTGCTTCTCCTTTCTATTCAGCCTTTATATTACTTTTAATGATAATCTGAAAACTCAATGAAAATAAAACTGGATTCCTGCTACCATATTAATAATGCTCACAGACATGACTATTATGAATTAGTTTCAAGAGCATATTTCATAAAGGTCATTTAAGAAATATAGAACCAGCTGGGCGTGGTGGCCCACGCCTTTAATCCCAGCACTTGGGAGGCAGAGGCAGGCAGATTTCTAAATTCGAGGCCAGCCTGGTCTACAAAGTGAGTTCCAGGACAGCCAGGGCTATACAGAGAAACCCTGTCTCAAAAAACCAAAAAAAAAAAAAAAAAAAAAAAAGAAAGAAAGAAAGAAAGAAAGGAAGGAAGGAAGGAAGGAAGGAAGGAAGGAAGGAAGGATGGACGGACGGACAGAGACAGACGAACGAACCAGCCTGGGGGTAATGACATACACCTTTAATCCCAGCACTTAGGAGGCAGAGATAGGACTCCTGAACCCTGTTAGTTCAAGGCCAGTTAGGTCTATAGAGCTAGTTCTAGGACAGCCAAGGCTACACAAATAAACCTTCTTGAAAATGCAAAACACACACACCAAAACAAAAGAAAGAAATACAGAACCAAACAGAAAAGGGTCAGAGGTTAGCAAATCCAAGATATAAAGTGTCAAAGAGAGAAAGACAAGAAAGAAAAACAGGACATATATAATCTTAGAACTCCTCGCCCCCAATCTCTCAGTCAGTCTTTGCACCCAGCCTCTTAGAAGCACTGTTGGTCTAATGAGCTGCCCAGATAGCTGGAAAAGCATTGACTCATGTTGTCCTGAAGTGGACGTGGGAATGATACTAAGTTCCTTCCTAGCAGAAGGGTGGATGAGATGCTTGTATATTTCTAAGGTCTACCTAGTTCATAACAGTCTCTTGTTCTCTCCTTTAATGCTTTCCTATTTGTACTTATAGACTGCTTCTTGTCAATACTGTGTCTTCATTATTATCTAGTTTTTATTAAAATTGTTGCTGATGTAAAGGTATGTTGTTGGGAGAATTAGCTTATAATAATGGAGGTTATTTCATTTCAAACATTTCAACTAAGCTAGGTGTGGTAGAGTACTAACCCCAGGACTTGGAAGGCAGAGGCAGTAGATCTCTGTGAGTTAGAGACCAGCCTGGTCTACATAGTTTTTGCCAGGCAAGCCAGAGCTACATAATGAGACCCTGTCTAAAACAAAACAAAATAATAGTAAAAAGAATGTTTCAACTAAGTTGAAACATACACTTGAGCAGGGGAGATCTTTCCTGTACAACAAAATGAGATTCCAAAACTGTAGATGATTATTTTAGATTCACTTTACTTTGTTTGATTAACTTGCTCATTGTTCTGCAATGAAAACAGACAAGGCTTTACTCCTTCTAGGATGGGTTTGGCTACAGTCTCTATCAACTGTTCTTACAACCATAGGAAGTAGCTCTGCATCCAAGATGCTTCTAACCCCAGAGGCAGCACTCTAGTGACATCTTGTGACTGCTTCACCACATAGCCCTAACACCTTTTTTTGTTGTTCTCACATAGATAGTATAATCTTTCCAGTGTGTGTAAATACTTACATTGCACTGTATGTAAATACCACTGAATGAGTTGGCCTACAAGAAAATGTGATTATTTTTCTTCCCTGATGAGCCTTGAACAATTTGTTCTTATTGGTTGATAATGGAGAGTTTTAAAACTGCATTCCCCACAAACTGAGACAAGAAGGTGACATTCATGTGTCTTTTGTTCTCCCTCCATTGGTATCTTTTCTTGTTCCTTATATATGTCATGTACGTCACCACACAGCATTGTGTTGATGGTAACTACTCACAATAATACCCAAACTGCATTTGTAAACTTTGTGTCGTCTGGCTTCTCAGCTCCTTCAAAGCACACCTCACATCATTCACACATGACTTAAAGCGGCAAAATCCTCCCAAACATAACCAACCCATGGAGCACTTAATGGCTCTTAGGGCAATCACATTGTCATGCTTGCAAGGCTTACCGTAAATCTGCGTGTGTTTAACTAATTGAAAGACTTAGTTATTTATTACAACAGGATGTTGTCTTGAGTTGTATTGGTGAGATAAAGGTGTTCTTGTTTATAGACTAGAAGATATGGAAGAGAAGTATCTAATGAGAGAATCAAGGCCAGAAGATATACAGATGATTGCAGAATTAAAATCCCTGATAACAGAACGAGACCAGGTCATAAAGAAACTCATTGTAAGATATTTCGTTTTTAGTACAACCGTATTAGTAATCAATAGACAATGGGGGAGTGTTTTTGAATAATGCTAATTGAAAATGGAAAATAAAATCTGTGTATTGTGGGCACGTTTATTAAGCTTTAATTTCACATTTAAATTTGGCATCAGAATAAGGGAATTTTACCCTTTTCTTCAGTGTTTCTCTTGAAATAAATACTTTTAACACATACTAAAATGTTAATAATATATCTTTACCACTTAATAGTTAACATCCTATTGGTATACACAGGGATGTGTATTGTACATACAGTATTAGAACAAAGAAAAATCTGTTATCATGGCCGTGCAGTAGACTGCACTGTCAACTTACAGTTACTTCCCCCCTTTTTTTATTGTTGTTGGTGGTGGTGGGTTGTTTTGTTTTGTTTGTTTTTTTTGACATAGTTATGCTATGGAGCCCTTAAAACTTACAGCCACCCTGCTGCCTCAGCCTCTGAAGGGCTGGGATTACAGGCAGTTATCACCATGCTTGGCTCAAATGAACCGTGTTCATTTCCTAAAGTGTGTTCCACCAAACACCAACCCAGAGAGATATTGAGCCATGCAAGTACTCAGGAGGCTGGAGTGGGAAGCTCTTGACTTTGAGGCCACCCTAAGCACCATATTAAATTCAAAGGTGTCTTGGGATACACAGCAAGAACCCATCTCAAGAGCAGGAGCAAACAAACAGAAAGGAAACTTTTGTGGTCCAGCCTAAGAAGAGATGTGTACTATCAAGGGAGTCAGTGGAGCTCAGCAGCAAGGGCACTCAGAAATCCACTGGCAAAGAATTATATGTCTCTAACAGTAAATATTCTGTCTTCATTAGAACCATGATTACCTGAGAATAAAAAAATTATACAGATGTTTGAAATTTTATAAAATGTTTCAGAATTTTCTAAAATGCTTTAATATCCTGGTCAGTAACTAAAATGCTGCTCTTCGTTGTGACTAGTAAATGCAAGTCTTTGGATGTTAGCACGTAGCAGCACAAGACCAATATTCCGACATCCTTTAAACTTTATGATTTAGAAAATTCCATCTGTTTTTAAGACTGTGAAGTTCTTTTTGAGACTTATGAAGTTCCTTTTGAAACGTCCAGGGTAGATTAGGGCTCTTAGAGGGAGCCCAAGAATAGGCTGTGCCATTTCCTGTGGCTTGCACTATGCTAAGCACCCAGTTTTCCAAGGCTGGTACCTATGAGCATAACTCTTCCAACAGCAGCAGACATGGAAGACGGCTGTTTCATTTATAAAGTGAGCAAGTATAACAAGTGTATTCATCTATAGCTTACAAGAGCTATTTATTCTTCCAGTTACTACTTGGAATGTTACAGATACAATTGCATTTATCCTCATCAGAGGGCAGATCCAATTTTGTAACCAGGGGCATTTCTACACTCTTTCTACAACAGGGTTGTTCTCTGACCCTCAAGGGGCATGTGGGGCAAGGCCTATAATGGAAATGAAAGTTGGTTGAAAGGAAGAGAGTTAGAAAGGGTCTACTCTTCTGAACACAGCCATCATTCTCACCCATACTGCTCCATCTACTGTGGCCTTCCCAGTCTGTTTGCTAAATTGCTTAACACATCTTACTTATTTCTCAAAAAGGAAAGGTTTTATCTCCATAATGGCCATTCACTTTTCCTTTACCCTTGGTATAATACATCACTATCTCAAAGAAGAGACCAGATGAGATCAAATCCATTTTCAGGTACTGAAGAATAATATATAGTAGTGTCATAGTTATATATGGAAACCAGGCAAACATGTAGGTTACAAAAACTCTCTCTTCAGGTCAGAGTCTGTCTCTGGCAGCCCTAACACAGTGGGCATGGTTACCCACCCTCAACAGGCCAATTAAACAGACAAGTAATATTGAAAAGTAGAAAAGAGAAAGGTATCCCATGAGGCTACAGTAGGAAGAGGTAGAAATGAGTCCCATGACCCTCTTCCTTTAGCCCCAGTGCCCATCTTTGGGATCCTGACATGAGGCTGTGGTTTAAATGCCAGAAAGAGATATACATAACTTAACAGTCCTGGCCAAGATGTGGTCTTGCCCATCATAGTCTTAGCTGTAGTCCCTCCTTCAAAGTAATCTGACAACTTGTCAGGGCTGTTTGATATCCTGTTTAGAGACAAGTTCTCTCTCTGTGTGTGTCTGGCATCTCTGCCTTTTCCTTTGCTGAGCCATGAGACTTGTGGGGAAATTCCAATTTGTTGGGGATCGTTGTTAGTTAGTTGTTAGTTACAATATTCCAGTAGCCAATAAAAGAGGCATGTGTCTCTTCAGTATTGTCTTCATTCCTGTCATTACAGTTGCGTGTACACAACACCTCAAGTACAAGTTAGAAGCCACAGTAGGCACCCCAAAGAGACAGGACATTAGTAGATCCTGTGGATAGGAATGAAGGGCTATTAAAGGGTATGGTCAAGTCCCTAGGCCTAAGGTTTAAAAGGTGCTAAAAAGTGACCTGCTAGCTATATTTGAGACACTGGCAATCAATTCTAGAGATGTTTAAATAAAATATATAAACCTTTATACTTCATGAAATTTTTAATGAAATGGCACGCACACATTTTAAGTTTGTAACTCTATAATAGAAAATGTTGAAAGGATGTTTATAATTCTTTTGCATAGGAGGATAATAAATTTTACCAGCTGGAATTAGTCAATCGAGAAACTAACTTCAACAAAATATTTAACACAAGTCCTACTGTTGGTGTTATTAACCCATTGGCTAAGGTATGTGCCATAGACACTGAAGTAGGGTTGTACTTAAACCTGGAGGGAGATGGGCTTGTGTGGAACAGGCAGCATAAGGTTAACACTGTCCAAAATGTCCTCTGACGTATAGTAACCTCCTGCTCAAGTCATTACTCCTTTTTGTTGTTCAATTCAGAATGGGCTACTCACGTATTGGTAATTTAGATCCTTAAAATACTGTATTCATATTGAAACACTCTGGCTCTACCTTTATTTTTTCCATATTCCTACAGAAAAGTAAAAGTCAATTTATTGTCACTGTCTTACTGAGCTCAGCCCTCTGTGCAGTTCAGAGACTCCAGCCCCAGATTCCCATAGCTCGTCCGTCCTAGCTCCAGATCTTCCAGCATAACTAAAGGTGACCCTGGAAGTGTCACTTTCCCATTTGTGAATGTTCTTGACAATTCAAGTATGGCCTTTCCTGATTCTTTATTATTCTCTTACAACAACTATGGAAAAGCCTTGAATTAGATCTGACTAACTTTTGTACATCATTGTCCCCTGGCCACACAGCCCTAGTGTTTAGGCATAGTGTGTATTCAATAAATGTGTTAACTTGTAAAACCTTATCATACCTCTTTAAACTATTCTGTAATTAAATCAAGTAACGACTAAATAAGTGTATATACTAACTTCATATGGATTATGAATCTCTTAGGATAAATTAGTAATATAATAAAGCTCATATTAAAGCTGGGTTGTTAATCCATATTTTATTGCTTCACATTGTGCTGATTTCTGCTACACTCTTACCCAGAAATTTTATTTTCAAAGTTTATGCAATTTCTCTGTTTAGATTCAGAATTTACTCTTTCTTCATCAGTACTTTACACTCTGAACTTAGTGTTTTGCAAACTAAAGAGCTAAAGCTCTGTCTTTAGAGTTCCATAAGGAAAACTCTCCATAAGTAATTGAATGGATGGACAGAATTAACTTAATGCTGAGTTTTCATTTTATTTGATTTTTGAAACAGTCTCATGTGGCCTATGCTGTCCTTAAACTCACCTTAGAGTCAAGGCTGGTCTTTTAAACACACTGTATAGCCAAGGCTAGCCTTGAACTCCTGACTACCTCTACCTCCTAATTGCTTGGAGTATAGTTGTTTGGTACCCACCTGGCTTTAATTTTATTTTTAAAACTGATAATTAAGAATAGCATGGCTTTTAACATGAAAACACTTTAACACTTGTGCACTAAACATACATACTAGTTGTAGTAATTGTGTGCTAGACATACGTCCATGTCTCAAAGACAAAGCATACTAGAAGTTTATGCATTTATTTTATCAGAATACTTTCTTCAGCTTTAAAACAACTACTTTAGACTTTTACCATAAGTATGGTTTTTTGTTTGTTTGATTGTTCATTTGTTTTATCTTGGGATTGGTTTTTAGAGATGGTCACACTATTCCACCCTGGCTAGTCTCACTATGTAGAACAGATTAGCCTTGGTCTCAAAGAGCACAGGTATTAAAAGTGTGGGCCACCACACCTGGCTATCAACTGTTTGATTTCTTAAGCAAAACAAAACAAACAAACAAAAACCCTAAGCCATCTCCAGAGTAAACGAAGAAAAGGCAAAAGATACAGTGTTGCGAGAAGCTCCCAGCTGCTGCTGATTGCTGATAGCTTTCCAGTGTTCACACTCTGTTCTCTGATGTTGGATACACTGTATCATAGACTGTCTGCCAGTCACAGGGTATGGCAGGAAGAAAACATCCACAGAAACGATATTATTTTCATTGAAGTAAAAGTTCTGTCATGTGAATTATTTCCATTTTTAAAAACTAAAATAACTTTGCAAGGAAAAACATCCACATGCATCCACCTGGAAAACCTGATAATATTCTGAGTCTTTTACAACGTACTAATTTTTATTCTCCATAAGGGTTGCCGCTCATCAATTCTTGAATTAGGAATATAATTCTTTGAGACTAAAGGTGATGTTTTGCAAGCTGACAGATTTCAAGGCTGCATTTGGCTTCCTCTTTTTTTTTTTTTTTTCATTTTAAATTCTGACTGGATGCAAAAAAATCAGCTACTCTATCTAGTCTTTAGCCTTTTTATTATGAGTTAGTTCATGATATTGCCAGTTAATTTAAAATGTAGGTTTAATGCTCCATACTTAGTTATCGCTCTTTAGAAACATGTCACAGAGAAAACATGAGATTATTTAAGTCCGCTTTAAATCTTCAGTAGAAATGTGAGATTTGTTCAAACTACAATGCCAAGCAGTCTTGTATTCCTTTTTTTTTCCAGGCAAGAACAGCCTCTCTTTGACAGATGGACAAAGTTCACGGACCTCTCTTTTAATATTAGACTTAACTTCACGCCTCCTAAATTTAGCCTAAACCCACTTACCCTTGTGGTATTTGAGGAACTTCCTACCTCTCTTGTTCCCTGCACTCTATACTCTGACCTAGTCTTCCCCTAGTCCACGGTGTGGTTCGAGATTCGAGATGAACCGTTCCTAAATGCCCCTTCCCCCGTGCTCTCTGTCTTGGTAGCATGTCTGTCCTTGAGGATTCCATGTAGAGGAGCACTTTTGAGGATCCCCAGACCACACTTTGGGTAACACTGGTTAATTTAACATCACAATTTGACACAACGTTTCCAAAAAGTTTTCCAAGCCAAATTTACCTTTCCTCCTCTTCCTGTTTCCTTTGTTGGCTCCGGTGCAGGGAATGAGTGTTCTCACGTGCGTGTGTTATTTTTAACGCAGCAAAAGAAGAAGAATGATAAGTCAGCAGCAAACAGGTTTGTGAGTGTTCCCAACCTCAGTGCTCTGGAATCCAGTGGCATGGGCAATGGACATCCTACCCGCCTGGAACCCATTCCCAATTCTCCAGCCCATGATGTTGAGTTCAACAGCAACAAGCCTCTTCCACAGCCTTTGCCACCCAAAGAGCCCAAGACATTTTTGAGGTGAGCCACGTCTCACCAGTAGCTTTTTTTTCCCCCTTCTTCTCAATTTTAACTTAAGAAATTTCCCTTTTTACATTACAGAAATCCACTACTCAAAAAACCTAAAAAAAAAAAAAAGAATGAGATAGTTTGAAAATGTTTTCCCACCTATCTAGAAAATTTTGACAGTGTCCAAAGGCTTTATTCTTATTTTATCAGTAGTGAGTTTTCTAAAAGTTCACATAATTCATGTGCTAAGAGTTTTTAATATTTATAGTTTACCAAGATTTTATTGGTGCAAACTTTAATTCCTAGAACTTTAAAATCATTTTTATTTATTAAAAATTTCATTTCTAATGCTTTACATATGTATTTTCTTTTATCAGGCTTATGACCATACATATACATATTGCCAAATTAAAAGAAAATTAAGCTCTGAGAACTTAATGCTGTAGTTAAATACAGATACATTTCAAAACAAACCAGTTTTAAACTAATTCTAGTTTAAAGTTGCCTCCAAGTTGATTAAATATATTAAGTAGATTTTGAAGGAAATGAAATTATTAAGTGATTACATGATTAAAATTAACAGTACTGTTTTATGCTCACTTTACTAGAACTGCTTTGTTGTTGTTGATTCAAGTGAATTTTTCTCTTATTTTTACTAAATCCTAATAACCCCACTGCTAAGCCGTCCAGGTGGGGTTTGTATTTCTGTTTTTAAGCTTAGTGATCTCTGATGTAGTTAGTGACTAATTAAAGAGTGTAAGAGGACAATGAGAACTAGTGGAGGCTGTGTCTGACTCTGTCTGCTGCTAAACCCTCTGTGTTGCTTGTTCCCGCGCGTGGGCGCTCAGGTATCAGTAAGATGCATGTGCATGAACTCAAGCAACGTGACCGCTGGACTTTCCATAGCACATTGTTGCGTGCCTTGTAATTCCCCCAGAGACGGTAGGGATGCTTTTGTTTTCTTAAGTAGCCCAAAGAACCTTAGGTAGTTAGAATTAAGATGTTAGAGCTTACAAAGTAAAATGAAAACTAGGCGTTAATGCACTCTTTGACGTATCTGATAGAATGCTGGAAGCTTAATGTAAATATGCAAATACTAGAGAGAACTATACTTTGATTTAGTTTAGCTCTAGTGAAGAGTGCACATAGGAGAATCAACCCCTGTGTCAGGTTCTGATCATTTTAAAGGGGAAAGTTGCCCAAAGGGGGGACACTATTTTGTTTGCTTTCCTCTCCCACAAACACTCAGTCTTTCAAACCTCAAAGATGAAACTGTTGTTTTTGCCAGTCGTTTACTTTTTGGATCCTAGCTAGAATAACTGACGTGGCTCCTCTGTCACAGAGTTCATGTGAGCTGCCACTGGAACTCTGGTCAGAGGAAGCACCCTAATGCAGAGTAGCCAGCCCTTCCATCCAGTTCTGACGTGGGGTACCAGTTGTGGAAATCAACGCTTGTATTTAATTGCTTTCCCATTGCTTTGCAAACTATTTAATCCTGGGTTACATGTCTCTCTTTTTATGAATTCAGTCCTCCTCAGAGTGAAGCTTCCCCAGTGGCTTCTCCAGACCCCCAGCGCCAGGAGTGGTTTGCCCGGTACTTCACATTCTGACTGAATTTTGCTGGCACAGCTCTGTGTGGACTGTTCCAAGAGCATGACTGCATAGGAATCATTATGTGGACAGGCCTTTCTATGTAAAACACTGTGAATGAGAAAGTGTTTGTCTCTCCGATTTGAAAATGCACTGTATTCCCTGTGATATTTATTGGAATCACTCTCTGAGGTACTATATTATGTGTGTAATTATAACAATTATTTTTATTTTAGATGGAAGTCTTAATCTTTGTAATTACTGCATAATAAATTTTGTTAGAACAAATGTTTTTCGTGGTTGTTTTCTATCAAGTGTGCTTTAAACACTTTTTAATACCAGG
The DNA here is from genome assembly GCF_000001635.26 of Mus musculus. NCBI lineage: Eukaryota > Metazoa > Chordata > Mammalia > Rodentia > Muridae > Mus > Mus musculus. The sequence continues at coordinate 53,633,310 of NC_000076.6, read as the reverse complement.
TATAAGACTTGTCAATAAGTTTTACTGCACTAATGATCATAAATTGTTACTTCAAGAGTCTTAATATCAATATAGGGAAATTTATTATTATCTTACATTGTTGTGTATAATTCTAACTATATAATTGTTAACATTTATAAATCCAGAATAAAAGAATTTATGTAAATTGTGTACTTCCAAGTATATGAATTCTTGTTGGTTTGTAGCTTTTTCTTTTTTGATTCCAATAGATGAGATGTAAACCTTCAATAAAGTTAGTATCTATGAGTAATATTACTTAGGGCTAAAGTTGGTATGTAAAAAAGGTCTACTATAATTTGTCTTAAAAGGAAGGTTATGCCAGGAATAGTGTATGTACTTTAATCTCAACACTTGAGATTACTGTGCACTGGAGGCCAACATGGTCTATTAGTGCCAGCTAGGCTATATAGTGAGACCTTGTCTTCAAAACAAAACACACAAACGCCTGCTTGCCAGTTTTCATAGTAGCATGGTTTCTGTTGACATATAAGATGTCATATTTGGGGGGTTTTATCCACTTTTTATGAGTGCCTATGTCTATGTGCATGTATTTTGAGTGCACGTATATGCACATACATGAAGAGGCCTAAAGTTGACGTCAGGAATCATCATGCATCCCCCTTTTACAGAATTTATTTTACAGAAACCTAGAGTTCACTGAGGTGATGAGTCTTATTAGCTGATCTCCTTCCTCCACCTTCCAGGATTGAAATTGCAGGTGGACAACCCTGCCCTCCAAGCAATTATGTGAGTTCCTAAGACCCCAACTCTTCCAGACCTTACATTTGTGCAGCAAGTGCTTTAACCCAAGCCCTTTCTCCTGCCCCACATTTCACTTAAGCTTTAGTCCACCTTAGCCAAATACTTTGTAGTGACTCTAAGATCAGTAGACGTCTCCAAAAAAGTTAGTTATGTTAAGTCACTTTTGCCTGCTAATAAGTAGTTTCTGTGAACTCTGTCACCAAATAGATGAATGTGGCTCATCTGATGGCTGCAGTGCCATGCACGAGATTCAGGTCAGGGTAGCTATCAAAATGGGCTTGTCTTGGGACTCACTTAGAGACATAAAAAATAAAATAAAATAAAAAATAAGTCTCTTCATCCCAAAAGGGAAGGGACCAATAGACCAAAGATTCTACCAAGTCTAGCTTCCCAAATGTGTTTATTTGGAGTTGATCACATGAGGTGGGTAATGCAGGCGAAGCTTGTACCACAGAAAGTCCCATGCAAAAGCCATGGGGTATGGCTCAGTGTCAAGAGTACTTGGTGAACCTGAGTTCAAGCCTATGACTCCTTACAGGTTGTTCTCTGACTTGCCTAAGTTTGAATCCCAGGATCCACCACAATAAATAAATAAATAAATAAATAAATAAATAAATAAATAAATAAATAAATAAAATTCTATACTTTTTAAAAATGTATCACTCCAAGTCATTTTTAAAACCTCTTACCTACTTTTATGAGGATGGATAGGAGAGAGTGGTGACTGGGATGAGAAGTAAAGGTCTTCTGTGGGTCCTAAAACCCCTCTTCTCTCCAAGATGGAATGTTCACAACTCAGTTGTCATTACCATAGACCTGGCTATCAGTTTTATTGCCCGGCTCACTATAGGCCATGGTCTTCTGCAAGCTAATAGCTCTCTCTCTCTCTCTCCCTCTCTCTCTCTCTCTCTCTCTCTCTCTCTCTCTCTCTCTCGTGTGTGTGTGTGTGTGTGTGTGTGTGTATACACCTGTGTAAAGGCTATACTACAAGACTTAAGAGTGCTCTATTAGCCATTTATGGTGGTTCACACCCATAATCTTAAGAAGCAGAAGGACCGCAGACTGGAGGCTATTGTGAGCTACCTAACAAGACTGTGTCTCAAAAAAAATTTAATACTTCTACTCATTGTAGAGTCAAAAACGCAACCCTTACCTCAAAAGGAGAGAACAGTTTATCCTGGAACAAACTATGAGTGGCTATGGTCCAGTTTCTCCCCTTCCGTGGTCCAATGTACTAATAGTGCTCCAATGTGTGAAGTTTTTATAGGGACATAAAATCATTAAGATTGAACCAATGTATCATACAGGTGTACTGCTTAATTTCAAATGTCAACTTGCCTTAACCAAGAATTACCTCAGAAAAGAGATTTTTTTTTTTTTTGCTTGTTTGTTTTGTTTTGTTGAAATGTATCTGGCTGTCCTGGAACTCACTTTGTAGATCAGGCTGGCCTTAAACTCACTGAGATCAACCTGCCAGAATTAAAGGCCTTTGCCACCATGCCTAGCTGAGAAGGGAGTCTGAATTAAGGAACTGCCTGTATCAGATTGACCAGTAGGAATGTCTTTGAGACATTGTATCCTTAACTGATGTAAAAAGAGGGCCTGGCCCTAGGAAGTAACACCCTTAGGCTCTAATGTAGAAAGTCTTCAGGAACAATTTGAAGTTCAGAAAAACACTTATTAGTTGAGCTAGGGACATTTTGAGATCAGGGAACATGAACGGTGGCAGCACGTGCTGACATGACTCTCTTGCTGAAGCTGAGTTGGGGTCAAGATAATGAATTTCTTTTTTGTTTTTGTTTTTTCGAGACAGGGTTTCTCTGTGTAGCCCTGGCTGTCCTGGAACTCACTCTGTAGACCAGGCTGGCCTCGAACTCAGAAATCTGCCTGCCTCTGCCTCCCAAGTGCTGGGATTAAAGGCGTGCACCACCACGCCCGGCCAGATAATGAATTTTTTATATCCAATTTTGCCCTCAGCTGCCTGATTTGATTTAATAAAAATTGCTGATAGGTAGATGTGCAGTCAGAGGATTTAAAGTAGAAGTGACTTCACAAAACCGTAACACCACTTATAAAATTTAGCTCGAAATGGATCAGAGAACTACACGAAATGGAAAATATTGTGACGTGGAAGTAGGCAGATTCCTTAAATACATCGCCAACCCAAAAAAAAAAAAAAAACAAAAACAAAAAAAAAACAACAAAATCACTTGTGTTCTAAGATATCTGAAGGTGCAAACCAAAGTCGAGTCCCAGATCGCCCACATCCCGCCCTAATACGTCACCAGGGTTCCCCTTCTCTCCGCCCTAGTCTCCACCCCGCGTTCGCCCATCACCAATCCGCGGAATTCCTGCCAGCCTGAATTATCCACTTCACCCTAAACCCGCCCTCGAAGCCGGTGTCCCGCTCAAACCCCGCCCCATGCCTCCGAGACCCGCCCCTCAGACGTCTTGTCCGGCCCAAACCCCGCCTCCAGCTCCCCGAGTCCCGCCTCTCTCCCTGCTCCCGCCTCCCGCTCGCAGACTCCAGCGTCCGTCCTGGCGCGCGCCCGCCTGCGTCCGCACCCGGAAGAAGCCCCAGCGGCCGGAAAGTTGAGGCAGTGCGCGGCTCGGGGTCCGCGGGAAGCTCAAGTCCTTCAGAGGCCGAGCGAGAGCAGCGCGAAGAAGCCTGCGCGCCCCCGCGCAAGGCGGCCCCCTCGAGCGGCCGCGCGCACGCCCCGCCCCCTCCAACGCCGCGCGGGTCGGGCTGGGGCGACCACGGCCGCAGCGCGGTCCCGGCGACCAAGACAGTGCGTGTTGAGCCCGTAAGTGACCACCGCAGCGTGAGGTCCCGGGGGATCGTTTCCCTCCCGTGGTTAGCGTCAGGTCTCGTCCGCATCCTTTAATTTCTAAACTCCCCGCAGGGCTGGGAGGCCACAGCCAACCACCTGTGGATTAGAAGCGAATTTCCAAATGCTTTCCAAAGCATCCCTCCGCTAGGCTCTCGCTCGCCAGGCGGCCTGGAGGCGCGCAATGAGCGCGCACCCGCGAATGGCGCGCAACGCGGGATTGAGACGCGCGGGGCGTGGCCACAGCTCCCGAGGGGCGGGGCTACGCGAGCCTAGGTGAGGGACAAGGCTCTATCCCCAAACTGCTCTTTTTGGCGCCACCTTGCAGTGGATAGTATGAAATAAAGCAAAGCCATTTTATTTGTTTGGATGCCAGAGGCAAGAGGAGAGAGAATTTGATAGTTGTACAACCATCGTCCCCCCTCCCCTAGACAGTAAATGGCTTAAGTTTGTAACGGGATGCCTGAGTTTATAGGTTGATAAACTTGTCTAATTGCACGGATGTTGGAAAAAAAAAAAAAGAAGAAGAAAGCTGTGTTTAAAAAATATCGGTCTGTTTAACACTGTAATTTACCGGTTTAACTAGGCAAACATTTAACCTGCCCCTGTTAGGAACTTAAAATTCTTTGCCCGCCCTCTTTCTGCGCTGTTGGAGTTGGGTATGTTGTTAATTGTTGTTTCGGATTTCTGCTCTACATTCACTTTGTATTTGTAAAATCGTAAAGATATTCCTTTGGTCACTCTTGAGGGTAGTGCTGTGATTTTTTTTTCCCAGCTAAGATCCACATCATGAAATACTATGATCCCTTTCCCAAATAATCTCTTTTTTTACTCTTGGCTGATTGATTATGCTATTACCTAACCAAAACCAAGTCGCTTAGTATTTTAGTGTTGGCTTACTTTGACTGATTCTCTGAAAAATACTCTCTTAATCTCATACCAGCCTCCTGTACTTGTCAGTGTTCTTGGCTTAAGTGTGATGCAACTTTATACTTTATACCTCCCAGCTGAGCAGGTGTTCAGAGAGGGCAGAATCAGTAGCCAGTGTGATCCACCTCAGGGATGCCAAACTGAACTTTAACTGAACTATATCTAGTCTTCTTTAGTCATAGTATTTATAGAGGATGATATATGTTACATAAATAAAATAAGTCCAATATAAACCACACCTTTGCTAAGGTGCTTAGAGCTAGTATGGAATCTCCAGGGCAGTTCATGGTTTCTTCTCTGGTACTTGTCAGCTCATTTAAATTGAAAATCAATCAATCAATCTCTGTGTGTGTGTGTGTGTGTGTGTGTGTGTGCGCGCGCGCACACGTGTGTGTGTGTGTGTGTGTGCGCGCGCACGTGCACACGTGCACCTGAATGTTCTGTGCAGCACATGTGTTGCCATCAGAGTCCAGGGGCATCAGATCCCCTGGAACTAGAGTTACGTGCAACTGTGAGCCCTTCCTATCATGGTGATGGGATCCAAATCCAGGTCCCCTAGAAGAGCAGCACGTGCTCTCAGCCTGTGCTGTCTGTCCAGAACCACCTTCTCACTCTTACTCACGTTACCTTCTTAGTCCTTCTGGAATGGTTTGCTTTAGATCGTCACTTGGGTCTCCGAGGGCCTGGTACCTTTTACTGTGCTTTTTCTTTCATTTGTGAGGATACTGGCTTGTGCATGGTAGACATTAGGAAGTGCATATAGAATCAGGTGTAGGATTTGTGATATGACAGTACATATGAACATGAGATAGGCTCCCTATGTTTGTAAATACACATTTGAGAAAGAAAGACTTGCTCAGAGAGTCAAATAGGTGAAGTAGAGTATATATAATATTTCTTTGCAGTCTTATTGTCCGAAACGTAATGCTCCCATCTTTTTTTGCCTAGCTTTTCTCCACCTGTAACAACTGCTCTTGTTGAAGCCCGTCATTCCCCTATGCTAACAAGAGAAAGCAGGAAACAAACTTACTACAGTGTATAATCCTAAATCAAGTCACTAGTCATGTTAGAACTATCAATCTGATTAACGGTATGCTTTGTTTATGAAGCTGTGTGTGTGTGTGTGTGTGTGTGTGTGTGTGTGTGTGTGTGTGTGTGATGATACATGACTGTAATCCCAGCACTTGGAAAACAGAGGCAGGAGAATTACTGCAAACTCAAATCCAGCCTGGGCTACATAATAAGTTCTAAGTTAGCCTGCCCAGCAGAGATGGCCTCAAAAAAATCCACTAAAGGCAGGGATGAGGGAGGGGAGGCCCAGAACTTCCTCCAGATTGCATATTAATTATAATATGTTAATAAAGGGCTAGCAAGGAGAAAGATTGGGGAAAACATGAGGAATACTTTGTGCTGTTTAATACGTTGCACTAGCAACCAATTTCACGAATTAACATTAACTTCACTATTTTTCTGTTTGTTTTTAAGAAAACACTTTTACAGTCAGGGTCTGTAATAAGCTTGTATACATTAAGTCATGAATTCCCAGGGAACAGGGACCACCAGCACAGGCTCCCTGCCAGACCTCACACAGCATGCTTCTCTGCGTGCGTGCCTGCAATGGGCTGGTGCTCACCCTGAATGGCTCTCTCAATGGCCCCCTGGCTCTTCGAGTGCTCGGGATCTTCAGAATGCCCATGAATCCTGGAAAGAACCTTACCTGTAATCTGTGCGTTTACAGCAATGCCATCAGCATGCTGACACTGCAATCTCTCCCTGTGTCTCCCTGCAATCTGTGATGATTACGGGACATTCTTTGGAGCAGCACCCAGTCCTTTGATGTCTACAACCTGTCCTGTAGATTTGCATGTATATGGCCAACAAAACTCCTCTATGTTTTCTAAAAGGCTTGGAGAACACAGAACAGAAACTCTCCTCTTTAAAATTTATCATTTTCTGGAATTAAGATGGCTGTTGCATCAGGAAGAACCTCTTGATTTTTTTCTTTTTATTTTATTTGTGCTCACACAAATAGATGTGTGTGTGTGTGTGTGTGAGAGAGAGAGAGAGAGAGAGAGAGAGAGAGAGAGAATGAGAATATGGATGCATGTATACTATAACATCTGTGTGGATGTCAGAAGAAACTTTAGGGCATTGATTTTTACCTGCCACTTTGAGACATGGGCTCTCTTGTTTCTGTAGCTGCACTGTATAGTCTAGAATAGTTGGCAGCTTGAGCTACTGGGTCCGATTCCCATCTCTACCACCCATCTCTCAGTGGAATTGCATATGTGCTATGTGCTACTGTCCAGCTGGTCCCAGGCACCCGGACTTGGGTCGTCAGGCTTGTGCTGCCAACACTGAGCCTCCCCCGTGGCCTCAACTTCACTGATTTTGACTTTTCAAGACAGGGTTTCTCTGCATAGCCCTGGCTGTCCTAGAACTGTCTTTGTAGAAACAGGGTAGCCTAGAACTCAGCAAGCTCCACCTGCCTCTGCCTCCTGAGTGCTGGAATTGGCAGGCGTGCATCACCTTGGCCTAGCAACTTCACTGAATTTTAAAGCACATTTTACATAACTACAATAGATAATTCATCTATAGGTAATATTGAATTCAGATATTTTATGAGTACTGTGTGACCTAAAGCTGGGATGGTTTGTAAGCAAAGGATGATTTTGGTAAATTGTGTGCAAAGCTTGAACAGCAAAGGTATAATACTGTCTTTTCTTTCTTTTTAGTACCCACCCTTCAAGATGAATAGTGAGCAGGTCACCCTGGTGGGTCAGGTGTTTGAGTCCTATGTTTCAGAGTACCATAAGAACGATATTCTTCTGATCCTGAAAGAAAGAGATGAAGATGCTCACTACCCGGTTGTGGTTAATGCTATGAGCCTTTTCGAGACCAACATGGAAATTGGGGACTATTTCACCGTGTTCCCCAATGAAGTACTAACAGTTTTTGACAGTGCACTTCGAAGGTCAGCCTTGGCAATTCTGCAGTCCCTTCCTGAGACGGAGGGGTTATCCATGAAGCAGAATCTTCATGCCAGGATATCAGGTAAGGCATAAGAGTATGTTGTTGGCGTGTAGTGTTCTGGGAAGACTTAGATAAATTGAAACACATATGGGACTCAGAGCACTAAGAAATAATTGTCATTCTGAGGCTCAGCAGGTAAATGTGCTTGCTGCCAAGGTTGATAGCCTGAGTTTGATCTTTTATAGAGAGAACTGAGCCCTAACAGTTGTCCCCTCACCTCCACATGCACACTATCACAGGTGTCTGTGCGCGCATGCGCGCGCGCACACACACACACACACACACACACACAAAATACATCTAAAAGGAATTTAAAAAAAATAATTGATGTTTATATTTAAAGTACATATCTTCTATATGACAAATAATAATAATTGTCTTCTGGGCATAGGATCTGGGCACAGGATACTTGCCATGCCAACCTCAGGGAGGGAGGAAATATGAAGACATCGGTGTACTACAACATAAAATTGTAATCTACAACAGCTTTGTATGACTAGTAACAATAAAATATTGATAATGTATGAATTAGAGAAGATCCTGCCCCACCCCCACCCCCGTGACCTTCAGAACTATTTTACAAGATCACAGTGAGGGGTGTGCTGCTCAGCTACCAGGAACTTGGTACATGCTTGTTGATGCGCGTGTGTGCGCACTGGCATGGGTATGTTTCTGCATGTGGGTGTGAATGTGTGAGAGGCCAGGCCTCCATGCCTTACCACCCCAGCTTTTTAGATAGTACAAAGATTTTGGTTGCAAATTGTCACTTTTGCTTAGTGTTGTGTTGCCTTTGTCTTTTTATTATAAAATTCCAGCAACATAGTATGAAAGAGAAATCTTTTTTTTGTTGTTTTTTGGGGGGGGCGGGGGTTGGTTGGTTTGCTTGTTTTGGGTTGTTGTTTTATTTTGGTAGGCGAGCTCAAGATAAGGGTTTTCCTGTGTCTAGGACTGGCTGTCTGTAGACCAGGGTGGCTTAAGGACTCAGAGAGCTACCTGTTTCTGCTTTCTAAGTGCTTGACTTGAGTTAAAGGCATGTGCTGCCACCACCAGCTGTCAAGAAACCTGGGTATTAAGCCAGATGTTAAATGACTCACACTTTTAATCTGAGTAGTTTAGAGGCGAGGCAGGTAGGTTTCTGAGTTTAAGACTATACTGAGTTCCTGAACAGCCAGAGCTATATGAGACTCTGTCTCTCATTTTTGTTGTTGTTTTTTTTGTTGTTGTTGTTTTGTTTTGTTTTTTCGAGACAGGGTTTCTCTGTATAGCCCTGGCTGTCCTGGAACTCACTCTGTAGACCAGGCTGGCCTTGAACCCAGAAATCCGCCTGCCTCTGCTTCCCAAGTGCTGGGATTAAAGGCATGTGCCACCACTGCAACCACCAATGAGACTATGTCTCAAGTGTGTATATATATATATGTATATATATATTTATTTATATTTGAAACCCTATGGCCTCAGCTTCCTGAGATTGCTAGAATTACCGACACACAACCAACTTGATTTGATTTTTCCTGTCAATGATTCCTAAGCTACCTTGTGATCATTGGTGCTGTTGCTAGGTTTTCAGAGTATCTGTATCAACAGGCCAAGAGTGCCGACCCAAGAAACTGAAGCCACTGTGATACTTACTATAGCTATTCCTTAACAGCTCAGCAGATCCAAAAGATTGCCAACCAGATTTATACTGGATCTTAGCCAACAGGCTGAGAAACAATACTTACTAAATTTTTCAGCCACTAACTTTTAGAATGAATCTTGCAGTGTCAGCCAGCCCAGCAAGCACTACTGATAAACCCATTAGAAATAACCTTGGCTAGCAGGACTGGCAACTTTGCACCCCAGTGGTGTGGCTTAGCTGGGCTCGTGGCTTTTGCATAATATTTTTTCTTTGGCATATGCAAACCTTTCAGTTGCCTCTTTTCCTAGTATTGAAAACCACATGCTTTTGAAAGGATGAAGTGATAGTGTGGATAAAGTTTTATACAAACCAAAGCTTGCAAACAGTCATATTTAAATTCCGAATCCGAGACAAATGGGCCTGTTGGTCATCCTGTTACCATCTCTTTGTTACTCTTTTGGTTCATTGAGTGATCACTAAATAGATTGATCTTCTGTGCGTCAGGTGGCAGAATTTTGTCTGTGCTCCTGAGACTGTCTTTCTGAGAGCCCATCTTTCTTAGCCCTGTTGGTAATTTCTAGAGATGTGCTTTCAAACGAGTCCACCACTTTCTGTTGTTTGAGATCTGGAGTTATTTTCTTAATTGGGTTGATGATCTGATTTTTTTCTTTAAGTAAAACACAAACATGGTCATGTGCTTGCTGTACAGCCATAAAGTCCTGAGTTTAGATCCTTAGCATCCAGGTATAGCGCTGGGTGTGGTAGCAAGCACTCTGGAGGCAAACAGGAGAGTTCTTGAGGCTTGCTGGCCAGACAGTCTCATGGGAGAGACTTGGTCACACAATACACTGTGGGTAAATAATTTAGGAAGGTATTAGACAGGAGTATCTGGTCTCTACACAGATGAACCTACCCGCACACACACAGTAAACATTAAGACATAAACATTCCTCCCCTGAAATATTACTATAGTATTTTCTGGGAACAAAATAACATTCTGTGGAGTCAGCTATCAAAAGTGTAAGTTGATGTCATCTTTTCATTAGGTTTGCCTGTTTGTCCAGAACTGGTCAGGGAACACATTCCCAAAACCAAGGATGTGGGACACTTCTTATCTGTCACTGGGACAGTGATCCGAACGAGTCTGGTGAAGGTCTTGGAGTTCGAGCGGGATTACATGTGTAACAAATGCAAGCATGTGTTCATGGTGGAGGCAGACTTCGAGCAGTATTACACCTTCAGTCGGCCATCGTCATGTCCAAGTTTAGCCAGCTGTGACTCCTCAAAATTCTCTTGCCTCTCAGACTTGTCTTCATCTCCAGCCAGATGTCGGGATTACCAGGAAATCAAAATTCAGGAGCAGGTAAATGATCAAGTCAGTGAGAAAAAATAACAGATTTGGACAAGTTTTCTACTACAGTCGGATGGTGGGGATTGGAGACTATAAAACGGAAATGAATAGCCTTGTACCTTCACTTTGTGGGAGATCAGAGTCAAAGCTGTCAAACGTACTGGGATGTAGGATTTAGAAACCATGCAGCCACTGTTTTGGAGCCCTGATGAGATTTTAGAACCATTGAGTTGCATTAAAATTTAAAAGCAGATATTAGAGCTAGAGAGATGGCGCTGTGGATTACAGCGCTTGCTGCTGCTCTTGCAGAGGACTCCGTGGGGTTCCCAGCACCTACAAAGTGCTGCCTGCAACTCCTCCTCTGGACTCTGCTGGCACTCCATGTGCATGATGCACAGATAAAAAACACCCATAACATAAAGTAAAAATAAATAAATGAATATATTAATTATATATATATTAAACATTCTAAACTAGCTGCATTTAGAAATATGATAAAAATTCAGTCAGTTTAACTGGTTGCCAAACATTGGCAAATCAAGAGATTGGAAGTTTGGTTTTTAACAAATAAAGAAGAACCTGATTTCCTTTCCTTAAATAATGTAAATAAGGAGATAGGCAGCTTAAGGGCAGCATGTAGGCTCTTCAGTGTGGAGTTCTTACACTTCACTTTTCTTAGCCCTCTATTGTTTTATTTAAATAGGTCTCACTCCAGCATCTAGACCTGGAACTCCCCATGAGTGAGAGTACCTTCTGAGAAATGCTGTTTGAAGCTGGCCCTTACAGTTAGTTCTAACTTTTCCCATCCTGTAACCATTCTGTGTCATTCTGCTTATACACTGAATGTTCAGTCTGTTTACAGTCAACCAACTTAAAGAGTACAGTGTAGTCAATCTCACTATGCTTTGGACTCTGATATACCTGTCCCCTACCTCTCCATCATGACTTAATTCATGCCTCTGACTCAGAACAGCGTGTGAAGATGTGGCGACAAGACTAAGACCACTCACTGGAAGTATCGAGGTGTTGAAAGCAGTGCCTCCCTCCACAAAGAATGTTGAAAGTAACATGTGGGCATAGACTGATACTATCTGTCTGTAGCTTTGTATGCGGTTCTGAGACAACCCGGCCAGAAGAAGAGTTTCCTCTCTTGTGAGATTCCCGTAAAAGAGCAAGACTGGCGTGCTTCGTTCCTCTTACAGTTCCATGTCTGCTGTGCTGTTCAGTTAACAGAGAGGGCAGCTTTGCTCAGTAGACATCCAACTGCTTCAGAACACAGCAGGCCCACACTTGGGTAAATGATAGCAAAGATCAGGTGGTTTCTTTCACTTGATACCCTGCCACAGCACGCATCCCAGGTTGACCTCAAACTCATGGTAATCCTCCTGCCACAGCCTCCCAAGGGCTGAGGTGGAGATTGTAGAAATGTGCCACCATGCCGAGCTTTTTTCACCATTCCTGACAGTTGCCTTCTATTCCTGTGGTGATGTATAACCATCGTCATGTATAACCACCATAGGATGGTGGCTTCCATTTCATGACACCTGTATTCTAGTCAGAAAACTGAGGAAGGAAAAATGATGGTCAGATGTGAACCTATCATATAATCGTCTTGTCAGCCTGCCATTACATGTTTGCTTACCTGTCATTGGCCAGGACTTAATCTTATGACCACACCTAGCTTCACGGGAACTTGGGAAACAGTCATTTCTAAGGTCATGTCTACGAGGAATAAAGCCAGCGGTCTGTTACTAAGGAGTAGTCCCAGGGACCAGCTGGTTTTCCAGGACTTCAGACTAGAGGTTATGAAAGAAAGAAGTTGTTAGAATATGTATTTTAACCATCTACAATGTAGATTATAGTGGGGAATATTCCTCATATTTGGTGTTACAGTTTTATTCTACCTTAGTGAATTCTTGGTTTGTAGTTTTATTTGTGTGTATGTGCATGTATAAGAATCTCTGTGTATGGATGCCCAGAGGTCAGAGGGTGGCGGGTCAGGTGGAGCTGGAATAGCAGGTGGTGTGAAACTGGTCATCTGGAAGTTCAGGAAGAGCTTATAACTGCTGAGACATCTCTCTAGTGCCTAGTATTAGTGAATATTCATTCATATTCTCTCTCTCCCTCTCTCTCTCTCTCTTCCTCTTTCTCTCTCTTTCTCTCTCTCTCTCTCTCCCTCCCTCCCTCCCTCCCTCCCTCCCTCCCTCTCTCTCTCTCTCTCTCTCTCTCTCTCTCCTGTCTTTCTCTCTTAACTTAGAGTCTTATGACATAGCCCAGCTCTCCTGAAACTATGAAGACCAGACTGGCCTTGAGCTCACAGAGATCCACTGGCCTCTGCCTTTCCTGTGCTGGGTTTAAAGAAGCATACCAACAGCTAGTGTTAGTGAAGTCTGAAGCTGGTATTAGTCATAGTTTTTAATGAAAATTCCTTAAGACTTATCATAATCAAACTATATTATAATACGAGAAATGGAAGCAGTTTCGAGTGCCCCGTGTTTGGGATCTTTAGCATCTAGTGAAGCACACCCCTTTTCTTATCTTTCGCTTGCTAGGTGCAAAGGCTGTCTGTTGGAAGTATCCCACGGTCTATGAAAGTTATTCTGGAAGATGACCTAGTTGACAGTTGCAAATCTGGTAAGCAATTACCTTTTAGTTTTTGAGATGGCAGTTCTGTGTTACTCTGGTTAGTTTTGAACTCTTGGGTCTGTGTGGTCCTCAACTCCTCCCCCTCCTACCACCTACCTCCACCCCAGCAGTTGGGGCTATAGATGGGTGCTACTGTATGTAGCCAGCAAGAGTAAACTTTTGGTAGTAGGAGGGTCTGAATAGTCATTATTTATTTTTATGTCCCACAAAGTTACTGACAAGGGACGGAGGGCATTAAGTGGTCACCTTGTGAAGAGTTAGGCTTAGAGAGAGAGGAAGGAAGAGCTAAGCTGGGGCTTAGAAGTCTCCTGCTGCTCACATTGTCCCTTCTGACAAGGAACTAGACTTACCTAACCCCATGTAAAGAACTAAGCAGCAGGACTGGAGCATAGACCCAGATCACTGAGTTCTGACCCACGCCTCTCTTCAGTCAGGCATCATGCTTAACAGGGCCATCTCAAAAGGGTTGCGGTGGATTGGGCAGTCAAAGGACTCAGATGGGACTGTCAAGTGTGACTAAAAACTTAGTGATACCTAAGCAAAAGGCATCATTGTTTCTCTCAGCTGTGTGCTGATGACACCCGAGTGTCACAGGTTTTGAAAAAGAATATTCTCAGTAGAGAACAGTGTTTCCATGTAGTGATTGAACCTGAATTATGTCTACACTGAAATCTTAAGCCGTATTTCTTTCAGCTGTCATTCATAATAAAGGACAGGTAAAAGCAGTATGTTAACAGATCTTTGCCCCATTACCCATAGCTGTAAACCTAAGAAATCAAAAGGCAGAATTCACACTCCTCAGAGCAATGAAGTGGATTGCCGTGCTAACAACTGTGATAAAGATCAAAGGGATGGATCTGACTGGGGATATCTGCAGGACTCCAGATGCTGGGGAAGGGAAAGGGGCAGAGAGTGGACTGTTTAAGTGGAAGAACTGTAGCTTTACCAATAGTGTACATATTAACTGTAGGAAAATACACAGCTTTTAAGTGAATGTTCTGTTTCTGTAAACTTCAAAGTTACAATGATCACATAAATCTGCCATTCAAAAAGTACTTGCACATATGAAACCATTTGTGTATTTGGGGTTTTTTGGTTTTTGGGTGGGGGGAATTGTTTTTGTTTATTTGTTTGTTTTTGTTTTTCGAGACAGGGTTTCTCTGTAAAGCCCTGGCTGTCCTGGAACTCACTCTATAGACCAGGCTGGCCTCGAACTCAGAAATCCGCCTGCCTTTGCCTCCCAAGTGCTGGGATTAAAGGCGTGGGCCACCACTGCCCAGCTTGTAGTTTAAGTGTTTTTAAATGTTCTACAAATGCAAGGTAATTTTAGTATAATAATAGGTAACACTAAGTTGAGATTCCATTAATTTATATGTGTACATACATATACATATATATGTATATATACATACACATACATATATATGATCTAATTTTCATTATAGTATCATGACTGATACTATAATTTGCCCAAGAATGGTGGCAAGAAGATTTACACCCATTCCTAATGAGATTGTTATTCTTGGCCATTCTTCCATACTCTGTTTTCTATATAATCACTGTTTATAGAAATTGATTTCTACTATATTGAAAGTTATGGCCCTCATTTAATGAATATTGAAAGAACCTCAGTATAATCTATTAGAGTGAAGATAATAAGGGGGTGTTTCAAGTAAGTATGTATTGAAACTTATTCCAGTTATTTTTATCTAAAACTTTTAAGAGGGAATACAGTAAAATGACATTATTCTAGATTGACCTTGCAAGGTGTATGAAAATTCTTGGAAACACATATGTAAAACACTGTGTAGCCCTGGCTGTCCTGGAACTCACTTTGTAGACCAGGCAGGCCTCGAACTCAGAAATCCTCTTGCCTCTGCCTTCTGAGTGCTGGGATCAAAGGTGTGCGCTACCACGCCCTGCTCTGGATATCACATTCTTAAATACATGTTAAATAACACGCTGTATTGTATATGGTAAATCACAGGCATCAGGGGTTAGTAAATGTGCCTAGAAGCTACCTAGGGTCTCCTATGAGAACATCACATAGAAGTGTGGTCATCTGCCTCCCAGGAATAGGTTTTCCTCAGGTGGGAAGGAATAACTAAGGAACAAGTTGGTTCTTACTGGTAGATAAGAACAAGGCAAATATATTTTTAAGGCAGTGATCTTTAACCTTTTTAATGTTGTAAAACTTTAAAGTTATATTAAAATAAACCATCTTTCAAAGAGTAAAAACATAGAACAATATTGTAAACTATTTGCCAAGACAGTACAGAAGTAAAACATAAAAATATGGGCTGGAGAAATGGCTCAGCAGTTAAGACTGCTCTTCCAGGGTCCTGAGTTCAATTCCCAGCAACCGTATGGTGGCTCACAACCATCTGAAATGAGATGCAATGCCCTCTTCTGCTGGGTCTGAAGGGAGTGACAGTGTACTTATATACATTAAGTAAATCTTAAAAATATTTATATATAAAAATTTTATTTCAATTCAAAAGTATCATGTGGAGACCTGCTTCCCTGGTCTGATCATGTCACATGTTGCTGCCCTTAAGCAAGATGGTGGTGGAGCCATATTCCAAAGTCAAGATGGTGACCCCTCACAGGCACAGTGAGCAATTTAAAATGAGCCTGCTGGTCGTTCACCATCACTGTTGCAATCACATGGAGTTGGCAGCTGATGCTGGGGCCAGGGCCACACAAGGACAGGAGGGAGATGGGAGTGGGCGGTGAGAGAGGGTGAGGCTTCACTGTACCTGGATCCCTGTGCTCAGTGGGAAGGGAGTGTTTCCAAAGTGGACACAGGGCGTTCAGACCAATTTGAATAAATTTTTGCTTTAGATCCTGTGGCACCCATTTTCCCAGCATTTGCTGGAGATGCTAACACTATGGAATTGGCATCCCAATTGATAGTCTGTGACCTAATGGTTTATGGGGTGGGGAGTGTAATAAGACATCTCTGTATCAAAGGTTACTCCCACGAACAAAGACCTGTTCTTTGATTGGGTGGGGCTAACACTGGCACAGCCACAAATCAGCAGAGAGCACAGAGGGTCCTGGATCCTAAGAGGCTATCTCACGGAGTTCGAAGAAATGATGTATCTGGCAGAAAGGTGAGGGAAGAGAACAAGACTCCACGTGGCCAGGAAAGACCTAGGCCATTGGGCTGGGGACTCAATCCTCTCGGGTTCAGCACCATCTGACAAGTTATTTATCCACTGGTGAATGAGCCAGTTCAAGCCAGATTCTATCAAAGGAAGGGTTATCGGGAAGCTGCTCTCCGGCCAGTTTACTCTCCACAAGGATTGAGGACAGGGGAGTTGCCACTGGGGAAAGGGGAGTCAAGAAAGGGTGCATGCGCACAGAGAGAAGAGACCAAAATGTCTGGATTGTATAGAAAGAGCCTCTGGGGGGGAGGCAGTCCAGCTTCTGGGCTGGAAAGTTCAGAGTTGAGGGCAGGATATATCAGGTAGGGGCTGAGGGATGCTAGAATTGGGATGCCAGGTCTGCACCTCAGTCCCTTGACCTGGGGCCTGAAACCAGTTATTTTATGCTTTGAAGTAGAATCAATATGTACTGATCTATTCCTTCATTGAAAAAAGCAGGAGACTGAGTAAAATATTAATAAAGTAAAAAAACACATAAGAAACATGCCAGACAGCACTAGGCTGTCTACTTTCCTGATTCCAAGCTAATGTGGTTTCAGTTTCTGGTTGACTAGTTTCTCAGAGATTGAACATGTTGTCCGACATAACAATGATAAGTAAATTATCTAGTGCACTATTCCCAGTAAAGGGCATTGTGTGTTTATTATGTAGCACATTTTGTTGTTGTAAAATGCTGACTTTGACTTTATGTGTTCAGAAACAATTTATTGTTTTAGGGGCTGAGAATCTGGGTTGTGTTTTAACCTAAAATTGGTCGTTGCTTTTTGAATGAACAGATGTCCTTGGAAACAGGAAGTTATGGGCAGCTTATTTCTAATTTCTGGTCTTTTGCCAAGTGCTTCAATGCCATCTCACTGTGCATGATCTTCCTGCTGGACTCACGTGGGTGCTTTCCTTAGGAGATGACCTCACCATCTATGGGGTTGTAATGCAACGGTGGAAACCCTTTCAGCGAGATGTACGCTGTGAAGTTGAGATTGTCTTGAAAGCCAACTATGTCCAAGTGAATAATGAGCAATCCTCGGGGATGGTCATGGATGAGGACACTCGAAAAGAATTTGAAGACTTCTGGGAACACTATAAGAGTGACCCCTTTGCAGGTTGGTGATGAAGGGCCTAAGGCTCATCAGAATTGACTACATTCAACTCAGTAGTTAAATGGGATATGACTTACGTAGGTGATGTGTAGCTTTGTTAACGGTTATCATTTAGTCAGTATCTTCAAGTCTGTTTCTGGCATTGAGATTTTGTTATTTCTTGTGTGTGTGTGCATGTGAAAGCCAGAGGTCAATCTTATGTTATTCTTCAAGAGCCATCACGTGTTTTCTTGCCCCTGCCCCCAAGTTACAGAAATAAGTTGTCTGACTTGGACAGAAGGCTAGACTCACCGGTCAGTGAGGCCTAGTGATCACTTGTCTCGTCTCCCCTGCACTGGGATTACAAGCATGTGTGAGCATGCCTAGCTTTTCATGTGGGTGCTGGGGACTAAACACACGTCCGTCCTCATGCTTTTATACATTAAGTACATAGTTTTCTACCATACTTCCAAATAAAGGCCGTGTTAGCTGAGGATTTAAAATAGGGAAAGACTGATGGACAGAAAACGTTTGTCGTTGTAGCATAACATTGTGAGCTTTCGATGTATTACATAAGATAACACACCACAGCCTTGAGTTTAGAAAGTATTATTTTTTATTGAAAAAAAGCCCCACATATATAAAACATGAATTAAATTTTGTTTTCATTCTTCTTTGAATGTTTCAAAAAAAATAAACTTATATCTCCATTCTAATGTATATTATTTTATTCTCAAGTCACAAGCCAAACTAGACACTTATTTTACAAAGTAAAGCTTCCACTCATCTATAGGACAGTTTGCTTTTATTTTGTGGGATTTTCTTTTAAATCTTCCACGTACAATACATACGTAGAATTCTCTGATCTTCCTTTTATGTAATCAGTATAAAAAGGAGCCCAAAGTTCTCTAAGCTATGGCTTTACATAGCAATTACTTTTAAAATCATCCATTTTTCAGTGTAGTTTTTAACTGAACTGTTGTTAGGTTCAGGTCGGGTTCATTCCTTATCCATTACAGTGCCACAGCTCATCTGCCTTCATTACACCGCACTCTGCCCTGGATATTCCCAAGTCCCTGTGCTGATGACTGAAGATCTGTCCTGTAATTAGGAAGTTGTAGCTATGCAACTCATTTGTCAGATAAAGAATGAATTACATAAAATAACCTTATAAGTTAGGAAGACACTGTGAAATTCAGGCAACATTTCTTAGTATGAATGAACTCCCCTCTTATGGTCGTAGATACTGGTTGGGATATTGTATATTTGACCATTTTGAAGTTGTATGTGCATCTTGCTGGAGTGGAGAAGAGAAGCTGAATCCAAAGGGCGTCTCTCTATTGCAGGCAGTGTTGCTTCTCTTGGGGTTTGATTTGTCTCCTGAAACTGGAGACTGATGGGACCCCAAGCATAGTACTTGGGTCTGCTGGATCATTTGAACTCATACTGTGCTGATTTGATTATCTTATACCAGAAAGGTTTTCTGCAAGGTAACGGTAAAGAGGAATCTTGGCCACAGACACTATAAGAACATAGTCTGAAACTAGAAATTTGGAAGGGATTGAATGCATCATGTTCCATTACAAAGCCATGGAGAAGGGAGAGAGACAGTAAAGCAGAAAAGTAGAGGCTCTTGCTCAAGATAAGCACTGGGACGTGTGTCTAGGCTAGATTCTGACCCTGTGCCCTTTACCACTGGAGTGTGGCTTCTGCCAGCATGTGATAGATAGTTCTGGCTCACCTTACATACTCTTAAACTTGGTTCTTAGGTCCATTCTGTTTTTAATGTGTAACCCTTGGATTTTAATCAGAATCTCAAGTCTTCTTGGCTTAGAGCCCTGACCTCTTTTCTCTCAGCTTTCTGTCTAGAAAAGGAGAGTCCTTCTACTAGTAACACACCTTCAACATTTTCTACATCATCCTTCTGGTTTCCTTTTAATCAAGGGGTTTGCTATTCCTGCTGTTCTAGGGCTCATCACCATCAGGTACTTGCCACTGAGTCATTGTTGAGCCACTACAGGATAGGAAGTAGCTCAGTTGTTGGTTCTATTTCCCAAACTAAAAGATTGACTCATTAAAAATAGTCTTTGTACATAAAGCATGGACAGGCTCAGGGAAAACTCACTAGAATCTTGTTAACTGATGAGACCAGTGAATGGATGAAATGCTTTCTTTATGAATACACTAAAATGATTCCCAAATTTGTTGCTTTTATTTAAAACACACAATTGGACTTCAAGAACTTCACCTGGGATTATTGGAGTTCTATTTTGCAGTGATCTTAATGTACTGATACCACAGTAACTTATTCCAAAAAACAACCAATTTCTCAATCAAGAACACATGCCAAGTCAACTTGCAAGGTGAATTAATTTTACTTCTTTCAGAAGCTCCGCAAGCCCCAGCTCACCTCTATAGAAGACACTAGTTATTACAGTGCCTCATTTCTGAGGCTATTTTTCTTTACCTAAGTAGTGGGGTGATAGTGACATTTCCAGAAAACGAGGCTGCATTGTGTTAAGGAATAGTGCTGGCTTGATAGCTACAAGTTGAAAGAGAAAAAGAAGCCCCCCTTTTTTATTCAGCATGACAAATTTATAGAAACTGAAAAGATTCTAAATTTGAAACCTAAACAGGATCAGTGCAGCACGGTGGCATAGACCTGTAGTCCCAACACTTGGGAGACTGGTACAGGATTGAAACCACCTTTGGCTACCTTGCAGGACCATCTCAAAAACCAAACTGAAAAAGAAAAGCCGAATCTAAACAAAGCTCCTCTTTCTCTTTTCTCACTTGACTTGGCCTTCTTTATCATCTTAGATTGGAACAAATAGTGTGCTTATTAAGAAAATGGCTACAGGCCAGGGAGATTTCAGGTTGAGGTCCTAGAAAATGATAACTTCTGACCTTTCTCACTTCCCAGGGAGGAATGAAAT
The DNA here is from genome assembly GCF_000001635.26 of Mus musculus. Classification (NCBI taxonomy): domain Eukaryota; kingdom Metazoa; phylum Chordata; class Mammalia; order Rodentia; family Muridae; genus Mus; species Mus musculus. Next base: position 53,612,939 of record NC_000076.6, on the reverse strand, counting down.
ATTGGCCAGCTTGTGTCCTCAAGTTTTTGGGATGTATCTAGTGAAGCTTGCTGTGGCCATGGTACTGGCTGGTGGAATTCAAAGAACTGATGCTGCAGGAACCAGGGTTAGAGGTCAGTACCTACTGATACATTCTGAGAAATACGAACATGTAGAGGGCAAGGGAGGCCCTCACCTGCTTGTTGGAGGGTGAGTTAAAATGGCAAAGGTTTGAAAATGACCAAATAAAACCTATTACTTAGGATAGTAACTTCAAGAAATTAATTTTAAAAGCTGCCTCTAGAGCTATTTTCTAAATGTAGTTTCTAATTGGGTTTTTCATACTTAGTCTATATCCATATTTATCAGAGGCTACTTTCTCTAATTCTAGAAAGATGAAAGAAATCACTAGTTTTTCAGTGGTTATATACTACAAGCCTAATTAGCTCTCTTGGAGGGAAAGGGAGAGAGAGTGTGTGTGTGTCTTAATGTCTCCAAGCTGGTTTCCATCTGTGACTGTCAACTGCTATGCAGTCATCTGCCTGCTGATTCTCCTGCTGGTAGACAGCAAATATGCCATCTGCCAGGAGTTACTGCTGTAGGTCACACTTGAAGCACAGACTGCTTCAAGCGTGCAACACTATCTGGATGGCACAAAGCTCCTGTGCAGCAAGCAGGACACACACAGAGCTGTTAACCAGTGAACCCACACACTAAAATACTGATACTCTAAGCCATGCTAGTAGTACAGCTCTAAAACCACAGAGTACAGAAGCAAATAAACAGAAGCACTTTAGAAACTGTGTTTCCGTCATCTGCTATCTGCAAGGCACTTTACTCAATGCTGAGCTTAAAGAATGTATTTAGGAAATACTTATTACTAAAGAAATTTGTCTGTCCAGTGAAAATACCTACCTTAGGACAGGCATGTGTCCATTTCTATTAAGTGTAAAATTTGAGTACATGGTCATTTTAAGGTAGATATTCCACTAAGCCATTGAAATTTACATAAATGAAAAAATGCTTTTATTCAGTTAATATAATCATGGCTTGATATATATAAACCACTTTTAAAAATCCTCAACATTTATAAGTACTTTAAAAAATAGAATAAAGCCTTATATGACTTGTATGGATAGCTTTAATCACTGTAGTTTGGATTAAAAATAGATACAACCAGAAAGTTTTTATAAGTCAAGGATTTTTAAAATGTTGAACATGGGCCTAAGCATCTGGAAATAGCACATACTCTATTAAAAGATTTTAAATTTTAAATGTCACATTCAGTAATCAAAATTGCTATATTTGTGACAGCTAACTTTTCTAAAGATTTTCTAGTTAACTCCTTCCTTGAAAAGCCTTGCATAAACTATATCAAAAATACCACATAAAATGTGTTGGCATTTCATATGGTCTACTTTCTGTATTAGTTGTATGTTATTCATAGATCCTTTTAAATTTTTTGAACTTTTACATTTATTTTTTCTAGGGGAATCTCACCTTTTATTGGTTGGGGATCCTGGCACAGGGAAATCACAATTCCTTAAATATGCAGCAAAGATTACCCCAAGGTCCGTTTTGACCACAGGAATTGGATCTACTAGTGCAGGTACTGTATAACAATTTTACATAATTTAAGATTAATATAGAAGTGAACACAATTATTTTCTTACGAAAAAGTAGTTGTTGTAGGATACATTTTAAGTTAGTTTTTAGATTTTTCAAAGTCACTGCCAAAAATGGAAGGAATGTAGCATCCTTTATGTACAATTAAAAAGATAGTTCAAAAAGGTCTATGTCCTCCGTATGGAATTTAGTTTTATATAGGAAAATGTAAAGATGTCATTTTATAAAGATCTACCAAACAAAATATCAAAACAGGGAAACTCATTTACAAAGTAGGTAAATAGCATATAGCTTAAGGCATTTTCATGGACAGCAGTGGCTCCTAATGACACCTTTTAGGGAAATTTGCATTGATAAAGCATATTTTCACATACATACTAAGAGATTTTGTTCATACATTGTAATAATTCTACAGCAAGGACATATAAAAGCTCTAACACATAGACTACGACAGGAAGTTTAGGGAAAATTATTTTTTAAAATGTGTTTTGATGTTTTTAGTTTTGATTATTTCTCCTGTTCTAAAAATAGGAGTTTGGTTTCCCATATTTTATTAGTGTTATTACATGTTAAGATGTCCTCGCTTCTGTAGTCTCTTCTCAGAGTTCTTATATGATACTTACACTTTGAAACTCATCATAAAAGAAAAATATCCCCACAGTCCCATTTGAGGACTCTAAATGCTTTATTAGTAAGTGTTGATTGGATGGGCTCTGTGAATTGACAATACCAAAAGAGAAGGGTTGGCCTATAAAGAGCTACCCCTACACACTTAGAAATCCTTGTGGCTGATGTGACATGAAATGATTGCCAACCAATCCTGTGGCATGCCAAGCACTAAGCCTAGGCCGTCTTTCAGGCCACTATTAGTAAGGAAGTATAACATAAAGGGCCAGGGCTTCAATGTGCCAGTGATAATATAAAGTGGATTAGCACTCTTCCTTCACTTTAGATGTCAAGATCATAATCCAAAGGGGAGAAAAAAGAGTGGTAAAGATTTTGCAATTGTAGAGACTTATTGCTACTTCTTACCCACTCAAAAGATGTCAGTGGCCTGTGGCACTCTTGTAATCTGTTATAATCAGGCTGCACACAGTAAGGGCAGCAGATGGCTACTTTTATGGAAAACCTAATGTATACTTGCATTGCATGGTCATATCATATTTTACACTATGGATTATGACAGAAAACATGTCATAGTCTTTAAATTTTGTATCACTTTTCATTTACTCATATATGCAAGTTAGATGACAGCTTGTGGGAGAATTAGTTTCTACCATGTGAGTCCTGGGTATTGAATTGAATGAAATAGTAGGCTTGGCAGCAAGCACCTTTACCCACTGAGCCACGTTGACAGTCCGCATAGACTTTCTTGGTAAAGCAGTAACAGAAATGAAGGGTCAGACCAGGTTGTGAATGAACAACTGTATGCATGCTTCTCCTCAGATTCTGAAACGTTTCCTCAACTCAAACAATGCCATCATAACCTAGCTCTTCAGCTGCGCGAATGGAGTGTGTGTGCTGTGTGTGTTATGTATTCACCACACATTCATTTACACTGATCAAAAAGAGGAAATAGCACTGAGTATGGAGTAGAACGCCTTTAATGTCAGCACTCAGGAGACAGAAGCAGGTGGATCTCTGTGAGCTGAAGGCTAGCCTGGTCTACATGGAGAGGTCAGGACAGCCAAGGCTATGTTGAGAGATCATATCTCAAAAATAAGAAATGGGGTGGAGGGCAGTCTTCCTTGTAACTATAATTCAGACATAATGCCTAAAATCACTGCATGCTAGTTTCTTAGTTGTTAATGTTTAAATGTTTCTATTATTCTTTTACTAAATTCTATAGAGCAGTAACTTTTAAATAATAAAAACTAGTAGTTTTTATGTCTCAAACTTTTGTGACAATGGGCCATATATTTAAAAATTGATATAAAACCTTAACCACATAATCTCATTACAAAGTAGTTTTTATAATCAGACTTAATACTCCAGTGAATCACTTAACTTGAAGATTTAGTTTTATTTCTAACAAACTGATTCTTACTGTTTTGATCACTGGACTCTTGTTTTAACATTTTCTCCTAATTGTAGTTAGACAAAATGAGATTTTTTTTTTTTCAAATCGTTTTAGTAGTCAGGTTTTATTTTTAAAATCTATGAACTGGGTAATGGTCAATACTGTAATAACCTGGAGTCTTAAATTTCAAAGTTTAACATTTAACAAGACTTGGTTGCACAAATTTACCTTTTAAAATAGCAAGAAATATATACAACTTAAAAGAGTCTGTTTAGACAAATGCCCTTTCCTTTTCCTCAGACTGTTTTGAAAAGTGCAGTATAAAAGCTTAGATGTGAAGGCACCGCATAACCTGCATCCCATGGCTCTCCTGTGCATCATCACCATAATCAAATGAAAATACTGTACTGTAAATGTAATGGATCAGAACTTTGAGGAAGTATTTACTTCTCATTAAAGAAAATACACTTTTGGCCCATTTATCCTTTCTAAAACTGCTCTTCAGAAAGAAAAAAAGAAGTCTGGAAAAGTTATGTAGATTATGTCAACTACAGAAAATACCCTGATCTTACACGTTAATGAGAGCCAGAGGATATGGGGTAATACAACTGCAAATGGTAAGACATGCTTCGTAAAGTAGCTAGCCAGAATAAAGCTAACCAGGCCTTTCTAAATTACCCTTGTAAGTTCGGCATTTCTGTAAACTGAAAGAAAGAGCAGATCTGAACCATTTTAATGTAATCTTACACTTTAGAGAACTTGTATTTGCTCTTGCCATGTTGAAATCTCTGGACAATGATTTATGGTCGTGGTTTCCCAGTTTTAGATGTAAGGAAGCATACACCATAGTCAGAGGGACTTCAAAGGCAGCTGCATTTGTTATATAAAAACTAGAAGTCTGGTGTAACACAAGTTGTGGTAAGATGCACTGGGGTGGCCTAGAAAAACCCTGGTGGCATATAATTGACTTCAAATCCCATTTTAATGTGATCTTTTTTACTACAGAATGGAAGTTTTCTCCTCAAATTAAAAGGACACTATCTTCACAGGAATAAATCATTTTAGTTGAAGTAAACTTTGTTTTTTTAAAAGCTAGTAAATCTTATTGTCCAAGAGGCTAAAACAACACCTTTACAACCTGGTCTAATAATTTGATATAAGTGCTTTAATTACATATAAAAGAGAAGAAAATAATATATATGCTTTAATCAGATTAGTTTCATGAACAAATAAAATAACACATTAGAGAAAAAAGTACTTAAAAATAGTTGTATTTATAATCCACAATTTGCTCAAATACTGGTTTTTCTTATAAACTTTCTACAGGATGTTTTTAAACAAATTCTTCACATTTCACGTTGACTATGTACTTACGGAACTTCAGGGAAATAGTTCTGTTTTTAATAGCTTAATCTGTACTAATGGGATGGCACGTGGTCACATGCAGTCCATGTGGGATTCTAACATAACATTGAGTGAGTTTTCTGACGTGGACCATCCCTTTGACGCTGACGGTAATGCATCTGTTGAAAGAAGGGACTGTAGATTTGGGTTACTGCTCTCTGCATCTTCCAGTTTTTCTGTATTATCTTCCCAGTTAATGTGGAATCTTGTGACTCTGGGATTAGATGCCAAAATATTCCTTTGAAGCTAGAAAGAGAAACATTTAAGTGGTAAGCACTAAGGGAGTTAGATTACCCTGTGCAAACTGGGTGGTTCTCTTTATCTTTCTAGAAGACTAAATTCATATGCAAAGGCATCAACAAGTGAAGCACTTACACATAACTAATAAGTAAGGACCACAATAGCAAAGGGCTAAAGAACTATTAGCCTTCAGAAACAAGGTAAAGGGAAGTGAGGGGTGGGGAACATATTTCACCCCCCAACAAAGTACCTGCTCTTATACTTCTGCTACCTAAAGAATACATACGGGAGGGAAAGGTCCTTTCGTATCCCTGTTAGAGGTAGTTAAATAAGTGTGTCTTTAGCCTGGTGTATTTTCAGGTTGGGAATATCGCTCACTGCCTTGGCCATACTCTGGAAAAGTCCCTAGGTTCAATGCTAAGCACTAAGAAATAAAATACAATAACCAGACTTCAAATGAACAATTTTCCCCAAACAAAACCCCTAATTATTGGGATCTTAGCAGTAATATATTAAATCTCAGTTTCCGAAACAGTAATATGTTCTAGTCTCTTTTACTGCCATACAAAGGTTCTACAAAGAGTAATCCTGGATCAACAGATCTTCAGACTATGAAAAGCATCCCACCCTCACCTGCAGAAAGGAGAACTAACTCTAGTCTATGGTAAGGCCTAGCAGATAGAGTACTTTAGTTAGTCACCAGTAACTAAACCTCTTAACCATTCCCAGTGGAAAATCTAAAGGTTTTTAAGAAGTGTTTTTATAAGACTATTGAATCAGATTTTAATGTCTCAGAATTTAACTTGTTATTATCAGAAATACTTAAGAACTTTAGTTTAACCTTTAAGAATAGCAGGGTAACTATATAGTCATCCTAAATATTAATGAAAATAACCACAAGCTGGACATGGTGGCAACTGTAATCCTGTGGACATCTGAGGGAGGAAGTATGCCACAGTTCAAAGACAGCTTGAGCCTCAACAGCCTCAAAATCTGTCAAAGAAATAAACACAACCAGTCTAATCTTGCCCATGATTTGGGGAAGAGTCATAGGCAAAACTATTTTTAATCAGGTCACTACAAACGTTAATACCTCACATGTCCTTGGTTGAAATGAAATCCCTAACGATATAGAGAAACAAAGGGCTGCTTTTGCAGGAAGCCCTTCCATTTTACTAAACCATCAGACTCAAGGTACCCACCTAACAGCAACTCCTGGGGAGACAGGGTGGGAGCCATCAATGCAAATGGTACAATGATTAGTTTGTTAAAGTGCTACAAAACTTCAGATCTGCTTTAAGGCCACGTTCATGATATACTATGAAACAGCAACCCCTAAAAACGGGATAGTACAAGTAATTAAAAGAGAAGAGTAAAAACATTACCTTAGAAAAGTCTGGTTTTACTGGTGGGTTTTCCCTTAATTCTGTTTCAGTGTATTCATTATTTACATAGTAGCCAACTCTAATAAATTCTTGACCTCGGTAGGTGCAAGTAATCAGAACAACTGTTACCCCCACTGCATCTGCATCTGGGATGAGTCCTGCATTCGGTGCATCAGCCTAGAGTAATTCAGAAAGAAACACAAAATGGCTGTTAGTGCAGCTATAGCAGCAAATGAGCACTAATTACCTTAGCACTACTTGAAACCATATTAGTGGGGAGAATGTTTTTACAATTTATTTCTGGCTTTTAGAGGCAGAGTTCTGCTCTAGCCTTGGCTGGCCTCAGATTCACTCTGTTCTGCCTCCTGGGTGCTAGAGTTACAAGTGGACACCACCACACCCACCCAACAAATGAACTTTGGTGGGATTTGGTTTATACCTAGAAAATAGTTTATACCTAGAAAATGTCTCTCTGTAGTAGTACTGGTTACTTGCAGGTATAATTATAGCTAAAGAAAGAAAGAACTCTGGCTTTACTGTATGTGATTAATTACATACTATTCATTATAAATTCCATTCTTTATAACCAAGTCAATCATTGTAGTGATCCTAACCTTTTACAGTCCTAATTTTCAGTCCCAAATTACTATGTACCAAATTAAGTTTCATAGTCTATTCTAGTAAGTGTTTATTCTATTAGTTCCCTCTTCTATCCAAGACACGTAAGTTCTTCAGTAGTAACCCCTCTAAACTGACAGCAGAGGTCAGCAACGTAGCTCAGTTCAATCCCAGCACCAGCAACTAAGAAGTACATATAAATAAACAGTGAATACAAATGACAATGGATCTGAAAAACTCTACAGCAAAGTTTGAAAAAAAAATGAAAATCCTATTGTATTTGAGCCATATACATTGTGGATATTCAGTGCAGTCAAAAGACTGTTTCAGTAGATTACACCAAGGACCATGGTTTAAATCATAATGAACCTAAAGGAATTAAGAAAGTGAAACAACAAAACTAGAAGACATTAAAAATGCCAGAAAAGGCTAGGGTTGTGTCCACAGTCCTCATCAGCAAGACTTCTGAGACAGACAGACAGACAGTGATGACTGAGGCATGCAAGTACAACCTGAAGCATAACTCTGCATAGCAAACAAAATAAATTCTAGCATCATATCCTTTGCATATGAACACTTCAGTAAATGCTTTTAGCTTGGAAACTTTTAAGACATGTTTATTGTATATATAGCACATAGCTGACACTAAAAGCCATAAAAATCAACCAAGACTATCAGTCACCTTCAGCTTTTCTTATTCTCTTCCCTTGTCACTCTCAACATCTCATGTCTAAAGGTTGGGTGTTCCTTCATCTGTTAAGCAGAACGCTGCTAACTTCCATTTCTTACTCCTCTCGGTTTCCAGCCTGCTGTTTATATCGCTGCCATCTAAACATCATCCATTTCTAGCCCTTTGGCAGGTTTTAAACCTTAGATGCTTTTTAGTTCCTTAGGCTCGTTACAGCTTTGTAATTCTCGTGTGTGTGTGTGTGTGTGTGTGTGTGTGAAGCATAAGTTCTGTAAGATGAGCTGGAAATCTTTCAAGTCTCTGTGCTTCAATGTCTTGACATCTTCATCAAACCGACTTTCCAAACAAAGTCCTTTCTGATTCACAAGGTAGCAGTTTCCCTTTTTATGTGTTTGTCATTTGACACAAATTTCCTAATCTATGTCTTAATCTAAATGCAGCTATAAGAATTTATTATTTTAGAAATTTCTCATTACTCACTTCCTGTCCTGATGAGGGTATATGATCCCTGTGGACCAAGTGTGGGGACATAGACCCTGCTGTAGTATATACAGTATGTCCTACAAATCAACATCGCAGGGTGACTTTCAGGGACACTCATATACCCAGAAATGGGTGAGGATGGAGGAGTTCAGTTGCTACCACCCAGTGAACTAGTAGGAAGTTCATCTATGTTAAAAATGTTGTTTGCCAAAGGATTTAATTGAGCAAATTTGGGTGAAGAAACGTGCATAGCTCTCAGGTTATTAAGGCTGGAAAAGTGATGGGGATTACTTTTGTTGACCCAATCCAATCAGTACTGGGCAGGTGTCTGGACATCTCTGCTAGTCTTAGACCCATTCCTAAGGCAGTCAGTCATATTTGATTATACTACGCAAAATGGCAGACCAGAAAAATAAGACACTTTGCTCATAACACAAAACAAAAACTGCCTTAGTTTCATTTTGTTAGTAACTGTCAGACTTTGAAAACTTCACAGTCTAACACATGACCTAAATCACAGTGCTTTCTCTGTTCTTTTTGGTAACATTTACACTGATAGCAACAAAAAGCTGCATACTTCTATGATATTTACCTCACAGCATTGCAAGTCAAAAAGGCTCACTTTAAAACCATGATGTACAACATTTTACAGCAATACAAAGTGTCTATATATGGCTACACATTAAGCTGACCTTCTTTTACTACATCATGAATTACCAGTGCAGTATGTAGTCCCCAGGATTTTGGGTGCAAGGGAATCCTGGCTCTTTACATAATGAGAATAAATTAATAGTTTAATTAATTATAGATATAGCTAGTTTTGTCAGTAATTTGCTGATTGCCTTATTCCTCATAATACTCATATGCGGTAGGTCATTAGTGGGGTCCTGGATCTTAGTGAGCAGAGGCATCAGGCTGCCTGAGACTGCGGGACTTCCTTAGGCAGTCTGTGTTGCTACGGCTTTCACAAGGTTACGCACACACACAACTCAGTTTGATGGCACTTTTAATTAAAGTATTGAAGCCTTTAAATTACTATAGCTGAGCCTTTCTTAGCCATTTGTTTATATATACTAAATAATTTGGGGTTTCCTGCTAGAAAACACTCAGGCCCAGATTCAGTTCTGTATTTAAAAGGCAGCATCTCTAACAATGTTCTCTTAAGCAAATCTTCACCCATTCTAATGGGATTATTTCAAAGAAACTATGCATTGAAATTGTCCTGGGTGTGAAGGGAGTAAGAGAGGCCAAGCACAGGAAGAAGTAGATTTTTCTCCTGGATTATGCCTGCAGTGAGATTTGGTTAAGCAGAAATACCTCTAACAAAGATTAATGGTTCTTTAAAAGCTAGCTCATTACTCCCTGCAGTATTATAAATATCTCCCTTAAGAAGCATGGATAATTGAAAAAAGTCACTAGTTTTATATAGCAACTTAATAAAGCAGGAGAAATAACACTCTTTGACAGAAGATAATGTCTAAAGCTTGGGCACAGACCTAAACACTGTCAGAGGTATCTGAGAACATAATTTATACTATGAGTATTTCAACTCACAAGTTCTAACAGGGTAATGGATTTGTCACAGTGGTCCTCTATAAAAACCTAGATAAGAAGCTTTGATGAAGTATTAGACCGTCATTCCAATGGCTCAAGTCACATGTCTCTATCTGCTAATGTTGCAGTTACTATACTAAAGTGAGGTTGTTGCTATCATATCAGCAGATGCATGCATGTTACTGACCAGCATTTGAATACATGTTTGGGGATGCTTTCATCTTGAGAGACAGTCCATAGGACAAACCCAACCTTGTATGCACAGTATACTTGTAGTCTGTCTAGTTCCTGAAAGTAAACTCAATATCCCTGCATATAATCGTAAATATAAATCCTTTATGATAGACACTGCCTGAAATGACAGCAGACTAAAAGTGAGAATAGATAAAGCAATTAGTTAACACAGAAAGGGTAGGGCTCTGAGGTAGTTTAGTCTATTAGAAACATCCTTGTCATATTTATCTGAAGATTAATCTTACCTGAAACACAAACATATGCCTTCCTGCAGGAACGGGACCCACTAAAACAGAGTCTAAAACTTGATCGTATTCTTCACTTTCTGCAGAGCCCACATAGATTATTTTCCACTCCAAGTCTAGGGTAAAAGAACGAAAATCATTATTTCATAGCAGCAATTATATATTAACATAATAAAGTCCCTTTTGTTGACCACTTAACTGCTAAATGGCTTCTTACCAGAGAGATATAGAAATATTACTTATATATTTCTCACCAGAATTCATATTTCATCCCAATAACTTCTCCAAATGTTTCATAAAGCACTGGTCCCTGGAGTGTTCCTCACAAGTAAAACATGAACAAAAATTGGGGAAACATTAAATGTTTGCTATAGGTACTCATAAAGCGAAGTTCTCAGAGACCTCCTTTAGGAAAGAACACTGGGAGCGATAATCCCATCGCCCAGGCTCACGGACTATGCAATCCCCCAGCCTCTTTTTGAGCTCCATTTTTAACTTCACCCCTGTAAAAAAGCTGCTCTATGAAACAGAAATCATCCCAGAATCTAAAGTGGAAAAATCATTAGCAAACCTTCCTTGTGGTTCAGAAGTTTCAGCTCATCTCCTGACATAAATGTGTCAATCTGTTACCTGACCACTCTTACTAACTAACAGACTAACTGTGTACTTACCACTGTATTAAACACCATGCCAACTGGATCCCAACCAGACACAGTGGTGCTCTTCCTGCCTGGTATTCCTTTCTGCCATACATTCTTAAAACTAGAGGAAACCAAGCTCCTATACCTCTTCTTATAGCAGAGTACTTACATAGCAAACAGGCAAGGACATGATACACTCAAGCACAACCTAAGACTTGCCTTGTAATTCAACCTAGATTTCATTAAGTACCCTTTTAGAAAACTCTATGGAGAACTGAGAAGATTAAAACCATTGCTCTTTGAAGGAATGTAGGAATCTGCTCTTTAAACATAGGAAGACGATGACAGACAATCTCCTATAGTGTGATCTATGCTTAGCTTCGTTATAGAAAGACTATACTAAGCACTCCCAAGGGGCTGAATCTCTAGTTCACTCTGGAGAACGTGCACAAATCCTTCCTGTGTAGCTGTGTAGGTATCTCCTAGATCTGTAAGAGTACCGGCACTCCTTATACTATACGTGTAAAATCAAACTTGTTAAATTGCAACTTCCCTGTTTATTTGTAATGTTTTAAAAGCCAGTAGTTACTATTATGTCCTGGCTCCATCATAGACTAAGGCTATTTGTATTTTCAGCTTTCAGTACATTTCAGATTCAGGGTTCTACACCTGGGATCTCATCAGGTCACTTATTTGCTGTTGGATCTAGGAAGAAACTATAATATTTTCTGACTAGAAAGACCAGCAAAAACAGCCACAAATGTAAAAAACCTGCTTGGTGTGTTCAAGAATAAGCCAAGAAGCTGGGATTTTGGAACAGAGAGAAGCTACCCAATCCTGAGGCTGGGGTGGGGAGCAACACACTCACATCATACCAGGCCTGATGACCACCATTAAGGATTCTGGCTTAACACTCAGCAGCACCATTTTGTTGTTGTGCTGGGCATCAAACCCAGAACTTTCACACATTCTAGGCACCCACTTTAATCACCAAGCTACAGCCCCAGCTGTGACCCTGTAAAAGTTCCTCAAGGTGTGGTGACTATCCAACCATAGAGTTATTTTGTTTCTACTTCATAACTACAATTTTGCTATTGTTATGTAGCAAATGAACTGTAACATAAACATCTGTGTTTTTCAGATGTGTAGTCTTCTGGGAGTCATAACCCACAAGTTGAGAAACACTGCCCTGAAGGTTTTGAGCAGAGAAGTACAGGAATCCTCCTTTTATCTTTAAGGATAATTTTACTTACTGTGCTTGTGTAAGCTGTATGAGGGCAGGAGAACAAGAGATTGTTTCAACTATTCAGTACAGAAAGCATGATGGTGTGAGTGAGTTATGGTGGCCATAGGGCTGGTGTAAAGCATTCACATCCTAGATAAAGTTTGGAAATAGAAGCAGCAGTAGCCACTTTGGGGGGAGAGGGTCTGTGTAAAGAACAAAATAATCAGGAGTTAGTTTTATACGTGTCTAAGATGCCTATTAGGTGTTTAATTATAAACACAAAAAGGTCAAATTTTTAAAAATTGAACTTTGGCAATAAACCATAATGACAAGGATAGGAATGGAACCAAGGAGTGAAATGAGCCTTCCTCAACACTAAAGTTGGAAGGCAAGCCAGGAAGAGGATGAATCATTAAAGTCGTTTAGAAAGCTAGCACCCAATGAAGGAAGTGACCCAAAAGCCAAATGAAGACACAGCTAAGGAGAGGGTATATGAAAGCTACTGACTTATCTAAAGTAAACATTTTATCATACAGTTAGAATTATTCAAGCACATATATATTTTGTGTTTGTGTGTGCACACTAATAAAAACAAGAAAGCTGAGACTGGGCGAAGGTAAGTAATCTAAAATTCAGTTAAAGATGGGTTGCTGCTACTCAAAAATCATGGCTTTTAAGCCTTGCTCTTTCTAGCTTTCAAGTAATAGGTTTCAAGAGTATAGAAGAGAGTGGATAAGGACAGGTAATGGAGAGTGGGTTAATCCAGCCTTACTAAGAACAAGGGACGGGCACAGGTTGAGTCTGAGTGCGATGCCATGCTTATTTATCAATGTGTTTAGAAGCCGGTTTCTCTTTTCTATGCCTCTGTATTCTATGAGTTATGGTGAAGGGCTGTGGCTCTACAAGAGTTTCAATCTGAAAATTATCCATTTATTTTAAAAGTTAACTTTTCCATTTACTCATGGTAATCCCAGCCAGAAAATATCTCCATATGTGGTGGAAGGGATACTACCAAGGAAATTTTAAGTTAATTACATTGTTGGGAAAATCTGTGGTCTAGTAGAAAATATACAGTCTTTGCAATCAGAACAGGCCTGAACTTTCAAAGTATAAAGCCACAGGGTCAATTTTGATGCACTGCAAGTATTAAGCCTTAGAAACTGAAGGAGGGCCAATTAAACGTATAGGCTTAGTGATCAAGCATAATAAAGCCCCTACTTAAAGTCTCTTTAAAAATGTTTAAGTGTGTTTCTGTATATATGGGTACTGATGTGGAGGTCAGAGGACAACTGGTTGGAGTCAGTTCTCTCCTTCTACCAAGTGGATTCCTGACAATAAGGAGGCTAATTGGTACGTTGGAGGTAGACACAAATCATAAACTCAAAATTACCTGTAGAGGAATTTCTACGTTGATCAGTAACTTAACAAGTCACAGTACAACAAAAGTATGGGCCCTAGAAACGAGCTTCTGCAGGGTAAATCAACGCCCATCTCCTTGCTCCACAGAGCCTCTAGATGGAGTAGACAGGAATGGCACCTTTGTCAAGGGTTCCTCTGCAGCTTTGGAATGACTCAGCTTAAAATACCTTAAAATAATGGTGCGCTGGTTTTGAATTGTACTAGAGGAAGGCATATTCTTGACTTGAGTAATAACACTGTTGTGAAAGGATCCCTGTTTAACATGGAACCCTGTTTGGTTTCTGTGGGTGGCTGGTTTCGAACTATCCAGTGTAATGACTCTGTAACAATATCCTAGAGCCTATCTTCCTCATACAATGTGGACCTAAAATGGAAGCCATCATATGAGAAACACCTGTAGTGTAAAGAACTTCTAATGCCTCGAACACTGCACTGAGTTAGGATGGACTCAGCCATGATCTTACTTTATATTTGATCATTTGTATATAAATTGGCAGTTTGAAAAAGAAAATTAAAATCAGTGTTGGGGTTGGAAATAGGTCTGATGTGGAAATGCTGTTACATTTCAAATGGAAAACACCCTTACACTTACATTAATCATCACAGTCTATTCAGAGACTACTATATTTTAATGTTTAGTCAATCTTCAAAATATGTCCCACTCACTAAATGTATGCACGTTATAATTTACATACGTATTAAAAACAGCAGGGTACGTTTTAAGTGATGGTTAGCCAAAGGAGTGAAGAGAAGGGGCTGTGACTTCCTTTTTACAATTTTTAAAGGTTTATTGCAATGGTTTTTATAATTAAAGTTAACATTCTACATGAAGTACATTGAAGAGATTATAAACTTTTAAATTAAAAGAGAAATTCTTTTCGTCATGATTAGGATAATACAAGGCATTTTGTCGAAATACTTTCAAGTCCCAAGATGTCCTCCTAGTTAACTAAAATTTAACACCAATGAAGTTAAACTTTTTGTTTCAAATGTTGAAAATGAAGCATTGATTTTAATAAAATCTAAGAAAAGCGTTAAGAAGCCATATTTTAGCTTTCTAAGTTCTGTATTACCTCACTATTTCGCATTTTTTAAACCGTAAAATGTACTTCAGAAAGGATTTTGCCTTCTATCTCCCAGCTAACGTTTGCATTTTCTCCATCTGCTTGGACGTGGAGTTATTTTAATTGCTTCTTCTTCACACGTTCTGGAGAAAGTCTTTCAGACTTTCTAAACGCCAGAGAAGTGCCTGGAATTGGTTAAGCACCCTGCTTCTGCTCTAGGGTGCCATGGAACTTCCCAGCCCCTCACCATTTCTCTCCGAGAGGTCTCTGTCCCCGGGGAGAGGCGGCGCACAGCATCCCGGGCGCCCGCGGAGAGCACGGCCGCCCCCCGGGAGCCAGGCGCCGAGGGGCCGAGCCCAGCGCCCGCCTTCCGCGCTGGTTGGTGGAGGGAGCCGGAGAGCGGCGCGAGGACAGCCTCGGCGGGGCTCGGGCGGGAAGGCGCGGGCCCGCTCGCCCCCGGCGGTCCGGAGCAGGCGTCGTGCCGCCGGGTAAGATGGCTCCGCTTCCCACCGGCCCAGCTTGCTCCCCACCGGGCCGTGGGGCCCTGGGGCCGCCGAGGCCGCACGACCCCCCGCCAGCGCCGCGCGAGCCGGGGGCCGCCGAGCGCCGCCCGCCGCAGACAAAGCTGACAACATGGCTCCCTCCGCCCGGCAAGTTGCTCGCAAGTTGCGGCGCGGCCGGCGTCCCTCAACTTCAAGTTTCCCTCGCATGGCCGCCCTCCCGCCGGCCGCCGGCCGCGGCCCACCCCGCGCGAGGCCGGGCCGGGAAACTTTAACGTCCGCCGCCGCAACTGACAGCCCGGCGCCACTCGCTCACCTTCAGACAGGTCCTCGATGCACTCGAAGGTGATCTCGAACTGGAACGGGTTGTAGAAAGGCGACGGGTTATCCAGCACCACTACATTGTTCACCTGAACCTTTGCCATATTTTGAAGAAAACACAAACAATGGGGCCGGGGCTGGCGGCACCACCGAGTCCCGCGCGCGGCCGCTCCGAGAGCGCAGACCCCCGCCCCGGCGCGGCGCGGCCCGACGTCGTGCAGCTGCGACTTGAGAAACTTTTTTTTCCTTTTTATTTACACGGCGGCACTCCACGGTGTTTTGCAGCTTTCCTATTTCACTAAACTACAGCCCATTCTGCCCTGATAACTAGCAGCGTTGCCCGCGATTGGCTGCCCCCGAGCTCTGACCCTCCTCCTCCAGCGAGGGCCGCGGCGGCGAGCAAGATGGGCTCCCGCTCGCAGAACGGACGGGAAACTTTCACTGCGGCTCCACCTGCTGGTGCGGACCAGGACAAAGGCGCAGAACAAAGTGAGTGGAATAGGGGCTGGGAGGCCCGCGCGGAGGCCGCCGGCGGCGGGGGAGGGGCGACGCAGGCCCCGCCCCCGCCCGGCGGGGCCGCGCCACACGTCGGGCGTGGCCGCGGCGGGACGGAGGGGGCGGGACCCGTGGGGTGGGCGGGGCCGGCGGTGGAAGCAGGAGGGCGCGAGGCGGCCCCGTGTGTGTGCGCAGCATGGGCCTTGGGGTTTTTCGGGTTTTCTTCCAGCCTTTAACGCTTCCCCCACCAGTGCCGGCGGCTTTGCTGGCTCTGCTGGATTTAGCAGATAAGGTGTGCTTTGCAGCCCTTGTCAGGCCCAACTAGCTGTCTGTGCTTCTCGCAATCGTAATGGTAGAGAATAGGGAGAAGGGCTGGTTGCAGTGGGAATAAATTGCATTTTTATAGCCCATGTCAGCTCGAAAGGAGCAAGCCATTTTGGAATTCAAGTTCTTGGCCACGACAGTGCGGTGAAATAGATACAAAATGAGGGCGGGGTGATTTTACACACACACACGCAGGCTAGAAAAAAAATATGCGATCTTCAGCTGCATGTTGGATTTCTTCCCATTTAATAACTGAAAAGATGTAAAACAAAACAAAAAAAAAGAAATAAAAGGGGGAAAACGTGATCAGTTACAGCGAGGCTTCTGTTGTTGGGGGGGCACAGAGAAAGAAGTCAAAAGTCGAGAAAATGGAAGTGTCTGAAGGCCAAAGGACAACAAATGTATTTTTGGTGGAATATGAGAAAGGAGAAAGCACAGATAACATGCCATTTGCTCTTCAAGGCATTTATAACAAACATTCATAAGTGAAAAAGTGCAGCACACCAATTCTGAGGAGACCTTCCATGCCTGTGACGCCTGTGAGACCATTTCAAGGCTGACTGGAGGAAAAGTTGCTTGTTTATGGTACTTAGCCACTGTGGGTAGACTAGGAAACAGGAAACGGAAACCTAACACCTTTGTGAATGTGAACTGATTCTTTTTACTGTGGAGGTGTTACTCATAAACCATTGGGTTCTTTTCTTTTTCCTTATAAATGAAACTACTAAACTATTCAATAAAATCCGGAGTGAAAATTATGTCTTAGTATTAATCTGCAAGTGAAGTTTCTGCTAGTGTGCAGAATTTAATTAATCTTCCTTGGACAGGTTGAGACTCAACTGGATTGCTGTGGATGATCTGTCCTTGTCCGAAGACCTTTAGTTATCATGAAGCAGGGCCTTCCATGTTTAAGGAGATTAAAGTGGGGAGAGAGCCACTTTTATTGTCAGTACGCTGGGCAATCGGTGTCCATCAGTTCAGTCACCATTGTTTTTGTGCATCAGAGTAAAAGTCACACTGTGGTAGTAGGCAAGATGACCATGGCTGGTAAATAATACACGTAGCTCTTATTAACCCTAGTTTTACATGATGTTAGCCAAGATAAAGGAAGCAGTGAGGTTGTAATATGCAGTTATGGCAGGCACCCTGGAGATTCCAACTGACTTATCAATGTGCTCTTATGTGCTTTTTACATGCTTCTTGCTGTTAGACCAGAAGTGTGTTATAAACTATAGAAGACTCATTTCTAGTGGATGTACATACACACACACACACACACACAAGCATGTATGTATCAGGGATTGCTTGTTTGTTTGTTTTTTGTCTCTTGTTTTTTTTTTTTAAGTGCCGTATATAACAGTATTTGGAGGAGGGATCTTCCCATTTTCCAAGCGCTATCTCCAGCACTCTCATCTTGCCCCTCTATGTTATTACTGCTCATCAAAAAATTTTAAGAAAAAACTTGGTCCAATAATTTTTTCACCATGAACAATATTTTTGGAAACCTACCCCTTCCTCCCCAAAAACCCCTTAGAAGCACTGTACCATGTTTCTAAGTAAACTGACAGCTTTAGGAACGATGATGTATACCACGCTGACTCAGTCAGAACAATGTCTAGGTGACTCCCCAGCAGAAAACCATACTATAACTAATGGGTCAAAACGGAGAGGCTCCACAGAAGGATCAGAGACCTCAAATCACTACTTTCTACTTTGGGTACTACCTGAATTTGATTTGTTAGATTTTTAAAAATGAAAACCATGAATGAACTGCCAAGGGCTGTTGTTACAGGCTAAATTGTGTTCACATCAAATTCATATATTGAAGCTTTATCATCTCAAGGAAAGGACAAGAAGGCCATTCACAAGCCAAGGGACTGGCTCTGAGGAAACAAGGCAAAGCTAGCAGCCCTGTAAGGTCTAGGGTCCAGTATGGTGAGGGAATAAATTTCTATTTAAACTTGTCAATGATATTTTGTTAGCTCTAGAAAACACACAAAGTATGTTTTTTCTCTCATAGCAAATTAAAGTTGTTGAGTATTTAAGCATGTTTTATCCTCATATTCCTGAGTTATCACGTGCCTTATGAGCCATGAGATGCAGTGGGGAGGATGCTGTGAGGATGGGGGATGCTATGCACAGCCATTCTCCAGTGCAAGAATCTGCTGACAGTCATCTATGTTGGTTGTTATTGGAGTAGACAAGCAGTGTGTTTCCATGGATCCGAAAATCCTCTGCAGTGGGCTTCTAGGACTGAAACATTTACTTAAATTGAGGTTTCACAGAGACCAATGAAAACACAAGTTAAATTCAGTAGAATTTAAATGGGCTGGGGAAAATTTCCCGGGAGCTGGGAGTGAAATGGAGTCTCAGTCCTGCCTGCCACAAAAGGTAACATAGAAACAGTGGAGTAACTTTTACAAAGTCCACAGCATGGAATGGAGGTCAGAGGATGCTCTGGTGTAGTAGGCCTTCTTCCTCCTGTTTGTGGGTGCTGGGGGTGGAACCCAGGCTGGCTGAGAGAGAGAGAGAGAGAGAGAGAGAGGGGGGGGGCCTTCTCCCTCTGAGCCATTCCCAGACCCCTAAGCTTGCTCCTGTTGCACTTTTCTCATATTATTTTACACAGTCACTGTGTTGTCTAGGAAGGTCATTTGTATTATTACTCCCGTCTTTAGAAACAAAACTGGGCAAAAGTGTTGCTTTTCTGTTTGCTGGTGTTGCTTTTGCTGTTTTCTGTTTGTTTTTGTTTTGCAGTGTTAAGAATTGAATCCAGGTTCTCACATATTAGGTAGGCAAGTTACATCCCAAGCCAGGCACACTGAACTGTGATCTTTATTAGCATAAAGTCCCCCCCTTTTTTACACTAACAGAACATCAAAACTTGGTGACTTGTTTTAAACATTATTTTCCCTATAAAACTGTCAAATGTGCAGATTTGCTGGAGTGATTTTTCCAGATATTTCTAACTGAAATCTTAGTGATTTTAATTTGTTGCATATATACAGAAAGCATCTATTATGTTAAATCTCTGTGCTGAGTGCTAACATAAAGATAAAATAGATAAAGTGTATAAAGAGCTTGTGGCCCAGTAGCAAAGGTAGCTTATATGATCAAAAGTACAACTGAAAGAGAAGGATTTAAGCTCCATTTTAACCAGCGACATTAAAATGAGCAAAAGAAATTGTCTTTACTCTTTGTAAAGAACGTTTAAATAGCAACACAATACACTAGAATGGTTAGAAGGGTAAGGCATTACCACCCAGCATAGCAACTGAGGGCTGCTACTTAGGAACTGGTTACATTCACTGTTGTCATAGTTACAACTCTGTCTTCACCATAGCAGGTAACATATAAAGTATTCCTTATGTATAGAAAACTAGAGACATAAAATTTCCTTGGGGGATAAGCATAGGCCAGCCAGCACTGTGTTAATGACTTCATTAATGAATCCCTAAAGAACAAAACTGTGAACGTGGATGGCCAAGGCGGTGCCAGAGATGGGGCTTGATCCAGCCAGAGCAAAGCCAGAATCTCCCCATGGAGGCCTTTCAGACAGACAGACAGCCCTGAAAGTGGGGGAAGGATAGAGCCGCTCATCCTACCCTGAATCCTTAGATATTTTAGAACTGATGCCAAATTAAAAAGCCCATCCCCTGTCTTTTCATGAGTTTCACTTAAAGGTAATTATATTTTTTAAGTGTGTGTGTATACATAAAATTCAGCACGTGTAAGAGGACAACCAGAAAGGGCTCCTCTCCCTGTCCAGCCTGGGTCCTGGAGACCACTTTTAGGTGGTCAGGCTTGCCTGGCCAGCCCTTTGCCCAGTGAGCCCACTGGCCAGACCTTTAGATTCCCTAAGGCTTCCATGTGTTACAGTGTACATTTTCCTCATCGTGTGCTCCATAGCATTAATGAATGCTTTACAGTTTTGATGTCCATTCCAATCTACCAGTCCATTAAAATTTTGTTAAAGATGCCAGCTATATATCTAATACCTATGTGTAGCTGAACTACTGAGAAATGCCCGTCAGATCACTACAATTCTGCTTGCTGACCCAGCATAGTTATGTGAATGTTGAAATGTCTTATTGTTATTGAAGTGTTTTAACCAGTACATTCATGGAAATGTCTAAAAATTATTCTGTGTTTCCTAGTTCTGATTTCTTAAGCGTTCCTCCTCCTTTGAAAGCAGGTCCTTCTAACCTCTTTAGCTCAGTCTTCCTTGCAACATGTCTTCTTTCGTTTTTACATTTCTTTGCCTCTCCCATTCATCAGAGGTTTTCCTCTTTACCTGTTAGTAGGAGGTGGGGAGCGAAGTGATGAATACAGAACTCAGATCTTTAAAACATCTCTAGGCTAGACCACTGCTTGTACAAAGTCATTGCTAAACAAAGCAGCTTTTTCTAGTTGGTTGCTATAGAGACAAATGACATTAAATGGAGTCAGATTTGGCATGGTCTAAGCAAGTAGGCTTTGTAAGGCTGGGGCCTTTTAGAGACAGAAACTAGGAAGGATATGAAGGGGACCAGTTTCACAAATGAGCTGACAGGTAATTAATTGGTAGATGTTGTCCAAGCATCCTTACGTACAATTATATAGTATTTTTTTTAAAAAAAACAGCTTAACTCATAGCATATTCTCACATTTAAGGTATCTAACTTAATAGCTTACTAAGGATATTCAGGATCATGCAATCATCACCACAACTTTAGAGTATTTTCATCATCTCATGAAGGTACTTTGAGGCCTGCCATGATAGCTTACACCTGTCATCCCAGCACCAGAAGACTAAGGCAGGAATGAACGTAATGCCAGCCTGATCTACATAGAGAGTTCCAGGCTGACGAAAGCAACATGTAAGCTCTGTCTTGTAAATAAAATATAAATACACGTATATGTGGATGTAGAATATGTGAATATATATCTTTCTACTCTTTAACTACCACTCCCAGTGTTGCATCTGTAGATTTGTCTTTCCTGAACAGCATCTTTCAAACATGTCTTTGATATTTTCATCCACAGTATAGCACTTATTAACACTTAATTTGTTTTTGTTACCCAATAACTTTGTACTTTCTGGATCGAACTCATGTCCTTCCCTGTCAGTTGATGACGTGTGAGTTGCTTCCACCTTTGTCTATTATGTATACTACTGCTAGGAATATTTGTGTGCAGAACTTTTGCATATGGCTGTTTTCATTTCTCTACATTTGTGCTTAGGGATAAACCTGGACACAAATGGTAAGTAACTCCCTTTGAGGAGCCACCAGATTGTTTACAAAAATATCTGCACCTTTTACCATTTCTATTAGACACAAGTGTTCCAAATTCTCATTACCTCTACACTTGTTATTATGTGTTCTTGAGGAGTCTGGAGACATGGCTTAGCAGTTACAAGTACTAACTGCTCTATTAGAGGGCTTAAGTTCAGTTCCCAGCCCCACCCACGGCAGTTCACAGCCCTCTAGAACTCCAGTCCCAAGTGATGCAACAAAACCCTCCTAGGGTCTCTATGGGCATCAGGCACATGCCTGGTGCACAGGCATATGTGCTTGTAGACCACTAATAACATAATAAAAGGTGTAAAATATAGTTTTGACTGTAGCCATGTGATCTATAAAGTATATTTCATTGAGATTTTGCTTTGCATTTCCTCAGTAGCTAAAGCTGTTGTTATGTTTCATTTACATGTTGGACATTTCTATATCTTCTGAGGAGGCTATTTTCAGATCTTTTCCCATTTTCAGTTGGCTCATTTTCTTTTTAGTTTGGAGTTGTGCTCTTTCCATCATTGAAGTCAAGTCTTTTCAATACATGGATTTAAATTTCTGTGAGTTGGTATTTTTGGTGGTGTCTTTTCCAGAATAAACCTGTGTGTGTGTGTGTGTGTGTGTGTATTAACTGTTTTATCTGCTTTAGGTTTTTGTTTTGGCTTGTGCTTGTAATTTCTCAAAATTATTACCATTCCAAGATCAAAGATTTACAATGTTTTTTTTTTTTTTCCCTACTTCTTGTTAGAAATGGTGGTGGCTCAGGGCACCCCAAGACCAATATCTCAGCACAAATATTTATTTACCCCACAGGGACAAAGGGCAGGGGGATAAGAAAAAAATGACAGGAAGTAGAGGACAAGGCAGAAGAGAAAAGGAAGAGGGGAGAGGCAGGAAGGAATATTTGGCCTGAGGGACTGCCTCTGGATAGAGAGGAGAGGGCATTGGTGATTTATAACAGGCAAATCCCATGTTAGGTTGAGGTGTTTGATTTTAATTAGGCAGGTTAATTAGGTGAACCAAAGGGGCCTTTGATTGCAAGACTTTGATAGCTGGGCCTTGGTAGTCTGTCTTTGGAAGAGGAAGTGGCCAAAGGTAAGATAGGCCCTGGTGGCTAGTTTAGGACTGTAATTTAGCAGGGTTTTTTGCTTGCTTGCTTTTTAGCAAGTCAGAGGGAGAAAGGCAAGGACTGCTGGGGTTATGTTTGCCAAGCTTAGGCTGGCTAGAGTCCCTTCACTTGTATGTAGTTTTAGCACTTTACAATTATGTCTTTGATTTCACTTTGAATTATTTTTGTATGCTATGCGAAGCATGAAATCCAAAATCATTTTTTGCAAGGGGGTGTCCAGTATTCAAGTGCATCTATTAAAAACATTTCCCTAGTCACTTGGCTTAGATATTTTTTCTTTTAGATTTTATTTCTGTGTCCGTGTGAGTATGTGCCATGCGTGTGCACATGGAGGGCAGAAGAGGGTTCCGGGTCCTCGGCAACTGGAATTCATTAGACGCTTGATGGTGGTGGTGGGAACCAAACTCAGATTCTCTGGAAAACCAGCAAGCACTCATAAACATTGTCGTACCTCTCCAGCTGCGTTAGTTTAGAATTTTTATAAAAAGTAAATTTGCTGTCAATGTTTTGGTTTCTTTCTGGACGGTTCTACTGCTGACCTGTTGTCACGTGGTCGTCCGGTTCCTTTACCTTGCAGTTTTGAAGTGAGGAATGGAAGTCTTTCCATTTGTTCTCTAGTTTTCAGCTTGACTCCCTGGGGTCCTTAAGTTTTCCTGTGGGTCTTAAGGATATTTTGTCAGTGCCGCACAGAAGCCACTTTGAATGGAGATAAAGATGAAATTGAACCTGTACTTATTTTTTAGGTTTTAAATTTTTTTAATTGTGTGTGTTTGTCTGTGTGGTTTTGTGCATCTGGGAAGAGACACCCAGAGAGCCCAGAGGTGTCAAGGTTGCTGGAACTGAACTGTTACAGGTGGTTGTAAGCTGACTGATGTGGTTTCGGGGAGGTAAACTCGGACCCTTCCTTTTAAAAAAGCTGGGTGTACTCTAACCCCTCCCCCCATTTCTCCAGCCCCACTTTGAGGGTATTACGTTGTAACAATGTTGTCTTCTAGTCAGCAAATTTGGGGATTTGAATCATCTAATCACTTTACATTTTTTTCAGCAGTACTTTGTAGACTTTAAAGTCTTAAGTTCTATTTTGTCTTGTTGGATTCATTTCTGCTTTTGGGGGCTGTAATAATGGAAGTATTTTCTTAATGTGAATAATATAAGAATGGCTACTCTTTCTCTTCTTTAATTAATTTGAAATGTTTTAATATAGCATATTTAGCTCATATTTTTTTTTCATCTCACCCAACTCCTTCTAGATCTATGGGGAAGTGGAAACGTGTCATCAAACAGAAAAGGTCGAGCAGATTAAGAAACCCCAGCGATTCTCATAACTGAGAATGGTAGGCGTTTGAATCTGCTCCCGACCTGGTTCCTGTCCTAGAACATGTGACCACTACACCCCACTACGAGAACCAGGGCAACTGGTCCTGTAGCAAGTAGCCCAGAGTTCTCTATGCTAATGATGTATCTAGATGGGCCCCAAGGCTTTGGCCAATCAGCTTCCCTTCCCAGACAGTCCTTCCTGCAAAAGGTGTTTAATCTCTGGCCCACCCTGAGTAAGTTGTATGCATCCATTTTAAAAGATGAATAAATAGTTTGGACAAGCAACCACCATGGAGGGAAGCCTTCCTTACTGAGCTGCGCTTGCTCTCTACCTAAGTCTCCTGCAGAAGGCCCCTCCAAGTTCCTAGTACTCACCCTGAGCTAAGCCAGACACACACACCCCCAGGCAACCAGCCCTGGGCTCATCACCAGTATTCCCAACTCCTTGCAATTCCCAGTGGTGTCTGGGTGTCTAGGATATTGGGATCCACAGCCCCTGGCTATGTGTTTCTCACAGGCTGCTCCCCCCCCCCCCCCAATCTTAGGCTGCGTTCCAGCTCCCAGAGCGGTGTGTGGGCGGTGTGCGGGCTCGTTGAGCATAGGCAAAGATGAGATGTAACCTAGTGCCCCTGCTTTTCATCTGCGCCAGCAGTGTTCACACATGCGGCTCCACATAGATCCTCCTTGCTTCCCTACCCACACAACTTCATTGACTCTCCCTCAAAAACAAAGCAAAACAAACCCAATAAAACCAAACAAAAGGACCAAAATGGAACACGAAATACACTGAAGAAAAGAACCCCCTTCCGGTGCTGGAATTTTGTGTGGTTTAAACCTGTGTAGGTCTTCTATGTGCTGTCATGGTCTCTGTGGGTTTATATATGTACCATTCCTGATGTTTCGTTCATTCAATCAAGGACTGCTTCCTTGAAGTCATCTACCACTTCTGGCTCCTACGCACTTTCTGCCTCCTTTTCCACATAGATCCCGGAACCTTGACAGGAGAAGCTTAACACACACTCCACATTTAGGATAGAGGGTCCAAAGCCTCACTCTTCACATGTTGTCAAGTTGTGGGTCTGTTGCTAATTATCGTCTTCCGCAAGAAGCTTCTGTGATGGGGGTTGAGTGATGCATGGATCTATGGTACAGCAAGATGTCCTTAAGAGTCATCTTACTATGTCCCTTTAGCAGAGTAGTAGTAGTAGGTTTCCCCTTGGCACCCAGGACCTAGAGGGTCAGATATGGGTGCCATCTCACAGAGTGGCCCTTAAATCCAATCAAAAATAAGTTGGGTACTTCCATAATACTTGGACCAATACTGGACTAGGATATCATGCAGGCGGATCACGGGATTTGTACCTGGCTGATACTGATGACTATTTCTCCACTCCAGTAGCGTCCTTTACTCTACCCTCCCATTCTTCTCCCCCATTTAATTCTCCTACTATCATTTCTCCTTTATCCCTTTATAACACACCTCTTTTCCTTTCATAGACCCCCCACTTCCCCCATGACCCTGTAATATAACTACCTAACCCCTGGTTATTTGGATTGACACACATATATCTAAAGCTTAAAAGCTAACATCCAGATATAATAGAAAAGATGCAGTATGTGTCCTTTTGGATATGGATTACCTCATTCATCTTTTACCTGCATATATTATAATTTCATGTTTCTTAACAGTGGAATAATATTCAATTATATAAATGCACCACATTATTCTTTCATCTATTGATGGACATCTAAGCAATTTCCAACTTGTAGCTTTTATGAACAGAGCAGCAATCAGCGTTGAAGATGTAATAGGATGTACAGTCCTTTTGGTATATGGCCAGCATTGGTATAACTAGATCTTTAGGTAGATTTAGTCCCATCTTCCTGAGGAACTGCCAGCCTGATTTCCATAGTGTCTATGCCAGTTTGCACATGCTCCAGCAATGTCCCCTTTCTAAAACTCCTTGCCAGCCAGAGCTGTAATTTGTTAGTTGATCTTGGCTATTCTGACTGGTATAAGGTGAGATCTCAGGATGGTTTTAATTTGCATTTTCTTGATGGCTAAGGTTATTGAACATTTTAAAAAGTGTTTCTCAGTCAGCCATTTGTGGTTTCTCTTTTGAGAAAACTATTTAGTTCTTCGCCAAATTTTTATTGAGTTATTTATTTTCTTAAAGCTCAGGATTTTTTGGTTCTTTATATGTTCTACATATGTATAAGGTCTAGATATAGGCCTTCTATAATTGATAGGGTTTTTTTTTCCACATTGTGTAGGCTGCTGCTTTGCTTGAATGGTAGTATCCTTTGATATACAGAACATTTAGTTTTACAAGGCCACACATTTTGTTGATACTAATGCCTGTGCTATTGGTGATTTGTCTGTTCCAAGTAGTTCAAACCTATTCCCCACTTTTGATTCAAGGTCCTTGATCCATTTGTACTTAAATCTTGTGCAAGTGGTAGATAACAATCTATTTACATTCTTCCACATGCAGCTATTCAGTTTGGCCAGTTTCTTGAAAATGCTGTCTTTTTTACAATGTATATTTTTGGCTCCTTTGTAAGAATCAGGTGTAGAATTATGTCTGGATTTTCAATTGTATACCATTGATCAATGTGTCTATTTTAATGGCAATCCCATGCTGTGTTTAGTACCATAGCTTTGTGTTCAACCAATAGCACAGGCGTTAGTATCAACAATATGTGTAGCCTTGTAAAACTAAAATGCTTCTGCATATCAAAGGACACCACCATTCAAGCAAAGCAGCAGCCTACACAACGTGAAATCTGGGATGATGACACCTCCAGCCGTCCTTTTCTTATTCAGGATTGTTTTAGCTATCCTATTTTTGTGTATGATTTCCATATTAAGTTGAGTATTATGTTTCAATTTCTCAGAAGAATTGTGTTGGAGTTTTCATGAGGATTGGACTGAGTTTGTAAATTGCTTTTGGTAGAATGGCCATTTTCATTATTAATCTTACTGATCTATGAGATGGAAGATCTTAACACCTTCTGATATCTCTTCAATTTCTTTCTCCAAAGACTTGAAGTTTTTAATCATTCAGTCCTTTCACTTGCTTGATTTAGAGTTGCTTGAATATATTTTATATTATTTGAGACTATTTGATTTCTTCCTCAGTTGCTTTTCATTTGTATATTAAATGGTTACTGAGTTTTGTGAGTCAATTTTCTATCCAACTACTTTGATGCAAGTGTGTATCAGCTGTAGGGTTTCCCAGTGGGTTTGAGGGAAGGGGCAGTCACTTATATATGCTATAATATCATCTGAAAATAAAGATACATTGACTTTTTTCTTTCCAGTTTGTATCTCCCTGATATCCTTCAGTTGTCTTATTACTCTAGCTAAAACTTCAAATATACTGTTAAGTAGGTACTGAGAGAGTAGACAATCTTGTATTGCCCCTGATTTTAGTGGAATTGCTTTGAGTTTCTCTCCAGTTAATTTGATGCTGACTATGGGCTTGCTACAAACTGCCTTTGTTTGTTTAGGAATGTCCCTCTATCCCTAATCTCTCCAGGACTTCTATCATGAAGGGGTGTTGGATTTTTATCACAGGCCTTTTCTGCATCTAATGAGATGATCATGTTGGGGGTTTTTTCTTTCAGTTTGTTTGTAGACACAAACCTTTTGTTCTAGAGCTTTCTGATGTGCTGTTTTGAGTATGAGATGTCTCCAGGTACTTAGTGCTATGAACTTTCATTCATTGTAGCACAGCTTTCACCGTGTCCCATAGGTTGGGTATGTTGTGTAACTATTTTCATTCAATCTTAGAAAGTCTTTAATTTCTTTATTTCTGTCTTAACAAACTTTTCATTCAGGAGAGAGTTTCCATGAGTTCATAGGCTTACTGTTGTTTCTGGCTGACAGAACACAGGGGATTATTTCTGTTTTCTTTTATCTTTTTGAGACTTGCTTTATGTCTGAGGATGTGGCCAGTTTGGGAGCAAGTCCCATGAGGTGCAGGGAAGAAGGTATATTCTTTTATGTTTGGGTGAAGTGTTCTAAAAATATGTTAGGTCCATTTGGTTTATAACATCTATTAACTCTAGCATTTATTTCTCTGTTTACTTTCTGTCTAGATGACCTGTTCATTGGTGAGAGTGGGGGTAGTGAAATTTCCCACTCTCGGTGTATGATTTAAGCTGTAATCATGTTCCTTTTATAAATATGGGTGCCATTGTGATTAGGGCATAGAGGTTAAGAATTGAAATGTCATTTTGGTGGATTTTTCCTTTGGTGACTATATAGTGGCCTTCCCAATCTCTTGTATTTTGTTTTGGTTGAAGTCTATCTTGGTAGCTATTACAGTGACTACACTAGCTGGCTTCCTAGGTCCGTTTGCTTGGAGTATCCAATTCTTTACCCTGAGGTGATATTTATCCTTGATGGTGATGTGTGTTTTTGGATGCAGCAAAGAAGGATGAGTCCTGTTTTTGCTTTCATTCTATTATTCTGTGACTTTTTATTAGGGACTGAGACCATTAATATTTAGAGATATCAATGACCAAATAATTGTTGATCTTTTTTTTTAATCTTCTTGTTGGTGGTAATACTGGTGTGTGTGTGTGTGTGTGTGTGTGTGTGTGTGTGTGTGTGTGTGTGTTCCTTCTTTTGACTTTGCTGTTGAGATTAACTATTTCTGCATTTTCATGGTCATAGTTTAACCTCCTTAGGTTGGAAAGTTTTTTTCTAACACGGTCTGTAGGTCTGGCCTGGCAGATAAATATTGTTTAACAGTGGCTTTATGTCATGGAATATCTTATTTTCTTCATCTGTAGTGATTGAAATTTTTGCTGGGTACAGTACTGTGGGCTGACATATCTGGTCTCTTAGAGTCTGCAGCACATCTGTCCAGGCCCTCTGGCTTGTAAGAGTCTCCATTGAGAAGTCAGGGTCATTCACTTTTTCTCAACATTGTCTTTGGAAGAACACGTACTCTTAATTTGATTTTTTTTTCTAATTTTATATTTGTCTTTTGGTGGTTTCATGTGTGTCTGTGCAATACACATATGCCTGGTGCCTATGAAGGCCAGACGAGACCATCATAACCCTTGGAACTAGAGGTAGGGATAATGGTGACCTGCCACGTAGGTGCTGAGAATCAAACCTGGATCTTCTGAAAGAGTAGCCAGTGCTCCTAACTACTGACTTTATTTTGATGAAGCTCAGCTTATCATTTTTCTTTCCATGTCATATTTACAAAATCTTTACAGTCACAATTTTCCTCTTTTTTTTTTAGAGTGGTATTAGGAATTCAACAGGATTGAACAAAAAATACAGTACCAATCTAACTATTTCCAGGCACCTTCCTATGCATATGCACATATGTTCTTCCTATCAGCATCCATGTTCTAACCCACATTGCACATCTTGATCTTTTAAGCCCATTGTTGTTACTACAGTTCATTCTTGTTTATGTTCTATAGGTTTTAACATATGTAGGTTTCTGCCGGTACAGCCTTACACCAAATAGCTTTACTCCCCGCTTCCTCTGTGCTCTGCCTATTTATTCCTCCCGCTCTCTACCATTTGACAACCACTGATCTTTTTAGTCTCTCCAGAGTTCTTCAAGAATCTGATACAGCTAGAGTCATACAGTTTGTACTCGTTTTCATCTTCTTTACCTAGCAGGATGCAGTTCAATCCCCTCCGTGTCTTTTCATTGCTTGACCCTCAAGCAACGGTGCTATTCTGTTGCCTGATACATTGTTTACCATTTGCCTTCTGAAGGACAGATTGATGCTTCCAATTCCCAGCAATTCTAAATACCTCTTCTATAAGCAACTGTAAGCCAAATTTTCATGAATATAGGTTTTTGCATCCTTAAGGTAAATACCAGCATCTGACATTGCTGGTTTGCATGGTAAGAGTTTGTTTTTATAAGCTGCCTCCACATTGTCTTCCAATGTAGTTGCAACAATTTTCTCCAGTTCCATCCACAATGAGTTGCTGCTGTTTTGGCATAATTTGGAGTTATCACTTTGTATCAAGTGACTTTGTATTTCAACCACTTAATTGGATTATAATGCTATCTCATAAATTCATATTTGTCTAATTATTTGCTATATTGAATATCTTATTTGTCAATCTGTGTATCTTTATTAATGAGGTATATATCCAGGTATTTTATCTAGTTCTTTTTGTTGTTTTATTTTGTACATACCTCACTATATAGTCCTGGCTACCCAGGAACTTTTTATATAAACCACAAACCTTGAACTCAAGAGATCTGCTTACTTCTGCCTCCCAAGTGCTGAGATTTAAGGTATATGCCTTCACACCAGCCCTATAATTTTAAATCTTAAGATTCACATATTACTGTATCCTAGTTTTATGGTTTCATGTTTTATATTTAAATCTATACATTTTGAGTTAGTCTTTGTAAATACTATAAGGTTGAGCTGGAGAGATGGCTCAGTGGTTAAGAGCACCAACTGCTCTTCTGAAGGTCCTGAGTTCAAGTCCCAGCAACCACATGGTGGCTCACAACCTTCCATAATGAGACTCAATGCCCTCTTCTGGAGCATCTGAAGACAGCTACAGTGTGCTTAAATATAATAATAAGTAAATCTTTAGGCCAGAGCGAGTGGGATCGACCAGAGCAAGCAGAAGTTCTGAATTCAAATTCCCAGCAACCACATGATAGCTCACAACCATCAGTACAGCTACAGTGTACTCATATATACATTATATATGAATATATCTTTTTTTAAAAGCTGTAAGGTCTATACCTAGATACTTAGATTACTTGTTTTACATGCAGATGTTCAGTTGTTCCAACACCACTTATTGAAAAGACTATTCTTTGTTTCATTGTATTATCTTTGATACTTTATGAAAAATCAATAGATTATTTATATGGGCTTTCTGTTCTCTTCCTCTGACCTATACTAATTTTGCATTGATTTTCCCTTCCTTCTTTTCTTCTTTCTTTCTTTCTTTCTTTCTTTCTTTCTTTCTTTCTTTCTTTCTTTTTTTCTTTCTTTCATTCTTAAGACAGGGTCTGTCTTTGTAGGTCTGGCTATCCTGGAACTCTGTACATCAATGTGGTTCTCAACTTTCTTAATGCTGTAGCCCATTAATACTTGTTAACCAACCATAACTTTATTTTGTTGCTACTCCATAACTGAAAATTTTTGCTACTGTTAAGAATTGTAATGTAAATATATGATAAACAGGATATATGATATGTGACCCCCAAAGGGGTCTTAGCCCACAGGTTGAGAATCACTGCCCTATGTAGACCAGGCTGGCTTCTAACTCAAAAGAAATCTACCTGTGCCTGCCTTCCAAAGCTGGGATTACAGGCGCCTTTGGGTTAAATGCGTCCAGCCCAGGGCTTGGCTGCTGGGCAAGGCGGGACATGGGAAGTCTGACTGCTCAGACCCCACGCAGCTGTGCGGTGGGTGTCAGGCTGTGAGAAGCCGCAGGACCCCACTCCAGGGGTGGGGGAGGCACAGTCTGGGATCTCCACGGAACCAGCTGGAGTTGGCTTGGGGGTCCCTGGGCCAGCATAGAGGCTGGGAACAACACAGACGCAGCTGGATATTGCGAGAAAGAGCTGAGAACGGAGTGTGGTCTCGGGCGGGGGGGGGGGGGGGGGGGGGGGCTGAAGGGTAAAAGGTAGGAGAGCACTCCCACTGGTTACCACGGGGCGAGAGCACCACTTATGGGTTAAAAATGGGGTCCCACGTCAGGCCCATGGCTCAGGCCACTTGGCGAGACAGGACGCGGGACGTCTGAGTGCATCACAGACTGTGCTTTCCCCACGCCCCGGAGCGCAGGACCCTGCTCCAGGGATGGGGAAGGCACAGTCTAGGGTCCCCACAGAACTGCTGTAATTGGCTCCGGGTTCCCAGGCCTGCAGGGAGGTGGGGGTGGGGGACAACAGGTTCTAGCTCTTGGACACCACAGACTCTGATGGATGACTGAAAGAGCTGAGAATGGAGCAGGGCAGGGGAAAGGGCTCTGGCTAGGTCCCAGAGGGAGTAGAGTCTTAGGCTTGCTCATTGGGCGGCTTGTCTTGGCTGGCGGCCATGGCTGAGAACGCCGAGAGACCTCCCACAGGAGATTAGAAGTGCAGTTAGTAGGGGAAGACCTGCTTCTTTGCTCCAGCACAGCGGATCCTGATGAGAAGAGACAGTCCATGGTTTAAAGGTGTTTATTGTAGAAAGGCAGAGAGAGGGAGAGAGTAGGGAAGTAGAGACTGGCCATGGCCACGTGGGGGGGGGGGGGGGAGAAGGGGGAAAGGGAAAGTAGAGAGAGGGGGAACAAGGGAACGACTGGTGAGTGCCAGAAAGTAAGAGAGTGAGGAGGGGGCTAGCAGCTTCTTTTATAGTGGGTTGGGCCTACCTGGCTGTTGCCAGGTAACCATGGGGGTGGAGTTCACAGCCTATGTGACTGAAGGCCAGGAAACTATGGAGCTGGGGCCTCCTATCAGGAGCCTTGTGACTGGGAGCATGTGGCAAACTACCTTCCGTCCCTTGCAGATTAATCTGTTGGGTCTCCAGTGTTTAAACCTAGCTCGATCAGGAACCAGGCTGCCTTTCACGGTCCCACAGGCGCACGCACTATGTCCTGCTAATTTTGCATTCTCCACTGGTCTTTCACTCTTTTCCCTTTCCTGTCTTATGACAATAGCTAGTTCTCCTTAAAGGCACTGATGGTAAGGGACAAGCAAAGCTTCAAGCCTCTCTCCATTGTCTCTCTCCATGTTACTTGTAGGGCTTTGTTTTTTAAGATGGTCTTTATTGAGCTAAGGAATTTCTTTCTATTTCAAGTTTTCTAGGAGTTTGTTGTTGTTTGTTTGTTTGTTTGTTTGTTTAAATAATGAATGGCTGTTGGATTGAAAACTGCTGTTGTTATATCTATTGGTTTGCTCATGTGATTTTTATGTCTTCAGTGAACTGTTGATGGGATTTATGCATCAACTTATTTTGTAATGTTGAAGCATCCTTGCATATGTGAGAGATATCTCTCTGGGTGACGATATAAAATGATTGTTTATACCTTGACTTTGTGTGCCAGTATTTTGTTGAGGATTTGGGCATCTTTATTTATAAGAGAAAATGACCTATACTTTTCCTGTATGGATTTGTCTGGTTTTATATATATATATATATATGAAATAAGGCCGGCCTCAGCACTAGCTAAGCAGTATTCTTTCTGTCTTCACCTTTTGGGAAAGATAGTAGAGGACTCACACAGCGGCTTCTTTACGTGTTTAGTAAGGTGCACCATTTGATCCTGAGCTTCCTTTTTGGGAATGTTGTTAATTTGTGATGAAAGACTGTTAGTAGGTATTGATCATGCAGACTGTCTCTATACATTTAGGTAGATTGTATCTTTAAAGATTCCTTTAAAGGAATTGGTTCATTTCATTCAGGTTATCAAATCTGTGGGTATAGAATTACCCATAATCCCTCTGTATTGTTCTTTTATGTCCATGTGATACGTCTCCCCTCCCCCTTTCCTTCTTAGTTATTCTGAGGTTTAAAAATGTTATTGATATTTTTCCCCTAAGAACCAGCTTCTGGTTTTGCTTTTTCTCTTTTGATTTCATGTTTCCAATTTCACTAATTTCTTTGCTGATTTATATTTATGCTTACTTTGGATATGGTATAGCTCATGTTTTGGTTTTCTAACATGGAAGCTTAGGTAATTTTTCCTCCTAACCATGATCAGTATCTTAAGTGTCCCTCTAAAGTATTGCTTGTACTATCCTGCAAGGTTTTGTTTGGTTTTTGTTTTTGTTTCTTTTTTGTTTTGTTTTGTAAGCTGTCTTTTCATTTCCATTTAGTTTAAATGATTTTTAATTTCTCTTGAGAATTTGTCATTGAACCACGTGGTTTAGAATATGCCTGCTTTCACAGTACTCCTTGACATAACTGCTTAATGGGCAGTGCTTATGGTAACATTCTCCATTGTTTCTTAGATTTGTATTTCTCTGCTTCTCTATTTGTTCAGTGGTATTAAAGCAGTTGTTCCAAATCCTGTTGGATAATTTCAATATCTCTGCCAAACAGGAATCTGAGTCTGATGATTGTTTTGTCCCCTCAGATGGTGGTTCTGTGGCTCTGTCCCTTCACACTGTGGTTTTATCCCTTTACATTGTGGCTCTGTCCCTTCACACTGTGGTTTTATCCCTTCACACTGTGGCTCTGTCCCTTCACACTGTGGTTCTGCCTTGTGTCATACGTTGGAGTTTTCTTTTCTTTTAAGATTTATTTTTTATTATGCCTGAGTACACTGTAGCTGACTTCAGACACACCAGAAGAGGGGGCATCAGATCTCATTACAGATGGTTGTGAGCCACCGTGTGGTTACTGGGATTTGAACTCAGGACCTTCAGAAGAGCAGTCAGTGCTCTTAACCTCTGAGCCATCTCTCCAGCCCCTGGAGTTTTCTTATGAAATGTAACACAAAAAAAAGAAAGGCCCTTTGTCTTGTGGAGGTGAGCCGTGGCATAGCTGCAGCATCTTGAAGCCATTTACTGAGTCTCTTGCCTCTGTCTTTTTCAAATGCGTAGTCTTACTTTTCTTTTCCTATTTTCACACCCTCCGGTGCTATGGGATTAGGAAGGGAGGCTGGAACCAGACATCTTCCCTCCCAAGTAGATTAAGTTATGGCAAAATAATTTCTCCTGAGGACAGATCTTGTTAAGAACAGCAAATCTTGCATATTTTAAATAGTCCTTTTCTTCTGCCTGCTAGAAGCAGAAAGTCTTCACTGTGAGGTTATATCTTCTAGAGGTAAAACTTTACTGAGGTATGGTGGGTTCCCTGTGACTCCGACCTGTGATTTGTAACTCCAACTTGTCACTTCATGCCTCCAGCAAACCTTAGTTACCTTTCAGGACTTCGTATTGCTTTGCTGGGTTTTGTTTTCTTTGTGTAGATACTCATTTCACAAAGGTTCAGCCAAGTAAGCTGTACTTCTCAGCATCTACTTGACTGCCTCCAGCTTTAGCCAATATTTGTCTCATGACCTTGTTTCTTTGATTGATTGATTTCAACTTACTCATTTTTATGCTCATCAGATGGAATAGTGACTTCTCCTTGAATGGTATTGGAAAACAGAAGAACTTCCCATTTCTTGTGATTTTTGCCTATTATTTTTATCGTTTTATATTTTATATTTAATCTCTAACAGTTTTGAATTAATTTTTATACCTCATGTGGCATATGAGGTAAGGTAAACTTTGCATAATGACACTAATATACATATAGTATAAGATTGCTCATAGTATTTCCTTTTTCTTAGTTCTTTTTAAGATATGTATAATTACGTCTTCTCTTTCATTCTTGATGCTTGCAATTTATGACTTCTCGTTTTGTTATTTCCCCACCTTAGTGACCCTGGCCAGAAATACATTTGTTTTATAGTACTAGCCATTGTGAGTACTTATCATATTCCTTTAAAGGCCCTTTCCTTTTATTCTATTTACATTTTTTTTTCCAAGACAGGGTTTCTCTGTGTAGCCCTGGCTGTCCTGGAACTCACTTTGTAGACCAGGCTGGCCTTAAACTCAGAAATCCACCTGCCTCTGCCTCCCAAGTGCTGGGATTACAGGCGTGTGCCACCATTGCTCATTTACACATTCAGACTCACTATTTTCTATTGTTATTTCCTTTTACAGATAAACTGTGGTAGTTGTAATAGTCAGAGTGGCAGAAGACTCAGATCAAGTTTAGATGACTCAAAGCACTTCTCAGGTCTTCTGGCATCTGGATACCTGGTGCTGTGTGCTCCCTAATCCTGGGGTCTGAGCTGCACTATCCCTCGGCCCCACCCCTATCTCTCAATTCTAGTTGACCTGCAGCAATCTCACTTCCTGGCTTACTGATCACTAAGTTTCCCCTTCTCGTTGGTGTCAATGCTTCCCTGGGTCCCAGGAAGTGACCAATGAATGTCCGGCACACACACCCCCGCCCCCGGTACTCTTTGAGGTAGAGGTAGCTCCAGACCCAGTTTTTAAGGCTATGGCTGGCCCTCTTCACCTGACCCCATTCTCTCTCCATTGGAGCTGTAAGTCTGCAGTTGCCTTAGATCCTCCTAGGACACTGTGCCCCTTCCTGCTCTTTTCTCACCTTCCCTTCAGTTCCTCTAGGCCCTTGTGGATTGTCCCTGCAGCTTCCTTAGGCCCTCCTGCCACCCTTTCTACCCTGACCCTATCCCATCCCCTCCCACCCTCACCCCAGCAGCTGTGACTCTGCAGCTTCCCTAGGGCCTACTGAGCAATTTCTGACCCTTTCTACTTCTCTCACTTTGGAACTGCCTGTATATTCTGCAACTCCTCTAGACCCTCGTAGCCTTTGCGACTCTATTCCCAAACCATTCCTGTGGAGGAGACCCTCTACAAGAGCTTGGTTCTTATTCCCAGCTTCTGGTTTCTGAGAAAGTCCTGGTACCAGGCACCCAGACTCTTTAGCTTAGCCAGCTAAGCTGAACCCCCGTCGAGTTGTGACAATCCACTGAACAGCTTTGTCCTGGTTTTGTCCTCCCTGAATCTGAGGATGCCCTTGACATTACACTTCCCTTTTCTCATCCATGGAGATGGTATCTTTCCTACCCTCTCATTCCCTTGAGATGCCTCTTAGAAAACCTCCAACCTGCATATCTAAAGCCCAACCTGAAGGGTCCTAAATTGCCAGTCCTATCAAATTTGGCCTTACTATCTGTAGTGGCTATTCCTGGTTGTCAACTTGACAATATTTGGAATGAACTACAATCCGGAATTGGAAGGCTCACCAGTGACCCTTATCTGGAGGCTTGGAGATCCTTATCTGGATCTTGGTTTGAAGATCTTGAGCCATAGTGGCTATGGATTCCAGAAGATTGAATCTCCGAGTTAAGGAACACACCTTTAATCTGGGCTATGCCTTTCATCTGGGATTAAAGGTGTGGTGGAACACACCTTTAATCTGGGCTACACCTTTTGCTGGAGACAATATAAGGACATTGGAAGAAGGGAGTCTAGCTCTTGCTCTTGCTCCTTCGCCTGCTTGCCGTGTGAGACTGAGTAACTGCTAGATCCTTGGATTTCCATTCACAGCTGCGACTGAACAATTGTAAGGAATTGGGCTGCCGACTGTAAGTTATCAATAAATTCCTTTACTAACTAGAGACTATCCGTAAGTTCTGTGACTCTAGAGAACCCTGACTAATACAGAAGTTGGTACCAGGAGTGGTTCTAGAGTAACAGAAGTACAAGGATGAATCTTTTAAAATTCTGGAATTGGCTTGTTGATCCACCAGCACTTTCAACTATTGAAACCTCTCCAGATTCTCTCCCTCCTGGGAGCTCAGAGAATTTTGAAGACCCATGGTTGAAACTATATTCCGAACTTAAAGAAGCTAATGCCCTTGATTTTCTTAATGAATTAGGTGATTCAGTGCACAAAGCTTTCTACAAGATGGGGAAAAAATCGAAAAATGATTTTACTGGCTGGCTGCTCTTAGTATCTGTGGAAAAAATGATGAATGAAAGGAAGGAGTTGTGTGATAAAATCGAAAGGCTCCAGACACAAGTAAACGATCTAAAAGTTGCTAAGTGTGTCCTTGAGGAGAATCTTCTCTCTTGTAGCAATAGAGCTCAAGTTGCAGAAAATCAAACAGAAACTCTCATTGTAAGGTTGGCTGAACTACAGGGAAAATTCAAGTCTCAGCCTCAGAGTGTGTCGACAGTTAAAGTAAGGGCTCTAATTGGCAAAGAATGGGATCCTACAACATGGAATGGGGATGTGTGGGAAGACCATGTTGAAGCTGAGAATTTTGAATCCTCAGATTCTCAAGGGTTTGCCCCACCTGAGGAAGTAGTACCCTCAGCCCCACCTCTTGAAATAATGCCTTCCCCACATGAGGAAATTAATTTTGCAGAGTCTGCTCACGGCCCACCAATAGTTTCTTCTAGACCTGTAACCAGACTCAAAGCAAAACAGGCTCCTAGAGGGGAGGTAGAAAGTGTAGTCCATGAGGAAATTCGCTACACTACTAAGGAGCTTAATGAGTTTGCTAATTCATTCAAGCAGAAACCTGGTGAATATGTGTGGGAATGGATTTTAAGGGTGTGGGATAAGGGTGGAAGGAACATAAAACTAGAGCAGGCTGAGTTTATTGACATGGGTCCTCTGAGTAGAGATTCTAGGTTTAATACGGAAGCTCGCATAGTTAAAAAAGGTGTCAAAAGTTTGTTTGAATGGTTGGCTGAGGTGTTTATCAAAAGATGGCCTACTGGAAATGACTTGGAGATGCCTGATATTCCATGGCTTAGTGTTGATGAAGGGATTTTAAGACTTAGGGAAATTGCAATGCTAGAGTGGATATATTGTGTAAAGCATAATTGTCCACAATGGGAAGGTCCAGAAGATATGCCTTTCACCAGCTCTATAAGACGCAAATTGGTGAGAGGGGCACCAGCACATTTGAAGGGTTTTGTTCTTTCCCTTTTCCTTGTGCCAGATCTTAGCATTGGAGATGCTTCTGCTCAATTAGATGAATTAAATTCACTGGGTTTAGTTGGATTCCGAGGTAACAAGGGCCAGGTGGCAGCATTGAATCGCCCGAGACAAGGTGATTCTAGTTATTATAATGGACAGCGTAGACAAAAGAATGTTTATAATAACATACCCAGTAATGGTCAGCACAGGAGAGGTGAAATTTATAATGGCATGACTCGGTTGGACCTTTGGTACTGGCTAACCAATCATGGTGTTTCCAGGAATGAAATACATAGGAAGCCTACTGCATATTTGTTTGATCTGTTTAAGCAGAAAAATTCTCAAACAAATGAAAGAAAGGCTACATTAGATCGTGGTAAACAGCCAAATGAAAGAAAGGCTACATTAGATCGTGGTAAACAGCAATCTCGGCCAGTGAATCAATTTCCAGACTTGAGACAGTTTGCAGATCCAGAACCCCTTGAATGAAGGGGTGGCCAGGTTCCGCTGAGGAAGGATCTTGATAAGACACTCAAAGGTTTTGCTGTTACCCTTTCTCCAATTCTTCCCCAGAGGGACCTACGGCCTTTTACAAGGGTAACTGTACACTGGGGAAAAGGAAATAATCAGACTTTTCGGGGTCTGCTGGATACTGGTTCTGAGTTGACACTGATCCCAGGGGATCCCAAGAAACATTGTGGCCCTCCAGTTAAAGTAGGGGCTTATGGAGGGCAGGTGATTAATGGAGTTTTGACTGATGTCCGACTCACAGTAGGTCCAGTAGGTCCCCGGACACATCCTGTGGTGATTTCCCCAGTTCCAGAATGTATAATTGGGATAGATATACTCAGAAATTGGCAGAATTCTCATATTGGTTCCCTGAACTGTAAAGTGCGGGCTATTATGGTTGGAAAGGCCAAATGGAAGCCTTTAGAGTTGCCTCTGCCAAAGAAAATAGTGAATCAAAAACAGTATCGTATTCCTGGAGGAATTGCAGAAATTACTGCCACTATCAAGGACTTGAAAGATGCAGGGGTGGTGGTTCCCACCACATCTCCGTTTAACTCTCCTATCTGGCCAGTGCAGAAAACAGATGGATCATGGAGAATGACAGTTGATTATCGAAAACTAAATCAGGTAGTAACTCCAATTGCAGCTGCTGTACCAGACGTAGTTTCGTTACTTGAGCAAATCAACACATCTCCTGGCACCTGGTATGCGGCTATTGATCTGGCAAATGCCTTCTTCTCAGTACCTGTCCATAAGGACCACCAGAAGCAATTTGCTTTCAGTTGGCAAGGCCAACAGTATACCTTCACAGTTTTGCCTCAAGGATATATTAACTCTCCTGCCCTGTGTCATAATTTAGTTAGAAGGGATCTTGATCGTTTGGATCTTCCACAAAATATCACATTGGTGCACTATATTGATGACATTATGCTGATTGGACCAAGTGAGCAGGAAGTAGCAACCACTTTGGACTCATTGGTAACACATATGCGTATCAGAGGATGGGAAATAAATCCAACCAAAATTCAAGGACCATCTACCTCAGTGAAATTCTTAGGAGTCCAGTGGTGTGGAGCATGCAGAGATATTCCTTCTAAGGTGAAAGATAAGTTATTGCACCTGGCCCCTCCTACAACCAAGAAAGAAGCACAACGTTTAGTGGGCCTATTTGGATTCTGGAGACAACACATCCCTCACTTGGGTGTGTTACTTAGGCCTATTTACCAAGTGACTCGGAAAGCTGCTAGCTTTGTGTGGGGCCTGGAACAGGAGAAGGCCCTTCAACAGGTCCAGGCTGCTGTGCAGGCTGCTCTACCACTTGGACCATATGACCCAGCAGACCCGATGGTACTTGAGGTGTCTGTGGCTGATAGAGATGCTGTTTGGAGCCTCTGGCAGGCCCCTGTAGGTGAATCACAGAAAAGACCTTTGGGATTTTGGAGCAAAGCTCTACCATCATCTGCAGACAACTATTCTCCCTTTGAAAAACAGCTCTTGGCCTGCTATTGGGCCTTAGTGGAAACTGAACGTTTGACAATAGGACACCAGGTTACTATGCGACCTGAACTACCCATCATGAGCTGGGTACTATCAGACCCTGCAAGTCATAAAGTGGGACGCGCACAGCAGCAGTCTATTATCAAATGGAAGTGGTATATACGTGATCGGGCCAGAGCAGGTCCTGAAGGCACAAGCAAGTTACATGAAGAAGTTGCTCAAATGCCTATGGTTTCTACTCCTGTTACAATGCCATCTGCTGCCAAGCATGCACCTATAGCCTCATGGGGTGTTCCCTATGATCAACTGACCGAAGAGGAGAAGACTAGAGCCTGGTTTACTGATGGCTCTGCACGTTATGCAGGCACCACCCAGAAGTGGACAGCTGCAGCATTACAACCCCTTTCTGGGACAACCTTGAAAGACACAGGTGAAGGGAAATCTTCACAGTGGGCAGAACTTCGGGCAGTACACATGGTATTACAGTTTGTTTGTAAGAAGAAGTGGCCAGATGTACGATTATTCACTGACTCATGGGCTGTAGCCAATGGATTGGCTGGATGGTCAGGGACTTGGAAAGATCACAATTGGAAAATTGGTGAGAAAGACATCTGGGGAAGAAGTATGTGGATAGATCTCTCCAAATGGGCAAAGGATGTGAAGATATTTGTGTCCCATGTAAATGCTCACCAAAAGGTGACTTCAGCCGAGGAGGAGTTCAATAATCAAGTGGATAAGATGACCCGTTCTGTGGACAGTCAGCCTCTCTCCCCAGCCATCCCTGTCATTGCTCAATGGGCACATGAACAAAGTGGTCATGGTGGTCGAGATGGAGGTTATGCTTGGGCTCAGCAACACGGGCTTCCACTCACCAAAGCTGACCTGGCTACTGCTGCTGCTGATTGCCAGATCTGCCAACAGCAGAAACCAACACTGAGCCCCAGATATGGCACCATTCCTCGAGGTGACCAGCCAGCAACCTGGTGGCAGGTTGACTACATTGGACCACTTCCTTCATGGAAAGGACAGCGTTTTGTTCTTACTGGAGTAGATACTTATTCTGGTTATGGATTTGCCTTTCCTGCACGTAATGCTTCTGCTAAAACCACCATTCACGGACTGACAGAATGCCTTATCTATCGTCATGGTGTTCCACACAGTATTGCTTCTGACCAAGGAACTCATTTCACAGCCAGAGAAGTACGACAGTGGGCCCACGATCATGGAATTCACTGGTCTTACCACATTCCCCATCATCCTGAAGCAGCTGGTCTGATAGAAAGATGGAATGGCCTTTTGAAGACGCAGTTACAGCGCCAATTAGGTGGTAACAGCTTGGAAGGCTGGGGTAGAGTTCTTCAGAAGGCAGTATATGCTTTGAATCAGCGCTCGATATATGGTACAGTTTCACCCATAGCCAGGATTCATGGGTCCAGGAATCAAGGGGTGGAAAACGGAATAGTTCCACTTACTATCACTCCTAGTGACCCTCTAGGAAAATTTTTGCTTCCTGTCCCCATAACTCTAGGTTCTGCTGGCTTAGAAGTTTTGGCTCCAGAGAGGGGAGTGCTCCTACCAGGAGCTACAACAAACATTTCATTGAACTGGAAGCTCAGACTTCCCCCTGGTCATTTTGGGCTTCTAATGCCCTTAAACCAACAGGCTAAAAAAGGAATAACAGTGTTAGGAGGGGTGATAGATCCAGATTACCATGGGGAAATTGGATTACCTCTTCACAATGGTGGTAAGCAAGATTATGTCTGGAGTGCAGGAGATCCCTTAGGGCGTCTCTTAGTACTACCATGTCCTGTGATTAAAGTCAATGGGAAACTACAACAGCCTAATCCAAGCAGGATGACAAAGGACGCAGACCCATCAGGAATGAAGGTATGGGTCAATCCTCCAGGAAAAGAGCCAAGACCTGCTGAGGTGCTGGCTGAAGGTGAAGGAAATACAGAATGGGTAGTAGAGGAAGGTAGTTATAAATACCAATTAAGGCCACGTAACCAGTTGCAGAAACGAGGATTATAAAGTAATATGAATGCCCATTGTAAATTTACTAATGCGTTTGCGATTGTACGAGGGATAGTTATATCATGTTAGGCGTATTTACAACCTTGTTATTGTTTCATGTGAACATGAGATATTATTTGTGTCAAGTTGACAAGGGGTGGATTGTAGTGGCTATTCCTGGTTGTCAACTTGACAATATTTGGAATGAACTACAATCCGGAATTGGAAGGCTCACCAGTGACCCTTATCTGGAGGCTTGGAGATCCTTATCTGGATCTTGGTTTGA
Source organism: Mus musculus (assembly GCF_000001635.26). NCBI lineage: Eukaryota > Metazoa > Chordata > Mammalia > Rodentia > Muridae > Mus > Mus musculus. The sequence continues at coordinate 53,569,989 of NC_000076.6, read as the reverse complement.
AGATCTTGAGCCATAGTGGCTATGGATTCCAGAAGATTGAATCTCCGAGTTAAGGAACACACCTTTAATCTGGGCTATGCCTTTCATCTGGGATTAAAGGTGTGGTGGAACACACCTTTAATCTGGGCTACACCTTTTGCTGGAGACAATATAAGGACATTGGAAGAAGGGAGTCTAGCTCTTGCTCTTGCTCCTTCGCCTGCTTGCCGTGTGAGACTGAGTAACTGCTAGATCCTTGGATTTCCATTCACAGCTGCGACTGAACAATTGTAAGGAATTGGGCTGCCGACTGTAAGTTATCAATAAATTCCTTTACTAACTAGAGACTATCCGTAAGTTCTGTGACTCTAGAGAACCCTGACTAATACACTATCCCTTAGATAATCAATACAAATGGCTGCCTAACAGCATCCTTGATCATAATATTAATTGGGATCTTTACAATATTGCCGGTGATCTGGGAAATGGAAAGAGATTCCCCATTTCCTATCCCTCTTTTCTCCAGACCCTGTTTATCTCTCCCCAAACAATGCAAATGTCCTGTCTTTTAAGTTGCCATAAATGGCTCTGTAAGTTTGTTGTAAAATGGGAGACAGAAAGCCAACCTAGCAGGAAGGGGAGAAAGCAAAGGAGTAGCCGGCTGCAGTGCTCCTCACTGCCTGGTAAATTCTCAGCTTCCTCCTGCAGTGTTCTCTGTCTGCAGTCAGGCAGACCTTACAATTTTCCTGTCTCCAGGCCTTCTTTGTTCTCTCTCATCTTACTGGATTCAGTTTTACAGGATTTTAGCTCTTTCAGGTACGAGTGTCATTAGAGTGTTTTATGCTGTCCCACTTTAGTTAAAAGCTGGCTTCAGAGTTAGGGAATGGCTCCCCCTCCTCTAGATCCAAGCATGCTTATTTAAACATTCCCCCAAAATCTCTATCCCATATCAGGTGAACTACCTGACTATGTGACAGAGAAAGGAGAGAAAAGCAATATAAAGGGACAGACTACTCACAATAGGGACTATTGCTGCTCATCTCTACCTTTGAGACTTTGGTTTAATTTTCCAAGCTTGCTAAGGTATATGATTAAAACCCTGTAAAATCTCTAACAAAGGTGTTAACTTAACACAAAGGAAATATGTGGTTGTTGCCATCTTAGCCCCATCAGGATGGAAGCAGCCACATGGCTGACAGCCAACTTTTCTAGGGTTTGAAAGAATGGACTTTGCCATGTGACCTCACTCCCATCCTGATTAAAAGGTGACCACATGACATAAGACAATCAAGGAAAAATCAGCCCCTCCTAGCTGTGAGGCCCAAACCAGATCATTCTTCCAGTGTTTTTAATCACACTAAACAAACCACAGCCCAGACTACCTTCCCTTCCTCTTAAGCCTTTCTAGTTTCTTTTTCCCCCTCCTCAGAGACAAGCTGCCCATCCAGTCAGGGCTGGGGTTGTCCCAGACAAGGACCCTGATTGGAATTAAAATATCCCAGGGAGCATCTTAGCTAGGAATCAATTTATAACTTGCTTCCTGCTCAGTCTCTACAAAGCCACCTCTGAGGTGGTAAATTATGAAAAATTCCAAAAGGTCAGATATGAAAATCCATCAAAATTCCTAGACTGCCTTCCAAAGCCCCCCCCCCTTACAATATACTAATCTATATCCTGAGACCCAGGTGGAAAACAGCTCCTTATGAACTACTTCTTTCTCCAAAGTTCCCATGTTATTAGGGCCAAAGTTAAACGTCTATAGGAAGGACCTCAGGTGAAAATCTTAGCTGAGGCGTTCAGAGTGTACCATGGGAGAGATGAAAATGCCCCAAAATAACAATACCCAATGATGGCTAAGGCCTCTCATCTGGGCAAAGCAAAAGCCCAGGCATCCTGGTCTCCCAAAGCCGGAGAATCTTCACGAACCTGTTCCAAATGTGGTCAAGAGAGTCATTGAGTTCTGGTTCTGTTCCAGTCTCATAATCCACCAAGACCATGTGCAAGGTGCTATCAAAGAACTGTGGGGTATTGACTGTCCCCATGTCCCTCATGGCATGGGTACATCAAACCCTGATCACCTTTCAGCCAATCTTCTTGGCCCAGCCATGGACAACTAAGGTCTCCTTTGGCCTGACCACTGCCATCTCCAACAGGGAGCCTTAGGTGATTATCACAGTATCAGTTCGGTCTTCCTTCTGAACACCAAAGCCACTTTACAGTCCTGACAAAATTCTGGGAACCACCTCTCCATCCCTCTATTGTCAGAGTAGGGAGGGCAGCCTTACCAGGCTTACCAAACCCCTCCACTTAGCTGTATATTTAGGGGTACCCTCTTACCCACTCCTTCCTAGTAGCACCAACCCAGTGGTACCAAACTGCCCCATCCCCTTGCTGGCCCCCTTACAATGTACTAATCTGGATGTTGAGACCCCAGGTGGAAAGCAGCTCCTTTTCTAGCTGTTTTCCAAGCCAAAATGAGAGCTTCTGTTTCTTTTGCTCCCCACATCTGCTTGACACTGAGCTCAACATTCCCCTTCTCCAAATTATGTACTTAGAAGCACCTTTTCCATTATCAGCCTCTCAGGTATAGGATACCCAAAACCTCTCTATAGACAAACATTACACCACCACCAATCATTCAGTTATGAAACCCCACCAAATATATAACCCATGCTCAATACCAATGTCCCTCCAAAGTCACAGGGGACATAAGCCTCTTGTCCCTGACCTCTTAGGGAAGAAACGTCTGCGTCCCACTTCTTCCCTCTTTAGTACCCCTGGATGGGCAGTTATAAAACCTAATGGAAGCCATCCTTGGTTCAGGATCTCCAGCTAATCAGTGCAGCAGCAGTTCCTCTTCACCCCTTAGTATCTAACAGTATACTTCCCTCTCCATGATGCCCTCAGAGAGCTCCCATTTCTCTGTCCTAGACCTTAAGGATACCTTTCCTATTCCTCTGGACACCCAGTCACAAAACAGCTTTGCCTTTACCACCTGGCCTGACCAGGACACACCCATTTCTACCCAACTCATTTGGACTGTCCTACACCAGGGGTTCTGGGAAAGCCCATATTTATTTGACTAGGCTCTGGCCTCTGACCTACTCTTTGTAGTTTCCTAAATCCAATATGTAGATGACCTTCTCCTTCATAGCTCATCCCTGCACAGTAGCTAGGCAGACACCTCTGTCCAGCCAGGGATGTAGGATCTCACCCCCTAAAGTCCACTTGAGCATTCCTCAGGTTACTTCTCTGGGACTAAACATAACTCTTACAAGGCTATTACCATAGATAGAAAACATCTAATCCAGGCACCCACAGTCCTCACCGCCAAGGATGAAATTCTATCATTCCTAGGGATGACTTGCCTCTTATTCTCTTCTTGTGAGGCAGGCGGCCTGTGCCCCAACCCCCACCACCATGAACATTAGCAAGCCATTTCATAGACTTCAACAGGCCCTTCCTCCATGTTCCAGCACCACACCTCCCAGACTTAACTCGGCCCTTCTCTCTGTGTGTATCTATGAAATAGAGGGATACACTCTCAGAGTCTGGGGTCACCTTTGCCCCTCAAAAAAGAGACCGTCCTAAGGCTTGGCACCTGGTCTGCAAGCTCTGTCTGCAGCTGAGCTTCTTAGATGTAAATCAGAAGGCTTAGGACTGAGTTGCTTACTACAGTCTTCTCTTTTCATCACCCACAGCATCTCCTAACATACAAGGGTCTCCAAAACTGCAACTTACCTTCCAGCCATGTCCCTGTCTCAACATTTCAAACTGACTCAAGTTACTGTCTTGACTGTCTTAAAGTATACACAGATCATTTGTTTCTGCTGGCTTCTGCCGTCTATCACCTATTTGGTTCCATATTCTAGAGTCTGCCTCTCCATCAGCTTCTTCCCCCCGACCTGCTCTGTTTGCTTCTCCTTGTCCCCTCAGTAAGGAGCCTTTCTCTGGCTCCTGAAGCCTACTTTGCTCTCCAGAGCCTCACCATGTGGGCAATTCTCTAGTTACTAAAGTACTTTCTCCTCTCTGTCTATTGGGACCCTCCCTGTTTCCTTTCCTTCTCCTGCTAGGAGCTGTCTGATAAGCCCCACAGCTCCCTTACACCATTCTGGGCCTCTGTGACCTTCTCTCTCTGTCTCTCAGCTCTGTCCTGGAAGTTCCTCTGCTCTCCTGGGCTTCTTTGTCTCTCAGCTCCCACTTGGAGCTTATAGACACTGCCTTCCACAGAGCTTGATTTGCAACCCTTTCTCTCTTCCGCCAGAGAAAAGTCTCATTGTTACCACAAGGAGCTTGGCCACAGTACAGTTCAAATGGCTGAAATTGGCATGCTCGATTTGCAATGATGGCAGCTTCTGTCACTACACAAACAAATGATTCAAAAAAAAAAATCATTTATATTCTGATAAAGGACCCATGTCATGCCAGATGGGAGATGGGGTTCATTGGTAAACTTGACTATAGCACTTACCACAGCTGCCCATCCGGCATAATCAAAGTATAGAGGGTACACAGTCCACTCTCTCAACCCCTAGGTATAGACATGGTAAAAGAAGTGCTCCAAAGTTCCTCAGAAGTACTCACAGCCCTAATATCTTCCCCTTTAGATTATACTGATCCCACTTCCCTGGCATACCATCTTTTGAGACGTTAACCTCTGCATATTAGCTAGATTTACTAGCAGCAGAAAGGGGTGGTGTTTGTCTCTTCCTTTGGGAGGAACACCATCTTTATGTTAAGCAATGGGGTATAATAAAAGATAAAATTCACATTCAAGACAGACAGATCTCCAAAAACATAAGAAACAGCTCCATGTCTCTGGCTAGTGATCATTGACAGACCAGTATGGAATTAGATACTACCTTTTTTAACCCCCTTCTTCTCCTTTTCTTTCTTTTTTAAAAATGATTTTGTTTCTTGTGTGTGTGTGTGTTTGTGTGTGTGTGTGTGTGTGTGTGTGTGTGTGCTGTCTGCAGACACACAGATCCCATTGCAGATGGTTGTGAGCCACAATATGGGTGCTGGGATTTGAACTCAGGACCTCTGGAAGAGCAGTCAGTGCTCTTAATCACTGAGCCATCTCACCAGCCTCTCCTCATTTTCTTAGTCCTGCTAATTTAATCTGCTTTATTAACTTCTTACCTAAACTTCTCCAAGAACAAATGAGAAGGTTTGTAATCAGACCTTTAACCACTTGGAATTACAGGGTTACTGACCCTTAGTTACAGAGCCAGAGGCCTGCAGCACCCAATTATACCCTGAGATCAATGGCCTTAGCAGGAAGCATTCTGAGAATAATGCTGCCCCTTTCAAAACCACCCTCCCTTTTTCACCTCTGATTGTTTGATAATAAACAAAGGGGGAGAAAATGTAGTCTGTAAGTGGCATGCCACAAAACCCAAAGTGGTGTCCAGCTCCTCCTTCTCACCCTAACCTATGACCTCAGTAAGATGCCCTACAGGAGGTGTCCAAAATGGCAGCACCAGGGCTTCTCAGCCTGCAGCCATCACAAGAGCTGTCCACGGTGACATATCTCCTTTCCTGCCTCAGCAGAAGCTGCCCTTCAAGAGCTGTCATGGTAGATCTTTCCTGCCTCAGCCTACTGCCATCCTAAGGACCTGTCAACACCACACACCCCAGCAGCCCCACAGAGATGGAACCTCAGCAAAAGCCGGCTGCAGCTGGGAAGGGCTTCCCACCCTAACCCATGGGCCCAATGCAGGGAAAAGCGGGGTGGGGTGGGGGGAAAGCTGCCAATCCCTGAGCTTCCCACAAAAATCCTCCAATCCCTGAGCTTCCCACAAAAATCCTCCAATCCCTGAGCTTCCCACAAAAATCCACCAATCCCTGAGCTCCCCAAGCTCAGAACTTGAAATCCCACCAATCCTCAATCTAAAAATCTCTGCCCTAAAAAGTTTCACCCCCTAAGAAATCCTATATAAGCTAGGCGGTGGTGGCACACATAAGCACAGCCCTTTGTCCAATTCCCTGCTGCCCACACCCGGGATCAGAGTGCAGCCTTCCCTGGATTTGTCCCTATACACCCTAGACCCTCCAATAAATCTTTTTCATGAGATTTCCTGCCTGGTGTCACTCTTTTGTCAGAAGAAGCCAAGAAGAAACAATGAAGAGAAGACAAGAGAAGGAGCCTCCTCTCAGAGCTATGTGGCTCCTGAACTCCCATGTCTCAGGATGCCCTTCTAGGGGACACTGTCCCACCTCAAAGCTGTGTGGTTCCTGGGTCACTGTGACTCAAGATGCCCTTCCACTGGGACACTGTTTCACCTCAGAGCTACCTGGGCTCCCATGTCTCAGGATGCCCTTCCACTGGGAGACCTTTTCCCTTCAGAGCTCTATGGTTTCTAGGTTTCCAGGTCCCAGGATGCCCTTCCATTCGAGCAGGAACACTTACAGATTGTTTACACAACCTGAATACTTCTGAGGTCTTTTGACTTAGTGTCCTGGTGCTATCCATTTTGAGTACAAATGGGAACCTTGACTACGTATTTTCCTTTGGCAAATAAGAGCTACCATAGCTTCCTTGTCTCCCCAGGTCTGACCGTGACAGCTGTCAAAGACTCAGGAGAATGGAATCTAGAGGCTGGGGCTTTGGTGCTTGCAGATGCTGGTCTCTGCTGTATTGACGAATTTAACAGCCTCAAAGAACATGACAGGACAAGCATCCATGAAGCAATGGAGCAACAAACCATAAGTGTTGCTAAGGCTGGGTAAGCATTTCTCTTCTTTAAAGCCTTCGAAAGTAGAAAAAGTATTCAGTATAAACCCAAAGAAAATGGGAACCTTGTTGATATCCTCAGGGATTATCAACCGTCTTCAAGTTCAAAGGTTTACTTACTAGACTATAGGTGTGCATAAGGGAATGAAAGTGAATTGGTTTGAAAAGAAAAGGTTCGAAGTAAACTATAAAAGTAGACTGCCTTAATTACTTTTATATTTCGGTGAAGAGACACCAGCCTTTAACTGGGGACTTAGTTACAACTTCAGAGGCTTAGTCTGTCATGGCAGGGACATGGTGTTGGAGAAGTAGCCAAGATCCTCTGGCAGCAGACAGAGAAAGAAAGCAGGACTGGGCCTGCAGTGGCCTCAGAACTCTGCCCCAATAGCACACCTCCTCCATCAAGGCCACACCTCCCAATCCTTCCTTTCAACTGGCTGGGGGGGGGGGGGGGTCATCCTCGTTCAAACTACCAAGGAGACTATCTTAGTTCATTCAGGGCAATTTATGGTGCTCTTTCAACACAGGACTCTACTTTTTTTTTTTTTCTATAAAAGTCCTATGTGTCCTCAGGGATCTTAAATATGGGGATTTTGAAAGATTAACAGAGTACAATAGAGATAAATTTAGTGGAATGTCTTCTAGGATTTTACGTGGAAACCATAAAGCATTAGAAGCCCAGGGAGATAGACTTTCTCTTACAGGTCAATAGGAAATATTACTATGATGTGAATTCTTCTGAAATCAGTCCATAGACTCCACACTGTTCCAGGCAGGACTCTAGACACTTGATAAGCTGATTAAATTTTACAAAGAAAGGCACAGAAAATAGACTTACCAAAACAAGTTTGAAAAAGAATAACTATGAAGACCCCTATGACCCAACTGACCTTTCTTGGGTATATATGTGAATGACTCATGTACAGTGAAGACAGTTATACACCATATTTATCGATGCACTACTCAGTCTTTGGAAATGGAAGTCCATCGGTAAATGAATGGAAAAAACTACATATACCCCGTGGAATTTTATTTAGCCATAATGAAAAATGAGTTATGACATTTACAGGCAAATGAATAGAACTGGAAATCATTATGTTAAGCAAAATAAGCCAGACTCAAGGATAAATACCACATGTTTTTACTCATGAGGGAAGGGAGAAAGAAATCTTGCCAGAATAGAAAGGAAGGGAGGAAATAGAAATGGAAGACATGTGATATGGAAGCAGAGGGCAGACATCGGGGGGGGGGGGGGGGGCAGGAGGGGCGTGGCAGGCAGTGAGGGAAGGAGATGGTTAGTTCAAAGTGTAACTGTTGCATATATTTTAAAATAATGAACCCATGATTGGTATGCTAACTTAAAACTAATTTTAAAAGAAATTTATATAAATGAAATAAATATGCTTGAACACTCTGATATGGATATGCAAAAAAGGACCTGTACAAACATAAGTTTTTAGCAGCTTTATTTTTAATGCCTCTGAACTGCAAACAGCTCAGGCTCATTACCAGATAATGGATAAACCGTGATACCTATGTAGAATGAAATACTGCTACCATGAAATACAGGGACAGCCTAGCAGACTGTAGGTACATGAACCAACATGAATAAAAGCCTTATTCAAAGTGAAAGATGCCAAGACATGATTCCATCCACATGTGTGAAATGCTGGAGAAAGCCAACTAAGGCGAGAGCAGGTCAGGGTGTACATAACACACATATGTTTGTGTCCCAAATCACTGTCAGATTTCTGAACACTTGATCTTTCTGAATGGTGACATGTGTGAATGTAGCTCACAGCTTCTCTTTGGGCTTTTTTAGTAAACCCACCTAGAAAAATGCTACATAAGAAGTGACTGAAAGAAGACCTGATGCCTGGACGCAGGGAGACTTACCCACAGTTGCCTTGTTACAAGGGAAACAATGTCTCCAAAAGGAAACCATTGAAAGAATAATTTTCACTTTAGATTTCTTGTCTGTAAAAGAAAAGGATTCATTTTAGAGGATTAGAACCTTTTGTTGCTACTGGTGGGCAGTTTTTAAGTTGTTTCTTTTCTAATCTATCTACCAGATACATAATATGTATTACACAGTTTGCTTAAGAAGCAGCTGGAACACTGTGATTTAGTGAGTAGTTCCCTGGGGCTGTGGGAATAGTTACTACACAGAGCATTTGTGTTATGGTTTAAAGACGAAGTCCTTCATGTCCTTCTGCTTTGTCTTGACTTCTGTCCAGTGTTGATACTTCCTTGAGAGGAGGCACTCACCACAGCTAGTAGTTCAGTGATCTGGCCTTTTTACTTTTATTTAAGAATTTTACTTTGAAGAACTTAGCATATTTTATTTAAAGACTTTATAGGGATTGGAGAGATGGCTAAGTGGTTGGGAGCATTCACTACCCTTACCCACAATTACCCAGGGTATCTCAAGTTCTTTACTGACCTCCAAGGCATCAGGTACATCGGTCGTGTACAGACAAACCTGCAGGCAAAACATCCATATATGTAAAATAATAATTGAAAAATGAAAACATTGCTGTGGTTTACTGCATTCAAGGTTGATAGGATCGGTGTTCTCTCACTATTACAGCTACACTGGCTCTTAGTCACTTGCTGTCATATGTTGTCATTGTTGGTATCTGCCCCCCTCCATAACCATTGCTGGATCCATAAAGTCATTTATACTATTCTGTTGTTAGCATGAATTTTAAGTCAGTTCCTAACATTGCATAGTATGCAATTACATAAATTTTGTATATTAGATTTCTGAACATTGAAAAGGACTCTTTTTCTTTATGAACTTAGTGACAATATTTATGATCACATTATGATAACAGAGCTGGAATGACTGTGCTCTGTGGATGTAGGAAGGTGTTGCAGTCGCTTTTCTCCACGGGATGAATCCACATGTTGACAAGTATCCAAGAGGTAGCTGGTTGTTATTCAGACGAAATTTTCAGTTGGGCTTAACATTTCTCATACCTTAAAATTTAAATTTCATTTAAAAACAGAAAAGTTATAGAGTATGGGTTTAATCTCTTCAACCTTGAACTATTCAATTTCACATTTTCCATACAGAGAAATGACTTGAATTAAAAACTTCCATGAAGAGGCCAAACACTTTTCCTACAAAGTTATTTTTTCTTTTAATTTTCTACAAAATCCCTGCCCCTTCCATCGCCCAGAAGCAACCAGTATTCAACTTGGACAGCAGCAATGAACAACCCTTACTTAAAATGTGAATTATAGATAGATTCAAGAACAGTCAAAATGGTTATTGTAAGATAGGAAAAGTTCCTGGCTCAAAGACAGTGAGTGTCAGTGGTAGCCTCATCTAATGTGTGCTTGACTTTGTGGGACGGGCTTGACTGTTTTTGGTCTCTGAAAATCTCCATGAAATGAATGTCAAGGCCTTTCTTTCATTATTTACTATTTTTTGTGACCATAATTATACCATTTCCCTCTTCCCTTTCTTCCCCACAACCCACTCATGTGTGTGTGTGCGCGCACACACACACACACACACACACACACACACACACACACCTATATACATGAATACAGTCTGCCTAATCTCTGTGTTACTTGTGCGTGTGTGTCCTTAGGGCTGAGCGTGTGATCTTGGATTACTAACCGGTGTGCTCCTGCTCTCAGCATTCCTTAGTTGCCTACAGTTCTTTTCAAGGTTGAGACTTCAGGAGCTTTCCCCCTTCCACGTTGGCATGTCTCCTGGTGTCATGCTTGGGCAGGTCATGTTTAGACAGCCATGTTATCTGCTTCTGAAACCAAGATTGTCCTAACTTGAAGTCAACTTCTGACTCAGTGCCGGTCTTACATCAATAGACAGAAGCTATAGCTACTGAAGTATAGTATTTTATTATTAAATAAGACCACATACACATAACTTAAACTTCCCATCTCAACCAACTTTCCGTGTATAGCTTAGATGTGCTAAGTGCCTTTCTATTGCTGTGCATGTCTTTGACATCTAGCCAATATGCTCTTGGCCTAGATGGGATAATACTTAGTGACTCTCCAAAATTATTTTAAGTGTGTGTATGAAGGTATTTATAGTGTTCTCGATAGTCTGCACTCATTTGAGTCTCTAAAATAGCTTCATGATAATTGTATCAACATCATTCTCTTAATAAAGAAAAATGATATTCAGGCTTTCTTGTTGTGATCCCACACCCATGCAACTCTCATTAAACTCAGGAGCTCATAAAAAATAAAAATAAATAAAAAAGATGTGATAAGAGAACTTCTTGGGAAGGAGTTTAGAGAGAAGAAAAGGTAATGAAGTGAATTTGATCAAAATACAGTATGAATAAATACAAAATTTATTTGGTTGTTTTTGTTTTTGTTTTTTGAGACAGGGTCTCTCTGTATAGCCCTGGCTGTCCTGGAACTCTCTTTGTAGACCAGGCTGACCTTCAAATCACAGATATCTGCCTGCCTCTGCGTTCTGAGTGCTGGGATGAAAGGGATGTACTCCCTTTAGTATCAAAGGATAGGAAATTTAGAGAAGGATTCTTACAAACAATACAGAAAAGAGTTTCCAGTGGCCGCAGCTACCTAGAGGTTGAGTAGATTAGCTATAGGATTGTGAGGGTCTTCAAGTTCAAGGAAGAAAACATGTATGTATGAAATCAAGTATCTAATGAGGTTTCTTAGAAGATAGCCTTTAATGTGCCACCTACGAGGGAAAATAAATTATGGACTAAGCTACAAATTGAACCATAGCTTATTCAGCTGTTGGCTGGTTTCCTGTAGAATAGGTACATAAAATGTGGTTTTGTATTGTATAGTGTGAGATACAGAACATGATATATTCTAGAGAGAGCAAGTTCAGAAGCCAACATCAAAAGTCCCCCAGAGTTAACTAAAATAATGACGAGTAGAAAGTCCAGAGCTAGCCTGGCTAGATTGACGTTCAAGCTCCACTACTTGGCATTTGGGCATTTGTCTCGGTCAAGTTTCTGTTGCTGTGATAAAACACTGTGAACAAAAACAACTTGAGAAAAAGGATTATGTCAGTTTACAGTTGTGCTCTGAGTTAAGGAGAGTGGAGCTGGAACTCAAGGCGGGAAGTGAAGCAGAGGCCATGGAACACTGACTTGTTCCTCGTGGCTTGCTCAGTCTGCTTTCTTAGTCTGCTTTCTTATACACCCCAGGACCACATGCCCAGGAGTGCTACCACCCACAAAGGCTGGGCCCTACCACATCAATCATTAATCAAGAAAGTCCTCTGCAGACAAGCCAATAGGCCAATCTGGTGGGAACATTTTATCTATTGAGGGCCCTTCTTTTCAAATGATTCTAGCTTGTGTCAAGCTGACACAAAACCAAGCTGGAAGCACATATTACTTCATTTTTCTAATACTAAACTGCCAGTCTATATCATGTTTTGAGTGGGAGTTTGTTAAAGTAAATGTAAAATAACAGCTGTATACTCCATTGTCGCCATAGCCCAAAAAGTTCATTCATTCCTAGTTTATTCTCTCATTATCCTTAGTAGCTGAGCTTCCCTTCATTGAACCACTTTGGAAATACCTTCAAGAGAGGTCCGATAGCTGCTGTCATTATTATTAAAACATTTATGTCAGAATAGGCCAGGGCCTCTAAGCAGTTTGTGACTTGGCATCTCTTGGGTCTAATGATGGTCTCTCATCTGGTCCACTCTTCCTCAGATGCAGTTAAAATAGAAAAGACTGTGGTATTATGAGCTTGGTGCATGGTCCAGCATGGGGCCTGTCCAGAAGTGTATTGAGAATAAAAGATCACTTAAGGAATGTACCAAGAATGGGTCATAAGCCATCTAGAGACTACCATACCCGAGGATCCATCCCATAGTCAGCCTCCAAACGCTGACACCATTGCATACACTAGCAAGATTTTGCAGAAAGGACCCTGATATAGCTGTCTCTTGTGAGGCTATGCCCGGGCCTAGCAAACACAGAAGTGGATGCTCACAGTCAGCTATTGGATGGATCACAGGTCCCCCAATGGAGGAGCTAGAGAAAGTACCCAAGGAGCTAAAGAGATCTGCAACCCTATCGGTGGAACAACAATCTGAACTAACCAGTACCCCCCGGAGCTTGTGTCTTTAGCTGCATATGTATCAGAAGATGGCCTAGTCGGCCATCAGTGGAAAGAAAGGCCCATTGGTCGTGCAAACTTTATATGCCTCAGTACAGGGGAACGCCAGGGCCAAGAAGTGGGAGTTGGGGGGGGGGGTATGGGGGACTTTTGGGATAGCATTGGAAATGTAAATGAAGAAAATACCTAATAAAAAATTAAAAAAAAAAGAAATAGTCCAGATAGTCTGATGAATTCTTCCCCATAGAACTTCAGCGGCTCTAAGGACACAGTTATATATAGCTAGGGATATCTAGACTCTCTGTTCATCTCTGCAGTAGATTCTCCAACTTCTCCAGAGAATGATAGGTACTTCCAAATGGTGATTATATTATTTATGTCTTGATTCTTTGTGTTTTTAAATTTCATTGTAATATCACAAGGTGCTTTTGAGTTAGTAGCTAACTGGCCCAGTGACCAGTGTTTCTCTGCCATCTACTTGGTAGTGAGAGCCAGTGGATACTCCGCCTAGGGTCACAGTAACTCGTGTGTTCATTCTTCATACTTATTACTGAATTGCTTAGGAGGAAGCCAGATTCGTTTCAACAGTAGATCATGTAATATTTTGGGTTCAGCTTTTTTTTAATTAGATATTTTCTTTATATACATTACAAATGCTATCCCGAAAGTTCCCTATACCCTCTCTCCGCCCTGCTCCCCTACCCACCCACTCCCGCTTCTTGGCCCTAGCGTTCCCCTGTACTGAGGCATATAAAGTTTGCAAGACCAAAGGGCCTCTCTTCCCAATGATGGCCGACTAGGCCATCTTCTGCTACATATGCAGCTAGAGACACGAGTTCTGGGGGTACTGATTAGTTCATATTGTTGTTCCACCTATAGGGTTGCAGACCCCTTCAGCTCCTTGGGTGCTTTCTCTAGCTTCTCCATTGGGGGCCCCGTGTTCCATCCTATAGCTGACTGTGAGCATCCACTTCTGCATTTGCCAGGCACTGGCATAGCCTCATATGAGACAGCTATAACAGGGTCCCTTCAGCAAAATCTTTCTGGCATATGCAATAGTGTCTGGGTTTGGTGGCTGATTATGGGATGGATCCCCAGGTGGGGTAGTCTCTAGATAGTCCATCCTTTCGTCTTAGCTCCAAACTTTGTCTCTGTAACCTCTTTCATGGGTATTTTGTTCCCTATTCTAAGGAGGAATGAAGTATCCACCCATTGGTTTTCCCTCTTCTTGATTGTCTTGTGTTTTGCAAATTGTATCTTGGATGTTCTATGTTTCTGGGCTAATATCCACTTGTCAGTGCATATCTAATGACTTCTTTTGTGATTGGGTTACCTCACTAAGGATGATATCCTCCAGATACATCCATTTGTCCAAGAATTTCATAAATCCAGAACCCAGATGTTCCTCAACAGAAGAATGGATACAGAAAATGTGGTACATTTACGCAATGGAGTACTACTCAGCTATTAAAAACAATGGATTTGTGAAATTCTTGGGTTCAGCTTTTTAGAATCTTAAATTCATTACCTCTAATTAGAACCCTGCTAACCTTCCAGATGCAAAATGTCAAGTAAATGCCAAATGAAAAACTCTTGAGAAAAAATTTTAGAGATGTATAGCAAGACACGTTAATTAGCAGCAGGTATGGTTACCTGTGAAAAGGATTCACATAATCATGAATTCTACTAAAAACTGAAGGTACAGTTTACTTTGGATTATAGTCTTGGTGGAACCGTTGTCTTTAATTTTCTAATAAAGCACTTTGGAGTGTGATCCCATCGATGTAGTCCCTGTTCTACAGCCGTCATCCATATGTTCTGGCCTGTCTCTCGACATTGCAGGTCTTTCCGTGAGATGATCAGTACCTTTCTTACATCATCGTTTTCAAGATCTCGAAGAGGCCTGGCTTTGCTTGCTCCCTTTCTCACCTCTCATGTGACTCAGTTGTTTATTAGGAAAGTATTTTGATTTGGATTATGGTCTCCCTTAAGGATGAGAGTGTAGACCACTCAGTTAGACTATATCCTGCCTACAAAGCTACAGGGAAATTTCTCAGATTTTTTTTTTAACATTTCACTTCATACCTGGTAAAAGGTAATAATTCTTTTCAAAAATAGAACTATAAACTTAATTATTCCATTTATCTATGCTTATTACCCAAATTGCCTTTTGAGTTCAGGCTAAACATTGTACACTTTTTTTCCAGGTGGGCACAAACCTACATAGACATATTATAGCCTATACATGTCGATTGTAATGCTTAAGAAATTGCAAAGGAACCACAGTGATTTCTTCAGTGTGAAGGCTTATTACAATCAGAATATAAACAAAATTAAAAAAAAAAAAAACCCTCAGAATGCCTAGAGTTTACAAAAGTGTAAGTCACATCAGTAAGCAAATTAGGAAGTCTCTCAGGAGATGTTGAAGACGACCAACAATGTCATTCCTTGATCGATCGTGTTGCTCAAACCTTTGGGTAAGACATTGCCTTAGGGTCATATTACCCATACTAACTAACCTCAAACTCTTGGGCCTGAGGGCTCCTTCTGCTCCAGAGTCTCAACTAGCTGAGACAAGCATGTAGTACTGTTCTTGCTTTGGAACATGTTGCGTGTGTGTGGATATGGTATGCATGCATTGGTGTATTTTAATATCATCAGTGTGTTCTTACTTTGCATAACTTGGTGGAATTTGTTTTAATTCCTACTTTGTGCTTAGCAGCTATGTTTTTTAGATGGGGTTCTCTTCCCAGAGAAAAATGTGAGACAGCCTAGAAACCTTTATGTGAAGGTTGCATCTCAAACTGGGTTGGGGGCTGACGCTTTTGCTGTTGTGTTTGTCGTGTTGAGAAGGTCTTCGATGTTCTAGAATGGGTTTCATAAGTCAGAGTGGACTGACTTAACTTCTCTAGCATACAGCAAATTAACACTCTAGGTGATTTGTGGCTTATGTCAAACACTAATCCCATTGTGAGGGCCCGCCCTCATAACCTCATCTTAGCCTGAAACCTCCCAAGGGTCCCATCTCCCATTACCATCACAGCAGGTGTAAGGAAGGTAATATTGACTCCATCTCCCCACTCCTGGGGGGAGTGTAAAGATGGAAAATAAAACTTACTGACTTGTTTTAAGGATACAGTCCATTGTGAAATATAGTCATGGTGCTATACAGTTGTTTTTCAAACTCTTTTCTTACAGACTAAAATCATAACTAATTGACTCCCTGTTTTGCTTTCTGATAAATTGTACTTTCTGTAGCTATGAATTTATTTACTCTAGATGCTTCATGTAAATAGAGTCACAGTATTTTGCTTACTATGGTGCTCTGGAACCTATTCATTATTATAGCATGTGTTGGAACTCCACAATGTTGAATATCAGTTCTGTGTACACGTGGGTTGTTTTTGTCCCTCAGCAGTTATGTCCAGTGCTACCAGTGATGTGGGGTGGCATCAGCTGCTTAGCCATGCTATGTTAATGTCATTTAAGTAGAAGATTTCATAGTCTAAATCACTTTATACAATTCAGATAGTTTTCTGGACCTTTATTGTTCAAAGGGGTTTAACATAATTTTCCCCATAATTTTTCTAAACCTCAAATTTCTTAGCTGTCTTTATTGTCATTCATTCATCCTTAATACCTGGTTAGCTCTTTCGTTCTCTTTTTTCTTTTCTTTTTCTTTTTCTTTTAAATCAAATACCCTTAGTATTATTTGTCCCTTTACCATCCCTTTTTTTAATTTAATTTTACTCACTCTCTTTACACACCACTGACTGCACCCTTCCCAGTCACTCTCCCACAGTCCTCCCCCATCCCACCTCCCCTTCACCTCTAGAGGATGAGGTCCCTACCCCGACACTTCAAGTCTCTTAAGGGCTAGGTGCTTCCTCCTACTAAGGCCAGACAGGACAGCCCAGCTAGTAGAACATATCCCATGTATAGGCCACTGCTTTTGGGATACCCCAACTCCAGTTGCTCAGGATCCACATGAAGACCAAGTCGCATATCTGCTACATTATACTCTTTGGTTGGTGGTTCACACTCTTGACAGCCCCAAGGGTCTAGTTTAGTTAACTCTGTTGGTCTTCCTGTGGACTTCCTATCACCTCACGTGCCAAAATCCTTCCTTCTATTCTTCCATAAGAGTCCCCAAGCTCCATCCACTGTTTGGCTATGGGTGTCTGCATCTGTCTGAGTCAAATGCTAGGTGGAGCCTCTCAAAGACAACATGCTCCTGTCTGCAAGCTAAACAGTGTATCATTAATAGTTAGGCCAGTTATTGGTTGACTGTTCCCTCAGTCACTGCTCTCTCTCCTGTGCCTGCATTTCTTGTAGACAGCATGAATTTGGGGTTGAAAGTTTTGTGGATGAGTTTCTGTCTCTATCTCTCCACTGTCTGGATATATGGGGTGGCCTCTTCAGGTTCCGTATCACCAATGTAATGAGTCACAGCTAAAGTCACCCCGATTGATTCTTGGGTGCCTCCCTGATTCCAGGTCTCTGTCTTGTCCTGGAGATACCCCCCCCATCTCTTTACGCCTGTCAGTTGCAGATTTCTATTCATTTTCATGGCCATCGAGCCATCTCTCCTGTCCTTTTTCACACCTGATCCTGAGCCCTCCCATCCCCCAATTCTCCTTCCCTCTCAGCTTCCTTTCTCATCTGCCTCTTATAACTGATTTATTCCCTCTTCTAAGTGAGATCCAAGCTTCCTTGCTTGGGCCTTCCTTCTTGGATAGCTTCTTAGCCTTCCTTTCTTATGATAAGCGTAGGTAGCATCCCACAGAATGGCCAGTGTGCCAGCGGGGTTGGGAGGAACTACTTTTACATGGAAGTGAGAAGACTGGATTCCAAGCTCTCAACATCTGCCAGGTTAGCACATAAATTGTAAAAGGTAGACATCCAATTATCTCTTCCAAGTTTTAAAGGGGGCTGAGACTTTGGTTAAAGTGACTTGTCTGTCTTTGTTTTATTCAGTGAGTAGCTTTTGAGGCCATTTGCCACAAGTAAAATTTTTTTCAAACATTTTCAGCCTCAGGGAATGAAGTAATTGCTAGAGAAACCAGGAAATAAAATGGAAATTAACAAATGTAGCACAGATTGGCTGATGTCACAGGGCTGTGACTTCCGAGAGGCAGATAGGCATCCCACTCTAAAAATGGTTATCAAGCACAGAGCTCACATTCACAGATTAAAAATGTCACACTTCTGCTATTAGTAAATGTAGCACATTTTTTAGGATTAATTAGTTTTAAACTGATATCTAAATTAAGCACACTCTGCCAGGGGCCAGCTCCGGCCGTCCTTTCTTGTTCTTGGTTCTTCTTAAGGCAGCGGAGGGGGAATAGCATTGGCAGGGGTAAGACTTGGTTGTAGGAGATACTTAGGGTTGATGTATAATAATAAAATGTTTGCCTGCCTTAAGTGTGAGACACTTTGCTGAGATAGCTGACCTGCTTGTCTGAGTTCCTCTGAGGCAGAAGCTGAGGCACCTCATCATAAAATAACAGGGGTAAGTCACAAGATTTACTGCTGCTGCTCCTTTCTCTGGTGAATCAGCCAGAAACCTCTGGATAAATTGGTTAGCTGTTTGTAAACCAGAGCGGAAAAAAATTAAGATGCTGTGTGCAGGCAAATATATACAGACACATATACTTTCAAACATTCGTACACCCGCACTCTGGCCAGACCCAATCGCCTTACACAACTCCACAAGTATTCATGCATGCTTACACATACATCTACACAAAAACATATACAAACAGACATACATTTGGATGGATGGATGGGTAAGTGGATGAATGGATGGGGCAAAGTTTCCCAAGTCAAACCATTAAACCAACAACTTTATTTCTTGTCTCTGGTCTTTTTATACCTTCTTAGACAAAAAGTTCTTTAGAAAATTACCTTAGAGATAAAGTGTTCCATAAAATGGGAGTTACAGAAGGATTCAAAATAGTGGTTGATTATAATATACTCATTAAAAGTTCAAAGCAACAGTTTTTACATGGCCCTGCCTTAGTATATGTACACCTGTGACTTTATCCTTAGACCTAAATGTGTTTCCTTGAATACAAAATTGTCCTAAGTCTATTTCTCTTTTTAGTATAATTACGAAAGCTCACTGTATTTTTTTTTAAATAACAGGTATCCATATTTGGAATGTATTATGTAAATAATTTCTTTTTTTAAAAGGTTTACTTATTTATTTTATGTATATGAGTACACTGTAGCTGTACTGATGGTTGTGAGCCATCATGTGGTTGCTGGGAATTTAAATTCCGGACCTCTGCTCACTCCAGTTGGCCCTACTCACTCCCACCTAAAGATTTATTTATTATTATATCTAAGTACACTGTAGCTGTCTTCAGCCACACCAGAATAGGGTGTCAGATCTCATTATGGATAGTTGTGAGCAAACACTGGTTGCTGGGATTTGAACTCGGGACCTTTGGAAGAGCAGTCAGTGCTCTTAACCGCTGAGCCATCTCTCCAGCCCCTCATTGTATTTCTTATTATGCGGCCTTTACTTACTGTTCTGAGGAGTGGACACATTCTATTCTTGATTCTAACTTTATTACATCTTTCTAGCAACGAAGACCATCTCTAAAAACTTTCTACCTAAAATTATTTGAATCAAATCAGGAATTCTATAGATGTATTATCTATTTGTCTACATAGCATTATTACAAGAAGAGTACATCTTCATTGTTCTGCAGAGTTCTGCTCAAAAGGGTGGCCTTATACCTAGTGATAGTTATATATTTAATAATAACAGGAAAAACATATTAATAGCAGAAATCTTAACTAAAATGAATTTCTCCTGGGCCTTGCCTATCAGAGCAACTCCGTCGTGGATTTTAATCCAAGGTGGACTCAGGGCAATAACCTGCTAGCTATTAGCTTCACCTATGATGGCTCCTGACAACAGTCCATTCTTGCCCCTCCACTGCCTTGCTTAGGACTTTGTGTCCCTTTTACCAGACTATTCATTATGCTAGCATCCCACCCTTCTCTGTGTATTCTTTTCCTGTTCAGTCTCTCTACCAAGTCCTTTCTTCATAATTATCCCTCAGAACTCCATGTTAAATTGATTCTAGACTTCATGAGTTTATGTTCCTTCTTCACTCTTTTTTCTTTCATATACAGAATAATCAAAACAAAGCCAGGTAAGGGGGTTTGTGTCTGAAGTCCTAGCACATTAGAGAAGCTAAAGCCAGAAGATCCTGAGTTTGAGTTTAAAGCTCACATGGTTACATAGTAAAGGTCAAGGTGGCGCTGCGACAGGGGTGGAGTTGGATGGGTTGGGTGATATTCTTAACTGTCAACTTTACCACATCTAGAATTAACTAAAACCCAAGTGTCTGGGTACACCTGAGAATATTTTTTAACTAAATTATTTAAAGTGGAAAGAACTACTTCTAGTCTGGATATTTTGAGGTGGGAGATCCACCTTTGTTCTGAGCCACACCTTCTTGTGGCAGCCTGTATAAAAGACAGAGATGAAGAAAGTTCTTTGCTCTTTGCCTGCTTGTTCTCATTCTGGTTGGCAAGTCTATTTCTTCACTGGCATTAGAGCCTACTTGTTTAGTATTCTGGTGTATACTAAAGAGCAGTTGAGACATCCAGGCTTGTGGACTGAATAGCTACTGGATTCTTGGACTTTCCTTTGGTAGACAGCTATTGTTGGACTAAAAGAACCAAAACTTGTAAGCCACTTTAATAAACCATACACACACACACACACACACACACACACACACACACACACACACACAAATATATTAGTTCAGTTCCTCTAGAGAACCCTGACTAATACAGATTTGTAAATAGATGGATAAATGACAGGTAGGGTAGGTAGACAGACAGACAGAGATAGACAGATAAAAAATCAAAACAAAATATTCAAGTACATAGGAGGCTTCTGGTTCAACCATTTCCCAGTATCATCCTCTCCTGCCCTCCAAGGTACGTATACCTTTCCAGCTAATAATATGCAGGTGAATTAAAGGGTCTAGTTCAAAAGCTACTTCATCTCATTTCTCTGATTATCTTTTTCATCTAGATAGCCAAATACATGCTACCTTATTTCCACTGTAGCTTTAATCATAGAGAATTTCTTGTATGCTGCCCTGAATTAGATTATAGCCATTATAGGTTGTCAAGTGCAAACTCTAGGTATGGTATCCATGCTTGCTGTGATGTGTGCGCTTTTTAGGACTTAGCATAGAGGGTCCTGTTCACTGCAGCTGCAGCAGCATAGAAGGTGCTTATTGAACAATTCTCTTTAAGATACTTACTCTGGTTCATTTTGTTTGAACTTGTTGTTTGTGGAACCCTCTCCTATCTCTCCATATTCTTTCACAGAAGTTCCTCTAGGTGTTCAAGGGACAATTACATCCCCATTGTATTAACAAGTGTTATCCTGCTTCTTATTTGAATCTCAGTCAATGAATTTTTCCCTTTATCTTGGTAGCCTTGTTTGTAAGCTGAACACAAGGACCACCATCCTGGCAGCAACTAACCCCAAAGGCCAGTATGACCCCAAGGAGTCTGTGTCTGTGAACATTGCCCTCGGGAGCCCACTCTTAAGTCGATTTGACCTTGTCCTGGTTTTGCTCGACACTAGGAATGAAGACTGGGATCGTATCATTTCTTCCTTTATCTTAGAAAATAAAGGTAAGTGAAGACAAATGAGTCACTCACCATGACAAGGAAAGATTAGACCTAAGCAAAGGACATGTCCCTTGAGTTAAATACTCAAGATGTCTTTGTTGACAGGTAATAGATGCTTAGACAGAAGGCAGCTGAGAAGCCAGGTATGGGCTACAGAGTCATAGCATAAGGAAAAGTGACTTTCTCCACCTCCACCTTGAGGATTTAATTGACATATATGTGCACATATCTGTGTGTATACATGTGTATACATACACATGTATGTATATATAACATGCATACATATCTTTTTTTATAGTAGTGGTATTACTACTTTTGCACACAGAGAAAACTGGACTGAATTATGAAGTGGAATTCCATAAATGTTATTTTTTAAAGTTAGACCTATTCAATTCCTTATTATTATAATTATTCAGAATGATTCTGAATAATGTTCACTCTGGGTGTGGGGAGCTTCTTTTTATTATTTTATATTGTAAGATAGCTTATTCTGGAATTTCATGCTACAAAGAGAATAGGTCTAGATTTTAGTGCACATAAAATCTT
The DNA here is from genome assembly GCF_000001635.26 of Mus musculus. Taxonomy (NCBI): domain Eukaryota; kingdom Metazoa; phylum Chordata; class Mammalia; order Rodentia; family Muridae; genus Mus; species Mus musculus. Next base: position 53,547,953 of record NC_000076.6, on the reverse strand, counting down.
ATCTTTTAAAAACGTGTGTAGGAGCTTTTGTAGTGGTGTACACCTTTACATAGTGAGTATCAGGGCATCTAGGGACAGTTATGTAGAGAGACTCTGTCTCAAAAAACCATAGATAGATTAGATAGATAGATAGATAGATAGATAGATAGATAAAAAACCATAGATAGATTAGATAGATAGATAGATAGATAGATAGACAGACAGACAGGCAAGATGGATATATGTGTACATAGATATATACATAGATAAATAGATATTAAATCTTGTATAGGAATATTCTAAAATTCCCAAATTACGATATTTTTCAATTCCTTTTAGTTTACTGATCCCATGCCTGCTGTACACAGGTTATCCAAGCAAATCAGAGAATCTGTGGAGCATGGAGAAGATGAAAACCTACTTCTGCCTCATTCGGAATCTCCACCCCACACTGTCTGAAGTGAGCAATCAAGTCCTCCTTCGATACTACCAAATGCAAAGGCAGAGTGATTCCCGGAATGCAGCCCGGACAACCATCCGCCTGTTAGAAAGCTTGATCCGATTAGCAGAAGGTTCATTTCATTTTACAAATGATATTTTTATTGAGCGCCTTGTTTATACAAGGCATTTACCATGCATTCAAAGATGATAAGAGGAATCCCCACTCTAAGGTTATCATAGTCACTTGAAAAGTAAAGGCTTAGAGGTATCAGGAGATGGGCTGGCTGGCTTAGCTGATAAAAGACCTTGCCTCCAACCTAGAGACCTGAGCTCGATCCCTTGGTCTCAAACTTGTCAAAGGATCATTCCCCTGGCCTCAGTGGGCACCTTCGTACTTGTAGTGGACATGTATATGAGAACACACATGCACATTTTAAAGACAGTAAACATCTTTAAACTTTATAAGTTAAAAGTAAGGGCTCCTTAGCCCTCAGACCACCATGCTCCTGAGGATAAATAATGATTATGGAGTTAGTCTTTGTGCCATGTCTGGACCTCCCACAATGTAAGCTATTGATCATTTAGAAAGCCTTCTTTATGGTGCTAGCTCTAAGGAGCAGCAGGTATTTATTGCTGGACATGAGGTCAGCCTTAACCCAGTAAGACTCCTAGAGAGAAAACAGATTTCTTTCTTTCTTTTTTTTTTTTAGTGGCTGTCCATTGGAAAAAGCTTCTGTGTTAAGGATGGGTACTTGAGTCCATGTCATCTCTCATAGTTGGGACTCCATCTGGCTTGTACCTGTATAGGCCCTATCCATGCTATCACAGTCTCTATGAGGTCATATGTGTGTCACTCCTGTTGTGTATAGGAGACACCATTTTCTTGGTGTCTTCTGTCCCCACCTGCTCTTTGTAATCTTTATTCCTCCTCTTTCCCATAGTTCTGTGAGCCCTCAAGGGAAGAGTTTGATGAACATATCCCATTTAGGACTAGGTGTTTCAGGGTCTCTCATTCTCTACCTGGTCTAGTTGTCATCTCTGTATTTGTTCCCATCTACTTCAGTGGAAGCTTTTCTGATGATGGATGAACAAGTAAGTAATCCATGAGGCAGAATGTCGTTAGGAGTTCTTATATTTTAAATATAAATTCCTATATATTAAATCCTGCTATATTTGATACAGAACAATAGCATTCAGTTTTCCCTTAAGTCCATGGCCTTTCTAGTCACCTGAGCAGTCTCAGACATAAGTTCTTTCTTATGGAATAGACCTTAAATCCAATCAGATACTGGTCGGCTGCTCCCACAACTTTTGTACCACTATTGCACCCATATATTACGCAATCTGATTACTATTGTAGATTGAAGGGTTTGTAGATGTGTCTGTCTTTCTCCTCTGGGTAGTATGCAGAGTACTTCCAGTACCATCAACGCTAGTCAGTTGGTGTGAAGGCTCTAACTAGGCACAAGTTGGACTTCCTCCTGTTCAGTGAATATCTAGGTGTCGTCTTCAGTAATAGAACCTTTTAGTCAATTTTGTAGAGAGTAACCAACAGCATTGAAGATAGCCTGAGCTGCTTGGAGGCTCCATGGGGCATCTTTGGCCAACAACTCAATTAGATGTAACCCCTTTCTGGCACTGAAGGTTTCACTTGATGGTGAGAAAAGTCTAGTTGGGACTTTGTCTCCCTGTTTTTTGGTGATTCCACTTAGATTTCTTTCATATGCATATATATGTAAGAAGCTGCTATTGTAATAAGTTCTCATATGACTACTCAAATGGTCCTTAGTTGTAGCTGTCCCTCCCTGTATTCCATATTCTCTCCCTTATGCCCTCTTCTGTCCCCTTCTTCATTTAATCCTCCCAGTCCAAACCCCTGCCCTGGCCATCCATTACTATGTATCCTTTTTCTTGTTCCTTAGTAGATCATTCCCTTACTCTATAGTTAAACTCTGTAGTTATACCAAGTGTAGTATACATATTGAAGGCTTAAAGGCCAGCATCTACATATAAGACAATATACCATATTTGTCTTTATGGGTCTGGGTTTATTCTCAGGATGGTTGTTTTTTATTAGATCCATCTGTTTTTCTGTGAGTTTCATGATTCCTTTTTTAACAGAGGAGTAATGTTACATTGTATAAATATACCACATTTTCATTATTTGTTGATCTGTTGATAGGCATCTAGGCTACTTTCTGGCTCTTATGACTAGCCAGCAATGAAGAGCATCTATGAACACAGATGAGCAAGTGTCCAAGTGTTCCTCAGACTTTGTGTTTCATCTTTTGACTACTCTCTGTTTAGTTCTGTACCAACTTTTTCTTTATAATTTACTTAATTTTATGTCCATTGGTATGAGGGTGTTAGATCCCCTGGAACTGGCATTAAGGAAAATTGTAACTGCCATATGGGTGCTGGGAATGGAACCTGGGTCCTCTGGAAGGGCAGCTGGTGCTCTTAACCACTGATCCATCTCCAGTCCTTCCTCCCTCCCCCCCCCCTTTTTTTTTTTAATGTTTTTGGTTTTGGGGTTTTGGTTTTTTTTTTTTTGTTTTTGTTTTTGTTTTTAGTGTTTTATTGGTTGGTTGGGTGCTTGCTTGTTTGCTTGCTTGGTTTTTTGAGACAGGGTTTCTCTGTGTAGCCTTGGCTGTCATGGAACTCACTCTGTTTACCAGGCTGGCCTCAAACTCACAGATCCACCTGCCTCTGCTTTCTGAGTGCTGAGATAAAAGGCATGCACCACCACACCTGACTTCTGTACCCCATTCTTCAATTGGTTATTTTTTTCATGTCTAGTTTTTTTTTATTTCTTTTTTATTTTAAATATTATCCCTCTATTGGATGTGTAATTGGTACAGATCATTTCCCCTTCTGTGTCCTGCTACTTTTTCCAAATGCTGGTGTTCTTTGTCATGCAGAAGCTTTTTGGTTTCATGAGGTCTCAATTATTGACTGTTAGATCTTAGTGCCTGTGCTGTTGAAGTCACCCACCATCACTGTGCAAGGATCTATTGATTTTAGCTGTAGTGGTGTTTCTTTTATAAAATTGGTTACCCTTATCTTTGGCACATAAATATTTAGATTTCCAATATTCTCTTGATGGATTTTTTTTTTCTTTGATGAAAGTGTAGTATCCTTTTCTCTCTATTCTCATTACTTTAGGTTTGAAGTCTGTTTTGTCTGATAATAAAATGGCGGTACTAGCTTGCTTCTTGGGTCCATTTGCTTGGGATGTCTTTTTCATCATTTTACCCTGAGGTGATATCTGTCCTTGATGGTAAGGTGTGTTTCTTGGATATGGCAGAAAGATGGATCCTGTTTTCTAACCCATTCGGTTAGCCTGTGTCTTTTTGTTGGGAAATTGAGATCATTAATGTTGAGAGATATCAATGAGTAGCATTTATTGATAAGTTATTTTGTTATTGTGGTGCTAATCTTTCCTCCTCTTTTGATTTGCTGGACTGAAATTATTTATTCTTTGTGTTTTCTTGGGTATGATTAACCTCTTTAGAGTAAACTTTTTCTTCTAGCACCTTCTACTCATCTTGTTTGTAGACTTGATCTTTTCATAGTGTTCCAGATTTCCTGGAGGTTTTGTACCTGGAATTTTTTTTTAACTTACTTAAGATTTTCTTTGACTAAGATATCTATTCTTTCTACCTTGTCCTCAAACCCAAGATTCTCTCTTCCATATCCTGTACTCCAATGATGAGGCTTTTTTGTTTGACTTTCTAAATCTTTCATTTCCAGTTTTATCTCAGTTTGAGGTTTTGTTTTGTTAAGTAAGTATATTTTTTTGTTAAATTTTACTTTCATGTCATGATTTTTTTTATTATTATATCATTCCACTGCTTGTGTTTTCACAGACTTCATTAAGGGATTGTTTATATCATATTAAAAACATTTATTAATTAATTAAATTATTTATTTTATGTATACGAGCACACTTTAGCTGTACAGATGATTGTGAACCATCATGTGGTTGCTAGGATTTGAACTCAGGACCTTTGGAAGAGCAGTCAGTGCTCTTAACTGCTGAGCCATCTCTCCAGCCCTGTTCATATCCTGTTTAAGGTCCTTGAACATATTCATAATAGCAATTTTGAAGGCCTTGTCCTTCAAATTTATTACATTTCTCATGACCTACTGTTATAACATTACTGGATACAGTGGAAGGATATTGTCTTGGTTGTTATTAATTACGTTTTTTGCTGATATCTCAGTATCTGGGGTTGGGATGATTGTGATACTAGGTGTTGATATCTGGTCTTATCTTTGTTGGGTGGGTTATCCTTGTTTTCTATTGGCCTCTCTGACTCTTAGAGAAGAGTGTTGCTGTGGGTTGACTAAGAGGGGATGCTTTTGCAAGTCACTGAGTCACAGAGAATAATAGGGGTGGGCTAGAAGAAAAGGTTAAGACTGACTTCAAGAAAGACCTAAGGGAAAGCTGTTCACACTTAGAATTGGGGGCTACAGGGGCGGAGATGTGGCAGAAAGAAGAGACGCTACTAGCATACTGTAGTAAGGTAAAGAATTACCTGGGGAAACAGGGTGAAAAGGCTATGAGGATCTCAGGGTCTGAATCTAGAGTTGGAGTCTCCAGTGAATGAAGGTGGGGGGAACCCAGGGTCTGAACCTGGAGTTGGGCTGTCCATGAAGGGAGTTGAGGTGGCAGGAGGTGTATCTGTAAGCAGGTTGTTACTGGCTGGGGGTGAGAATGGAGAAATGGTAATAGAGGACAGGAAGGATAGTGTGATTCACCTATTCAAGTTCCTGCTGGTGTGGCCACGGGGCTCCAGGGTAGAAAGTGTGTCTAGGTATTGGAGGCTGACAGGAAAAAATGGATATAGGCTAGGAAGATGGGTCTGAGGCCATCTCCAGGGAGGAGGAAAGCTGGGTCCACTCCAAAGTTTGGTGGAGTTCCCCAGGACTGGAGATGGGGTGGAAGGACAGGTCTCTGCAAGCAGTCTTCTAGGGGTGAGACTGTAATGGAGGACTGGGAACGAGGGTGAAAATTGCCTACCAGAATCCCAGCCAGGTATAGCTACTGGGCTCCCAGGTAGAGAGTGTTGCAAGCTCTAATAGGTAGCTGACACCAAGGGGTAGGGTGAGGGAGGAGAGCTAAATCTTCAGGGTCAGTGGAGTCCAGGGAATGGAACTACAGTGGGAGGGAGGTCAGGCTCAAGCCGACTGCTACAGGGCTGGGGATAAGACTAGAAAACTTGTAATGGGGGACAGAATGGAGAGTGAAATGCACCTCACTGATCCCCAGTGTCTCATGCCTGTTCTTATAACCCAATCAGCACAGTGTATCCCATCCCCTCCAACAGGCTTCAGGCTTGCACATACACCGGCAACCAATACCCATCCTTTATAGTATTTATATTTTACCCATGTTCAAATTAACGACAGTCACATGAATTGAATGTTACATATAATGAAATTATGTAAACTTAATAAAAATTCCACAAAACAAATGAACCTCATTTTATTCAAGGATTTATAGTTAATATTCTGGCAAGAAGTATCTAAAATTCTTGCTTGCTAGATTGGTGCTTCAAACAGCTCATAAGTCATAGATAAAAGAGATGCTAGAGGTGAGAAATGAGGTTTAATTTTGTGTATTTATATGAGAGTAAAAAACAGAGAAGAGAAGTTTCTGAATATTAAATGGGTGTTTTTACAGTGCCTTTTTTGCTAGAGTCTAGAATGTTCTCGTATAAACACACAACATTGCCTGGACTGTGACGGCTTAGGCCTCTTATGGAGAAACTGCTCTGAAGGTAGTTGCCTGTTCTAGTTAACTGATGATTAATTCAGCTCATCCATAACATGCAAGTTTAGAGAGCAGAGAAATCAAAGGATGACATCTGTCACCCCCGGTGATCCTCACAGTGTCTTGCTATCGCAGCTCACGCTCGCCTGATGTTCCGCAGTGCCGTGACTCTGGAAGATGCCGTTACAGCTGTATCTGTGATGGAGTCTTCAATGCAGGTGAGGGCACTGTGCTCGCCCTAATTACACGCTCTTCATAAATGACGCCTTATTAGCATACTGACAGTTGTAAACATGATCAAATTAGCTTCCTGGAAAGACTCAAAAGCGATTGTTTAAAAGAAGGGGAACTGTTGGGGACAGAGACCTTCACTCTGTCATGGCCATTGCCTGTAAATCCCGAAGAAGCGGCTCTCAATATTTTCCTTTCTCAGCAAGCCTATGGGAGTTCATGTTCTCAGGAGTGACAGGTAGCCACTTCCTGGCACAGTGGTCACCCACTGCCTTGTAGGAGAAGGGAGGGCTATAGAAATTTGAAAGGGCTCTGTGACGGTGATGCCCAGGATGAGGGCATGGAGGGTCTGTCACACCTGGGACCAGTGTGCTTCCTGGTGTGTTCTTACTCTTGTGCAAGTTTACCTCTGACTGTCCCTGGTGCTTTCTTGCCCGCAGGGAGGTGCTCTGCTAGGAGGTGTGAATGCTCTCCACACTTCCTTCCCTGAAAACCCCCGTGCACAGTACCAGAGGCAGTGTGAACTCATTCTGGAAAAGCTGGAACTCCAGGGCCTCTTGCAGGAAGAACTTCGAAGACTGGAAAGGTAAGGAGGGAAAGGAAGGCACGTGGAGGAAGGCGTCTCTCTGGCAGCCAGTGAAACAAAGCATAAAGTTAGAAGGAAACTGCCAGGCATCCCATCAGCCACTGACAGCCACTGGGGTTGTTGATTGCATTAAGACAGACCCTGAGAATACTTTTCTCGGCATCTCTCCACTCCGTTGATGGGCAGTGGAAAGATGGCTTACTCACCAGTCACTGGTGTCAGGCTGCACTAATCTGGCACAGTGTGAAATGAATCACCCTGTCCCTTGGCTCCAGCTACTTTAAGACGGGAGAGTATGGTAGGCATAGGTGATGCACTCACTTTTCAGCTGGGCTCAGGGAGAGCCTGCTCATTTTGACTAGCTCCTGCTACCAGAATTGATAAATTGATAAATTCAAGAAAAGAAGAACACAAGACTCAGAATTAATCAGCTCATATTTAAAAATGGCTCTCCTAGACTGAATGGAATGGGAGAAGTGTACCTAGGACTGTCCAAAAAGCAAACCTGAATTCTGCCTTAAATAGTCTTTCCCGTTGTTGCGTCTTTATCATGCAACCATGTTATAGTGTTGATCCTCAAAGCAACAGAAACAAGTGCCTCACACTAAGGATGAATTACCTTCAAGATCCAACTGAAAGCTAATCTCATGGAGTCATAAGAACCCAGCTAGCGTATATATTTTTGCCTTTTAGGAAAGTGTTCTCTAATAGATCTCATGGCAAAACCATTCAAATTTTCCCCATACTTTCTTCCAGAAAATACTTTGGTAGTAACTACCTCAAATCAGAGGGCAGAGATATCACTTGGTCTTAAGATGGTGTAGCACAACTGCAGAAATGTCATCTAGGAATTTAATTCCTGAGCAAGAACTAGACTAAAATAAAAGGATCAAACCATTCTACTCCTGAACTTCCTCAGCCTAGAGGCCCTCCTTACATAGCTGTAACCAGTGTGAGTGTCCTGACATTTCTCTGATGTGGAAGTGTCTACTTCATGGCAGTGATTTTGAAAGTCACTTGCTTTTCTGTTTGGTTGCAAACCAAATTAGAAACAAAGAACATGAGCTTATTATTCTGTTGATATTTCAAAACCTGTTGTGATACAGTTATTATCTACTTTTATAATTTGTAATTAATTTTATGAGTATAGTATACATTCTTTGTGCATTTTGAAAACTAGAAGTAATGAATTAATAAGAAAACAAAAATAAAATGTAATCTTTCCCAGTGCTATACACTAACTTCTTAATATAATTAAATATATATTTTTAATTCTTTTTTCTGTTGCTGCACATGAATTTTAGAGTAATTTCCTCACCTGCTTTTGTGTGTAATTTCCTTTCCAATTTAGCACATGAAAGCAGGGCCATGTATCTCACTACACTGAGCCTACATTTCTAAGTTAAGGACCTTCTAAAGGACTTGCTTTGGGAACTATACTTCTACGAGAATGTGGTTCTTCGGGTATGTGCAGAGCTTTACCTATGCCCAGTATTGAGAGCAGGTTTCATGAGTAGACCCTTCATTCTCAGCTGGTAAGCAGGTACCAATTCCGTGTCAGACTGCTGAACTGCTGCTCAGAGTCCCTGAGGGAACATGATGGGGCTTTGCAAGAAAGGGTGAACAGTGCCAGAGGGTCTGCTGTGGTGATGAAGGTGGACAGGCACTGGCAGCAGCCATGTCAGGTGGCATAGACTCTTTACTTCTATGGAAAGCAAGTCTCATGCACACTGAAGTTCAGTACCTGCTTTGGTAAAACTGTAGAATCCTTTCCCTTGATCTAAAAACTGCTCAGTGAGCCCTCTGAGCAGTCACTAGGAGTCCCAGCATCTGTGCAAGGCCGGCACGTATGTCTTGTATTTAAACACGGCACGGGAAATGTTATGGGTGAGCGTTTTACACTGATCTTCAAACAGTCAAGTCAAGTGAATGGCTGAAAAGGTAGACCAGCCTCCGGTTTCAATTTCTTTGTTTTACTGCAGTTTCGGGTTGAAAGAAGAGGCATACCAACACACTAAGTTCAAAGTAATTTCTTGTGTTTTAGAAGATTATACTTCTATTTACTTGAAATTGTGTTGTTCTTAACCTTCCAGGCAGTCTCTTCTGGAAATGAAAGATTGGTGCCCATTTCCTTCCTTTCAGTATGTTTTCTTTATCTCTCTCCGACCAGGTTACAGAATGAGAGTGTACACCAATGCCAGTCACATTCACTAGAGGAGGAGGTGGCTCCAGGTTCCTGCAGAAATGATCCCAGGGACAAGCCAAGGCTCAGGACTTCAACACAGCAGGAACAGAGCTGTAGCTGGAGTTCCACAGAGAGATCTGGTGCAGACTCCCCGCCTGGTCCAGGGCTTAATAGACCAACAAGTTGTAACAACTCAGCTGAGAACAGAGATGGCAGAGGTGACGGTTTAGACTGGTTGGACCCCACATCAAGTCCTGAGATTGCACCAGAAAGCACTATTGTGTCTCCCAATGTGAAAACAACTGAGAAAAATGTGAATTTGAAAATCTCCAACAATAAATCTCAGGGCAAGGAGAAGCATGGGCCACAGCAAAGAAGCAAATTATTAGAAGCTGGACATCTTCCATCATCAGGAGCCATGAATGCCCCCTTACGGTCTCACGGTGTTAAGCGTACAAAGGCAAGTCAGGCAGTGGTTGTATCTGAAGCAGGACGGGGTGATGAAGAAGACTCTGTGCCCCGAAGACTCCCCAAGCTGCTGAAGGAGGGGTCACAGAATGTGTGCAGAAGCACAACCAGAGTGCGACCACTGCCACCCACTGTCCCTCTGTCCCTGTCTATCCCTTCACCTGGGTCAGGAAAAAGATCAGGAACACCCAAAAGAAAGAGACGGAAATCTGCTCAGGTGGAAGAGCCTGAACCTGAAGGTATGGAGACTCCAACAGTAAAGCTGGCCAAATTCACATTTAAACAGAAGACAAAACTGACCCACTCCCCCGAAGGCCAAGGCCCCATACCTCCCAGTGCTAGTGAAATAGCAGTTGACAGTTCTAAAATTCCCCAACAAAGAACAAGAAGAGAAGCAGCTGTGCCTGTGGTAGCGCCAGGAAAGTCGACATCCACCTCAGGAGACAGATGCTCTGACCAGCTGCACGGAAAGACAAAGGAGCTCTCAAGGCAGCCACCAGACAGTAATCCACCAAGAGAGGAGAGGGAACAGGGCCCCAAAAGAAGGGTTATTCAGCCCAAACCGGAGCTTGGGAACCAGGCTGGGCATTCGCATCTAGCCTGTGAGAAAGACAGAAAGGAAGGGGTTTCCTGCGGTAATAAAAGCAGCAAGGTTCATGCTGGCACCATAGCCAGACTGGCAAGCTTCTCCTTCACTTCCCCATCAGAATCCAAATCGGAATCCCTCCCTCCTGAAAGGAAGGACAGCAGGGACAGCAGGGACAGCAGGGACAGCAGGGACAGGTGCCACAGCCCTCCTGCGACCACAGCTCCAGTGCTCGGCCAGCAAAGGCAGACTTTCCAGCTGCAGCAGCCCACAGAGAGAGCGAATCTTTCCACCCTCTCCCTCTTCACTCTGTCGGAACTAGATGACGAAGCATTAGATTTTGACTGGGAGGAAGAGATGAGGAAAAAGCCATGATTAGGAAAAGCTTTCTGGTCACAGTTGTCTTCCCCAGTCCAACCAAGTGCCTTCAAAGTATACAAGTGGCTACAGGTGTGCACACAGTGTGTAGTACGTGCGTGGCCCTGCCGAAGCCCAACTCCCTTGTCAGGTTCATCTTCATCACCTAAATGCTGAATAATTAATTGCGGTTGGTGTGATATCAATACTTTGGATGAATGAATTAATGCTCATTTCACAAAAGATGACTTAACATCCAGGACGTTCTAGTTTTTCACTTGGTTTTTGTTTTTGTGTTTTTGGTTTTTGGTTTTTGGTTGATTGGTTGGTTCATTTTTGTTGTATTGGTTTTGTTTGGGGGTTTGGTTTGGTTTTTACTAGAGGAGTTCTATTCTGAGCTTCTTCTCTCACATATCCAGACCAAATGGCAGGATGGTGGCACTCAGAAATCTAACAAGGCAGCTAAGTGCTTTCTGTTTGCTTTGCATTTCCTGCCCAATATGTACTGAATGCGGTGTTTATTAACATTTGGAATGACTTGCCGAAATCATGTGGTTTTTCTCATGCCTCTATGTTAATTCTCACGCATCAGATTAAAAGGGGCTGGTGGTTTTCTGTCTTCAAGATGCATGCTTTCATTGGACAGCGTCCCCGGGGAAGCCACACCGTAGCTTACAGAAACACTGGCCCTTGGATTTGTTCCCCTTGTGCCAGCACGCACGCCTTGCCTTTCATTCCTTTTTGCTCTCAGAGCTTACCTTCAGTACAACTTAAATCATGTGGTTAGAAGAGAAGCGAGCTCCGGAAGGCCAGCTGTAGCCCTGTCACATCTGCAATGGCATCAGTATGGAAACGTGATCCCTGATAGCTTCTCATCTGTTTGTCTTTTTATAAAACCAAGAACGTTGGGTTGGGATATGGCTCAGAAGAAGAATGTATATGTAGCGTGTATGACATTACTTATTACATAAGTAATAATAAAATAAAACGGAGAAGTTTCCCTGTCTGGTGGGCAGAGATGACTAAACTCTGTCTTTCTGTGTGCTTCTAAAGTCCTTGTGTTTGGATCCCAGCAGTGGTAGGAAGGTAGGCTTCTAGCCTTACAGACATGCTTCAGGGTCTGCATTTCTAACAGTCACTGATTCTTTTATTGACAAGAGGACTTTGGGGCATGAAACGTGCTCAAAAACGTGTGCTTAGTTAATATTTACTTTGTGATATTCATACAGAAAAAAAACACTTAAAAACCCAATTTTCTTTAGCATTTAAAAATGAATTCCCAAATTGACTGACTTTCTGAAACATGGTAAACTGTTAGAACATATTTAATACTTAGGAGTCTTCAGGCATCTTGAAGAGCTTACAAAACATTTATACAAGCAGTAATTTTTAAATGTATTTCATATTCACTTATACCTGCTCAAAGACATTAACACTATAGTTTACATAATGTATTTCTGCGATTGTTTAAGAACGTTCAAGGATAGAATGATCCTGAATATATTCCTAATGTTACAGCATTGTTTCTTTCTGGGGTTCCAGTAGACCTTGGGGAAGGGAGTACCCACATGAGAGTTCATGAATACACTCACCAGTCTTGAGCATGTGCAACAGGCTGATGCCTGTGTCTAGCTCAAATTGTTCCACCTTATTTTTTCAGGCAAGGTCTCTCACTGAACCTGAAGGCTGTCTTTTCAGCTACTGACTCGCCTAAGAGCATCCTGGATCCACCTTCCTCCCGCCCAGCCCGCTTCACCCACCAAGGCCGGTCTTACAGACATCCACCTTTCTTGGCTTTTACATGGGTGCTGGTGAGGCACACTCAAGTCCCCATGCCAGCACAGTGAGCACTTTGCCCATTGCGCCATTTCTCCAGCCTCATCTATAAGTATGCACAGCAGGCTTGCTCCTTTGGGGAGGGAGGGAGGGAATGTTGAGCAGGATCTCATTGTACAGTCCTGACTAACCTGGAATTCACTGATACAATCATCTTGCTTTGTGTCCTAGTTATTACTATTACCATGATGAAGCACCATGACCAAAAGCAAGTAGAGAACGAAGAGGGTTTGTTGGGCTTTATTTCTACATCACAGTCCATCACACACAAGCCCAGCAGCCTGGGCCAATGGTAGAGATTCTGGCCAGCCCCCCACATCCTCATCTCCTAGTGGGCTTAAGGTTCGAGGTACCATAACTCTCCAACTTTGTAATGCAGGGAATTTGGGAGACCGTAGATTTCTAAGTGCACTTGAATCATCTTTGCCGAGGAACCATTTAAGCTGCTTGATGACAGCAAGCCAGTTCCAAACACACAAGCCACTCATTGCTAACAGTGGTGATGTACAGATAAGGCTACAGAATGCAGAGGGGATTGGCTACTGTCCTGCTGGATTCCCAGCTCCATTTGCTCGTGTATATGTTGATCTTTGTAGCTGTTAGAAATACTTAGATGAGAGCCAAATGGGTGGGAATGCAAGGAGGGTGTTAAAATATTTTACATTTTTCCAGTTTTTTTTTAACTAACTGTACAGTTGCCAACAAAGGAGGGACTAGATCCACTTTGAAGAGACAAAAACACATAAATTTCAGACCTGCTTTAATCCTTAGAATGATACAGAAGTTGTAGTCCATAATAGTTTTAAACCCGAAATTACAAAGTTGATTTCTAATGATATGGTTTATCATTGTTAGAAATTATGTTTTAAGGTGGAGAATGTAGCCAAGTGTTGTGGCTGTGTTCCTATAATCCTAGCCTTTCGGAGATGGAGGCAGGAGAATGGCAAGCTTTAGGCCAGTCTAAGATATATAATGAATTAAAAGAACCCTGGGCTATGAACAGACATCCTGTCTCAAAACAAAAAACAAACAGACATGTCATGCTCAAGCTCTAAAACGGTTTTGGGACCTTGTAGCAATTCTGGTATTTTGGTTTCTTTTAAAAACCACAGAAATAAGATAAGTTTTTGTTTTAATCTGAGGTATATGGATATGGGGCTGCTTCGACTATCCAAAGCAGCTGACGGACTGTGGTTGCCTTGTGCTCTTGCAGGCCTGATACTTTCCTGGGATTGTGTGATGTCTGAGACTGGGAAATTTTCAGAGAGTATATATATATATATATATATATATATATATATATATATATATATATATATATGTGTGTGTGTGTGTGTGTGTGTGTGTGTGTGTGTGTGTGTGTGTGTGTGTGTGTGTGTATGAATACTAGGGCCCCAAGAGCAGGGGTCGGTGGTTGTTGATTGTTTAGAGCAGTTGGCTAAGGATTGTTAGTCATGCTCAAAGAAGAAACAAAAGAAATTAGATTCAGGGATTTTCCTAATTGTTCGGTCCCCTCTCTTCTTTCTCTCCTATCTAACATTAAGGGGTGAAACCAAGGGAGAATAAAGGATAAGAAAAAGAAGGACCCACTAAGTAGCAAAGACCAGCTACAGGACCTGACATATCTGAGAGTTGCTTTGCCACCTTCAAAGGAACTCAGTGTAAATGGGGAGTCACAGAGCAGGCGAGTCCACGGCCTCGTGGAGAGCAAATCTCACTCATCTGTGGATGACCACTGTCAGACAGACTGCCGGCACTTTTTACCTCAGCATTGTTACTTCTTCAGAAAGGCCACAGGAGCCATAAACTTGTGTTCACTGCAGTCACACACACACACATGTACATATAAATACAGCTCTCTCCAAAAGGAACATTCACCAACAAAGCAAATCAAAGACTTTGAGCCAAAATTGAATTCAACTGAAATGTTTCTAGCTTTATATTAAATGCTCACATCATGGGCCTTTAAGGGTTGCCTGTCCTCAGATTCTTCTCTCCTGGCCTGTTCCCTTGGTACTTGCATCTCAGGGCTCTTAGTACCACCTTTTACCCAGTAGTCCCTTATGTGAGCCTCTGACTCTTACCCACCTTGTCGTCAGCATCTTTATTTGGCTCAGTCCTGTCTTCAGTCTAAATGATTTTGGTTTTGGACCCCGGGACAAGGGACTGAGGTGATCAACACAGGACTGGCTTTCAGGTTCTCTCAGAATTCCTCAGTCCCTACCTGGCATATCCTGCCCCTAACCCTGAACTTTCCAGCCTATTCCCCAGAGGTCCCTCCCTATAATAATCCAGACAATTTGCTCTACCCTCCTCTCTCCTCTGTGTGTGAGCTCTTTTTCTTCCTCCCTCCCCCCTCTCTCCCTATGGCAGTTCCCCTGGCCTCAATCCTTGGGGCCAGTTAACTTGCCCAACAGCAGCTTCCCAATAGACCTGCCGTTAATATAATGTAATCTGGTTTAAATCGGTTCATTTCTCTATCAGTGGAGAAATAACCTATTGCTAAGCACTGGATCAGGTCCAGTAGCTAAGCACAGAATTGTGACATTATTGGGCCAGTTTCTCTGAGCCTCTTCATAGTCCTTTCTTTACTGACATTGATCACAGTCACCCAGAAAGCCTTGTTAAAATCCCTAATCCCAGATTTTCTATTTAGTAAGTCTGCACAGACTTTAGAACTGTCTGGTCTTCCGTGTGATCTCCCAGGTGACACTGGTGATCTCCCAGGTGGCAATGGTGCTGCTGGTAGGAGATCACATTTTGGAGAATCACTGGTTATAGACTGAGCAATATATAGCCTGCCACGTCTTGCCTCTACGGACTCTAGTCGTTCTCTGAGTCAGTTTCAAGGCCAGCCACTCTCACTTGACTGCTAGGTGAGATAATCTACTCTCACTTTGCATTTGACAGCTCAATCACTTAATTATTCTAGGATCTCACACTCCACTTTGATTAGGGATTGGCTGTCAGCTCATCACAAGGAAGGTGTGTGACTGACCCTGGGCTAGGGCTCAGGAGCTGAGGCCCCAAGTGGTGGAGAACTCAGATTAGGTGCTTACACTGGCAGCTGCTGAAAATAGGCGCATGCGTAGGAGTGCAAGCTGGGCAGCGATTTCCACACCCACCATTCATCTACCATCATGTATCTGGGGCCAAGACACAAAATTCAAGATAATAACAAAATTGGGTGATAAGGATAAACATTTGTAAAACTCAAAAGTATTTTTAAATGATGAGCAGAATATCAAATTTTAAATAACAATGATATTTATTTCTCCTTTGCCTCTAGCTCAAATACAGCTTAATACACCCTCACTGATGTGAGAATCTTTGAAGTTATAGGGGTGTCTGCTTTTCTCACAGATGTACCCCATTAGTTAAAAGAGTATCACCCATAATACATATTCAACAAATATTTCTTGGATGAAATATTTAAGGCCTTTGAAGGAGTTATTACCACTGTCAGCACTTGCTATTTTCCTAGTCTCTTTTCTAGCCATTTCTAGACAATGTTTACTATATATGATAGGCTGTGTCCATAGGACAGGAGACTCAGAGAAAACACCTGAGCAAACAGGATGCTAGAAACCACACAGAAATTGGGTAGATCCTGCCCCACAGTGTGCATGGCAGCCAATCTGGCGGATTTGCTAGGAGCCTAAGTTCCACTGTAGCAGTTGATCTAGGACAGCAATTGGTTCCCTCCATTGTCTACTTTAGATTTTCCTCTCCCTTGGACAGAACTGTTGGCGCAGGAAACAAAATAAGTCAGTAATGTATAGTATGGTGGGTGATTTTTAAAATGCACTGGGTAAGTCAAGGTATATCGTACAATTTTCAGTGGGTTAATATAGGCTTCACTGGGAGAGTTTTGGTTTTGTAGTTTATTTTTTGTGCTGCATGCATACGTGTGTGTGCAGAGTGAGTCTTGATGACTGATTACTTGGTGATACAGCGAACGGGCAGGGAACGTGGACACAGGAATAGAACAGCTAATAAAAGGCCCAATGGCTGGACTAGATTCAGACATGAAGAGACCAGAAAGGAAATATGGTACTGTGATGGTTTGTATATGCTCGGCCCAGGGAGTGATAAGGACAGGCTCAGGGGTTCCCAAAGTCCTGGCTATCTAGGTGCTACTAACTGGGGTCGGGGGGAGTTGGAAGCAGAATGGGGTAGAGGGCAGGACTGATGGCAGTGACTAGCCCCAGACAGGGGGAAATGGGAGCTCCTGGTGGTTGTCTGGAGCACAAAGAGGCCTTCTATGCAGTAGATTTAGGTTGTGGTTCTGTAGGTGCAGGCCTTCTCCATGTTCCCCTTGATGGTTCTCGATGAAAGAGACAGTCCTTGGTTTCAAACTGTTTATTGTGGAAAATGGATGCGTACCAACTTCTCAGGGTGGGCCAGAAGTTAAATATCTTTTGTAGGAAGGACTGTCTGGGAAGGGAAGGTTATTGGCTAAACCCTCAAGGCCTCTAGGTACATCATTAGCATGGAGAACTCTGTTTTGGACTATGTGACCGACATGGGTAGTGTGGCACGTGTTCCAGGCCAGGAATCTGCAGGAGCAGGGAGACGCCTACTGTTTTAAGTGGGTACCTGGGTACTGGGGTCTCAGACCTGCTCTACCTTACCAAGGTTTTTGGCATGGATACATTGTCTCACAACTCCTTTTCTTTTTATAAAGGAGAGGTGTCATTGGAGGGACTGTCTCTAATGTTATTTGTAGTGAACTGGGTCTGGTTATTAGCCCCTCTCTAAGGCAAGGGCAGCACATGAAATTGGGATTTGGGGAGTCTTATTTTGTGACATCTGGTTGGGCGCTGTAGAGTGCAGAACTAATAGAATGAAAAAGTATATATTTGAAGGATTTAATTAGCTGACTTTGAAATGGATCATACAGCTGGATCATACACGAGAAGCTGAGAACCCAAGCAGCTGGAGTTCTCAGTCACTGGAGTAACCCCACAGTGACTAACACCAGAGAGGCTGGAAAACCCAGTCCAAGCACCTCAGCAGTGCAAATCTGGTACTGAAAACTGGGGAGGGGAGGTTGTTCCTGGCGTGCTGCTGGTCCATAGTCAATAGTGGAAGCCCGAAAACATGGTCATGAATCAGCCTAGGAATCCGTAGCAATGAGAAGAATTAACTCAGTGGCAAGAGAGAAGGCCAAACATGCAAACGGTAAGAAACACTCTTGTGGCGCCTCCTTATCTGGGCTGCCTCCAGAAGTGTCGGCTCACAAGTGGGGCAGGTTATCCCACAACAATTAAGGCAATTAAGATAATTCCTCAGTCTTTGCTGTGACTACTTCAAAAATGAAGACCATCCTCAGCCCTCTCTCAGCCTTCTAAAAAATGTCAACATCCCTCTTAAGAGGTGTGCAGGCATTGTAATGGACCCCAGAGGAAATCTGGAGGGTCATCAATGTAAAGAGAAGTCTCCTTGGAAAGAAAAAGAGGATGCACTGGGTTGATAAAAGGTGAGGAACCAGGAACTGGCTACTGTCTGAACTGTCTGTAGTTGTGTTCAGAGTGAGATCAAGGATGTTTGATCTGATACATGATGAGGTCTGTGTGTGCTCACATCATGTCTCCATTAAGGAGAGTGGGACTGTGGTTGAAATCTAAAATGTCTTCGATCTACGGAGTTCAGACAGAGACAGGTGCTGCCTGGTCCCTTTCTCACACCCAGGGGATGAGTTAATCTTTAAAGGAAATGGTCCTGAACTTGTTTCAAATTCAGTGGTTTTGAATCAACAAGCCACAGCAGTTAAAAACAAGGAGAGCAGAAAGTTTCCAGATGTCATCTATGTCTCTGAAAATGGAACGCGAACAGGCTCATGAGTAAGACCTAAGTTACCTACTTCTGGAAAAAGAATAGTAATTATTATTATTATTATCATTATTGTTATTACTATTCTACAGTTGATGCTACCCACTCAGGTGATTTTAAGTTGTAGCAAGTTGACGTGGAAACCAACTATCACACCCGAGACAGTTCATACTTCATGGCCTGGACAGGTCTGAGGAGAATGTGGGATTATGAAGATCAGGAGGATGAGGAAGAGACTACTATTGTGACTAGTACTATATTTGCCATCATCTTAGATATTACATATATATATACATATATATATACATATATATATACACACACACTTAACATACACACAAATTGTACAATATACAGACAATATATAGGCAGATACTTAGCTTACACAGAATTAAGTTAGAAAGGTATTATGAAATGACCATAAAGCCAAAGAGGATGTTCAAGATCATAGGCTAGCAAATGGATTATGTGGAGCTAGAGTTGTGACTGCAAAGTCAAAGTCCTGATGTAAATGTAAGCTACACTAATACACCTTCCAAAGAAATAACTCTTGGAGCATCGTAGAATGGTCAAAGCCATGAGGAGTGTTAACGCCTCTCCCATTCAGTCACCGTTCACTTTCAGCAAAAAGTATGGGGTAGCAGCCTCCTGGTGACCAGGATAAGTGCCAGACTGAGGGTGTCTCTTGTCCGTTGCATGCAAATCTTGACAGCTATTCATATAGTCACAAGCAGAGAAGTCATTTTCTGCCTAGTTTGGGCTCCACATCTAAGAAACAGTGCAGCAAGACTGCAGAGCCGCTGTGGCTGGAATGCCGTGCAGCCTTGCAGCCTCGTTCATAAGAGGCCCCAGGACACCTGCCACACATGGAAAATGACCCTGCAAAAGACTTCATTTTCCTTCAAACACACCCGAGTCTCATAGTTTCTCATAGAAAAGTTTCATAGGAAACTTTTCTGTCACTTTTAAGAACTGTACCATAGGCCACTGTCCTAAAGGGTATCTTGTTTTCTGTCCTGGCCTGCTTTGAACACTGATGGTTTCCAGTGGATAGATGGGCTGACTCAGAAACACTAAGTCAGCCTATCCACCACTAGAGGGCACGACGTCCCCAATAGAGGAACCTGGATGGCTGCAAATGTGAAGGGGAAGATTTCCTGGTGTTCAGCTCTCATCCTGAAACATATTTCTTCCAAAATCAGCCTCATCGGGAAGCCTGCAGAGGAGGCATGTCATTTGTGTCATTTGAAAAATCTGGAAAAATTGCTTCATCTGAAGGTTTGGTGGTGATGATGGTAGGGAGTCTAGCCCACATAGCAGCAGAGCTCTAAATTCCCTGAGCCTATGCAATATCAGACTTGTTCTGTGGGACCAACATTTAATAATGTGACTCTTCAGGAGGTTCTGTGCAGAAAGTCACACTCCACAGTCACAAGCTTCTCAGAGAAAGTCTGTCCAGCAGTAGTGAAAACAAAACAAAGCAAAAACCAGAATAGGCAATCAATACACACTTTAGTGTATTATTTGACAGATCAGAGTGTGGGTGGGACTGGCCAGCAAATGGAGCTGTTGTTCTCTAGCTCTGTGATTGCCTGACCTTGAGCTTCTGAGCAAGAAACCACACGTACTATGTACTACACGCTGTGTCCTAGGCAGTGGGGAAATAATGTGTCTCTGGCTGCTGAGTATTACAGTCTAGTGAAGAGTCTATACACTTCCTGCATAGTATATGACATCATAGCTCATGGTCTTTTCAATTCTATTTTCCACTGTAAAACTGAAACATTCAAGAGCCAGGTTAAGATTGCCCTTTGGAAAGTTGGTTTCTGGAAGCACGAAGGAAATTCATTCATACTTTATTCTTCATTATTCAAGGTTTTTCTATTCAAGTGTTCTACCACTGAGCGACATCCTCACTCTCAAGTTTTTAATCTGCCTTCTTTTATGCTATTGGGTCTGGTAGGCTCAAGAGAACTACAATGACTTTTCTAAGTGCCGTGATCTCAGCTAGGGCCATTGTTTGAGGAATTTGTCCAGTCTTCCTGAACAGTTGCAAAGATCATCTTCTTACTAACTGAAGAACCACGTGAACTCACATTGGCTCCTCAAGGCTTAGCCAGTTAGATGCACACACAGTTGTCTGACTCATCCACAGAGGATGGGCAATCTACCGTGTGGGAACATTATGAAAGAAACAGTGCCTGTGGGACAGTGATCTGCTTGCATTTGATATCTCTTTGTCATACTTTCTAATCATCTCACTGATTCTATTACTTTTAGCAAGATTATTCTGTATTTAAATCCACAAAGTTGAGTTTGGTTCCTTGTAGCTATAAGACTCTGATATGCATAGGATGAAAAAATGATTAAGCTGTTGACCTCATCCAGCACCTAGATGGAAAAAAAGGGATATTCTTAGGGCATCTATTGTGTAGGCATCTACTGTACTGGACAGATTCATCAGTTGACAAACAGTATGACTGGATATAAGAAACTTGCTATTCTGGAAGGATAAATACCTCAATAAATAATGACATAAAATAACATTAGATTTTGTGGTGGCTAGTTTTATGTCAACTCGATACAAGCTAGTGTCATCAGAGAGGAGAGAGCCTCAACTGAGAAAATACCTCTAGAAGTAGTCAACCTCTGGGCTGTAGTCAATCCTGTAGAGTATTTTCTTAACTTGTGATTAATGTGGAGGGCCCACCTCATTGTGGGTGGCACCACCCAGGTCTGATAATCCTGGGCTCTATAAGAAAACAGGCTAAGCAGGCCATGAGGATCAAGTCAGTAAACTACACTTCCAAGTATGCTTAGATATTTTTAAACGTACTTTTAATAAGGATTCACAAATGCTTCAACCCTCCCTTGCCCCCACTCCTTCTAGCCTACCATCCAAAGGTAAGGAAGAAAAGATGGTAAGTAGGACAAGGTGATGTGGAGCTGTTTAGAAGTAGTTCTTTGAGGCGATTCCAATCTTCATTTGTCAAGATACCAGCAGTTCAGTTCAGTAGTTTCAGGATAGTGTGGGACCCTAAGGGGTTTTCCAGTCCCATGCCCTCCTTTTAGCTCCCCCTCCCACCTGAGGTCAAGGCTAGGCCAAGTTGCATCCTCCACCCACAGGATCACACTTGAGTAAAAAATTCTCAGAATGTACTGAGAGTCACCTGACCCTCTGTAAAGTCCCAGGCAGAGTTCAAATGGATGCCATATTTATTAGCCAATAGATTTAAAGGTCAATATGCTTAGCCAATAAGTTTGAACTGTAACTTCGCTGATGTAATTGGTGCCCCTAAAATGTAACCTTGCTAATGTAACTTGTGTCCCTAAAAAGTATAAAAACTTCTTGTAATAGCCATTTGGGGTCACCTCATCACTCACCTCTAGGGACTGATTGAGGGTTGATCCCGATGCACCAGAAAACAAACCTCTTGCTTTTGCATTGATCTTCGTCTCAGTAACTCACTCCGGGGCATCTGGAAGTACTACTGACCAAGGGTCGGTGTCTTACAGATAGCAAAC
This sequence comes from Mus musculus, assembly GCF_000001635.26. Lineage (NCBI taxonomy): Eukaryota > Metazoa > Chordata > Mammalia > Rodentia > Muridae > Mus > Mus musculus. Next base: position 53,526,145 of record NC_000076.6, on the reverse strand, counting down.
AGGAATCAGCAGTGGTAACATAATCCAACAGAGTCAGCCTCCATCAAATAAGCACAAGTCAGGAGGAGTGACCAGGATCAGCTGGGATGCCAGGAGTTCTTTGCTCTGTCTAGATCAGTGAGAATGCACAAGACCAATGAAACACTTCAAAGCTAGCTACCAAGCACACCAGCACTATCTGTTGAGCCCTATTTATACGCTCTCCAAACATCATGTGTCCTCCCACAGGTCTTGTAGTTTCAAGAGAAAAGGAGCACCAGGGGGTGTAATGGAGCTAAGTTCAGTGCTCCAGGAGATAAAAAGTTCAAAGAAAAGCCTGATGCTAACGAAAAAAGGAAGTGGTGACCTTAGGGAAAAACCCCACCCAGATAAGCTTCCAACTTGTGAAAAGGTATTAAAGAAATGCTTAAGTAGTAAAGGAAACCATGAAAACAAAAAGCCAATTGATCCAACTGTAATTGTAATTGAAGGAGAGGGCCAAGTCCCAGCCCCATCAAGCAGCAGAACTTGGCACCTCTGGTCATGTGTTCTGGTTTTACAGTCAAAGACAAAGAAAAAGAAGAAGAAGCTGTGGAATCTCCCTCTGTGGCTAATGAAAGGTGAGGCCAAGCCTGTGTCAAGGATGTTTCTGCATGGAGACTCAGAGAGGCCATTATGTGAAACTGTGAAGGTGACGGCTGTATTGTATTGGAGAACCTAAGATGTTGGAGAGGAATGGCATACCTGCCAACAAAAGCTGCTAACAAGGTGTAGAACCAGCCCAAGAAAGATTGCCATGAGTCTCAAAAAACTTTGAACTTTGGACTTTTAAACCATGTTGAGACTGTTCTAGACTACTGGGACTTTTGAAGTTGGACTGAATGCAGTTTTGCATTATGATTTCAGGTCTATGGGGGATGGGGAGAGGGAGTGAAATGTGGTGGTTTAAATTAGGATGGCCCCCATAAGCTCATATATTTGAATGCTTAGTTACTAGAAGTAGCACTATTTGAAAAGATTAGAAGGATTAAGAGGTGTGTCCTTGTTGGAGGAAGTATGTCAACTGGGGGTAGACTGAGGTTTCAAAAGCCCATTCCAAGTCAAAAAATCTTTTTTTTTTTTTTGTCTGCCTGTGGATCAGAATTCAGAACTCTTAGCTACTGCTCTAGTTCATGTGTGCTGCCATGATAATGGATTAAACCTCTGAAACTGTGAGACAGACACCAATTAATGCTTTCTTTCATAAAAGCTTGCTTGGTCACAGCATCTCTTCACAGCATACAACAGAGACTAAGATCACTGTATAAAGACTGAGGAGGGGGCAGGAAGGGGAGCCCAGCCCAGACTGGGTGTGGTGGGAGTATGGTATAGTCTGTTCTTGCTCTCATAAAATATTTCAGAGCATGTAAGTTATTCTTCACAGTTCTGCTGCTAGAAAGACCAAGGATCAAGGCACTAGCAAATTTGTCTTGTGGTAGAAGGTGTCTATTTCTAAGGTTACATCATCATATTATGACTTCACACAGCAGAGGAGCAGCTGAGACTGGCCGCAAAGCATTCTGAGAACTCTCTTATGCATCCATTAATCTCATTCACATGATCAGAACCCTCAAGTGTAGTCACTTCCCCTAAAGCCCAAATTTTTGATACTGAAACATATGAATTTTAAGATTAAGCTTCTATATGAATTTTGGAAGGATATGTATCGCAAATTTTATCAGTGTTTTGAAGAGGAGGGCCATGATATTTTAACCAAATCTTAAATGTAAACTAAATCAATTGCAGAGACCCTGAGAAAAGAGAAAGTATTTTCTATGTCAAAGGTCACATGACAGATTCGCTATGGTATATAATTAAGCAACTTGCTGTTGCTACAACCCCTGTGATCCAAGTGAAGAATAATGGTGTTGACAGGGCAGACACAAAATGAAGGGGATGCAGTCAGGGAAGGAATGGGCTTAAAATTTTATATGACTTACGTGAAGAGGTAAGAGCTAGAATACCTGCTGAAGAGAGTGGGGAGTAACATGGGCCAGGGATAAGGAGAAAGATTCAGTAGAATGGATGGCCTAGGAGAACCTGGCATATCGTATTTTTTGTTGCTATGACAGAAAGGCCAAGAGAAACAATTTAATGGATGGAAAATTTATTTTGATTCATGGTTTAAGGGCATACCGTCCATTATGGCAGGGAAGGTATAGTGGCTAGGACTGGCTTGGTCCGTGGCACTGGAAACTTATAGCATAGCTTCTTCATGCCTCTTCAGACAAGAAACCAGAGGGCTTGGCCTGGAACTATAGAGCTGGGTTATAAATTCTCAATGCCACTACCCCAGTGGCCTACTCCGAGAGTGGGAGTCTACAATGTCCCAAACACTATCACAAGATGGGAACTAACTATTAGGGACATGAGCCTGTGGAGGACATTGAGCATTCTATAACATCCAGAGCCCATGACTATCTAGTGTAACTACTCCCATGACTAGCACTTTTTCTCCAGAAGGCATATGAACTAGTGTGTAGTAAAGAAGGACATTGGCCTAGAATGAAGGTTTTCTTGTATGTATGATGTCAGACACCTGCATTTGGAAGTATATGTCTTCTGTGTGTTCAGAAAGAATTAGACACACAGTCAAAAGCTGTCTTTGGTTCAGACGGAGGAGAAAACATTAGGAAAGGATATAAATGTAGCAAGATAAAGGCTGGACTAGAATCTGCGACATGTGGATTGCAAGCCACTCTATGCCCCAAAGCTAAAGTCCTTTTAATTTCTGAGTATAAAAGAAACTTGTGAATAACACAAAATTCAAAACTACTTCAGCTCATCGCACTGTGAGTTCCAAAATGTTTTCCCTATTTTTGTAAAATATTGTCATACCTTCTTCCATGAGGGACATTTCTATTTTTTCATTTTAAAAGGAAAGCATAACATTGCAACAAACCTGGAGAGTTTTCTGTGTGAGAAGGATGTCACACGTTCTCCTGTGCCAGGAGTCATTACAAACCACTTACATATAGGAGAACTCAAAAGTAGATAACAAAGATAGTTGCTTGAGGTCAGTATGGACAGCCAGTGGTAAAGCTGAGGTCCACATCCATCAGGTCTTCAGATGTGATATCCTGACTACAAATTTTACTGGCTCATTGGAAATCACCCTTCCTCGCTGTTGCTAAGACCTGATTCCAATTCCTGTGTCTTACATTCATGTATTGCAGTCACAATCTTCCACACTTCCAAAGCTGACTACCTTTGGAGAGATGGTGTTTGAAAATTAACTATGTTAAAATGAGGCCATTGTGGTAGGGCGTAATCTAGCAACACTGGTGTCTACTTACAAAGAGATTTGGATGCTGGTGTGTCCAACAGGAAGACCACATGAAGACACAGCTAAACGGCAGTCATTTGTGGGTCAAAGAAAGATGCTTAGAAGGGAATCAACCCCACTGACATGTTGCCTTGCTGACATTAAACTTCTAGCCCAGCCCTGTGAGAAAAAGAATTTCTGGTCTCTACAATTCCGTCTCTGTCTGATACTTTGTCCCAACAGCCCTGGAAAACTAATATGGGCTTTCAGTTGACAAGGGGCAAGGGAAGAGGGAGATTGCAGTGGGTGTGCGACACCACGATTGTTTGTGAAAGTCTGTTCATATTAAAATTTTAAAACTCTGTGAAAATACATCATTGCATTAGATACATAAAGAGACCACATTTTTAAAACAAATCATCGGAATCCATTTCTGTAACAGTGGTAATAGCAGAAAACATCCCCATATGCATTGAAGTGGGACCTGTAAAACTATTCTGTAGGAAAGGGCAGCTTAATTAAAACCACAGAGTGCTTGCTAATAGCTCCCTCCTCTCTGGTAAGCCCAGCAAGAGCAGCCATAAGCAGCAGGGGACATGGATGTATTGATGGGCAGATGAGGTAAGCTGAGCACTGAGCAAACTGTGTTTCCTTGGATAGCAGCAGCACATTCATTAATAATGAATCCTGTCTTTCCTCATGTCTTCTGAGTTTCCCCATAATACTACAAATATTGGTTTAAAACAGGAGACTTCCAGTAACCACAGGCAATTGAGAGATTCTTAGAAAGTATGATACTGCATTCTAGGGGAAAACAATCTCCGGCATATACTTCCTAATAGAATTCAGAATTCATATTTAGTATTGGCATGCAGGTGGCCCGGTACTGGCATGGAAGATTTCTTCGGGCTTAGGATTCTAGAAGTTATTTGAGCCTAAGGCCCTAGAAGGCCAATATTCTGACTATTGAAGATAAGAAATAAACTCAGAATAACCCAGCCACAGGTCTGAATCAGGTCTGAACAGGATTTGAAGGCTTTGTAGATTTGAAGGAGGCTCATAGCCTTTTTAGCTCTATTCTATGCTTTATGTGGTGGGGATCTTAGTTGGCACAGTGATTGTGTTACAAACACAACCCCCAAGATCAACATTAAAGAAAAGAAAGGGTGAGCCAAGTGTGGTGGCGCATTCCTGTATTCCATGTGGAACTGAGAACATGTAGACAGGTGGATTCCTGGTGCTTACTGCCAACAAGCCCAGCATACTTGGCAAGTTCCAGGCTAGTTAGTGTACACCCATACACATATAAGCACACACACACACACAGAGAGAGAGAGAGAGAGAGAGAGAGAGAGAGAGAGACAGAGAGACAGAGAGACAGAGAGACAGAGAGACAGAGAGACAGAGAGACTCAGAGACAGAGAGAGGCAGAGGAAGAGAGAGGAAGGGAAAGAGAGCCATATATTTCCCATTTGAACAAATTTAAAATCAGGAAACTTAGTTAAGTGCTCCATTTTGACTGAAGTTACTGTCTCATTTCTCTCGGCCAGGGAGCAGCTGATCTGCAGGATACTTCTCCCCATACCAAAAAGTGATGGGGTTTTGTCTTAGCTGATGTAGCATAGGCATCATAGATGTCCTTAGAAAAACCTATCTCCGGCTGGGCGTGGTGGCGTACGCCTTTGATCCCAGCACTCGGGAGGCAGAGGCAGGCGGATTTCTGAGTTCAAGGCCAGCCTGGTCTACAAAGTGAGTTCCAGGACAGCCAGGGCTATACAGAGAAACCCTGTCTCGAAAAAAACAAAAACAAAAAGAAAACAAGAAAAACCCATCTGAGTCTGGGTTGGGGCTACCCATATGAAAGGGCTCTTTCATTCAGATTTGGGGTAGATGGTGAAGTTCATAACTTTTAGAGACAATATACAGTGGTTGGCATTCAATCTAACTTTGAATCAATGGACAGCAAAAGTTGGGGGCTGGGTGGGAAAAAGAATCAAAACCCAGGGGAGGAAATTAAAAGATAGAAACCGTTTGTTTTTTTAATTTCTTATTCTTTTATTTTATAAGTGCTTTGCCTGTGTGCATGTCTGTGTATCACTTGTGTGCCTGATGCCTAAGGATTCCAGAAGACAGTGTCAAATCCCCTGAAACTCAAGTTACAGACAGTTGTGAGCCACCATGTGAGTGCTGGGAATGGAACTCATGTCCTCTGGGAAAGCAGCCAGAGCTCTTAACTGATGGGCTATCTTTAAAATAATGCACAGAGAAAGGAGATGAAAGATATGCTCAGGGGCAGAGGCAGATGGGCAGAGCTAACCTACATTATAAAGAAATGCCCAGAGACACAGGGTTTCACAGCCTCGATTCACAATATCCTGTACTTCATTCTTAAGTTTTAGGATACCGCCAGCTTAGTACCACGTTCTTTGTCAGAAGCAAACAAAAACCAAAGCACTAAAATTAAATCAGCTGGCAAATAAATCTCATCTACAAGCCACCCAGGCACGTGAACCTTGTGTTTTTGGATGGGGAGGGAATCCACTGCCCTGTCAATAAAGCCACAACCTTTTAGGACACTCCTGGGGTGTGGGGCCATGGCATAAACAGAAAGGGTCAGTTGAAGAACAACAAATCAACACTAAAGGAAGAATGTCAAATTTCCTGCCCCTCACTGGTTTTTCTTTGTTAGCACCCACGACTTGGATCAATGTCGTAATATGCACTCTTTGGGACCCTGGCCCACTTTTCTTGTGTTCTCTGCACTTTGCATTTCAGGCCATTACAGCTGCCTCCCTAGCAATGTCATTAAAGGAGCTTAATTCTAATGATAGTTTAAATGAACATTAAGCCTTTGAACTCTGGTGTGCTTTGCAGTATGTTTGCTCTTAGCATTATCCTAAAGGCATCAAGCAGTGAACTAGAAGTTGGTTTGGGAAGTATCAAGTTTTTTTCATCTCTGCTGGGAAAATTCAGAATTATTTCATGTGACCATGAAGGCGAGTTGGTAAACACAATCTGGTTTTTCAAATCTTCCATCACCCTAGGCCTTCCCAGCTGAGGAGCCTGGTGAGCCCTGGGGCCAGGGAGGAGCTTGGACACGTGTAAGTTAGTTGCTCACTTAAAGGAAGTTCTGCCGCCTGCTCACAAGGCCAGAGAGCGTCACAGCCTTCCAAGCAGCAACCTCTACAGGATTGAAATGAAAAGCCTTAGGATTTTTAGTTTTCATTTGACTTTTCTTCAAAGCCCCTTTTCCTTTCAGGATTCACCAAGTAGTTTTTTTTTCCCTAAACATTTACGCTACAAGACATTGAAGCTTCATTTCCTGGAGCCACAGTCTGGATGACAGCCAACTTAAATGTGTCCCCACGGAGAGGGCCTGGAGATGTGAGCTCCCCGACTCAGGTTTCCGGTAGACGAATATTCAACCCACAGACTGGAAGCTGAGGTCATGGATCACTTTCTCATTTCTACCAAATGTCAGGTCTCTTTATGCTCCCGTCTCGAAATTATCTTACATCATGCATAACAAATGGCATTTATCCCATTTCCTCACTCAGACAGACTTCTAACCAGTTATGAAAAAACTGCTATTAATATCTCTGCATTTAGATGTTGCTAGCAACCAAAGTGCTGAGAGTGGCTGTGGAATTGCAGTCTAGGGGTCAAATAGAGAAGCTGCTTGGGAGACTGGAGGCCGGCGTCATTAACTGGGAAGAGAACGCCTAGCAAATGCAATACTTGCTTCATGGAGTTTGTGGTCAGCCTGGGAGTAGAGCTTTAGCTCACTGAGAAATGTCTTAATATAAAGGAAATAAATCAACAGCATTGTTCCTCTCTGGCTTTCCTGTGGGTTTTGGAGATGGGTTTGGAAATGGGATTCTTTGAAAGGCCAGTGTAAGCAGAACAGAGCCGGACAGTCAGCAGAGTCAGAGACAAATGTCGCTGCCTCACATTCATAACAGTTTGTTTCATTTCCAGCTGTGAAGAGCTGCTACTTCTATATCATACCAGCAAGGGGTGTCAAAGGCTCCCATTCCAGAAACGGGTGGCCCCTCTGCCATCTCGCTTTCAAGCTGGTTGGGCACCTCTTTCTCCTGCAGCCCTGGGAGGTGAGCTCACCACTAGCAGAGATTTCTTTTTCTCCAGCACTCCCATTCCTCGCAGAGGAGAATTGCCCGCTGTACTGCAATGGGATCTGGCGGCTGAGCTGTGGAGAGGACGGACAATGGGGTCCTCTGTACAGAACGACAGAGGAAAGCGCTGACATCCAAGTCACCACATCTGAGATCTGCGGCCTACGGTTGGCCCTGTGAGCACCTCATAGATCGCTTTGAGTGTTTTTTTTTCACTAATAGAAGGCTACAGGATGTCTGCTTTAATTGGAAAGTGAATTCTAGCTTCTTTTCTCATCCTTATAAGGAAGTTCGTGGTTTATCTGTGTGTTCAGTGCCTGTGTGTGTATGTGTGTGCACGCATGCGTGCATGTGCATGTGCGTGTGTGTGTGTGTATGTGCGCCATTTCAAATTTTTGCAAAGGTTTTGCAATACTGAGAGATGCATAACTCGTTGCAGGCCTCTCTCTGTTCCACCGAGATAACCATGTACTAGGCTAATTATTCAAAATCCTCTTTTCCTCCTTTCAGATGTACCTTTCGTCTTTATTGAACAGACTCATTTACTGTGTTTAAATATTTTACTCAAGGTTCTTCACGCATGGCTTCACACCAGATTAACTGAATAATTGGGTTTCTGGCCTTTTAGCCTCTGGAATTCTGCTAATAAATACAATTACAGAAACCCTACCTAATAAGTACTTCTTAATTCTCTATTAGCAAAGCAGGCCTCTTACATTGCATGCACTTCTTTCACACACAGTCTAGCAGGATCTTATTTGTCAGCAGACATGACCTGTCTGCCTATTGCCTCAAGGTCCCGACTTAGACAAATGTCTCTGCCTTACATTCAAAACAGCTTGCTTCCTTACCAGCTGTGAAGAGCGACCATTTCTTAAATAACTGAAGCAAATATATGTCTGCCAAATTACAAGAACAAAGATATTTTTGTAACTCTGTAGTTTTGTTTATAATCAACTCAATGTCCTAAACATTCAAAACTCACTGAACTGGCTGTAGATTTCCGGATCATTTAAATAAATGACTAATGCTCAATAAAGCTGAGACATAGCCCTCAGCTATGTCTACAGCCTGAGCATCAAGAGACTGGGGCCTAACTAAGTGGGTTAGCTTGCCAGTCATCTGAAGATGCACTCAGAAAGTCCAGGCTAATCACAAGCACCACAGCTTATATGTGGCAAATTCTGTTGTTAGCTCTTCATTTGATGAGTTGGTAAGAGTCTCTTTTTTTTTTTGTTTTCTTCTAAAGAAGAAAGGTAAAAATTAAAAAAAAAAAGAAATTTATTACATAATCACTCATAGTGGTAATAGTGGGATAGCCCTTAATCCCAGCAGAAATAGGTGGATCACTGTGAGTTCAAGGCCAGCCTGATCTACATGGAAAGTTCCAGGCCAACCAAAGTTACACAGTAAGATCCTGTCTCAAGTACTACCACTACCACCAAAACTACTACTACTACTATTACTACTGCTGCTGCTGCTGCTTTTACATATGCGTGTTTGAGAAAGTATTAGAAAAGGAAGGCTCTGAATAGAGATGCCATTTTATTATTTTTTTAACCATTCCTGGCAGCTAGGAGCCTTCAGAGCATATTTTGCAAACCAAGCCAAACGCATGGGCTACTCTTGTACTGTGTTCGAGTTAGCAATAGTTTTTATACTTTTTAAAGGTTGTTTTTTAAAAAATGAAAGAAAGCCATAACTATTATGTGTGACAATTTAGTGTGGTGGCCCATGTCGGGAGTCTCTAAACCTGAGAAGCTGAGGCAGGAGCATGGAGGGGTCTGGGGGCAAGAAGAGTGTGTGAATGAGATAGTGATAGTGTGGTACTATAGAGCCTGACATGGTCACTATCTACCCTTCTAAATAAAAAAGGGTGCCACCTCCCTGCAATAAACTCATAGTTGGGTTCTGTGGGAAAAGGAGTCAGAGAAGGCCAATGCTAACCTAGGACCGATAAAAAAGGCATTCTTTGCGTTTCTATAGAACTATAGCATGACTTTGGCACATAACTCTGTGCTCTAGGTGGGAGGAGGAGTCGGTGTATGTCCACTGTGTGCTTCAGGCAGAAGCAGCTTTCTTTCCTAAAGGGTACTTGAGCATCTAAGGGGGTTGCTTTCTGCAGAGCTCTACCAGTAGCCAGCTTCCGTACGTGTGATAGTCAGTATTGACACCTTCACAGGATCTGGAATCATTAAGGAGGAAAACCTCTGTGTTGGACAGTGGGTGTAGGGGAAAGAGGGAGTGGGAGAAAACCCGCATCCCGCCAGAGTTCCTGTGCTCTGGGCAGGTGGACATAGGAAGACTGCCCCACACTTTCCACACGGCCCTGGGTGGGTGTCTGGCTGTGGGAAGCCACTAGACCTCAGCTCTGCAGGGAGTGGACATGGGCAGTCCTGGGTCTCTGGGCCTCACGGAGGCCAGAGATAACAGGTTCTCAGTCTCGGGCACCCCACGCTGGCTACTGTGGAAGAGCTGAGAACAAATGGGGGCCTAGGGAGCAGCTCAGTCAGCCCCGGGGCCCAAAGGGAAGAAAGGGCAGGGGGAGAAGTGGTTCCCACGCAGGCAAGAGTCCTTAGTCCCATCCATGGCTGGAGCGTGGCCTTCCAGCAGGAGGTTAGATGCGGCACTTTAGGGGAAAGCCTATCCTATCGTTCAAGCACGGGGAGCCTTGATGAGCAGAGACAGTCTATGGTTTTAGAGCTTTATTTTAGAAAGGCAGAGAGAAAGAGAGATGGTAGAGAGAGGAAAGGGAGGGGGGGGGGGAAGGAGGGCTAGAGAGTAAGAGTGAGGAGGGCCAAGAAGCCCCTTTTATAGTGGGCTGGGCTATCAGCTAACTGTGGAGAGGAGCATACCTGGCTATAGTCAGGTAACTGTGAAGGTGGAGTCTAGCCAGAATGCCAGAAGCTTGGGACATTGTCTGTGTGACTTATAGTCACAGAACTATGGAGTTGGGGGCTCTGTGGTGTCAGGCACCTGTCTCTGGGAACGTGGCTCGCTGTTCTGTTCCTTGTAGAGTTTTCTTCTGGGTGGCCGGAGCAACCCTCATTCAACGAAAATAGGCTACCTTTCATGGCCCCACACCTCTGGGTACATCTCTGCGGGATTATCCTGATTAGCATAATTGAGGTAGAAAGACCCACCAAAATGTGGGCAGCGTCATTCTAATAGTCTGGAGTCCTGGGTTGAACAAAAGGAGAAAGGCAGCTGTGGACAAGCATTCTGCTCTCTTGGCTGCTTACTGTGGACACAAGGAGAACAGCTACCTGCTGCTCATGCCACAGCACACTCCCTGCCATAGCTCATGGTGACATTCACAAGGGTAAGGACAATAGACCTTTCCCTCCTTTAGTTGTTTTTGTTGGGAGAACAAGTTGCTTACTGGCAGCAATGAGACCAGGTGTCTAACGCAAGTTACACCGTGAGAGGCAGGGTGTGTTTCTACGGGAGAAGCTGCATCTTTAAAACATCTTGAGACATCTTAGGAGTTACAAAAAAAAAAAAAAAAATAGTGTCTCTTAGGTGACATTCAAAAGACAATACGATGTCTGGTGTATAATCTCCTGTCCCTTTCTTGTCAGATTCCCACTGATACTTACATAGCTCCCTCAGGCTCCCCTCCCTGTTTCCCTCTGACACAATCTTACTTGTGTGCCTCACATTGATTAGCCTGATGACAGATAGCTGTGAGCATTGCTCAGGAGAGTGAGGAGGCAGTCAGAGGAAAGCTGGTAGCCACAGTATATCAATAATTATTCATGCTTTGACATGTAGCCATGTCTGGCTTTTTTTTTTTTTTTTTTTTTTTAAGATTTATTATTTATTATATGTAAGTACACTGTAGCTGTCTTCAGACACTCCAGAAGAGGGAGTCAGATCTCATAACAGATGGTTGTGAGCCACCATGTGGTTGCTGGGATTTGAACTCCGGACCTTCGGAAGAGCAGTCGGGTGCTCTTACCTGCTGAGCCATCTCACCAGCCCCATGTCTGGCTTTTTATATGGGAATCTGAACTTGGTTCTCAGGGCTGTGCCCCAAATGCTCTGTTACCCACTGGGCCATCTCCCAACCTCTATGTATATTAAAATACTTATGGGATGCCTCCTGTATGCTAGCAGTTCAGAACGAACAGAGGCGGGTTAATTACATTAGCCGAATAAATAAAAACATAGAATAACAAGTTGTAGTGGTTTAGAAGAGAATGACTGTCACAAGCTCATATAGTTTAATGTTTGGTTCCCAATAGATGGACTCTTTAGAAAGGATTAGAGGTATGTGTGTGGCCTTGGTGGAGGAAGTGTGTCACTGCAGGTAGGCTATGAGGTTTCAAAAGCCCACTTCTGGCCCAGCCTAGTTCTCTTTCTGCTTCCTATCTGTGGACCAGGAGGTAAGTTCTTAGCTACTGCTCCAGCACCATCCCAGCCGTCATGCTCCCGCACCATGATGACCATGGACTAGCCCTACGGAACCGTAAGCAGGCCCCTGATTAAATGCTTTCTTTCATGAGCTGCCTTGGTCATGGTGTGCCTTCACAGAAAGAGAAGTAGATAAGACGTAAGGGTAACATGAAAGTGATTTTCTTCTTTGCATTTTCCCCATTCCAGAAGTCAGTGGTTTGAATAAGGAAGAGGCTATTTCTTGCTTACATAACCCATCAGGTGGAAGCAATCAAGTCAGGGATGAGAACGGCTCATGTGAGAGGTGGGGGTCCAAGCGTCTTCAGTCTGGTTGTCTCTCTAGACCAGTGTACTGGCAATGCAACATCAGATCTCTGTGGTCACGTTCCAGGCTGTGGGGAAGAGGACATTTCTTCACCAGTGGGATAACCTGAAACTTTACTATTTTTCCTCCCTGAAATGATTCATGTTTTCACTTCTATGGGTAAGGCATTCTGGGAATACAATCTTGTGCTGTAAATGTGCCAACAGAGGTTGCCTTATGTGTTAACTAATGAAGAGGGGAAGATAAGTTTCAGTACATATTTTTTAGTCTTCTTTACAATCGACAACTAATTCACTGTTTGCTAAGAGCACGTTGGAAAAAAATCCAAACTTGGTTCTCAGTCTCAATGGCTTTTTAGCCCTACAGTTTCCTTACACCTCCAGACTGTCACCATATCAGGCAGTCCCTATATAGGAAATCCAGAAACCATTCTGGCTGATAGCTCAAGGCTGAAGTAAAGAGCCTGATGATACCATCTGGTTGCAAGACAGCTTTTAAGGACTGTCCGTCAAGAAAAGAGTGGAGAAAACAGAATTGGGTAGAGACAGAAAATGGGCTGTCAGAAGTGGGGGTAACAGCCTCAGCTGTCCCCAAGGGAACTCTGCATTGGAAGTAACTCATCAGCCCAACTCCACGCTGGGCTGAAATCACAGGTGTCTTTCACACCCGCTGAGAAGAGAGAAATTCAGGGCCATGGCTCCACAACTGAGAGTTCCCTACAGCAGTGGTCCTCAGTCTTCTTCATGCCACCACCCCCTAATACCATTCCTCATGTTTTGGTGACCCCCCAGCCATAAGATCATTTCTGTTGTTACGTAAAGCTGTAATTTTATCACTGTTACGAATCATAATGTAAACATCTGTGTTTTCTGATAGTCTTAGGTGACCCCTGTGAAAGGGTCATTCTACCCCACCATAGGAGTCTCCACTCACAGGGTGAGAACCACTGCTCTACAGGAAAGCCTGACCAAATCTTTAAAGAGGAACATGGCACATCCTCCCTCCCCCTCCCCTCCCCTCCCCTCCCCCTCCCCCTTTCCCTCTCCCTCCCCCTCTCTCCCTCTCCCTCCCCCTCTCTCCCTCTCCCTTCCCCTCCCCCTTTTCTTCTCTCCACTCTTTTCCCTCTCCCTCCTCTCCCTCGCCCTCTCTCTTCATACTTTCAAGAAAAACTGTGGTGTGATCCAATTACCTGTGCTCTTAAGACACTAGTTTTCCATACTTAGCAACTTAACTATGGATCACAACTGCTCTGTGTTGGGCTGGAGAGATGGCTTAGTTAAGAGGACTGACTGTTCTTCCAGAGATCCTGCAACCACAAGGTGGCTCACAACCATCTGTAATGGGATCTGATGCTCTCTTCTGGTGTGTCTGAAGACATCTACAGTGTAACCATATAAATAAAATAAACATATCTTTTTTTAAAAAAAGATAATCTATTGCATAGTTGTACAACATTTAATCAAGTTCTTCTTGATGGGCATCTGAGAACCTCCCTATATTTTCTTCTACAAATAACTCAGCCACAATCATCCTGATGAAACATCTTTGCATGCATATGTAATTATCATTACAGAATAGTCTCTAATATAAAATGGTTGGGCCGCAAGGTATGTGTACTTATGTAGTAATATGTAGGAAGTACACTGCTGGTTGCCTCCCCTAAAGCTGCATTGCTTTTCCTATCTCTGGAGGTGATCTACATTAACATTAATCTTCTTACATTTTGCTCTTACATTTTATGGGAAAAAAGAAAAACCTCATTGCTTTCTTTTTTCTCTTTTCATTCTCCCTTTCTTTTTCTTTTTTTCTTTTCTTTCTTTCTTTTTTTTTTTCTTTTGAGACAGGGTCTCTCTACATAGACGAGGCTGGCCTCAAACTCACAGAGATTCTCCCATCTCTGCCTCCAAGTGCTGGTATTAAAGGTGCATGTGACCATGGCCAGCTTCATTGCTTTCTCAATAATATGTAAGTAAGCATGTGGTTAGTAATCACATATATTAATTAGTAAGCACGATAAATTCATTTCATATATTGACAGGTTATACTTCTTCATTTATTTTCCCTTTTGTGAATCATCATTCTTTTGTAAGTGTCTGCTCCAATAAACACGGCAAATGTCTGAGTGTAAGATACAGTATTATGTCCCAAGATCCTTTGTGTCTAATTTTTCTCCCTCTGCCATGACTCAATCTCTGTCACTTCTACAGTTTCTGGTAAAATAGAGCTAGTAACTTTCTCTCTAAATCCACAAAGGCAATTTGTATGAGTTTTCTTCCAGTGCTGTTATACATTTTCAATGTCAAGTAGTAAATGTTGAAAAAGATTTTTTTCTCACCATGTCCATTCTCTGTATATGCTTATACATGTGCAGTTGTCATGTGGGTACATATGGGTGTACATGCATGTGGAGGGCAGAGGTTGGCTTTAAGTATCTCCTTTTATTGCTCCCCACTTTATTTTTTGAGACAGGGTCTTTTACTGAGCCTGGAAGGGCCCATTTATTGGCTGGACTACTGACTGGTTGACCAGTAAGCTACCTGGGATCTTCAAGTCTTCACTTTCAAAGGCAGAGCTATAGACACAGCACTCTGCACTGCCTTTCTCTGGGGATCCAAATTCAGGCCCTCATGCTTGTGCTGCAAGGACTTTACCAAGCAAGCCATAGCCATGGCCCCCAAGCCCCACTCCCCAACCCCAAGCCACTTTAAAATCCCATCTGATTCTCAAATACCACCGACTTCCTTGTTACAGAGAATAATAATGATGAAAACATGGCTTTTACCTTGTAGTGTGGTCACTTGGATGCAGCCACACATCTTGCTTGAAGTGGAAACTTAAGGGATCTTTGGAAAGCCAGTTGTGTTGGATGGTGTTTTGAAGTGGACACAGGTGGAAGGCTAAGGCAGACTTGTGAAGGAATGTTTCATTGAAGCAGACATAAGGGAAAGGATGTTCTGCTAAGGATGCTTCACTAACGACAAGCCTGCATCGGTCCACTTTACATTGTGCAGTTGAGCTCCATTTACTGGGACTCCATAGAGAGAACTTCTGGTGGTGCGCTGTAATTTCGTGCTGTTTCTTCAGACTCCAGGTGATTGGCAGAGTGATGTCAGCTGAGATGGATGCACACACCAAGGGAAGACACATGTTGAGGTAAGACCTGTGGAGGACACGTGATGTTTGGAGGGAATATAAATCGAACTCAAGGGACAGTGACGGAGGCTGAGCTAAGCTTGTGTGTAGAGCTAGTGGTGCAATGCTTGTCTTGGGTCTTGAGTCTTCGCTGATCTTTGATCTTTGCTTTGCTGAGAGAGGCACAGCTGAGAACTCCTGGTGTTCCTGCTGGTCCCTCTTGCTGACTTGTATCCAGGCTGAGGCTTGGATGTCTCTGCTAGGCAGTGCCACTGGTGCTGATTGTGTTTGCTATCTTGACTCTACTGAACTGAACTGCTGGTGTATGTATCCGTGAAGTGTTTGCCAGTGGATCAAGCTGCTGCTGCTGACCTGTGAACTGAACGGCCAGTTTCCAGACAACACAGATGGAAGTTGCTCCAAGGAACCATTTCTAAACAAGTCCACTTCCCCCACATCCTTTCTTTTCCGATACCTCTGGTGGGTGATGCGCTAGAAGGAAGGTTAAAGCTTTTAAGAATCTCACTACAGATAACGTTTAAAAACATTACAGTTATACTTTCTCCATCAGAAAAGTCCCCAGGTCTACAGCACTTCTTATGTGAATGAATAAAGGAAGTTAAAAATATAAGTGGTGAGTTGGGTGCTGCTGTTCTTCTAGTCTTCGATAAACAAAGGAACCACCAGGGACAATGTAAAGAGTAGAGCTCTAAACAACACCAGTTATAACATTTGTTTCTACTCAGTCTGTGCCCTAAGCCACAGTCCCTTTCCCTCCTACCCACAAGGCTCAGACTCTCTGGCTGTGGACCTACATAGATATCTGGGTTTTTTTGTGGTTGTGTGTGTGTGTGTGTGTGTGTGTGTGTGTGTGTGTATGGGGGTCAGAAGACAACTGTGTGGAGTCAGTGCTCTCCTTCCACTTTTATGTGAGTTCTGGTAATTGAACCTCGTTGCTAGGCTCATATGGCCGGTGTTTTTACCACTGAGCTGTCTCACCAGCCCCTGGTGGCATTTTTACAATGACACCATTGACATCAAATTTATATGCCATAGAACTCACCCATTTCAATGTCCAATGTGGTAATTTTTAGAAAAGTGCAGTCTGGTTTGGGATCATTTCTCTATGCTTCCTCTCCATTCCCTTCCCAATCCCAGGCACCCACTGATGTACATGCTGTCTCTGCAGAGTTGTCTTTTCTGAACATACCACTCCAATGGCCCACAATTTTCACAACACTCCTTATCTCCAGGGAGTTAATCCCAGACCCAGATTCCACAGCTCACTGAATACTGACCCACCAGACAGGCACAGAAGCTAGCAAATGACAGAGCTCCAATTGAGATCCAAGTCTCTCGCTCCCAAATTCCTCCCACTCCTTCCACTTTCCTGGCCTGGGCACATTTTCAATGTTGCATGGCATTTTTACTGATGGCCATTTAGAAGAAAGCCACAAAGATCATTTCGAGTGACCGTGGGTTTCCAGGGTGTTTGGTTTTGTTCTGCTTTCATCATCCACCAGAGGGAGCTGCAATGATCAATCTCTGAACCACTTGTAGTAGTGGAGCAGCCCAAGAAGGAGAATGAAGTCATTTATCTGCACCCTGGGAGTTTCCACAGTACTTTTCCTCTTGGACAATAGCAAATGGCAATGGAGAGTAAAAGCCAAAAACGGTTCCAGTGCACGTTACAAGTCTATGCTCAGGCTTCTCGGGCAGAGCGCTCTCTCCCCTTCTTCCCTCCCTTCCTTTCTTCATTTCTTCTTTCCTCCTTTTTTTGTTTTTGTTTTTAAATATAGTAAAAGGAGAACTTATTTAAGAAGCTTGAGGAGTTCTTCAGTTATGACAATTGGATATAGCAGATAGAAAGTAATCAAAATATTAAAGTGATTTGGATAATATTTTACATTTTAACATAAGAAAGTGGAAATAGAAATATGCCCCCCATACCCATACACACTGTGTGTATATGTGTATGTGTGTGCATATGTGTATATGTATGTGTGTGTATGTATGTGTGTGTATGTATGTGTGTGTATGTATGTGTGTATATGTGTGTGTGTATGTGTGTATGTATGTGTGTGTATATATCTGTGTGTTTGTATGTATATGTGTGTGTGTTTTCATGTGTGAGTCAGACATGCATGTGCCACAGAACAGTACAGAGGTAAGAGGACAACCTCAATGTAAGGCTTTTTTCATTTGCTTCTCGGGATGCTTCTGTCTCTCTCCCATCTTGCCATTGTAGCTCTGGGGTTACAGACTCCTGTCCCAGGTCTGGGGATTATGCAGATTCTCAGGCTTGAAACTCGGGGTCTCAAGCTTGCACAGCAAGAAATTTATGCCCTTGTTCCTTGTTTTCAAGTTCTTAGCCAAATTCAGTCTTTGCTTAGCTGTTCTTACCTGACTAACAGTGTTCAAGTTTGGATCTGGAATGTTCTCAAAGGTTCATGTGTGAAGGGTCTGGTCCCTGTCCTGGCACCAGTGAGAAATGGTAGAGACTGGACAGTGCTAGTCCCTTCCTCTCTCTTTTATTTCCTAGTGAAATTGGGCCCCAGACCTTAGTAGGCCCTGAAACCTTAGCACAACTGACTCCATGATAGAAATGCCATTCAGGTTATAAACACAGCATGTAGACAGCATCGCCTGCCAAAACTAAAACAAAGGACTATTCAAAGTCCATAGTTCCAACTAATCTTGTTCTTCAGCCTGTATAGTTCTACTTCTGGCTAACTGTTCTTGTTAACCAAAATATGTCAATCCAGAATATGGCTTTTGTGCTTAAAAGCTTACTCTGAGAAAGGCCCCATGATACCCCAAGATTCCTAAAACCCAGTGTCGTCACCGGCTGGCTAATAAAGACTTTCTATTGGTTTAAGCCCACATCCCAGCTGTGTTCTCTGGTGAACACCCCACAACACTAGTAGCCACAAAGCAAACAGCTTTTAGCTTGACTTTCCACTTGTCACGGGCTCCCAAATGGTAGGACCAATCACGTATGCACCTAAACCCCCTAACTGTGAAACAGATTAAACCTGTCCTCTTTTTCACTTGATTAAGCCTGGACTCCTGTTACAGTTACAGAAAACCCAATAACACATTCAGTACCGACAACTGAGACCATCTTTTAAGAAACAATTTAATTGTGATATACTTCCAGTGACCTGGACTAAAAGTGACTAATTTTTGTTGTCACTCTTGAGTCTAAGAGGGGCTTACCTTCATGGTCTCTTGGGTCTGGAGGGCATACATGTTGTTTGGTTTCTTCTAATTGAATGCCTCCTTCACCAACCTCCATTCAGGATACATCAGATAAATGAGTGGCTAGATAGATACATGAGGTTTGCTTAGCAGTCAGGATAGCAGCTCATGGGAATGATTTTAGGAGAATTGAATGATAAATTGTGCAAGCAGTGCACCCTGGAACCATACATATGTCCAGTGGTGCTGTATCTATTCATGAACTACATGGTTCCCAGAATCCTGGCTGTTGCATGTGAATCAGCACTTAGCCTGAGTCACAAGAGGAGCCTTAGAACTCGTTCTCTCTGCACCTGCTAGGTGTTGTACAGCATTCTGCATCTTGTTTCTTTTAATCTAGACAGTGGTACTACTAATCATATTGCCCCTCACCACCCCCTATCAAATAGAAGGAAAAGAATGATAGACATACATGAAGTATTGACACACTGTGCCCGAAAGACAAAGGGAGAAAGAGGCAAAGACCCAAAGACAGGGCAACAGAGAGTAGGAAGAGAACCAGGAGGGAGAGGAGAGAGTCTCTGTTGCATTGATGTAGTCTTGTGGTCTTCCCTGCCTTTGTTTGAAGGAGTGCAAGACCAGTTTACCCATTATTATTCTAGTCACCTCTAGGTTTCTTTTCCTGAGACAGTGACTTCTCGGGTTGCCTGGCAATTTGGAATGCTTATGCCATTTTCCTATGTTTGGTGAGAATGATAACTAGTCCTATATGTGTTGGCTGAGTGCGATGAAACCTCCATATAATGAGGGGCAAAGTGAGGAAGTTTGGAATCTTGTTGAACTCAGAAAAAGCTCAAGAAAAGATGGTAGGTATAGAGTCTGCTGAAGGGCAGGGGCAAAGGCAGGACCATGCTACCAACCATTCTCTTCATGATAATCAAAAATCTCAACTAGAAACATTAAAACTTTAATGACCATTCTCTAGTGGTCTGAATAAGTTCTCTCCACACAGCCACCACAAAGTTTTTTATATAGATACATGAGGTTTGCTTAGCAGTCAGGATAGCAGCTCATGGGAATGATTAATTTCCTAGTATGGCAGTGTTGGATAGATGAGCACAGTGAGGTGTTTTGAATCATAAACGGGCCTTAGCCCTCCTGGAAGAGATGACTAAGGTCTGGGATACTTTGCTATAGCCACTGTGAATGAACAGTAAGGAGAGTTGAAACTCCATAGCTAATTGGCTCTATGTTAAGATGGTTGAGGGACGTGTGATCACACAGGTATCATGTCCTTGGAAGACATAAACTAGACTTTAAGGGCCTTGAATTCTCTGGTTTGAATAGCCTCCTGCAAATCTTATTGCCTGGACCAAAGAACTAGGACCTAAGGTTTTATGTAAATATATGTATATATTGGGCAAGTCCAACAGGGCTTGTAGGTGCTATCATTTGCATAAACAGTGGGTGTGAGAACCTCCCTAGGAAGTTTATGAAAACTAGCTCCTCTCTTTGATCTTTCTGGGTCCAATTTTATTTTTTAATGCAATGAAGAAATTTCATTTTCTTTTTTCTTTTTTAAACAAAGCTTCTCCTTTTCTTTTGAATTCTTTTAAAGAGAACTCTTGTTGCTGAAACAAAAAATAGACCAATACACTACCATGAAAGGGCCATTATTCCACAACTGGAAACATCTAGACAATTACCCTTTGGATAAAATGTAGTCTTTGACAAGATCATAATTGGCTGCATCTAGGGATAAACACTGTAATGAAGGTACTGATGATCAATAATGGCCTGTCTTTCAGTTGGACGCACAGAGTGGATTTACAGTCCTAGGTTCTTCTTCTAACTGGCTCCTTCCAGAATCTGCTTTTTTTTTCCTCCCTGAAAGTAGAAGTTTGGGTTGTGGAGGAAGTAGCACACTTAAAGGCATCCTGCCCCACCCCCTTGCAGTTTACAAATGTCTACCAGAATAATGCTGAGAGGACAAAAAGAGGAAAGAGAAAGGAGGTTTTTGTAAAGGGAAGAATTTGCCTCTGGTCATGTCTAGCATGAGTGTCCCATATTATTATTCTGCAATGTGGCTCAGTGGACAGGAAATACGGTATGACATGTTTTCAGTAGTAGGATCAAGCTGCTACCTTACCAGTCACTCAGCCAAGGGCTATGTTAAATTCTATGAATAAACTCCTTTGTTCACAACTATCCAATACAACAAGACTCACAATTATTATTTATAGTAAGGACCCTGAGGCTTAAAAGCATCAAACAGCTTGCCCAGATCATATAGCAAGGACGTGTTTGAGGCAAAATTTGAATCCAGGTCAGTGTGGCATTAGGAGTCTCACTGGCTTAAACCATTCTTATTTAATTTGTGTAAAACCTCCATGTGTTCCTTATGCTTTGCAGATGAGAAAGCTGGTTTGGGCTAGTTAATTGACCCAAGGTTGCAGCTACGACAATACAGTTGAGGATCAGGCTTGGTATTATTGGGCCCTCCAGCCTTGTTCTTCCCATTAAACACATAATGTATTAGTTTTCCTCCTCCACAAGGCCACTTTCAAACAGAAGGGAAATTGGCTCGATGCTCAGCAGGAGCAGTTTAATGGCTGTTGATCATCCCTGCCAACTGTTTACTTTTGGAAGGCTCTAGGGTCTGGGTTCTTTGCCCCTCCCCTGCAAGTCTCTTGGGGGGGGGGGGGTGGTACTGGACACAAACTACGTAATCAAGATTTATTTTCTGAGAGGGATAAAAATATGTAACACACACACACCATGAGATTTTGGGAATGGCCAGTCAACAACTGCAATGGGCCAGGATATAAGAATAGCGACAATGAGATCCTAAATTTGCAAGTGTTTTCTGGGCTGCTTGAGAACTATTTAATCCTAAGAGTTTGTTTTTTTTCTCTCATTTCTATCATCTAGGATGGGCACTGTATCCAAACTTGATTAAGTTCTTACAACATCAGAGTTATAGCCAATCCTCAGTGTGTGTGTGTGTGTATGTATGTATGTATGTATGTATGTATGTATGTATGTATGTACAGTATGGTAAAGGGCTAATGGCCCAAAAGCGTAGAGCAGGCTACGGAACATGTTCAAGCTTGGGGTCCATGGAGCTCCTGATAAGGGAGTCCAGAGGGTGGTTCGGCCTACTAAACTAAAGCAGATCATGATAAGGCCAGCACACCAACCTCCATTGGTAATCACAGACCTGAGACTGGAGAACAAGTCTCTTCTGCTCTATAGCCCAACCCCCACCCCCACCCCCATTCCTGAGGAAAGGGTGATGTCCTTCATTCTTCTGATTAAAGGGCAATCTGTTTCTATTCAGGTCGGTTTACTCCTTCTTTTATTTCCAATCTCTTTCCGTGTTGCCTTTCCAGTCTAACAATTTATATTTAATGTCCTCTCAGGATGAGTAGTCATGTGACTATTAGAAGAAACATTGGTAACAATTGTCTCAAAACTGACATTCTCAGTCTGTCAACTAAGAAAAACCTGTATTCTGCATTTAAAATATTCTACAATAGAAACTTTGATCGTTTGTTATTTATTTATCTACTTTTAAAATCTATTTAGCTGATCTCCTGCCTCAGCCTCCCTAGTCCTGGGATTAAAAGGTATGTACCACTATGCCCGGGACTGATATATTATGAGTCAGTACTTTGGCACTATGAACAGCTAGTGCTAATGTATTTGTAGTTTGGGGAATCTTCCTAAATGAAGACTATGATTAAGATACTTTAGATGCTGATGAAAATTCTTCAAAACACATTTAGGGCAGAAAAAAACAAAAAAACAAAACAAAACAAAACAAAACCCTAAGCAGTCAGTGCTGGCTTCAAACAGATTTAAATTAGCCCAGGAAGCAAGCTCAGTCCAGACTAGGGAAACACGGGATCAGGGCGCCTGCGCCAGAAGCTCTGCTTCCTTTTCTCTGTTTTCTGTTTTACATAGGAATGAAAAGACAGCCGCCACAGTGTAAGCTTCCAGCCCAGGAGGGCCCAGGAGGGCGCAGGAGCTTTGAAAGCTTATCAGGAGCTGCTGTGAGGAAATACCTTCTTTATCACTTGTCACCTATGCCGGGCCGCCAGATGGTTCCACTTGCCTTCTCCTAAAACAGTCAGCATTGTTGTTCAGAGAGCAGGTCTTCGTGAGGCAAATGGGAGAGCGAGCGGGATTTGGGTCAGAACACAGCGGCTGCCCTCAAACTGGCTGTTGTGGCAAGGCTTTAGTTCCCTGCTTTGTCTTGTGTTCCCGCTCAGTCTCTGAAGCCTGGACTCAGGAAACTGCTCCTCCACCATCTCTCCTGACACAGTCTGTTTCTTGTCCTCTGAGGTCTTTTGCCCTGTGTGACCGCACTGCCCACTGTTGAGTTCAGCAATGCTGGGAAGACTCCAAGCGTCGGCCCAGAAACTCCTTCAAGAAAGCCAAATTCTCACCGATGCGGGGAGAATACCAACAATTGGGCCTAAAAAGGCCCATTTCTGGAATTGAGAAGCTGGGAACACCAAATCAAAAGTTGGCAGCAGCAGAGAAACAGAAGCCCACTAGGGACCACACAGGCACTGGGCTGCCTCAGTTCTCTACGTAAAGGAGCTAGAAAGAGCAGGGCGCCCTGGAGTGGGACTGAGCAGAGGTGCATGGAGACCCTCAACCACAGCTCAAGGGGCCAAGAGGCTTTGGAGTGAGAGGCCAAGGTTCTGGATGCAGGCTTCACTTAAAGGTTACCGGGGCCCTCCTGAGCGGGATCCATCAGCCTGCTATGACTCCCTAGAGTGAGATGCAATAATTACCACCTCATCCCACCTTTTAACCACTGTTCTTATCCTCCGTGGTTAGTCCTCTCCATCCTAACCTTTCTGTTCGGGGAGAGTTTCTGCTTTTCCTATTCAGTATGTCCTGATGCGTCTAAAAGAGCCATCGCCCACCCTTGTCAGGCAGCTGCGCTCTGATTCTCCGATTTAAACGGGCTCAGGACCACTGTACTCTACCAGGCCTGCTGTGGACAGACGCTTTCCCAGCATCACAGCAGACGGAGGCTCGTAACTAGTGTGGCAGCCTAGGAAGCCCTGAGTGTGAGGTTCCTAACTGAATGTGTGCTGTTGACAGGGGCACCGCTGTGTCAAGGACCTAAGCTTCCGTCTCGGAGGGCCATCTGAAAGCCTTCCCTCCTGTTCTGAGTGTGGATATAACACAGTGTGCTGAAAATGTTCACCATAACTCTCTGCCCGGAACCCACGGATATTTTCGCTCTGAAGACTACTCCCCTACAGAGACTGATCCTACCGAGATTAGCTAAACCTGGCTCCTTAATCCAGCTGTGTACCAGAAACCCTGAATCCTTGTTTATCTGTATGTAATAACCACACCTTCTTATTCAGCTGTATGTAATAATAATAACCCCGCCCTTCTGTTCATCTCTATATAACAAACACACTGTTGCTTTGGGGAGGAGGCTATGCTTTCTCCAACATAGGGCTTGGATCACCTAAACACGGCTTCCTGGCAGGTCCACCAGAGCTGTGTTGAGCCCAGCACCAGCGTACTAGCTGATATAAGGTTCCACCATGCTATTGCCATTGTCCTGATTCAAGAGAAGGAGTTTTTTGGCTCGGGCTCTGAAAGTCTATGACCCTTTAAATTCTGAACCCAGTCACTACACTAGAGTCAGCACTTCTCAAAGGATAGCATTTGCCTAACCCAGGACACTGGCTTTGTCTAGTGCCTGTATGTATTCATCTTATTTAATGTGGGGTCTCAGAGCAATTGCACACCATTTTGCCCCAAATCTCTGCTTTAAAGCATGGTGGACTTCATTTTATAGTATCTTGACAGCATGACACGCACATGATGAACATTAGGACAGTAAGTGCTTTGTAGAGATTTTTTTTAATCCAATTAATAACATAACTGCTTTAAGATATTTCTAGCCATTTAGGCTGAGGACAGGCCCATTCGAGTCTACTTTATATCTCTGTCTTTTCAAGCAGGAAGTCCTATAGTCAATTCCATCAAATGCCACAAAACTTTCCTCTAGTTTCCAATCCCACTGGTTTTCTCACTCCAGCTAGCTCCCTGCCTCCCACCAAGGCTCTTTACTTGAGTCCAACAACACCCACTGTGCATGGTAGCTATTATTCCAAACACTGAGGCCATACAGAGAATGAGTATAGCAGAACCCAGAACAGGGCATTTCTACTGACTTCCAAGCATGTGTAGGTGAGTAGGCAGAGCTGTAGTTCCCTAAAGACACCAATATCCTGATTTCTGGAACCGGAGACTATGTTGCTTTACATAGCAAAAAAGACTTGGTAGATTTGTTAAGTTATGGAGTTTGAGGTTGTGAGATTGTTCTGTATACCCTGGGTGGGATCAAGTTAATCTATAAGAAGTTCTTACAAGGGTCTGAGCCAGAGAAGGATAGCGATCACAGAATCATGTGATATAAACCCAGGAGCACAGATAGCTTCTGGAAAAGAAACAGAATAACTTCTTCTTGAAGGGTATAGAAGGAACTAAACTGCTGTCCCATTTTGGACTTCTGGCCTCCAGGACTATCAGAATAAACTTCTGCTTTAAGTTACCAAGTAAGTGGCAATTAGTTACGGTGATGATAGGAAGCAAATAGTGTAAATAATGCTGGGAAAGGAAAATTTGCTACAACAGAGGCCAATCAATACTATCTATAGTACAAAAACAAAAACCAAAACAATCAATCAAACAAACAAAAACCCTACAGAAACGTGAAAACAAGTGTGATCCCCTATGCCTGGGATACAGGGAACTTCTGAATGTAAATAAATTTCCCAGATTTCTCTCTGTGTACTCCAGCCTGGTCCTCTGCTATCCTGCAGGAGGCTGTAAGGCTATCTCTGATTCTTCAGCCACTTTCAGAACCTGGGATTGTTGTTGTTATTGTTACACCCCAATCTGTTCTCTCCTCTGTCTTCTGTCTTCCCACAGGAAATAACATCACCATGAATCCTCTACACAAGCTGGAAGCTATAATCTTCCACTCACAAACTGCCAGAGTTTTCCACACCAGTGGATGTGTGATGATCAGAACAGATTTATTATCTCTGTGATTTCTTTCAACTTAATATTTCCATTTACTTTCAACTAAAGCCTTTAACAGAAACGCCTCGGATTATTTTCAGAAGCATTTCAAGGTCTAAAGTTTTTTGGAATTCTAGAATCAAGTGTCTAAGAAAAGGACTTTACACATGATGCCCTAAAACAAAGAGGGAGGGGGGCTTTTTAGAAGACATAAAGATTATTCAATGTAGCTGTCCAGCAGCCACGGAGAACTGGGTACCTGAAAGGGAGGCTGGAAATGAAAAAGGATGGGTGGGCAAGAGAAGGATAAAACCAAGACAAAGGTTTCGAAGCTCAAAGTTTAATTTTCAGCTCTGTGTTTATATAGGGAAAAACCCACAGACCCATCCTTTGTTTCAGCTGCATTATGTTTTAACTGGGCAATGTTGCAAAGCAAGCTCAGCAGGAAGTCTGCTCCTGCAGGAAACTGCAGGTAAGGCAAGATGGAAGACTTCCACGTAAGTCAGAAGACTCCACCCTAGGTTGGAAGATTCCATCCTAGGTGGGCTAGGTCAGTGGAAGACCAACTGTGGCAAACAATTAAGGTCTGTTTAGCCTGCTCAAACTGGGGGAAGGGCATAATTCAAGTCATGACTGAGCCACCTAGTTTTGGCCACCTGGAAGAAAAGGTCCAGAACAGCCCAGAGACTCAGGATAGAAGGAAACATGACTGCCAAACCAACCAACCACCCAACCAACCAACCAACCAAAATACCAATGAAATGATTCTGAATAATATCCAGCTATACACATAGTTTGCTGCCTAGCCTAGATGTCATCAGAGAGGTGTCTTCCAGCAACTAATGGGAGCAGATGCAGAGACCCACAGCCAAACACTAGGTGGAGCCAGAAAGATTGTAGGAGCCAGAGGGGTAGAAGACAAAACAGGAACATGGCTTACAGATTCAACTAAGCAGGCTGGGCTCATAGAGACTCACAGAAATTGAAGTGACAAGCATGGGGCCTGCATGTGTCTGAGCTAGGTCCTTTGCATATACATTATTGTTTTGTAGCTTGGTCCTCTTTTGAGACTCCCAGCAATGGGAGTAGGAGGTATCTCTGATTTTTTTGACTGCCTTTAGGACCCCTTTTCTCCTACTGGTTTGCTGTGTCGAGCCTCGATACCAGGGTTTGTACCTAGTCTTATTGTATCTTGTTAGGTAGGCCAAGTGTTGTGGAAATTCTCCAACCCAAATATGTCCCAGCAATAAAAACATGACCCAGTTAATATGAATACATGCTGTGCACCTAGATTGGGCAGATCTACTGCTACACTACCATCTTCTCCATTTATGAGACCCCTTAGAACTTGCAGTTTCTCGAGGCCATGTGCTTCTGCTCTGCTTTTCTTCTTCCTCCTCCTCCTTTGCATCCTCTCCCTCTTCCATTTTCTCCTTCTTCTCTCTCCCACCTTCTGCTCCACCTTCCCTTTTATTTGCCCAGTCATCATCTCACCTTTATTTTACAAATTAAGGTGGGAAGCAGGTTTACAGGAAATCACCTGAGTGCTGACTCATTCCATGTTCACCACCACTTAGGGGAGAACGGAATTAACATGAAATATAATTAGCCCCAGGCCTATCCACAACAAATGAACTCCTGATGTCTTGGTTTTTCATCTGGA
This sequence comes from Mus musculus, assembly GCF_000001635.26. Lineage (NCBI taxonomy): Eukaryota > Metazoa > Chordata > Mammalia > Rodentia > Muridae > Mus > Mus musculus. The sequence goes on along the minus strand of NC_000076.6, from coordinate 53,498,942 downwards.
TTCTGTCAGGACACAGACCTGAGAGATTAATATAATCATTGGTGTGGCCACCTTACCACCAACAAATTCCCCCATTTCCCTATCCTTCCCCCTTCCTTCAAAAAATAACTCAATGACCATATTCACCTTGAAGAAGTTATGAAGAGTCATTGTCCCAGTTTCCTAAGCTTTGGGGCTGGGGTGATTATTATAGGTTGTCTTTGATACTAAAAATTTTTAATTACAGGGCTTAGACCCAGCCCTCCTATTGCTGTTTATAAACATATCTGAGATGTTTCAGCCTGTGAGTTAAGGGTCAAATAGGAAATTCATGGCTCTGAGTTTATCGTTAGGGTGTTTTCAGTTATTTTAATTAGAAATGGCTGAGTATAGTTAATAGACAAGAGTCCAGATTACTTCACATAGATAGTTGGTTTTCAAAAACATCAAAGTCCACAGAATGTGACATTTAATGTTATTTTGAAAGAAAATAAAACTTGAGACCTGTGATTCATGTAATTTATGTCAAATAGCCCAAAGAGTTGTTTGTGAGCTTTGAAACGTGGGGCTGAGAACATAGCAGAACAGGCCAGGGCATGCCTGGGCAGGCCTGTCGTTAAGACATTCCTGAGGCTGCTTGGCCATAAAGATAAAGAGAATGACATGTCCGGACTGGCCCCGCACCTCCCTATCTCCTGCTCTTCTGACCTAAGTTAAATGTTATCTGTATGTACAGTCTGCTGATGTTTAAATGAACCAATCATGTGAAACCGCGCCAATTCCTCCCCCCAGCCCCAGACCCTTTTCTATAAAAACCCCTAGCTTTCAAGCCTCATGGTCGAATCCACTGTCTCCTGCATGAGATATGTTTCGACCTGGAGCTCCGCCATTAAACTACCTCGTGTATTTACATCAAGATGGTCTGTTTGTGATTTTTGGGTGCACACCGAATCGGGAACGGAATGGGGGTTTCCCCCACTAGGTTCTTTCATTTGGAGGTCCCACCGAGATCTGTGTGACACCCAGGAACCCCGAAAGACCCCTTGGAGGTACATTTGTTTGCATGTTGTCTGTTGTCTAAGTGTGGCACCACTGAATTTGTGTCTTGGTTTTTCAGTTCTGAGATTGTTTGTGTGATTCTTATATGTTGTCTGTTGTCTAAGTGTGGCACCACTGAATTTGTGTCTTGGTTTTTTAGTTCTGAGATTGTGGGTTGAGTCCCACCTCGTGTCTTGGTTTTACAGTTCTGGGATTGTGGGTTCCAGTCCCGCCCGGTGGGTTCGAGTTCTGCCTGGGTCCCCAGTTCTGGTATTCTGTATTCTGGCAGCTGCCACTGTGGTCCATAAGGACCCAGTAGCCATGGGAGAGGAGACATCCAGAAGGCCCTGCAGGCTGTGACCCCTGGAAGATGTTCCAAGGGTGACCCTGGAACAAATACCCAGGGTGAGGGACAGTCAGAAAGGTCTGACTGTCATCTGGCAGAGTGAGGAACAAGTGTGCCTAGATATACTGGTGTTTTTTTTTTTTTTTCTTTCTTTTCTCTGTTGCTGTTTTGTTTTTGTTTGTGGTTTTCATTATAGGACAGACTGTGTCTACCCCTTTATCTTTGACTAAGGACTATTGGACTGATGTTAGGACAAGAGGACAGAATCTATCAGTGATAGTTAAAAGGAAACCTTGGTTGACTTTCTGTTCCTCGGAATGGCCTGCCTTTGGAGTAGGCTGGCCGGCCGAGGGGATGTTTGACCTTCCCACCATTAGGGCCATAAAGGCCATTGTCTTTCAGGAAGGACCAGGATTGCACGCGGACCAGCAACCATATATCACGGTGTGGGAGGATTTGGCGAGGTATTCACCTCCATGGGTTCGGCCGTTTCTCCCACCCTTATGCTCAGGCACTGAGATCCTGGCTGTCTGAGAGAGTGCTGTGAATGGGACACAGAAGTCACAGCCTAAAGAAGACGGCAAGTGCACCAGCACTCTCCCCTAAAATCTACCCATAGATAGAGGAACCCCCTGAGTGTCCTGATTCCCAGCCTCCACCCTACCTTCGAGTTCCCTAACCCCCAGATCCCTCAGGCCCACTCCAGGCCCTGGCCTCAGGGACTGGGGGAGGAGGTCCCTTAGCAGGAACAAGGAGCTGGCGGGGAGCCACCCCTGAGGGGCCAGCCGATTCAACCGTGCTTCTTCCCCTCAGGGCTCTTGGGGCTCCTCCGGCCAACCAGAACAGTCTACAACTTCTGCAGTATTGACCCTTTTCCTCCTCTGATCTCTATAACTGGAAAGTCAATCACCCCCCTTTCTCAGAAAATCCTGCAGTGCTCACAGGGCTGATAGTCTCTGATGTACTCCCACCAGCCTACCTGGGACAATTGCCAGCAGCTCCTGCAGACACTGTTTACCACCGAGGAGAGGGAGAGAATTCTCCTCGAGGCTTGGAAGAACGTCTGAGATGAGACCGGCCAGCCGGTCCAGACCCCAGTCGAGATAGATAAAGGATTCCCCATCATCCACCCCCAGTGGGATTATAACACAGCACAAGGTAGGGAACGGCTGTCTAATTATCTTCAGGCTCTAGTGGCGGGTCTCAGGGCACCACTCACAGGCCCACCAATTTGGCTAAGGTAAGGGGAATTATGCAGGGGGGCAACTGAGCCTCCCTCAGTCTTTTTAGAAAGACTCGTGGAAGCTTATAGGAGATACACCCCGTTTGACCCTATGTCTGAAGGGCAGCGGGCCTCAGAGATTACGACCTCCATAGGTCAATCAACTCCTGATATTAGGAAAAAGTTACAGTGGATTGAGAGGTTGCAGGATTACACTATAAGGGATGTAGTTAGAGAGGCTGAGAAAGTGTATCACAAGAGAGAGACGGGAGATGAAAAGCAAGACAGGGAGAAGAAAGAGAGGAGAGAAGATGAGGCTAGGAGAGACAAAAGGCAGGAGAAAGTTTTGACTCAGATTCTGACCACCACAGCAGACAAAGGAAGAGGTAGGGCTAGGCAGCCAGGGGACCTGAGAGGCGAAAAACAGCAGGGGCCAAGGAGACCTGGAAGAGATAAACCACACCTAGCAAAAGACCAATGTGCGTACTGCAAGGATACAGGCCATTGGGCTTGTGAATGCCCTAAGAGGAAACAGGGAACACAGGTACTGTCCCTTGGAGAAGATGAAGACTAGGGGCGATGGGGCTCGGCCCCCCTCCCTGAGCCTAGGGTAACATTAGAAGTGGAGGGGACCCCTGTCAATTTCCTGGTTGACATGGGCACAGAATTTTCAGTGCTTAAGACACCACTAGGCCAAGTAAGAAAAAATGAAAAAACATTAGTCATTGGGGCCACAGGGCAGAAATCGTACCCATGAACCACGTCCCAGACAGTGGACCTAGGACAGAACCAAGTGACTCATTTATTCCTGGTCATTCCGGAGTGTCCCATGCCCCTATTGGGAAGAGACTTATTAACCAAATTGAAAGCACAAATAACCTTTGCCTCTTCCAGACCAAAGGTATCTTGGGGAGTAGAGACACCTCAGACCTTAGCACTGTCTTTACAATTAGGAGAGGAATACCAGATCTATCAGGACAAATTAAAACCCCCTGAGGGGCTACAGGACTGGCTTACTCTATTTCCTCAAGCATGGACTGTAACAGGGGGTATGGGAATGGTGAGGCAGGTCCCCCTGGTTGTGATTGAGCTCAAGTCCATGGCTACACCCATTGGGGTCCGACAATACCCCATGGGAAGAGAAGCTAAGGAGGGTATACACCCCCACATCATCAGACTGCTCCAACAAGGGATCCTAGTCCCCTGCAAGTCTCCTTGGAATACCCACCTAATCCCAGTAAAGAAACCGGGGATGAACGACTACCGTCCTGTACAGGACCTCAGAGAGGTAAACAAAAGAGTTCAGGACATCCACCCCACAGTGCCCAATCCTTATAGCCTGCTCAGCACACTACCACCTGAGCGAACCTGGTACATGGTTCTAGATCTTAAAGATGCCATCTTCTGTCTGAGGTTACACCCCAATAGTCAACCCCTGTTTGCCTTTGAATGGCGAGTTCCAGAAAGTGGAAAGACTGGACAGCTCACATGGACGAGGCTACCCCAGGTATTCAAAAATTCACCCACTTTGCTTGATGAGGTCTTGCACCGAGACCTTGCCTCTTTTCGAGCCAACAATCCCCAGGTGACTCTTGTACAATACGTTAAAGACCTGATAGCTGCAGAAACGAGTGAAGAGTGTGAACTTGGGACCCAGAACATCCTGGTCGAATTGGGTGAGTTGGGATATTGAGTCTCTGCTAAAAAGGCGCAGTTATGCCGAACAAATGTTACCTACTTGGGATACATCCTGAGGAATGGACAATGATGGCTCACCTATGCCAGAAAACAGACAGTGATGCGAATCCCGACCCCAACCACCCCTCGCCAGGTAAGAGAGTTCCTGGGGACAGCAGGATTCTGTAGACTATGGATCCCAGAGTTTGCCACACTGGCAACCCCACTTTACTCCCTAATAAAGGAAAGAGGGGAATTCATTTGGACCCAAGAACATCAGTCGGCTTTTGAGACTCTGAAAAAGGCCTTGCTACAAGCCCCTGCCCTAGCACTGCCAGATGTAAATAAGCCGTTCACCTTGTATATCTACGAGAGAAATGGGGTAGCCCGCAGAGTCCTTACTCAAACCCTAGGGCCCTGGAAGCGCCCAGTAGCTTATCTATCATAGAAACTGGACCCTGTGGACCCTTCATGCCAACGAGCGATAGCAGCCACTGCGGTGCTGGTAAAAGATGCTGATAAGCTGACTATCGGCCAGAATGTTACTGTGGTGGCCCCACACTCTCTCTCGAGAGCATTATCAGGCAACCGCCAGATTGCTGGATGACCAATGCCTGAATGACTTACTATCAAAGCTTGCTGCTGACTGAACGAGTGACTTTCGCTCTCCCTGCTGTCCTCAACCCGCTACCTTACTACCAGAAACTAATGAAACCCCCATGCACAACTGCCGGGAGATATTAGCAGAAGAAACTGGAACTCGTCCGGACTTCTCTGACCAGCCGTGGCCAGGAGCAGCAACTTGGTTCACCAATGGAAGCAGCTTTGTGGTAGAAGGTAAGTGAAGGGCCAGGGCAGCGGTAGTATATGGAAAATCTGTCATATGGTCTAGCAGTCTACCTGAGGGAACCTCAGCTCAAAAAGCAGAGCTCATCACTCTAACCCAGGCTTTGAGGCTGGCAGAGGGTAAGGCTATCAATATTTACACTGACAGCCGATATGCTTTCGCTATGGCTCACGTCCATGGAACGATCTATAGGCAGCGTGGCTTATTGACCTCCACTGGAAAAGACGTTAAGAACAAAGAAGAGATCCTTAGTCTGTTGGAGGTTGTTCATCTGCCTCTCAAGGTAGCGATCATCCACTGCCCAGGGCATCAAAAAGGAACCGGACCAGTAGAAAAGGGAAATCAAATGGCAGACCAAGTGGCTAAAGAAGCAGCCCAGGGCCAATGACTCTGGTAATTAAAACTATGCCCCAACTAGCTGAAGAAGAGACAGAAGGAAAGGTTCTCACAGAAGAAGAGGGGCTAAAGCACCTAGCTGACATACACCGTCTCACTCATTTAGGATCTAAAAAGATGATTAAATTAGTCAGTAGGTCCCCCTATCACATTCCTGGACTACAAAAGGCGGCAGAAGACCTGGTGAGAAACTGCCGAGCCTGCGCGCTCACCAATGCTGGATCCAGCAGGCTCCCTGGCAGAAGGCGCCTGAAGGGAGACAGACCTGGGACCTACTGGGAAACTGACTTTACTGAGGTAAAACCAGCCCGGTACGGAAATAAATATCTGTTAGTCTTTATAGATACCTTCTCTGGGTGGGTTGAAGCATTTCCCACCAAGAAGGAGACAGCCACTGTAGTAGCCAAGAAGATACTTGAAGAAATTCTCCCTCGTTTCAGGGTACCCAAGGTAATCGGGTCAGACAACGGGCCTACCTTTGTCTCTCAGGTAAGTCAGGGTTTGGCCAGACAACTGGGGACAAATTGGAAGTTGCATTGTGCTTACAGACCCCAGAGTTCAGGACAGATAGAAAGAATGAATAGAAATCTAAAAGAGACCTTGACTAAATTGACCTTAGAGACCGGCGGGAATGATTGGACAGTCCTTCTCCCTTATGCTTCATTCAGGGCCCGGAATACCCCCAGAGCCTCTGGCCTAACACCCTTTGAGTTAATGTATGGGGTGCCTCCACCCATCTATGCGACAGAAGAGAGTAGAACTTGCCCAGATGTATCCTTCATCCCCTCCTCTCATCTTTTAGCCCGACTCAAGGCTCTTGAAATTGTGAGAAAGGAGATCTGGGAACAGTTAAAAGAAACCTATGTTGCTGGTGACATACAGGTGCTGCATCAGTTTGAAGTAGGAGACGCTGTCCTGGTGAGGAGACATCGAGTGGGGAACCTTGAGCCATGGTGGAAAGGACCGTACTTGGTGCTGCTAATGACACTCACCGCCGTTAAAGTGGAAGGAATCCCAACCTGGGTTCATGCGTCTCATGTCAAGAAGGCACCCCCTGAGACTGGCCAAAATGAGTGGATCCTGGAAAAGACTGCTAATCCTCTTAAGTTGCGCCTACATCGTTGGCGCCATCTTGAAGAAGAAGAAGAGTGACAACCCACACCAGCCTATGAATCTCACTTGGCAAGTGTTATCCCAATCGGGGGAAATAATATTTACCACCTCAAAATTAGAACCTCCGGGGGCATGGTGGCTAACCCTATATTTTTGCCTTCACCAAATCATTCCTGCAGCCAAGAGTACTCCCCCTAATGAGGTCCAAAGCTATGGGTTTTATAGTCGCCCCAAGCATATTAAGAGTTCCTGGTGTGGGGGGCCTAAGTGGTATTGCAGTCAATGGAGTTGTGTTACCTCAAATGATGGAGATCGGAAATGGGCCGTTGAGCCCTCTGGGGATGGATTAGAATTTGCTTTTCAAAATAAGGGGCCAGGCAAACATGCAGTAATGGGGCTATACAAAGATCAGGAATGCAAGTCTACAGACTTAGATCGTGTGAAACTGCAGTTCACAGAAATGGGAAAAAATTATGCCCTTGCCCAGTGGATTGGAGGCATGACCTGGGAAATCATGTTCTACAATTATGGTAGTAGACCTGGATCATTGCTCCATGTCCGTCTAAACATTGAAAGTCCTCCAGCCCTACCAGTAGGCCCTAATAAGGTGCTCCCTGAGCCGAACCGACCCCTTCCCCCCACCCAAAAGACTCCCCAAGAGCCCTCAACCATTGCCTCCACATACCCCCCAGACGGGACAGAGACTGTTTGATTTGGTCCGAGGGGCTTACTTTGCCCTCAACAAAACAGACCCCGATGCAACTATCGACTGTTGGTTATGCCTATCCACAGGCCCTCCATACTATGAGGGAATCACTTTTGATGGAAAATTTAACAAAACCAATAACCATGCTTCCTGTTCATGGGGAACAGGGCAAAAATTAACCCTGACTGAGGTGTCTGGAAGGAGCCCTGGTCTCTGTATAGGGACACCCCCTCCTTCCCACCGGCACCTATGTGGCCAAACTCGTTCCTTGTCAAGGACAGATACCAATTATTACCTTGTGCCATCTCCAGCTGACTGATGGGCTTGTAGTACAGGACTCACCCCACGCGTGTCAACTAGTGTTTTTGACCTCTCTCATGATTTTTGTGTCATGGTTCAGTTATTGCCTCACGTGTATTATCATACTGCTTCCCACCTAGAGGATGAATATACACAGGGGACATTTAAAAGAGAGCCAGTCTCCCTTACCCTAGCTATGTTAATGGGGGTAGGACTTGCAGCAGGAGTAGGAACAGGGGCAGCAGCCTTAATTGAGGGAAGACAAGGAATCCAGTCTCTAAGAGATGTTGTCAATGAAGACCTAAGGACGTTAGAAAAATCTATGGATGCCTTAGAAAGATCTTTAACCTCTCTGTCAGAAGTAGTTTTACAAAACAGAAGAGGTCTAGATTTACTGTTTTTAAAAGAAGGAGGACTTTGTGCAGCCCTAAAAGAAGAATGCTGTTTTTATGCAGACCACAAAGGAATAGTCAGAGATTCTATGCAGAAACTGAGAGAAAGGTTGGATCAGAGAAGGCGAGATTGAGAAGCTCAACAGGGATAGTTCGAGTCTTGGTATTCTCAGTCTCCGTGGATGACCACTCTATTTTCTGCCCTTGCTGGACCGATTCTTATTATATGTTTAGTTTTAATTTTTGGCCCCTGCATAATAAATAAGGGAAATGCTTTTATTCAGAGTAGAGTAGATGCAGTCAAGCTCATGGTTTTACAACAGTGGTACCAGTCTATAATTCAGATAGAAGAAGAATTAGGAGATATGGGCTTTTGAAATTCTAAGATTAGAATTACTTAGTAGAAGAAGAGGGGAATGAAAGAAAATAAAACTTGAGACCTGTGATTCATGTAATTTATGTCAAATAGCCCAAAGAGTTGTTTGTGAGCTTTGAAACGTGGGGCTGAGAACATAGCAGAACAGGCTAGGACATGCCCAGGCAGGCCTGTAGTTAAGACATTCCTGAGGCTGCTTGGCCATAAAGATAAAGAGAATGACATGTCTGGACTGGCCCGGCGCCTCCCTATCTCCCGCCCTTCTGACCTAAGTTAAATGTTATCTGCATGTACAGTCTGCTGAAATGGACCAATCATGTGAAACCACACCAATTCCTCCCCCAGCCCCAGACCCTTTTCTATAAAACCCCCTAGCTTTCAAGCTGCATGGTCGAATCCATTGTCTCCTGCGTGAGATACATTTTGACCTGGAGCTCCACCATTAAACTGCCTCGTGTATTTACATCAAGACAGTTTGTTCGTGATTTTTGGGTGCATGCTGAATTGGGAACAGAATGGGGGTTTCCCCACTAGGTTCTTTCAATTTATTCACTTGGTGTTGAGACCAGTCTGCTCCTGACACTTTTCTCTGTCATGGACTCAAAGAATAAACTGAGTATCTTTGAGTTACTCCAGTTGTGGCGAAACTGCCACTAGGCAAGAATTGCCTCATTCATCTACAGACATAATACTGTCCAAAGAAAGGACACAATTACAGGTTAACACAGCTTGATTATGCCGAGACAGAGTAGGCTAGTCCTTAATATTCCTGTTTCTCTAAGTCTGTCAGATGACCCTGGCCAGTAAGCTGAAGACTGATGCTCTAACATGTTGAAGTAAGGGACTGTCCAGGTGACCAGTGGTCTCTATGGATTGGCTAAGTTTGGGAAGCTGTTTTAGGCTTCCTATATATTTTCAGTTAATATCAGTCGTTCTTGGATTTCTGATGGGGTTGAAAAACTACATAGTCTCCTAGCCAACCCAGGCTTTTTACTTTGAGAAGAAGAGTTTTCACAGGATGATTTTCAGATGGCATTCAATCTAAAGCCAAGACATAGCCAGATGTAGAATTATAAGTCTTTTAAGTAAGGATAGATGACAGAGGTTCCGTTTAATTAACAAACATGATAGACTGGGTATTATGTCTCTTGTACTTTATAAATTACAAAATAGTAATAGTTATGTTCAATTATATCTGAGATAAAATAGTCTTTTAATTGGAAAGAAAGGAAAAATGTTGTGGATAGCCCTAGGGCTAACTATATTTGATGTTAATTCCATTCTCCCGTGATTGGGTGTGAACAAGGAATAAGGCAGCACTCAGGTGATTTCCTGTAAACCTGCTTCCCGCCTTAATTTGTAAAATAAAGGTGAGATGATGATTGGGCAGATAAAAGGGAAGGTGAAGCAGAAGGTGGGAGAGAGAAGAAGGAGAAAATGGGAGAGGGAGAGGATACAGAGGAGGAGAAGGAAGAAGAAAAGCAGAGTAGAAGCACATGGCCTCGAGAAACTGCAAGTTCTAAGGGATCTCATAGATGTGGAAGATGGTAGTGTAGCAGTAGATCTGCCCAATCTAGGTGCACAGCATGTATTCATAGTAACTGAGTCATATTTTCATTGCTGGGGCATATTTGGGTTGGAGATTTACCTCAACAGCCATACAGCCATGTTGGTTGGATATCCCTGGGAGGCCCACACTCACTCTTACTCTCTCTCCCTTCCCCTCCCCTGTCTCTCTCTTTTTGGAGGAGGGAAGAGGAGTTGATTTAGGGAGGGGGGCTGGGAGGAGTGGAGGGAAGGGAAACTGTGGTTGGGAAGTAATGTATGAGAGAAGAATAAACATTATAAATAAATAAATAAATAAATAAATACTAAAAAAATTGTTGAATGATATCATATACCAGTCCTGTTTTAAGGTCCTGGAGCTTTGTTCTCTTGTCAATGGACACCTGTAGCTGAAGACAGTATCATCCCCAGTACATTCTGCTTTTGTCTATGCATATGTACCTGTGATAAAGTTTATAAATTAGACAAGACAGAGTTAACAATGAGATACTAACAGGATAACTGTAGCATCATACCTGTGATGGTTGATCTTCATTATCATCTTGACTAGGTTTAGAATCACCTAAGAAGTTGGTGATGCCACACTTCTGGGTGTGTCTGTGAGGGCAATCCCATCAAGGATAAATCAAAGAGGGGATAACAAATTTGAAGCTGGGCATCACCATCCCATGGTCCAGGAGTCTACACTATGAAAAGGGGGAGAGAAAAGAAAGAACAAGCTGAGGGACTGTGTCCCTCCTCTCCCCACTTCCAGGTAGGCTATGAAGTCACCAGCTTCCCCATTGTGAAGTCTTGCCAATAGGTGGAACACAAGAAACCATGGGCTGAACTAAGTGTTTTCTCCCTTAAATTGTTTCTGCCGTTGGGTATTTGGTTACCATGATGCAAATGTAATGAATGCAATAATGCAGTTGACATTTGGTGACTGTGGACCTGCTCTCTCAAAACATCTTGTGTTTTTACTTTTTCACTTACGGAAGGCAGTTGATGGCTTCAGACAGTTGACATGTCTGAATTGATAACCTCAGTATTTGATATTCTTGCACTTTGTGGCCATTAAGTAAATCACTATTTCTTGACAGGAGTGATGTGATACCACGACTGCTGATCTGGTATCCAGGATGGCTACTGAATGACGAGTAGGAAGATATACCTAAGCTATGTACAGCTGGGGGTCTTCTGGACAAAGACAGAAGTCATGTCTTGGTTAGGGCCAAGTAGGTTAGAGAGGGGTAGAAAAAGATTGAATGACACTACCCAGAATAGCATGCAGTTGAAATATTATTAATTGTATGGTTCTAGAACTTTTCATGTGATAGTTTGAGGTCAGGGTTAACTGTTGATCGCTGAATCTACTAAGAGTGAATGTATGGATAAAGGAGATCACTGTGCTGAAATAGTGTCTAGGATGGAACTAATATGTAGATCACAGATTAAACCCATCCCTCAGAGATTCAAAGAAGGAAGGCAGAAAAGGAGGATGTGGGATGAGGATTCACATAGCCCAGGCTGCCCTCAAACTTACTCTGTGCCACAGGCTAGCCTTAAGCCCTGATCTCTCTGTCTCTACCTCCAAGGAGATAGGATTTCAGGCACACCATGTGTACTGGTTGGTTTTGTGTGTCAACTTGACACATCTTGAGTTACAACAGAGAAAGGAGCCTCCCTTGAGGAAATGCCTCCATGAGACCCAACTGTAAGGTATTTTCTCAATTAGTGGTCAAGGGGGGAGGGCACAGCCCATTGTGGGTGGTACTATCCCTGGGCTGGCAGTCCTGGGTTCTATAAGAAAGCAAGCTGAGCAAGCCAGGGAAGCAATTCAATAAGCAGTATTCCTCCATGGCCTCTGTATCAGCTCCTGCCTCCAGGTTCCTCCCCTGTTTGAGTTCCTGACCTGACTTCCTTTGGTGATGAACAGCAATGTGAAAGTGTAAGCTGAATAAACCCTTTCCTCCCCGACTTGCTTCTTGGCCAAGATGCTTTTTGCAGGAATAGAAACCCTGACTAAGACACCATAGCTAGAACATCTTTATTGCAGATCAATGTGGCCTAAAATACAGCTCTTTTGTAAGCATGTTCCCACAATTAGTGCCCCATTGTGGGAGGCCTGGGCTTGTCACTTGTCTTACATTGTTTCTTTTCTTTTTATTTGCCACATGCCATTTCCCCGAGGAAAATTCATGAACCCTGTTAATTAGGACTCAAATGAGATCCTGGTGGAAAAAAACAAAACAAAACAAGTCTTTTCAATATAATTTTTTAGTGTGGAGATCTACAGGGAATTTTCAGGTTTTACTAATAACTCTGTATCAGACTTTCATGGAAAAAGTGAAATAAAACTTATATAGCTGGCATTTCTGTGTCCTACAATATAGAGGAGGGGCTGCCATGACTGCTCAAATCAGGCAGCACCTACCACCTTTTTGGGCCTCTCAGCAAGCTTGAATTCCCTTGGAGCTTCATATTGGCCTTAATTTGTGAACTGGAGGAGGTTCATCATTTTGAAACCAGGTTGTTTCTGATACTAAAACTCTACGAAGTGTCTTTGGATATATAGGCTAATAAGAGGAAGCAAACTACCAGGAGAATGGTCCTATGAGCCTTGAACCCAAGATTGTATGGATTAGTGAGAGCTAAAGGTGACAACTATCACTGAATAGAAGCCAGGATGTTCACCATATTGTGATGACTTAAGGAATTTCCTTTGAAGTCTTGACTGCCATGGGCCTGCTCTGTCTATTATTTTTCACTAAATACAGGCATCAGAAGTTTGCAGTTCAAATGCCCTAAGTCTCCATGCACGATGACTGGACCAAGTTAGGAAGGTCTTGGTGCTTATAAAACATTGTCATACCATAGCACCTGTGCCCTCAGGGAGGTCTCAGGACAATCCTAACCTGGGCAAGAATACCATTTCACTTTCTAAGTGACATACAACATTGCTTTTCATGTTTTTGAATTCCATATAAACATACATGTCGTAAAACCTTTCTTAACCAGCACTAGGGAATGCGTGAGAGGGCAGTGGGGGCAGAAGTTGAATATGCACACACTAAAACCACACTTGTGTATAGAGACCCACAGTAAAACCCAGTACTTTGTATGCTAACTTATTGTATGCTTTGTGATGCCATCCCTGTCCCTGGTCACATGTCAAGTTTTTAGAGAGTGAGGAAGAAAAGAAAGGGGAGGAGAGGAGAGAAGAGGAGGGGAAGGAGAGGAGAGGAGAGGAGAGGAGAGGAGAGGAGAGGAGAGGAGAGGAGAGGAGAGGAGAGGAGAGGAGAGGAGAGGAGAGGAGAGGAGAGGAGAGGAGAGGAGAGGAGAGGAGAGGAGAAGCAAGGGATACTGTTTCTGGATACTTCCTGTTGTTTATTTGTATGCATGATCACACAACTGGATGTGGATTTACAGGGACTTCTGATATGTAGGAGCATGAGACTCCTCTTTCTTGTTTTCAGAACTCACTGCCTTTCTTGGTTTCTTGTTTTTCAGTGGGGAATTCAGTGAGCTTGTCAAAAGTCCTCTGGGTAATTTTACCAAAACTATTAAACATTTGGGTCACTTGGGAAGAATTTCCAGCTTTGTAAGACTGGATCTTTCAGTCACGGAACAGCATACATTTCCTGACACAGCTCTTCTCTAGAGTCTTAATTACAGCTCTGGAAGCTTTCCATTATGGTCTAGTCATTTTTAAAATTTTGTTGATGTTATAAATGGTATTTTAAAATACATTTTATGTTGTTAATAGTATGTAAGGAATGCCATTGAGTTTCATAGGTTGTTTTGTATTGACTTTGTCAAACTCTTCAATCTGTCCTGTTAATTCGTATGCCCTCCTGTCTACAAATAACACAAACCTTTCCGTCCTTTCCAATCTTTGCATTGCATTTTATCACATTGAAGATGTTCCTATTGTTAAATGTTACAGTGTGACAGAGTAATAAAATACAAGAAAATCTCATTTTCCTTGTTAACACTGGAACATGTGTTAAGTTCCCTAGAACTAGAGTAGAGATTGTTGAGGCCCTGCCTCAGCCTAGGACCCCTGATGCTTTTCTCCTGCCAACACATTTACACTCTGCTCATAAGTAGATTTTGTCTGCATTGAAGCTCTCTCCAATTCTTTTTAGATATGGACTGTTGACTGTGTTCTCAGCTCTTGCAAGGATTATCCCAAAATAACTTCAACCCAATAAATGTGGCAATATACACTCTCAACTCTTCAGTTCAAATTACCTTCTAAACAGACTCTTAACAACTATATCATACTATATAACTTCTCAGTTGTATTTGAAACCAGGTCTTCAAAGAACTCCTCAGTCTAGAACAGTGGTTCTCAACCTTTATAATGCTGCACCCCTTTAATACAGGTTCTCATGTTGTGCAGACTCCCTACCATAAAATTATTTTCATAACTGTAACTTTGCTACTGTTAGGATTTGTAATGTAAATGTCTTTTTTTCCCTGATAGTCCTCCTAGGTGATACCTGTGAATGGGAGGTTTAACCACAATGGGGTCTTGACCCACAGATTGAAAACCACTGATTTAGAGCCTCGGGCTTCTTCTCTGTACTATGTAGGAGACATGAGATCATACTTTAATAAACAGGGATTACTGTGGGCCAATGTGTGTCTTGTTTTGATGCTTTCTTATTCGCAGTGCTTCAGACTGTGACTGTATTTGGAAGCAGGGATTTAAAAGGGTGATGAAGGTTAACTGAGCCACTAACGTGAACCTAATCCAATCCAAATAGTGTTCTCCAAAGAAGATATTAGGACACAGAATACACAAAGAGAAAGCCATGAAAGACCACAGAGGAAAAGGTAACTAACTACGAGCCAAAAAGACAGTCAGTCAGTAGAAACCAACTTACAGGCCTCAAGCTTGGATGGCTAGCCTCCAGAACTACGCTTAGGTGACTTGGTCTGTGGCACTAGTTATGACAGCTCTAACACGCTCATGCAAGCATGTTTACCATAGCAGGAGCTTACATTCAATAAGGTGCAAAGCACACACAGAAATACCTAAAATGCATCAGTCCATGTGTCTAACCATCACTTCAGATAGGGCCCAGGAGAAGGAACATCTCCTGACAGATAGTTAAGCAAACTTGGCTGTACACAGGGAATAAGTAGAATTTTTCTTTTCTTTTCTTTTCTTTTCTTTTCTTTTCTTTTCTTTTCTTTTCTCTTCTCTTCTCTTCTCTTCTCTTCTCTTCTCTTCTCTTCTCTTTTCTTTTCTTTTCTTTTCCTTTTCTTCTTTTAGGAAGGGGGGGTACACTGAAGAGACAGAAACATGAAAAGTCCAGAAAACAAAGTCCTAGAAGGTGTTCTGTCTGGAGTTAGTGGCAGCCCCAGAAAGATTCAAAGGGCCCAACAAGTGCTTATCTGTGCAAAGTGAAGTTTTAGTCCACCTTCATAGGATTTCCAAGGAAAATGGCAAAAACAAAGTTTGCAATATATCCAATTATAGGATACACAAAAGATTAGAATTTATAATAAGACATTATATAAACAAAAGTTGAGTTATCTGACTGGTAATCCCCCTTCCTCCCTCTCTCGAATGTTCACACACACACACACACACACACACACACACACACACACACTGGCTTACATGCATGCTCACTCTGTGTGTATGCACATGTATATGCACAGGCTTTGTGTGTATGTGTTCATGTGTTTTAAGGGCATCTCTCAGAGATCTGAATTGAGTGGGGACAGCAGCAGGAAGATTGGCTGGAAAACCCAGGAGGCAAATGTCTGAGTGGATAGTTACGGTGGGAATGGAGCTTGTTGGCACAACACATGCTTAAGAAGCTTTTCCAGGGCCAGATATAACCACGAAAGAGTGATCCAGCCTGCCCAGGAAGTTTGCCAAGAGTGAGTGATACTTTATTTACAAAAATGAGCTGGGTTTTAAGACTTTTCTTGAGCAGAGGACTGTTGTCTTCCATGCATGAGCAGATGTGCTATGTGACTTGCCCAAACCTTCACTGAGGATCAGAACAGACTGAGAACAGGTGTGAAGGGTCTGTGAATGGGAAGAAAAATGATTTCTTCCGATTGTGCATCTTAGTTGTGCTCACTTAGCATGATTATAAAATAAGCTAGATAGGAAAAGGGTGAGGAAAGCCATATGGTAACTGAAAGTTAGTTAATGAGACCCTACAGAGCTGAACTTTCAATCAGACTACCCCAAACAGACAACAATCATAAGAGCCAACCTATATGACTTTTTAATGCCCACTGCTACATTAAAATGACATATTGGCCTGGCAAAAGTGCCTGTTCTAATCATGCATCAATATCATACCACACCCAGCAACTCTATGTAAGGACAGAAATGGGGAGAGAAAGGTTGGAGAGATGGCTCAGTGGGTAAAATGTTGACAGTCCTTACAGCCAGAGATTGATCCCAGGGCTCGCCTGGTAGAAGGAAAGAGCCAACATCCATTCTGTTGTTCTCTGTCCTCTCTACTAGCAACATAGCATGCATGACCCTCCCCAACCACTGACTAAATAGATAAATATGTGAATAGATAAATGTAGTTAAAAAACAAAACAAAACAAAAAGGAGAGCAAAGCCTAGGAAATCCTGACCCATTCCTGGAGTTTCCCACCTTAAATCACAAATAATCTCCCTCTTCATTAAATATTTGCCCATTAAAAATAATGATGGAAAAATCCCACCAGTTCATTTTACATTGACAAATGAATACTCAGCCCTGAGTCTACACTTACTGTAAACTTCTTCCCAATCCCTTCCTTTGCCCTATTTTTCCATTCCTTCTTGGGTGGACACGAGAACCAGCAAACACTTGGGAGTCTTAGTCTGCTCTCTAACTTCAACGCCTCCTCAGGCTTCGCCTGCCAGTACAGTTACAATAGCATGCCTTGCTGCAGGACATAAAGGAATAGGAATTAAAGATAGTGCATGCTTGTAGCCATGTGCACAGCACTGGGAATTTGGTCTGAGGGCATGGGAAGAAGTAAAGATGGGTGATGTGGTGAAATGCTCAGAGCTTCTGCAGCCTTGGTGATGAGGCAGGCAGGGGAACTCAGCTGATGAAACACACAGCAGCCCAGCAGCCCTCACCTTTTCCTAACTGAGGTTCCAACCTCAAGACTCCAGACCACATGCACAACATCCTGAACTTAGGTGCAGAGGCTGTAATCTAAGGATGTATCTGGGTTACTTTCTCCCAGGAATGGCAAAATTGTTTTCTCTCCACTTAGCAATGCTCAGGCTTTATTCAAAGCCCCAAGGCAGGACTTCAGTTGTGTCAAAAGTAAATGTGATGTAACAAAACACTGTATTGCTTGAAATATAGATCTATTTATAGTTTTGTGAATGTATAGGAAAACAAAAACAAAATAATGATTAGTTCAAACTCCACAGCAGGCATTACCTCTCAGAGGAGGTAGCACAGGTATGGGAGTGTTTAGCCGAAAGGAGGGGTATTGCTAAAGCGCCTAATTGAAGTAGGTGGTGTCTTAGAGTTTCTATTGCTTCCACAAAACTTCATGGCCAAAAATGCAGGTTGGGGTGGAAAGAGTTTATTCAGCTTACACTTCCACTTTGCTGTTCATCCAAAAGACGACAAGAACGGAACTCAACCAGGACAAGATCTTGGAGGCAGGAGCTGATGAGAGGCCATAAAGGGGTGCTGCTTACTGCCTTGCTCCCCATGACTTGGTCAGCCTGTTTTTTTTTATAGAACCCAGGACCACCACCCTTGGGATGGCACCACCCATTGTGGGCTTAGCCTCTGTCATGGATCACTAATTGAGAAAGTGCCTTACAGCTGGATCTCATGGAGGCATTTCCTCACCTGAGGCTCCTTCCTCTCTGATGACACTAGCTTGTGTCAAGTTGACACACAAAACAGCTAGTACAGGTGGTTAGAAGTGCATTTTAATAGAACAGGTAATGAATTAAGGTCCAAGTAGAAGACTCACCCTTCGAGATAAGCCAACAGAGATGCTTTATCACACAGGAACAGTGATGGGATTGTGTTTAAAGACCGAAATTGGGAAAGGAAGAAATTAGAACTACATGAGTCACTTCAGTGCTGAAGTAGTGCCATTTGTTTAATGTCCAAAAAGCGGTGGGGGTGGGGCATTGTCGTGGTGTCTGGAATATGATTGTTGTGCAAAAAAAAAAAAAAATATGTGTTGAATGAATGGTGAATAGGGTCAGAGGGAGTAGCTGGAATAAGCACTCTTGGCCATTTGCTGGGGTGTAAACATGAGAGAATACCAAATAAATGTAGACTCAGATGACAGTGTAAAGGCAACTGGCAGTCTACATGCTCTAGAGAAAGGTGAAATTGGCAAACTTGGAAAAGAAGCAATGAAAAGTGGGAGTTACCCTAGGAGGTTAGCGAGAGTATGGTTGAAATAGCCTGGCACAGGCCTGGACAGCTGAAAGGGATAAAGCCGCGAAGGGGATGGGATACCCCTGTGAGCAAGCACGTGGACCAAGAGAAATGTACTGCTGGTTGTCTTTATTATCCAAGAAAGCAATGTTCTACTCTTGACCTCAGTTCCACCTACTGCCCCTTTTCTCCACTGACTTTTGCAGTAGACACCTTAAAAGAGTTGCCGGTTCTACATTCCCACCTCCCATGCTCTTCGAAACTGCCCCCAGTGTGGTGTCTCTGCTACAACATCACTGAAACTACACCGATCCAGGATCCCAGTTCCTTTCAGATT
Source organism: Mus musculus (assembly GCF_000001635.26). Lineage (NCBI taxonomy): Eukaryota > Metazoa > Chordata > Mammalia > Rodentia > Muridae > Mus > Mus musculus. The sequence continues at coordinate 53,480,266 of NC_000076.6, read as the reverse complement.
GCTCCATGCAACGGTCAGGCCAGCAGATCTGTTTGTAATTTCAGAAATCTCAGACATAGTTAATGACTCCCTCACACAAAATAGAGGCTTCCCTTAAATTCCAGGGCCCCCTATCCCGTTTCCTCGCCGTTACAGGCTGCACCTTCTCCATCTTCCTTGGATCTGTTAACCTTGGAGTGTCCTAAGGCTAAGTCCTTGTTCACTTTCTGCACTATGTGTACACACTCCTGTCTCATGCTATCTACAGTTCATCAGTGCATGTATCAAGGTCAGAAATCTCTCTTGCGATTCAAGCCAACAGATGGATCGCTTGCTCCACATGATTGGCATTTCATAATGAGCTACCGGTCGTCCCACTTAAGCTGCGCTTGCATCGTCTTCACCTGTCTTTCTACTTCATGGTTGGTAGCAAATCTCAGCTTCTGTGTGTTCAAGCTAAGCATCTTAGTGAAGACCTTGACTGCCTTTACCTTACTGCCTTTAAGTTACTCCAAATTCGAGTATCAGTTGGTACCTGTTGTTGGCTTCAAAACTGTATCTGAAGCCAACCAATCCTCCTTATACCCATTGCCTTCATGCTGAGTCATCACATACTATCGAGGAGATGGAGCAGGACAGTCAGACTAGCTCCGGGCCATGCCTTCTTGTTTTTGCTCACTTCAAGTAAACCCTTCCCCGCACACTCACACACTCTGTTTATTTCAATAGAGTATTCAAGATGATCCTTCCCAGGGAAATCACACCTTGACCCTCATTTATCCCTAAACCTCGGATGTTACTCTACCCATCTCAGGAAAAGCTGAAGTTCCCTCAATGGCCTACGAGTTCTCATTCTATTCCATGGAGTCTATCTTTGCCACTCTTTCTTAACCTCAGCTTCTCTACTCTGTTCACTACACTTCTTCCTGTTCTGAGGACACACCAGGCTTGATACTGTCTTGGGGCCTCTGCAATTGTTTTGTGGCTGCAAATCCTCTTTGCCTAAAACCCACAAGGCTAAATATTCTGTCGCATCTTTGCTCAAGTGCCAACGATCAACTTAAAATCACACTGATATTGTGCCACTAAATGATTTTCAGCTGCATATCTAGTGGGGCGGGGGAAGCCATATTTTCTAGTGTATATATGCCAACTCCCATGATTGTGAAGACAGTGCCCGGCACAGAGCAGGTGCTCCATATGTAGACATTAAATTAAGTGATGGGTTTTCCTGTGAGACTGATACCAGGGAGACATAGTGTCAGTGAACACAAGAGAGAAGTAGTTGGCAGAGATATGTAGTCAGGTTTGAGAATTTTAGTAGGTAGGACATGTGTGACCTGGCTTAAGAAGGACCAAGCTGAAATGGACTTGGTTTTAAAAGCACCTAGGCTGAGGAATTCTGAACAACCACCTGTCAGGGGATTTTAGAAGCACATTCTTTCTCAGCAGTAGGGCCAAAGCTCTGGGCAAAGCTGCGGGGCTTTCTAAGGCTGCATACTAGTCCCTTGTTTTGAAGCTCTTTAATTTCTAGGACATTATCTCAGAATACATCAAAGTTATGGGCTTAAAAGAAAAATGAATGCTCTTGGAAAGTGATCAGAGAGAACAGATAGGGGGACATTCATTAAATAAGCAGAATGCCTAATGTTTTAGGAAATGTCTTGAATATATATATATATATTCAGGCATTTTATAGAAGCCAGAACTATCATCTTAGGGGTTGCTCCACCCACAATGGGCTGGGCCCTCTCACATCAATCACAAATTAAGAAAAATACCCCACAGGCTATATAATATTATATATAACAACCTAGCAATTCTGTTCCCACTGAAGTTTCAACAAAAACTCTTCTAAAACCTTTTCTTCTCCGTACATCATTGCTGTAAAAGCATGCCACTGAGCATGTTGTTCTGATATACTTGAAGCCAGGCCACCAATTGCTCCATCTTCCTGAAATTCAACATCATGCTGGTCTCACACTTGGATATACTCAGCTTCTATGTAATTACCTTGACTGGTCTCACACTTGGATATACTCAGCTTCTATGTAATTACCTTGATTCAAAAATCATTTTTCATTATGCCAGCAGCCTTAAGTCTTTATAAGTACCTTTCTAGTAGAAATTATTTCATTTATCCTACTTCTGCAAACAATGACTTTCTTTCTTTTTTTCCAGGAACACAAACACCAGTATATTTTATGTGCACAGTTATGAAAAGAGAGAGACAGACTAACGGAGACATAGCAGGCAACGGGCTTACAAACTGGTCATGTACCTTTCTCAAGAGCTGTCCAATTGGAAGACAGTCCTAACCACTTCATAGGCCCTGCTACAAAGCTGGGGCCTATAGCTCCTCCAGGTAAGGGTGGCTTCAGGGTGGAAGGCACTCCCATGGCCTTCCTCATAGTTCAGGGCTGGGCCGCTCACCTGCCTCCTATGACAAGACTTTGCACAGCCCAGAGCTTCATAAATAGATTTCCACATAACTGACCCACTCAGCAGTCTCCTGGGAGATCCATGAAGAGTGACAAAGGGGACTCACAGACGCTCCCTATATATTATTGCTGTGAATAAGCACAGGCCATTGTGACTCTCCAGCATGAGGAGGGGACAGGGTACTGGAAGCCTAGCAGACATCCAAAGCAACTCAACCATGCAGGACAGCATACTTACTGTCTGAAACTCCTACCTTGGGCTCAGAACAGCAGAAGGCAGCTCCATAAACAACCAGCCAACTCCCCACTGCTCAGAAGGGCTTAATTACCCCCAACCTTTGAGCCCCTAAGCACTAAGAGGTTGGAGCCCTGAAGATAGCCAATAAGCAAGAGCTGAAATCTAGACTACACTCCGTGAGATCTGACCCCGCAGGTCTGTGGTCAGGCCTTAAGGTATAGCTTCCCTTGGCTGGGGGTTCTATGCCTATGAGGCGCCCTAGGAGCAACAGGGGAAAGCAGATCACAATGCTCAGTATGGCCAGGCATGCAGATCTGCTCTGGTAACCCCTCCTGACATGGGATTAATAGAGCTTTGAGAAAAAATGGTACTAGGGAATGCCTACAAGACAACATCTGGCACGCTGAGACCTAGGGGCCAGCCCTGGAATTAGGGATATAACAAGTACCCCCCACAACAGAATGGTGTTTGGTGATTTGAGAAGCCTACCCAGGAAAACACTTGACTTTCTACCCTAGACAGAGAACACTCTGGGAAAAGATGCCACAGAAGGTTATGTCTCTAAGTCTTTGCCCCAGCCAAGGACAGCCCTGCTGCTGGCCCTGGCTTGGTGCTGTCTGCATGATCCAGAGACTATACACAGGTGGTATGGTCATTTAAGAAAATGATCTATAAGAAATAAGGGCTGATTTCAACCTTTGAGGGTCCCAGGGTGGCCTCATGGGATGCTACTCTCTTTGATGGTCCCGTCTTCTCAAGGAGTGGGGGACAAAATCAGAAGGGGCCTAGATTTCACCTGTCCACTGCCAGCAATGGACCCATCATGGGATAAAGTTACAATAACCAAGCTGACAAGGCCCATGAGTGTGACAGGGTTAACACTGCTTGAGAAACAAGCTCATGGGATCAGCTGGCCAGGTGGAGTTGCAGGAAGAGCAGCCCTGAGGGTTGACTACTGACTGAGCTGAGGCTATGGTGAGATTCGTCCTTTTTCCAGGAAAGGGCCTCTAAAGAGCCTTCCATGGTCTTCTGTATCTGCCTTGTTCTCTATGGGTCTCCTCTAGCTCACAGGAAGCCATACTAGTTAACTGGCTGAAATAATAAACCATACCGGCAAATGGGACCTAGAACTCTGCCTTTTTTCCCCCACTGTGGATCCACTGTACACCTCTGGGCCTCGCTGTACATTATAGGGATACTATGTGTTTTCAGTAGGACCTCTGCAGGGAAGGGGCACCAGACTACTATCCCTGGGCCAGGGAGACAGGGCACCCCCCTAGTCATCAGACGAAGGTGGAGGGAAGGCTGCAGCAAAGCAGGTGGGGTCCACTTCAGAGCTGTGCCTCTGGCCACTGCTGTGTTCTATAGGGAGCTGGGAGCAGGGAAGGGTAGGGTGACTGACACAGAGGAAAGGGCTGCCTACTAATGGTAAATATCTTGAACATAAGAGAAAGGGGAAACGCCACCGAACACACGGGGATTGAAACCTCCAAAAGCCCAAGGTTGGTGGGAATCCAGCACCACAGGGCCCCCCAGAAGGTCAAGGGAGCAGCGTGGGGCCCTGGGAGAGGGAGAAGGAGAGGAGCCAAAGGAAGCCTTCCCAGCCTTTGCACACCACCAGTGCCACTAAGCAGCCCAGTTGGCTACTTGGTCTCTCTCAGGCTGCAGCTCAGAGGCCCCTGGGGAGGTATTGGTTGCAAGCAAGCACCTGAATATTGCCTAATGGAACCAGCCAAAGCCCAGCTGAAGCCAGGGGGCAGGTGGGGCGGTGGCCCCCAACAGCAGCCAAGGCCTTCTCAGACATTGCCTCTCACCCGTGGCCCCAGAGTTCATGTCCCTTAGCTAGGACGGGTCTGCTGCTTCCAAAGTCATCCATCAATGTCCAATTGTTCACCACCCAGCTCCCAGTCCCCAGGATGTGTTGAGAGCCACGGATGAGTCTCAAAGTCCTTCTGTTGCCCAAGTCCCCAACACCATCCCACTGCCCACCATGTGTGGTTATGTTTGCCCTACTGAGCTAAGACCCAGTTGGGGGCAGGGCTTGTGCTGAACCAAGGGGTAACTGCATCAGCTTGGTCTCTCTCTTTCTCTGTTCATGGGGTCCTACGAGAGACTTCAGGTCCTCACATTAATCTTCTGACTCAGTCGGTCTTGACGTGGCCATTGGCCAGGGCTGGTGGGCTGGCAGGTTCCCCAGGCTCTGCGTCCTTGTCAAAGCGCAGGCGGAGGGTGTTGCGGATGATAAACTGCTCCATGATGAGGGCCCCGCAGAACCAGGGCACAGCATACTCCAGGGTAATGAGGCCCATGAAATCAAAGTCGAACTGGGAGTAGTCCCAGGGACAGGCGGTGAACTGGCGTAGGATAAAGCCGGTGGTGAATTCCCACAGGTAAGTCCAGAGAGTGTAGATGACGCAGCGCACCAGAAGAGGACAGCGGCCACGCAGACGCAGGTACATATGCTCCACGATCAGGATAGAGGTGCCATAGATGAAGAGGGCCCACACGCTCGTGACCCCCGGGAACTTCCAGTTAAAATTCACCACAAACTCCCAGGCCGCTGTAAACATCACCTCGCAGAAGTAGCCGTGGATAGCATATAGGTACCAACGGGACAGCGCTGTCAGGGGCTCGGCAGAAGCCATGGTAACAACTGGGGCCTACTGTTATCACAGTCTTGACTGCGTGGCTGAGAACAGACATCAGGATCACTGTGCAGCTCTGTCCCAATTTAACCTTGTCTTGGTATCAGACTGGACCTTGACGCCATTCTCAGCAATGTAGACAAGCATTCACCCCAGTGCTCAGTTAATTCTTGACTGGCCGAAGGGTGGCTTTCATGTGTCTAGGCTGTGGTCCAGCTAGTCCAGAGATGGCTATCTCCTAACAGAAGGTCCAAGAATCCAATAGCTTTTCAGTCCACAAGGCTGGATGTCTTGCCTGGTCTTCAGGGTACATCAGGATCCAGTAGAAGTAGGCTCTAATGCAGTAAAGAATGACTTAGCAGCAGGATAGATGAGCGTGCCAGTGAGAGTGAGGGCAAGCAGGCAAAAAGCCAAAGAATGACTTTCATGTATAACATTTATATTTAATATTTTCCCTTCAATATGTTGAATCTCCTATTTGAGTCCAGGGAGGAAAGGGAAATGGTGGGAAATATTGATGTTGCGAGTATTTAATTTCCTGTAGAAGTTTCTTTTGTCCAGCCCTGGTGGCATATGCATACAATTCCAGCGCTAGGGTGGTAGAGTCAAAGATCACTGTGGTTCTGAATCCAGCCAGAACTATAATCTTAGGGGTTGCCCCACCCACAATGAGCTGGGCCCTTTCACATCAATCAAAAATTAAGAAAGATACCCCATAGTCCAATTTTATAGATGCGTTTTCTCAATCAACACTCCCTCTTCTCTGATGACTTTATTTATTTTATGTCTGTTTATTGTATCAAACAGACATAAAACTAACGAGGGCACTTATGTATACACAAGGGAAGTCTTATCCCTGTGAAGACTATCAAACCTTTGGTTTGATGGACATCTATTGCCAGATGTATTTGTTCTGGATGCTGACAAGCTTTCTGTCCCTACTTGAGACTATTTTGGTCTGACCCACAGTGTTGAGGCTTTGCACTGACTTCAGTTTTACCTGATAACTCCATGCTTCCTTGGCTAGCCACTATCCCAGAACTTCACCATAACATGGACCAGGCAGCAGACATTGCTGGATCAATTCAAACTGATTCGCTTATTTCCCTTCCTGGAGATAGTCTGCAAAGTCCTTAGCTTGAGTGGTTTATTCATTCTAAAATATTCATTTGATTGCCTCATTCTGTCAGATGCTCAAAGAAGCCAACTGTCTTAGTTAGGGTTTTACTGCTGTGAACAAACACCATGACCAATGCAAGTCTTATAAAAACAAATTTTAATTGGGGCTGGCTTACAGGTTCAGAGATTCAGTCCAGTATCATCACGGCAGGGACATGGCAGCATCCAGGCAGGTGTGGTACAGGAGAAGCTGAGTGTTCTACATACCTTCATCTGAAAGCTGCTAGTGGAGGCAGCTAGGGTATCTTCAGCCCATGCCCTCAGTGACATACCTACTCCAACAAGGCCACACCTCCAAGTAGTGCCACTCCCTGGGCCAAGGATATCCAAACCATGACACTAACCTATCAGTCAGGAAGTTAACAATAAGCAATCAATAAAGGCAAGTTATAACAAATGCTGGATACTATAGAGGAAGTGTGGCAAGGATAGAGAATATGATGGTGGTAGTTCTCTCAGGAAACATGAGGATGATGGGTAGGCAATTCAGCAAGTTTCCCTGCACTTAAGTACAACATATACTCTTGAAAGTTAGAATGAAACAATTCCTAGTATGAGAAAACCCTACTGCGTACATTCCAGGTTTTCTTTTACATATACAGGGAAATGAAAAGATAGGAATAATTGTAAGAGTGAAGTATAGTATATATTAAATTTAAACCAACTTGAAGAGGGGAAAATACAGTTAGAAGAATCACAGTTTTAGGTTAGTCATTCTGATGACATTATCTTACCTGTTTTTCTGTCACCAAAGGTATATTAAGGTATAACTGTACTACCTGTCTTTGTGGAAATAACGTGAGTGTAGCATCTTCCCTTACTTGGGTAGCTTGTTGGCTTATGACATCGTGATTTCTATCTCATGGCTGTTTACATGGAAGGATATGATCAGAAGCATCACGCCTGACCCTAGGATGACCAGTCTAGAGGCTGACTGACAATCAGTGAGCTCACCTAAGTGTAGGAAGCCGCCCTCACATTCGCCGTTGCAAGATGGCGCTGACATCCTGTGTTCTAAGTGGTAAACAAATAATCTGCGCGTGTGCCAAGGGTAGTTCTTCACTCCATGTGCTCTGCCTTCCCCGTGACGACAACTTGGCCGATGGGCTGCAGCCAATCAGGGAGTGACACATCCTAGGCGGAGGATAATTCTCCTTAAAAGGGACGGGGTTTCACGTCTCTTGCTTTTTTCTCTTGCTCTCTTGCGCTCTGGCTCCTAAAGATGTAAGCAATAGAGCTCTTGCTCTCTTGCACTCTTGCTCCTGAAGATGTAAGCAATAAAGTTTTGCCGCAGAAGATTCTGGTTTGCTGCGTCTTTCCTGGCCGGTCGCGAACGCGTGTAAGACCTAAGGTCATATGCCCTGACCAATGTGGATCAGGATGAGACAAGTTTATCAGTTGAATTCTCTCTTTTGCTGAGATTAGAAACAGGAACCACAGAAGTGAGTCTGGAGCAGGAGAAGCTGGAATGTTGTTGTCACAATGGTGCCCGATTCACACCAGTGATGTGCACTGGCAGATCAGCCACCTTTGGCTGCAGGAAGAAGGCAGCAGATTCCACATTTACATCTGCTTTGTGCTCACTGCCTGTCATTCCCCTAGGCTTTCAGTGACTATATCTGTTTCTGAACCCACAGGCTTTATTTCCAGAACTCATAGCAATCTGGAGGTTCCGAGGGTATATTAACACCTCCATTCAATGCCTTTCAATCATCAAGACAAAAATACCATCTTGGTGCCATTGCCCTTTTGGGGGGTAGTCTGGGTTTGTTTTTTTTTTTTTTGTTTTGTTTTGTTTTATTTGTTTCTTATACCACCATATTTCCCTATGAGATTAAGCTTTATTTACATGTTGAGAGAGTGGCTCAATCAGGAGGCCTTTAGTCTTTAAACTGCTCTGTTCCTTTGCTGGCCCACTTGAGGAAATTTCTGAATCACAAATAAACTACTTACTTGTATTGAAATTTTAATTTAATTTATTTTTTAAATTTACATTCTAATTCTATAGTCCAGGGTGGACTTAAACTTGATAGCTTTGTCTTTGTACCTACTGAAAGCTGGATTACAGGTGTATAACACATCCAGTTTTGAAAGACCCCTGAAGAGGGGAGACCCTCACTCAAGTCTCAGGATGGCGTGACCCCCTCCCCCCCCAAGAACTCACGAGAGACTGTCCTTGCTGCAATAGCATGAGGTTTATTGACAGGAACCAGCATGCTGGGTCGACTCATATCCCACTCAGGGGTAGAAGAGTTTGACCCCGAGTAGCTGGGAAAGGGGGTATTTAAAGGAAAAAAAAACACAACCCAAGGGGGTAGGAAGGGCATTATTGGAAAATAGTGGAAATACCAGTGAAAAATCACAAGGAGGAACTAAAAATCACAAGGGGAAACTCCCTGCTTCTCAAGATTGATCTCAAGATTTTAATCTAATTTTTGTGGTTGGGCAATTCCTGGAACAGGGTCACTGAACTGGCTAATCTGCATTCTTGGTGCTAGGGGGTCTGAATTTTTCCTGGTCTTTCAGTTTGAATTTTTATCTCCTGTTTCCTCCAAGAGACCAGATGAGCTTGGGTCTTCAACATAGCACACCTGGGTAGGCATGGATATAGTTTTCCTTTCTACTCCAAATATCAGGGCAGGAATCAGGTGTTTGGAGAAGGAAGCAACTGGTCGATTCTTAGAGATAGAGCCATATCCTCCTTTGGAAAGAGTTTTGGTAAACATGTGTTTCAAGTTAGGACACTTTGTTACAGCAAAGTTATATTTCTAGTCAAAATATTTAAGGCAAGCTTCAAGTCTTCCTGTCTTGTGGTGTCCTGTGATTGACGGCCACAGCAACATTGGCAGCCATTAAAGGCAAGAGCTGGAGTTTTAGCAGATGAGTCCTTTGTGGGAATAGCACCTGATTGTAAAATTCTTTCCTCCAGCACACGCTTCTTAAAGAAAATGGAAGAACCAGGTTCTTGCTTAACATCCCATTTATTCTAAAGGGGACATGTTCATAACTTGAGTCTTTGCAAGTCAGGCCTCTATATGAGTATGCAGAATAGTTATAATATATTCATAAAATAAAATGTTGTATTTAGAATATCAATAAAAAACACAAAAGACTTTATACTAGGTAAAATGACTAGTCTGAGTCATGGAAGCACACCCTGCCTGACAATCTCTACCTTCCAGTGTCTTTGAGACTCTGGGTTGGAGAAAACAAAAGAATAACACACAAGATTATTAATAATGGAAATGCAAATTAGCCATGTCCAGTCTAATGCAATTGCTCACTGCTCCGTTGCTCTCGATTTGCTTGAAGCAGTTGTGCAAACTGACTGAGAGCCAGGCAGACCAGGGAGTTGCAGAAGAAACAGTGGGCTTAGGTGGGGTTGGGTAAGAAAAGGGAAGTTTCCAGTTAGTAGGTGAGCATCTGGTAAGCTTCGGAGGAAGTAGGAATTGTCCTTCCTCACCATGAGGAAGGGTGCTGGAGTTTCTAACTAAGACTGCAAGGTCTTCAAGAGGCAAATAGAGACTGGCATAGTGGAACCCTCCTGAAATCCAGCTATCCCAGATGCTGAAGGGGAGGAGGAGTCAAAGTCAAACCACACAGAGTAGGAAACTGAATGAATTACGAGTTTTTGCACAACTCCTGAATGCTTGCTTAGAAGGCTAAGTGATGGTGAACCAGAAAGCAGATCCTGCATTACTGCATGCAGAAGTGCATGGTATCTTGTCTGGAGACTTGTCCATGGTTACCACTAGTGTGAGTGACCAAGACCAAGTCTTCATTCATAAAGCACCAGTGCTGGGCTATGATTCACTGAAGCCCCTCTGCTAAGAGACCACACACACACATTGCACACACCCCTGCACACATCCCTGCACACACACACACACACACACACACACACACACACACACACACACACCCTCAGCCTCTGCACATTTCAGCCAGGGCAGCCAAGAAGCACATTCTGTCTGCCAAGCACAGCAGCAGCTGGAGCAACAGCTGACCTCTTAAGCTGGAGCTGGACTTGTGGGGCTCGGTGTGTCATCTGCCTGTGTTTTAAGGAAGCACACAACTATGGGACAGAGAAAAGTGTGAACACACAGGCAGGGGACAGATTTCTGGGCAAAATGGCACAGTAGTCTCCAGGACAGAGGAAACAGTCACTGTTTCCCTGCCAGGAATGTTTTGTTTGCTCATCTCAATCAAAAATATCTGCCAAACTGATTCAGTTTTCATTTTCCCCTCTGATTTACAGTACAGCAAAAATCTAACATATGGCAGTCTATGATCTAATAGGCTGTCTGTCTGTCTACACATGCATGCATACATGCACACACACTTTGTCCACTCAGTCACATCCTCTCTCTTCATGGTCTTCTCTCTGTAGATAGATAAAGGCAGCAAACTCTAACTGGCCAGCTAGCTCTCTATCCTAGCATCCCGCAACCTAAGCTGTCCTATTACATACATGTACTACCTCTGCTAGACTTATTCCCCAGGCTAGCTCTTTCTCAGTCACTGTGAGTATGAATACAACTAACTGTAAAGGCCTCGGATCTACAGAGATATCCTGGGCTTTTTAGCCTTCACAGATACTTTTCTTGTCTTGATCATGTATTTGTCCACTGCTGCGGTTAACCTTTCAGCTGCTGGCTACATCCCTATGGGGCTGGTGCCTGGATCCCAGCTCACCATAAGGAAGAGAGAGACATGGAGCTCAGATCAGACCGTCTTACCCTATGTGCCGCACTTGCTTGGGGTCATTTGTGTTTCCCCTTTCTAGAGTTTCAACTAGAAAATTTAGCATGAGCTCCTACTCATCCAGCTTCTCTTCACCTATCCACACACATGGCTCTGTATGTTCATTCCTCCCTGTCCATGGTCTATCTGGTCAGACTTCCCCATCTGCTTGGGCGACACTATGCTGCCCACTATGGGAATGCTCTTCTCTTTATCTGCATGGTTAGTTCCCTCTTGACTCTTCTGCGCTAACTCTCTGCTACTCTGGCAATGTGTGTGTGCTTGTGCATGCTTGTGTTCCTGCATGTGTGTGTGTGTGTGTGTGTGTGTGTGTGTGTGTGTGTGTGTGTGTGCATGTGTGCGTGTCTTCTTATTCTTCATGCTAGAACTGCTGCTATTGGATTCAAATGAGTCTTCTCATATCTGCCTTCTCAATGGGGCTACAGAGCTCCATGAGACCAGAACAACATCTTTGTCTGATTTGTGTTTCCAATGTTAGCCATTTCCCAAGGTAAAAAGTCAACCCTTTTTGGCATTTGTTCTGATGAGAAGTAAGGATATATTCAGTTTGCTGCCCCAACTTTCGGCTTTGTTTTTCTTTCTTTGACTACATAGGTAGTGGCTGGAGCTTCTATTTCCACTCAGTGTCTGGTTTCCATGTATATCCTGTTCCTTTTATCTAGAACATCAAGTCCGGCCACCCTATCTTCTAACTTTGGAAGGAACTCCACCCTTGGAGCGAGCCAGTCTTAACTGTTAATAGAACGACCTGAAACTGAAGCAGCTTTAGAACCAAAGTGCATTCATTAACAGCTCACAGGTGTGTTTCTATGGTCATCCATTTAACCTTCAGTCCCTGGAAGGAAGGTACTGGGGTGACCATCTGAGACCCTGTGTTCAGTGTGTGTCACAGCCTAGCTAAGGAGGCCACTGTAGAAAGGAATCTTCTTAAGAAAATAGCTGAGCTAGCCTGAAGGTTAAGGAGATGTTCTCACACAGGATAGATGGAGAAACTGCCAGAGTAGCAGAGAGTTAGCACAGAAGACTCAAGAGGAAATTAACCATGCAGATAAAGAGATGAGCATTCCCATAGCTACAGTGAGCTGACCTGGGAAGGAAGTGGTATTTAAAACCAGAGTCACATGATGGTGGGGTAGATGATACAGTAAGGGGCTCTACAGTAGTTGATGAGTCAGAGACCCAAGGATTTGCAATCAATCACATGGGTTACAGGGTCTCTATTGGGGCTCCATGCTCACACGTACTGTGTGACCCAGATCTTTGCCTCCCTGGGAAGGCTGTTTGGAAAACATTTGCTTTTTGAGCCTGTCCATGAGACAGCTGCTTTTCATGGCACTCACATTCCTCATAGGGCCGCCTGCTGGACTGCCATTTGTCACTGTCTAGCACCTCTGGACCACTGAGCTACTCAACATGACACTGGCATCTATGCATCAACATTATCAGAGCAGTGAGTGTGAGGCTACCCATGTGTTTCTTCCCTGGGCACTGTTACACAGGTCATAAAGACAAGTCCAACTGTGTATGACTTGAGAAGATGGAAGAGGCTCAAGCTATAGGAAGAGATCAATCTAGATTTAAATTGGGGTTCAAATCCCCCTATCTACAGTTCTTTTGTTATCTTTAGCCTTCTTTTCTGTATTTTTGAGAAAAGCTCTTACTCTATATATCCTTGTCTTGCTTGGTACTTACTGTGCTGTCAATGCTGGCCTAGAACTCTTAGCAATCCTCCTGCATCAGTCTCCCTCCAGAGTGCTGGGTTTACAGGACTATACCACATGCCTGGCTGATCTGCAATTCTTAGAGCCCCTCCCCACTATCTGCACACTGGTTAAAAGGTTTGCACCCTCCCACCCATGCATGGTCTGATAGGACCCTGTGTGGTATTGTGTTCTGAAGCAGTCTCATGCTGTAGGAGAATGTCAGAGCTGAGGTTAGTGCAATCTGCAAACCCTTCCTCTGAACCAGGAGCAGGGATGGAAGTAAACACAGCCTGACTTGGCAATGAGACTATGTATGAAGTCACTACTGTGGTAACCACAAAACAGTTTTCTAGAAACAATGGACTCAGAAAGCTCACTGCCAAGAAAAGTTAAAGGGCAAATGTGTTTCCCACCCTCTACCCTCAACCCTCCCAACCCCGCCTGATGAAGAAGGGCCTTTCAGCTCAGAACTTTCTCTGGGCTCACTAGGTGCTCATGCTTTCAGTAGACTCCTGTTGCAAAAGCAAAGGGTCTTCCTCTGTAGCAACACTTCACAGGGAAGACTGAAGACAAAACATTAGTTTAGGGCATACAGGTGTGGGCCTTGAATGACAAACTCACAAGTCTAAACTTTAATAAGTAGAATTAAAAGCTTTCAGGCAAAACCTGCAGATGCAGCCGATTCTTGCAGTTTGCAGTAATGTTCTCTGAGATTCTGAATCAGCAAATACTGAGTGCTTTCTGTTGTGTGAGGCTGCTGCCGTTTGCATCTGATCACAGTTTCCACTGAGCCTGACTTGGTGCATCACCCGTGTTTCTGCTCAACGATACTTGTCTGGTGTGTACTGTAGTTATTAACATTGAATCTATTACACCCATATTCTCACCATAAGGCACAGCCCAGCCTTCTTGTACGGAAGCACGGTGCTGTGTCAATCACAGTTTGTTTATTATAGCTCTGTGATTCTAATTCTGGGAATTTACACAAAGAAATTAACCTGTAATGTAGGAAAAGTATACAGATGTGCTTGCTTGGCACAGCAGTGTTTATAGTAGAAAGATGTCCAGAAATAGCTTAAATATTTAACAAAAGGGTTATGGTTAAGGAAATGATTTATATGTGTACATTCATGAATACACAGAGATCAGTAACACATGGTACAGCCGTTTAGAATGATTATTAAGAATTCTATACAGCTACACAAGAAAGCTGTCAGAGACTCACAGAATGTAAAAAGGAGAATAATATCTATTAGTGTTAATAGGAACCTACACAAATGTAAAACTAACACTCAATAGGATTGGATGAACCTGTCAAGACAGTGGATCGTTCCCATTTTTAAATAAAACTGTTAATGTTTAATTTGATAACACAATTATGATTTAGTTAAAAGAGAAAAGAAAAGTGTTTATAAATCTTAGGTGGTAGCTGGTAGCTAGAAGGAGAAGGTAATAATAAAAAAAAAGAGGCAGAGTAACCCATTACAGCCTCTTCTTCTCTTTAAAAGCATTTTCTGCCAGGGCTGATGGACCTCATGTGCTGAGCACACACTTGTTCTTCATGGACCTATGGTCCATTCTCTCACAGAACTCTGAATGCCTCTCGTGTGAGTGTTGCCTCTCTGTTCTCAGGTGGGGACATGGCTGTATAGTTGACCACAGTTGGGACATAGACACAGCAGGAACACAGAGACTTGCTTTTCGCATCCAGTTTTCGGATTTTCAAAGCATTTGACCACATATTTGTTCAGTGTTTTTCCTGTGGATCAAAGGTATCCCTTTCATGGAAACTGATCACACAAATGATTCTATGATTTCTTTCCCACACACTCAGTACTCACCACATGATCAGTAAAAAGTGTCCTTTCACTTAAATTGCTTACATTCCTATCTTTAAAAGGCATACACATTCGTAACAAAGGGGTTTCTAACCATGCTAGCTCAGATCATTCAAAAGTCACTGGAAGCGAACTCTATGGATTTTTTTCTTTGAAGAGAAAGATGAAGGGAGGAGGAAAAAAAGGAAGAAAGGGAGGAAGGAAGGAGAAAAGGAAGCTTACCAATCTTGTTTTCTTCAAAAGAAATACAAGGAAAGAAAAGGAAGAAAGGAAGAAAGAAAGAAAGAAAGAAAGAAAGAAAGAAAGAAAGAAAGAGAGAAAGAGAGAAAGAAAGAGAAAGGAAGAAAGGAAGAGGGAGGGAGGGAGAGGAGAGGAGAGAGGAGAAGAGAGGAGAGGAAGGGAGGGAGGGGAGGGGAGGGGAGAGAGAGAGAGAGAGAGCGAGCGAGCAAAAAGCAACCTCACTTGGAAGGCAAGATAACAAACTAGAGTTGGTACTGCTTAACTGGACTGGAAATACAAATGCATATTTAAGGCTTGACTTGAAGTTAGCCAGCCCTACTTCTGTCTGCCTGCAGCTGATGTTAGGTCAAGAGGCTGCCATATCCAATTGCAGAAGGACAGTAGTCCTGCTTCTGGTCAGTTTCCTGAGTGAGAATCCATGTTGTTTCACCCCCTCCTCCAACATGTGTTTGTTCACTCAAGGGATGAAACAGATTTCCTTCCAGATTGCTTTCCATCTGGCTGATGTATAATCACAAACAAGCTGCATTACAAGCATTTTTTTCAAAGCAGCAACTCTCATTTTCTATTCTACTTTATGTAGGTGAGCCTTTGAATGAAATTACTTTGAGACAATTTCTGAATGAGATTGTCATTGGTGTGCATTGCCTGCTGCAGTATCTTCTGTAGTATCTTCAGCTATATTTGCACATGTCTGTGGATATGTCATTATGTCATTGGTCTGTATATATGTAACATGCATGCATCTCTAGCTTTTCTCCTTGCTTGGCTCTTCTGAGACCTATGGTTATCTCCATACTTCTTTGTTTTTTCGAAACAGGGTTTCACTGTGTAGCTCTAGCTGTCCTGAAACTCTGTGACTAGACCAGGCTGGCCTCGAACTCAGAGATCTGCCTGCTTCTACCTCGTGAGTGCTGGGGTTGCAGGCCTGTCCCATCATGTCCAGTCCAGACGTCCTTTTATGCTAACCTGATTTTAGAGCTTGAACCATAACAATTGACGTGTGGGAAGAGGCTGACGTCATGGGAAGCTGGGATTTGTTTTGAGGACAATCAGGAAGGAAACAGTGTCCTGGAAAACCTGATGAGTACGGGTCAATGAACTTGCATGGAGCACAAACCAGGGTGTTGGTCTTGCAGAAGCCCAGAAGGAAAGTACCCTTCCCAATTTCCCTGCCCTCAAAGTGGTGAGCTGACAGGAGAGGGGCATGTGCAGAGAAAACTTGGGGACTGAACCAGCCACCCAAATGTCTCTCTCTTTTTTTTTTTTTTTTTTTTTTTGCGGCTGGCTGTTGGTGATAATATGTTTCCCATAAATTCTTTAAAGCCAGTTCCATTTTTATTAAAGTACTGGTGAAACAAAGGAAGAGACAGAGGAGCTGGTGAAGGAGTGTTGGTCTGCCGAGCTCTTTACTTAACTCTCATTGTTTTCCAGGCTAGGGCTGTCCTGTGTCTGTCTAGTAGCAGCCCAAGTGAGGAAACCTGCACAAACGTCTGCCCATCAGTACTGACAGGATGCTATCTGGTCTCTGCACCCCCAACTGCTCATTAGGCATCTCAGGAGTAGCTATCTGCTCCCAGAATCTCAGACATGTCTGCTGCCTGGGAACTTTTGCACACCAAGCCTCATGAATAAAGTCAAATTGGAGGTTGGGGTGAGGGAGGGGCTCTGTAAGTAGCCATCTAAAGCTGGAGAGGCCACTGCGGGTTCTGGGTTCTCCTTAGTCACTAAGACACTAAGGAGGGAGGAGCAGGTGGAAAGGGCAAAGGAGTTGAAGGAGGAAGGGGGAAAAAAGGCTTTTCCCATTCCCTTACAGAACAGCCCGAGGGAAATATATGACCGCCCTCAGCCTTATTTTGACCTCAGATGCTATTTTCGTAGTAACTATGATTAGAAAATACTTATTTTTAAAAGGTTGCTTCGTAATAGCAGGAAGCTGTTCTTCAGTTTTGACCCCAAGGTTCATGGTCCTTTTTTTCCTGCTTCAGAACCTGGCTCCACCATATTCTAATGATGTGCGTATCCGTACAGGCGAGGATGCACACGAGGCTCTCAGAGAGAGAGCGAGCAGCACGCATGGATCTGAGTCTGTGCTGTGTCTCTGCAGTGCACAAGAGCCCCTTTGAAACACAGCTTCTCACAGAGAGTCTGTGCCCACGCTACCTCCCTTACCTCCCATTTGCTCAGCTTTTGTGATCTCTCTCCTGAGCCTGCTGGATGCTGGAATTGCTCTCCTGTTTCACCAAAGCTGTTTGCAATTCAGTGCCCCCTAGTATTTCTTTATCTCTGCGGACCTCTTTGCCTAGTAGCTCTGGAAGGTCAATCAGATCACGGCAGGCATCCCTGTTTCTTTTGTTCACTGCTGTTTCCACAGCATCTGGAACAAAGCCTGGCATGGGACAGACACTCCATAGGTCTGGAGGGTTCTTTCCAAGGCTCACCAACTCGGGCTACCTTATTTCATGGAATGAGGTTCCTGTCTTTTTGACTTGATTCTCAGATCTCCGCTCTATCCCCGCAGTTGGCTTTGCAGCTCCCTATTCTAAGCCAAGGTTCCCCTGAGTGCACTCTCTTACCATTGGTTCAATTTTGTCTCCTCCCTCAAACTTAAGAAGAGCAGGCAGGCATCCAGGGTCTGTGAGAATGCTCAGCGAGCCAGGGTGCTTATCACTTGCCACAAAGACTGGTGACCTGAGTTGGATCCCTGGGAACCAGACAATAACAGGACTAACTCCTGCAAGTCGTCCTTAGACCTCCCATCCTGTGGCATACAGGCGCTGGCCCCCAGCCCCCAAATAAATAATAACATAAAATCTAAAAGTAAAGAAAAACTTGTCACCTTGCTGCTGCCCTTCCACAGTTCCCTGAAGAGGAAAGGGCAGACCTCTCGAGGTAGCTCTTAGTCACATGGTTACTGAAGATTTTCGATGAGCCAGCCACAACCGATGGTAAAATGCTCAGAGGGGTTTTGAACAGATCATATGATTCTCTTAAATGCAAATTTGATATAGAAAGGAAAAGTATTTAGATTTCTGGTATTTAATAAAACATCCTCAGAAAAAATTTTTTTTCTGTTTCCTTTTGCTTTTTTGTTTGTTTGTTTGGTTAGTTAGTATTTTTCTTGCTCTTGAGAGATGTGGCTATTGGAAAGTTTGAAATCTGCCTGTGGCTCACTGTCTGTCTAGGGCAGCACTGCTCTGGACAACTGTCATGGCATAGGGGAATCGTCCTAATGCAGAGGTTCTCAACCTGTGGGTCCCCACCCCCTTGTGGGTCCTATATTAGATATTCTGCATATCAGATATCTATATTATGATTCATAACTGCAGCAGAATAGCAACTATGAAGTAGCAATGAAATAATTTATGGCTAGGGGTTACTACGACATGAGGAACTGTATTAAAGGGTTGTCGCATTAGGAAGGTTGAAAAGCCCTGCCCTAATGCATTCCGTGGTCATACCTACCAGACTGTGTTTCATTTTGGGTGCTGTAAGAACAATCAAGCACAAGTGTGTGCGCCCACGCACCCCCCCACACACACATACACACACACACACACATACACACACACACTCACAGTGGTTCTGTTCACTGAAGCTGATTCCAAAGATCTGTAAATACCACACCCCAACCACTAGGAGTCAGGCTCTTTCTCAACAGGAAGTAGAAAAGAATACAAGAGAAAAATCCAGGACATCCTAACCCCTCCCACGTGCAGGGTTAGAGGGTAAACATGTTGGACCTCAGTATAATGCTTGCTCTCCAGCTAAGGGATTTTTCTGAGTATTCCCTTTGATTTTGATTTTCCCTTGGATGGTTGTCAGTACTGTTGAATCAGCTCTTCCCTTTGGGGAGGTCATAGACAGCAGACATCCACTTCCTTCCTCTCCTCACAAAGGGGTTTCACACTCAAGTATGTGGTCTACAGCTTATCAGCGTATTACACTGCAGTGGCCTCCGCTGCTGGTCAAACAGCCTTGCCAACCTCTCTAGGCAGTCACAGCAGTGCTCACTTGAGAGTTCGAAGTGGATGGTGTGAAAGATAACGGATGTGATTTCAGGTTTGAGGCATCTTTCTTGGCTCTTGGCAAGAAGCATTCTTGACACATACCTTTGTATCTTGCTCTTGTCTTTCTTTTTCTTTTTTTAAAGTGAGGCCTCCATTCCCTCTCTTATCTTCCCATCCCTTAACTTCATTGAATTTTTAGAAGTTGCCTCTCAGGGACTCTTCTCAGTTTGTTCCTGAAACTGGGACTACTTTGCACAGAGCACCCATGTTAAAGTTATCTTTACTAATGTGTGCCTGTGTCCCTGTCCCTCATGGGCTTATGAGCAATTGTCATAGCAGCAACCCATGCTTGCAACACCCATGACTCTAAGAGCCTGGATACATAAATGGGTGGGTGGATAATAAATGCCTTTTTAGGATTCCCTATAGTCCTAGTACAATATCTTAAATTTATTTTAGGATCAATTATATTGTTTGATTCACCTAATGTTAGGTTCCAAGACATGCTCATTAGACTAAGCTACAGAACCAAACTAAAAACCAGATTGTTGAACTTGCTGCCAGTATTTTTTATGTTGCAAACACTCTCATATTTGAATTAAATCTGGGTCCAGCTTAGAGGTAGACCCAGACAAGCAAGCCACATTGGGAATATGATCAACTGCCAGGGCTCCAGCAGGACAAACATCCTATCAGCCAAGAGTCTCTTCCTCACAAATGTCAATTGAATATTTATTAATTAAGACTAAATCCATTATTACTAGCTTGCCCTTACTATTAGTGTACCTAAAGCACAATGTGCGGGGAGCCAGGGATTCCCTATCACTGTTAAATCGGACTTTTTTTGGGAGGGGGGGCTAATTTGTTCTCATAAGGTAATAAAGTTCTCTGAAAGTATTTATTCATCTGAAAGCTAAACCCCTGTCTATTATACTGGATAATGATGAGAACCAAATGAAGAATGACCTGAGCTTTGTAAACCGTTGTAAAAATACAGGTATTATAATTATAATTCACACTGCTTCTTAGTGTCTCCCGCGATTTACAAGGAATCTGTGGAATGGATTACATAATTGGACGGAAACATCAGCAACTTCAATTATGTTTTATCTTTCTGGGTACTTGTTCACATAATTGTTAGCCTATATCCACCTCAAAAACTCTACCCAGGCAAGCTTCAAAACACTTGAGTACAAAACAACCTCTCCCTCCATGCAAGTTCAAATATTTCTTTTGTTATTTTGATAGTCTCAACCAGATGCCTTGAATACGCCTGCAATCCTTTGTTGTTATTTTTTCCCCCTTTGGACAGGATCTCATTATGTAGCCAGTCACACTGACCTCAAACCTATCCTTCCTGGGAAACTCCCCTTCACCTTCTGGAGTGCTGAGATTTTAGGCATGGGCCACTATGCCCAGTTTGCTGTGTTTCTTTATGAATAAAACATTGGCCTGTAGAAAACTTGAAACTGTATGTGCATACATGTGTGTGCATAGATAGAGACTGATGTTCAGGATCTTCTTTAATTCCCCCCCCCCCTTTATTTTTAGACAGGCTCTCTCTCATTGAATCTGAGGCTGGTCATCTAGGCTGGGTGGCCAGTAAGCTCCAGGCATCCTCTCGCCTCTCCCATCACCTCGGTGCTAGAGTAGCATACTGTTGTGCCTGGCATTTTAAATGGGTGCTGGAGATCCGAACTCAGGTCCTCATGCTTGCGAAGCATGCACTTTACTCTATGCACCATTTCCCCAGGCCTGTGATAGGAAATCCTTGTCCTGTCACAGTCTAGTGTGTACTTGGGCATACACCTACTCCTGTGTGTGTGTGTGTGTGTGTGTGTGTGTGTGTGTGTGTTGGACTGATCACCATCTCTCTGAGAGCTGCATTTCTGCATTTCCAAGTCAACACTGTCTTTTCTCATGCCTATTGTATTTATATCCGAGATTATACCTTGTAGTGCTGTCTTAGGGTTTCATTGTTGTGAAGAGACACCGCGACCAAGGCGACTCTTATAAAGGAAATCATTTAATTAAGGCTGGCTTACAGTTTAGAGGTTTAGTCCATTATCACCATGGTGGGAGCATGGCAGCATCCAGGCAGACATGTTGCTGGACAAGGTACTGAGGGTTCTATATCTTGATCCACAGGCAGCAAAAGGCAACTGAATATCACACTGGACATAGCTTGAGTGTAGAAGTCCTTAAAGCCCTCCCCCAACAAGGGATACATGTTCTCCAACAAGGCCACACCCATTCCAACAAGGCTATACTTCCTAGTAGTGTTACTATCTATGGGCCAAACAGTCAACATATGAGTCCACAGGGGCCATTCCTATTTAAACCATCACAGGTAGACGGAATAATGGCACCAAAAGGTATTAAGACCCATGTCTTAGAATTTAACTGTGGTCTTACATAGAAAAAAGACTCTTTGCAGATGTGATTGAAGATTTGTGTATAGCATATGAGTATGCATGCATATGTGCATCTGGGTGTCCTCCTCTATTTCTTGCCACCTTTTTTTTTTTTTTTTTTTTTTTTTTTTTTTTTTTTTTTTTTGAGACAGGGTTTCCCTGTGTAGCCCTAGCAGTCCTGGAACTCACTCTGTAGACCAGGCTGGCCTTGAACTCAGAAATCCACCTGCCTCTGCTTCCCAAGTACTGTTATTAAAGGCATGCGCCACCACTGCTCGGTGCCACCTTAATTTTTGAGACAGAGTTGCCACTTGAGTTTGGAACTAGATTGATTAGCTAGACTAGCTAATTAGTTAGATCATTTAACTCTGAGTGCTAGGGTTATATATTTGAACCAGCATGCATGGCTGTTTACATAGGTGCTGGGATCTAAGCCCATGTCCTCTTGCTTTCCAGGTATACTGCTGTTTTTGTGTTGTCAACTTGACACATGTTAGAGGAGTCATCAGAGAGGAAGGAGCCTCCAAAATATCCAGCTGTAGGGCATTTTCTCAACTAATAGAGTGGGAGGACCTAGCCCATTGAAGGTGGGGCCATCCCCAGACTGGTGATCCTGGGTTCTATAAGAAAGCAGGGTGAATAAGCCATGGGAAGCAATCCAGTTAGCAGCACCCTCCATGGCCTCTGCATCTGCTCCTGCCTGCAGATTCCAGCCCTGCTTGAGTGGTGTCCTGACTTCCTCCAACGTTGAACTATAATCTGGAAGTATAAGCCCTTTCCTCCCCAACTTGCTTTTGGTCATGATGTTTTGTTGTAGCAATAGAAGAAACCCTAAGACACCAGGTGTAGGTAGAATTCTAGTAGAATTATTGTATCTAGGGTAAACACCAGAATGAACAGTTTTCTAAGTGGCAGGATTTTCCCAGTCCAATTAATTTAAATATTAGTGCAGCAGGAGGCCTGTGATTGGATAGGGAAAAGGGAGGTGGAGCTAAGAGTTGAAGAGACAGGGAGCGACACAGGAGCAGAAGAAAGTAAGATGGAGGACAAATAGGATGACTCAGATTCCGGGTGGTTTTAAATAGCCACAGATAGATATAATATCATATAGGGATAGAATAAATGGGGTAACTTGTCTAATTTAGGTGGACATCTTGTATCATTATCAATTGGCTCTGAAATTGATATGTGGGCATCTTGTGAATTGAGAATTTATTGGTATATAAATCTGGCTGATTAATTATAAGCTTCAAGAGTTTTGATTTTACCAGGTTATTGGGTGTTGTGATATCTAACTGCGAAGTGGGCAGTCATTGCACAGGGTTGGTGTGGCAACAATCCGCCAAGGGAAATTAGCAAGTCAGGTGGAGATGTCTCAGGAGCCCCAGGCCAGAGAGTCTGCTGAGATGAGAACACTCCATTGGTACCAAGTGGCCCACCAGTGCTCAGCAGAGTAGGAACCTGCAGTTTCTTTTAAGTATTTCCAGCAAGTGGGGGCTGTGGGTGTAGGGGAAAGGGGGGAGGGAGAAAGTGCCTGCATCTGGCCAGAGTTCAGGCACTCTGGGCAGGTGGACTCGGGAGGACTGCCAGATGCTTTCCACGAGGCCCTGGGTGGGCATCTGGCTGTGTGAAGCACAGGACAAGGGGCAGCCCCTGGTACCAGGTTCTCAGTCTCTGGCATCCCACGCTGGATACGGCAGAGGAGCTAAGAACAGAATAGGGGCCCCAGGGTGACACTCAAGGCCCTAGAGATACGGGAAGAGGGCAGAGGGAGAGAGATTTCCATGCAGGGGAGAGTCCTTAGTCCGGTTTGTGGCTGGAGCACAGGAAGGCCTTCTGACAGGAGACAAGGTACGGCTCATTAGGAGAAAGCCTATCCCATCATCCAAGCACAGTGGGCCTTGATGATCAGAGACAGTCTATAGTTTTAGAGCTTTATTGTAGAAAGGCAGGGGGGAAGACAAAAGGTAGAAGGGGAGAGAGACCAGCCATGGCCAAGAGGAGAGAAGGGAGAAAAGGAGAGAGAAGAAAGGCTAGAGAGTAAGAAAACTTAAAGAGAGAGAGGTAAAAGCTGAGAGAGAGAGAGAGAGAGAGAGAGAGAAAGAAAGAGAGAGAGAGAGAAAGAAAGAGAGAGAGAGAGAAAGGGAGAGAGTGAGGTGGGGCCAAGCAGCCCCTCTTATAGTGGGACTGTTATCTTGCTGTTGCTAGGTAACTGGGAGGAGTGTAGCCTGAAGGTCAGAAGCTTGGGACATTGTGTACGTGACTGCTAGCCACGAGCCTCCCCTGTGGGGGCTGTGGGGGCGGTAACAGGAGCCAGAGGTCCAGGATACATGAGGGAACACCTTCTGTCCCATGTAGGTGAAAATTATCACCACCAGATCCTACCAGGTTTCATGACCTCAACTCAACTAGAGACCAGCCTGTCTGTGCATAGCCCATTGCCCCACATAGAAGTACTTTGATCTTGAAGAAATCATTATAGAAAACAGTGGTTGTTTTCTGTTATCTAAAGAGTTGTTTCTCTGGAAGGGCTTTACAGATTTTGCATGACTTTGGTCTCAACATTTTCCTGGCAGCCCTGTAATGTTTATTATTGGGTACTACTAACAGTTCATAATAAGGACTAACTTGCAGGAGTTTAGTCACGAAGCATATAGATTAGATTAAGGTCTTTGGAATGAGGACCTTGTTTTATCAAAAAAAATTTTTTCTTTTGGTATGTAGCAATCAATAAATAAACTTTTGCACAGCTGTTTGAGGTTCAGTTCATCCAAGCTGGACTTCCCTTTTGCCATAGAGCCTGATTACATTTCAGAGTGACCCTCTTTCTTGGATAGTCCCATGTTATTCAGAATACCTGCACCAGATAGGCACATTATTGACTTAGTTGTCTCTCCAGCCATGGTTATGAATTTTGAGATGGGGAACTCTGTTGTTACAATTATTATTTTGGGTGTTGCTGTTACACTTTCTTGCTCCCTTTAAATATCTATTATGGGTTCCTAACCCACTTTACATCATTTGGGTCCCAAATAAAAGACACAGAAACCTTTAGACTTAGAAGCTTAAAAGCAATAGAGCTGGGCAGATATCAACCCTCTAAGCTATTTTGTCTACTTCCCTGTGATGATCCCCAAGATATCACTTGCAATGTTCTGCCTTGACCACTCCTACTCTATCAGGCCAGCTCTCATGACCACGTATTCATGATCCACGATATCCCATGAGGACTTCTTCCTTCTTTTCCTCCTTCTCTTCCTCTCCCTTTGTGTTTCCTCCCCAGACCACAAGCCTGGGAATGTTTGCTCTGGCCCCTCTCTTTTGCCCAGCCCAGGCTGTAGGCATCTTTATTATATCAGGAATAACTTGGGAGGCAAGGTTTGGACAACAAAAGCTGGTGTAAATGAGATATGCTCTTCTTGGGGAAACCAGGTCTTGGGATACAGTATTTAGCATTTGAATACATAGCAGCACCAAACCAACCCCAACAGAACTCATAGATTATGCAGGAAGGCTCTAAATTCAACCATGGGCATCCTTATGGAAGATTGTTGTCTTAGTCAGGGTTTCTATTCCTGGACAAAACATCATGACCAAGGGTTTATTCAGCTTACACTTCCATACTGCTGTTCATCACCAAAGGAAGTCAGGACTGGAAGTCAAGCAGGTTAGGAAGCAGGAGCTGATGAAGAAGCCATGGAGGGGTGTTCTTTACTGGCTTGCTTCCACTGGCTTGCTCAGCCTGTTCTCTTAGAACACAAGACTACCAGGCCAGTGATGGTCCCACCCACAAGGGGCCCTTCCCCCCTTGATCACTAATTGAGAAAATGCCTTACAGCTGGATCTCGTGGAGGCATTTCCCCAACTGAAGCTCCTTTCTCTGTGATAACTCCAGCCTGTGTCAAGTTGACACAAAACTAGCCAGTACAATTGGTAATGGCAGACTGTGGGGAATTGGGCTATGCACATCAGACTGGTCTCCAGTCGAGATGCTGAACCCCAGGACCTAGTGGTCATAATTTACCTACATGGGACGGAAGGAGTTCTCTCATGTCTCCTGGAACTCTGGCTCCTGTCTATGTTACCGCCCCCCACAGCTCCCACAGAGAAGCATGGCTAGAAGTCACATAGGCAATGTCCCAAGCTTCTTACCTTCAGGCTAAACTCCTCCCCAGTTACCTAGCAACAGAAAAGATAGCAGCTCACTTTAAAAGGGGCTGTTCGGCCCCTCCTTGCTCCTCTCATTCCTTTGTTCTCTTACCTCTCACTTCTCTCACTCCTCTCTAATTGTCTTCTCCTCTCTTCTCTCCCTTTTACTCTTACTCTCTTTTCTCTAGTCTTCCCCCCTCTCCTTTCTCTCTTTCTCCCTGCCTTTCTACATAAAGCTCTAAAGCCATAGACAGTCTCTGCTCATCAAGATCCACTGCGCTCACTCTCACCGGTGTGGGAACCTCTCTTCCCTCTCTCCCATAACCCCAGGGCTGCAGGGCGTGGATCTGGGGCCCCCAGGTTGGTCTGCCCCTTGTCCACCCCCCCAACCCCCCTTGAGTGAGTCAGAAACTTGGATGCCCACCCAGGGCTGAGTGGAAAGCGTCTGGCAGCCTTCCAGCATCTGCCTGTCCAGAGCATAGGTGGAACGTTGGCGGGACATGGGTCCTTCCTCCCCATTCTTCCCCTGGGCCCCCTCGTTAGTTCCCACAGTAGACCTAACACAAAGACAGGAGATAACATGGTCCCACACTAATGCTGACAGCCACCAGTTCAAAGAAGGAAAAGATTCTCAACCAGAACCTTCAGAAGGAATGTGGCCCTGCAAGTCTTTATTTAGCCCAAGGAGATGTCTTGAAGAAAGTTTACCATTGTAAGAGAATGAATGTAACAACATTTCTGTTGTTTTAAGCTGTGTAGCTTGTGGCAATTTGTTATAGTAACATTAGGAAAGTTTTCATGAGATTGAGGGAGAAGGACAGTTGGGTATATCTGTAGCTTTTTTTTCCCCACACATTTAACACAAATATCTTTTAGAGCACCAGTCAAGTGCCTGGAATGCTGGCAGATACAGAAAGAAGGATTGAAAGGAGTAAGAAACCTCACTTCGCCTCTGCAAGGACCTGTCATTGAGTGGAGGAACTAAAACAGATGCCAGGCATCTGGCACACAACTGAAGACAAAAGCTAAATTGTGGGGCATTGCTCAGCATGATTCTAGGTGATGTGACCCACAGAGTAAATGTAAGGCCAAGATAAACGAGGAGGGGCAGAAAGTATGGAAACCCTTCTTGGCATGGCAGAAATAAGCTCCATGTTAAGAAGCTACTTTGCTAAGGATAGTGAAGCCATGAGATATGAGTTCATTGTTCAAGAGTGGAGAAAGCACCAGCCCCAAGGAGGGAAACAGTGCTTCCCTTGTCCTTGGCAGCTGCTTTGGTTAGAGGGGATAAGTATCCTCTAGTTGCTTACTGGTCTGACTTCTTCTAACAGATATTGTGGAGTATGAATTTTTCTCTGAGCCGTGCCTGGGTCAGCTGTGATGCTGCTAGAGTAGGGAAACACAGGGAAGATGTGAGTCTTTCAATAGTTCCAATTGGATGTGGCTGAAAGATCCCCAGATCTCAGCAGCTTGTGACTTGTAAACAAGAGCATCCCTCCTCCAGTATTCACAGTACCCAAAAACCCTTTTCCTAGTTGGATTCTGATCATCCCAAAGGAAGGGAGGTATCTGTGGAGTCCCAGAATTCTGGAGCTCCTGGAATCCTCCAGTCCAATGAGCTTCTGGCACCATGAGAGCAGGCTGTGGTGGGGATATACTGACTCCACCCCCAGCATGGACAATAACAGATACTATAGCTAAAAGGGGATGCCTTAGACTCATGTGCTATATAGATTCATGCTGCCATATCAAGTGTCAGAACGGGGCTATTAAAGGAAGATTCCCACGCGGAGGATCAGGGTTAACCCCCCCATCCCCCCCCAACACACATTTGGAATCAAGACACATGGGTAACTTTAAAAGACAACGGGAATCCTCAGCACTGCCTCACTCGATCCCCAGGTTTCCTAGCACCCTTGTTTAACTTGGTGGGACCACGCTCACGGAATGTTCAGTTAGTTAGCTTTTATTGGAATGAAGAACACTGAGCAGTTCCAAATGATAAGTCATCAGTTCAATTATTATTTTATGCTTTTTCCCAAAACAACATACTTATTTCCCTTTTATATTCGCAGCAAATAGTTGTTCTAACAATTGTTTCCAAAGAAAGGAAATGTGTTGTTGAAAGCTTCCATTAGCTTCTTCCAGCTCTCAGATAAATTAACGTTCTATTCCTGCCACATATCACTGTGTATTTGCTGCATCCCAAATAAAATTTCACATGTATTCACTCATTCAACAGGTTGTCTTTTGCTGGGAAAGGGGTGGATTGAACCCAGAGCTGGCATCTGCCAAGGAAATACTCTCTCACTGAGCTGTGTTCCCAGTCTTTCATTATGCTGTCTCCATGTATCCCAGGTTGGCCTCAAATGTATGGTTCTCCTGCCCTAACTTCCTGGGTATAAGGATTACTGCAGATGTCATTGTACGCAGCCATTCAAGAAATATTTTTCAATGCCTACTATGTGCCAAGGACTATTCTAGGTACTGAAGATGAGGCAGTGGGCTAAGTAAATACCACTTTCTCTTGTGAGTTGCAAATGCCTTTTCTTTGCTGTCTGTATTCTGAAGAGAAACCATGCACGGCAACTAGCACCATGCTACCCAATAAGATTTGCTAAGAGTGATTTGGAAAGAAAGGAAGAGGATAAAGAGTTTCAGAGAGAGGAGAGTTTCAGAAAGCTGGAAAGCAAGACTTTCTCAAGAAGAATGCACTTAAGCAAATCCTAATCCAAGAAAGGATTCTCTCAGAGACTGCTAACTTGCCTTCAGTACCTGGGATCCTTCCCCTGCATTTGTCCATGGAGCCTTCCCAGTTCACTGCAGACAGCTCCTGTTTATCTTTCTCAGCTCTCCAGGAAGTCCCATGTGCTATACATAACGTCTGAGCCAGTTGGGATGTGAGCAGAAGCATTATGTACAGCTTCCAGGCCATCTCCATTACGACAGAAACCCTTTCCCTGAACTGGGACTCCCCAGCAAGTCTGGGTACCACGCATAGAGCCTGGCAGGGCTGATTTACCATCAGTATACATTTTCTCAAGAGAAATAAGGCTCCTTTTTTTTTTTTTAAGATATATTTATTTACTTTATGTATATGAGTACAGATGGTTGTGAGCCTTCATGTGGTCGCTGGGAATTGAATTTCGGACCTCTGCTTCCTCAAGTCAACCTGCTGGCTCCGGTCAACCCACTCACTCCGTTTCTGCTCCCTCCAGCCCAAAGATTTATTTATAATTATAAATAAGTACACTGTAGCTGTCTTCAGACACTCCAGAAGAGGGTGTCAGATCTCATTACTGATGGTTGTGAGCCACCATGTGGTTGCTGGGATTTGAACTCAGGACCTCTGGAAGAGCAGTCAGTGCTCTTAACCGCTGAGCCATCTCTCCAGCCCTGAGGCTCCATTCTTTTTTTTTTTTTTTTTTAATTAGGTATTTTCTTCATTTACATTTCCAATGCTACCTCATAACTGAGGCTCCATTCTTAAATTAAATGACTATATTTTATTATGACAACTGAGATAATTTGCAGAATAAGCTGGTTGACATCCATTTAAGCAGAGGGAACAGTGGCTGCAAAGGCTTCATGTAGTAAATTTTTTAAAAAAACATTTCTTTCTTTTTGTTTTCTTTTCTTCTTCTTCTTCTCCTTCTTCTTCTTCTTCTTCTTCTTCTTCTTCTTCTTCTTCTTCTTCTCCTTCTTCTTCTTCTTCTTCTTCTTCTTCTTCTTCTTCTTCTTCTTCTTCTTTTTTTTGGTTTTTCGAGACAGGGTTTTTCTGTAGCCCTGGCTGTCCTGGAACTCACTCTGTAGACCAGGCTGGCCTCGAACTCAGAAATCCACCTGCCTCTGCCTCCCGATTGCTGGGATTAAAGGCATGCGCCACCATGCCCAGCCTTTTTTTGTTTTTGTTTTTAATTTTTTTGTTTGTTTGTTTGTTTGATTGATTGTTTTTTTTTTTCCAAGACAGGGTTTCTCTGTGTAGCCATGGCTGTCCTGGAACTCACTTTGTAGACCATGCTGGCCTCAAACTCAGAGATCCACCTGCCTCTGCCTCCCAAATGCTGAGATTAAAGGCATGTGCCCCCACTGCCTGGTTTCATGTAGGAAATTACTCAGGAAATTCAAAGAATAGCATGGAGTTCAGAGTGGTGGTGGTGTTGGAGTAGCATGTGAGGTAGAACACATCAGTAGGGCACGGAGACCTTGGAGCCTCTTCTACAGCTTGGGACTTTATTCCCATATAGTGTGAATGAAACATTCATTTGAGCAAAGGAGGGGTTATATGATTTCTCTGGTCAAAAAGAAAAGCCTGCTGTGATGGAAACCGAACAAAGAGATAGAAGTGGCAGAGCAAAGTGAATTGTTTAGAAGCTGGCAAAGTAGTCCAGGCAAGACATTCTGGCTATCTTGATAAAGGTAGGAGGAATAATAGAATCATCTTCCAAAGAATATTTTTAAAGTAGAAATGCTCAGCTGGCCTGATATTGTATAAGATTTTAAAGACTAGGTATATAAGGAAGGTCTTATATTTTTCTTTGTCCTAAACTACATATGTCTCCCTTTTTTGTATGAGAATACTTAATTTTATCTCGGCTGTCATTAATCAAATTGCAGAATGAATTCAGCCCTCATTCTTCTCTATTTGACCCAGCATTAAATTCCCCTGTCTTTATTTTGACCATCATTTTACCCATTGGTCATCTGGGGCCATGCTCATTGACAACTGTCGATAGTGATCTCCCAGTGATGGGTTTCAAGGATCTCTTAAAAGCACTCAGGGAAAGAGAATAAGAGGGACTTGGAATCGATGTTGGAGACCCAAGTTGTAATTGAAGAAAGGAAGGCAGGAGGAAAAATTGGATACCTATGTCTGACCTCAAGAGCGAAAGTGGAGATGTGAGGAGAAGCCGTGGAGGGAAGGCATCTCAGTGTGGCTGAACACTGGGCAAGAGCGAGCAGAAAGACAACCGTGTGTGCTGAGCAAGGGCAAGCGGAGAGACTGACCTTGTGTGCTGAGCAAGGGCGAGCTGAAAAACTAACCTTGTGTGCTGAGCAAGGGCGAGCAGAGAGACTAACCTTGGGTCTCCTTTATCCTTACCTAGTATGTTCCTTTTGTGTCCTGTGACTTGCTAGGGTGAAATAGACCTCAGGAGGCATTATCGACAGAGCTGTCAGATCTTTAAAGACACGGTTATAAATTAGATTTGCTCTTGTTATTATCCAATTCTTCTTATACAGAAGTGTCCTAGGTGGGGTTCTATTGCTGCGATAAAGAACATGACCAAACATAACCAGGAAGGAAAGGGTTTGTTTGGCTTACATTCCTGTGTCACAGTGTATCATTAAGGGAAGCTCCAGGGAGGAACCTGGAATTAGGAACTGAGGCAGAGGCAGTGGAGGACTGCTGCTTACTGGCTTGATAGCCATGGTGTGCTCAGCCTACTTTCTTATACAACCAGAACCACTTCTGTAGGGCTGGTAAGACCCACAATGGGCTGGACTTTCTTACATCAATCATAAATCAAGAAAATTCTCCCCAGACATGCCTCCAGGCCAATCCTACAAAGGCATTTTCTCAGTTGAGGTTTCTTCCTTTCAAATGATTCTAGCTTGTATCAGTTGACAGAATCTCGCCAGCACAGAAAGTACAATGGATGTTACCACAGTCCCTGCTCAGGTTCACACAGATGGGAAACCCTCTCTTAATCTGTCGAGGGGAAACAGGAACCATGGCAGTCTCAAGCCATCTAGGGTCACCCGAAGACAACCCTTCAGGAATGTCTGGGAAGTTTTGCTTGCTAAAGGACTGCATTGTAAATGGGAATGATTAAAATTAGAGAAGGGGTGGTTTTGAAGTCACCCCAGAGACTGCAAAAGTGATGGAATACTGCACGAGAAAAGGGGAAGAAGGGCAGAGAAGAAATGTGTTTCAAACGGGGTGAGCAACAGGTCAAGTGCATGTTTAATCAAGTACTGCATTCTTAGAGTCATCGAAGACGGACTACATCTTATGATCACATTCAACATGGATGCTATGATGATCAGTGTAAGAGATCAGTATCAGCCCAGGACCCTCAAAACCTCAAGAACAAGTCCTCAGCACAGAGGAGATTTATTTGCCCCAGAGGGAAAGAGAGCAGGGAATGAGAGAAAAGGCAGGAGATAAAAAGAGGAGGGAGGGGCTGGAGAGGTGGCTCAGCGGGTAAGAGCACTGACTGCTCTTCCGAAGGTCCTGAGTTCAATTCCCAGCAACCACATGGTGGCTCACAACTACCCGTGATGAGATCTGATGCCCTCTTCTGGTGCATCTGAAGACAGATATAGTGTGCTTACATATAATAATAAATAAATAAATCTTTGCCAGGCGTGGTGGCGCACTCCTTTAATCCCAGCACTCGGGAAGCAGAGGCAGGTGGATTTCTGAGTTCCAGGCCAGCCTGGTCTACAGAGTGAGTTCCAGGACAGCCAGAGGTATAGAGAGAAACCCTGTCTCAAACAAACAAACAAACAAAAAAAGAGGAGGGAGAGGAAAGAAACAAGGGGGGGGGGGAAGGAGTATTTGTCCTGGTGGGGACAAAGAACAGATAGAGAAGATACACATATAGGAAAATATAGGCATATAGGAAAATTCTAGTTTATAAAGGTAAAGGTGGGGGTGGGGACCCGCATTAGGATGGGGAGTTTAATTTTAACTGGGCAAGTTAATTAGGTGAGCCAAGCCAAAGGGGGCTTTTCATTGCTGAGCTTCAACACTTTGATAGCTGGACCTTGGTAGTCAGCCTAAAGAAGCGGAAGTGGCCAAATAAGGGAATAGACCCTTGTGGCTACCTTCAGGAATGTACTCTAATGGTTTTAGCAAGGCAGAGGGAATGGGGGAGAAGTACAAGGCCTGCCAGAACCATGTTTGCCAGGCTTGAGTCCCTTCAACTGGCATCTTGGAAATATTTGTACACAGATTTCTTTGTGTATGTGAGAAAGTGTGTTTGTGGAGGCACGTGTATGTCATAGTATACTTGTGGACACAGGAGAAACTCAGGTGTTGCCTTCTACTTGGTTTGAGATGGGGTTGCTCTCTTTCAATGCTGCATGTACCATACTAGTTGGCTCATGAGCTAGTTGAGTCTCCTCTTTCTACCTCCCATCTTCCTGTAGGGAATGCTGGCATCACAGACACCTGCATTTCTGCATCTGCTTTTTAATTGTGTGTTCCTGACATCCAAACTCAGGATCATACATAAACCAGACTTGTGTAGCAAGGCTTTAGACCCACTGAGCCATCTCTCTACCCCAACATACCAATTCTATCTGGGAGACTTCTGGGCGTACAGACAGTATATGATAAAAATGGGACTTTTTATGAATTTAGAAATCACTTTTCTTGCTTATGTTCATGTCTAGGTTTTTTTTTTTCTTTTGAGATGGAGCCTCACTGTGGCTAGCCAGGCTGGATTTGAACTTACAGCAACCCCCCTGCTATGCTTCTGGAGATCTGGGATCATACATGCACCATGACTCCAGGATTTATCTATTTTCAAAATCAAGACTATAAAACCAAAGTGGCTCTTTCAAAATCTTAGCATGTCTAATCAAGACTTCATGTATCTAGTATTCTTATAGATCGTGTGGGATGTCCAAATAAGCCAGATACATTTCACCCCCTTTTTAAAGTACTGGGTTAGTAGGGCTCAAACCTAAGGGACTCATGAATCTCAGGCAAGAGCTGTATCACTGAGCTACATGGTCCCAGTGTTTTTTTCAAAATCCATCTTTACTGTCCAAAGTACATTACTGATAGAATAATTTCAGTTATGATACTTGTGAAAAATTATGTTTTCTCTCACATTTCTAAACAATTTCTTATTCCAAATCATCTTGAAAATCGTACTTTATTTTTTTGTATCCTAATGGAACATGTCATCATCACAGCCGAACACAAGTTTTCTGGAATTCTGAAGGAAGACAGGATAACAAAAGAGGTTGTAACGATTTTCATGTAAGTAATGTGTTCAGAACGGGTGAGGTCGCTAGACTGATAGCTCAGTATGCAGGAGGCCCCATGATTGGTCTTCTGTATGCAAATAAAAACATTATTAAAATAAGCTCAATGCTTCTACTAATAAAAAGAAGCCACCTTCACACGTACTACCTGTTGGTAAGGTTCTCACTATTCTATAGATGAAGAATTTGTTTTTTTACAAATACCTGGTCAGGAGTTAGTGACTATGGAGTCAAAGATACGAAATCGGTGAAGCTGAATGGTATTCCATGAGGAGAGGGGTTAACAAGATCTCACATGTGCTGTTGGTAGAAATGCAAAATGTTGCCATTGCTTTGAAAATTTGCATGAGATTTTTCTAAAAAAATTAAAAAAAAATTTCAAATGGGCCATAAATACCACTTCTGGCTATAAGCCCAAAAGAAAGCAAAAAATTAAACAGATATTTGTTCACCTGTTGTATTAGTCAGGGCTTCCTAGAATAACAGAACTTATAGAATGAACCTCTCTCTACATAGAAAGGTGATTGATTAGAATAACTTACAGGCTAATCCAACAATGGCTATCTCTGAATGGAAGGTCTAAGAATCCAGTAGTTGTTCTATCCATAGGGCTGGATGTCTCAGCTGGTCTTCAGTATAAGAAAGAATCCCAAAGAAGTAGACTGTCATGACAGTAAAGGAGTGCACTGGCCAGTGAAGTAAAAGCAAGCAGGTGAAGAGCAACAACTTCCTTCTTCCATGTCTTTACATAGGCTGTCAGTAGAAGGTGTGGTCCAGATTGAAGGTATGTCTTTCTGCCTCAAGTATCCAGACTAGAAGTAGATCTTTCTACTTCAAATTAAGAGAAAACAATCTCTCACAGGTATGTCCCGTGTTTGGGTTGTAACTGATTCTAGATATAGTCAAGATGACCACCAAGAATAGCCATCGCACCTGAATTTGTGTCAGATCATTAGTTTATATCACAACATCTAAGAGGCCACCTGAGTGTTGGCAGAGGAACAGATACAGAAACTGCGGTTTGGACTGGATGGAAGGTTATATATACTCAAAATGTAAGGATTTACTACAACCTTACATAAACCTTAAAGACAAGGAGTTAAATAAAGTAAAGTGGTTGCAAAAGGACAGTAGTGTATTAGTATACTCACATGAAGCAGTGGTATCCATAGTGATAGACGGTCGAATAATGGGTACCAGGGAATGAAGGAGCGAAGCTAATAATCCAATAGGTTTTGCATTTCAGTTGTACAAGATGATAATAATTCTAAAGATTGTTGTTGGTTCCCAATGATGTGACAGTATTTAATGCAACTTAACCATGTACTTAAAAATGGTTAGGGTGGTAAATTCTATGCTGTGTGTATCTTATTACAGTTAAAATTCGAAAACAACAACAAAAAGAAGCCTTAAATCTTCCAGGCGTGTAAAGCCAGCAGCTATTGTTTTCTCTTCAGATTGAAGCATCTAATTCTATATTTTGCTCACAGAGTAATTCCTTAATATAATGCTTACACATTCCCCACTGCCCAAACATGGCATCTCTGCTCTCTGCTGCATTCCACAAATTCCTATTCTAATTAACATTTCACTCTAATAAGATGCTCTGTCTTCTGAAGTGTTGATCCTTCAGTTGTTGACACGTCCTGGGATCTGGCCAGATATAACCCAGATAACTACAGTGGGCTAGGCAGCCTGGAGGGCCTGGTGGAAAACAGGCTCAGGGGACAGCTTCCAAGAGAAAATGTGGTTGGCAGATACAGGGCGGCAGCATGCACTGGGATGGGTCATTGCAAGCAGCAGGCATCTTAACGCAGAATCTGGACAGTTGGAAACATGTGATGTGTTACAATCACTGCCAAGGAAAGCCTCCAGTCTGGAATTTTTATTTTTAATTGAAAATAAAATATTTATTGAAAGTTTTAATTTTATCTTAAAACATTTGTTTCTCTTCAACTTCTTCATTTAAAAAAAAATATTTATTCACTTTACACCCCAATATCAGCTCCCATATCTTCCCAGTAACCCCTCACACAGATCCTGCCCCCGTACCCCACTCCCCTTCACTTGCAACATGTGGATGGAACTATAGATAGTTTTACTCAATGAAGTAAGCCATGCATAGAGAGTTAAGTGTCACATCACCTTATTAATATGCAATACTGTGGTTTACATGTTTATCCCATAGAAGTCCATAGAATACAGACTTGGACCCCAGCCTACAGCATTGAGGAGGTAGTGGAACTTTTAAAAGCTGTGGCCTGGTTGTGAGTCTTTGGTAATATAAGGCTGTGCTCATCACGAACATTAGGAACCTTAACCCTCTTCTTCCTCCCATTGCTCCCTGGAGCCATGAGGTGAGCAGGTGCTTTTGTTTTGTGCACCTATTGTGATGTATGCCTTGCTACCAGCCCCAAACAGTAGCCCCAGTGACATGGACTGAGCCGTCCAAACCCACAAGCCAAAATCCCTCCCTTCCTCCTCCTCCTCCTCCTCTTCCTCCTCCTCCTCCTCCTCCTCCCCCTCCCCCTCCCCCTCCCCCTCCCCTTCTTCTTCTTCTTCTTCTTCTTCTTCTTCTTCTTCTTCTTCTTCTTCTTCTTCTTCTTCTTCTTCTTCTTCTTCTTCTTCTTCTTCTTCTTCTTCTTCTTACTATAGAATAGAGTTTATTCAGGGCATGAAGGCATGAGTTAAGAGAGTAGTAGAGGCAGAGAGAAAGGCAGAGAGAAGAGAGTAGATAAGTGGAGGTTAGCCATGACCACATGGAAAGAATGGGGAAGGGAATGGGGAGAGAGGGGGCACAAGGGGGCAAGAGGCAAGAGAGAGGCAAGAGTGTAAGAGAGAGAGCCAACATCCCTTCTTATAGTTAATTAACCAATTCATTTTTTCCTTTATTTAGTTTTTTTAAAATTTTACTTTGTTTCTTATTACACTGAGTACTGAACCCAGACCCTTACATATACTAAGCTACATCCCTCAACAGAGCAGGAGGATACCTCTTCCTCTTTTCAAATAGATCACCACACTCAAAGGCATTCTGCTACATGGTTACATTAATGACAAGCTGACTAACACATGTGGAAACAAAGTGTGGTTCTTACAGAGTTGAGAGGAAAACAACGGTGGTGGCTGGAGAGCTAAAGATTGGTGGGAAGAAGGGAATGAGAAAGATTGATCTATGAACAGTAAGCTACCATTGATAAGTGAGTAGGAAGTTATAGTTCTAAGGCTGTATGTTGTGGCTTTATGTGCAAATGAGCTCCTGCCTGTGGTGGAAGGGGCACCTTCATGGGATGTGCTCACCTTTTCCTGGATACTCCCTCCTGCAGTGCAGACACGGTTGCCTTGAGAGGTTCTCTTTGCAGAGGAGCCGGCCCTAATTGGCACTAAGGAACATAAATCTGCCTGTTGTGTTGAGGTTTTTTGGTTTGTTTGTTTGTTTGTTTGTTTGTTTTTCATAAGACTGAACTGAGAAGAAAGACTGGGAGAGAGCAGTAGAGAAAGGAGACCAGAGGGAGTTCAAGGGGGAAAGAGGAAGTGAAAGGACCTTAATCATGGGCTGGGGAGATAGCTGTCAGCAAATGCTTGGCTTGCAAGCATGAGGACCCAAGTTTGAGCCACGGGACTTGGGACAGGTGGTGTGACTTGGTCACTACTGTGACCAAGGCAATATAGATATAGATGTAGACGTAGACGTAGACGTAGACGTAGACGTAGACGTAGACGTAGACGTAGACGTAGACGTAGACGTAGACGTAGAGGTAGAGGTAGAGGTAGAGGTAGAGGTAGAGGTAGAGGTAGAGGTAGAGGTAGAGGTAGAGATATAGATATGCATCTAGTTGAGGCTTGCTTACAGTTTCAGAGTGTTCATCCATTATCATCATGGAGGGAGTATGGAAACATGAATGGTACTGGAGGTGGAACTGAGAGCTACACCTTAATATGTAGGCAGAGAGAGAGAGAGAGAGAGAGAGAGAGAGAGAGGGAGAGAGAGAGAGAGAGAGAGAGAGAGAGAGAGAGAGAGAGAGAGAGAGAGAGAGAGAGAGAAGAGAGAGAGAGACTGGGCCTAGTGGACTTTTTGAAACCTC
Source organism: Mus musculus (assembly GCF_000001635.26). Classification (NCBI taxonomy): domain Eukaryota; kingdom Metazoa; phylum Chordata; class Mammalia; order Rodentia; family Muridae; genus Mus; species Mus musculus. The sequence continues at coordinate 53,442,580 of NC_000076.6, read as the reverse complement.
AAAGCCCACCACCCCCTAGTGACACAAGACATACTTCCTCTAACAAAGCAACACATAGTCCAAGAAAGCCACACCTCCTAATTCTTCTGATCCCTCTCAAATAGTTCCATGTGCTAATAACTAAGCATTTAAACAAATAAGACTATGGAGGCCTTATTTAAGCTCCACAGCTGGGTCTCTCAAGCTTACTAGCTACCCTAGCCTACTTGTTGAGTTCCAGGACAAGATGCCCTGTGCTAAAAAAGGGGTTGGGGACTGCAGAGATCGTTCAGTGATTAAGAGCACTGACTGAACATGTCTAGACATCAGAGGCTTTCTGTTATTGAGTGAGGCATGTTGCTAACCCCCAGCTGTCAGGTACTGTGTAAATCAAATAGGAGGTAAATGTGTCAGGATCTGGTTCAATGATGTGTGGGAGGTAGGCTGACAGTATGCATCTCCATGGGCGTTTGTTTTTAAGTCACCTTGTTCATGGTGCAGACTGGCACCCATCAGGAACCTAGGCGTAACAAACACTGAGTAGGTTACAGACAGGAGGAGACAGGGCTCAGAGTAAGTGGCAGGGCTGTGACTCCAGTCATCTGGCCTCGACACAGAGCTCTTTCTCCACAGTGTGTATTTTTGCCCTTCCAAAAATACCTTTACAAGAATACAGGTCCATGAGATTTCCTGAGACATTGTTCAAGTCATTTATGTGTCTACCCATGACCCACATCATGTCATACCTCTGTTCTAAGGCTGGATGAGAACAGGAAAGTATCTCAGGGAAGTCCAGAGAACCCTAGTGCAAAGACCACAAATCTGTGAATATAAATAAGGTATAAAGTTTTGGCTAGGATCTGTATGAATACATTTTGTCAAGTCATACATGATCACATGTTTTAGGAACAATTTTCACCAATTTTCCTTTAGAAGCAGAGCAGCAACTAAGAGATCATGTTTCTAAACAACATACTTCACAAACTTTGGCCCAGCTTAATGTAAAGACTTTAAAGGTTCTTTAGCAAGGTGACCTAGTCTGCAGCAGGATGGCTGGGCAGAGCACTGGTTTTTGTGTCTAATGAACAGATGGACTAACATTAATTGTATTAGTCAGTGTTCTCTAGAGTCCCAGCACCTAAGTAATATCTATATATATTAAGGAAATTTATTGGAACGACTTACAGTCTTCAGTCTAAATAACCCAACAATGGGCAGCTGTGAACAGGAAGTCCAAGAATCTGGTAGTTGCTCAGTCCCACAAGGGTAGGTGTTTCATTTGGCTTTCTGTATATGCTGGAATCCTAAAGAAGTAAGGCTCCAAGTAAGTACAAGTAAAGGAAGAAGAAAGAACCTTCCTTCTTCCGTTGTCTTTATGGAGGCCTCCAGCAGAAAGTATGGCCCAGATTAAAGATGTGTACCAGCATGCCTGGATTTGGAACTTGCTCTGTCCCAGGCTGGCCCTGAACTCAGAGATCTGCTTTCCTCAGTCTCCTAGGAATTTCTTGGAATGACTTACAGTCTTCAGTGACTCTTGCCTGAGCCTGAGCTTTTCATGGCTACTATGGCTCAAGAATTGGATCAAAAGCATGTGTCATCCCATGTCAATATCCACGTCAGAAGCCTGTGTCTTCCAGCTTCAAGATCTGTATCACAGGTGTACCCTCCATTTCTGGACAACCAGGAATAGACATCACACTCATATAATACAGAAGATGAAGAGGGAGGCTGCCTGCCCCACTCCCACCTCTGCATTCCCATACCCAGCACTGGCTTCAGAGGATTTGGTGTCTCTTCTCTAATTAATCACACACACACACACACACACACACACACACACACACACACACACACACATACACACACACACAGTGGCAGTGACTTTGAAGAGGATGAGCAGGGAAGCAGAACCTTCTAAAGAGAAAGAGTCAATGATTCCTATAATCAAATCTCCAGAGTGCAGCTGGCCCAAGAGGCAGAACATTCTATGCAAAATAATTCCCATGACAATTTCTTTCATTTTTCTGGCTTGTAAAATATTGCTCATTTCTGATTCAGGTCACACAAGTCATTGTCTGACAACTGTCTAAAATGAACTTGGGATGCATCTTTAAGTAAATTCTGCTAGCATATCTCTATCTGCATTAATGATGCCATTCTTGTTGGCATGGAAACTAGTCACTGTTGATCATTGAGAGCTATGTTTATACACTAATATTAAAAGATAGCATGTTTGCTAGATTTCTGGCTGAAATTTGGTTCACTACGAATATAGATATTAATAAAATATGAGTTCAACTTTAGATGGCTGGCCTTAAGCTAGGTCACAAATGACTCAGATGAAATCTGTATATTTATGAGGAGGCTGTTACTAAATACTGAAATAGGTTATTTAGAGAAGTTGTGGAGGCCAGCAAGATGGATCAGCAGGTAAAGGCACTTGCTATGAAAACATCCCATTAGTGTGTCTCTCATATATGCACATGCACATGTGCACACACATATAAACCAAAATAAGTAATTTTCTTCTTCTTTCTTCTCCTTCTTCTTTCTTCTCCTTCTTCCTTTATATATGTATGTATGTATGTATGTATGTATGTATGTATGTATGTATGTATATATATAGATATATGTATATATATCTATATATATATATATTTTTTTTTTTCCGAGACAGGGTTTCTCTGTGTATCCCTGGCTGTCCTGGAACTTACTTTGTAGACCCGGCTGGCCTCAAACTCAGAAATCCGCCTGCCTCTGCCTCCCAAGTTCTGGGATTAAAGGTGTGCGCCACCACTGCCCAGCTCCAAGTGGCTTCTTGATTTTCTTAGTGTCTTACTTACTTCTGGTATTTACGTTAGGAATTCCATTTCAGGCTAAGTTTGCCAGGTTTGGACTTGTTATTCACTGTATAACCTACAAAACAAGGCATTTATTCTTACTGTCATAGGCTAGACGTGAAGTCTCTTCTTCCCTTAAAGAGAGTTTGGGGAAAGATAATGAAATACTTGTGAGGCTGACCTAGCTGGTGGCCCTATTTTTTGAGGTTCTGCAAACTTCAGGAGGTGAGACCTTACTAGAGGAAATTGGTCCCTGGGCGTGGGGTTTTCTTGGGCTGTCTTTTCCTGGGCTCCTTGCTATTTTGTATTGACTCTTCTTGTCTGCTGTAAAGTGAGTCGTCTCTGCCATGGACTCCTGCCACCATTGTTGTATTTTGCCCAAGTACAGGGGGGAAACATCTATGTGAACCCTTGGAAACTGGAACTGAAAAAACAACAACAACAACAACAACAAAAAACCGTTCTACTGTGAGTGGGTCCCATCAGGGTTTTGGTCACAGTGAAGAGAAAGGCAACTAATTTAACTATGTATCCTTTTGATCCCTCAATATTGTCAGAATGTTGATGACTAGCCTTGATGATGAAGTTGACTAAGGAGAAGTGCTCTGTTATAGTAGTTCCTTGTCTCCTTGCTGTGATAAAATACCCTGACTAGGGACAACAAGATGGTTTATTGGGTAATTATACTTGCTCAAGTCTGGTGACCTGAGTCCAATTCCCAGGACCTACATGGTAAAAAGAGAGAACAGAACAAGTTGTCCTAATGCTGGGCATGGTGGCGCACGCCTTTAATCCCAGCACTCGGGAGGCAGAGGCAGGCGGATTTCTGAGTTTGAGGCCAGCCTTGTCTACAAAGTGAGTTCTAGGACAGCCAGGGCTATACAGAGAAACCCTGTCTTGAAAAAAAACAAAACAAAACAAAAATCAGATATTTGTCATAGCATAAAAACACTACAGTACCGTACTAGCTTCTAATACACATTGCCAAGTATTCCTTTCTTTCCACTTGTTGCCTTAGTAACATCCCATCGACTTCAGTTCTCAGATGCTCAAACCATCTTGGGGAGGCTGAGCAACCTTCAGGAGACTGTTTAGCAGAGATCACACCCTGTTCTGTCTAACTCTAAAGCCTGTGCTTCTAGCTACCACAGGGTGTGCCTTTTGCGTTAAAGGAGCATCACACCATATAAAATTGTGCTTTTATCAGGAAACCACACCCTTCTCTTAGCATTTAAACGGTACTGGGATTTCCTTCCCGGTCCAAAGATAGTTCAGAGGTTCATGAGGAGTGACATATTTTCCATTAGTTCCTGAAAGTTTTTATGGCAGAAAAAAGACTTTCATGATTCTCAGCTGCTCAGTGTGCACAGTGTGGCTCTGATTAAGAAAGTATAGATTCTGGTTCAAAAAAAAAAGAGAGAGAGATAGAAATAGAAGATGTAATGCATTCTTTTGAAAACTCTCCAACACTTTTGGGAAAAAAAAAATTCAAGGGCACATTTGCCTAGGGAATATGGAAAAGGAAACTGAAGGATATTCAAAGTTGATCCCACTGGGTTGAATCATTAATCTTTTTATCAAAAAGCAATGTGTGGACAATAAGATAATGATGCCAACTTTCTTAGGTAGCACCCTGACCTATATGCTGTCTATGTCCAATCTACATTCACGTCACGGCCACTTTCATTCCATCTGACATCCATCTGGTAGTCCACTCAGCCACCCAGTGACATCTCACCTTTTCAATGACCAATGTCCAAGGAAACCATCCTAAACAATGGCATAAAGTCACCTTATTACCTTAGCAGCTGTTGAACTTTGGAGCAAGACAGATGGTGGAGCTGACAATGCAGTTTGAAATGTTTTCCTGTGTTAGCAAGACTGTCAAAGATGTGCCTCGGCTCTTCCCTTTTGAGGTGGGAAAGGGAGGAAAGAGCATTCGGTTGCTGTCTGTGCACATGATCTCCCCACAGAACAAGCAGGCTGGAGCTGGGGCTGGCCTTCATTAATAAACTGTGAGTTCTTTAACACATGGGGAGAACTTAGCTCCATGATGAAAAATACCACAAAAGCCTTTCCAATGAAGTCCCAATTTTTTGTATCTACATTCTGTGTTCTATCTCTGTGGAGTCTGGGTCAGTTGCCTGCCATCCACACTTACACATATCTAAAATTGTATTTATTTTCTGCCCTTGTCCTGTTCATAAATGCCTGCTGTTACTGGCTCCACATTCGGCCAGCCTCCTATGTTCAAGCCTTTCATCCAAAGAGTCACACATCCCACAATTCCTAGCTCTGTGGCACAGCTCAAAGCCGTGTCCTGTTTCCATTCACATGAGTTCTTGAAATTGGACTTTGTATGCAGACAATGGAGATGGTTTTGTCTCCTGATTCTAGATGCTTCCTTGTTTCTGGCCAGCATCCTGGGTACCAGAATTCTTTTGATTGATTTCATGAAAAAATATATCAAGTTCGCTAAGCAAATATTCCACCAGCTTATTATTCATCTCATTGTTACACGTAACTACAGTCATTAAAATGTGTCTTGTGCCTTCTTGGATGGCCTTCCTCTCTGTCCAGGTTATACCATGCAATGCCACTCTGTTCAAGATCGGTTTTTGTCATGTGGTTTCCTAAGAGTTAACGTGAGAACAACTTCCTTCAATGTCTTTCTGTCTCTTGGGTGCTGACTTACAATCGGGTGTATTGCACTGTGATTAAATTTTTACATTCAATTTTCTTCATATTTCTAGCCTTATAATAAGCTTTTCGAATTTCTTTGGCACAAGGGGGAAGTCTCTATTTGGACCCTGTATCCAGGCTTTGGGTCCTTACAGGTAGGGTAAGTTCTGCCAGCCACCTTTCAAAAGTTCTGTCAAAAAGCATTTTACCACACTAAGCAACCAAAGTTTCTCTTGCTGTTTCCTCAACCCTCTCAAATGGATCTGGGTTCTATCCCTGATACACCTTATCAGCCTTTATATTTAGGCTGATATAAATATAAAGTATACTGATACACCTTATCGGTATCCTTCATATTTCAGCATTTTGTAAAGTTAACTTCTCCCTCATTATACTGTTCCCATTAGCTTTTTCCAGCATTATGCTTTTGAATCACCTTATCTAGTTCAAATAGATGCATTGTTTTACATTAGATTTACAAGCAGTTGGCTTGGTAATTCTTTGTGGCTTTCTTAGCTTTTTCCATCTACAGCAACTTACTCGTCACAAAATCTGGGGCATTTATCAATAATACTTGCTCCGGGGGTGGGGAAGCCCAGTCTGGGGGGCCCCACGGAAGTCCGAAATTGGCTCGGGGTCCCCAGGCCTACACAGAGGTAGAGGATGGCAGGCTCTCAGACTCTTGGCCACCACAGCTGCTGCTGAATGCCAAGGAAGAGCTGAGGGCAGAGTGGGGGAGGGGAGTGTGCTGAGGGGGGTGGGGGGAGGGTTGGGGCAGGGCTGGCTCTGGACTCTCGTCCCAGGGCCAAAGGGAAAAGAGCACCGGCTCTTTTCTTGAAGGAGAGCACCGGCTGGTTCTCCCTGGGATGAGAGTGTCTCTGGCTTGCTCAGGCAGGCGGCTTGGCTTGGAGGCTTGGCTTAGCGGAAGCCATGGCTGAGAATGCAGAGAGGCCTCTCTCAGGATATTAGGCACCTGGCTTGTTAGAGGAGGACCTGCTCCACTGCTCCAGCAGGGTGGATCCAGATGCAGTCCATGGTTTTTAAGGCATTTATTGTAGAAAGGCAGAGAGATGGAGAGAGTAGGAAATAGAGGCCAGCCATGGCCACATGGAGAGAGGGACGGGGGGGGGGGGGGGGGGTAGAGAATGTGAGTTTGCTAGTCTTATTTTATTAAAAAATATATCTAACTATAAGCAGATAGAAAAGTTGAGGGCAATATCTCCTAGGAGGCAGGCAAAGGTACCCCAGTCTGGGTTTGTTGGGTGGTGTCTTTGCTACTGTCCTGATAAGCAACACTGCCACCAGGAAACGAACAGATGGCAAATGGCCTTTGCAACAAGGCATTCCGAGTGGGTTTCTTTGTGTTAGGAGTGACTGTCATTCTGCTCTTCCTGTGAGCTCTGTGTTCACCTCAGAACGCAGAGAACAGGCTGGAAACCTCGGCCTATTACTCATAAAACAGATCGCTGGCTCTGAAAGGTGCTTGGCCAGTTGAGGTCTCACACAAGTGTGTTCTAGCTAATCCTGGCTCCACGTTGTCTTTGTGGGGAGGAAGTGGGGGAGGGGCGAGGAAGACTGGCTCAGCTGAAAGCCAAGAGGCCCACGTGCTGAGCAACCTTTGCTGGGAAATGCTAGCCTATGCCCACCCTTTACCCCTACCCTGCACCCGGACCCCCCACGCTTTGGCAAATAATCTCAGCTCCTGATGGGCATACTTCTGCAGTAAACAGGGAGAGGCAGGGCTGTCTATTTAGTGTGCAGGCAGCTATGGGCAAGGGGATGGCAAATGTTTGCTCTGCAGTTGTTTTGGCGAACCGTGCCAGGCCTTACTTGGACTCTGAGAGTGGTTTCATTATTTCATGGAGGTCGCAGCCTTTCCACAGGAGAACCCACGCTAGTGAATTTTCCTTAAGCAACTGTGGGGACAAAGGGCACTGCTCTTCTACAAGAGTGCCACCCATGTCTCCCCTGAGCTGGATGGAGACCCTTCCAGGGAGCCCCCAGCCGGAGGCACCCTGCTTGCCGGGTTCTGAAGGGGTACTGTTCTGAAGTTTGTGTTTTAATGTTGGCTGGCCTTCTCCTGTGTAACAGTCATACTTTGAAATATACGCACAGCACAATGTTTTGGCATTTAAAGTTCATGATTTAAGAGCTGATGGCATTTGCCTCATCGTTAAATGATGAAATAATGGGGTCGAAGTGAGGTTAACAGGATTTAGAACTTCAGTTTGACTGGAGTCCTTCCTCTACTGAAAATGACTAGGAAGTGAAAGGAGGGTAGAAAAGGAGGGAAATGGAGAGCGGGGTGGGGGGTGGTGGCGGGGGAGGAGAGGGAGGGCAGAAGGGAAGCAGAGGTTTATTCATAGAAGTCTTGGACACATGAAATCTTAAATTATCCAAGTTTATAAACCTTTTTATAAGCCCCTTCCACGTCTTTATTATTCTGCAAGCCTTCCAAGAGTGTATTTCTCGAGCAAAAACACTTTTATGACTTCCAGGCGATTAACAAAAGAAAGCAAAACCCTCTTTATTTTGCTCTGGCACACAATCCTTCTTTCGTTGCTCCTCCCACGTTCTGTCTCTAGTGGGACTAGAATGCCTGGGACTTTTATCAACATAATTTTGTTTCATGGCAGGGTACATTTTAATTATATTTTTTAAAGAATTGTGGGTAGGTTTGTACTTATCATGGGACACGTATCAGAGGAGAGCTTTCAAGAGTCAATTCTTTTCTTTCACCATGGGAATCGGAGATTTAATCTGGGTTGTTAGGCAAGAATCTTTACCTTGGAAGTTACACACACACACACACACACACACACACACACACACTGGGTTGTTAGGCAAGAACCTTTACCCTCGAAGTCTCACACACACACACACACACACACACACACACACACACACACACACACAGAGAGAGAGAGAGAGAGAGAGAGAGAGAGAGAGAGAGATCATCATACATACCCGTTACACATAGACACACACACACATAGAGACACAAACATACACAGATCTTCACATATACACCACCACCACCACCAATATCACCACCATATCCTAGCAATTAACTATGCTTTGGCCAGTGGTGGGATCTTTATTTCTCTAACTGTTAATGAATTTGAATATCTTTGTCTAATTTTTTAAGGCTTACATTTACTGATCTGTGAATTATCAATTTATAAGTTAATCCACTTTATTTTTTAAAAAATAAAATAAGACAAAAAAGTATAAATCTCTTTCTATCTAAAAGTCTTTTTAAGTCTAGGTAGGCATCCTATAGAATTTCCTACACTTGAAAAGGAAAATGAATAAGCATACCATTAGAGCATATAAAAAAGATAATAATAAATGGGAAGTAGCTTGGTATATTATAGTATGTTATAGTAGTTTGGTATGTTATAGTAACTATTTACAGAAGACTAGAATAGAAATTTTTTAAAAATGTTAAATCTACATGTTCCACAAGGACATATTTCAACATATCGTAAATCAGAAATATAAATTTGAGAATATAGATTGCCAAATGCTACCCTACATTTTGTATGTATTTGCCTCTGGACTTTGTGGTTGAAACAGTTTCTGTTGGTCTTCAACTTTAAAATACTATCTGTCTGACATTAAAATATTATCCATCTAACAAGCAGGCAGAAATGCAAAATCTACCTCAAATCCCAAATCATGCACCTATCTGTTACAATGTGGGAAATAAAAATGACTTTGGTTGAAATGACAGAAAGAAGGGAGAAAATTGGGGTGAGTTAACTCTGGTTCAGTACTGAGGAATAACAAAAGCCATAACTTGTTACCCATTCATACTGCATTTGATATATGTTATCAGTGCCTATACTACTTAAAATGTGCTTGAAACATAGTATTAACAAGCAATGCTATTTTAGACTGCATATAGGGAGGTGCAGGGTTTTAGTTAGCAAAAGTGTTTAAGCATTCTAATCTGTCTTTATAGGTTTTGTATGTTGCATTTTCCAACGTTTTATATAATTTTGTGACAAAGGTGCATAGTAGAGTTTGAATTTACTTGAAATTTTCACCCAACCTGATGAATCAGCAAATAAGTTCTTTTTTTTGTTCCTGGCTCATTGATATGCCCTGTCATTTATCTCATTTATCAGCTACTGCAAAGTAGCTTCATGTAAAATGTAGGTTTTGATTCAGTTGATGTGCTGCATAGGGAATAAGGTTTATTTCAATTCAAAGGAAAGAACACCTTTTTAATGTTTTTATTTTCACCCCCCCTCCAGACTATTTAATTATGCAGCGTGTACAATGTAGGTGTGTATGCATTTGCCTGCAAAGCTTTTCATGAGGTTAAACCCACAAAAGAGAGATCTGATTGGTAAATACTTTTGTGCAGGGTGAAAGACTCTAGTTTAGTGGTCCTCAACCTAAATACTTCCACCCCTTAATACAGTGCCTCATGCTGTTGTGATTCCCCAGCCATAAAATTATTTTTGTTGCTACTTCATAACTGCAATTTCCCTGTTGTTATGAACTGTAATGTAAATATCTGATATGCAGGATGTCTGATGTATGGTTCAATGAAAAGGTCACTTGACACCCCCCCCACAACCAAAGAGGTCACAACCCACCAGTTGAGAACTGCTGCTCTCGTAGGGGAATTTGGAAGAATTTACTTTTATTGCAAGTATTTCCATAGAGCCTGAATTTTTAAAAATGGGAATATTTTTATTATGTTTGTGTGATGTTAAAAAAATAAGAGAGAATAACTCGATTTTAGCAAAGCAGGATTTTGTCTATTTCTTCAAACAATATACATCTGGAACTGTTGGAATTACAGTGTTAACTTCATCTTCAGAACTTCTTGTCTGCCTTGCTCACAGTGATCAACTGAACCTCTCACATGTGCTAAAATGGGGGACAAATGAATAATGCTTTGTGAAGAGCAGATGAGGAGGCCTGTGACATAGGACACAGTAGAGTGGCAGACTATGCTGGAGGGAGCTATGGTCAGTGCCATGGAACTGGGATGTTGTCAGGGGCATGGCTGTGTCTCCCTCAAGGTGCCTCAATAGCCTGCACTCAGGCCAGAAACTGCCACGGTGTCCACACTCAAGGCTCGGGATTGGTCAGGGCAACAACAGACAAGAGAATAGGGACAGTAAGGTGAGTGGGTGAAAAAAATGTGTCATAGACACTTGGCTATGTAGAAAGGGGGTGAGAGATGGGGAGGTTGGTAGAAAAGAACACAAGGACTCCCAGGTCTCCTCCGAGAGTGTGAGGGGTACTCAAAGAGGAAGGGTCGGAGAGAAATACCTTCACCTACAGCCTTCATAGGTGAGATAACTCTACATGGCATTGAGAGGCTGAGCTATAGGTGCCTGAACAGATGGAAGAGTAAACACTTTGGGAAATAAAGAAATGAGGTGCTTCCACAGCCCTGGTTATATTACAGCTTGAGTTCTGGATAGGGAGTGAGTCTTTCCTGGGCTCGGTGCCACAGTTTTCAGTTACAGGCAGCACTGGAAACCTGTAGGCCAGCGGTTCATATCCTTCCTAATGCTGCAACCTTTTAATCCCTCATGCAGTGCTCACCCCAACCATAATGTTATCTCACTGCTACTTCATACCTGTAGCTTTGCTACTGTTTTGAACCGTGATACACGGGATATCTGATATAATACACGGGATATCTGATATAGAGACCCTGTGAAAGGGTCTTTTGACCTCAAGGGAGTCTTGATGCACATGCTGAGAACCACTACTGTAGGCCATCCAGATCAAACAGGATGGAAGAAAAGGGAATCCAGTGCCTGGGTTTATAAGGAAGTGATAAGACATGATGATGCTGACTGACAGCTCAAGAGGAAAAGAACAGCATTGAAGGAGAAGGGAATACAGGAAGGTTAGTGAAAATCTTGACGTAATTCTCCTTTGTTTAACGTAATACATAAAAAAATAAAAAAATGACAGGAAATTCAAATGCATGTTTTATTAGTGGAACTCACCCTAAGATGAAAAACTGTGGCACTTCCTGAACTGCTCAGAAGAGCTAAGGCGCTGGACTTAGAAAGGAAAACCATGGTGGCTGGACAAATTACAATCCTGGCCAGACATCCTCATACCTTGCAGTGTTCACAGGTGTTCCACTTTCAAAATACCTCGCTTCTGGCAAGCCAAGGTTTTCTCCTGAAATGGGCATCTGCAGTTCAGGACACTTTCATTTTTGGTTGTTTTGCTACTGATAAACCTGGGCTTCAATGAAGAAAACAAAACAAAACAAAACAAAACAAAACAACCAAAGGACCTGTTTTCAATTCTCAGTATCCTTTCTAAAAGCCAGGTGTGGTACCCTGCAATGTAATCCTGGTACTGGCAAGGTGGAGAGAGGAGCCTGGCTGACTAGCTTAAGCTAATTGGAGAACCTGAGGTTGCAGTGATAATGAGAAAACCTTGTTTTAAAAAACAAGGTGGAAGTGACCTACAATGTATACACACACACACACACACACGGAGGAGAAAGTGTAGACACACACACAGGAAAAAGTGCAGACATACACATATACAAAGAGGAGAAAGTGCAGACACACACACACAGGGGAGAAAGTGCACACACATACACACGCATATTAGAAAATGCAAACATACACACACACAAAAGTGGTGCAAGCATTCATACACACAAACCTATAAATTGATAATAAAATGAAAATGCCCTCTTGAGCACCTGTGTATTATTATTACATGAAAAACCTGAGAGCTCTCACAGAGGCCAAGACTCAGTCCTGGGTCATGTGTGCACAGGAGAGGCTCCGACACTACGGAAGAACAGCTCTCAACACTCCCCAATTAGTGCGGTGCTAACTGTGAGCAAAACAACTGACTGCAAGGGTGAGGGGGGCAGGCTTCACAAAGAAGGCCTCCCAGGCATTGCAGAAATGCTCAGTGACAGAGAAAGAATTCACACTAATGGGGGAAATTATTTATGGTATTGCAAGGGTGAAAAGGAGATTTCTTCAAACATGCTGGCATGTGTTACTCGGCTCTAGTGTTTAGACATATGGAGTTACCATGCCTGTTAAATTATTAAATGTGCCAGAAGACTTTGGAATCCCTTGAGAACATGTTGTGAGGAGGGCTGTCACATCCCCATTATGCCTTCAACACACAAATGTCACATCAGCTTGAAGTCTGCAGAAGGACAGAGCTTTAGAAAACCACCTAGTCAGTTCTTGTATTGGTTTTGCCCTTTATTTTGTGCAAACCACCCTCAGCTTCCTCACGACTCCAGGAGATTAAGGCCAGTGCAGGTTAGCTGACTTGGTCTCCAGTGAAAGCCACTCAACTAGAGAGGGCTGGATTTGATCCAGGGTTTATTTAAAAGGCCTTCATGAGGCCTTCGTAGTAATGTGTTGCATGTGCTTTGTAGTTAAACTTTGGACAGTTTTTCTTTTATTGTTCCCTTGGTAGGAATTATGTTTCTTTTTCCCATCCATAATTTGGGTAAGCTCAGAGGGACGCTTTGTGCTGTTTTTTTGTAGTGTTATCTCAAGGCCTGGAGAAAATTATTAATAAAAGAAGCAATGAATAATGGCTATTAAGAAGAGGCAAGGTGTGGAAAATAATTGTTGCCAGGAATGAAAACAGGAAGGCAGAAACCTGCATGCTCTCTTAGAGATTTTTTTTCTACCTACCCCATAAAGGTCTCTCTCTCTTCTCTCTTCTTTCTCTTCCTCTCTCTCTTTTCCTCTCTCTCTTCCTCTCTCTTCCTCTCCCTCTCTCTTTTGCCATTAGAAGATAGGAGCTGAGAGTAGAAAACGGTGTGTGTATGGGTGATGTGGTTACTTAGCAACAAGAAAGCTTTGAGCTGATGTTCAGAATTAAATAGAGGAAAATGGGACAGCAGGGAATAAGTGAATGGGGAGAAAATGAAAGGGAAGGAAGCAGAAGTAGTGATGAGAGAGGTTACAAGAGAATAAGAAGTAAAACAGTAAAGGTAACGATGGAAAATGGATATGTTGTGGACTTAAAGACCAGAAGACTACAACCTAAAATGATTGATGTTGGGGGAAGGGGATAAAGATAAAAATAGCCACGAGGATATGAAAACATCTGCAGTGTATGACGTCAGGGAAATGGAATAAAAAGCCTTCGTGTGAACTCTGGGCTTCACTCTTGGCTCTCTCATGACCACATCAGGGAGGAGCTGAAGAAACCTGGCCAGACCATTCCACATCACACAGTCTGATTAGGTCATCCTCAGGGTGAGCCAGGAGGCGGGGTAGAGCCAGGAATATCTTTTATAACACTTTTATAGTAGGTATGAGCTCTTAGGGTAATTGTATAATAACGGTGAGATTTGAGAAGATCCAGCCCTGACCCCAAGGGAGAGGGATGAGCCTGAGACATGAAAACTTCAGATCCCATCTTTGCTTTCTCCCCATGTTTTGAGAGTCAAAGCTCACATTAGGCCTGAAGGTTTCTACTCTGGACACATACGTCTTGACATTTCTCCAGTGCCTTTGTCATGACAAAACCATGATACCCAGTAGAGTAGCATGGGTGTTCGTTTAAATTGCACAGTAAGTATAGTTTACTTCTGTATTTGTCTCTTAAAATAGAAACCATACTTCCTGGCCCACCTTCCATTTTTTTGATCATTAGGATACATAACAAGAATGTATTTTGAACATTGGTTTCACACATGTATACATGGGTTAGTAAGTTATATAAATGTAAAATTTAAAGGAACCTGGATATGAAATACAGCTGAAGAACACTGAAATGAAGGTGGATTAAATAAATTTTTAAAATTTTGCCAGGTTTGGTGATGCACACCCCAAATATCTGCATTTGGAGACCAGAGGCAGACGGATCACAATTTCAAAGCTTGCCAGACCTATGTAAGAGAGAGTCTGTTTCAAAATAAAACAAAAATTAATAACTGATGAGATGTTTTATTGTTAATGAAAACTACATTCCCCCATCTTTACTTTCGATGCTCTACCCAACCCTAAGCCTGCCATAGTGTAGTCGCATGGGATAGGCGCTGACTAGGGATTGGACTACAAGAAGGAAAAGGGTAATCTCCCAAGTATTGAAAACATTTCATTTATTTTTACATTAAATTAATTTGTTTTATTTCAGAGAGAGAGAGGAGAGAGAGAAGGTATGTGAACATGAATTTAGTGCCTGTGGCAGCCAGAGGCATTGGATTCCTGATACTAGACTTACAACTGTCTGAGTGAGACACATGGCACATGCTAGGAACTGAACTTGGGTCCACTCACGCCTAACTAACTTCTGAATCATCTCTCCAGCTTCATTTCCCCAGGTTTGTTTGTTTGTTTTAAATTTAGATGTTAAATCACATTTATAGTGTGCATTGAGGTGGATTTACTCGTTTCTTCATTGTGGAATAGGATGTCATGTAGCCCAGCCCGACGTCTCGATCTTTATGTAGCTGAGGATGACCTTGGACTTCTAATCTTCTTGATTCCACTTCTTGAGTAAAGGGATTAAGAACATTCACTATCAATCCAGTGGTGGTGGAGCACACCTTTAGTCCCAGCACTCAAGGCAGGTAGATCTAGGAGCTCAAGGCCAGCCTGCTCTACAGATTGAATTCCAGGACAGCCAGGACTACACAGAGAAACCTTCCCTTGAAAAACCAAACCAACCAACCAACCAACCAACCAACCAAACACCAAAAAGCCCCAAAACCCAAACCAATACAACAGCAAAAAACCTAATCAATCAAGCAACCACCACCACCAAAACAACAACAAAGTCAAACAAGCAACCCATTCTCTACTATCATGCCTGGTTTTATGTGGTACTGAAGATCAAACCCAAGGCTCCTCACAGTAGACACATGCTCTACCAATAAATGCATATCCCCAGCTCAGTTGCTTACCATTTTTTATACAAGTCTAAAGTTCATTTCAGTTTTTCTACATAAAGAGCAGATTTGAGTTTTCCTATTCCTTTTAAAAATAATGTTTATCATCTGTAATGTTTGATCACTAATTAAATATTATGTGTGTAAAGAGACACTTTACATCTTCCTCAAATCCCACTAACTCAGTAATTTTTAACCCGTGAGTTGTGGCCCCTTTGTGGGTTCAACAACTCTTTCACAGGGGTCACATATCAGATATCCTGCATATCAGATATTTATAGTAGGAAAATTACAGTTATGACATAGAAATAATTTTTTGGTTGAGGGTCACCACAACATGAGGAACTGTATTAAAGAGTCACAGATGTAAGAAGGTTAAGAACCACTGCTCTAACATAATAATAAAAGGAGAGAACACAGATAAACAATGACAGTTGTGGGCTGAGGATATCAGTTATCTATTACAGCATGAAAATTTCCCCAAAACTTTGTGTTTAACATATCAGCCATCTGTTCATGGTCCTTGGTCTGTGGCGGTCTCAGCCAAGAAATTCATCTCTATTTCCTTTGGTATAAAAAGGGGTTGCTTCAGTTGAAACAAGGTACCAGTTAACCGGGGCTGGTACACCATAAAGACATGTTTGCTCTCTCTCCATAGCCTGCTCAGAAGACAGTATCTGATGATTCCTCAGGCTTAAGAGCTCCAGAAATGCAGAACCAGAGCTGAGAAGGCTTTGTGAGAAGTCACAAATAGGTCTGCAGTCAAAGCAAGTCACAAGGTCAGCTTGAGCTTAGGGGGTGAAAAAATAGACTGTGCTTCTTGATCAAAGTGTCTAAAGCAATCCCATTGCCATTTTCAACCTAGTAGGGTTGTGCAATGCTTACTTGCTTTAGAAGATGTAAATATATAAAAGTGTGTACCTAAAGGCATGGCAAGCTGTGTTCTGCTTTTTTTTTTTCTCCTTCTCTAATTCCTTTAAACTATTCTCCAACTAAAAAATTGCATGGGAACATTTTCAGTTAGGTCAATAAGAGGAAACCACTTGGTAGGCACTACCCAGTTCAGAATAATAGAAAGTGATATAAAACAGAGCATTTTTTCTAGAAAAAAGTAAAAACTGTATTGTGCCAAAGCCTAGCGATCTATGGAGAGTCAATACGAAGAAAAGTAAAGGAATGTATTTCATCTGGACATGGGAAAGCACGCCAGTAATCCCAGTACATGGAAGGTGAAATTGGGAAGATCAGTAGCTCCAGATCTTCAGCTACATAGTGAAACTGAGGCCATCCTCGGCTATGGGAGACCTTGATCAAGAAAAAAATTAAAATTAATTAATGCCTTCAAGACTGAGCACAAGTTCTGGAATGCCATATTATATTTCATATTTTTGACTACTAGGTATAAGAGAACAGTTTTTATCTTCCGAATATGAGGTAATCCCACAGTAGAGGCTGAACTATATAGGATTCTCTTCTCTTCTTTCCTAATGAAACCCACAACTTCTTCATTCAGGTATTCAACCTGTCTTCCTGTACAGAAGTGACATTTCTTATCTGTTGCAAGAGACAGGCTAAGGAACCCTAACTTGAAACCTGTTTTGCATGAGAAAGAGTGAAGTGGGAATTTCTTGTTTTGTTGAAGACTCAGTTATGTCATGTGATGTTTTCTGGAAATTGTCTTCTGAGAGGATGTTTTGCTGAGAACAGACATGTGGTTTTTTGGAAGTTGTCTGGCAAAAGGGTGTGTGACACTTTGCTGGAGAGGACGCTTCAGAGGACACGTGATGTTTGGAAAGAGTGTAAGTATAACCCAACAGACAGTGGATGATGCTCTGGCATGGGTTCACCTTGCTTTCTTCGCTGAACTTCACTTGTCGTGACTTTGTAGAGAGAAACATGCCAAAGAACCTCTAAAGGTTTTCTGGCTGCTTCATGTTGCTTCAGCCGACTCTTGCTGATTGGTGGAGCCTTGTGGTTTCTTCGGGATCAAGCCACTGCTGCTGATTTGAGTGGACTGGACTGCTGACAATGGAGATTGGCATCACCCCAAAGAAATGGGTCTTTTAAACAGACCCATGTCCCTCTTGCCCTATTAAACATCTTACTCCACTACATTTGATCATCAGGCTATAAGGGAGGTTGAAACATGTAAGAACCCTTATCAAAGTAGGTTTTGAAAAATATAAGCCTATGAGAGAGAGAGAGAGAGAGAGAGAGAGAGAGAGAGAGAGAGAGAGAGGAGAAACGAGGAGACAAAGGGACAGACAGACAAAGGGACAGACAGATAAACACACACAGACAGACAAAAAGACAGAGACAGACAGAGAGAGAGAGACAGAGATAGAGAACGTGAGCAAATCACTCTGAATTGAAGTTTTTGGATTCTATGACCCTGGAGATTGTCTCACTTCTAGCCACAACCAAGGATGTGCCATGCTCAGATAGCTAACTCTATATCCATTTTGGGTTCTCACCTAAGAACGTTATAAAGAAGATAGAATATGGTAATTGGGGAGAAGCCAGAACCTTCACAGAACCCTCTGCTGCAGCCTATTATTACAGTGTAATTCTTTGTGTGTGTTTCTGAAAAAAAAAAAACCCTGCTTTTCAGAGCATCTAGTTTTATTATTTGTAGTTAAAATGACCCTCCTGTCTGATGATGTTCCTGTCTCATGTGAGGATTCCTCAACCTCTTGCCTGAGAGCAGTTTAAAAGGAAAGTCAATTCCACCCACTACTCACATGCACCATCTCCGAAGATCACATGACCTGTCAGCAGATTCAGATCTCCATATGGCTTAGGAGATCACTCACTGAAGCAATTTGAAAAATTACTAATTTATGTAGGTGAAACATGAAGAATATATGTGGTAATAGATTCTGAGAATATGGGACCAAGGAAGGAAGAACACAGCCAGAGGCCGGATAGAATTTGTCAAGATGGATCCCAGAGATTATAGATTTAATGTTCTAGTTTAAGCAGTTGGAAGTTGTTTAAATTCTTTCTTTAAGTCTTTAAATTGGAAGTTGTTTAAATCCATGAACTGTGCTCAGTTGTGCCCATTCTATATATATAGGAGCTAGAGAAGCCACATATTTCTTATTATACTATAAGAAAAAGAATTTAAACACTGTTGAAGGCAAGACTGGGTGAGGTTATCACATGTGAAAATTTAATCTATCCTCAAATGTTCTTCTTCCTGGAGAAAGAGGAAGAAATATTTAAAAGAATTTCTATACCAAAAGGTTGTGACTTGTGTTGGGGTAAGCAAGGCCCAGTTTCTTTAAAAAGCTCTTTTAGAGTTCTTTTCCCTAGGTTGGAGTTCTCTTCCCCATAGTGGGTGTTTGGAAGAGCTCCCAGTATTAACACTTGTATCAAGGTGGGAGAAGGCAGCACCTCACTGTCAGTTAAGGTCAGCATGCTGTCCCTAACAATTGTGGTAGAGCAGCTGGCATGATATTTAAAGTGACATAGTCCTCAAAACTCTCTGGAAGGCTTCTTCAGATGATAGAGTTACAGTGATCAAAATCGATAGGTATAATTTATTTGCCTAATAAAACACACTCCAGGAGCAGTGGTTCTTAAATTCAGTAGGCCCTGGTGTTGGCTCTCTTGTACTTGTCTTACTGGCTTGCCAGTGAGTTTTGCAAGCACCTAAGTTCATATCTTAATACTCTTGATACTTTAACTCTGTAAGGTGTTCTGGTGTTCCAGGCTAAGAGGAAGGTCCAACTGGTCCAGGTTGCAACTTTCCATATGGTTCTTGGGACAATTTGGTGCTTAAAAGCCAAATAATAATATGAAAAGACTACATTATCAGATGTACTACACCATGTCCCTGAGCCATTACCACATTATTTGCCCTTGTATCTGGGCATAGTATTTGGGATAAATGATCTCAATCAATAACAGGACTTTGGCAGTCACCAATACACCAAAGGCTAACACAGCCATCATGATAAAAAAACAACTTAGTGAAGGCTCAAGAGTACAACTTCACAGACAAAGCAGTGGGTCAAAAGGTACTCTGTCATACTTCTGTAGCGGTAGCTTTAGCTACACTGCTTTCAGCTCCTGGTGAGTCACAGGTGTGTACCTGCCCAGGAGCTATTTCGGATCTGCCAATGAAAGACACACACACACACACACACAATCACTGTTGCATTTTTCAGTATATCCTTGGGAAATCTTGGGGTAGAGTCATGGTATACTTCTAGTGTTGTCCCCCATATTTGTTTGATGGGCAACAGTGAGCTTTAAGAAAATTCCGGAGGGGGTGGTGGGAACTGGAGAGATAGCTCAGTGATTAAGAGCACTGGCTACTCTTCCAAAGGTCCTGAGTTCAATTCCCAGCAACCACATGGTGGCTCACAACTATGAGCTTGGTAATGAGATCTGATGCCCTCTTCTGGTGTGTCTGAAAATAGCTACAGTGTACCTATATACATTAATAAATAAATCTTAAAAAAAAAATTCTAGGGGACAACCATGATTCCAGCTGAGAAGAAGTTTGTTCTTCAAGTATGTAGATCGTCAAATGAAGTTTCCTTATCCAATGTGGTTTGCACACACTAGAATACTGATTGCAGCTTTTAGAAGGGCAATCTTCTTTTCTTTCTCTCTGCTTCTGTAAACAGAGAAACAAACATGAGAAGCAGTTTGCTTTTGCTTTCAAGAAGAGAAATGTGTATTTCAACTTAGGCTTATGCCAACTCTCTGTGCTACAAATTGGTCCACAGGAATTGGTTGTCCCTTCATTCTGGCTGCACTGAGAAGAATGTGCTGATGAGATCAGACAGCAGGAGGAGGCTGTTATTTTTAGATTAAGACCAAGCGTGTCAGAAAGGGAAAATAAACCCCATGGAAATACAGTGAATTTTCTTGGGGTGTTGTATTGTATGACATGCATTGAACTTCTCCAATGTCAAGGACAGTTTGTTTCCAAATCTAGAAAATAAACATACTATGATTGATGCTCTTTTTGGAGTTTGGAAATAACACATAGAAGTCTTTACGACTCTCAGCTATTCTCCCCAGTGATCTGACAGCTTTGGGGCTCAAAAAAAAAAAGCTATTTAGATTGTTCAAGCCATAACTGTTCCGTATAGCTCTTAGGACTCATAGCATTCAAAAGCTAAATGCGAAGGTGGAAATATAGTATCCAAAGTCCCTTCATGGGAAACCATCAGTGTGTTAGATCACAACCCTCTTCACTGAGCAGTCACTCTTCGGAGAAATAGCTCCTAACTATGGGACCTGATAGAAACCAGGCGACTAGGAAACATAATCTGCCTGGCTTACGCGGGATGTTATCTAATCCACCTGGTTGCAAAGTCAGGCACATCTGAAATGGAAATAGTATATGAGTAAGTGCATCTGAGCTGGCCTGGCAAGCTCAGGTTTCACACTGATGGATCATCTTGCTCAAGTTTCTAGGCATGCCACTCTTGTCCCTTATGCAACTACCGAGTCCTCATGAATACTTCTTCACTGTCAGTTAACCGAAGGAAAAGAAAGACCTAGCATAGTTTATTTATAGCTTTAGGCAGTAAGCAGGAACCACAAAAGGAAAAAAAAAAAAAGCAAGTCTTATAGATTGCAGTGGCCTTACTTAGTCCTCTTCTGCTCTGTTATGGACTGAAATTCCTCCAGCAGGTAGAACATGGAGTGACACCTTGTCTTTGCTTTTCCCTGAAAAAGAGACACAGTATGACAGGTGTCACAAATGGTTTGGTTAAATTGTCATGAACATGAAGAGAATAAGAGGATTTGAGACAAGAGGAGGCAGAAACTGTAACTGCATGGTCTCAAAAACTGGACTGTGCTGTGGTGACTTTCACTACAGACTCACCCTGTAGTCCAGGCTGCCCTAGAACTATGACCCTTTTACCTCAGTCCCTTCAAATGCTGTGACTGATAATGCACCAACAAGCTTGACCCCAGTGAGTGTCTCTAGTTATTAAAATGAAAATATGAAGAACTCTCCTCAGCCTTTAGGTGTTCCTGTGTGAAGATGTGCTGCTAGGAAGAGCTGTAGCTTCCCGCAACTATGAAATAAAATAAGATAACACATCCAAGACGGCAAAGCAACAAGATGGGACGAGCTTGAGTAATCTAATTAGCTGCATCTTGAGATCCTATCCAAGGACTCCCTACTATATAGTACAAACTATTGCTCAAATGAACTACTCAAGGTTTTCATTTTCTCTGTGGACAGACAGACAGTCAGACAGACAGACAGAAAGATCATTAGTACTTGATAAAAGCTCTACAAACTCATAAGCATAATGTACAGACATCCTCACACATACACACCCCCCGCCCCAGGGCTAACTCACAAAGTTCTACAGTTACTTGGATATTGATGATTCACAAGCTCAACAGTATGAACTTGCGATTCCTATTATGCATTATCACTGCTGAGGGACTAGTTGCTATGAAAGTAGTAAAACATGAGCTTTTAATACACCATTATACTCCAGAGGACCAGCCAGTCAGAGTAGTGGGTTAATTTACTGGCTTCCTACAATCATAGAAAAGACACACATACACACACACAAAATCCCTACTGTATTGGAATTTTTTTTTCTGGATTTGGATTTTATCTTCCTCTCTGATATTCATAACTATTCTAAGCATACTAAACAGGTCCCAAATAGTCCCCGTTTACTGCTGCTACTCTGGTAATTAGTAGCTCCACAGCTCTCAACAGTGTCTCAGTTTGGATGAAAAGACCCTGTCATGGTGTCTTGTGTGGGTTATTTCTTACCTAAAATTGATTCTACAGTGAATAAGCAGTAAAACTCCCAGGCCCTTCCTCAGAAGAAGAAACAGAGGCAGCTCTAAGCCAAATTGCAAAATGGAAAAAATGTACTCTGGACCATGATACAGATGCTAAGCCAGTGGTTTTCAAAAGGTGATCCCAAGACCAACAATATCAACAGTTGTTATATCCCACCCTGGAGAAGCTGACTTAGAAAGCCAACCATCTGGAATTTATATCCAAAGACAGCAGTCTAAAAATTCCTGATAGTAATAAAACAGTTTCTTAAAATGAGTGTGGTTGGCTGAGTGTGGCAACCTGGAACAATCCCACTTTAGCTTAATTGTACAGTTGGGAACAGAGAGCTATCTCAGATTCAGTTTATTATGATATTCCCAGGATTCCTTTGGCAGACAAGGGAATAAAAGCAGAGAATGGAAATTGTAGAATTTTTGAAACCTAAAAACAAAACAAATAGTAAAATATTAAAATTAGTATCTCTGTTAGGGTTTTACTTCTGTGAAGAGACACTATGAACAAGGCAACTCTTATAAAGGACATTTAATTGGGGCTGGCTTACAGTTCAGAGGTTCAGTATATTATCATCATAGCAGGAAGCATGGCAATAGCCAGGCAGACATGGTGCTGGAGAAGGAAATGAGAGTTCTACATCTTGATCTGATTACAGCCACGAGAGACTGACTCCCAAGCAGCTAGGAGGAAGCTCTCTCAAAGCCCACCCCCACAGTGATATACTTCTTCTAACAAGGTCACACCTACTCTAACAAGGCCAAACCTCTTACTAGTGCCACTCCCTGGGCCAAGCAAACCATCATAATTAGTTAAACCTGATATATTTGATATCATTTACATGTTAGACAGAAAATGTTTCACCCAGAACATGCTGAGACATTGTTTCATACTCCCAGTTCACGTCATCATAAAGATTGCCTTTAGCTATGTGTTGCAGTTCGTGCCTGTCTTCCCAGAGTGTGGATACTGAACAGGAGGATCATGAATTCAAGTCTAGCCTGGTCTATACAGTGACTACCAGGCCAGCCTCCACAGCAGTGGTTCTCAACCTTTCTAATGCTGTGACATTTCAATACATTCCTCATGTAATGGTGATTCCCCAGCCATAAAGTTCATTTCATTGCTACGTCATAACTGTAATTTTACTGTTATGAATCATAATGTAAGTATTTTTAGAGATAGAGGGTTGCCAAAGGTGTTGAGACCCACAGACTGAGAACTGTTTGCTCTGGAGTCAGTGAGACACAGCTTCAAAAACAAAAATCCAAGGGCAAGGAAGAGGAGAAGGGGAAAGGGAAGGGAAAGGGGAAGGAGGAGAAGGAGAAGGGGAAAGGGAAGGGAAAGAAGGAGAAGGAGACAGAGAAGGAGAGGGAGAAGGAGACAAAGAAGGAGACGAAGGAGGAGGAGGAGGAGGAGGAGGAGGAGGAGGAGGAGGAGGAGGAGGAGGAGGAGGAGGAGGAGGAGAAGGAGGAGGAGGAGGAGAAGGAGAAGGAGAAGGAGAAGGAGAAGGAGAAGGAGAAGGAGAAGGAGAAGGAGAAGGAGAAGGAGAAGAAGAAGAAGAAGAAGAAGAAGAAGAAGAAGAAGAAGAAGAAGAAGAAGAAGAAGAAGAAGAAGAAGAAGAAGAAGAAAGAAGAAGAAGAAGAAGAAGAAAGTCGCTTTAAGTGAATAGAACAAAGCAGTAGGAGAGGACCAGAAAGTTGATAAACCTGGGACAAGAACCACACACAGGGCTGTGAAATGGCTCAATGGGCAATGGCTTTGCTGCCAACCCTGATGACCTAAATTTAAGTCCTAGAACCCACTTCCTGGAGAGAAAAAAACCAACTCCTGTGGCCTGTCCTCTGGCCTCTACAGGCATGCTGTGGAATGCAAGAACATACACAGTAAACGTTTTATGTGAATGAATGTTCTCATAGTCTGGTCCTTTGGAAGTCCCTTGTCACCATGTCTTAGCATGAATTATAAAACCAACAGTCATATTCATAAGCACATTGCCATAAGCACGTAAGTTGCTGTCTTGGTGTTTCTATTGCTGTGATAAGACGGCATGACTAGGACAACTCTTATAAAGACAAACATTTAGGTGGGGCTGGCTTACAGTTTCAGAGGCTCAGTCCATTATTGTTGTGGCAGGAAGTATGGCAGCAGGCAGGAAGATAGATGTGGTGCTGCAAAAGGGGCTGAGAGTTCTACATCCAGATTGGCAGACAGCAGAAGACTGTGAGCCACATTAGGCATAGCTTGATTTAGGAGGTCTCACTCCCACAGTGACACAACAAAGCCACATATAATGCTATGCCTCCTAATAGTGACACTCCTTATGGGCCTATGGGGTCATTTTTATTCAAAATATCACAGTTGTTCATGTTATCACCATAGTTCTTAATTTCTAGATTTCTCTGCCCCATAAGAAATCAAATGACACCAAGAACTACTTAAATTTGTTTCCAGCCCCATTGTATAAATAGATTTTTCTCTATCCTCTCATTTTTAAGAGAATCAGAGTTTTTAGAACATATTTCTCTCTGAACAACTTAAATCAGCCAACAGTTGAGAGTTTAAGGTTTGAAAGCAAGAGAATGTCCATATAAAGTTCAGATTTCTTTACCAAACAAGAGCCTTAAAAGTACTGTATGGGGTTCAACAAGAGGTCTCAGTGTTTAAGAGTACCACTAAACTTTATGACCTTGAGTTCCATTCCCAGAACCTACATGGTAGAAGGCAAGATAGACTCCTGTAAATCATTGTTTGACCTACACACACACAGACACACCACACACACACACACACACAGACACACCACACATACACAGACACACACAGACACACCACACACACACAGATACACCACACACACACAGACACACACAGACACACACCACACACACCACACACACACACACACACACACACACACACCACACACCACTCACCACACACACACCACACACACATACCACACACACACACAAATATAATAAAAGTTTACAGAGCAATATGTGAAGTTGCATGCATGTTCTCTTTTTGGTATGAAGTTGGAGATTCATTATTTTGCATGAGTTTTTTTTTTATGTTTAAATTTGACAATAACTTGCAATGAAATTAAAACACATAAATCACAGATTTAATCTGGCTCCCCCAGAAGGCAGAGGCTGAGATATAGCTGGTGGTTATATTTAAAGAGGTGGTTCCTGGAAAGAGGAGGTAGGAAACCGGAAGAGTGAGTCAGGAGAAAAAGATGCCAATCAAAAAAGAATGAGTGTTTGCTAAAAGTGGGGACTGGGTTTAATTGCTGCTGCAACATCTACGGCTTTCTATATAGAGATGAAGTAGGACTCCCATGTTCCTCCACAGCTGGTATGTCATGGGGAACAGGAGCATGGCTCTGAAGGGACACACACACAACACAGGGGCACAGGAGAGGCTTGAGGCAGAGAACACAATTCCCTTGTCATCTGTCAGTATGGTGAAGTGAAGCTCCTGAGAGCTAGAGACTGTAGCAGATAGCATGTGACCGAGGCCACCAAAAGCATAGTAGTGTGGCTGCAAGAACTCCACACATCAACCACATGTGAGGACAATTCTGATATGGATTTATGTATCAGTTCAGCAGATTTAATGAGCATTGGCACACACGTGAAGTTCTGCAGAAAAGAAGAAAAAAAAGATGGAAGTGCCTACCTCTTTGATCTTGCGTTCTGGTTAGAGGCAGCCAAAGACAGATTCTTCTGTTACAAATGCAGCAAATGTACATGGTGGGGTAATGGCAAGAGAAACTCGGCCATTCTTTCAGGTCCATTAGCTTTTAAAGACTCACTCACATTAACTGCACTTCAGGAAAGACCTGAACGGAGCGCAGTGAGCTGGATGAAGGTTAGGAAAGGGAATTCTTGGCTGTGGGAATAACTAGCCTATCAGATCCCAAGGTTAGGATAAACACCTCAACATGAGGGAAGTCGAGGGAGAGGCCTGGAAGGGACTGGAGGGAAGCATCTCTTCAGAGGCTGACAGGCCTGGCCTCATGGGCTGCTCCAGGGCCGGGGTGGGGGAGACACTGGGACGTGTGCAAAGACAATACCAGTCACAGAGTTCTTTTTTCAAAAGCCTCCTCTGCCCCTGCTCCTGTGAAGGTTTTATGCCCCAGTGTAGGGGAATGCCGGAGCCAGGAAGCAGGAGTGGGTAGACTGGTGGGCAGGGGGGAGGGGGGAAGAGATAGGGGGTTTTCGGAGTGGAAACTAGGAAAGGGGATAACATTTGAAATGTAAATAAAGAAAATATCTAGTAAAATAAAAGTCTCCTCTGTAAACATGGTTTCTAGAGTTGTGGAGCATGAGATACATTTTTGGATTTTTATATAAATTAATACTCCTTCCAGTCCACATTTTGCTCTAAAAGCCAGTATATGTTACACAGAGACCTCATACAACTATTCTTGGCACCCTTATTCAAAATAGCCACAAAAAAAACAAAAAAAAACAAAAACAAACCCTCAGAGCCAACAAAAATACCCATCACCAATGAATGGAAATGCAAACTCTACCCTTAAGCATGTGTTCATATCATTGAAAACATACCTAGCAAGAAAAAGAAATATAGAGGTATGTCACACATGAATGAACATAAGAACATGCTAAATGAGAGCCCAGCATGGCTGGCTCATGCCTGTAATGGCAGCACTTTGGAGGCAGAGGTAGGAGATTCACAAGTCGGAGGCCAACCTGCTCTCCATAGCGAGTTCCATGTTTGCCAGGGCTACATAGCAAGGCACTATCTTTTAAGAAGCGGAGTGCAGACATCCAAGCAGAGAAACAGATATTGCATGATTCTATTTATATGAAATGTCCAGAAAAAGAAATCTATATATGGAGAAAACGGAGTAGTGATTGCCTGCGTCTGGGAGTAGGAACAGAGATGAATTGTAAAGGGACAAGGGCATCTTTCAGGGACCATGGACGTGGTCCAGAATGGACTGTGGCGATGATTACACAACACAGCAAAACTGCCACACCTCCTTAAGTTATGCACTTACCATGTGCGATCTTTTAAAGTGTTTAGAGTTGGAAGTTCAAGAAATAGACTCGGGAGGCACAGGCAGGCCGATTTCTGAGTTCGAGGCCTGCCTGGTTTACAAAGTGAGTTCCAGGACAGCCAGGGCTATACCGAGAAACCCTGTCTCGAAAAAAAACCAAAAAAAAAAAAAAAAAAGAAAGAAAGAAAGAAATAGTTTCCTTTGGTTTAATTGGAGACAGACTATTTGGTTTGGTTTCAGGACAGTTAAGTGTTTTAAAAATCATAGTATATCGGTCACTCTTCTACCTTAACTGCAATTTGTGTTAAATTGTTTTTCCTGCTTGCTGACACTCCCCTTCTCTCCTCTCCTTTCCCCTCCCCTCCTTTCCTCTCCCCTCTCTTCTTCTTCCCTCCCCCTCTTTCCCTTTATCCTTTTCTGCCTGTCTGCCTTCCCTGTTTTCTCTTTTAGACACTTGCTTACTCAGCATCTTTGCCACTGAGCCACACCTCTACCCCTTCTTTTTGGTATATTCTTAAAATTGAGAGTAAAATTATAGTTATATGTAGGAAGATGTAAATTTTCTCCTCAGTATAGAAAAATGACCTAAAAAGCATGCCTTCCCAGGAAGTGTGTAATGCTGGAAGTAATTAGCATAGTGGTACCCATTAAGGGCAGCGTTTGCTTCTTATCTGACAAACTAAAGGATTTTCAGTTCCTTTGAAACTCAACTTAAAGGAACCGAGGCACAGAGCATCTTGCTGTGTTCTGTGAGATCATGAGGTCATGGGTTACTTGCTGTCTTCAGGGAGAGAGGCTGCAGCACCAAGGCAGGAAGGGGCTGGGCAGCCCTATGGGGAGCCATGTAGGAAGAAACAAAGCTGAGCTTTTATTCCACTCACCCGCCCTAGGAGAGTTTGCTGCAGCTTCAACATACTGCTAAGTTTCATGCATACTTCTTAAGATACGATAATGAAAACCAAGATCATAAGGAACAAAAACTGCATTAAATAGAAGGTAGACTTTCCCAGTGTAAGCTGGGGAACCTTGTCCCAGCACAGAAGGTTTATTTTCATGCTTCGATTTTTTTTTTCTTTTTTGAGTAGGCTGCTATAGAAAAGGGTGTGGAGTTTGTTTTAGCTCCAGTCTCCACATCCTGTGTAAAACATTTGGAATAGATGTTTAGCATAGATATGAAACCATTGGGGAAAACCAAACAAAAGAAAATGTTATCATGAAAAATTAAACACTACTTTTCCACACAGTGCTTTTAAAAGCACGGTCAATGCAGCAAGGTACTTTGGCAACATAGGTATCTCTGGGTCCTGAATCTAGTTATCCTTAAAAACGAACCTGTAACTTTTGCCCATGGGTGCAGACATAGATGCTAGTAAGCAGGTTGATACTCTGTCAACTTACTGTTTAATGCCAATTTATAATTATATTAATTTAATTGACTTAATAATTAAACTCAATTAATTTAATGTCAATTTTATATTATTACATCTTGTCTGGCAGGTTGGTTTTGCGGTCATCGAGGTCACAGCTGGTAAAGACCACTGGTAACATAGCTCACCACTAGCTTGAATCATTGGCTCTTTAAAAACTAGACGTTAGGGAGGAAGACGCCAGCTCAGCTCCAGCCTGGTTTCTCTCTACCACTAAAGTGAATCATATCTTCTTCTAGTTCTGAAGCCAACCAAGGGACCAGAAAAAACTCTGTATCACTGTAGGAGCCTTTGGGGACTTCCCTGACCAACTTCTTTGGAGGCATCTCACAGCTGGGCATGGGAAAGGCTACTCTCAGCCTTAATCCTAGAAGTCTCCCTTTGCAGTGAAGATGGCATTTACATTGCCCCCTCTAAGCCTCAGGAAACACTGCAGAGGAGGGGGTGGGAAGTATGTAAGAGAGTGAAGGGCTGTGAAATGCAGGTTCTCTGTACACAAAGGTTGTGTCTTAGTTAGGGTTTCATTGTTTTGAAGAGACACCATGACCATGGCAACTCTTAAAAAGGAAAATATTTAATTGAGGCTGGCTTACAGTTCAGAGGTTCAGTCTATTATCATCAGAGTGGGAAGCTTGCTTTCACGCAGGCAGACAGGATGCTGGAGAATGAGCATCTACACCTTGATCTTAAGGCAACATGGGAAAGACTGAGCTACACTAGACTTAGTTTGAGCGTAAATGAGACCTCAAAGCCTGCCCTCACAGTGACATACTTCCTCCAGCAAGGCCACACCTACTCCAAAAAGGCCACACCTCTTAATAGTGCCACTCCCTATTGGCTAAGCATTCAAGCACATGAGTCCATAGGGGCCATTCATACTCAAATCACCACCCATTGTAATCATGAATTCACAGCAGATGTGGTTACTCATCCTGGGCCTGAACCTGAGAACAGCCAATCTCAAGGGCAAGGGGACCTTCCCCTTATTGCTGAACCAACAGTCGCTGACAGGATGGAAGTGAGGGGATCATTATCTTTATCTTTAGTTGGGTACCCAATGGTGAGCCTACTCGACTCTTACAGAGAGCCCCAGACCCATAATCACACATGTGTGGCCCTGGGTAAATGCTGTAGGTCACACTACAAAAATGAATAGACAGGAATGTGAGACAGAGATTTGTAAGGAAGTGCAATGGCTAGACAGGGGTGGTACAGGAGTGGAAGAAGGTATGGGGGAGGGTGTTTTCTCTCTCTCTCTCTCTCTCTCTCTCTCTCTCTCTCTCTCTCTCCCCTCCCCTCCCCCTCTCTCTCTCCCTCTCTCTCCCTCTGTGTGTGTGTATGTGTGTGTGCAATTGTCAGAGAACAAATTTAATCAATTATTAAATTTTGAAGAAAAAAGTCCCATAAAAATGTCTCATTCGATAGAAAGCTCTTCTCCAGAGGCAAGTAGGTCATGAAGCAACACTTGTCTCTGTACTCCATAGGCCCATATTTGCAAGGAAGAGCCAACTAATCTCAGGATGTTTACAGAGTTGAATGTGTTTCTTGTTTCTGTTTTGAAACTAAAATATAATTACATCATTTTCCTCACCCTGTTTCCTCTCTCCAGCCCCTCCCATACACCCCCACCACCAGCCTTGCTGTCTTTCAGACTCATGGGTTCTTTTTCTTTGTTTTAGACATACATTCCTAAATATATAAATGCAACATTCTCAGACCATATAATGTTCCTTGTGTGTATACGTGTGTGTACTTGTGAAATTTCAGGGCTGACTTCCTGGTCAGTTGCCTGCAGTTCTCTGTCATGACTGGGGGACCTGGGAGATATTCCCTTTCTGTGTTAGCATGTCTGTTGGTGTCATCCGTGCTCAGGTCTTGTTTAGGCAGCCATATTGGCGAGACTCCCTGGGAATGGCTTTCCTGATATTTATAGGAGATGCAGCCTCATGGTTGATGGAGATATTTATGTCCTGCCTTTTAATTAGCTACTATATACTTTACAGAGGACACTTTGCACGGCAATCAATAAAAGTCAATATGATTTTCTTGTGAATGTCTTTGTGGCACAGGCTTTCAGTGTAGCTCAATAATGAAGTGCTTGCCTAGTGTGTGTGAGGCTGTAGGTAACCACATACACAAAACACCTCCAAACAACAAACTAAAAACACTTAATAGCCAGGTGTGATAAGCATGTAACTAAAATACAAGCACTTTGGGGTATAAACGTGGAGGCAGGAGGATCTGTATTCTAGGCTATCCTAGACTGGACAGCAAGACACTATCTCAACAAACGAATGCTATGGATATAGCTAAGCAGTGGGGAGCTTGTCTAGCATGCATGAAACTTAGGGTTTGGTCCTCAGTACAGCCACTAATAGAATAATAAAATATATGCTTCATACTCTTTTGTGTTAGAACTCGAAAGATGTGAGGAGAAGGAACTCTACCAGCTTGTCTTGAAAAGATTAGATTCTCCTAACTAGGCATAGTGGCACACCTGTAGTTATGGAGGCAGGCAGGAAAGCTGCAAGTTTGAGACCAGTCTGGCTACACAGTGAGTTCTAGGACAGGGTAAAGACAGCCTTGGAGTGCAGGGGTGTATGGAGGAGTTTGAAGGGAGGAAAGGGAGAATTTTAATTAAATTATAATTAAAAAAAATAAAACAATGAAAGGCATTTACAAACTCAGACATACTCAGTGAAAATGTTAGTTCTCATGTTTGTTTAACTATAGTATAAGATTCCTCAAAATCATCTTTTCAGGAATCTTTGGAAAAATTCAGTTTGGATTTTATAAGTAGTTGCTTCTGGGAAGCTTCCAGGACTCTACTGCTCCCATTAGTAATCACTACCCAGTTCCTACTTGTTAACCTTACTGCCTGATAAAAACTAGTGCTCTTCCAAGGCCAAGCCACACTTCTCTGTTTGATTACTCCAGTGTCCTTATCCCAGTGTGGTTATTATTACCACTATGGAATTTCAAGAATGATGTAAACATCTACATCCAGACTCTGGACACATTTCTATATTGGAACTGTGAATGCCAAAAATAACGTTTTGGTACAGAGTACTTGTTATACAAAATCAAAAATTTAGGGCAACATTAGCGTGTGTGTGTGTGTTTGTGTGTGTGTGTGTGTGTGTGTGTGTGTGTGTGTGTGTGTGTGTGAGAGAGAGAGAGAGAGAGAGAGAGAGAGAGAGAATCTTATTTCCATATAAAGTTTTAATGTTTAGCCAGGTATGGTGGTACATGATTATTATCTCAGCAATGGGGGAAAAAAAAAACAGGGGGATCAGGAAGATCAAGAATTCAAGGTCATCTTGGGCTAATGAATTTGAAACATCTTAAATTACATGAGTTTCACTTTAAGTGTGTGTGTGTGTGTGTGTGTAATAGCACTTTAAGATATTGTATTAATTACTTGTGTTACTTTTTTAATGAAATACCTGACAAAAGCAATGAAAAGAAGGAGGAGGAAGGAAGGAAGGAAGGAGGAAAGGAGGGAGGCAGAGAGAGAAGGGTAAGGAAGGAGAAAGGGAGAAAAGGAGGAAAGAAGGAGGAAGAAAGGAAGGAGGAAGGAAGGAAAGAGGAAGGGAGAGAGGCAGAGAGAGGGGGTAAGAAAGGAAGGAGAAAGAAAGGAAGGAGGAGGAAGGAAGGAGGAAGAAAGGAAGGAAAGCAGAAGGAAGAAAGGAAAGAGGAAGTGAGGAAGAAGGAAAAAAGGAAGGAGGAATGAAGGAAGGGAGGGAGGAACAGAGGAACGGTAGGTTTATTTCATCTCACAGTATAAGAATATTATCGACCATGATAGGGAAGATGTTGTGGGAAATAATTAGAAAAAAAAAAAAAAAGAAAAAAGTCAAGCTTCCCACACTACTGCTAGGCACCAGCAATTCTGCCCCATGGAGCCTAGCTGGGCATACTATGCTGTCCTACCTTTCTCTTTTGAACCCAGAAGAGCCACTGCGTGAAGGAAAACGTAACATAAACTTACTTTAGAAATGGTAACTCAAGGCCTCTAACCCTCTCCTTCATTTTCCGCCATCCAACCCGGAAGTCCCGCCTATTTGCCCAGTGATTGGCGCCTTTATTCATTAGAGGATTGGTTCACAAGAAGTCACCTGAGTAAGTGACTCACTCCTTGTCTGCAACCCCTCCCAGGAGAGCGGAATTACTGTCAAAATACAAACAGCGTTCACAACAGGAAGGTGACAGAGGCTTAAGGCAACTGGTCACATTGCATCTTCAGTCCACAAGTAGAAACCTTGAATACTACCACTCTTTCTTCTTTTTGTCCAGTCTATGACCCCCGGAACATGGGATGGTGCTGTTTATATTTAGGATGGGCCTTTCTACATCAATTATTCTAATCTTAAAGTTCCCTCACAGGCATGCTTAGAGACTTGTTTTGTGGTGACATAAATACTGTCAAGTTGACAATCAAGATTAACCATCCCCTAGTTGGTGCGGAGGTTGTTCTCATGGCCGACAGGAAGAGAGGGAATATAGGAAAGGGCCAGGGTTAAGACCTAGCCCCCAAGGCACATACCCAGTGATCTACTTCCTCCTCTAATATTCTCATGCCCAGTCATGCTACCACATTCGGAAGCCATCAAGAAATTCATTCACATATCATGCCAGAGCCTTCATGATCTCATTTTTCCCTGGAGAAACCCTCGTGGAGCTGTGCTTTACAAATCTCTTAGGCATTTCTCAGTGCAAACAAATTTGGCAGTTAGGACTAGCTGTCGAGGACTGTACCTGGTACAATCAGTCTATAATGTTCAACTTGGAAGAACTGACTTAGGTTGTACATATCTGAACCCAAGAACCAACACATTTTATTTTTGTTTAATAGTTTTATTAAAATTAATATATTTGAAATGAATAATAACATGGATTAAAAACATGCCAAAGCAATATGGTGTTGTGTAAGAATAATGTAGGTTTTTAAAAAACTACCTGTGGGGAAAATGGTCTGATGTGAAGTGACCTAACATTAATTACTTTTCTTGATATTGTGACAAAATATGACCAGAACAGTTTGATCAGGGGAAAGTTAATTTTGGCTCCCAATTCCTTGGGATACAGTTCATCATGGCAGGGAAAGTGCAGGGCCAGCTACAGAAGGTGACTGACTGGTCATGCTGAATTTTCAGTCAGGAGGAGAACAATGGATACTGGTGTTCAGTTTGGGTTCTCTTTTTCTCTCTGTCCACAACCCCATTTTATAAAGTCTTGCACTTATATTTAGGGTGGGTCTCCTTACATCAACTAGCTCAATTTAGAAAAGCCCTCACAGGTATACTTAGAGGCTTGTCTGTTATGTGATTCTAGAGCCTATCAATATTAGCTATTGCAGGTAAGAAATATTGTAATTAGAGATGAGATTAAAATGATGATTAAGTAAACCAGTTCTAGATATCAAAACCATTTATAATAGGTTAAATTTTTTCTAATCCCTCCTCTAAAGTTTTCTTGTTTTGTTATATTTTTTGAGAGAGCATTTACTCTGTAGTCGTAACGTAGCCAAGGCTGATCTCAAATTTTCAGTGATTCTCCTGCCTGAGCCTCCGAGGGCCAGAATTGCAGGTCTAAGCTGCCACACCAGTCTTTCCTATAGCACATTCTTAAAGGAGACTTTCATGGGAGCTTCAAAGTCCTATTAAAGGAAAACTTGTCTGGGTGTGGTAATGCACATCTGTAACCCCAACACATGGGAAGCTAAAGCAAGAGAGCTTGGGTTGGAGGTCAGCTTGAAAAAAAAATTGGAAAAAAATAGAGATAAAGGAAAACCTATAAAGATGAAAAGAGCAAAGAGAAGCAGCCTCCATTTTTAACTGTTGTAGGCCATTTTGAACTTGCTTGTCTCCTGAGCAACTCTAACTGCTGTTGACCATCCTAGATTCCTTTTCATTCTAGATCTGTAATAATTAGTATTCTGGCCATTTTGAGTCCTGGTTTCTCAGCTCCTCATGATTCTACAGAGGAGCCCGTGAACATCTTGGCAGAGTATGCTCCATAGAAAACAAATGCCAGCCTTGGTTAAAAAGTAGGTCTCTTTCTTGCAATTGTCTTCTCTTTTGAAAATATATGAGCTCACATCTTTTATAATTTTTCATATTAAATGCATTCCATGTTTTAAGGTCAAAGAAACTGTATTTTCTATGTTGGGTTAATTGTAAGAAGCTGGTGACCCAGAATAAGTTCTGTATGAGCCAGATTCAAAAGCTCTTGTGTGAAGCCAAGCAAGTATTTGTCTCTCAAAGCAAAAGTCATTTGCACAATAGTTCCGTTGTGGACTCTGATGCAAGCTCTGTTTCAACAAGGGCAACGCAACAGTAAACTCCTCCTCAGTTTTGGGATGTGGACAACTGACATTTGAGAGTCACCTCAGACTGTCGTGACTAGCTCTGTTGGATCTTAACTTCTTGTGAGAACTCAATTGTTCAGAGAGAATTATTTTGTCTCCTGCTTGCCACCTACCCCATGGATGTCAGTTCTACGATCCACCTCCTAGCTAATGCATGAACTATAACGTCAGCCAAGTTTGCTCACTGGGGTGGGATTTGGGGGAATTTTTCATAGCTTTTCATTTTTTTCTGAATATTTTTGAATAAAGAGTATTTATCATTTTTAGTGTTCATTGTATATATTCACCAAATGTGGTACTTTGTTTCTAAAGGACATTTTTTATATATTATAATATATTCTATGTGTATGTTCATATTAGTGTGTGCATGTGTGTGTGTGTGTGTGTGTGTGTGTGTGTGTGTATTCAGATGTACATCCACATGTGGGCACATGCATATAGAAGGCCAGAGGTCAAGAAAAGGCATCTTCCTCCATTGTTCTCAGCCTTATGTTATGAGTCAGTCTCTCAGGAAGCTGGAGCTCACTGATTGGCCAAGCTGGCTGGCCAGGGCGCTTTAGGGATTGGTTCATCTCTGTGCTCCTGGAGTTAGTGTTACAGGGCTTGCCCAAGGACTTTGAACTCAGATCTTTGTGATTGATTGTTCAGTGGGTATTTTACCAAGTGAGCCTCCGCCTCCCCATATATGTAATATTATTAAAAAATAAAATAAACTTTGTAAAGATTTTCAAAAGAAGATATGCCAGGGGAAGACTTTTTAAAAAATAAAATAAAATTCTAGTTACATTTCTGATCTATTTTCCTGTGAAACTGTACAACTGCCTCAGAAAGAACTTTACTTATTAAAAGTAGAGAAACCACCTCTTTTCAACCAAGATAAAAGTGTCATAGACATTTCTCAACACTGAATTCTATTGTAATCCAGAAAATGGGGGTTCAAAATATTTGGAAGAGAAGGCAAATTGATGGCTGCTGTCCATCTCTTGAAGCCCATATCTGTGCTGTGTTTGGTGGCCACATGGCTGATATGAAAACTGACTGCATCTCTAGTGGACTCATAGTCCCAGTGGGCCCATCACATTAGGTAATTATTAGGCCACAGACACTCTCATGTATGCTCTGAGTACGATGCTAAATTGAGACACAATGTCATAGACATGTTCAGCAAAGCAACAGCTATGTTGACACCATCTTTCTGCGCTATAACTTGCATAAGTAGAAAACCAACTTCATAGTTGAGTGCCCTAGTCTCTTTTTTTGGCTTTCTGGCTAAGGTCAAATGTAGGAGTAAGGAATTGCAGCTAATTCAGAGGCCAAGCCACATAACTCGTGCATAACCTAATAATTTCTTTCACATAACTCCCTTCTCAGCCTATTCTACAAATGGTTGCTGCCTAGCTAACATTTGTAAAGCCCGATTTTTATCGTATTTAATTTTTACCCTCTTTACTGTGTGTCTGGTTACGCTGCTCAAACACAAAACAAAAACCAAAAAACCAAAAAATGTTTCCAGGCCCAGGGCTCATACTCACCCCTTAGAAGAGATCATATGTGTGAATTAATAATAATAGGGTTTGATAGACAGTAAAGAGTAAATTGTGTGGAAACATAGAGAATGAAGATTGGGGCTGTGCTTGGGAAAAGGTCTCCAAAGGTGACAAATGAGCTGACTCTTTTCCCCCAAGATTCTACTTCACTTTTATTTATGTGTAAGTGTGTCTGTCTGTCTGTGTGTATGTGCACGTGAGTGTGAGTACCTGTGGAGGTTTGAGAATCAGATAGATCCCCTGCAGGTGAAGTCAGGTATAACTGTGAGCCACCCAACATGAGTGCTGGAACTAAACTTGGGCCCCCTGCAAGAACAGCAAGCTCCCTTAATCGCTGAGCAATGTCTCTGGCTCTGAGCTGACCCAAGAGTAGGTATAGAGTTGATTAGCAACCAGATAAAACATTTCGGTCAAAGATTGAGTGACACAACACGTGGCTTCAAAAGCATCTCGAAAAGTTTAAGGGCCTGCAAGTAGTTTGGGTTAGACTGAGCACCAGAGAATACGGAATGGGGAGAAAGGAAACTCCATTCAGATACTTACTTAGTGGTTCATCCCATGAACTGTCTGGTGATCTTAAGTAAGTGCCAGCAGTAACCATCCATCAACAGTGGATGAGTTGCAGTGTTTAGATTCTAATGAGCATTACAAAGAAATAAGGAGCCAGTAAAATAAAGTGTGGTGGGTGGGTGGTGGTACCTGTCAGTATTCCCAGTCCTTGGGAGGCTGAAGCAAGAGTATAGCCCCAAGTTTGAGGCCAGGGTGGGCTGCCAGTGGGTTCCAGTAACCTTGCACACTTAGCAAGACATTGTTTTTAATTAAATAAATAAAGTAAAAACTAACCTCTGCTGAGTCCTGTTATGAAATGAATGCACAGGTTGCAGGACACATGAAGGACGTGTACATGCTGGAGACAGGTCCCTAGGGAGCTTCTGGCACAGCTGCTCAGTTCTTCTTTTAAAAGAAAGGCTCCCTTATGCAGCAACTGGGAGTGATCCTAGAAGACACTTGCAGAGTATGGCATCACAGTGACCTTACTCCTTTCAGATGCATGCTCCTTTAGCCCACGATCTGTAACCTGGGCCATGTGGTCCTGCTTGAAGAGTGTCCCAGAGCTATCCCAGGTGGGCACAGAGGCCTCTGTCAGGGCCATAGTGGGTGTGGGATTTTTCTTCATCCACTCCTAGGTGCTACTGACTACAGAGAACACTAACAGATACTGCCCTTTAGAGAGTTTTGGGTTTTTTGTTTGTTTTTGTTTTTGTATAGACTGTGAAGTGTTCCTGAGTGAGTATTGGTCTAGGCAACTTAGATTTTTTGTGTTCAAGCCAGGCATGGTTTTTAGCAGGAAACTAAAGTGATTGTAAGAAGTGTAAAAATAAGCATACAAAATGGAAGACAGGAAGACTAACTCAGAGGCTGTTATGATCATGTAAGTGTGATGGTTTGTATATTCTTGGACCAGGGACTGGCACCACTTGGTGGTGTGGCCTTGTTGGAATAGGTGTGACCTGGTTGGAGTAGGTGTGTCACTGTGGGTGTGGGCATAAGATCCTCACCCCAGTTGCCTAGAAGTCAGTCTTCCAATAGCAGCCTTTGGATGAAGACGTAGATCTGTCAGCTCTGCCTGTGCCATGCCTGCCTGGATACTGCCATGCTCCCACCTAGATGATAATGGACTGAACCTCTGAACCTGTAAGGTAGCCCCAAGTAAATGTTGTTTTTTATAAGACTTGCCTTGGTCATGGTGTCTGTTCACAGCAGTAAAACTCTAACTAAGACAGTGAGCAAGAAAAGTTTTGTGCTGCTGAGCTGGCTCAGTGGGTAAGAGTGCTTACTATCAAGTTTGACACCCTGAGTTCAACCTCCAGAATACACATGGTAGAGGGAAAAAACCCATCTCCTTCAAATTTGTCCCCTGACTGCCACATCTTTGTGGTAGCATGCTGTCACAAAATACATTCCCCTCAAAATAAGTGTTAAAAAGGTTGTAATCTAGGGACCTAGGAAGATGGCTCAATCAGTAAAGTCCTTGCCTAGAAGTGTGAGAATTGAAAGTTGAGTTTGATCTCCAGATCACATGTGAAAATACTGAGTGTATTGGCACATGTCTGCAATCTTAGTGCTGGGTCATCAGAGACAGGAGGATTCCTGGGGCTTACTCCCACCAGCATAGCCAACTCAGTGGGCCCTAGGTCAGTGAAAGACCCTGACAAAAATAAAATTAAAAAAATAAAAAGAGCATAGAATTTCTGAAGAACAACACTGAGGCTGGCCTCTGGCTTTGACATGCCTGTGCATGCACGTGTATCTGTGCGCGCGCGCGCGCACACACACACACACACACACACACACATTCATGATGGAGGGATGTTTGAGACTAAGAAAATATGGTGACAAGAAGTGGAGAAAAAGATCAATATGCATTATTTATAGGCAATATTAGTTACTTGTATAGTTAGTTTGCATGATAAAATGTATCTATGTCTCTTAAGTCTCTGGCTTGGCATAAAGAACAAATTCTTTTGTCACTAGTGAAAACAATGAAGAAGGGGAGAGGCAGGGTCATCATTGACTGTGAGGAGTTCTCATCTGCAGTCAACTCAGTTTCGGCAATGCTTGGCAGATGATGAAAACACATAAAATATCAAGAAGATGATCAATGAAGGCATGTGCTCAGTCGTCACATGGATGACAATGAGATTAGAGGCTCACTGCTTTGGTTTACAAAGGCCAGATATCTAAGCCACTTACTCTACCATTTTCCAACTCCCCGATGGACTGAGACAAGCAATGACCTTCAATACTGTGCATAGTTGCTTGTAGCTTCTGTCCTCAGTACCCAATGTACTCAGTACTCTGTTTAAAAGAAAAAGAACCTTATTTTTCCCTCCCCATCTACCCTTCTCCCCTTCATTCTAATTCTTTCTAGTTTCTCACCATGCTTGTCTCATTCAAGATTTCCCAGTTTCTTTTTAATCAGATGAGGAGTTTGGAGTTCAGAGAGATTAATTTGTCCTAATCCATATTCCTGACAAGGGAACCCATACTTCCTGGGGTGTGGCTTAATGTTCTCCTTCAAAAAAACACATAACAAAGAGACTTCACAATTTTCTTTCCTATAGAACCAAAGAGGCACCTGCGCAGGAATAGCACAACCCACAATCTACTGGGTCCTTCCCCATCAATCACTAAGAAAATGTAACAGAGACTTAACTGTAGCTAGATCTTCTGGAGGCATTCTCTATTGAGGTTTCTTGAGGAAACACCAGCCAGTACACTAGCTTTTGAAAAGAAGGAGCTCTTATCATTAGATATTGTATGAGTTGCTTTTCTCATTTTTGTGACAAAATAAAAAGTTGAAGGCAGGCAGGCAGGCAGGGAGGGAGGGAGGGAGGGAGGGTGGAAGGAAGGAAGGAAGAGTTCATTCTGGCTTACAGTTTGAAGGGATACAATCCATGAATGGGCAGGGAAGGTCTGGTGACAGTAGCATGACAACAAGTGGTCACAATGTGTCCCCAGAGAGAGGACAGGAAGTGTGGTCAGGCTACATCTCCAGACCTCCCCACCCCCAACCCCCTGCCACCATGACACACTTCCTCAAGCAAGACTCTACCTCCTAGAAGTTCCACAAGCTTCCAACACAATGCCATCACTTGGGGACCAAGTTTTCAAATATATGAGCCTCTGGGGAACATTTTCCAATCCAATCACAGCAGCTATAATGCAGATGAGGCAGGGAAGTCACTAAGTCTTTCGTTATGAGATGCTCCTAATATACATAAGTTCCTTGAGCATATTAAAATACCTTATTCATTTTTATCTTTCTCATTGCACCTATTGGATATCAGTAAATATTAAAAACAAAAACAAGTGCTCGATAGATGGTTCGGTGGTTAAGAGCACTGATTGTTCTTCCAGAGGTCCTGAGTTCAATTCCCAGAAACCACATGGTGAGTCACAACCATCTGTAATGAGATCTAATGTCTTCTTCTGGTGTGTCTGAAGATGGCTAGAGTATACTAACATTAAATAAGTAAATAAATCTTTAAAACAAAAACAAAAACAAAAACCCTTTACTTGAATAATTAAAAGAAAGGTATCTAATTTTGCTATCATCTATCTATCTATCTATCTATCTATCTATCTATCTATCTATCTATCTATCTACCTGTCTGTCCACCTGTCCATCCATCTATCTACCAAGACAGGATCTCACTACAAGGTCTGACTGCCCTCTACTTCCCAAATGCTGGGATTGAAAGGCATACATTAGCACTTCCAGATAATTTTTTTCCAAACAGTTTAAATACAGCTTTCATCTTTATTTTATCTTATTTTTTATTTTTTGGACTCATAATGGGCAGATCAGTTGTGAAATTGTACCTTTGTTTTCATTGTACTAATTAAAATTAAAATTTTTCTTTTTACCAAACAGAATTTTATGTGTTAAGTCTGTTGTTGAAAAGATTGAAGCAGTTACTTATATAATAATAATAATTAATAATAATAATAATGTTAGCTAAATATGGTGGTTCATTCCTGAAATCCCATCACTTGGAATGCTGAGGCAGGAGGATGAGGGTTGGCCCCAAGGTTGAGCTCAGTCTGGGCTCCGTAGTGGTTTCCAGGCCAGCCTGGACTGCAGGATGAGACCCTGCCTCAACACTCCTTACCCTGTCTTCAAAGACAACTGTAGTTAACAAAACACGAGAAAAACAAGAAATGACAAAATGAATATAGGAAAATGAACTAGGAGGGAAATTTGTAAATAAAATGCAAGCTGCAAGGTAACCTGATCGCATTTGCTTTTGGAGTACCGTGTATTTGGCTGAGTTTTCAGGGCCATTTTTAGAGCTTCACTCCAGTTCCAGACAGTGTCTGTCTAAAGGATGTGAACCACTCATTTACAAAGATACGCTCTCCACCCTGTAACTGAAAACAGTCAAAAATGTTCCTAATAGGCTGACAGGGAGATCTCACTGGAAAATACAAGGACAGCCATCTTTACGGCCAGCACAGCACAGATTCTTGAGTCGTCCCAGAGTGCATGCTACAGGCACAGGGCTCTCTCCACAGGAACACGGACTAAACTCGCTCCCGGTTGTACAGAATTCTCGGCGGGCACTAGCAACAGTCCCACTGATCGTGCTAAAAAAGAACATTCTCCTAACTGATTGGCTTATTTCCATAGACAACCTAAAACATTTAGATGGAGCAGCTCTAGAACTTTGAGAAATGTTGAGAGCAGCATGCATGGCTGTAGGATGAAATGCAGGGAAAAGGAGGAGTGCTGAACTCGTTGTGCTGTCAGGTCTCTGTTGCAACCGTGCCAAGTAACAACCACGCACCAATTTTAGAAGCCTAGCACAGCAAATATTTTTATCTCAAGGTTTTGGTCAGTTTTCTGTTTTCTCTCCCCATCCTTAAATCAGTGGCAAGGCAGTAGATTGCAAAGAGCAAAAGCAGTGAAAAACCACTTTTTAAAAAAAAGTCTCTTCTTCAGGGCATGGGAGCCTATAGCAGTAACTCCAGCACTCAGTAGGATGGAGCATTAAGATGGCTGTACTGGAAAGAGGCCAGCCTGGGGTACATACTAAGTTCCAGGGCAGCCTAGGCTGCAAAGAGAGCTCTTGCCTCAAGAAGTAAAGATAAACAACAACAGCCTCTGCTTGTATCACATCTAGCTTCAATTTGCTAAAGCAAGGTACTCAGTCAAGCCCCCCATGAGTAGGTGGGGAGGTATTCTGTGTACTTGGGTGGAAGGCACTGCCAAACCTTTGATGAATTCCTGACTACAGTAGGGAGAGTGGGGAACTGGGAAATAGCCAGTGACTGTATCCACAATTGCTACTCTCTCTCCCTAATCTTCTACTTAGTACAACTATGTGTGGCTCAGTGAGGAACAAGGCTGCATTCCAAGAATTTACCATTAGGCTCTTATATCCTCATGCGAACACTGTGGAGCATACAAGCTTATGCAAACCCAGAAGAGACAAACATATCACTCAAGGTGACCTCTTGAGGCAATGAAGGGACATGGTAAACAAGATATATGAGGCTGGTGCTGCTGCAATATAATTTAAGTGAATTTTTAACCTTTTTTTGAAATTAAAATATAATTATACAATTTCTTCCTTTCCTTTTTATCCTCCAACCCCTCCAACATACCCACCACTTTCCTGTCTCAATTACATGGCCTCTTTTCAGTAAACTTGAAAAAAATCTTTAAGATATATAAATATATATTATATATGTATTATATATATAATTATATGTAATATGTAATATATTTAATAGTATAGTATATAATATAGTATATGGTATGTAATATAATATAATATAGTATATAATTATATTATATATAATATGTATTATATAACATAATATAGTTACTATACTGTATATTACTATACATATGTATATATTGCTACTCATTGTTAAGTATTATGCATCACACATAACTGTTTAGGCTATGCATTTACAGTTATCACAGTATTGGTTTTGTTTACACCAGTATCACACAAACATTAGTGATATCATGGCTATGATATTGTGACAAACACAGCGTCACTGCTCATAAGAACTATTCCATCCATCTTACAGGATCACTGTTACATGTTTCAGCTACTTCATCTGCTGCAACACTGTTATAACACACATGACTGTATTTCATGTGTGTGATGTTGGATGTGTCAGGACGCTTAATGGTCCTCTGTGTAATCTTTTCATTTTTATGGATGAGAAAGTTGATATGGCCCAGTGAGATGAGGTGATTGGGCTGAGGTCACATCTGTGTACAGCTCTACTATGCTGAACCAAATGTAACTATGACATTCTTCCCTATAGTCTGCCTCCAAACCTCGACATGGATTTGTGAGTTTGGTTTCTGTGGTGAGTACAGTCTGCCTCTAGAAGTCAAAGCATGGGTCGGTTGCAGGTACAAAGCTTTTTAGCAATTCACCAACAGGAGACTTGAAATTCTGCTTTGGAAAAAAAATTTTTTTCATAGGGACTGC
The DNA here is from genome assembly GCF_000001635.26 of Mus musculus. Taxonomy (NCBI): domain Eukaryota; kingdom Metazoa; phylum Chordata; class Mammalia; order Rodentia; family Muridae; genus Mus; species Mus musculus. The sequence goes on along the minus strand of NC_000076.6, from coordinate 53,399,011 downwards.
TGAGGTGGGGGAGGGATTTCTAACGAAACTGTTTACAGATTCTGGGTTATTACTTTTAAATAAGTAACATTTCCAGATGGAAACATTAGGTTTCTTTCCCAGATGCTTTCCATTGTCCCCAGGTTTCATCTAACAAAGCATCTAATATGAGGAAGGGCCAGTGGGCGGGGCGGGGGGGGGATGGGGGGGTAGGAGGACGGGCGTGGGGGGAGGGGCTGGGTACGTGCACCGGGAATGGAAGATTGCCAGAGATGGAAAGCAGATCTCAGGCAGGGCCTGTTGGAGTTGACTTGTGTTTTTGAAGTTCCTGCGATCACCAGCGGCTGTGTGTCTGGCTTACTCCTCAAAAGCAGATCTCAGTTGGTCAGAGAGCAAAGACGTGCTGTGCATGGTTTGTGGTGAGAGAAGGGAACAGCTGTCCCTTTGGGGCTGACAGGGAGGGTATCCTTACCTCTGTTCCTAGATGGTGTTGCTGAGAGCTTTTCTCTTTGCTGTTTACTGTTTCAATTCCCTGGGTCAGTCTGACCGGATATTATATTTTTAAGGGACACTTCGTAGCGGAGATTATCCGTTATTCATGGGCTGTGTAAATTTGAATGTCTCTTTAACGTTTCATGGTTTTAGTTCCAGTTTATTTACTTCTGCAAATCTGCTCCCCTGGCCAGAAACTTGACTCCTGAGGATGACATCATCTAGGAGGGATGCAGGACTGTGCAATAGCATCGGGGTAGTTTTTCTGGGAATCGATGATCTGACCACATATAATAAGCCAGATAATTAGTGTCCATCTAATATGCAAAACAAAAGGCATTGATTAAATATACAGTGTTAAACTAGAAAAACAGCAACGAAAAATATGTGTTAAAATAATTATTTCCTACCCTCATGTTACTGTGGTTTTTTTTATTTTAGCCTCAAACAGATGGTCCCCCAGTTTCCAACTGTGATCTAGTTTTTAACAACAAAAAATTCACAGATCTCTACATAATGGTACTTGTGGTAGGAGTTTACTGAGGAAATACATATGTTAAAACACATACTCATGATTCAGCAATGCTTATATAACCAGACTGTACGAACAACAGCAACAACAAAATACACTCATTTTAAGCCGGAGTATACATACAAGTGTAAGCCTCTGGATTCAGGGTACAGACAAGTGGGCTTGAGGGGACTGCGGGTCCTCTTATAATAATGTTAAAGCTCCCTAGAGGTCCCGAGCCTACAGATTGGCGTCTAAATTGTCTTTGAACCTATCAGTTTGTGGAGCTGTTCTATTTAGGGGCATTGTTATTCTCCTCTCCTGACAAGCATTATGTATTTCTTGCTAAGTGGCTCAGATAGGACATGAGATAATCAACAGTGCCCAGCTTCTTAAAGGGGAGAAGATTAAAGATTATTTACTTATTTATTTCTTACCTACCAACTCAGTATTATTGGAAATGTTTTGCCTTCTGGAAAAATTACTTGGGCTGAGGCTGGTAGAATACTTATCTAGACTTATTCAGCCATTCATTTTGAGGGTCAAATTAGAAAAGGCAGCATAATACAGGGTATTAAATGATACTAGTCAGCTACTGGTTTCACAGTATTTTCACATTTCCAGGTGACTGTCACATCTCCTCAGACTCATAGTGGGTGGTGGCAGGGTTAGAGAGGTAAGACTTACCTGTGCCCTGCATTTGTGTGAACTAACAGAGCTCTCTGGACCTTAGCCTTTTGTCAACATAGAAACAAAGTTGCAGAGGGGTTTGCGGTTTTGTAGTCCCGTTCTTTTTCTTTGTCTTAAATGAAATTGGATGGCAGAAGTCCAATAAATAAATGACGTAACCCCAAAACATAGCTTCCATATGTGGCTAAAGGTGTTCACTGCAAAAAATAAAATAAACTAAAATAAATATAACTCAGCAACAACAAAAAATGTTGAGTGGGGGCACAAATAATGTCCTAGGATTGCTTACAAGCTATGGGCTAGGTTCATGATAAATACTCAGCTCTACATAAATAAATGTTCAGCTATTTTCAGTTAAGAATATTCCTATCTAAATATCTTTCCCTGAAGGCAATGCCCACTTCGAAAGTCAAACTGAGGTCAGAATTATGAAAGGAAGAATCATAGCAGGCTTTATATTGTCAATGAATCATGCCATCAAACAATGGTAACTCAACTCAATACTCTTCTTCATGCTTATAATACTTTCTTCAAAAAAAGGACCAGAGTTGGGCATGATGGCATGCACGAGTGATACTGGGAAAACTTAGGATTCCCTTTTTGGGAATATTGTTACTGTTGTTTTCAATAAAATTATTAAAAACATAGACACAGAAGAATGCTGAGGGACAATTTTACTAGTGTGTGAGAGACAAACAAGACGGGCAGGCTGTAAGCTTTGGCATCTGCCGGGAGGAGGGGAATGGTCAAGAAAGAGGAATACCCCATGCTTAGGGGACGGGGGATGGGGTTAGATAGGAAAGATAGGAAGTATAATATAAGAAAAATAACATTTTTTTTTTCTGAGTTAGAAAAGCAGACATCAGCTTAGACAAAGAAGATACGATTCAAAGTGCTTCCAAGATAGAAGTTCTGTAGGCTACTCATCTGGTGGAGAGGCTTATGGGAAAAGGTACATTATCTTATTGAGGAAATAATTAGTCCTCCCTTTGTCTTCAAAGTGCATCAGATGCACCTCTGTCTTCAGGTGCATCAGATTTTCTGGGGATGGAGTTCTGACTACATGATTGACAGGATGGGTTGACTTTAAATGGAGGAGACAGTAAGAGGGCTTCCTGTTTAGTATTTAGTGTTTTAACTTAAAACATATCCAAGGCCAGAGGTTGATTTTTTTTTCCATGAGGAAGTAGTTTTCTCTTAATGGCCCCAACAAAATCAGATACCCTTTCCTTTTCATTTGGTATTTTAAATCTTAAAAAGGGGCCTTACTCTTTTAGTGTTACCATAGGAACCAGGAGATGTGGTCCAAAGTCAACCAGGATGGAAGTATTACATCCTCAATGGTTTTGCCAGTACTTGGCAGGCCAAGTCAGAATTCTACAACAACCAGAACAGCACATGTTTCATAAGTTCCCCCATCGGCCTCTGGTGCAGTGTTAGACCCTGCCACAAACAAACAATGCTGGACTAAGTAATTTAGAATCTCAGACTAGAGTTGAAAGAAGCAGTCCACGTAATCTTCACTTGATGTCTGTTATGTCTTCGTAGAGAGTTCCACCCACCTCTGATGAGTAAGAGGAGAGTCAGGGACTCTCAGGTGGGCCTGTTTTCAGTCAGCAGATGCTCAAGTGGTCTTTCAGAACCGTAGCCAGGCAGCCATTCACCCAGGTTTAGCTTACCTGATCCTTGTAGCATAATTTTGCTAGTGTTGGAGATATAACTGTTTTCTCAAATGAGTAACTCAATGCCTTTTCCCCGTGCAGTGATGTAAAACGTGACTCAATTTTTTCAAATATTACCTCATGAATAGCTATCTGCTGAGTCTGACTGCACATGCTCTAGGCTGCCCAGCCCCCCCCCCCACAAGCTTCAGAGCTGTTCACAGTCACCCTGACTCATCTTTGCTCTGTGCCTAACAGTACCCGACATACAGAAGTGACGTACAGAAGACATGCAGATGAGTGACAGACAGAACAAATGACCGGAGTGATTTTCTGCCAGCTCAGTAAACAAGGAAAGATTGAATTCCACAATGGGTTTTGAAAGCAGCCATTACGGTGTTTATAATTTAGTTTGTCAACAGAACGAAGCCAGCTTTCTGAGGGCTTTCAGAAGACAGGAGTTTCCCAAGCGCACTGGAATTGTTTTTTTCTGGGTGTGGGCTGTGCTGTCGCCAAGCAGTCATCCTCACTTCTTGCCCAGAGAGGAGTGAGGGAGCTATGGCTGTAGGCTGGCAGAGGACCACCCCTGATGAGAACCAGGGAGACTGCCCTACTTGGTCTCTCATCCTGACCTTCCCCATTAACCATGCAGTTCTGAGCAAGTTGCTTTATCAGTGTCTAGAAAATGGATACTCCCCAGAGTGAAGGTTTAATGAATTCAGGCATGCTGCAAAGAGTCAATAACTACTGGCTCTCATGTACTCATCTGGAAGTAGCAGAGGCAACCTACGTTTTGAGCTAGGCAAAACAGGCTCTTAATTCAAGCTCAATCCTTCACCTCTAATTTCACTGAACTTGTTTGGTCCTGTGTAAAATGGGGATAATGACACAGCAGAGGAACCAAATGGTGTTTAAGCCTTTGCTAGTCTTCTGATCTCTTCTCATCTTAAGTTGAGGGAAATGCCGTTATGAGCTCACTTTGACTATGAAGGGAAAGCCCTAGGTAGAGAATACAGTGTTTTGTATCATAAATAAGAATCCCAAAGGCAGTGCTCTGGCATGAGCCAGTCAATCTGCTAGTTAGGAGGTTAGGGTGGAAGGGAGGATTCCTGAGCGCTGGAATTTCAGAACAGCCTGGATAAAGAAGGGAGACCTTCACTTCAAAAACTGATTATGGCCTGGGAGTGTGATGTGGTAGAGTGTCTGTTTAGCATGGCATAGCATGTGTGAAAGCACCTGGGTTTGATCATCTGTGTGCAGGGGAAGAGGTGGGAGCTGAAGGGAAGAAGCGGGAGGGGGAGGAAAAGACAGGGAAAGGAGGAGAGAGAGGGAAGAGGGGGAGAATTTTGAGCATTCTTCAGCTGGAAATTTCCATTATTAAGTTGTTTGTTAGTTGGCACTGCAATGGGCCATCTTTACCTTTCTCCAAAAATTAAATAGGTGCCCCCAATATGGATGACATTTGGGGGGACTGTATGAGCAATGGGGTATTTGATGCAGCTAAAGAGAGAGAGCAAACATGGGGCTAGGAAAAGGATCTCTGAGTCCTTGCATGGGTTGAGACCCAGAACACTGACTAGGGACCACAGAGGAATGGAGAAATAGCAGACACACGGACACAAGTACAAAACAAGTGGAATGTGGCCAGTTGTGTTGAGTCTGATGGAGAAGCCACAGCGCCCCAGAAGTTCAGCATGCTTATTATATAAAACTGAACAAGGAAGTGAGCTGTTGCTTTTGCTGCATACTAAATAAGGAGGGGAGGCTCTTTCATACAGATAAACAAGGTGCAGTGTTTTTATATACAGCTGAACTAGGAGGCAGGTTTAGCTAATCACAGTGGGAGCAGGCTTCAGGCACTAAACATTGAGAGGAAAAAAATCTATGGTAGATCTTTTCTGCACACACTGTCAAACACTCCTCCTTGGACCCGGGGACCACTTTACCATCCCTCTGAGTCTCACTCAGGGAAAGCTTTGCCACATTCATAGGGTTGACGCCTTGGGATCGTTGACTTAGCAACATCATAACATCCACTGAGGGCTTTGTTGCTCCATTCAAAGGACACATAGGGAATTTGGCTTGCACAGGAAACTGTAATGTAAAACACAAGAGAGAGCGGTGGTAATGTAGGTGAACCACAGATTTCTTGCCAGTGCTCAAGACAGCAATCAAGAAGTTCAATCTTAGATGGATATCAAAGGATGAAAACCAAGAAACCGCTGAAGAACCTGATCACCCTGCCACTTGAGTTACAGCCTTGGCAGGATGCTCACAACAATTAGTTAATGGATGTAACCCCCCAGCACAAAGCAATTATTTGATAAATGGCAGCTATCATCCTATTGAGTCATGTATTATTTAAGAAATATTTCTCTAACCCAAGGAAGCTTGGAAATGGCAGATGGTCTACATGGGGACAGCAGAGCATCCCACAGTACACTCTGCCTCCCCACTTCTCACCTGTCTGTCATCTACATACACAAACATAGAAAATAAAACACTCCTTAAAGAAAGTGGTGGCTTCTAGGAGTGCCCAGCTGGGAGTACCCCTTTGGATGTACAGGCAGGCTTGTGTGATGGTAAAAAAGTCAAATTTATGCCCTGAGGCTTAAAATATTTTATTTCATTCATCACTATGGTAAGAGTGACAAGCAGATGCTCTGAAAACACACAGTTACTTAACTAGTGATCCGTTTTCCAGTAAGTGACTACCAAGATAGCCTGGGCACAGAATAGGTAATGGCTTTGTTTACCCAAGATGTAGTCACTGCGATTATTTTTAGACGAAAGATTTGGAGCCGGTGAAACACAACTCATAATTATGTCGCTATGAATCTTCAAGCAGTTGTTTTGTGGGATCCACTTAACTGTGAAACTCTCAAAGTCACCACAATATTTGAACAATTTGGAGATTGAAATCTGAAAATAGGCCTTCCATGACACAGAGTAATGTTTTCCTGAGCATGTGGGACATCCTTCTACTTTAGGGCATGCTTGCCCACTTTCCCAGCCCCTCTTCTTGATCCAGGTCTTACTGTGCCCTCTCCTCTCTGGGCTAAGCTCACTGATGGCTTCTGCGCAGGAAGCATTCCTTAAGATGCCAGCCTGGTACATCTCCCCTTCCACTGGCCTCTACACTCCTTCTTGGGACCCCTCCCCCACCATATCCCTTACATTCCAGTCTATTTTGAGCAGTGTCTTGTTATTTCTAAAACCTAGGAATGTATGGTACAATGCATTTACATCACAAATAATAATATAATATACCCGATCAATATGGCCAAAGACCTGCAAGATATTGATCTTATCACCTTAATATAAAGTATTTACCCATCATTCTACAGTGTCTTTTCCTGAGCATTTTTTATGCTTATTTTTTTCCATTGAGTTAATCCTAGAGGTCATGTAATTTGATAACCATTTTTTTCCCCAACTGATGTTATATCATAATCTTTCTTCAAATTGCTGTATAACCTAAAGGCTGAAAAATATTGATGATTCTGCTACAGCTAAAGGTTTAGATTGTTTTTACACTTGACATTGTATATCTAAATGATGTGGCTTGGGAGTATTATGATATGATATGTTGATGTCTGTATGTGCATGCCTAGTTTGGTCTTGTTTCCTTTAGGATAGTGTCCTCAAAGGAAAATTTATGAATAACAGAGTATAATTATTCTTATGGCCAGAAGTGGCACATATTGTCAAAATACTTTCCACAAGAGTTAGACAGATTAATATCACCTAAAGTATTGGGTATGCCTGTTTCTCCAGTCTTCAACCATAACTATTCAATTTTGTTACACATGAAATAGGATGGCATTAACTGGCTTCTTTAATTTTTTAAAAAGATTTATTTATTTATTATATACAGTACACTGTAACTGTCCTCAGATACTCCAGAAGAAAGCATCAGATTTCGTTACAGATGGTTGTGAGCCACCATGTGGTAGCTGGGATTTGAACTCGGGACCTTCGGAAGAGCAGTCAGCGCTCTTAACCACTGAGCCATCTCACCAGCCCGGCTTCTTTAATTATTGACTGAATTATTTCAACATGCAGAAAGTGTGGAGAAAAGCAGATAACCTCAGATACCATATTATCAAATCCTAACAAGTTTCCACATTTCATTGGCTTTGAAATATTACACATTTTGAAGTCTTTGCATGTTCCCTTCTCAAGTCCACCTCCCCCCTTTTACAAAGGGAACAGTTATTTGGTGGTTATCATTCCCTTGTGTTCCTACTTCCATAGGTGGTCATTGTCAAATCATTAATTACTGGTAAAGCTTAGCAATCATTTTATAGCAGAATGAATATTATTAAAGGGCTCAGTTTCTTGAGTCAGGTACACCTGTCATTGAACTGCTAATCTGTCCTGAGCAACCCATGTTGCTCCGGATCCCTCTATGCCTTCAACTGTGAGAGAAGAATGGGTCCTACTATTCTTTATTGTGGTAGTGTCTTAGTTAGGGTTTCCATTGCTGTGAAGAGACACCAGGACCAAGGTAACTCTTATAAAGGACAACATGTAATTCGAGCTGGTCTATAGGTTCTGAGGTTCAGTCCAGTATTATCATGATGAAGAACATGGCAGTGTCCAGGCAGGCATGGTGCTGGAGGAGCTGAGAGTTCTACATCTTGTCCAACGGCAGTTAGGAGAAGGGTCTCAAAGCCCACCTTCACAGTAACACACTTCCACCAACAAGGACACATTTCCTAGTAGTGCCCCTCCCTGGGCCAAGCCTATTCATACCTAGTTTGAATAGGTTTGGCTCCTATAGATTCATGTGTTTGAATGCTTGGCTATAGGGAATATCGCTCTTAGGAGGTGTGGCCTTGTTGGAGGAAGTGCTCCATCACTGTGTAGGCAGGCTGTGAGGTCTCCTATGTTCAAGTTCTGCTCAGTCCCCTTCTGCTGCCTGTGGATCAAAATATAGAACTCTCAGATCCTCTAGCACCATGTTTGATTGGACTCTGCCATGCTTCCCACCATGATGATAATGGACAGAAACTCTGAAACTGTAAGCCTGCCACAATGAAATTTTTTCCTTTATAAGAGTTGTAATGGTTAAGTTGTCTCTTCACAGCAATGAAACCCTAACTAAGACATTTATGGTGTTACAATGAAAGTCAAATGGTGAGTAATTGCAGATTAAAATTTTTTTTAAAAAATTATGTGTGTATGTGTGTGCCTGTGTGGGTGTGTGTGTGGGTGTGTGTGTGTGTGTGTGTGTGGGTGTGTGACTGTGAATGCAATTGTCCAAGGAAGTCAGAAGAGGGCGCTGGATACTCTGCAGCTAGAGTTAGGTCGTTATGTGGGTGCTGGGAGCTGAACTCAGGTCCTCTGCAGGAACAGTAAGTGCCCTTAAATTGCTGAGCCACCTCTCCATTCCCTTCCTTTCTTGTGTAATGCAACTTCTTGCCATTAATAATGTATTGTACTTATATTATCAGATTTAGAACCTCAAAGCCGGCATTACTTTTTTTTTCTGATTTTTTTTTTAAATAAGAAAAATAAAATCTTAGTCAATTTCCACATCCTAATATTAAGATCATTAGTGTTTTCGTCTTAACCATTTCAATTAAAACACTTAATAATTCTTGGTATTGATTAGCAGTTTATGTAGTAGGATTAATAATTTTATGATTTAAAAATGTGTTTACCCTAAGATTCTTTTTTTTTCTTTTCCTTTTTTTTTTTTTTTTTTTTTGGTTTTTTTGAGATAGGGTTTCTCCGTATAGTCCTGGCTGTCCTGGAACTCACTCTGTAGACCAGGCTGGCCTCAAACTCAGAAATCCACCTGCCTCTGCCTCCCAACTGCTGGAATTAAAGGTGTGCGCCACCACCGCCCGGCTAAGATACTATTTTAAAATTGTTTTTCGATGCATACAAAAAGCACTCTGGAAATAAAATAAAGTATTTTGTCCATGAATAGAACATATCAGGTTTGTTTATATAGTATCAAGCTACAAGAAAAATTGAAGATGACATTGTATGGTAATTTTATTTTTACTCACTTTATCAATATTCATTTTTTACTTTAATATTCTGTCATCAGTGACATTTCCTTATTATATTTATAAAAAATTAGATGTAAGGATATGAGATAGCTGACAACTACAATGTGACCCAAGATAAAGGATGACGTTACTGGGCAAGCCTAGAACATTCCATGACTCAGGAAAAGCTGACCTGAAGATTATACAAAGGCTATACTGATGTAACAAGAGAAGTGTTGTAAGCACACATGCATGAATGCATGTCCTCATATATACTCGTGCGTGCACACGTGTAGGTACACACATACACACACACACACACACAGAGAGAGAGAGAGAGAGAGAGAGAGAAAGAGAGAGAGAGAGAGAGAGAGAGAGAGAGAGAGAGAGAGAGAGAGAGAATCATTAAATTGGGTGGATAGTGAGATGGGGAGAATGTGGGGGAATTGGGAGGGGAGAAAGCATGATTATAATATACCGTATAAAAAAACAATTAAATAAGAAAAATTAAAAGGCATTCAGTATAAATCCCACAAACTCAAGTTTTAGTTTCCCGACTTCCTCTTACTCCCTAACCCCCTGGTTTACTAAATGTTCCTGCTGGTTATGAGTGCTATGGATGCTACACAATAATCTGCCCGTTCACTCAATTACTGCCTGAAGCTGTCCTGCAGGCCTGGCCTGTTGCTAGTATCCAGTCTGTAATCAAGGCATTTGAGTTCCAACTGGTCTCCTTTAGCTGACATCTTTCCTGGGGGAGGTTAGCAATTACCCCAGCAAAATCACCTTACTGCTGATAAAAGTTTACCTCTTAACAATGTATATGCCCCCACATACTATAACCCTAGTAAGGAGGCTTCTAACCCGTGGATAAAAAGGCATCAGTAGGACCCAGTGCCTGGTGGTGTGTCAACCTCACTTCTGCCGGCGGAAACATGGCTGTGTACCACTCATCTGCTGACTACAGCTCATTTCCTATGAGACACTTTAAGCCATCTGTTCTAAGAGTTGCTATGTGGGAAGACAAAACGTCTTTTAAAAAAATTTATGTGATAAAGCCCCAAATCAAAACTGAGGCAAATGTATCATTGCTCTTCTATGCTTTAATTTTCTGGAAAACAGCCCCAAGGGAGTGGGGATTGCAGTGGGTTGGTGTGCCGAGCAAACTCAAGGCCTTTTTAGGGCAGGCCAGGGTAGGATTAGATGTTCCAGGCTACACTGTCCTCATAAGCCTGCCATGATCTAAAACTTACATCTTGGTTCTGGGCCAGAATCAGCTTGACCTTCAAAGGACTGCAGAGAAGGCAGCAACATCTAGACAACTGCCAGCAAATCCCCTCTGCCTGCCTCTCCAATCCTTCCTCCTCTATGTGATCAAACACTCCAGGTTCTGTGGTCTCCACAGCCCCCGGGGCATCTATACTTGCTTGCTGGTGGGATCTTACTAAATTGTACACCTTTGTAACATTGGGGGCTTAAATACTAATAATCACCATGACTTTTGGTCTCAGTTGCAGACGATATTTTTCAAGTATCTTTACAACAAAATTAAACTTGTTCAACCTTTCTTGGGGCAGATGTGTACTGAACAAGTATTATTTGAAATCCTTGCCTAATTATCCATACAGAGATAGATCAATGCAAAGCTTTTAAGAATGTCTGAACTAGGGAACTATTTGATAAATTAGTATTCATCTTATGTAAGGATTTGTGATTTTCGTTTTATCATCCACAGCATAAGTGTGAACTAGGTTTTGGGGCTTTGTTCTTTGTGAATTCATTTCTGTTGGTCTCTGTAAGCATTATGATGAAGACTGTATTCAGGGGCTATTCTCATTCCCACTTATGCAGTTTTAGAGTTGACGAGTCAAGGTACATCATAAATAAAAAAGCCCACTCTCAGTTTATGATAATTATCCATAGATTAGTTCTAAAAAACAAAAAATCAAACCAAAAGCCCTCTAAGCTGCCCATTATGGCCTGTACCGCTAACCCCAGCACTCTGGAGGGTGAGGTAAAAGGATTTGGGCTTAAGGTCATCTTGCACTATATAGCAAAACTTTGTTTCAAAACCCTGAAAGCCCCAACCATAGACTTAGGATCATTACTATGTCGTAATTACGTTGTAGTTACAGGCATGTTCCACCATGCTTGCTTTTAAAAGGATCTTTTAAAAGTTTGCTTATTTTTGAACATAGACATCAGACTTCACAGATTGAATTTGTGTCAGGTTAAATTTCTCCCCCAATCAGTACCTTGTTGATCAAAAATAAGTAATTAAGAGAATTACTCACACTATAACAGATATAAAGTGAACCATCTTCTAGAAATGTCCTTTGTTAAACAAGTTACATAGCTAAAAACAGTGGTGAGTCTTTCATATTTGTCTCTAGTTTTAACTTTTTTTTAACTTCATTTAGTGTATCTACAATGAGATGAATAATTATGAGTATTTCCTATATGATCATTCTGTTTTTATGTGTTTAAAAATATATAATTAGGAAAAAAGATAAGAAATTAATTTCCTCATATACCTTCATATACATATAATTATATCTAGACTTAGCTTTGCTTTTCTCAGTCCCTTATTATACTTGTTAAAATTCTAGGCCTTCTCTGAATGCCCAGGAAAAGGATCTACGATTTAAATTCACTCAGGTTCCTCAAGGGCTTGTTCCAATGATATTAGCTCTCTTTAAAATTCCAGAGATCCCACCCACTCCTCCACTGTACAGAATGAAGCCCAGGCTTGTCTCAAACTCCTGGCAATCCTCCTGTCTCAGGATCCTGTGTATAGGGATTTCTGAGGCATGCTAGCATTGCCTGGCTTCCAAAGTTAACAAAATAAATTAAATCATCTCCTGCTATTTGGAAGTGCATTTCGATCATGAAAACTATCTTTATAGTTTTGTTATTTGAGTAGCAAAGTCAGAACTAATGTATTATTCTTAATTAACTAATCAAAATCCCATTGGCATCAATGAACTCCATACATTTACAAGTTTATGTGACATGCTCCTGAAAATACTTTAAATAGTAACAACTTTAAAAAATTGTGACTGAGCTGCCAGGCCCTGCTCAGTCAGGAGTAGGCAGAACCTTCTTCCCAGGAGTTCATGGACAACAGTCTGTCATCTCTCCTGAGCCTGCCTGCTTCTGTTGGAAATTTCAGGAACTCTTTTCTGCTCCTGGTATCTCTGGCTCTGCTGTAGTTGCTGTGAGCTGCATTTCTTTTTTCTTTTCTTTTCTTTTCTTTTCTTTTCTTTTCTTTTCTTTTCTTTTCTTTTCTTTTCTTTTCTTTTCTTTTCTTTTCTTTTCTTTTTTCCTTCCTTCCTTCCTTCCTTCCTTCCTTCCTTCCTTCCTTTCTTTCTTTCTTTCTTTCTTCCTTTCTTGGGGGGGGGCGGGGGAGGTTTTGAGACAGGGTTTCTCTGTATAGCCCTGGCTGTTCTGGAACTCACTTTGTAGACCAGGCTGACCTTGAACTCAGAAATCTGCCTGCCTCTGCCTCCTGAGTGCTGGGATTAAAGGTGTGCACCACCACGCCCAGCTGTGAGCTACTTTTCTTGTAACTCTCCTGGGGGTACCAGACACTGCTATGGTTGCTGTGACAAAGAAGCCACCAAGCTGCCAGCAAAAGCAGTGTTGAGGGATAAAGGATTTCTTCTGGCTCACGCTTCTAGGTTTCAAGTCTCTCACAGTGGGGGAAGTCAAGGCAGTAGGAGCCTGAAACATGGAACAGTCAAAAGAAGAGAGCCATGAGTGTGTGGATGTTAGTGCTGGCTTTGCTTTTCTCTGTTCATACAGTACATGCCAGGATTCCAAGGGTGGGGCCTTTCATTATTTAATGCAATTGAGATAATCCCCTGGAGGCGTGCTCCAGGCCTATCTCTCATCTTTATAATTGTAGATCCTGTCGAGGTAATAATACTGACGGTCACAGGGAGGAAAGGTTTATCTGGTTTACGGCTCTTCTGAGGATGTAATCTAGCTAGGTGGGGAAGGTACTACCGAAGGAGACAGTCATAGCAGATCCACCCATAGGAAGCAGGACTTAAGGAGGAAGTGATGCAGTGCTATGATCCTTAAGGCCCACCCTCAGTGACCCATTTCCTTCATTAAGGTTCTTCTAACTGATCACTCACTTCCAAAACAGCACCACCAGTCAGAGACCTTGTGTTCAAATACATAAACCTATGAGAGCAAGTTCCTATTAAACCACAATCTATATTGTGGGTTGGTATACTGTAATCTCCTAGAAACATATTTTGTCACATCCTCACATCCTTTAGAAACACTATTTACCTATTTCAAACAAACGAACCAAATCCAATTCCTTTCTATCCTTATCTTCTTCCTGGACTGTATACATTCCTGGATAATCCAGGAAGCAGATGCTAAAGGCAGGGAGAAGGGTTGTAGATAGCCTGTGGAAGATGGCAGGGCCAGGAAGCAGGACCAGAAAACAAAGGCTTAGACTACATAAAAGGTTTGAAAAAGGTTCCATCCCCCCAGTAGAGGCAGAGGCAAAAACTGGTTGGGGGGACTATGCATTGGAAAGAGTGGGGTCCTTCATTATGTTCATTGGTTGGTCATTCTGGAAATACCACAGGATTTCACAGCCTCCACTTAGAAGCTGAGGGCAACCTTGTGGGTGGCAGGAGCTACAGATTCAACCAACTGCATTCTCTACACTGGGACATCAGGGTCTTTCTTGAAGGAAATCAGAGAGACACAACTGCAATATTGTCTCTGGGATTAATTCTTCCACTGTCCCGCCTCTGAAATCTTGAAACTCTGTTCTCCTTTGCCCTCGTTCACATCTCTGCAGTGTGTGCTCTTTTACTCTAGCTGTGTCTGTTCTTGGATTGTAAAACCCTGACTCCACCTCCTCTGCTTTTCAGTCCTCTCTTGAGTTCATCACTCTTTCCAGATGAGTGAGGCTCAGCAACTCGTTACTACATTCTTCAGCCAACAGGCGTGAGGATCTTAGCACAACTGTGCACAACACTCAGGGATCCTATAATTCGGTCCTTCCTTCTCACATGTCATCTGAAGAATAATCTTCTAATGTTTGTCTACATATTAAGGAGCACGACCAGAAAGGATTGCTCCTTAGAGTCACGTGGATCAGATTTGAAAGCTAGCTTTTTAGTTGGTTTGGTCATACCTACCATCTCTGGTTGTCCCACTCATCCCCAGCCTCCATCTGTAAAATGGAGTAGCTAGCTACTAGCTCTTCAGGACAGATTATTTTGAAGATCATATAAAATCTGTAGCTGCGTGTACACTAATGTAGACATTATTGAGATGTCTCAAATCATTGAAGTTTATAATTAAAGATTGTTTTTCCTTCAGTAACTGCTACTAACTATACTCAGGAGATAACCCCATTTATCACTCAGAACATTTTGACCTAATTCAAAATGTTTTTGGCCATTTTGAATTGTTAAAACAATTCCCTTGTGAACTAGTGCAGGTCAGCTCAGATGGTGTGTGCGCGCGCGTGTGTGTGTATGTGTGTGTGTATGTATAGTGTGTATGCAGTGTGTGGGTTTGTGTGTGTAGTGTGGGTAGTTTGTGTGAAAATGTGAGTGTATGTGTATATCATGTGTGTGTATATATGTAGTGTGTTCAATGTGTGCATATGAGTTTGTGTATAGTGTGTGTACTATGTATGTAGTCTATGCAATGTATGTGTATAGTTGTATAGTATGTGTATGTAGTATGTGTAGTATGTATATGTGCAATGTGTATATACTGTGGATGTGTGTAGTATGTGTGTGTGCAGTGTGTATGTATTTGTGTATAGTGTATGTATGTGTGTGTGTATTATGTGTGTATGTATAGTCTGTGGTTTGTGTATAGTGTGTGTGGTGTGTGTACTATGTGTATAGTGTGCAGTGTGTGTATAGTATGTCTATGTGTGTAGTGTGTGTGTTATGTGTATATAGTGGGTGTATGTGTGTGCAGTGTGTGTATAGTATGTGTATATGTGGTGCATGTATGCTGTGTGTGTATATGTGTATAGTGTATGTATGTGTAGTATGTATATGTGTAGTTTGTGTGTGTGTATATGTGTATAGTGTATGTATGTGTAGTATGTATATGTGTAGTTTGTGTGTGTGGTATGTATATATTGTATATATATGTGTGTATGTGTGTGCACATGGTATGTGTATAGTGTATGTGTAGTATGTATGTAGTGTGTGTGCGTGTGTGAGTAAAGTGAAGGCAAGATTTATTTTCTTGAACCCCACAGTTTTGTCCATTCTGAAAAGTATCCTCCAGTATTTGAAAAGGAAAACAGGAAGGGAAATGTTCAACTCCTTAAACACCATCAGAGCTGCTGTCCCCTTTTACCGTAAGTGATCTTTCTGCTTTTCATAAGCTCTGTAACATGAGTTGGTGACTACAAGTTCCTGGGACAAAGATGTCAGGACAAACAGTTCCGGTAAACACTGATGTCCTTTGAAGACTGTCTGTTGACTGAGTCCTGTCCTCCCGTCCCCTTCAGGAGCCTGAGAGCTGTGCCAGTCAGTGTTTTTCTGCTTTCCAGTGGGCACCACGATCTGACTTGAGGCAAAAGCTCAGGAGGTAGAGTTCATTTTCTGTACTTCCTGGAATGAGAAACCTTCTGGCTTTGCCCAGTGCATACTCTCCAGCCATCTCTCCCAACTTTCCTTCCTCTATTTTGGTAGCACAGGTAGGAATATCCACGCAGGAAGCTCAGGGAATCACAGCCTAGATGAATGCTACTATTAACCTGGCCCTGGAGAGTTGGGTAATTATTTCTCAATAGTATTTCAACATAATTCCTGAGCTAATTAGTAACCACAAATGGCTAGGAAAAGAATCGAAATAGTACTTTACTCCGTTTAAACATGTGTGTACATAAAACATCTGTAACCTATCTGTCCTACAGCAACTGATTTTTTCTTTAGTGAGAAGTAACAGTTTTATATCTATAGTGTGTGTTTGTATTACAAACATTACAAAAAATATTAAGCAATGAAATTCCCACAGCAAATCTTCAAGATAGTGGTCTCTGTTACAATCCCAAATTATACGTAAGGAAATTAAAGCACACACTGTTCATGCTGTAATAGGCAGGCCACTTCTCTTCTGCTTACTATAGGATGAATGAGTTCTATGTGTTAGGAACCAAATAACATTTTCAAATCCAGCTTAGAAAAGTGTTCTTAGTTTTCATTGTTGAATGATCATTTGAGTCAATAACAATGTAAACAAAATTTGATAACTTGTGATTTCTCTTGTGGGAAAGCTTACAAATTATGTCATTGATATGAACTTGACACACCAGACATTTCTAGTTATAAAAATTTTAGACTTCATCCATACATCTTTGTCAATATTCTGGTAATCATTTTTGAGGAACTGTTGCAATTATTTTTTGTTGACAGTTTTTCCTATATATTATTCATCTTGTTTCATAAAATATATAGTTTTGCAAATTGAATAGATATTGACATTTACATTATGAGATTTTTATGATAGTATTAAAAAATCACCTTTACCCATTGTTATAACCTTTTTCAGCTTTCTTGCTGCTTGTCCAAACTGATAAGTTTGAATAAGGAAAAAGAAGTAAGAAAATCCAATGTGCCTCAAGGAAAAAAAAAAGTAAAGGAAATCAGAGTGCTCAACCCAAGATTCGAACCAACCTTATGAATGCACCATTTATCTTTCATCTAAAAGATCTCTTACTAGTTTATGTGCATGTGTTGGGCTGTATGAACAGGTGCCCCATGGTGCAGAGGCAAGAAGAGGGCATCAGAACTGGAGTTATAAGTGATTGTGAGCTGCCCTGTGTGGGTGTTAGGAATTTAATCCCAGTTCTTAACTGCTGAGCCACCTGTCCAGCACCAATGTCTTTATAAAATAATTTTTTCTTTAAAAATTTCACGCAATGGTTTTTGATTATATTCATCCCCACTCTTCCCCCTAACTCCTACCAGATGTACTCAATAATGTCTTTAACATTTTTTAAAAAAAGAAATTTGTTGGGTATTAATTTCATTTTTAAATATTTACCTATGTCTTCATTTTCCTCCTTCTTTCCTTTATTTTTCCTCTTCTTTCCTAGACAAGGCTTCATTATGTAGTTCAGGCTAGCCTTAAACTCTTCATGTTGTAATCCAGGTTTCAATTGGATTCCTGGTTTATTGGTTTCCATCAAGTGCTGGGATTGCAGGTATGTACTACTATGCTGTGCAAACATTTAATCATTTATATGAAAGTAAAGAATTGCATCTATCTCATTAGCATACAGAGTGTTTTCATCTTTAATGAATGGTAAATTTGTATATGTAATAAATAATTTATTAAAATAAATTTATAATATAAGCAAACATTTGCCTTGAACACCATTTTATTTATCTAGTCATCCAGTGTTGTATAAAAGTTTCTTGGACAAAAGGGGTTATGAGGTTGTGAGTTTTAAATGTTTAAGAATCTCTAAGCGACCGGAACCTTTCTTTCCTTCTTACTCCCTCCCTCCCTTTCTTTCTTTCTTCCTTCCTTCCTTCCTTCCTTCCTTCCTTCCTTCCTTCCTTCCTTCCTCTCTCTCTCTCTCTCTCTCTCTTTCTTTCTTTCTTTCTTTCTTTCTTTCTTTCTTTCTTTCTTTCTTTCTTTCTTTCTCCTTTTTCTTTCTTTCTAGAAAGCACAGAGGAGGCTAAAGCAGGAGAACCAGGAGTTTGAGGGCAGCCTGGGTTACACATCAAGTTTCCAGCGAATTTGGGCTTTTTGTTAAACTACAAATTATGAAAAGATGTATTTGTAGATATAGTATTTTTACTTTCGATATTTTTCTTTGTGGAACTGTTAATGTTTTTTTCCCCATCCTTTTCAACTGTCAATAAATAATTAGATACATTTTAGATCAGATAAAGAGCCATCTCGTTATATTTTCATATTTCTGTCACCTTCTAGCATCAGAATCATTTGACGGTTGACCAACATCTGAAGATTTGGAGAAATATCTGCAGATCTACAGGAAGGAGACTAGATGTATAACCACGGTTTGGTACATTTCAGCAAATGTGGTGAGTTATAGCACACATTTTTAAATGTAAGCCTCACAAGCTTTAAGTAGTATTTTACTTGAGGATACATCAATATTAAGCTTTTGTTAGCAGTTTCCACATTAGGAAAAACATCACTGGACTCAAAGCCTAAGGAACTTATCGTCTGGGTTACTTCTGATTGGCATGCTGAGACTGCCTCCTTGTACAGTGGTTGACAGTGTTTAGTTTGTATCTAAATATTCAAATGATTATATTGCCAACAAGAGTAATTGCAAGAGGATGCTGTATTCCTTTGTCTTTTCTCAGGATGTCTGTTCCTAGGAAGGGTGGGAAATAAAGTGGAGCAGATGTGGGAGGCAGGGATGTCCTCTTTTCTATTCCCACCGTGATCCATAACCGGTGCTTGTGGAACGCATGACAACAATTTTAATTCTGATCTCCATTCTGAGTCAGATGGCTAGCCCCACAGCCCCTTGAAGCGGTTGCAGGGACAACTCGCACCTTTTATAACAACTGTGCCCCTAGAAAGCACGTATAGGAAGACAGGGTTTGGGATTAAATTATGGACCCTCTCTCAGCTTGAAGGTAACAGGATGGAGAAGTAGGGAGCGGCTTCAGGATGATCACCCGCATGCTGTTAGCAATAGGTTTTTGGTTCGCCAAGAGTCCCAGGCCCCGCCTTGAGGCCCCGCCCTCTGGGCCCCGCCCCCAGCCCCATCCAGGCCCCGCCTGTCCTGGCCCGGCCCGCTGCCTAAGGTTCTGCCGGGCGGAGGGGGCTGAGAGAAGCCGCAGCTGCAGATTCGCTTTGAGCCCCGGAGCCTGCGATCGCGCCGCCGTCACCGGGGAGCTACTAGCTTCCCCGGCCCGGGCCTCAGCGCAGCCGGCTGGGCCATGGCAGCCGCCGCGCTCCGGGGCCGTCGCTGAACAGCCGTTAAGCCCCCCGCCCGGGTCCGGTCCGCGCTGCCGAGGCCCAGGCTCCGCTCAAGTTTCCGCCCAGAAGCCGAGGCGACCGCGGGCCCCGAGCTCCAGGCTCGCCCGCTCGCCCGCTATGTGGGGCCGTTTCCTGGCCCCGGAGGCTGGCGGCCGGGACAGCCCCAGCGGGGCCCGCAGCTTCCCTGCGGGTAAGGAGGACTGCGGGCGGGTGGGGTGACGGCCGCCAGGGCTTCTCCGGAGTCCGCGCCCTAAGGCCTGCGACCCCCGCGGGGTGACAACTCGGCTCTTCTGGGCCGCTCGGCCGGGCTTTGTTGTCCCTCGTGTGGTGTGCGTGGCTGCCCCACGCGGGACGCGGGCGGGAAGGTCGCTGCAGTGTCGCCCGCAGCCACTGCTCCAGAGAAGCTGCTGAGGACTTGGTCGCCGATTGAGACCCCCGAGGGGGCGGCAGCTCTTAGAAAGCAGGTCGCATGGCTGCCAGGGCTCTCCTGGGTCCCATCAGAGCCCAGCCGCCTTCGAAACGGGGCTCAGGGAAACTGGGGGGTTGCAGCTTTGCGGTGGTGGTTGTAGGGACTGTTAGAATCAGACAACCATTTCATGCCTGCATCACCCAGAAGTTGTGTAGGAGCCACTGAATTATAAATCTTCCCCTAACGTGGAATAGAACAAGAAGAGTTGGCTTGACCATGACAAGTTATCTAATGATGACAGTCTAAAGGGCTCTTTAATCTGAACTGAATCATGAACCCCTTTGAAAAGCTGAAAGATACATAAATTTTTTTCCTTCTCCCCCCCACCCCCCAAGAGAAAAGGGCTACTTATTTGTACGCAGAATTTCTCCTAAAAATTTAGGTATTTTGGGGACCCATGGGTGGTAACCCTGTTCTACAAAGTGTTAGAACTTGACTTGTGTAACTTAGAGGCAGTTGTGTACCTTTTGCAAAACTGTTCGAAAAGAAGCATTTTGTAGGAGTCCTTTTGTGGTATTCTCTGCCTTTTTGAAGATACCATGCAGGCACATTGCTACTGAAATTTTGAACAATGAAATTCTGTGACAGTTTAAATTCTAAACTATCAGTAGTTCTCAACCTCCCTAATGCTGCGAACTTTAAAAGTTCCTCATGTTGTGATGTCCCCAAACCATAAAATTATTTTCATTGCCACTTCATAACTGTAATGTTTGCTATTGTTATGAATTGTAATGGACGTAGTTGAAATGTGACTCTCATGAGGTCATTTGACGTCAAGGGGTCGCGCGACCCAGAGGTTGAAAACCATTGGTTTAGAACTGTAATGTCTGTATGTCTGTCTCTATGTGTGTGTGTATATAATGTATATAATGTATATATATATGTATGTATATATGTCTCTTACACCTTATTCTTTTATACCCTCCCATAATAGTTTTAGAATAGAGATTAGAATAGCTGTGAATTTAGTAACAATATATGCAGGGAATTACTTTCTAAAATATTTACTGGTTGCCTTCAAGAGTAGACAGACATTTAGAGGTTTCTGATGCTTACCCAGTTGTTGTGGGGCCTGGCCTGGAAGTGGCTTTAGTGATGGAGAAGGTACTCATCCCTGGGGGCCAAAGAGAGTGATTTCCAGCTATCCATATATGTCAAAACCCATCTGTGATGTCTTTGTAACCTAACCTCTAAAATCTTACTCTTGGTAATGGCCCTTGTTGGAAGTACATCCCAGAAGCATTGTATCCAGTTTTCCATTGTTTTCTAAGAGAACATTTCAGAGTTAGCAGCTAAATAATTAAAAGGCTTCGATGTTACACTGCAGTTTCTAGACATTGACTCTTCCTAGAATATAGAGGAAGAAAATAATGTTTAGATTTAAGGGATTCAGACAAGATAAATCTTTATAAAACTATGTGTTCTCAGCTGACAGTAGTAAGTCATAAATCACAATACTTCTTTCCAATGAAATAGTGAAAATTTTCATCTATACACTGAGTGTGGATTATTTGTATAGCAATGGTGATGTAATTATTTTCTCCTTGAGCTGATATAAATACTGAAATTATTTAAAATGAATTTTTATAAGATATTTAGATAAACAAGTGTGGTGTATCTAGCAAATGATCTGAGTGAAAGTCAGGATAACGTAAGGGCTGGTTCATGTGGAAAGCATCTTTTTCTTACAAATATGAAGAAAATGTGTCTTGGAAATACTGACCCTTTGGCTAATTCAAGCAATTTTAGGATCTATATGATGATAACAACAAACAAACAAACAAACAAACAAACAAACAGTCTTCTTTCCCACTCCCTCTTCTGAGTACCTTAGCATAGGCTGGCCTTTAACACAAAATTGCAATGTAGCCAAGACTGGCCTTGAGCTACTGATCCTGCCAAACACTCTTAAAGTGCTGGGGGGAATCACAGACTTGTGACATCTGCCAGCCCAGCCTCCTGATGGAGTGTATTAGCAATCTGTTTGGTTCTGAGACAGTAAATAATTTTCTGATATTAAGAAGCCTGTCTTTGTATGCACAAAGTTAATTCTGGGTGTTCTAAAACTGGTTTATGCAAATAGGTGATTGACTAAGGGGAAAAGCAAAGGTAAGAGAGGTCAGCTTTCTGCAGTGGAAAGGAAGTTGCTGCTGCAGTAACATTTAAGGATGTAACAAATGGGAACAGTATGTATACTTTAGAAACTACTAAGCAGTCCTCCCTCCCTCCCCTTCTTCCCTCCTCCCCTCCTTCCTTCCTTTCCTTCTTTCACTCATTCTTTCTTTCTTTTTAGCATTTAGCTGTGTTTTGTCTTTATCCAGTATTTCAGCTTTATGGCTAACCTTGTACTGAATAAAAGAAAAAAAAACAAAATGAATATTTTCTTACATTTCCATGCAAGGTCACATAAAGTCCTTCCCCTATACTTAAAATATAGCTAGATGGCTACTTTAAAATTGGATAAGTGGTGTTTTTTGACTTTACAAGTTATCTAGAGAATAACTTGTAAAAATGATTTTTTAAATAATTTTGACTTGAATGAATATATTTGTAATCACTGTTTTTCAGAATGTAAACTAGTATCAAAGTTAATTGAAAGATGGATATATTTTCCTTAGGCTTTTGAAATCTAGAATTAGACAGCGATATTTTGAGTACTTCTGCTTACAATAAATATGTTCCTTAAAATAGAACACACACATACACACAGTTTTACTTTGTTTGAGACAGGGTCTAAATATGTAGCCCCGGTTGGTCTCAAACTAACAGTAATCCTCCTGTTTCAGGCTTCCAAGTGCAGAGATTACAGGTATGAGTCACCATTCCTAGTTTTGCAAGACACATTTAAAAATTTAATATATCCAAGTCCTTAAAATATTTTGGAGTAGAATATTATATTTTTAAAACATGCTAAAAATGTTACAGTTAGCAAGTTACAAGCACAGTGTCGCTTGCTCATTGCTTTAAGCTTTGAATTTGCATCTTCAGAGTGAATACATCACTTATAAGCTGCTTCGTGATGTCATAATGATAGTGGTCATAGATTACAACAAGTGATGTTTTCTGCTATGGTTTGGAGTTAGATGCACCTCAGAGCACTCTGGTAACAATGAGTGGTAACAACCCTGCCAGCTAAACTCAAGTGGACATGTTCTTTCATAGCAGTCACTGGGCATGAGGGGTGCATTACAGCTTCTGTGACATGAACTTGATTAGTAATTGGAATTTAATCACTGCTTGGATTGGATGAAGCTGGCTTATTACTCTGAGGTCAGGAAATAAATGGTGAGTTGAGCTGATGACACCTATTGTAAATCTTTATGGATGTTGTGAACACAAAGGTTTTAGTTACAGTTTTTCTGTCTAGAAGAAATATGTGCACTGAGAAAATAATTAAGAAGTGCAGTATCTTTAGATACTATTTTACTGAATTATAGCTTAATCAGTTCCTATGAATTATGCATTAAATAAGAAGAATGTAATCACCCATGTAACATTTAAACCCCAACATATTAACTATTATTACTGATTGAAGGATTTTCATATTTTCTGCTTTAATCTTTAAAAATATTCAGAGGAGAACAATTTATTGTGGAAGGTCACTAATTAAGAATGGAAGTACTGGCCATAGTTCCATCTGTCTTTAATCTCAATGGAGTAGTAGAGGCAGTAGGATTGTAGCCCATTAAAAGCCAGTTAGGTTTACATAGTGACTACATTTTGAGATCCTGTCTCAAGAAATCGAAAACCAGACCAAACCAAAAATCCACACTCAAAAACCTCCTACAAACAACACAGAATAGGAAGGACTACCATAGCAACATCAAATTGCTTTTTATACTTATATTTTATTTTACCTATTTTTATTTGCAGTAGAATTGCTGTCTAGTATGGTGCTTTCCACATAGATATGTGGTTTTGTTATTAAGTATTAACCATATGGCAGGTTGTATACACCACCATGATGTTATACGACTGAACCAGAAAGTGAAGGTCCTCGCTGTAGTGGAACTTATATTCTCCTGGGGAGAAGATGGGCAGTAACGAATACACAAGAAGCTGGTTCAGCTGGTGCTGTGTACTGGGAAGAAAAGGAAGCCAAAGAGTATGGGCAGAATAATGTTTAGCAGCCTGGTCAGAAAAGGTGCTGACCTGCTTCACCTGACGAGAGGTGTATGGGTTCCAGGGTGGGGCTTAGAGAGTTTCAGGAATATCAGAACCCAAGCAGTCCTGAGCTTGATGAGCAGAGATGTGAGGTGAGGAGGCCCTGATAGTAATGCAAGGCTCTTTAAGGAGGGATTCATTTTGTTTTGGTTTTGTGTTGTTTGAGACAAGGTGTCACTTATGTATCCTTGGCTGGCCTACTTGCCCTGTAGGCCAGGCTGGCCTCAAACAGAGATCCACTTGGCCTCTGCGTCCCTAGACATCAAAGGCATGCATCACCATGCTGGGTTGGTTTTTATTCTGTCTGTGAAACGAAGTTATGGGCAAAGGAGATGTTGCTGTTCATTCTTTCACTCAGGGCTTGAAGCTGGCATTGCTTTGTGTACTAGGGACAGGAAGTGGACATTCTCTGTTATGATTGTAAATCACATGTTGATTGTGTAGGGGAAGAAATAGTGAAAAGGTAGAATCAAGAATAGCAATGAGAGAGCTGATTTTTGATACCATTGTTGTTATTAGGTAAGAAATTTAGGGCAGTTACATGAGGTTTTGAGAGAAGAGAATAGGTTCTGAATATTTGTGAGAAATAAAACTGATAAGATTTGCTGATGGTTTGGTGGTGTCAAATAAGGGAAACGAATCTAAAGTGAGTTCCTAGTTTAGCTTCTGTAAGTATAGTGGCTTGTGGTTGCATTTTTCTGCAGTGTGAACTATTGGAGGTGGTGAGGAGTACTGGGGGAAGAAGGTTAAGTGTGAAGTCTGATGTCCGTTTTAGAGTTCAGGTGAGATATTGAGTGGGAAGTTGGTATATAAGTATAGGCCAGTGTGGAGGTCACTGCATCTGGAGAGATAGGAGTTCCCTGTATATAAATGGTATCAATTATGGGAGCTGGGTGAATCACATGGAGAGATTATAGAAAAGATAGTGGGGAATACGGAACAGAGACTAGAGGACTGAGCTGTGAGACACCAATGCTTCTGATCAGGTAGAGGAGGATGAATGCTCAAAAGAGATTACGCAAAAGAAGACAGGGAAGTGTTGTAGAATCAGGAGAACGTGGTGTTTGGTCATCAAAGTCTCATATGTCTAAGGTAATTTTAGCTAGGTCAGAAGGAGACGGTTGAATGCTACTGACCACTGTCAGTTGGGGATTTAAAAATACTAACCTGGCAGAAATTAGCTAATTTCATTGCATAGAGATTGAGTGTTCAAAAAATGTTGGAGTTCTTAAGCTAAAGACACCACCTCCCTGAGCTTGCTGGCAACCTGACCTCCAGTTTCAAAGTAGAGAAGTGTCCAGGGTTTGCCTAGGACTGAAGAGTTTCTTGGGATGGATGCCTTGACTGATTGCTATTTCTCAAGAGTATCTGCCTGCTGTTAACAGTGTTCCCTCTTATTGGAATAGGAGACCCTTCCTTCCTTCCTTCCTTCCTTCCTTCCTTCCTTCCTTCCTTCCTTCCTTCCTTCCTTCCTCCCTTATTAGAACAAGGGTTTGCTGTGTAGCTTTTGCTGGCATGGAAATTACTATGTAAACCATCCTGGCCTGGAATATATAGAGATCTGCCTGCCTCTGCCAAGTGCTGGGTTTAGAAGTGTGCACCATCACATTGGCTTTGATTGGTACTTCTTTCTCACACTTTTATTAAGTGTTTTCTGAACTGATACATTTAAATCTTTTACTACTCTGTGGGTTCTCCTTTTTCCCACCCTTTATCCCCCCCCCATTTCACCCTCTATCACTAGATAGGAAAGAAAGGATAGATAGGAGAGAGATATGGGGATCTCTTAATCTAATTTATTTCTTCTTGTTTCTTCTTTGAGCACAACTAATAACAAATAGCAGCTAAACCCCTTGAATGATCACCAACCACCAACCCTGCCTCTCAGGGCATTTATATACCCTCTGAAAAGTTTCCCGAATTCCAGATATCACACAATTGCAGAAACTATCTGCAGCTGGCAAAACCATGCCTCTGCTAGAGCATGAGGCAAATCATAGTCGGATGCTTTGGACAGTCCAAAGCAGTCCCATATCTTCACACCTGGGATTAAACCAAAAATATTTTCTTATACTATTTCTGTGTTTTTAAAGAAACCAAAACTCCAGAATTCTCACTACATTTTCCTCCTTCTGTTTTAGCCATTACTTGTGCTGAGTCTAGAAGGAAATTATAAACATTTTCTTTTTTTTTCTTTCTTTATTTTTCTTGGATATTTTCTTTACTTACATTTTAAATGTTTTCCCCTTTCCAGATCTCCCCTTCAGAAACCCCCTGTCCTCCCCTCCCCTGCTTCTATGAGGGTGCTCCCCTACTCACCCACTCCCATCCTCCCACCCTGGCATTCCCCTGCACTGGGGCATTGAACACCCTCAGGCCCAAGGGCCTCTCCTCCCACTTATGTCCAACAAGGCCATTTTCTGCCACATATGTGGTCAGCACCATGGATCGCTACATTCATTGGTTGGTGGTCCAGTCCCCAGGAGCTCTGGGAGGTCTGGTCTTAAACAGACATTTTCAGTGCTTTTTGGGTCAGTAGCCAAGGTTTTCAGGAGCCTTCTCCTGCTCAGTTCTAGTCTTTATCAGTTTTGATGGTATCCACAGCTTTTCATTTCCTGTGGGACTATAAGTAAATCCATGTCCCAATGCAAAACATTCAGTGGCTTCTATTTTGATGTTAATACATCCCTATAGTATATAGGGTGATTTAATTCCACTGTTTTTTGTTTTTTTTTCTATAACTTTGGTGATTCTTTTGCCGAGTGTTGAGGTTTTTAGTTCAAGTTGCTCCTTGACTAAAATGGCTTGGATTTTTGTTGAGGAGCCTTGAGCTAGGCCCCCCATTTTTGTTTCCCAGTGGCAAGAAGCTGCCTTGGCTATCTTTTGGATCTGTACTTCTGAGCCCAATGATAGCCTTTGCATACATACCCTGGGAAAACTAGTCATTCTTTCTGGTTTACATTTAGAAAAAAAATCATTGCCCTTAGAGATGTCTTATTTACAATATTTTTTGAAAATGACCCTATTTCCTACAGTTAAAGTACTGGGCATTTCAAGATCTGACACTTTTGGTGGCTTGGTCACAGTCTCTTTGCAGATGACCATGTTTTCCACAATTGAAGTGCCAGGCATTTTGATGATATCATACAAACTCCTTATTTGTCCATAGGGGCTGCTTGTGTTCACACTGTCAACACCTGCCTTGCATCAGGGTCTGGATAGGGCTTTTTTTTTTTTTTTTTACAGCTGAGACCAATCTTTGTGAAAATGCAGTGAAGGCATCTCCAGAGCCTCTTATAAAATCTTCTTTGTAAAAGAGGTGGACTTTCAACTTTCTCTGACCTGAACACGGTTCTAGTACAAATTCTTTCCCTCTTTCCTCCTGTGGGAAACTCTTGGGCTCCTCAGCTTTGTGCCAGGCTCTTAAAGCTGCTAAATGACATTATTCTATAACATCATCAAACTGAATCAATTCTTGTATACCAGAATACTGCCCTTCACCCAGCAATTGATATTTTACTATATCTGTTCCACTTGCTCTATTTTACTGTTCAATATTCTTGGCTTCTTCCCTCCACCATGTTAACCATTGCAATTTTATCTGGCCTGTAGTACAGTTGTTAGCCAATCCCTTGTAGTCTTTGGGACTAATTCTATTTTGGGTAGCCCAGTTACTTAGAATATGTTTCACATAAGGTGAGTGCAGTTCATATGAAATAATAGCCTCTTTAAAATGCCTTAGATCTATCATTTTTTTCAGGATACCATTCTATCTCATCATAACCTTCTTCCATACTATTAGCATATACTATATAACTACTGGGAAAGCTGATGGTGATCTCATAACCCAGGGTTGCCCCTCCTTCAACTCCAGCAGTGAGGTTAGTTCAAGATTAATTCTCTTTCGAAACAAACTATTTTTGTCAAATTGCCTTTCTGTTTTTTCAGCTTTTCTCTGACCCAAATGCCCTCCAGCACAGTTTCATGACCTCTTTCCTCCTGAGGGAAACTCCTGATCTCTTGCTCAGTCACTAGGACTGAGCCTTTTTGTTCTCTTCCTTTTTGGTGCTTCTTGCCTCCCAAGAGCTTCCATTTCTACCCTAAACCTTTCCAGTTGCACTGCCAACTCTTTTCCTTTCAGAAAAGTGAGTAGAGTGATTCCTTTTTTCCCCCATTCTAGCCATTTTTATTGTTTCAACCCCCCCCATTTCTACCTGCAGTTTTTTCCAACTGCTTAGCCATTCTTCCATCCTTTTTATTTTATTCTATTTTTTATTTTTTATTTTGAAACAATATAAAAACAAAGCAGCCCCATCTGCACACCTGGGATTAAAATGAAAATACTTTTTTTTTTTTAAGATTTATTATATGTAAGTACACTGTAGCTGTCTTCAGACACACCAGAAGAGGGCATCAGATCTCATTACGGATGGTTGTGAGCCATCATGTGGTTGCTGGGATTTGAACTCATGACTTTCAAAAAGGCAGTCGATGCTCTTAACCGCTGAGCTATCTCTCCAGCCCCGAAAATACTTTTTAAAATAATATTTTTGTGTTTTAAAAGAAACCAAATTCCAGAATTCTCACTACAGATATCCTCTTTTGCTTTGTGCCAGTGTCTTAGTTAGGGTTTTACTGCTGTGAACAGACACTGTGATCAAGGTAATTCTTACAAGGACAGCATTTAATTGGCCTGGCTTACAGTTTCAGAGGTTTAGTCCATTATCATCAAGTCGAGAACATGGCAGGATCCAGGCAGGCATAGTGCAGGCATAGCTGAGTCTTCATATGAAGGCTGCTAGCAGAATACTGGCTTCCAGGCAGATAGGATGAGGGTCTTAAAGCTCACACTCACAGTGACAGACACATCTACTCTAACAAGGCCACACCTACTCCAACAGGGCCACACCTTCTAATAGTGCCACTTCCTGGGCCAACCATATATAATTTGTAACATCCAGTGATTAATTATTCATTTACTAGGTAGTTCTAACTTATAATTGAGATAGTAAATAGGATTTTAAAATACTTTAAAGAGAATGAACTCAGAAACTTTGTCCTATGCCTTTAATATCGTGGGTGTCAAGTGAACAAAATTTGCTGATAATACTTAGTTTTTTCTTTTAAATATTAAAAGTCAAGGTCTTACAAATGAACTGCAGCTTGTAGTTATCCTCAGAAGTAGACTGTGTGTCCTATTTAAGTTTCTACCAGTTGGATGCATTGTTTTGTGGAAGAAGACTGTGCCTGTCTGTCATAAGAATGACACATATGGTCACACGGAGTCTGATGCTTTTCTGAAGGTTTCTCATCACTGTACAGCCTCTCTTCCTAGTTGAAGAATAAAGAAACCTTTACTGGAAAGTAAATGCTTAAATCTGGGGAACTGAAGAATTATAGATATTTGTATTCTCAGAATTTCATTTTGAGATATTTTAAGTTTTTATTTTTGCATTTAGATTTATTATTCATGGTACTTATATGTGTCTAAGTACTAGAAAAACCAAGAGTTATTGAGGAGAAACTGGCCTGTGTTGTCAGTGTAGGCTACACCTTAGCCTTCGTAGTACTTTTGTTTGAACTGTTTTGCTGTTTAGGAAAATTGATTTTTGTTTTTTGTTTTGGTGTTTATCTTCTTCTATGGACAGACCTAATTTGCTGTCAAAAAGGATGCTTTTTTCATGAGACGTACTCTGAAATAGTTAGTCCAAGACAAGGGCAGGCCCCTGAAGCATCATTGCTGTGTGCATGTGTACATGGGGTGGTCTCATTAACAGCATTTCAGGGATTTCCAGTTACCTCAGCTTTCTAGTTCCTGATAGAAATAGAAGCTAATAAGAAAAGTGCATGGTTCTGACTCTTTGTGGCCACCAAATACTTGTTGGAACATATGTTTTCACATAACCAGAGGGTAGGGTCTTCCTGTCCATACCTTGATATCAACAGGCAGGCAGTGTTTTCAAAGGAGACTTAACCTTAGTTGGGTTGGTAGTTACCCTAACCTTTTGATTGCTTCTATTAAGAAAACTTGATAAAGACATATTTATTTGAATTAATAATTTCTTTGTGAAAGATGAACTACTTATTTGATTAATTTTAAATAGAGCTGTTTTAAAAACAGACTAGATCAATATTACAGCTCTAATAGTGATATTGAAAATAAGAAAATTCATAATTGTATTGAAAGATCTATCTACAGAACTGGTTTTGGTAATTTAAAAAAATTATTTGCAGTATTTAATGAAAAGGAACTTTCAGCTTTTTCATATTGACTTTTCATTAATTTTTGTGGTTTGAATAAAAATGGCTCTAATAGGCTCTAAAAGTGGCACTATTAGGAGGTGTGGCTTTGTAGGACTAGGTATGTCTTTGTTAGATGAAGTGTGTTACTGGGTTTCAAATGCTTTGATGTTTCAAATGCTCAAGCAAGGGCCAGTGTCTCTATCTCTTCCTGCTGCCTGTTAATCCAGATGTAGAACTCTCTGCTCCTTTTCCAGCACCATACCTTTCTGCTATGATGATAATGGAGTAAACCTCTGAACCTGTGAGCTGGCCCCAATTAAATGTTGTAAATGTTGTCCTGAGAGTTGCCATGGTCATGGCACCTGTTCATAGCAATAAAAACTCCAAGATATTAATGTCCTCTTTATTTTGATCAAGCAATGAGGTATTCATTTTTGTTTTTATGAAGCAGAGTTTTTTTTTGTTTGTTAGTTAGTTTGTTTTTTTGTTTTTTGTTTGTTTGTTTTGTTTTGTTTTGTTTTTTTTTTGGTTTTTTGAGACAGGGTTTCTCTGTATAGCCCTGGCTGTCCTGGAACTCACTTTGTAGACCAGGCTGGCCTTGAACTCAGAAATCCGCCTGCCTCTGCCTCTCAAGTGCTGGGATTAAAGGCGTGCACCATCACCGCCCAGCTAAAGCAGGGTTTTTATGGAGTACACTCTGCCGCTATTTTCTAAGTAGAAGAGTATAGGAGTGTGCCACCCATCATTCCTACCATTTAAGTTTTACTTTTAATTGGGAATAATGTATAATGTATACATTTATCAGCACATTGTGACATTTTGACTTAGTAGATACTGTAGAAAGATTTAATCATGGTGATTAATAGTCTTCACTTTTTTTGTGATGCTGCTGTCAAAAATCCACTTTAGCATATTTATGTTATATATATTATATTGATGTATATAATAATATTATTAGCTCATCATCATGGAAAACAAAATTTCACTAAGGCTACTTGTTGAAGACTAGCTAAACCACAGGTAGTCTGAGGAAGGTAGGGAGGTGTGGGGTCAGTGCTGATAGCAGTAACAAGCAAGCAAGTTACAGGGAGCAAAACAGCTGTGAGCAAAACTTAGTTATCTGGGGCTGCTACTCTCTGTGACTGGTGAGAAACTCTGAACTCTTTTAACTCTTAGGGGGCTGGCAAGAAAGGAAAAGAAAAAAAATCATGCACACATACACACTAGATGAAGCAAAGGGTGTTTCAACAAGCAAGCTCCAACAATTTCACACATACACATACATACGTATATACATAAATATATATATACACACAGTTGGTGGATGGCGAGAAACTCCAACAACCCACACATTTATTTTTTCTCTTTGCCTTTTTATATCTTCTAGGACAAAGCTCTCTATGTAAGAAGAAAGATTACCTCATTCAAAAGCAAGTAAGATGTTGCAGAAGAGGGAGTTACAGCAGGATTGTTGATTATAAGTTCATAGCAGTTGTTTTATCTATTTTGTAAGCTCATTATAAGTTCAAAGCAGTAGATTTTTTTTTTTTAAAATAGAGTTATATACTCCTAGTTCATGGTCTTACTTTACCATTGTGCATACCTGTGGCCTCATTCTTGGACCTGCCCTAGAATGAATGTTTCCTTGATCATTAATTTGTTCCAAGCCTATTTTTCTTCCTAATGCAGTTTACATGCTTGTAGCGCATGAAAGCTCATTGTTCCTTTTAATGTAGCCTTTACTTACTATTCTATGAGCAGGGGGCACATTCCATTCTTGAAATTAACTTTATTATACCTTTCTGGCAAAACAACTAAAACCATCTCCTTAAACTTTCTATCAGTTATTCTAAGTTCCTAAAATAATTTGAATCAAATCAGGAATTCTGTAAAACCATTAATTCATCTAAATAATATTATTTTATGAAAGTTCATCTTCATGCTGATCTGCAGGAAATTTGCCCAATAGGTGGGCTAATACCCAGGAGTCAGTCCTAATGGACTATAGGCAGAAAGGATCTTTGTTTGCCTAGTCATGCCATGTCAGAAAAATCAGGACTCCATGAGAAGGCACAGCAGCAGCAAGAAGCAGCCCTGGCCAAAGCTCCTGGACTGTGCTTCTCCAGGAGCTTCACCAGGCACAGCCATGCAAGATGGTGGGCCATCTCCAGGAAGCTCATTTCCCCACTGCCGGTCCACCTGCATGCGACTGTCCCAGTTTATCTGAAACTTTGTACCTTTGATCAGCATGTCACCTTTCTCTGTCCTCTTCCCCTTTCATTTTTAGAAAGCCACCTCTACTAGATACTTATTACTTTAAAAATTGACCTAAAGCTGTACATGTAAGGAAGCCAATTAGCTTACAGATAACTAGATTTTGATGTAGTGACGTTCTGACGTGCTAATGTGTTCATGTGAACAGACTACTTCCTAGCTGGATGTTACATGATTATCTTAACTGAGTGAAGAGCCGTTTCCAAGGACTACTTTAATTCCCATTCTGGAACTGATCTTGTTTTACTCTTAGTTTTACATTTCTCTGACCTAGAATTTGATCTTCAGTCACAGTTCATGTCTGAATTGAACTTTTGATCTCTTTGTGATTGGAGGAACTCAGCCTCTTAAAGACCCTACCCTTTTTGCCGTTTATCTATTTACTTTTGACAGTTTTAAAGATGTGTGTGTGTATATGTGTGTGTGTGTGTGTGTGTGTGTGTGTGTGTCTGTGTGTGTGTAGGTACATGCATGTGAGTGCAGGCATCTGAGGAGGACAGAGCCATGGGATTCTTTGAAGCTGGAGATAAAGGGAAACTATCAGCCATCTGACATGGCTGCTGGGAAATAAACTTGGGTCTTCTGCAAGAATAGCAAGTGCTTTTAACTCCTAAGCCCTGATGAATACCTAAAAATATACTTTACATTAATTCTTTGAGAATTTCATATTCGTGCCTTGTTTCCTCAATTTCCTTCACTTCCAGCCCCTAATTCTTTTACCTACCTATCTACCTATAAACAGACAGACAGACAGACAGACAGACACACACACATACACACACACACACACACACACACACACACACACACTCTCTTACTTTCCTCCCAACTGGCCTTTGGTCCTATTTTTTCTTTTTAAAAGTAGTCCATTGAATTCTGTTTGGCTGCCTGTTTGGGTGTGGGGCTCTCCACTACCACAGGGTTGGCCTGCCAATGTCCACACCCATAAGGAAAACTTACTTTCCCTCCTCTATATTGAGAATATTTTTCTATATGGTTTAATGCTCTGTTGTGTGTGAGATACTTTTTATGTCTTTTGACTTATTCCAGAGTATTTCCCATAATTCTTAAGAGTTTTCATCACTAGCTCTTCAACATTTTAAACTTACGTTTTAAAAGCTATTTTGGTAAATATTTACTGATTTTTAAATAGGTATGTAAATGCATACTGGGTTAAAGGGTAGTTGAAAATATCTTGGATTTTAAAATAAACAGAACTTCCTAACAAAGTTCTTGTTTTAATCCTTCTTCTAAAGGGAAGGATATTTTTGTAGGTGTAATTGTGAGTCTCCCAAAATTCTAATTTTATTCAGTGAACATTTATTGGATATCCAGTGCTTACAGTGACTTCATTTGTTGACACTTTGCCTGAGTGCACAGGTCTCAGGCTAGTTGGGGACACTTAGATAAAAAGGTTGTCATTCACTTTCCAGTGTGGCGAAGCAGAAGGAAGTTCTAAGTATGAATTAATGCACTTTAGAAAATGGTGTGCTGGAATTTAAACCTCATTTTGGGAATGAGGAAAGTCATTTAATCTCATGGAAGAATGATAAAGAAAGAGCAGTTAAGTCTTTGAAAGAGTTCAAAGGACGCAGTTGGATTGGACTTACAGAGTAGACTCGTCGTGTATGGGGAGGAGGTAAGTAAGTGTGCCTCGTTGTTCTGGATGGTGCGGGAGCTAGATGCTCATGGATGTTGTTGGAGCTGCAAAGAATTAGAGGGTGAGATTTTCAGTTGGTGAGGAATTCCCAAATAGGAGTTTACTTGCTGTGCTCTCAGGAACCCATAGGCTGTGTCAGCCAGAGACTGACACAAACCCACTTGATTCCAGCTTTTGATAGAAGAGTAGCAGCTGGTTTGACAGAGTTACCCTATTAGGAGCAGAGATGCCTGAGACTGATTATAGGTGTCCTGTTGGAAAGTAAGATTTGTGACAGGGGTGGGAGTGGATACTGTGTATTGTAGTTACTATTAAGAAATGCTGTGAAGAGTTTCAGATTGTTTGGCTATATGGGTTAGTCCAGAGGTTGATTCTTGGGACTGTGCCATAGATTGATTTCTGCTGATGAGAAGGGTTAAGGGAGTTGAAGGCCACTGCTTGAACCTCATGACAATGTACTTTGTTTAGCCATTCAGAGTTGCTAAAACTGTACAATATTTACACTTATGTGGTACAGTTCCAGTGTTCTTTGATATTTTCCCCCATTTTGTTGTATTTTGTTTAAAAATATTGGTGTCTGAGTTTAAGACCCACTAATGACAAGCAGCTTGTATTTTGAAAGATACTGTGGTGGAGGTGGAGACAGGAGGATTAAGAATTCAAAGAGCTTAAGACCATTCACAGCTGCATAGTGAGTTCCAGGCCATCCTGGTAATGAGGCACTGTTTTCCCCCTCCCCCAGTCTGTTATTTATATTTATATTTATGCTGCACATCCAGTGTTTAATGTTAACTTGTATATTTGCTTTATCATGTGCTATGCTTGTTTTTTGGGGCTTTTTGTCATCAGTTTAGGAGAAAATTTATTTTTATCCTAAGTGCAGTTACAGTATATACATTATGGAAGATTTGGTACTAATGCATTTATTTGATTTATTTGTGCTCAAACTTCAGAAAAAAATACAGTAGGTGACTCTTTGTCTGATGATCATTTTTCTGTATTTACAGTGAGAGAAATAAAGATTTTTCTTTTTGGTCTTATCCTCAGCCATTTCCAGGAGTTGAAGTTAGTATTTAAAAACTGGTATATAAGCCCTTCCTTTCCATTGTGTAGGGTCACTAGATTTTTATGTCCTCAGAACAGAGGTTTTGTCTTGTGACAGAGGAGTCAGCAAGCCCCGTTGGTACTCTTGTCTCTGTCTCCCCAGTACTGGGCTCCCAGGTATGGGTTGTAACTGGCTTTGTGTGGGAGCTAAGGCTTGAGTTCAGGTCCTCACGCTGTGCAGCAAGGACTTTTCTGATTGTATTAGTCAGGGTTCTTTAGACTCACAGAACTTA
This sequence comes from Mus musculus, assembly GCF_000001635.26. Lineage (NCBI taxonomy): Eukaryota > Metazoa > Chordata > Mammalia > Rodentia > Muridae > Mus > Mus musculus. Next base: position 53,363,551 of record NC_000076.6, on the reverse strand, counting down.
ATGCATGTCTCTCTATATTAAGGGAATTTGTTGGAATGACTTGCAGTCTGCAATCCAACTAACCCAACAGTGGGCAGCTGTGAATGGAAAGTTCAAGAATCTAGTAGTTTCTTAATCCCACAAGGCTAGGTGTTTCAGCTGGTCTTCTGTATAAACTGGAATCCCAAAGAAGTAGGTTCCAACAGATGTGCTGTCAAATAAGTGCAAACAGGTGAAGAAGAGAGGACCTTCCTTTTTTCCATTGTCCTTATGTAGACCTCCAGCAGAAGGTATGGCCCAGATTAAAGGTGTGTACCACCACTCCTAGATTTGGAACTTACTCAGTCCCTGTCTGGCCTTGAACTCAAATCTGGTTGCCTTTGTCTCTTCTTTAAGTTTGAAATATAGTTCCCACCATTGGCCTTCAATATTCTCTGAGCTCAGAGGAAGGAGAGTATCTGGAGAGGTCTCAGTGGTTGAAGGTGCTGGTGAATTACTAAGCCAATTCCAGATATTTAAAAGATTTGTCTTTATGCTTCTGCTCCTCTAGAGCCACTCCTGGTACCAACTTCTGTCTCAGTTAGGCTTTCCAGTGCTGTGAAAAGACACCATGGCCAACGCAACTCTTATAAGGACACCATTTAATTAGGGCTGGCTTACAGGTTTAGAGATTCAGTCCGTTCTTATCAGGATGGGAAGCACAACAGCATCCAGGCAGGCAGGTGCTGGAGGAACTGGGAGTTCTACAACTTGTTCCAAAGGCAAACAGAAGACTGGCTTCCAGACAGCTAGGAGGAAGCTCTCTTAAAGCCTACTCCCAAAGTGACACACTTCCTCCAGCAAGTCTACACATACTCCAACAAGGCCACACTTCCTAATAGTGCCACTCACTGGGCCAAGCATATTCAAACCACCACACTGACTGAGCCATCTCTGCAGACATTAACTTTATCCATTTTTGTTTTCAGGTTATTTTGTGAGTATTTACATATAATTTTGTATTTTTGACAGTCTCATACATATCTAAAATGTATCTGAGCATTTCCACCTCCAATTCCTCCCTCCTACCTGTATCCAAAACTCCTCTAACATATGCTTTTCCCACCTTCATAGCCCATTGGGTCTGCACATGGGCAACCCACCAGTGGTCACATCCCAAAGAAATATGTCTTCTCATTCATTAGCACCCATCAACTGCCAGTAGCCGCTCAGCTCTCAGCTACGGGTAGACTCTTATGAGCCATTCCCCATCTATGCTAGAGTTGTTGATTGACTTGGTTTTCTGCAGCTACCTATAGCTGCTGTGATTCATGAATGCAGTGGCAGTGCCATGGCTGGAAAGCAGCGTTTTACCAGTTTTGTATTTCTAAACACTTGGATTTCAGTAGTCTGACTAGCTTTTGAATATATCCATTTATTTCAGAAGAGGCCAGTAAGTAAGATTTCCATGAAAGAATATCCTAAGACTTTAGCACTTAAATGACAAAATTACTGGTCTTATGGTAAGCATTTTTTTTTTTAAAGGAAATAAGGCATTTTTCAAATTTACTAAATTTAATTGTAGTAATTTAAAATAAAATAAAAGCATAGCAGTCAGAGCTGTCATCAGCTATCTTGACAGCTAGAGAAAATTCCCAGCAGTGTTTGGATGGGATTTGTTCCAGTCCCTTTGTGTTTTCTTCATTCTGTTATAAAATCAGACTGAAGAGAGGTTAGAGACCAGTGAGTGGGCTTTGTCCTGCCAGTATTTACTTATTTATTTATTTATTTATTTTTAAGATTTATTTATTTTATATAAGTACACTGTTGCTGTCTTCAGACACATCAGAAGAGGTCACCATTACATACAGATGGTTGTGAGTCGCCATGTGGTTGCTGGGAATTGAACTCAGGATCTCTCGAAGAGCAGTCAGGGCTCTTAACCATTGAGCCATCTCTCTATCTAGCCCCTTTGCCCAGCCAGTCTTACTGCCCAGAGGAATACAGGAACTGGTGACTGTGGTGTGATGTAAATTCTAGATGACTTAAAATCTGAGGTAGAAAATTTTCTCTGAGTCAAATTTATTCTACTTAAACTAACAGTGTAAGCATTTTAGATCCTTATTATTACTACTGGCTTTTGCATTTATTTCCCTATTTATTACTGTGTGTGCATTTGTGTGTGTCTGAGTACACCCAACCCAGCTCAGATATCAAAGTCAAATGATGGCTTGTGAGAGTTGGTTCTCTCCTTCCACCTTGTGGGTTCGGAGGATCCAACTCAGGTGGTCAGGTGTGCTGGCAAGCACCTTTCCTTGCTAAGCTATCTGGTCAACAGGCAAAGTTCTGTTCCATTCACCCCTTAATTTATTGAAAATTTTTGTTAAAGAACTGTCTTTTGTCTAGAGAGCCACTCTCTTGGGGGTTGGGGGTTAGGAGTTGGGGTGGCATAGGGTTTTCTTATATAGATAGCCCATGCTGGACTGGAACTTGTACACTTTTATTCTGATACTCCTGCCTCAGACTGGCAAGCTGAGCATATTTCTCCAATTCCTCCTCCTCCTCCTTTTTTTTTTTTTTTTTTTTTTGCAATGCAATTAACACTGTCTTTAGGAGTATATGGGGGTATTTTGTTCTTTGTTCCAGTGTCTTGGCTAGGCTGTCCTTTGAATTTCACATTAATTATATCAGTGAGCTTGGATTTTTTTAAATCACTTTTTAAAATCCATCTGTATATTTCTTGGGTTTGTATTTTTATTTATCTAATTTAATTTTTTTTGAGGGGGCATTGAAATATATTTATACTCTTGTTAATGCTTTTAGGTGACAGTTGATGATTTTACTCATTTCATAATGGCCCTTTTTTGTGTTCTTGAATACAAGTCCGAAGTGTAGCTTATAAGGTTGCAGGCTACCTTATAAGGAAATGATGAAGCTATGTATCTGAGCAACTAATTAAGGAGAGGCCTTAATCTACACAGAAAGTCCCTAATATGTGGTAGCTGGACCTGATGCAAGAATGCTGAATACATAGTAGGGACTGCCTTCAAAGTTCATCTTTCCTTGTGCTAGTGACATGCTACTTGTGGTTGAAGCTCAGTTCGTTGACTAAACAGAAGGACAATGATACTCTACAGTATTTGGTGCCACTGAACATGATATATTTTAAAGCTTATCAGAATATAATACATTTTAAGTAAGGGAACACTTGTATTCTTTTGTTATGTCAAGAGTTTCTAAAAGTGAAGGTACAATGTTTTAGACTTACTATTATCTTTTTGGTAGATTTTAAATATTTTTAGTATGTGCTAGATTCCAGGTATTAAGGTTGCAGTCATTTGCTCTGCGAGTCTGTTGAACAGGTGATATTGAAGTACAGCGAGGGAAGGTATAGATTCTTCTGGGCATTGTTGTCCAGAGTTTCCCTGGTTCTCCCGGTCTGTACTAGTGTTTCCAGAGAAACAGACCCAATAGGGATGATGATTCTGGAGCTGGCTTAGATGCCAGATCTCGTGAACTGGCAAACAGGAGACTAAACTTGCTGAGGGTATTGTTCTAGTCTTAGCTAGAAGGCTCAACATACAGGAAGGACCTTTGCTCCAATTCAAGTCCAAACACAAGAAAAGCCAATGTTTTAGTTTGGGGGTCAACAGGAATGAAAAAAAAGGTTCCCAATTTAGTTTTTTGTCCATTCAAGTGTTTAGCTGGTTGGATATAAAGTCTGCTTCCATTGAGGACATCAGAGTCGTTCATTATGGCTACCAATGTAAATGTTACCCCAGACCAAGAATATTCTTATCGAAATGTTTGTCCAGTGAGATGGCTCAGCAGGTAAAGGCACTTGCACCTAAGCCGGTGACTTCTGTGTGATTCCCCAGGAGCCACACGGTGTAAGAGAAAACAGTCCGTGCTGCTTGTCCTCTGACCTCCACATAAACACTGCTATGTGCTACGTGCACTTGCACGCTTGTACTCATCATCTTTCTTTCTTTCTCTAAATACGTGTAATGAAATTTGTTTTAGGAAATGTTTGTCTAAATATATAAACACCCTATGGCCCAGTGATACAGTCAAGTTCACATACAAAATTAACAATGACTCAAATTTGACCTTGTCTAAGATTGATATACCATATAGTTAAACTGAGACTGTTTTACTTTGGAAAAAGACATTTAAACTACTTGTCTTTCTAATACTCAAAGAAAATAAATTTCCCTTAGTAAGACATTTAGGAATTACTATATCACAATCACCTTGACTTGCTGTTACGTACTCTAGGAAGAGCAATCCTTTTTTTCCAAATAGCGGAATGAATGAACAGGCTGAATCATTTATGACGAGACAGTTGGACTTTGAGAGTGCTAGAATTTTTGCAAAGCTAACTGCTTTCTGTTTTAACTCTGTCATTAGTTGGTTTGTTTGTGCTTGGTTGGTTTTGACAGTGCACAGAAACATACCTAATAATGAAAGTGTAAAATCCAGTGTGAAGCTCTGCAGCTTTGGAATGGCTCTTCTAAGGTACAAATGTTCACTGAGCTCTATAGACTTTGGGCTGAGTTAATTTTGTGCACTTTAATTTGTTTTTCACTTGAAACTTTTAAATGAAGTTTTAGTAAATTATTTATCAAAAGATATTAAAGAAACAAAATAAATTCTTTTTAAAATAAAATGGTATTTGAAGTGGCTAGTTTATAGTGGAAACTTTATTTTTAAATCTTTCATGATGAGTGGAAGATTCAAGTAGACCTTCCCTAAAGTCCAGCTATAGCTAAGACCTGTGTGTGGAGTCAGAGGTGTCTGCTGGAACAGCTCTGGGACAGACTGTTGACATTTCTGGTTTCTTTTTTCTTTTGTTTATTTTTGAGACCCTGTCTTAGTAGTCCAGGTGGGGCTCCCCCTCAGTGTATAGCTGAAGCTGTCCCTGAGCTCTTTGTCTTCCTGCCTGCATTTCCCGAGTGCTGGGATAATGGTTGTGCACCAGCACATAAGGCCAAATTGGATTTGCTTTTCGTTTGCTTGTTCGTTTTTTGTTTTTGTTTCTGTTTTGTTTTGTTTTTGCTTTTTTTGAGACAGGGTCTCCCTAGAATTCCTGGTTGTCCTGGAACTTGCTGGGTAGACTAAGCTGTCTTCAAACTCAGAGATCTTTAAGACCTGCCTGTCTCTGCCTCTGTGTCCTGCGATTACTCCCAGCCTTGGATTATGACTTTAAGTCAGACAGATAGCAGCCCATCTTTAGCAGCTCAAGAACTAGAGGCAGAGGAAAGCTCTGCTGTCAGAGTAACAGAGTCTGCATCCTCTTGTCAGCCCTGGGATATGTAGGGTAGCTGCTGCTTTTCTTTTTAGACAGATATTGCACATGTCCTAATGGTGTCTTTTTTCCTCGCAGGCTCAGATTATTCGTCAGCATGGTTACCTGGTAATGAATCATTATGGCAGGCCACAGCTGTTCCATCTAACCATCGAAATAACCACCTCAGAAGACACAGCATAACGTCTGATAGTGGAGACACTGGCATTGGCACTTCTTGTTCTGACAGCGTGGAAGGTAAGCTAATGGAGAATGGTTTAAGAGTCAGTTCTGAAGATTGTAAGGAAGTGCTTAGGCTGATGGTAATATTCAGTATTGCTATATATTAAATATCAAATTAAATTCTGATTATATTTCATTTTCCCCTGCATTCAAAAAGGATTTTTATTTTCATTTATGTATATTTTCAGAGCACCAGTAAAGTTAACTAAAGATGAAAGTGATTTCCCATATACTTCTTACCCCACACATATACATCCTTCCTTATTATCACTGTTCAACCAGAGTAGTACATTCATCATAATAGATGAACTCGTATCGCCACTTATTGTATTACTTACTTTGCGTTGCTATGATAAGACCCCAATACTGAGACAGTATCTAATACAGTTCTAGAGGGTTAGCATGTATGAAGGGGGAACAGAGGTTCTGGGCAGTAAGCTGCTAGAGCAGGAGCTGAGCGCTCACATCTTGAGCCCTAAACAGGAGTCAGAGAGTGCACTGGGAAGGGCTGGAATCTTTTGATACCTCAAGCCTGTTCCAGTGACTTACTCACCCTCCTTTAACAAGACCATACCTCCTAATCCTTCCCAAACAGTTCTACCAAGGATTCAGACATTTGAGCCTATGGGGACCGTTGCCATTTGAATGTACCACAATTGCACTTGGATGGTTAATTTTCATTTTACCTTCAGAGGATTTTGAATTATCTAGGAGAGTTTAACTGAAGTAGGAAGACCTGGGTCCTAGAATCAGGTTTATTATTTTTTTTAAAGGAAAGAAAAACAGTCATATTAGGATAAGAATGTGAAAGATAATTCTAGGAATGATCAGATTAATAACTTAAACAATTGTTAGCATATGGGCATAATGTCCTATCTTTAATCCCAGAACTTGAGAGATACAGGCAGGCAGATATCTGTGAGTTCCAGGTAGCCAGGGGCTACATAGTAAGTAAGAACTTGCCTCCTTACCCCAAATGAACTGTTAAATTTGTTAGAAGGCCCCAAGTATCTAAACCCTAAATCAGCATATAGACCCACGAGTCCTTAGAATGGCTTGGGTGCTGCTGTTCCAGGTTTGTTGTGAATTGTCACCACTTACATAGCTTATGTCTATGCAAATCAGCAGGGAAGATTCACCTTTATTTCCTTGAAGGTTTTAGACTGTGTAAAACCAGGATGTTGGGAAGCTCTTTTCTCTGAAGGCCTTAGGCAAAAGGCATGGGGTTTTCTGGCAGCCTATGACATCCTTTCCTGGTCGCTGTCTCCTTTTCATGTCCTCTTTGTCTTTAGATCTTGCTCTTTCTTTTCCTTATAAGGTAAATGCATTTGAAAGTACCAGTCAGTCGCATTTGTTTCTGCCTAATTCTATCTGATATCTTCATTTTGATTTCATCTGCAAAAAACTGACTTTCAAATGAATTCATATTTACAGGGGTGGGTGTGTGGGGGGAGGACAGACAGGTAAACAAGAGAGAGAACAATTTTAGTGTATCTTAAGTATGATATGACATTAACAGACACTTTTCAGTTCATGATGTTTTATACACCTTATGAGGTTAAACAGAAAAGTATAAAAAGTGCTAGAGAGTAAACTAAAGCAGGGGCACTGGGCTTGAAAATTTTATCAGTGTTTTTAATTAGTCTCATTAATAAACTTTAAAAGTTATTAATAAACATCCTGATGTGGCAAAGATAACAGAACAGGGATCTAGAAGTTTGACTTAAAAACTCAATAATTGTATAATGAATTCCTTAAGCTCAAAAGAATATTATGTTAATCAGAGAATTATAGAAATTCCCAGCTGGAAGCCTTCTTTCCTTAATTTAGCTAAGAGAACTTTAAAAATACCTTCTGTATATCTCAGGACTTGTGAAGACTGGAGTGCTGTTGTCTTCATAACAGTGACTAGCAGGACACCTGAACATCCGTCACTGAGAAGACTGTAGTTTTCATAAATTCCCAAACTCGTGGATTTTCCTCTATATTATTATTATTGTTATGTTATCATCATTATTATTATCAAACATCTATTATTAGTTTGTGCTTTCACTTCCAATCTACTTCATAACTGTAGTTTTGCTACTTTAATGAATTGTAATGTAAATATCTGATTTACAGTGTATTTGATACCCCTGAAGGGATCCTGACCTACAGGTTGAGAACCACTGACTTAGAAGCTAGTGTTATTTACTTATTCTTTCTATATGGGTAAAACTGTCAAGATGTGAAGACAGGGCAAGTAGGGTAGAAATCTTAGGAAGGATAAGGAATTTGAAGAATTGTGACTACAAACGAGATAGAACTTATAGAAGACTCAGTATGCATAACAGAAGCATGCCATTTCTGTGGAAAATGAATCAGAATTGTGGTTTGAATGGTGAATTTTACTCTCGTGGTTTGAAAGAGAATGGCCTCATAGGCTCAAGATGTGTGAACACTTGGTCTCTGGTGGGGCTGCTTGGTAGGGTTAGGAGATGTGGCTTTGTTGGAGGAGGTGTGTACCAGGTTAGGCTTTGGTGATTTAAACAGTGAGTCATTTCCAATTCATGCTCTCTGTATGTGCCTGTGGTTTAAGATGGAGCGTTCAGATTTCTGCTGCAGCCACCTTGCCTCTGGACTCTCGTCCCTTTGGAACAGTAAGCCCAGATAAACTCTGTCTCTTATAAGTTCCCTAAGAGTGCTTATTTAGTAGGAAAGGCTACTGTCTTTTTTGATATAACACTTGGTTTTTAGTGTATATTTTCTCTTCTGAATTGTTGTTTTGCCTTTCATGATTTCTGTGGCTGGAAACGATTGCTGTGTTGTGATTCCCCATGCTCTTTGGCAGATGTCCCCAAGTCCATTTTCACTATTCAATTTGCTTCATGGCATATCTTTTTAGTAAGGACTAAAAGTAACTACTATGGAGAATTGCTGAATGCTCAGTAACCTTGTGTTAGAACACAGCTTATGGATTGATGTTTATATACAACATGAGCTTTAAAGTACACTGTTTTCTGGGTTGTTTTATAACAGTGTCATATGAAAGTGATGTATGTGCTCAATCCTTGGTTCTGGAAATTGTCCTTTATTAACCAAAAATCTGTATTTTTATTATTTATACAATTAATCTAAGCTTGCTTACCTAGTTTTTCTTCTTTTTTCAGTATTGGGGGTTGACCTAGGGCTTAGCACACATTAGGCAATGTCTGACCATTAAGCTATGCCCACAGCTAATATACCTTTGTACAACATATACTACTGAACATGCATACAACAACCTCTAGAGTAGTTAGCTCCTTTTTCTAGTCAAGGCTTTTTACTATAACTTCTACTTGAGAAGTTCCTCCCATGGCATATTGTCATATTAATTTTTTAAACAATATATATTTTGTTTAAGTGTTGCCAAATGTAATCTGAACTTACTTAAACATTTCAAATAAAACATTCCACAAAGTATTTTAATAAGCTTTCTTCAAGCCTTTTGTTGGTGATATGTCCAAATAATACTATACCGCATCTTATAATTCAAAGATTTAACCTATTATAATTTACTTAGGGACTAATTTATTCCAGTCATTATCTATACTAAATGCCAGTTCAATTTTTGAGTATAGATAAGACTGCATGTAATAGTTTTGATTTTAATTCAGTGGTATATTGCTTTAAATACTACATGTGTCAAGCCAGTCAACAAACATTGAACTGTCCCAAACAAATGGCATAGCTCCTGCTAGGTGTGTGTTATTTATCTGTAAAACAAACAACAGAACCTCACTTTGTACTTACTGTACTATACTACTTTTAGTAGTCAGGTTTGGGTTATTGTTTAAGAATACTTACAGTAAAGAAAGGTACAGAGAGAGTCAAGTTTTTGCTTTTGCCAGTTTCCTCTGCTAATTTTCTTAGGGGATGATAGGCTTCTCCAATTAATTTCATTTACTTTAAATAAACATCCATAAAATTAAAGTCTTATTAATCATATCTTCATTAGTTGTTTTTATTTGACAGTAGGCCATTTAATACTTTGTGCTCTGAGCTCATTCTGTATATTCCTATGAGAGGATCATTTTGATACATTGTTTTCATCTTACAAGCAAAATCTAGGGCTCTCTCTGAGGTAAGAGTTTGCTTAGTCACTTATTTGCGTAGCTGTCACTTAGTGTCTCCTATGTGTTAGATCTAGTGCTATCTAATTGTTAGAAATGAAGCAGGTATTTCCCCTATTTGTATATCTGTGGTCGAGTGGAGAAGATAGCAAGTATTGTAATGTAGGTAAGCAGTCTGGTGAGTGAAGCAATGCTGGGAGGTAAGGACAGATGTCGTGCAGCAGATGGCTGGTGAAATGTACAAATACCTGTCTTGTGCATTTCAGGAGAAACTGGCAGAATGATGTTTAAGCCATCAGATGATGGTAGGTGTTGGCTGGGCAGGCTTAGGGAAGTGCAGTGTTAGTTAGAGAGCAGCTTGCTCAGAGTCTGGGAGGAAGAAGTGTACTGGGCTTTATGTGCTAATGTAAATGATAGGTCATAGAAAAGCTAAATTGGATGCCAAGGGAGTATTGGTGTATTTGAGAAGCAGTTGATGGTAACTTATTCACAAGAAGAGACAGAAGCAAGCAGCAAATGAAATCACTTAGGTGATTAAAAAAAGGCACACACACACACACACACACACACACACACACACACACACACACACACGCCCAAGGGAAAAGGAAACCTAGAACCAAAAACCCATACCTTCTCCTCCAGCCTCCTGTTTTTTAGACAGGGTCTTATGTATCCTAGGCTTGGCTTGAACACAACATGTAGCCAAGGGTTTACAGGCATGGGTCATCAGTGCTAATGACTGTGAGATATCACAGTGCTTATGGTCTTAACAGGAATGAAAGTATCTTCTATAAGCCAGGTGTGGTAGTATTCATCTGTGTCAGTCTTGGAAGCCTGAGGCAGGAGAGATTGTGAATTCGGATCCAGAATGGGATACAAGGAAAGTTTAAAATAAGCTTCATCTATATAATAGCTAGATCTTATGTTAAAACCAACTGAACAGAAAAGCCTTATATCTTTCAATATAATATACTTCATATATGATTAAAATTTTAACTGTGAAATCCTGGGGTAAAATCTACCCATCTTAATTGAGAGCAGTTTAGTAATGTGTCCAGAGGTTCAGTGCTCCAGTGGTGGAGCTGGCATTGCCCATCTCACTCTACCTTAAACCCCCACATGCCTATGCCTGCAAAGAACATGGAGGAAAGAAGGCTGCAGTGTTGTCTAGTGTTGTCTGCGAACATTAGATTGAGAAATGGCCCAGGATTCTATTCTGAGGGCTGTGCTTCATTAGCTAGCATAATCTGAGAGTCCATTCTTAAACTGCACATACCTGTAGGTCAAAGCATGCACAAAATATTTTAAAAAATTATCTGAAAATATAGATTACTTTAAAATACTAATTTAAAAGGAAGGTATTATTTGTGGTGTAAAATGTTTTCTCCATATGTTACAGTACCCTATGATTATGGCATTAGCAAAAAGGTTAAAGAAAAATAAAGCCTGTTATTATGAGTGAAAATGATTGCCCTGTGATTAAGGTATCATTACAATTTATATTGTCTAATTATGCTACTACATTTTAAAGCAGAATATTTTGATTTGAGTTTTCATTTATTTATTTATTTAGTTTTTTTTTTTTTTTTTTTTTTGAGACAGGGTTTCTCTATGTAGTCCTGGCTGTCCAGGGACGTACTTTGTAGACCAGGCTGGCCTCGAACTCAGAAATCCACCTGCCTCTGCCTCCCGAGTGCTGGGATTAAAGGCGTGCGCCACCACGCCCGGCTGAGATTTTATTTTTAACTAAAAGCTTATGATTATTATTAGTTGGATCTAGGACAGATTTTTTTTTTGTACTTAATTCCTTTTTGTTATAGGAAGAATAGATCAGAAAAGATGCAGAGGATGGGGGAGATTCTATATAAGAGAAGATAGAACCAGTGTGCTCACAGATAAAAATAGCACAATTTTGAAACAGAAAGCTTAGATTTTTGTTAAAACATCAGAAATGGTATCTGAAATGTAATTCACTTATATTAATGGGTTATAGTGATGTCCTTAAATGGTCTTAGTGGCCATCACTGGCTCTTTTATGGTTTCCTGAGCATTGAGACCCTGTTCTCTAGTTTGTAAAAGCACTGCTTCCCAGATGCTTTCAGATTCCACTGATGGAATTTAGATGTGGGCTAGGTTACATTGCAACAACTTCCACTTGAGATTTGTGACTACAGTTAGGTCATTTAAAGCATATCAGGAATTACCTTGCATTTATCTTTAATTAGGTTTCCTGAGCAAATAATATTTTTAGAAGGTTAACACAGTTATCTAGATCAATCTTTTGCCTCAGAAGGAATAGTCAGCTCCCACCCCATATGCTATCAGATATTTGAGGTCTTGCTTATTCATGTGCTATATGTACATGTTGAGGATGTGTGCATGTGTAGAAATAGACCAGCTTCTGATTTTTAGTTTGACAGCAATGAATTCCAAGTGCTATAATAAGTTATTGTAAGTTTTAAGATAAAATACTTAAAACTGTGAATATTGGTTATGGTTGAACTTGGAATATGTAAGCTTGAAGACTTTAGAACTGGAGTCATACCCAGGGGAATAGTGTTCTCGTGAATTGAGCAGTAAAGTGCTTGTTTAAGTGCTGTTTCTGAGGCCCATTTTACGAGGACTGATCTTATTCTACTGTTGTAAGAATGTGTATTCCAGGTGACTTTTTTTGCATGCCAAGGCTTGAGACTTCCTAGTAAGGAACTTCTAGGAGTAGCTCCTGTCTTCGAGATCCTATTCTACAGACACAATCTGTTGATTGCATTCCGCCTTTAGTGAATTCAAGGGTAGTGGCAAGGAAGCAGCCCTGGCTTTCCCTAAGCATGTTATGAAACATAGAGTGCTGTACACCTGCTATGCTGAGAGGGGAGCAGGAGATGAGAAGTTCAGGGTCATTCTTGATGACATAGCTAGTTTAGTGCTTCCTGGGTTACACGAGGCACTTTCTCAAACAGAGAAGAGACATTAAAATTTAATCTGATGAAGTGACTTTTATCACCAATTGTTGATCTTTTATGCAATTGAGAAATACCAAGCTACCGAATGCAGACATTGCTAGTCCCCAAGGGGCAGCTAAGCCTGGTGATTAGGTTTCAGTGTCTTCAATATCATGGAAAGTAGACCGTCACCTGGTGTGGTATTCACACGTCTCTAACAGTGTTCTGCAGATATTTCAGTCTTTTGAGAGTCATAAAAACGCTTTGTAGAAATATGGCTCCCTGAAGAGAAATTAAGACCTCGTGGAAAGTAATGTGAAAGCCAGGTTTTCCTTGGCTGAGGGGATGGGGAGCAGGGTCATCCACTAGGTTTCAGACATGAAAAAGCATAAAAGATAATGAGAACAGATAACGATGACTCTGGAAGCCATTGGATAGTCTACAAAAATCTCAGTATCAGGGTTGGACTCAGGTGGTCTAGGAGGCCACTTAGGCCCCTGGTAGGATACAGTCATTTACTATTGGTAACTCCTCAGCACTGATGGAGCTGTGTTGCTAGAGACTTCATATATATTGGTCTCAGGATGCCAAGAAATCAAGCTGGAACTGGGATGGAAGCCTCCTTCCCACTCTTCAGCTCTAGTGTTAGGCAGGCTGCAGACCCAAGTGTTACAGGACTGACAGGCAAGGCAAAATGTGCCTCCTGGTGCAGTAGTGGCATGTCAGTAATAAGGGAGCATGTGCTCTCTGGTCAGTTTGTAGCCCTGCCCACTGGAAGGAATCCACACCTATTACTACCATCTTGGTCAAAATTCTTTGGCTGGGGAGGTCATGGGCCCTAGAGGGGAAGTTGCTGCTATTTTTCTGCTCAGTAGACATGATGTGTCCATCAATTTGTTTTCCAAAAAACTGTGTTTGTATCCATAGGTTAAGTGCTACTGTCAGCTTTGGTCAGAGAAGCCCCTGTTTTTACAGTAGGTAGCAATAACTGCAGAGACTTAGAACTGGTCAGAGTGCTGAGAATAAGGGACTACTAAATGCTCGGCTATAACAGAAATTCTCTATCACCCACTTCAAGGCTCAGGGAATATTGTAGAAGATGGGTGGAAAGGATGTAAGAGCCAGAGAAGGAATGGAATGGGTCAGAACAGTCTTCAGAATCTGACATCACCATTGCCCTCTTGATCTCATAGCTGTTGTGGTTCCTAGCACAAGATCTGCGCAAGATTGTACCTGCAGGATTCTGTCATGGGTGGGACTAGGAAAAGGAAGAAGGGCAGTGAACATCCCTGCCCAGCCCTCTAGGCAGCTAAAGGTAGCTAGGGGATTTGGGCTTATTAGACACCACTGTTCCCTGAGCTCAGATCACTGTCCAGTTAGGGGAGGGAAAGGCATTTTCTTCAGTGTGGTAGCAGTGTTGAGGAGTGTGTGTGCTCTGTAAATATCCCTCTCCCAGAACCTTACAGCAGCAACCCTAATGGACCTCACTTGCCCATCAAGAATAGACATAGGCAGGGCAGTAGAAGATGACTCTGGTGGGAACAGATAGGGAACAGAGAGAGAAACAGGGGCAGGGATAATGTTTGAAACTATGCTGCCTTGTTTCTGATAACTTTCAAGGCATAATAGTACTAGCAATTTCCTCATTTTGAGGAATCACATCAGAAATACACTGAGAAGCCACACTCGGATGTTTACTTTAGCATTTTGCATTTTATCTTATTTTAAACCTGCTGATTGAAACTGACTTGGCAATCCTTTCTCATTGCAGATCATTCAACTTCAAGTGGCACGTTATCTTTCAAGCCTAGTCGATCATTGGTCACTCTTCCCACTGCCCATGTGATGCCATCTAACTCCAGTGCTTCCGTTTCCAAACATAGGGAATCTCTAACACCAGATGGCTCTAAATGGAGTACTAGCCTCATGCAGACATTGGGAGACCACAGCAGAGGGGAGCGGGACTCCTCCCTAGACATGAAGGACTTCAGGCCCCTGAGGAAATGGTCATCTTTGTCCAAACTTACTGCCCCAGATACCCGCAACCACAGTGGCATTGCATACCCGCAAGAGCTGAGGAATAGCTTGGAGATGACAGGGAAGGGCAAGCCTTTTATGTCCCACTTACGGACCTTTGGGCCAAGTTGCTTACATGACAGTATGGAGCTGCTTAAGCTGGAAGACAAGGAAATAAATAAAAAGCGGTCATCAACTCTGGACTGCAAATATAAATTTGAGAGCTGCAACAAAGAAGATGTCAGAGTCTCTTCCTCTGCTCTCAGGAGACAGACTTTAGACATGACATACAGTGCCTTACCTGAGAGCAAGCCCATTGTGACAGGCTCAGAGACTTTTGAGTCTCCAAAGTATTTAATGCTGGGCCAGCAGGCAGTAGGTGGAGTTCCCATTCAACCTTCTGTGAGGACTCAGATGTGGCTGACAGAGCAGTTACGGACAAACCCATTGGAAGGCAGAACCACAGACGATTCTTACAGTTTAGCTCCTTGGCAACAGCCACAAACTGAAGAGTTTCAGCAAGGAAGTGAGACGCCAATGCAGGTAAGGCTGAAAACCTAGTGTTTGCTTCCCTCCAGTGGATGTTTTATGTATTGCAGCAAGTACACAAGTTAAAAAAACCGTTAAGTGCTATAAAATTGACACACTGTGTTTAGAAAAACTTACAAATCTTTTGAGATTAATTAATTTGATAGCCTTAAACATTGTACTTAACTTGGCCTTTACTTTCTCTCTTGTTAAGTAGGCATAGAAATTAAACACATTCAGTTGAAAGAAACGGAAAACAGACAGAAGCTGTCACGGTATCATAGGAAGGAAACTGATTGGAACAAACAGGCCGTGGACTTTGTTCTGATCATGTCACATTTAGAGCTTGGATATTTTTTTTCTTTTTCTTCATAAGTTAGTTTTTCATTTATTTTTTAATCTGCATTCAAAGTGTTTATTTCATTATAGGATTTTCATACAGTCGTCTTCTTGGTCCTCTGCTTGCCCTCAGCCTGGTTCCACCCTACTGCCCCTCCCTTTCCCACAAGAGCCCTTTGCTCTGTCCCCCTCCTTACACACCCTCTCTATACTCTGCCTCCCTCTTTATTCTTCTCTAGCTTAGCTCTTTCTAGTTTCACAAGTAGAACAAGAATTCACATGAACAAGATTTCAAATCTAGATTAACAATATGAGAGAAAACATGACGCATTTGCCTTCCCGGGTCTGGCATGCTTTGATTAATGTAGTGATTTCAAGTCCCATTTGGTTTTCTGCAGAAGTCACAATTTAATTTTCCTTTATGGCCAAATAAAGTTGCATCGTGTATATGTACCACATTTTCTTACATGCTTACAGGTGGATGGATCTCTAGGCTGGTTTTATTTCTAGTTGCTATGAATGTTAGTAAACATGGGACTGTACTCATTTCTATGACTTTTAGTAGACTCTTTGGGAATTTAGTCTGGTGAGAACTCAGGTGTCTTTTGACCTGGCACTTAATTTCTTTGGGCCTTCTATAAAATGAGAAGGTGGAACCCAGTTCCTTGTACTATTTTGATAATGCTTTCTTTGTATATGAGCATATAAATCAGCTGCAGTTTTCAAGAAATGAATGGAACACCAAGATTTATTGAATTAGTTTAAAGGAACTACTTTATGATAATAACCACATACAGAGAAACATGGTGTATTAATCCCTATAAGGTCTGTGGAATAACATGCTAATAGGGAAATTTCTTTGTAAGATATGCACTAAGGAGCAACCACTCAGGTGTGAATCTTTGTAGAACACAGTAGAGGGAGGGAGAAGACAGCTAATGGGAAGCTCCCCTATGACTTAGAGCAGTGATTCTCAGCCCGAGGGGCCCAACCACTCTGAGCGGTGGAACGGCTGATGGAGTCACCTAAGACTATTGGAAAACAGACACATTATGATTCATAAAAGGAGCAAAATTATATGGTTGGGGGTCACCACAACACAAGAGACTATTACAGGGTCACAGCATCAGGGAGGTTGAGAACCACTGTGCACCATCCTGTGTAATATTCTGAACCATTTTTCCTTTGTGGTTGAAGAAAAACGATTTGCCTTTGTTTGGTTCACGTTATAGTTCACCACAGTCTTGGCTCTTTTCTTTGCGTTTTGATACCTCACCCATAGTACCCCAAATTGTCTCTGTAGGGTTGTGATAGTCTCGGCCTTGTTCAGGAGGGACTGTTTCATTGAAATGTGCTCTTCTGTACTCCTTGTTTTCAAGGAGGGGTGTGAGAATGTAGACCTCCTCAACACATAAAATAACCATTAGCTTCTCGTAAGCCCACAGTGGGTCTGCCCCCTGGTGGTTAAGTAGGGAACTCTATTGCTAACTTTGCATTGTCTCATGTTCCCTGGACTGTAGTTGTTAAAAATGGAGATGAAATTTTGTATGTATATAAATCATAAAGTGGTTTGATCAGTTAAGGGATTGCTAACTCATGTTAGCAGAGACTTTCTGTTATTTAAATGAAGATTTTGATTAAATAACATAAAAGACTTCTTCGAAATGAATTGTGAATGAAAAAGTCTGGCTTGTAACTCGGATTTTCTTATGTTTTTTTAAAAAGAAAATTTTCTTAGTTTCATTATTTTTCATGCTGTTTTATCTTTAACTCTTTAGCTGAGACAATCTGTATACTGAGGAGGTGACTATGACACATGCAGTCACAGTTTGTGACATAGTGGGTAGCTTAAAGCATCTGCTAGTGGATACATGCTTTACGGATTGATTTGTCTATCTCTATTTCCATGTCTATATAATTTATCATGTCCTTTCAAGACATTAAAAATCTGGTATTAGTGTGTAACCAAGCCTTCTTATGTTACTGATTGCACTCCTACTTTGCCAGAAGACTCAAAATAATTGGAGGCTAAAAAATATTATTATGTGTAGGCCTATCCTCTTTTGTGTTTTTCTCTGGAAATCTTGATTTTTACTTTGTTTGGTAAAAGTTCCCCCACTCTGCCCTTTATAACACAAAACTCTTTGTAACAAGACAACATTTTATAGTCAATAGAATATAATTGTATAGTAATTTCACCAAAATCAAAACTCCATTTGAATATAGGTCATTCCAATTTCATTTTACAGATAAACAGTTACAGATAAACTACAAATAAACTACTAAAAATGTAAAAGGCAGCATTAAATGTTTAATGAGAAGAGCCTTATGAGCTGACAGTTTATACCTTGAAGTTGATGTGGTAGTGAGCAATATAACAAATGCCTGGTGCTTTTCAGCTTCAGCGTCACGTTTCTCTCAGCATGGCCAACTACACAACTTATGTATTTTTTACAGACCTCTTACCAGTGGTTCTCAACCTGTGGGTTGCAACCCCTCATGCAAACCTGTTTCCAAAATATTTACAATTCATAGTGGAGGTAAGGAGGCGAAATTACAGTTATGAAATAGCAACAAAAATGATTTTATTGTTGGGTATCACCACAACATGAGGAACTATATAAAAGGGCCACAGCGTCAGAAAGGGAACGTTAAATACCACTGAGTTAGAGATGATGTCATCCATGTTTTATAGTTTCTGTGATGGGCCCCTCCAGCCTTTATGAAGAGACCCCCTGTTACCATTGGACTCCTTTAGGGGCTACTCTTTAGATAATTTCTGAACCCGAACAGCTTCCTTTCTACCAGGGGTTCAAACAGTTTAAATCAGCAGCCTTCAGCTGCTCTGCTAAAGACCAAAGTGAATACTGATGTTTTATGTCTTTGTAGTAATGGTTATGGAAAATATATCTAATTACAATTCTCTTCCTTAATAATTGCTATGTTAGTAGCATGTTTTGAACTGGACTTAAAAATTGTGGGTTTGCAAAGTTAGGCATAAACTGTTTTGTACTTGATCCAGTTTAAGTCACTAAATTTTGGTGAATATATTTTCCAATCTATTTTTTGCTTCTATTTTAGTAGTTATTGAGAGATAGTAGAAACTTAGAAAGGGAAATTGAAACCATGGTCAGTAAGAATTATACACTAGCTCTCTAGTTCTACTTCTAAAGTTAGGGGACAACCACTTCCTCTCTGGGAGATCAGGAAAAGAAAGAGCTGTGTCTTACTACAGCTTGGTTATTACTGTTATCTTCATTATTTGAGAAACGCTATTAAACCAAGGAGATACATGAGAGCGACAAGCTTCAGGTGAGACTCTGGATCTTTAGTGATTATCACAGCCAACACAGCAAGATGTTCCTGCTTGTTGATCAAACCCTAGAGAGAGCAGATTTGTGGTTAATGTACATGTACATGTACACAGCCCTTGAGCAAAATTAGTGAATAATTTTATATGAGAATATGTTCTTACATTTCCCCCTTTAACTCTCATAAGCTTAAAAATACTAGTGTGTAGAAAAAGGGCACAACATTTTTTCAAGGTATTTGTTCTGACAGTAGTGACCAAGAGATTTGAATCGTCGTCATCATCATCATCGTCGTCATCATCATCATCGTCATCATTGTGTCATCTATGTGAGGACCCAGTGAGCTATTTTCAATAAGAACACTTCATTTAAATGACTATTTTCTACTTTGTGGAGAACTGAAGAACACTTAGTTCCTATAAAAAAGGTAGTGGCAATGCAGTATATATTCCATTTATTCCCCAGACTGGAGCTATAAAGTGACCTTGCTAGAGTTGGATATAGAAAGTGAACTTTTTTGGTAGTGGTGTTTCAAAATTAAAACTCATACTTCATTGTCAGAAATATTTAGGAAAGAAATTTATGAGCCATGTTGAGGAAATTGGCAGCTACATTATGCACACTTAGCCACTGTAAAGTTTGTTTACAAGATCCAGCAGATGAATACACTGGCTAACAATTAGTTTCACTCTTAATCGTGACCCTCACAAAGCTGTTCTCAGCCGGAAGGCAGCGGTGCGTTGCTTCCCCCATGACGGAGTGCTCGGCTTTAAGCTGAGTTGGCATGTTGCAGGTCTGGAGTGGCGGCAGCTCTTCACAGAAGCATCACAATGATGCAGATCAGCAGCAGACATATCAAGATGAGGCAGAAATTGATAAATAGGTTCTGGAGATTCTGACGTGCTTGCTGAGGCATTTCAATAGTGGAGGCTCTCCTGATAGCCGAGCGAGTGAGGTATTGCACTTTTTCCATTATGCCAGGAAGGCAAAAGTAGGGAGACAAGTTTTTCTAAGTGGTCAAGAGAAAGATAAAAAGTTGACAACAGGCAGCCAAATGTGAGCTGTCTTCTTTTAGGAGACCTGGGATGTAAAAAATAGTCAACAGATTAGGTTCATACCTAAACCCGTTCTCTGGGTAGATATGCACAGCTTTGCAGCAGCTCGTTCCTCAGCTGTATTTTAAATCCCATCCCCTTCTCCAGTCCCCAAGGCCTCTCTTCTGTCTCTCATGTGTGAGCGTCTCACTGTCCTGGGTGAGCGGGGAGAGCCACGGCTTTGGCGGCTAGTACTTGATTTATGAGGTGCTTCTTTGGGGCTATTTTCTTGGTTACTTTTTTTAAAGCTCTGTTTCTCTGTAAACACAATTGATTTTAACATTTACTATTAATGTTTCAGAAATAATCTTGTAAAAAGAAATGCATATAGTAACATATCTTGGATCCTAGTTTTAGTCCAAAATAAAATAGTTAAGTGAAAAATATGAAATAAAAAGCAGATTCTAGCCACTTGCCATTCTCTTTTATGATTTATAGATTTGTAGAATCATTCAGTGTATTTGATCATATATACATCCTCCGGACTCCTCCCAGATCCAGCCTCTTGGTGAATGTTATTTTAAACACTTTAAGAAGATGTTAAGTACTAAAGACTTCCAAACTCAGAAGGCACAGTAAGGACTATCGTTTTAAACTATCACAGTGCCAGTTTTCAGCTAATCTTGGCTACCAGGGGTGGGTTTGTGTCTGGCCTTCTTTCAAAACTTCTAAACTATGGCTGAATATGTAAGGTTCAAAGCTTTGATAGTAAATACAACAAAATAAAGCGTGTTAACAGAAAATTAGCTACAGGTTTAAAAAGATGACTGTATATGTTCATTGGGTGTTTACTGGAGACACAGAGCCTCTTTACTTACAGACTAATTTGAAGTTTAATCTTTCTGATTTTTGTACCAGAGTGCTGGAAATACAATGTATATTTGGTTGTGGGAAATATGAGATCCCGTATTTTAGTTATGTAAGAAGCAGAAGAGAACCCAAGTTTTGTGTTCTATGTGTGTGGGATCTGTTCTCACTTTTGGAAGGATTGATCGCTACCAGCAATTCTTTACTTTTCCTAGTGGGACCTTGTATTATCTTCTCTCTCTCTGTTTAAAGAGAATAAATCGGAATTTAGGAAATTAAGTTCAGAAGTATCATTTTTGTTTTAGTAGGAGGAGGAAGAGGAAAGCTACAGACGGCAGTAATCCTACAGTACCATACTGTCAGGTGTGGCGGCTCTTGCCTTAGGTCTTATCACTCCAGACGGAGAGCAGAGTTAGGCTGAGCTCTGAGTTTCAGCCAGTCTGCTCTACATAGCAAGTTCCAGGGCAACCAGGGCTAGACAGTGAGGTCCTAGCCAAAAAAAAAAAAAAAAAAAAAAAAAAAAAAAGTCATATCCTTTGTTAGGAACCTGTTGGGTAGGGGTAGAAGTTATCTGTATAAAACCCTGAAGGAGCCGGGCGTGGTGGTGCATTCCTTTAATCCCAACAGTCGGGAGGCAGAGGCAGGCGAATTTCTGAGTTCAAGACCAGCCTGGTCTACAAAGTGAGTTCCAGGACAGCCAGGGCTACACAGAGAAACCCTGTCTCGAAAAACCAAAAACCAAACCAAACCAAACCAAAACCAAACCAAACCAAACCAAAACAAAAAAAACAAAAAAACAAAAACAAAAACAAAAAAGTTAGATCAACCTGTTACGCAGGAAAGCTCACTGGGATGAAGCCCCTTTAAGACTGCAGAATTGTAAGCTGGCAAGTTCCTTTGGTCCCAGCTTTGTTGTGCAGACTGAAGCGTCAGAGTCTCTTCACCTGCTTCTGTCTAGTTGTGATAAAAATTGTGTAAACAGAATGAAATTGGACCAATTAAAAAATTCTGTTAAAAATTTCCCTCTGAAATTAGCTCATGGCAATTGATATTTTCGTCCGTAGGTTTATTTTTATTGATGTATACTTATGTGAAATTGAACATATTTATTTGAATTAACACAGCCCCGATTTTGGACTGTGTAGTCTAGGCTGGTCTTAAACTTACTGTGTGTCACACTGGTTAGTCTTGAACTCTGCAGTCCTGCTTTTGCCTGGGATTACAAGGCTCCTGTGCCTCCATGAAAGTGATTTTTAGCCTTATACTGAAGCTTCAGAGTCTGTTTTTTTTTTTTTTAAACAGGCTGTAGGGAGACAGTATTTGGGAAGTTCTAAGGAAAATTGAGGGGCACTTAGCAAATAAACCCCTGTTCATGTAGAGGAGTGAGTGATGCACCCAATTCATGGAAAGCCCTGAAGATGTAGTACGTGCTCTGAAGCACTAGAGGTCCTCAGTTGCCTGTAAGCTCTACTGATGGGGCAGAGCATACACATGAAGGCTTTCCTTCCTTTCTTTTTTTCCTCATTTCTTTAAAAAGATTTTTTTTATTAGATATTTTCTTCATTTACATTTCAAATGCTATCCCGAAAGTCCCTTTACCCTCCCGCCGCTCTGCTCTCCAACCCACCCACTCCTGCTCCTGGCTCTGGCATTCCCCTATACTGGGGCATATAATCTTCATAAGACCAAGGGCCTCTTTTCCCAATGATGGCTGACTAGGCCATCTTCTGCTACATATGCAGCTAGAGACACGAGCTCTGGGGGTATTGGTTAGTTCATATTGTTGTTCCTCCTACAGGGTTGCAGACCCCTTTAGCTCCTTGGGTACTTTCTCTAGCTCCTCCATTGGGGGCCCTATGTTCTATCCAATAGATGACTGTGAACATCCACTTTTGTATTTGCCAGGTACTGGCATAGCTTCACAAGAGACAGCTATATCAGTGTCCCTTCAGCAAAATCTTGCTGGCATATGCAATAGTGTCTGGGTTTGGTGGCTGTTTATGGGATGGATCCCCGGGTGGGACAGTCTCTGGATGGTCCTTCCTTCTGTCTCAGCTCCAAACTTTGTCTCTGTAAATCCCTCCATGGGTATTAGAATACCCAAGAAGGCTTTATTTTCATGTGTTTATTTGGTAATGCATGCTTCAGAATTGTGTTGGGTAAGGAAACTGAAGTACTACACACTCTTGGAATGTCCAAAGAGACTGCTGCTTATCAGCCATGCTGCTATAATTTAGAAAGACTATATTTTTCATTCCCAACTCTAAATTTTTGTTTTTGTTGGTCTGATCAATGTGTGAATTCCTATATTAGATGAAAATTATATTCATTGTGTAAATAACAATGCAAGATTCTTTTATCCAGGAACCTTGAAAACAGTGACCTTGGGTAGAGTGAGCAGGTAAGAAATGAAATTGATGCACTGTAGGGATGCAATAGAGTGTTGAAGCCTTTGTTCAGAGTTATGGAAAAATCAGTCTGATTTTTAGATAACAAGCTTAAATGGATTGGAGGTATATTTTTTATCAATAGAGCAAACTTAATGATTGTATATTTTAATTTGATTCTGGTATGTTCATGTCTATGTGATTATTTTGAACTTTGCTGACTAGAATTTACTGCTTAAAAACTAAGGACATCAGTAACTTTATGCCTGACTTTGAAGATAATGTTTAGAATATCATACAGAATAGTACAGATCCAACACTTGATGGATTTAAATGAAACAGAGGAATGCTTTTTAGTTAGCAGTAGTTTGCATCCTCATTTTCTCAGAAAATGACCATTCACAGCATTTTGCATTTGCTTTTCTTTTTCTGTACCTTGTCAGGATGATGATGTATCTTAACCATGCTCATCACTGAACGGGATCAGAGGTGCAAATGGCCTCTCCCACAAGGTCTCCTATTTGCTTGTAGCTCTGTGAACTTCACAGAGCTCACTTGTTTTAAAATCTGTTCTCCAAATGATGATGTAGAGATGCATACAAAGAATTAAGAGGGAGTGTCTGTGTGTAAGTGCACTTAGGAAAATGTTCTTCAGAAAAAATGTGCTTATGCTGTGTAATTTATAGCAGTGATCTATACTTTAATCATCCTCACTTGATGTTTTAATATATACTTTGAATTCTATAGCCAATGCAAATATTATGTCTTGATAAATTGGTGAGATTAAGAAACAATATTTGTTAATAATGACCCAAATGCAGCAATTTTCCTCTATGTCTACTAAAATATTCTAAAAACAATTTTGATTTGCTTTAGGAAATGACACTGCGGCAACTCCTTTTGGCAAAGCAAATCATCTCATTCTTTTTTAGTGTATCTGTTACATTTCTTCATTGATTTTATCCTTTTTTGTGCTTACTTTTAAAGCATGTACCTTTATAAACAAAATACTTCAATGTCACCATAAAGCTATGTAGAAACTGTGCTTTATATTGAAAATTTTAACTACAGGCAGCATCTGCTTAATCTGCTAAAGATGCTTTCTATAGCAGAATTTATATTTTTTTCTAGAAGTTGCTTCCTTTTTTTTGTAACTAATTGTGATATAAGGAAATTCTGGTGGAAAGAAACTCATTACCTACCCCTTACTCCACTGAAAAAAACTTTTGCACACACTGTTCAAGTTTGAGAATGCTATTGGATAGGCATTAAGGTAAACCTTCAGGGACCGGGGAAAGGGCTCAGTAGGTAAGGCACTTGCTGCCAAGCCTGACGACCCAAGCTTGACTCCTGAGACCTACATGGTGGGAAGAAAGAACTGACTCCTACAAACTCTTCTGACCTTCACAGACATGCAATGACACTCTCTCTCTCTCTCTCTCTCTTTCTCTCTCTCTCTCTCTCTCTCTCACTCTCTTCCCTAGTCCCCCAGCAACACAGTGGATAGATAAATAAAAATAGCAGAAATATGACAAATAAACTTGGCACCAAGTGTAATTTGTATAATATCAAAGAAAAAATATTTTTAGGGTTACAAAATTATTGAGAGACCAGTGTTCCTTGGAGTTAAAGCACATACTAAAAATGTTTTTACATGACAAGAATGTTGTGTAGGAGACAGCTGTGTTTGTCATAAGCAGCAGAGTTAGAATTATAGGAATTGAGAATTGTAGAGGTAAGTTTTATTTAGCATTTAAATATGATAGGAATATAAATAGTAAAATAAAAATCTGTTTATTTTCTATGTGATCTATTGGATTTAATAGTGAGAAAATATTTTACTTAGTAGATTGAGATTTTAACAAATAGCAATAATAAAGTTTTTGTTGCATATCAATTTCCTGAATATTTTGTTTTACTTCTAAATTCACAGCAGGAAACTTAAGAACACTGGAGAATAAAAACTTGATAAATGTACTCTGTTGTTAGAGGAATATACACTTATTAAATTTCTTGAGAAATGTTTGTATGCTAAAATGTCCTTTTTACTTTTAAAAATGTTGAATTATTTTCTGTCACTTAATAAAGACATGTGCTTGTTTTAAAACTATCTAACTTGTTCTTTATAGCTTCAAACTAAAACAAGCTATTTTCATTAAAATAAAAGTTCTAGAAGTGTTTAAAGGTTGACTGGAATTTTAGAGAGTAACAGTCTTCAAGAGCATTTGAAAAGTAGTTCCTACTATCTGTTCTTAAAAATCTCTTTTATTGTATCACCTTAAGAACTACAGTAATGTCGTCAAATAAGTGTACTCACAGTGTGCATACCCTTCAGTTATAAATAAGCTGAAAATAAGCTGTGCCCCAGCTGTAAATAAGTGGCCTCGTCCTGCACTGTGTTTTAACAAGCAACACATAGCACATGAAACCATTGCTTTTGTATGAAAATTAATATACCTCTCCTACCATATATGCTAATATAATGGGGGGTTAAATTGGGAGTTCATATGTGAAAACCCAAAAAAACCTAGTAATCAAAATTTAAAGATGAATAGAATCTCTTTTAAAGTTGTCTAATTTTCACTGTCAGTAAATGGGTAAGAATTTATTTAGAAATTAAGCATTTTGTCATAGCAGGTTCTTTTATTATGTAGCTTTGAATTGGAATTTGGGAGTTAGAATTCTTTTAAGAGTTTAATAAGATTGAATATCAGAAAGTAAGAATGTCCAAAGTCAATGATCTCACGTCTTACCTTGGCTTCGGTGATCGTCACAGTGCAGAGCATGAAGCTGTATGAAGTCTTATGGGAGCTTAGCTGGGCAGTTTTCTGTTCCCAGGTTTATGGGAGCAGCTGCAGTAGGTGGAGGAGAAAAAGGATTCTAGGGAGGTCTTATGACATCACGTAGGAATTCTAACATGTGATTGGTTAGCCATGTTCTTATCACAACCAAACCTTAGAACTTATTTTATGTTAGGTTTGGAAATGCCATTAACACTTTGTGCTTTGCTTTTAGTTTTTAACTTAAAAATGTGTATAACAGATAACTGAGAATAAAGTAAGTTTGAAGATACTGCTTTATAGTAGGTAGCTTTCCTTAAAGAGTTATAAGTCGTCAGACTTGGAGATAGTTACACACTGCTGTTGGAGTGGAAGAGCTAACATAGTTGTGAAGGAATGCAGGTAGCTTGGGAGGGATAATGTAGGCTCAACAGAGGCAGGGTTAATGGAGCTGCCCTCGCAGAGCCTTGCTTGTCAGAGCAGCAAACATTCTCAGGTGATATTTGATGCCTTTCCTTGTCTTATTTATGTTTGTGTTTCACATCTGTCTAGGTATTGCTGTCTAGGTAAGAGAATGAATGCATAAAAGAAAACTAGGTCAATACTTTGTGTTTTGAAAAAGAAATTTATAGTTAGAGGAGCAAATACATTCAACTTACATTTTCTTCAGTTAAGGTTTTCACCCGTGCTCTGAGAAATGAATCTGTATTTCAATAGCTATGTATTATTCCCCAGAAAGATGCACTTTATACGTTTAAGGCCTTAAGAGTTTTCTATAGCTACATTGTATTACCACAGAAACCAAATAGGTTTTTAGTAAGCTGACCTAGTGTCAGGAGTAGCTTTTCTAGAAAAGATGAGCTGCAGGTTTCTGTCAGCTGTATGGCAGTGTGGCGGTGCTGACCAGGTCTCCAAGAGATGAAATAAGTGTCCAGTATTTATTTCTGAAAGTTTTTCACCTAATGTAGCATTTTTTTTTGTCTGAAATGTGAGAAAAATTTTAGAATGCCACCACAGTAGGTCTGGACTGACTTTGAGTAGAACTGAGCCATGCTGCAGAGCCGAGCACGTCCTGCTGTCTCCTACCGTGCTTCACTGTTTTTATATTACATGTATGTAAATCAGCACATGTGTGGACCCTGATTTTTCAGTTTCACTGTTTAGCTTTAGAGAACCTATGCGTAATTCTTAGTGTATAGTAGAGTAAAATCAGCCTCCCTCTTTCCTGTGAGTATGAAAACTGTGTGCCTGCAGCTGCTCACTGAAGTCCTTAAATGGATATGATCTTGCCTTCTTGCAAAGCAAGATGAAACACTTCTCTAGAGCAAATCTCCTGTTGCTTAAAATGTTAGCTAAAACTAACTGGAAAATATTTTATCAAAGAAAGTCTATAAATATTATTTAAGGACATATTTACCACGTAAAAGTAAAGTGCAGACTATCTTATTGCAAGAATTCCCTGTCACTGTGTGTAGAGGCAAAAGCGTCATTGTTTGGTACTTTCCGCTGTACCTTAAGACAGTTTTCTTTCTGTCTTTATATGATTAAAAAAAAAAAAGGTCACATTATCAGCTGCAAATAACTGCTAGTAATATGAAACCTTAGAAAGTGCAGTGGCTTATAGTAGCTTATCAAAGGTGGCAGGTGGGAAGGGCAGAGGAGGTCTGGGATGGAGCCAAGTTTACATTATAACTTCCAGAATGATTGGCATATTGGAGGGCAAAGCCAACAGTTGGATTTTGCTCTGATACAACTGCATATGTTAACACATCAGTTCTGAAGGTAATTATTCAGGGCTGTAACTATTTTTCCAAAGTCTGCTTTGTCTGTCAAATATATGTATTTATTTGAGAATAAAGCTTAGGAACAATAGAACTGATAATTCTTGGTTGGAGAAGATAAGGAATTGCTGCAGACCAACATATCATACTTATTTTACATGTTTGCAAGGTGATTTTAAAAATACATATTTCACAAACACACACCCAAGGAAGGGACTATAGAGTCCTGACAGTTGAAAACTGGAATCTAAGTCACATTCTGTAGATGTGTATGAGAAATACTATCCTTTACTTTTGCTGTGCTGGTCATGATGACTCTGATGGAGTTTTAGGAGGTAGGTTTGTTTTTACCAAGATTCCGTAAACACAGATTGTTTAGTAGAAACACTGGTCAGTTATTGAGTGTTGCTAACAACCTGCTCCACTTGAGTCTTGGAAAACTTGTACAACTACTTGTCAGTCTTCATTTGGAATCCCTTATCACTGGAGTCCACATTGGGCACATGACACAAAGAGATGTGTGGAATGGTATTGCAGCTGAGGGTTAGCAGCAAGAAGTGTATCCAGTGATGGTCCCAGACTGTGGCAAGTTATCTGTTTCATGTTAGTGCTCAGTGTCCTTTGCCTTCAGAAAGTGAACTGGTGACATGGCCGTGGGTAGCCATAGCTCAGGCCCTTGAACATGCTGTGGAAACAGTTACTTGTGATTTTCACTAAGCTCTCAGTGAAATGTTTGTTTATTCAGTTTTGTTTTCTGCAGAGCAGGCAGATTTATTAAGGGAAAGTGAGAAAAACTCCCAACAGTGGGAGGAGCTGAAGTGAGGAAAGCACTGTTCATTCATTTTTTTACTGTAGACTATAAGCTACTAAAATGCTAGCAGTGCATTTGGCTCTTGCTAATAATAATTTGGCAGATAATGTTATAGGGTTTAGTGTCAATCTGTGGATTCTCCATCCGTGGGTCCATCCAACAGCAAAGGGAAAGAGGACAAGGTGCATTCCAAATGTACACAGACCCTTTCTTCTACTATTCCATAAATGATAATTTGATATCTACTTACATATAATTTCCATTAAATTCAATATGTCCTGTAGAAGTGATTTACAGTAAATAGGAGGATGTGGATATGTTTTGTGAAAATAATGTGCCATCTTTATAAGGCCTTGAGCATGTGCAGATTTTAGATTCAGATTAAGATCTGGAACCAACCCCCAAAGATACCACAGGAAATCTATCATGGCAACTTAAGACTTTTTGAAATACTGCATTTATCACTACTTTGAAATTGCCATAATTAGGCCTGCTAATATTACTTAATGTATCAGTCGAGGTGTGCATACTTGTTTCCTAGATCTTTGGAGGTAGCAGCAGGAGGAGAATGAGTTTCAAGGTCATCCTTAGCTATGTAGCAAGCCTAAGACCAGCCTGGGCTACATAAAACCCAAAAATCTAATTTAAAAAAATGTAATGCACCGACAAGGCATATATATATATTACTATGTCACAGCATTAAAGATTTTTTTCCAATCCCACACACTTTACCTTTTAAATGAATAGTTTTCACTTTATAGAGTTGTGGCAGAGATAGTGCAGTGCTTCTATATACTCTCCATCCAGCTTCTCATTTTAGTGTTCTCTGTTAGTATGGTCTGTCTATCTCAACAGTTGTCCAGATGCTGACAGGTATTTTCAGTAATGTCATTGCTCAATATGGATTTCTCATATTTTCCTTAATGTCTCTCTCTCTTTTTAAAAAGCGATATTTAGTAATCATGTCTCTTATCTGCATACTTGTTTCTAACAACGTCCCCAAACTTCCAGTTTAAATGATCCTGGTAGTTTTGAAGAATAATAAGATATTTTGTAGCATGTCTCTAAGTCGTGATTGTTTGATGTTTCTCTCATGGTTAGGCTGGTTTCTGTGTTTCTGGTATGAAGGTGAGAGGGGTAAGAGTGCTTCATTGTGTTCTCTATCAAGGGTCTGTTAAGCTGACATAATGATCACAGTTGTTAACCTTGATCATCTAGCACAAGTGTAGGCCTTTTCAGGTTTCTTCCGAGGAAAAGTTACTCTTTTTCCTCCTTCAGAACTGTTCTTTGGAAGTGTAAAAGTGCAGGCCTCTTTTCCTCTCTCATTGCTAGGTTCACGATTAAGACAAAGGACAGGTTAACAAGAAAAAAAATGCACATTTAAGTTTTACATAAATGGCCCAAAGAAACAAATAACCTTGTGGGGTTTTTTGTTTTGTTTTTAAAGTTAGGTTCAGTAGAAATAGTAGGTAGTAATGGAGAAGTATGATTGAATAACAGGAGTGTGATCTTGTAATAGTCCATGAGGGAACTTAGCAGGGTGAATCTGTTTACATTTTCCCCTGGATCTCTTGATCTTGCAGGTGTGCACTGCCATGCCAGGCACATTTTGTAATTTCTATAGGCAGATCTATTTATGGTCATTTTAAAGTAGTGATAAGTACAATATTTCTAGGCATCTGTGAGAGTATAATATTGGGCATAGGGAGAACACCAACAGCGAGGTCTGTTTGAGTGGGATAAGGGTGGCGAAGTATCAGGGTGACTTCCTAGGTTGCTTGTTTTGCTTTAGGGTTGAAGCAAGTGGAAGGTCAAAGTGGCTTTCCTGATGGAGCTACATGCCAAGATGCTGTGTTTTGGGGCAGTGTGCCCCAAACCCTATCAAAAGAAATCCATTCTACACTAACTATATACTACTACTGAAGTGTGGACTATCTAGAATTATTTAGAATTCTGTGTATTTTGTTTTATGCATGTAAAAACTTTCTGAGAACAAAGCATTATGATTCAGCACTTTATGAAAAGGATCTGTGGGTCACAAAACTATATAATTCTTGTGATGGGGGCTTCTGTGGCCGAGACATCCCCTTTGGTTTTTCAGCAGGTGACATTAAACATTTTAGCTTGTTCTTTTTGACCTTATCTGCTTTGTCCTGCCTCTTATCACATTCCTCTGTGCCTTGTGCTCTGACTCTGTGTAGCTCTTTGTGACCCTGTGGACAGGTTACTGTTCTATTTTAAGCCAGGGTACTTCTTGTAGAATGTCCCATTAGAACCAGAGTGCTTCGTTGATTATCTGTCTGGGAAGCTTTCCCTAGCCTTTACTAAACCATTTTACATTTACCCATGCTGTTGTCTGTTACTTTATCTGCTGGGCAAACTGCAAGCTCTTTGAGAGCCAGTTTATGAACTCACTTTATTTGCCACTTATTCTTTTTCCTTTACTTGTTTTAGGGAGTAAGTTCCTTTTATGTATCCAGGCTAGCCTCAAACAGTTCTCTTCCCCAGCCTCCCTAGTTCTGGGATCTCAGGCGTATGCAGCTGTTGTTTATTCTTCATAGTACAATTATCTGGTGTATAACTGGCCTGCAGTGATTTTTAAATTCTTATTGAATGAAGAATTAAACACATTGGGGAAGATTATCAAATGATTTTGAGTTACTTTGTAGAAATATTAGGAAAACCCTCTTTTTTTGTTTTCAATTTTTTTATTAGATATTTTCTTTATTTACATTTCAAATGCTATCCCGAAAGTTCCCTATACCCTCTCCCCGCCCTGCTCCCCTACCCACCCACTCCCACTTCTTGGCCCTGATGTTCACCTGTACTGGGGCATATAAAGTTTGCAATACCAAGGGGCCTCTCTTCCCAGTGATGGATGACTTGGCCATCTTCTGCTACATATGCAGCTAGAGTCAAGAGCTCTGGGGGATACTGGTTAGTTCATATTGTTGTTCCACCTATAGGGTTGCAGACCCCTTCAGCTAGGAAAACCATCTTTTAATGCTCATTTAGCGGAAAAGAATATAAATGATTAAGACACATAGGATAGTAGAATAATAAAAAACATGTTATTATTATTTTAAAAGGCAAGAAAGACCAAATTAAAAATATTAGTAGTTTTATTTTCTTTCTTCAGTGGATTTGCAATATTTCTTGGTGCATTACTCTTAATGTTGGCTCTTTCACACATGTATAGTTTTATTTTATACAGTGTTTAAATTTAGGTTTTATTTCAATATACACTTTACTTGAACAAAAGCATGGTATCTACCTGTCTGTAAGTCCAGCACTTAGAAGACTGAAGGAAGAGGATCTTGAGTTGGAGGCCAGCCTGGCCTACTAATAGAAACTGTTGTAAAAGGTTACAGATAAGCTGATAGGCCCTTTCCCCAAAACCCCAGTTTTTTTCCCCAAAACCCCAGCACTAATGTTAACAGGAACCTTTATGTAGCACTGGGTCTTGCTGCGTTTCACTAACTCCTTACTCAGAAAAACACTTACTTTGGTTTTATTGAATTTATTTCTTTGTGTTCACCCTTAGGTATACTTTACAAACATTTATTGTGTGTGTTTATACACACAAATAGCACACTCTTTGTGGAGATCATATGGCTTCTGAGAATTGAACTCAGCTCATCAGCCTTGGTGGCAAGCATCTTTACTCTCTGAATTATCTTGCTGGCCACTGAGCATACTTTTGAGACATGTCTGTATGCTTCCTAAAAGTATTTTTTAAAAAACTTATCTTCTTGTAAAGAACATTATCATTTATATAGTTCTTACCATTGAGTATGGAGTGTGTGTGTGTGTATAAAACAATAGTACAATTGTGGAGGAAAAGGAAAATCAGTTTTTCTAGAAACATTTTTGACAAGAAATTAGGGTAACAAGTTGTGATTAAATTTAAGCAATTTAAATATTTAACAAGTATCTCAAAGTTGTGGGTTTTTTTTTGTAGGCTAGATACCTCCTGGGGGTGTCATTATCTAACTCCTGAGGATTCTTTTTTATTAAACGCTTGGGAATTACTGGCTAAATATTGAAGACGGAGAAGATTAGAGAAGAAAAGACTGAGAAAACATTTAAGCAATATTTTAAGTATGATCTGAGCCTTGGGTGAACAGGAAGTCTTTCTGATAATAGAGAAGACAGGATAGGAGTTCTTTAGTGCAAGCAACTCATTAGAGTGTAGCCTTAAGGTTTGGTGAGAGCTGTCTGTTCACCTCTAGTCAATTTGCTAGATACTTAAAGGCCCAGACATTTAATTTTTCTCAACTATCCATCAATTCTAGGCAGATTATCTATTTTCTTATTAAATATTACATAAAGAGTGTATTGACATTAAGACTGGATAGACAGTTTGTGAAGAGGGTTTGTGTAGTTGTGCACCAATTTGTAAATATATTTTGTTAATTTTTTTAGTCTTATTTTACTTACAGTATTTTTCTCCTCAAACCCTCCAATTTACTCCTTCCTGTTCTCCTTCAAATTGTGGCCTATTTGTTTTCAATTGTTACTGCATGCACATGTATATGTATATATAAAAATATAAATTCCTAAATAAAACCTACTGGGATCATGTGATGTTACTTGGGTGTGTTTCCAGGCCTGGCAGTTTGGCACTGCACTGCTTTTTGGTGTGTTCTTCCTGGGGAGGGCCACCTCTCCTACTGTCAGCTTTCCTCAGTTGCCTGTCATTCTTTACTTAGGGTTGAGGCCTCATGGGCTTCTCCCTGTCCAGTTTGTTGTTGTTTTTCAAGACAGGGTTTCTTTGTGTAGCCCTGCTTGTTCTGGAACTTGCTCTGTAGACCAGGCTCTCCTTGAACTCATGAGGTCTGCCAGCCTCTTCTTCCTAGTGTTGTGATTAAAGGTTTGTGTCACCACTGCCTGGCTAGAGAGACAATCTCATGGCAAATTCTGTGATCTTCTCTGGCTTTATAGTCTTTCGGCCCTTTCTTCTGGAATATTCATTAACCCTTGGGCATGGGGATGTTTTGTAGATGTACTTATTATTTATTGTATGTAGGTGCCATGTCTGCATTTGGTAGCTTTCTGTAGAGGTCTCCCCCTCTTTGCAGTGACATTCACTGCTGAGAGGTGAAGAATATACTTATCTTTGGGTATAAGGACAGATGTTTACAGATTGTTGTTTTGGATCATCCTGGTTTAGTAAGTTGGTTGTAGATTCTCTTTCAGTAACCATACTTTCACTAGCACTACACAGATAGTTAGGTTTCCAGTACCTAATTTGTAAAATTTATTAAATGAATCCTAAGTGGTAGAAACACTATGTTCGCTATGTATTTTTGAGGAACATGTTCACTAATATAATATGTCAGTGAAGTAATTAATATGTGGAGGTTAACTGTACCAGGAGAATGAGAAAGTTCAGACTTAGGTATTGTATAAGGAAAGAAATATTGTCACTCATGGTTCATAAAACTGCAGGCGAGGACAGTGCCAACAGAATCACTCCACTGGAAACCTCATGGTCAACTGAGAAACTTACAAACGGGGACAGAAATCAAACGAAGGGAAGCCTTCCCCATGTTCAGTCCTGTGGGTTAACTAAAAGGATCAATTTGCTTTTCTGAACCTTTGCCATTTCCTTCAGCCCCTTTCTGCCTATAAACCCCACCTCTACTCAGCACGGGGACATTTCTATTTTTGCAGAGGGATTGCTGCCTGATGCATGAATCACCCACAGTATTCAAGCCAATTAAGATAACTGAACTCAATGTATTGACAGCTTTATTTTGACATTACACATATGTCAAATGAGAACAGATTAGAGATGGAATACATTTAAAATCTAAGGTTCTTGGGACTACTAAGGAGAAAGGAAACAGATAGCTAAAGATCCCGGACCTTCATGCTTACTCTTCCTACAATTTATCTTTTAAGAGCTTCCTTGTTGATGGCAAATAGTATAGCAGATATCCAATAGTTCCAAACAAAGAAGATGCAAAAGAAAAAAAAACCAATCTAGTAATTCATATGCTTCTATTCAAAAGGTTCATAACCTTGCTAAGGAAGGCTTTGTGAACACATATTTGTACGTGATGCTCTAAGGTTTCTAGTGAATGGTGACTAAAAGCAGCAGCAGGATTTTCTTTAACAAGATCAGTGAGAATGTCATCTACATAGAGTGAGTACAGGGTTAGCACAATGAACTCAACCTTTCTAAGGATATGCTAAAAGTCCCTCAGCTGTGACTTCGGCATCCCAGTCCACAGAATTTTGAAGCAATTTTGAATGCCCGAAGACTGTTTGCTTTTCTTTATTTTGCGCTATCGGTTTCATGTGGTTTGCTTCCTCTTATCCCAGCTTGGCCTCTCCAGTGGGGTCTGGTGGAGGAGTGCAGTCTGAACCGGTGTCGCGCAGGTGTCATGCTAACATGCTGCTTTGTGCTGCGGCTGTGTGTCACTCGGTGCCTCTTAACATTATTGCCAATTGCCATTCTTATCTTTCTTCTTGCTCAACTCCTTACATTTATGGGGCTTGGGGAGTAAATCTTCCTGTACTCTAGTGTTTTGATAAATAAGATCAGGTGTTCTGATTACACTAAATAGCTTGAAAATATAATTATATTTAAAAGTTGATTTTACCTATAGGAGGAACAACAATATGAACTAGCTAGTACCCCCAGAGCTCGCGTCTCTAGCTGCATATGTAGCAGAAGATGACCTAGTCGGCCATCATTGGGAGGAGAGGTCCTTGGTCTTGCAAAGATTATATGACCCAGTATAGGGGAACGCCACGGCCAGGAAGCAGGAGTGGGTGGGTTGGGGAGCAGGGCGGGGGGAGGGGAGGGTATGGGGGACTTTTGGGATAGTGTTTGAAATGTAAATGAAGAAAATACGTAATAAAAATTGTTTTTGGAAAAAAAGTTGATTTTAAAATAAATATGCAAATTTCACAAATATTGGTTTGTAATATATTTTTGTGATCAACATCCTGGTAACTAGTTCAAGGCACTGTACTACATATAAAATAGAGTCAGATATCTTTGCCTTTATATTCCTTAAAAACAATAAAAAACTTTAAATTATTTGTTTATTGAATTTTTCTTAATATGAAGAGGTTTTTTTTTCTTGGTATGTTTAGATATTTTATGTGATTATTTGCCAAACATATATATTATAAATTTCAATGAATTTTTAGTATGGAAACATTTGCAAACATTAAATGTATTGTAATCAATTGAATTAGTCAATTGCAAAATATTAAGAACTTTTTCCCTCAGAAACCATAAACTGAATATAAATAAACAGATCAGTGTAATCTCTTGGCTTTGTAAACTTTCTATAACTAAATGTTAGTTTATATGTTGATAATCAGTCTTTAAATGACTTTGACTTACATTTAAAATCCAGCTTAATATTCAAAAGTTAGTCTAGTAACTTTAGAGATATTTCTATGTTTGAGAAAAATGTAAATATCAGACTGCAGTATGGTCTCAGTATATAGGCCAGGCTCATTTCAGACTCCTCCTCCTCTGTCAGCCTCTTTGTTGGTGGGATTCCAGGTATAGACCACCAAGTCTGGCTTGGGATAATTTTTAAATGGCACTTTCAATATATAGAAGAAACATTAAATATCTCTAATTGAAATAATAGAAAGCAACCAATATGTGGACAGTAACGAAGCTAGATAATCATTTCACACAGCATAAAAGACCTCCTCTTTTAGTATAACCTCTATTAATAGTTCTGTTTAATATATTTTTGATATAGTTTAATATAGGCATTGTTTTTGTTTCAGAACACTCTTGTTATTTAAGTCGTCATTGTTGTCGTCGTCCTCCTCCTCCTCCTCTCCTCTCCTTCTCTCCTTCTCTCCTTCTCCTTCTCGAGGGGGGGTGCAGAGAGTAAGGTAAAAGCTTAAAGAGCTTTCTTTTGTCTCTTAAATAGTAAAATATGGTGAAAACGTGATGAAAAGATTTTGGTAATCTGAGTTTTAATAGAAAACCTATTGCTATTTCTGTTATAGTTCAGATTTAATAGAAGCTGTGTGTATTGCCTGGTACATTGTTACTCATGTTAAACAGCATGAAAAATAGACTCATATTATATTAAATACTTTATTTTGCTAACTTCTGTACTCCTGCCTTTTGAGTGATGGGTAGGGTGGGAATGTCTTGTATTACAGGCTAGCCTCAAACTTGCTGTGTTGTAGAGGATCCAGACTGCTCCTGACCCTCCTGCCTTTGTCTCTTATGTGCTGGGTTTACAGGTGTGTGGTATCACATTTTGTATCTATTTCCATTTTGTAGTTTAACTATATTATGATTTATTACTATGCTATCAGTGACTTTTGTCCAATTTGATTTAGTAGTAGTTACCTAATAATGAAAGTAAATTAATTAGTTGAATTCCTTTTAATAAATCTTAAAAGAGCAATAAAAGTTTTGGGAAAATTCATGATTAACTTTATTTGAAGGTGTAAAATTTTGTTTATTTAATCTTTTAAGAAAAGTGCCTTTTCATTTTTCAGTATGTGTGTGCATATATATGTGTGTGTGGGTACATATGTGTGGGCAGGTACATATGTCTGCAGGTACATATGTGGCTGCACATGTGTGCAGGTGCATCTGTGTGTGCATGCATGTGTGTGTGTAGGTATATCTGTGTGGCTGTACATGTAGAGGTCAGGGCTAGCATGGGGTGCCTTTCTCAATCACTTTCTACCTTACTTTTTTAGACAGTGTTTTCACTGAATCTGGAGTTCACAGATCCATATAAACTGGCTGTCCAGCAAACTCTCTAGGGAGCCTTCTGTCTCCATCTCCCTGCTCCTAGATTATAGGCATGTACCACCATGCCTGTCATTAAAAAAAAAACAGATGTATTTTCTTTTCAGTTTTGTGGATGTGTCTGTGTGTGGATATGTGCACATGAGTATAGGAATACAGGGCCTGAGGAAACGAGACCACCAGAAGGTGTTCGATCCACATGGAGTTGGAGTTACAGATGTCTGTGAGCCAGATGTGAGTGCTGTGATCTGAGCTTGAGGTCCCTGGAAGAACAACAAGTATTTCTAACTAATTAGTCATTTTTCCAGCACTGTGCCTGGCCTGTTATGTGGATGCTAAAGGTCTGAATTCAGACCCTCATGATGCATGGCAGGTGCCTTACTCAGTAAACCACCCCCTCAGCCCTTACTGCTCAAGGGTTTACCATGCAATCTGTTTTATGACTCCAGTGGCGCCATGTTCATATGTAGCAATCTTTCCTCTGTTAGCATTTAAATCATACATAATAAATTAGCACAGATAGAGGTGAGGTTGAGTTTTGACAGGAAGCAAGGTTTCTTCCTCTAAAACAAAGTTGGAGGTAATTTGTGTAGTGTTATGATAGGGATAAAAACTTCTAAGGTTTTATTTTCATGCATACATTTTAAAGCTAAGTGTGTATATGTTCATATTCTCCTTATTGTTTCCTTTACTCTTTGTGTTATTCAACACATTTGCATTTTTATTTCAGTAAAGTGTATCAGGATGACAGGAGAGTATCAAAGAGTTAGGAAAAATAAATTGAAGAAATAACAGCTCTGGAGCCAGCTGTGGTTGTGTACCCCAGTATATCTGGCACTTGGGAGGCAAAAGAGGTCATCCTTGGCTATATGCAGTAAGTTTCAGGCCACCCCAGACTATGTGAGACCCCATTTCAGAAAACCACGCAGACAAATTATCTCCTGACTTTTGAAAAAAAAAAATCCTTAAAAGAAAAGCATTTTCACCAGACAAATAATTCCTTATGTAATGCAGAGGACTGAGGGCTTGGGGTCCCTCTGATTGGAGGAGATGACTAAGGACACTACCAAAAATGTGCTTTTGCCTTTATTTTGTTAAAAGATGTGGTTTGTACTGCACAGATAATATGGGCATAGTTCAGTTTCTACTAAATTCACAATTCTGTTATCCTTTTCCTCTTTTTGTAAATAAAAAAGTATTAAGTTTGGTGCTGTTTGTAACGTACTTTCATTTCATTTATTGAGCTTTGTGAGTTTCTTTTGGCTGAGATATCATTCTTTTCCCAAACTGCACTTATAAAGTGCTACTTTGGATACACTATTCTAGGAAACAGGAAGATTTGTTGTGTTGTTTGATGTGTTGTGAGTGATGCATGAGCTCAGGGACAAAGGCACATGAAGGGGAGAGATAAGGACCCTGCAGAACTGCAGAGGTGGTGTGCTGGCCCATGTAGTAGCTCTGTGGTATCTGAGCTCAACACCGTTTGTCCAGCCAGAGAGTGCTGAGCTATTTTAAGATGCACTAGAGTAAACTTTTACTAAAATCATGTTTGGCAACATTTCATAGCATCTGGGTTTCATCTCAGTAGCATGTTTAGTGTTGTTGTAGATAAGAGCTGTCCTTATTCAATTAGGAGAATGGAATTTGACATTCCCAATGACAAGAGAAAAGAGGAATGTGTGTGTGTGTATGTGTGTGTGTGTGTGTGTGTGTGTTGTGTGTCTATGTGTGTCTCTCTCCTGAGTCTATAAATCTGTTTGAATCTAGTTAGGGCCTATGCACAGAGAAGTTGTGATCTTTCTTTGGCTCTTGAGCTAGTGTTTTCTTCCCTAGTTAGCAAAGAATAATGAATTGTATGTATTTTTAGGTAGAACGTCTAAATGATGGGTTCTTTTCTTTCCCGAAATTTGCCGACTATAGAATATGTTTATAACAATGTTTGCATGTAAAAAACAAACAAAAAACCAAAAAACAAACACCTTTGCTTCCATTTTCAGAAGCATCATGTTGGTGAGAAGTTCTTTTCCTGTCTTGGGCTAGCTGACACAGTTCCAAGGCCTTAGGACTGCCTTGATTTCTCATGTTCCTGTTCACCTAAGCTTTATTACTTTTGGAATATACAAATTACATATTCATAAATTTATTACACCATTGATTATTTCTATTGTCTACAGTCAATAAAAACAAGATATGTGCCGGGCAGTGGTCGTGCACACCTTTAATCCCAGCACTTGGGAGGCAGAGGCAGGCAGATTTCTGAGTTCGAGGCCAGCCTGGTCTGTAAGTTCCAGGACATTCAGGGCTATACAGAGAAACCCTGTCTTGAAAAACCAAAAAAAAAAAAAAAAAAAAGAACCAAACCAAACCAAACCAAACCAAACCAAGATACGTTATTGAAAATCTCAAAGAAACAGCATAGTAGCAGTATCTTTTTCTATTTTTATCAGTATGTACATTTTGACAGATATTTTTCATCAAATAATACCTAGGTTTTCTAAATTTCATAAAATTGTGTTTGCTGTCACTATAAATAACTATCACACAGTAGTATCATGTTTAGTTATAATTTTATCTAACAAATTCTTAT
Source organism: Mus musculus (assembly GCF_000001635.26). Classification (NCBI taxonomy): domain Eukaryota; kingdom Metazoa; phylum Chordata; class Mammalia; order Rodentia; family Muridae; genus Mus; species Mus musculus. The sequence goes on along the minus strand of NC_000076.6, from coordinate 53,323,831 downwards.
TGTTTACAAATTCTTGAGGGAAAAATATTATTGATAGGATATAGAAGAGGGAATACTGTCATAGAAAGTGTCTCCCTTTTCCATTATTTTCAAAAAATAGAGTGGACTATCCTCTATTTTTCATTTCAAAATTTCTTCTTTATGAATGAATTAATTAATCTACTTACATCCCCATTGCAGCTACCTCTCTCCCCTCTTCTTCCAGCCCCCTCTCTTCCCTCTTCTCCTGCATTCTCTCATTCTCTCTCCTCAGGAAAGATGAGGCCTCCCAGGGATATCAACCCAGCTTGGCATATCAAGTTGCAGTAGGACTAGGCACATTTCCATTTGTGACTAGGCAGGACAGCCCAGTCATTGCTGTACAAATTCTGTCTAATTACTTGTCAGAGTTACTTTTTTATTGCTGTGAAGAGACACCATGACCAAAGCAACTTATAAAAGAAAGTATTCATTGGAGGCTTGCTGACACTTACAGAGGATTAGCCCATGGTCATGATGGTACAGCAGCAGGCAAGACATGGTGCTGGAGCAGTAACAGAGAGCTTAAATCTCAGTCTTCAAGTTGGAGGCATAGAGGGAGAGAATGGGTGTGCAAAGTTACACAATCTCTCCAGTAAGGTACCACTTCCTCCAGCAAGACCATACCCCCTAAGCCTTACCAAACCAATCTACCAATTGGGGACCAAGAATTCAAGTATATGAGCCGTTCTCATTCAAAGCACCACATTACCTTACTCAAAAGTTTTGAGTTTTTTCATTCAAATAGAAACTACCTGTAAAGTTATGACTTTACTTGATGAATAGTTTAATTTTTTCTAATCCTCTCTATTTCATTAATATAAAAATTACTCAAGAAAATATTAAAAAATTGACAGTTTCTTAGGAAATTATTCATTTTATCTAAAATTTTAGAGTTGTTGATATATACTGTGTTAGTAAATGCATTAGAGAAACTTCAGAGGGGGAACCAAAAATGTGTCTACAGAGCATTAAGGATTGAAACCACAAGCCTGCTTTTGTATTAGTTTGATGAAATGAGCCTGTTTGAATTCTTTATTTCCCTCTCTGTCTTCTATCTGTCCAAAGTCTGTGTTTCCTGATAAATACATGGATAGTTTGCTGTGTGCATCAGATCTGTCTGTCCATGTGCCTGTGTTTGCTCTGTGTCTTTCACCTGTCTGGGTCTTGTACCTATCCCCTAATCAAGGACTTTTCTTTGTGTTTGTTAAACAGTAAAGAAAACATGGCATGGGAAAAAATTAGGGATTCTTGACAGAAATCTTTAATAGAATTTTGCAAGTATAGAAATGAACTGACCCAGAATAGCACAATCCTCTCACAGATTTTATCAACCTATATCTACTTCCAACATTTATGGTAGATATTTGTTTTGCTTACTTGTAACCTGTTGGCTGCTATTAGCAAATGATTACCATAACATACATATACATGCATATATACATGTATTCCGAGTCAGGGCTATGCCTGGATTTATTTCAGTTGTAGTTCCTTCTACTGAATGTAGTCAGTCTTCTAGTATTGTTTGGAGAGCTGTTTTACACAGGAAGTAACTAGCCAAAAAAGGTGCCATTCATAGCTAGAATAGAGTCCTCAAAAATCCTTTGTATGCTGGAATATAGCTCCTTATTGTGGGGTGTACTAAACAGTGGGTTCAGTGTGGAAAGGGAAAAAAATGAAAGGAGGGGGTGGAGCTAAGTCATCAACCACATGGAAAATATTGTTTCAATAACAGGTGTATATAGGCTTTCGACTGGGTTTATAGTACCAGACTTAAATTTCCTCCTACTGATCAGACCTCAAATTCAATGAAAAATAGTTGGATTCCCCCATAGCAGACTTGCCACAGACTAGCAGGTTTCTGGTAGCATCTTTGTATCCACACAGAGTACCTTAATGAGATTCTTACTTTAAATTAGTTTAGCAAGTATCAGCTTTCATTATGTAGTCATGTAGTTTTGGTTAATCATCCCTCCACATCCTCTTCTCTGCCTTCTTACCCATTACTTCTCTTAAACCTTCCACTCCTCCTGCTTTTGTAGCAGGTGTACTTGGGTACCTACCACTTTTCATTAATAAATATGTAAGTAAGTAAATAAATAATACATTAATCAAAGAAGGTCATTTGTTCTCCTCTCAAGACCCCTTTATAGTTTTACCACATTTCTATATTGGTTTTTATTGTTGTTGATATATGTTAAATATTGGAAAACTTTCTTAAAGTCTATGTACATTTTTGCTAGATTTTGCAATTATAGTTGAAACAAATAACTGTATAAATTATCCATATAATAGTTATTTCTGGGTAATGTTTTATGCCTTGGGAAAATATTTGTGATTTTGAAATGTTAAATGAAATTAAACGATGATTTGATCATGGCAGTTTACAGTCTGGGTATTCAGGCGCTGTGTGTATCTCTTCCCTGTGGTGACTCTCCTGGTAATGTTTATCTGAGTCATAGAGCATTGCTGTCATTTTACTGCTTATTGAGTTAATAACAGACTGATTTCAGAAAACGTCTACTTATACATGATAATGAATAAAACATCTTCTATGTAATGCTACAAATAGCTAGACCTTTTAAAATTTTTATTGTCAGTTCTTCATTAGGATTACATATTTACTTTGGAACATATTTTAAATTCTTTAATGGTCATTTCTATTAATATAAATGTGTTTTTTAAATGTAAAAACCAGTTTTGTTGCATTTTAATACATAATCTTTAAGGTCCAATGTCCATAATGATTCTTACAACTCTCTATTAAAACACCCCTAGGGGAGAAAGCTTCCACGGCACTGTATGTCAGAGAAAGGCACAACTGTGTCCAGGGCTTAGACATCAGTGCTGCAGCGAGGCAGGAGCCCTGGTCTGTGGAGTGGATGAAGTTGCCATTTGGCCACAGTCATCTTGTCCTTCAGGGTCTATAGTTTTCCTCTGGTTCCACATGACTATGGATTGAACTTGCATTGTGTGGCAATGACTGCAGAAGATCTGCCAGAGGTGCTTTTGGCTTCCTTTGGTAGTCCTGGCAGGAACACTCTAAAGGAGCAGACCTCGGAGAAACCTATCTGAAGTAGTGAAAGGGGTTGGAAGCAGACTTGAGGTTGATCAGTCCTTGCAGTTACCCTTTCCTGATCATTAGTTATCCACGAGCAGGTCCCGGTCATCTGTGTAAAATGATTCCCCTCATCCAACAGGAAAAGAAGATGCTAAATATCTGAGAGCACAGAGTAACTTCCAAGTACTCCAGGCCAGAAAGTTACCTTCCCTTCCCCCTCCCCCTTCCCTCCCCCTCCCCCTGCCCCTGCCCCTGCCCCTGCCCCTTCCCCTTCCCCCTTCCCCTTCCCCCTTCCCCCTTCCCTTCCCTTCCCTTCCCTTCCCTTCCCTTCCCTTCCCTTCCCTTCCCTTCCCTTCCCTTCCCTTCCCTTCCCTTCCCTTCCCTTTTGTTTTTTTGAGACAGGGTTTCTCTGTGTAGACCAGGCTGGTCTCAGACTTAGAAATTTGCCTGCCTGTGCCTCCCAAGTGCTGGGATTAAAGGTGTGTGCCACCACTGCCCGGCTTCTATTTCACTTTCTAAAGCACTCAAGTGCTACTAGCAAACCCACCCTCTCTGAGAATCATAGACATTGCCAAGGTTTAGCTGAAAGTCCTGGCATTGCTCATAGTTATTATCATTCCCTTTATGCATAATTACCCCCACACCCATAATTCATGAGTACTTCTTAGTCTATCTTCACCCTCCTGAGGAGATTGAGGACTTGGAAGGGGAGAGGCTTAGTTTACTGCTTCTAGCTACTATTGTCCTAAATAAGCAATAAATGATCAATGAAGACATGTTAAGTCAGTCCATCATTGAGCTCATGGCAGGAAGTCAAGGCTGGAGACTGGAGGCAGAACCATGGTGGGACTGCTTATTGGCTTCTCTGGTTTGCTTTGTGTGTCTTTTTTTTAAGTGGGGGTGGGGCAGAGAAGAGAGAGATGTATGTATGTTTGTTTGTTTGTCTGTTTATGGAAGCCATTGGGAAAATACTGACTGGTATGTAGTTGTTCCCTTTAGATAGCATACTAAGTGTGTAAACTTCTTTGTGCAGGTTTTGACTGGATCATCTCGTCAGAGTTATTCACCTCCTGGCTTCCAGGATTTCAGTAAATGGGAATCAGTGCTGAAAATAAAAGAAGGACTTCTGAGGCAGAAGGAAATTGTAATTGATAGGTGAGTCTGCTTTTAATTACTCACGATTTCAGATGATAAAACTTCAGTTTAGTGAAACAATTACACTTTCATCCACCACTTAAAATTTGAAATTACAAACAAATTAATGTCTCATGTCTGCCCTCTCAAGTCCCATGGCATGCAAGAGCTATCAGAACTGAAGATAGTTTTGTCTGTTTGATTTCTGACATGCATGCCCTACATTTGCTTTAATGAAACTCGTGGTTTAGAAGGTTCTCTGTCCTTTCTTCATATGGTACATTGAACTGTCAGAGCTGCAAGGTGATGTCTTTATATTTCCTTTAGAGACTGTCAAATTTGGAAAGCCATGCTAAAATGATGAGTTCTTTTGGCTATTATATATGAGATTTGAGACCACCTAAATATGAAATATTTTAAAATTTACATTGCCTAAAGTAAGAATTATGGAAGTGTTTCTTTTATAACATTGCAAGAACTTTTTAATATTCTAGCACCAGAGTTATCAAGAATTCATTTAGTTTTAGTAGAAAGTCTCTTGATCATTCTGAGCAAGAAATCATAAGGTTACTGCATTATGTTATCTCTAAAATATATGGGTGCACATCATTTATATCTACTTTTGGAATTATCAAGGGTGCTCTATTAAGATAGTTTAGAAAACATTTGAGGAGGTACTTTCTTCTATAACCAATGTGAGTCCTTGTTTATTTTTGTGTGAAGCAGTGGGATAAGTGAAGGAAAGAAAAGATAGCCGAAAACAGCTGGAGAAGAATGGGTTGAAATAGAGAAGGGAGTTTAACAGAGAGAGCATCAGCTGCCTAGATCCTTAGCAAAGAGGGAGGAGAAGCAGCAGCTACTTCCAAAAATTTTCTTTCTAGTTGGATTAGGGATTGAGCCTTCAAGGGTAGGCTACTCAGGGCTAGAGACACAGGTCAGCTTAGTACTAAAATGCTTGTCTTATAAGCACAGGACTTTGGGTTCAGTACTTAATAACATAAAGGGGGATTAAAGAATGCCAGTATTTGCTAAATGATCAGTCAAAAAATTAAGGAGACTGGGAACTTATCTCAGTTGGTAGAGTACTTGCCTAAAATACATAGTACCCTAGGTTTGCTAATGAGAACCATCTAAAACTGGTTGTAGTTGGAATGCCTGTATTCCTCAGACTCAGAAGGAAGACAAGAGGGCAGGAGGAGCATGAGTTCAAGGCTGTCAGTGGCTACATAGCACATTGGAGGCCAGCTTGGGTTACATGGGATAAGGGAGAGGGAGAAGAAAGAATAAGAGAGAGAAAGGAATGGGATGGGGGAGCAGAGAGAGGAGAGAAAGGGAGAGAGGGAGAGAAGAAAGAGGGAGAGAGGGAAAGAGAGAATTGAAGATAGTACACTGCTCAGCAAGGACAAACCAGAAGTGATATCTAAACCAGCAACAGAAATTAAAACACAGAATCTATCAGAAACATGGACTGGGGATGATGTGCCAAAGCAATATCACTTCTTCAAAAGATGGTAGTTCTTTATTAAACTCAAATATACTGAATTGAGTGAAATGCCAAGTGAAGAATTCAAATGTTTTCTGGTAAGAATGACCAAAGATAAGAAAGAGGACCTGGACTCTGCGGACAGTAATTTTAACAAAATGGCTGGGAAAAATCAATAGTATGGATGAAAACTCAGCAGCATGAATAAATATTTAACTAGGAATTTGAGATTTTGAAAAAAGTATTAGAAATGAAAAACTCAATCAACCAGAAACCATCATTCCTAGGCTTGACCAAGAAGAAGTAGTAGAGGAGAAGGAGGAGAAGAGAAGAGGAAGGAGGTGTCAGAGTCAGAGTTGGAATCGATGCGTTGTCAAAAATGGAAGATGGGGTTTATGAAATACCACATGTAAACATCAGTAAAGAAAAACAAGATAAACATGAGCAAAATGTTTTGTTTTGTTTTTTTTAAGAATCTGGGATATGATGAGCAGACCAAACCTAAGAACCCATGGTATAATAAGATGATGAGATTAAACACTAAAGTCATACTGGATCTAGTCAATGAGATTATCGCAGAAAATTCCCAAGCCTTAAAACTGAAATAGATGTTCAAATACTAGGCATTTTGCAACAGCTTAAATTAATCATCAGAGAGATCAAAGCAGTAATGTTTCACAACAAAGGACCATTGATATTATTATTATTATTATTACCTTAGCTAAGACATTAGTAATACTATTACTACTAATGATAAAGTAATGACATAGTAGTGGTAGTAGAGAATACAAATACAAAAGGAAGAGCTTATCTCTATTTGTGGATGACACGATTTCAGATTCGGGGATCCTATATGTGAAAGAATAAAGAGTCCACTTAAAACTCTTAGCCCCAACAAACACTTTCAAAAAAGTAGCAGAATGGGCTATCAAAATAAAAAACATAATAGTAGCTTTTTTTTTAATATATACCAGTAAATAAACATCTCAAGAAGTAATGGGAAAATCTCATTAACATTATCATCAATAAAAATAAAATACCTAGGAATAAACCTAACCAAATTAAAAAAAATCTACAGTGAAAACTGTAAGGCATTGAGGAAACTGAAAAAAAAAACAAACAAACAAAAACCTTAGATTAAAATCCTCCTGTGTTCATGGATTAGCTGAATTAATTTTGTAGAAATGGTTAAATTACCCAAAGCAATCTACAGCATCAAAGAAATTACCATCAAAATTCCAAAGATGCTCTTATATAAATTAGAAAAATTTTAATTCTAAAATTTCTCTGGGGACTGAGGATATAATTCACTTGGTAGAGTGCTTGCCTAGCTCACACAGGGCCCCAAACTCAGTGCCCTGTAGTCGTAGCACTTTGAACATAGGGGCAAGAAGGTAAGAAGTTGAAGGTCTCATTTTAGTGATTTAGTGTGAATCTTCTTTGATGAGGTTAGAGAGCTGCAGTGGTCTATTGATATAAAGGTAAGTATTAAGAAGACAGATTGCTATTACAGCCATTTATCAAGATAATATAAGTAGGTTCTCCCCTGGGGCCTGTGATCTCTGCAGCCATGGGTTCTTCACTTAGGTTACAGTGCCAGGCATGAGTACTGTCCTCCTCACTTCTCCTTGAGGCTCAGATTATTATGGAAGATGGGGTGGAAAGACTATGACCCAGAAGTTTCTGTAAAACTGTTTTCTTAACATGATAAGACTGCTGCACACATGCATTCATAGTGGCTGCGGTTGTCTGAACAAACCCTGCTCAACATGAAGCCAGTAAAAATTTCAGCATGAATCTGAGAAGAGATCATAAAGCCCCTCCCCTAGCAGAGAACTACTGGCAGTTGATGTCTGCTGAAGGAAAAGTCAGTTTTCTTCAGGACTGTTGTTCCCAGCAGCTTGCTCACCCTCTGGTAGATGTGCCTATACTCATGCACATATGGAAGATACTAATTAGACTCGGAGTTTTAAAAAAAGAACACATGAAATAGAGACAGAGCTGTTGTGGGGGTCTAGGAGGAATTAGAGGAAAGAGCATGTGGAGGGGGTGGATGTAATCAAAATAGACTGTATACATGTATGAGAGTCTGAAAGAATAAATAACAAACACACACACACACACACACACACACACACACACACGAGGTTCAAGGTTACCCATGGGCTATGTAGTGAGTTCAGAGCCAATCTGGGATACCTGATGCTGTCTCTTATCAATAAGACAAAATAAAACCCTGACAAAATACATTTAGAAGAACAACATCTTTAGTAGTCAAGAGTAATCATTAGAACAATGCTGGAGGTATTGGTACCTGATTTTAAATTATTACAGAAACACAGTAAGAAAGCAACATGGTATTGTCACAAAAACAGACATGAAGACCAATAATGGACCTAGAAATAACATTTACAGCTACAACCACAATGGTATCAAAAACATATTGGAGAAAAGACAGTCTTGTTAAGAAATGGTATTGGGAAAACTGGATTGTTACATGTAGATCCCCCTTTCTGTAAAACTAACCATTCAAAATAGATTCAATCCATTAGTGCAAACCTTAATGTTTGCAACTGCTAGAAGAAGACATAGAGTATAAGCCTGAGCAAGGATTTGCTCTGAATAACAGGGAATAATATGAAGAATCGACTGTGGGAGCCTTTGTAAGAAAACTGTGAACTATAAATGGGGCAGAGTACAGATGTTCTTCCCACAAGGTGTCTTAAGAAGAATTGCATGAACTGTGTGTCTTAGTTTGGGTTTCTATAGCTGTGACAAAACACCATGACCACAGCAACTTGGGGAGGAAAGGGTTTATTTAGCTTATATTTCCACAGCACTGTTCATCTTCATCATAAAAGGAAGTCAGGGCAGGAATTCAAACAGGGCAGGAAACTGGAGGCAAGAGATGATGAAAAGGTCTGCTTACAAGCTTGCTCATCATGGCTTGCTCTGTTCGCTTTCTTTTAAAAAGGGATGGCACCACCCATAATGGAGCTGGGCCCTCCTCCACCAATCACCAATTAAGAAAATGGCCTAGAAGCTTGCCTACAACCTGATCTTTCTTAGGCAATTTTTTTCAATTGAGGTTCCCTCCTCCCAAGTGTCTTTAGCTTGTGTCAGGTTGATATAAAACTATCTGGCACATTGTGAGAAGTGGAAATACTTGAAAGCAAGGATGTGAAGGGATACCCTAGCATGTTCACATTATCTTTATGCGAAAGCCAAAGGAGTATTCTTGTCTCTTTGACATGACCAAAGATAACTCTCGTAATATATAACACTAGGTACACTCCCTTTCTAGCTTGTTGGTTCTTAAGCTAGCTATAAACATCGCCTAATGCATTTCTTGCTTTAAATAAAAATGTGAAGTGCTTTGGGATGCATGGAGACAGCCTCACTGGCTGGGGTGGGTCAACAATGGAAAAACACCTATAGAAATAATCAGCCGAGTGAATACACCACCCACAGAATGGGAAAAAAATCTTTACTATATTTTATATAGAGGATTAAGATCTTGAACATACAGAGTATTACAAAAATTAACATCATAAAACTGTCATCCATCCAGTAAATGGCCTAATTAATTGAATAGCCTGTTTTCTGAAGGAGAAACACAAATAGCCATAAATACTTGAAAAATTGGAAAATGTAAATTTAAATTGTTTTTATATTCCATCTCACTCCAGGCAGAATGCCTGTTTTTAAGAAATCATATGGCAACAGATACTGATGAGAGTATGGGGAAAGATAAATTCTTATTCGTACTTGGTAGGAATGTAAACTGGTGCAGCCACTATAGGGATCCATAGAGGTGCCCTAAGGAACTGAAAATAGGAATCTATGAGAGTCACTCACACCAATTTGGGCATATACTTGAAGAACTTCTAAGTCACCATACCACAAAGATACTTTTTACATTCATGTTTATTGTTAACTATTCACAATAACCCAGACATGGAACCAGCCTAGATGTCTATCAAAAGATGGATGAAAAATACATGATGTATATCACATTACATGGACTTTTATGCAGCCACATCAAAAAGTGAAGCCGTGACATATTTAGTAGAATGTATGGACTCTTATATCTGGAACCTAAATTTAAAATTACGTGTGTGCACGTGCACGTGCGTGTGTGTGTGTGTGTGTGTGTGTGTGTGTGTGTAGGTCATGACACTGGGAATGGGATCATGAGAGGGAAGGAAGAGATCTTAAATGAGGGAGGAAATAGAAGACCTAGGGGAGGGATGCCAGGGAAGAGAACAACCATGAGTGAAGTGTGTGACACATGTATGGTGATGTTGTAATGAAACTTACTACTTTTGTGCTAATCAAAGAGGGAAAATGAAAAGGAAAAGTAATATTAATGGTTACTTATAATACATATTTATTGCTTTGAGATGGTTGATGGACATTATAATGAAGAAAGGATGTTTATTTTACATCATATTTATCAGTTAAATTAGAATATCTACAGTTTTGATAGTTTACTTTTTATTATAGTTGTTTATATTTATGTATGTAGCATTATTGAATCAGTGTATTTAAATATATGTTTCGGTCTCAGATGATCAGTACTGCAGGTCAATACTAAGAGTGGTGAGCTAGATTCCACAGGGTCAAGACAGCAGTCCTCAGAAGTCCTTTCTCTGCTTCAGATGGCAGCCACAAACGAGACCCCAGGCCACATCAATCTCAGGCAATTTTCACAACTATGTTAGTAGAAAAAATAATTTAATCCAGCTTGGAATTTAGTACAGGAAAAGAATTAGAATATGTAAAAATTTAAATTTTGAGGAAAAATTAAAAAGCAAAAGTGGATATCGGTTAATTTTATAGAAAGGATATCTTTCCTATTAATTTTCTTCTGAAGAATCCTTTCTATTGAGGAGTTTTGAATGTGTAGTTCAGAAAATAAGACGTAGATTTCCATTTGTCTATACACACACACACACACACACACACACACACACACACATTACTTTGTTGTGAATAGCTTCTTCCAGTCTTGCTTTTTCGTGTGTGTGCAGTGTGCTTAGGTGTATGTGTGGGCCTGAAGGTGATCTTAGTTGTTGTCTCAGATTCTTCTCCCCTTCATTTATTGGGGCAGGATGTCTAACTGAACCAGGGTTACCGAGTTCCAGCTAATGTAGCTAGCCAGCTTGCCCTTGGGATCCTCTGTCTCTCCTCTTGAATGCTACTAGAGTTACCACGCCTGACTGACATGCCTGGGTTCTGGGGATTTGAATCTGCTCTTCTTCCTTGAGTGACAAACACTAAATATACTCAGCCATCTCTCCAACCCTGAAGTTTTCCTACTTTTTCTTTTTTTTTTAATTGTTTTTTTTTTCATATAGGAAAAGTGTTTCATTAACTAATTTTTCCTCAGTGGTTAAGATGAGGCAAAACTTATACATGTGTAAAAGTATCAGCATACCAAAAATTTTCTTCACTGTTTCTTAGAAAAGTTTATTCTTCATGATGTAATTTCATTTCATGTTTTTCAGGCAGAAGCAACAAATTAACCACTTACATGAAAGGATAAGGGATAATGAACTACGGGCCCAGCATGCTATGCTAGGACATTATGTAAATTGTGAAGACTCGTACGTGAGTAATTTACAGGTAAGGCTTACAACTCTTTTTAGTGGATTAGTAAATCTGTACTTGTAGTATATTTTACTTATAACCTTAGAGTACCTCACGTCAGTGTTCTGAAATAACGGTGAGTTTGCAGAGCTCACATTTCATGGCTCATGCCCAGCTACTTTCTTCTTTCGCAGCCTTCCCACATGCACACAGAGTGAGGTCCTCCCAGGGTTGATGCGTATCACAAACAGATAAAAATGCGTTGTGTACATTTACAAAAGTCCTTAAGAATATGCACATTGTTTTGTTCTCTACATTTACATTTATTTTCTGTTTAATAGAGACCATAATGTATTCAACCATCTCATGGAAATTAAGGTTGTTTTGCTATTTGACTGTATTATAAATGATGTCACAATGAATAACCTTTTATAAACATTGTTTTTCTCACATCTTTGCAAATTAAAGTTCTGAGAAATGAGGTTTCTGATATATATATATATATAATCTATATATTTGTATATATATGGATGCATATTTGTATGTTTAAATATAGATTCTACATATGGCTTATTTTTCTTAATACAATGATCTCCATTTCATCCATTTTCCTGCAAATAAGTTTTATTTTTCTTTACAGAGGAACAGAACCATCCAGTATGCATACATTTCCATTTTTTATGTATTACTGATAGGAATTTAGGTTTGTTCCATGTTTTGACTATGGCAAATAGTGTACCCATAAGCACGGGTTCAGAAGTGTCTGGGGTGCGTAGCTTCCTCCTGCTTGGGGCAGCAGTACTGGGCCATATGTCAGCTCTGCAGTTAGTTTTCTGAAGGACCTCCAAACTGGCCTCATAGCAGCTGCACCTGTCTAGCTTCTCACCACTGTGCTTAATGGCCCTTCCTTCCCAGCCTTGCTGGCTTTTATAGAAAATGGTAGTCATTCTGACTGGAGTGACAGAGAATTTCATTGTATGCATTTCCCCATTACTAAGGTGTTGACAGTTTCTTTAAATATTAGCCATTGTATTTTTTCTTTTGAAAATTGATCATTTGCTAGTTTATTGCTTGGATAATTTGGTGTGATTTTTCTTGTTTGTTTTGACATTTTTAAAATTTCTTTGAGATTCTTTGTGTTAATCCACTGTCAGATGTAAAGTTCCCAAAGACTTTCTCCCATTCAATTGACTGTCTCTTTGCTGCTGAAAATTTAATTTCATACAGTCCCATTTGTCAATTCCTACAACTGTTTCCTGATTTATAGGAATCCTTTCTGGAATCTCTTGGCTGTGCCTATATCTTTGGTTATTTTTCTTTTCATATTTATTAATTATGTGTGCATATATGTCTGTTCCTGTGACTGTGTGCCATGATGTGTGTAGACAGACGACAAATTGTAGGAACTGGTTTTCTTGTAGTGTGGTACAGGGAATCAAACTCAGGTCTTCAGGTTTGGCAGTAAGCATTCTTTCCTGTTTTTCCTCTCACCAGCCCAATCTTTATGTGTTTTGGCATGTTTTTCTTTAACAGTTTCAGAGTTTCAGGTCTGGCATTAAGGTATTGAGTCTATATTTTAATTCATCCATGTTTAAAGTGAGAGGTGTGTACCTTATGTCACTTTTCTGTAAGTGAATAGCCAGCCTGTTTAGTACCATTTTGTTTAAGAGTCTCTTTTCTCCAAAGTATTTTTCTCACACTTGTTAAAAATTGGGTGGCTGTAGTGTTTGACTCCATCACTTTATCTTATACACAAGCCTTTGTGCCATCATCATGGTAATTTTATTACTGTGGATCTGTAGTAAAACTTGAAGTCCTTCAGTGTTGTTCTTTCTTCTTAGAATTGCTTTTGCTATTTAGGAGTTTTGATGCTTTCTTATTTCACATTTTTCTAGTCTATGACGAATTATAGGATTTAATTACATTGTTAGTAATTTAACCATCTCCATAGTTTTAATTCTGCCAAGTCTGTTACCATGGTGTTGGGGGTGGCAGTGGTGGTGGTGGTGGGGCGTCTATCAGAGTGTTAGTTTCTTTTGAAAGAAACTTTTCAGTTTCTTCTCTTCTATGTTTGAAAGCTTTAATTGTAATGCCTTTCACCTCCCTGTTTAAGTTTATTACTGGGGATTTTTGTTTGGTTTGAATTTTTTGGAGTTATAAATGGAGCTATTATAAATTTAATAAATGGGATTTAATTTTTTTGTGATCTCTTTTGTGGCTTGTTCATTATTTGGGATATAGAAAAGTGACTTTAAAACTACTTTGTTGACGGTGTTTTTATCAGCTTTGAGTTTTTTTGTAGAGTTGTTGGGGTCTTATAAGTATGGAGTCATGTCATGTGTAAACAGGGGGTAGTGTGACTTCTTCTTTCCTATTGGTATATTTATTTTCTGCTCTTGTCTTATTGCTAAGATCCCAAGACTTTTGTTGATTAAGAGTGGAGGGTGGATATTACTCTCATTCCTGATTTTAATGGAAATGATTCCCAGTTAATATTGTCTCTAGGTTTGTTGTATGTAGCCTTTATTATGTTGAGATAAGTTCTTCTGTTCTATTTTCTTTGGGGATTTTTGTCATGGAAGGGATAAAGGCTTTTCTACCCTTCAGTCTATTAATGTATATTTTATATCTGTTGTTTTGTATATGTTCATTTATTTTGTAATCTCTGGAAGGAAACAACTTGGTGATGGCGTGTTATCTTTTTCCTATATCCTTGAATTAGTTTCTAAGTGCTTTTTTTTTTTTTTGATAACTTTCAGATATAGGTTCATCATGGCACATGGGTTGGTGTTATGTTCTCATGTGACTTTGTGTCAGGCATGCTGGCTTTGTAGAAGTGGCTTGGTGGTGTTGCTTTCATTCTGTTCTGAGGACTAGCTTTCAGAGTACTAGCATTAGCTTTTCTTTAAAGGGTTGGTAGACTTCAGGGATGGTCTTGTCTGGTTCTGGGCTTTCCTTTTGTGGGAAACTGTTAATACTGCAGACTACTTTTTCTCTCATGGATATGTTTATATCTTTTAGTTTTAATTTTGAATTATGTGTTTGGGAGTTTATTTCTGGTAGATTTTCTTCGTCTATGAATTATCAGTTTCAAAGTATTTCCCAATGATTACCTGGACCTCAGTGGAATCTGGGAGCAGCTTCCTTTACTCTCCAGTTTTACTCATTTGGTTCTCTTGGTTATGATGAGTAGGGCCATCTCGCCTTAAGATGAAGTTTTAACTGCTGTCATTTGTTGGCTCTTTTTTCTTGGTAACTAGATATGCTTTATTCTTTTTATAATTATTTTCTCTCTGCTATTGGCATTAGAGGTTTTTTTTGTGTTGGAAATAATAGATTTGTTTTGACTTCTTCTTTACCCATTTATTCTTCAAATGACGTTTAACCTTCCCCATGTTCCTGTAGTTGAGATGGTTTTATTTTCCAGGCATGCACAATCTAGTCCAGCAGATTGAGCTTGCCCATGCTCCTCTTTACTCTGATTTATGCTGCTGCTGGGCTTTACTGGGCTGGCAGTGCCATCTTCAGTAGTTTTTCTTCTTTTCATACTAGCCTTTGCTCACCAGTTTTAGCTTTGTAGTGTCTGAGGTAGACCAGTTCTCCCACTCTCTAAAACCCTATTTGTAAACTCTGGGGTAGTTAATGCCACACATGGAAGGTGTCTCCCAAATGCATTGTAAGTCAGGAAGCAAACACAGCACTGTGATGTATATAGGCAGCCCTGACTGTGTACTTTCATAACCCACTCAGCATTAAATATTGCTTGCCACAAGGATTTGGCTATGGATGCCATTATAATCTTTTATACTTCAGTTTCTTGGTCTATGCCACTGAACTTTATGATTATGGATAGCTCTAGAGGTTGATGCACCCACTGACCTCAGATTCAGTACTGTAGACCTCAAGGTTCCAGGGTGCTGAGGTCACTGACTTGATGTTAAGGATAGGGCTACATTGCTCTATACCTGTTACTGCCTGACTCCCTTGCTACTTCCACTTTCAGACTTGTCCTTGTCTGGTCCTTTCTTCTTCATTGTTAACATAGCTGCCTCTAAGCTTGGGGCTCTCATATTGGCTTCTGTCTCCCTTAATTACAACTGTCTGTTCTTAGTTCACAAATCCCCAGAGTAGCTCATTTTAAATAACATTTTCTCTGTCAAAATGGCACCTGGACACCCCTCCAAGCCACATGTAATGACAAAATGGAACTTCTCCCCACTGCTGACCCATCCTGAAAAAAAAAATCATTCTCACTAAAACCCTCAAGTGGATTTGCAGTTTGCAGGAGGTGTGCACTGTCTTGTGACTGGGTCTACTCATCTTTTTCCATATTGGCTGCCTGGCTTACCCTCTGGATGAGGCTTCTCACTCATGTTGCCCTTCTGTTTCCCCCAATTCATGTCTGTCCTATTACTCAGTTTGTGACTTTCCAGCTATACTCTCTTTGTTTGGAATCGCCTTACCCTGACTCTTCTGAACTGTCTCACATGGAAGCAAGTTCTACTTTGCCACCATTGGATGCTGCATAAACCACACTCCAGAGACTTTCCAGTTGACAAAATAATGAACTCTAAAAATCTGGTAGCCCCAAGATTAAGAACACTTGATACTCTTGCAGAAGACCAGGTTCAGTTCCAAATACCCACTTGGTAGTTCACAAGTGTCTGAAATACAAGTTTCAGGGGATCTGATGCTCTCTTCTGGTTTCTGTGAGCACTGTATGCATGTGGAACACTTACATACATGGAAACAAAACACTCATATATAAAAAATACACTGATGATCACTCTAATCGTTATTTTGTTTTGTAAATCCCCTTTCTTTCATTTCTTTATTTTTTTACTATGAAGTTTCCTTAATTTTACGGAATATTTTATAAATGAGTTTCACCTTTATAGGCGAGCCTGTTTAACATTCAGTATCCCAAGCACAGTGTTAAACTCTCGAGGTCCAAAAACGATAGCTTCAGAATTCATGGTTCTTAAAATAGAACATGTCTATCTACTCCTTCCTGATATAATTTTTGTTTTCAACTGAAATTAGTTACACCACTTTCCCCTCTCCCTTTCCCCTCCATCCCCTTAGTATCCTTATGCAAAGCCTTTCCATATTCTCCATTCTAAAATCGATAATGTCTATTGCTTTGACAGTATTTATTATATGAATACATATGTATTTGTATACACACACACACACACATATATATATATACATATATATATGTATATACATATATGTATATATATGTATATATAATAAAACCTGGGGAGTCTGTTTAGTTTCAAGGCTTACCACTCTTCATTAGACATCCAATAGGGTACTCATCTCTGTGAGAGGCTAATTATCCTTCTCCCAGCAGGTAGTAGTTGCCCTGTAGTTCTTGTCTAGGGATGGAAACCCATGAAAACTTTCTCCTTCCGTGTTAACAAGCCCATTGGTGTTGCCATCGTTTGGATGTTGTTAACACAGCCGTTTCTAGGAGAGATTGTTTCACTGCAGATTTCCTGATATCTTCGCTGTTAAAATTTTTCTGCCTCCTTCTTCTGCAATGTTCCCTGAGCTACACATGTAGGAACTGTAATGCAAATGTATCCACCAGGGATAAGCGCCACATGATCTGTGCAAAGGACTATGACCAAGGAATAGAATTATGAATAAGCCTAGCTTGCCTGTATAATCCAGTGGAAAGACAGACATAGGGTTTGTGCTGTCTTAAACTTATATGGCCACTTTCTTCAATTATTTCTCTCTCTTTAAGAGGATTTTTTTCCTCCTTAAAACTCATTTGCATCTTTTTCTATATACATTTAGTAACTGCCTTTTTTTTTTTTCAAAAGAAAAATCTGTTGATCTTTTTATTGAGATTAAAAAGTGACAAATGAACATTTTTGGGAGATAATGTGGTTTTGATTGTGGAATTATTTTTGTTATTTTATTCGTAGATGTCAAAATTCATTTTAAGCAAATTTTTTCTTCATGTGTTATTTGTAAAAAATTAAACCAATTAGACATTGAAATCAGAAAATACTAAAAACCAAGTAGCTCTAAGACTTATACAAGGTACAGACATTAACATAGTGATCTAGCTTCCTTTTTTAAACTTTGATTCCACGTAGATCATAATATTTTATTACCGTGTAATCTACTTTGGTTTCAATTGCAAAGCAGCAGGTCCCTGTGGGATAATCCTGAGATTGATAGTATAGCAATATGAATATATTGTGCTAAATAACTAGTGTAATTTGCTTTGAAAACAGTATTTTTAGTAGAACCATTCAACATTTCATTATAACTTCATTCTGAATAAATGTTGTTCTGGTATTATACAATCATTTCACTAATTGTATTAACAAAAGCATGGCTTTGTTTTGTTTTGCTTTATTCTGTTTTGTTTTAAGGTATCTGAACAGTGTTTGAGGCCAGTAGATGGCTCTCTAAGCGAGCTTATTACAGATTTCTTTTGTGCTTTTCCCTTGTCCTGTATGATCTAGACTCATGCCCCCAGGTCAGATGATCCGGATTCTCTATCACTTTCCTCTCCTACGTTCTTTGTTGTTGTTGTTATGGTTTAGTTTCTGTTTGAGTATTACTAATTACTTATTTAATGAACTTCTTTACTAATATATTAAAGAACTCCAAGTTTCTTTTATATGTGAGTTCTGATCCTGTTCCATTTCACTGAGTTTATGAAGTTTCCTGGGCATGGAGGAGCTCTATGGGATCTAGAGTTATGTTCCTTCTTTCATATCTGGCATTAGTCATTTCTGTCACCTTTAATTGCTTTCTCCTGGCCTACCTTAAGAATTACTGATTTGAATTTTCTCTATCTTATTTTTAATTTCATTGATTTTTTTTTTTTTTGCTCTACTTTTCCTTTTTTACTTTGGATTTAACTTTCTCTAATTTTTCTAGTTCACTATAATTGGAGATTTAGTTGATTAATTTTACATCTTTCTTATTTATATTCTTGGTATAAATTTCCTTGAGCACCACTTTATCACACAGTTTATTTATTTCACAAATTCTCAGTTATACTTTAGCTGAGACTTTTTATATTTCCCTCTAGAGTTCCTCTTTAAGTCATATATTATTTATTACTGCTTTATTTTGGGATGTCTCAAGTGTGTGTGTGTGTCTGATTTCTAGTGTAACTTACCTGTGTTCAGATAGCATGTATTTTCATGAGTTTTCAGCTTTTGGGATGTGATTTATGAACCAGAATGTTGATTTCCTGGTAACTGTTTCAAAGGAACTTGAGAAGTGTGTGGTGCAGGAATGAGTAATTTATGTATGTCAGTCATCTGGCTGTTTGATGCGAGCAACTGTGTCTTCATTGCCATTCTGCCTTCTGTGGCTTGCCATCCCTGACGAGCCTGAAAGCCTCCAGTGACTATAGTGGATTTATACTGACTATAGTATTTCTTCTTGCCATTCTGTCACCATCCCTCACTCCACCCCAGGTATTTTGGTACACTTTTATGCTAAAGACTGTTTTGTATTATTAGATAAGGGCTTCTCATATAAGACACATTGATGCATTCTGGCAATCTTTGCCTTTAAGTTGGTGCATTTAAATCAAGGATGTTTATAGTGATTGTGGGTCTGATTGATTTAATAAGTTATCATGTGTGTAAATATTTTCTATCGTGTTACTCTGTTTTGTTGTAACACAGTTTTTCTCTTCTGTCATTTTAATTAAACATTTTATATGAATATTTTCATCTTATTTTAATAGTTTTTTTTAATGTTTGCCCTAGACCCTGCATACACATTTGTAACTGATCTTAAGTCCAGTTTCAATAGCCCTGATAATAAGAGTGTTATATATGTTATTTAGTAAATAATGACAGCTATATTCCCGGGCCTTGCTTTAGCACTCTTGTTCTTTTGTCTCTTTGTCTAGTTAGCCTTACTTGATGAAGCCTAGAGTCATCTGAGAGGAAAGTCTTGATTGAGTTGCCTAGCTCAGATTGCTTTGTGGCCATGCCTGTGCAGTGTTGTCTTGCTTATTAAAGTAGAATATTATGAACTGCACCATCCCTAGGTAGATGGTCTCGAACTATGAATGAAATCTAGCTAAGCATGACCCTTATACTGAGCCAGAGAGACTGCCAGCAAGCAGTTTCCTGCCTCAGTTTCCTGTCTTGGGTTCCTGCCTTGATTTCCCTTAATGATGGATTCTGACCTGGAAGCATTAGGCAAACACTTTTCAATTTGCTTTTGGTTAGAGTGGCTTATCTAGCAACAAAGTGAAACTAGGACCCTTCTTTGCTTTCCTGCCACCAAAACTAGGTACAAGCCTAAACGTAGAGAATATATAGATTTATAAAACCAAAAAAAAATCAATTTATTTACCTAAAACTATTTCTGTGTTGTTATTTTTTAGAAATTGAGATTCAACTCAGTATTGGGGGTTCTATTGTAATGTCCCCAAATATTTTCAGTTTTCCTTTTTATTTCTGTCTTGTAACCTATCACACTCTGTGTGTTCTGTCTTTGCTTTAATATTTGTTCCAGGATATTCTTCTTTGTTCTTGGAAGATGTCTTAGGGTTTTTATTGCTGTGCTAAAACACCATGGCCCAAAGTACTTTAAGAGGAAAGAGTCAGGGCAGGAACTCAAGACAGGAACCTTGAGACAAGAACTGAAGCAGAAGCCTTGAAGTAGGCTCCTGGGTTGCTCAGTTTGCTTGCTTGCTTTCTTCCTTCCTTCCTTCCTTCCTTCCTTCCTTCCTTCCTTCCTTCCTTCCTTCCTTCCTTCCTTCCTTCCTTCCTTTCTTTCTTTCTTTCTTTCTTTCTTTCTTTCTTTCTTTCTTTCTTTCTTTCTTTCTTTCTTTCTTTCTTTCTTTCAAATTATTTATTTACATTCCAGTCATTGACCGCCATCCCTGGGTCTCATCTCCTACCAATTTGTGGATATTAGCCAAAAAGTATAGAATACCTAGGATATAGCCGATAGACTGTAAGAAATGTAACAAGTAGAAAGGCCCACGTGAAGATGCTTCAGTCCCACTTAGAAGGGGGAAGGAGGCAGAGGGAAAGAGGGATCTGGATGGAAGCAGGGAAAAGGGGAACAGGATCAGATATGGGGGAGCAGGAGAGAAGCCCAGAGGGCCAAGAGAATGAATGGTGATAAGCAGCCTGGGGTTGGGGGTGAGGTGGATGGTGGCAGGAAGGGGGATCCTCTAAAGAGTACCAGAGACCCAGGAAGTAAGACACTCTCAGGACTCATTAGAGGTGACCTTAGCCAAAATGCCCAAGCTGGGGAGAGGGAACTCAAAGAGTCAGTTTGCTTTCTTACTTTCCCCCATGACCACCTACCTGCACATGAATGCCAATACCCACAGTAAGCTAGACCCCTTCAGTCAATCATTAATCAAGACAATCCCTGCAGGCTTGTCTATGGGTTAGTTTTATGGAGTTATTTTCTCAATTAAGATGCCCTATTCCCAAAAATATGTAGGTCTGTGTAAAGTTCACACACACACATACACACACACACACACACACACACACACACACACACACACACACAAACCAAAACAAACAAAAAAAATCAACACAGCAGAATTCACCTATTTTTAAAGAAATGTCTCAAAAGCCACTACCCCAGTAAAGCACAGTTATTCATTTTCCAAATGTCTCTTCATTTCCCTCTTGCTCAGTGCTTCCTCTGTACTTGATGTGGCCTTTATTTATCCACCTTGTTATATTGGTTCCTGTGCTTTAGTTGTCTAAGGCTTCTCCTTTAAAATTTGAATTCATAAAGGCTAATGCCAGAGTATGCAACATTGAAATATTCCTGCTCACAATTTGAATGGATGCCTGTCTTTTAGCCAAACCATAATGCCTTAAGACCTTGTTCAAAGTCACTTCTATATACTACCTTTCCCTAGCTACCATCTAGCAACAATCTTAGGATTTAGTCTTAATTGTGTTTTCTGAACCCTTTTCTGTAACTGTATTAGCTTTAAAATCTTCACCTACCAGAATATGCTTTGTAAATATATGTTGAATTAATAGCAGATTCTTTGTTAATTTAATACTCTACTTGATTCATCTGAAAGAATGCATATATTTTTCTGTCCATCCCTTCCAGATGTTAACACCAAGAGGTTCACCTTTTGCTATAGAAGAGTTTGCATCAAACCTTTTAAAATGAAAGAAACCGTATTGACCTTTTTTTTTTTCATTCTATGATTATGTTTTGAGCTCTAGTATGGTGCCAGGCATGATTTTAGACAAGTGTATAATCATTACCCTACTATGGACAAAAACCCTGACTTTATGAATCTTAGTTATTGAGCCAGTCTATTAAGGCTTATTGAGTTTAAGTAGTTGAAATGATTACTTATGAAGAAAATATTCATGCATTTTTTTTTGGAGACAGAGTCTTAACTACATAACTTGATAGATTTGATCTCCTACCCCTCTTTCTTTTGTTTTCAATATTGGAATTATAAGAATTTACCACCACACCCCACTTTTCCTTTGTGTTTAATTACCTCCTTAATAGTTTCACTTCTAGATGATGAAGGTGTGTAATACATTATTTCCGTTTTTGAGTATGCTTTTAAGCCAAATAGTAGCTGCCTTTTATTAAATTTTTGCTGTGTGCTAGAAGCTTGCATAGTTTTTGTTCAATAAACATTGCAAAATGGCCTTATTATTTGTATTTCATAGATGAGTAAACCAAGATTTAGAGGTACTGAAGTCCTTTAATCATGGTCTGTATCTAGGAAGCAGAGGGCTGGGGTCTAACATGAGCCCAGGCTGTTTTTAAAGCTTAACAGTGTTTATTGCACGGTAACCCTTTTCTACTTTGAAAACTGAAGACTTATCTACTGTTTTTCTTCCCAATAGCCTCAATACGAGAGCAGTTCAGGCCAGAGTCTATTTACAGAGCAGCCATTGTCCCATCCCCACCAAGAAGAACTTGAGCAAAAGCTAGCATCTACTGAGAAAGAAGTTTTGCAGCTCAATGAGTTTCTCAAACAACGAATAAGCCAATTTAGTGAAGAGAAGAAGAAATTAGAGGAGAAGGTGAGTATTTTGTGAACAATTGTGGTGAATCAATTGCTTTCTTCAAAACCTGTTCCAGGTTTTCTCTCAGGTTATACATTATAATAAAATACTATATGCGTCAACTTTCAAGAAACATGTGCTGGTGGCACAGATTTAAGCATCTAGTTGAGGAACAAAGTCTATTGTGTCTTTCTAACTAGTCCTGAAACTTTCTAAAAACCAATTGCCCCTACCAACAACTCTTCCCTTTCCTTATAGTAAATTCTTGTTTCTTGGTCTTACTGACTATAAAGTATAGGGAAATGAAATGAAGCCTATTTTTCGGAAGGACATTGCCTCAAGTTATTACGTTGAAGCCCCTTATTATGACTTAGTAGATTTTATGTGATTTATATGTGGTTTTGTGTATTTATAAAAGATCTGTGATCCACAAATGAGAGAAAATACTCAGTATTTATCTTTATGCATCTGGCTTATTTTACTTAATGGAATATCTCCATTTGTATTCATGTTCCTTCAAATGACATAACCCCAATCCTTATGGTTGAATTAGAGTTCATTATACACACACACACACACACACACACACACACACACACACCAGCAAGAGAGAGACAGAGATGTCTGTGATGAGTATGCATGTATGTATTAAAACATAGCATTGCCTTCTTCCATTCATCTGCTAATGGACACCTAGGATGATCCTTTAGGTCGTTTATTATGAATAATGCTGTAATAATCATGGCCTTGCAGGTATTGTGTTGTGTTGACTTAAGAGTTCTTCGGGTATATGCTCAGGAGCAGCATTGGCAGGGTTGTATTATAATTTCATTTTTGGTTTTTATGAGTCACTTCTATACCGATGTTCATAACGTCTGGGCTAAGTTACATTTCCTCCCCTTCTCCTTCATCCCCTCAGTGTATTTCTTCTCTTTTCTTTATGAGAGCTGTTCTGAGCAGGTGAGGTCTAAGCTCAATGTGGTTTTCATTACATATCCCTTATGTGCTAAGGGTGGTGAACCTATTGTTTTCATATATTTATTATCCCTTTATACTTCATCTTTGGAAATAGCCCATTCATTTCATTCGCCTGTTTATTGACTGGTTGTTTGTTTTCAACTGGTCTTACTTGTGAAAGTGTTTTGTGAATGTGAGATGTACAATTTAAAGTCAGTAGAATCAAATGAGAACATAAAATCTGAAGTTAAACCTGGGTTTACTGGGAATGCCAACTCTTGTGCTATAGTAGGTGTTAACTTTACATAATATGCAACACTAGGTGACCTCAGTGGTGAGACATCTTTATATTAGAGTTTAAGAAGGAAATGTGGGGGTTAGCACGCACTGGCTACTGCCTCAGCTGTGCGCGGTTCGCCATGTCGGGGGTCCCCGGTAAAGCGCCAGAGGATGGAGTCCGCCTTGGACCAGCTCAAGCAGTTCACCACCGATGTGGCCGACAAGGGTGATTTTAATGCCATCGATGAATACAAGCCCCAAGATGCCACCACCAACCCATCCCTGATCCTGCTGCAGCCCAGATGCCTGCCTACCTAGAGCTGGTAGAGGAGGCCGTTGCCTACGGCAAGAAGCTGGGTGGGCCTCAAGAGGAGCAGATTAAAAATGCCATTGACAAACTTTTTGCGCTGTTTGGAGCAGAAATATTAAAGAAGATTCCAGGCCGTGTATCCACAGAAGTTGATGCAAGGCTTTCCTTTGATAAGGATGCCATGGTTTCCCGAGCCAGGCGCCTCATTAAGCTTTACAAAGAAGCGGGGATCGGCAAGGACAGAATTCTCATCAAGTTATCATCAACCTGGGAGGGGATTCAGGCTGGAAAGGAGCTGGAGGAGCAGCATGGCATCCACTGCAACATGACACTGCTTTTCTCCTTCGCCCAGGCTGTGGCCTGTGCTGAAGTGGGCATGACGCTCATCTCTCCCTTTGTGGGGCGCATCCTTGATGTGGCAAACACAGACAAGAAATCCTATGAACCCCAGGAGGACCCTGGGGTCAAGAGTGTCACCAAAATTTACTACTACAAGAAGTTTGGCTATAAGACCATTGTCATGGGCGCCTCCTTCTGCAACACCGGTGAGATTAAACCACTGGCGGGCTGTGACTTCCTCACCATCTCCCCGAAGCTCCTGAGGGAGCTGCTCAAGGAGAACAGCAAGCTGGCGCCTGCGCTCTCCGTCAAGGTGGCCCAGACCAGTGACTCGGAGAAGATACATTTGGACGAGAAGGCCTTCCGTTGGCTGTACAACGAGGACCAAATGGCTGTGGAGAAGCTCTTCGATGGCATCCGCAAATTTGCTGCTGATGCCGTAAGGTTGGAGCAGATGTTCACGGAACGAATGTTCAGCGCTGAGAGTTGGAAGTAGTGCAACACCCGCGGCTGGACACCAGACCTGCACTGCCTTTGAGTTGGGTCCTAATTGCACATGGCCTGTGATGAATGAATCTTGCTTTTTTTAGTGATCGGAGACGGGATGGATCATAGGATTCTGATTTTATGTGAAATTTTGTCTAATTCATTAAAGCAGTCGCTTTTCCAAAAAAAAAAAAAAAAAAAAGAAAAAGAAAAGAAAAGAAAAGAAATGTGGTGCAAACTCACTTATGCTCACTTATGATACAATATAAAAATTGTATATATATACAATGTATAATATACAAATTGCTTGAAGTATGTAAGTTGGCTCACTTAGCTCCTTATTGCTTTTTTTGCAGGTTTTTAGTAACAAAATAACTGATGCATTTTGTTTTCTTAGTTCATAAACAGTATTTTAATATTGTTTTGAAAGATTATAAATTAGAATCTGTCCTCTAGAGATGAATATTTGCATTGATGTCGTAAAAATATTTATAGATTTGTTTCTATGCTTTTAGGGGGTACCCAATAACATTTTAACATACAGACTGATAATTAAATATTTTTAACACAATTTGAACTTAGTGCAGTTTAAAATGAGCATAATATTTTTAAGTCATAAAGAGATAAATAGCCTCACCCATATTTATATATTTATAAACAATAAAAATTATATTATTACTGTCACCTGTCTTAGTACAATTTTTAAAATGCCATCTATAAAAGCAAACAAATATCCTTCAAATTCTTTATTTCTGATATTTAAAAGTTTTGAGAAGAAAAAGAATCTTAGACTGGATTAAGGCAGATCTTAATGCAATTGATGATCTTTACTGTAACCTGAGACACATTGATAAATGATAAATTCACTGATACCCAAGAATGAAACATTGATTTTGTAATTTTTAGTAACTCAAAACAACTGAGGATTCATGTTTTTCTTTAGTTGAAAACCAGAGATAGATACATCAGCAGCCTGAAAAAGAAATGCCAGAAGGAATCTGAGCAAAACAAAGAGAAGCAGAGGAGAATTGAGACCTTGGAAAAGTACCTGGCAGACCTTCCAACTCTAGATGACGTACAGAGTCAGAGTCTACAGGTAGTGTGGCCAAACATGCACCTTTGAAATGCTCGAAAAATGTTTTAGAAATGGGGTTACTTAGAAATTGCAAACTGTCCCAAGACATGATTCGAAAACTGTTCATAGAAAAATAAATAGATCCTTCTTTTGTTTTTAATATATGATTACCTTTGTAATAATCCTATGTGGTAACTGTTTTAAGGTTCCCTTTTTAAACTTTATTTTTTATTTATTGTGTGCATCTGTGATGTGTGTGGAGGTCAAATGGCAACTTTGTGGAGTTGGTTCTGTTCCACCTTTTCTGGTTCCAGGCATCAGACTCAGTTGTCTGGCCTGTGTTGCAAAGCACCTTTGTCTGTGGAGCCATCTTTTTGGTCTCTAACATTTTATTTTTAAAAGGTAGTAGTTTCTAAACTAGCTGTTAACTCTACTGCATATCCACATTCACTCTAGTTTTGGTTTTCTCCAGTGTTCTCTGAAGGTTTTTCAAGAGTTTTGAATAGCTTTATAGATTTTTTTTCATTGTTCTTAATCTTACTGTAATTTACTATACCCGGATATATAGTGTGTGTTCCCTCCTTTGGCTTCTATTTTCTTTTCTTGTTAACTCATTAAAAGCCTCTTCCCTATTCTGGTGAAGACTTTTGAGACATAAATTCATTCCATTCGAGGTCCTTTGAAGCCATGGATTTCTACCCTTGGCACAGACAACATCTGAGGAGCAGACGCTGTTCTGTGTGGTGTGCCTTGTGCACTGTGGGATGTGTGCACTGTGGGATGTCTACTTGTAATCAGTCCCTCTGACCTCTGCCTCCTGGAGGACCACAGTGCTGCTACTTTCCTCTAAAGCAAACGACAGTGGACATTTGTCCATTTCTTGTGGGGTAAAAATCATCCACTGCTGAGAATTATTTATATATTTTTAGGATGTATATAGACAGATTCTTCATTTTATTTGAGTTTATAAATTATAAAAGTAAGAGAGATTATATAAAAGGAGGCACTTAAGGGCCATAGATTACTTGATCAGGAAGAGGCCACAGTAAATAAACAAAGCATGTTTTCACAATAGTCAGAAAATGGAACCAATGAGGTGCCTACACATGGATGAATAGATGCACATTAGATAGTAATACATAGAGTAGAATACTATAGGGTCTTAAAAAGGAGGGACTATAACACATTTTTCGGCATGAATAAACCTGGAGAACCTTTTATAATAAAATAAGTATAGTAAAATAAGCCAGCCGTGAGTAGGCAACATTGGATGATTATATTACATGAGAGGCAAAGGCAGTCAACCTTCCGAGACACAGAAAGTAGTAGAGTGGATGCCATGGAGAGGGGTGAACAGTGATGGATAAGAAATGTAATAGGTACAGGGATATTTGGTTAGTTCTAGAATTGTCAAAATAACAATCTGAATGGACTTAATACTGAAGAGTTATACATGCAGACATGGTGATGTTATGATGATAAATTTTATATTTTTTTTACATTTGACCACACTTTATAAAAATAAAGTTTCAAACTTTATGAACTTTTTTATGTTATAGAAAGTATTTATGGTCTTCTTCTTCATTTTCCCACTCTTCCCACATATTCACATAAATCTGTTTAACCTGGAGAATAAAAGAAATTTTAATGGCAGTATTTTTAGTACTGCATGCAGCATACATAAACGATAAACATGTTTCCTTAGCTTCAAGTTCTTGAAGAAAAAAACAAGAATTTGCAAGAGACTTTGATAGACACAGAGAAGCAGCTTGAGGAGATTAAGAAGCAATGTCAAGATAAAGAAGTGCAGCTACTGTGTCAGAAGAAGAAGGAAAAGGAGCTGGTAACTTCTGTTCAGAGGTGAGGAGGCCGTCCCTGCTCGGGTCTTTATGATGCCGCTGTTACCACAGTATGTGCCGCTTCAGCGGTCCTATGATTGTTAGCGTGCTTTCCTTGGACATGTGCTCCAGGTTT
This sequence comes from Mus musculus, assembly GCF_000001635.26. NCBI lineage: Eukaryota > Metazoa > Chordata > Mammalia > Rodentia > Muridae > Mus > Mus musculus. The sequence goes on along the minus strand of NC_000076.6, from coordinate 53,296,099 downwards.
CACTGAAACCCATTGGTTCAGCCTTCATTTGGTATTTTGAAGCACTGTACCAGCATCTTGCCAAAAATTTTAGGTGAAAATAGCAAAAGAATGAACAAACAAGGTCAGGTCCACAAGTGTGGGTTGAAAACACCGCCACACGCCCGTGAGCACCCTTGTTCCCCTCAGAGAGGGCTAAACCTGTGAGCACCCACCTTCCCCTCAGAGAGAGCTAAAGGGGTTACCCAGTGAGGAGCGTTTGTGTCTCCCCAAGATATGCTCAAACTTGGAAATTTTTATTATAAATCTAGAGAACTGTTACATGCATGCATTTGTATTCTTTTTTTTATAACCTTATACCTTATTGTTATTAGCCATGAGTAGATCTAACTGCCTTGAAGAGTCAAATAACAAAACAGCAAAAAGCTAAGTGCAAGAAATCCAGTCTTCCTAAATTGGAGGATTAGTATGTTCATGATAATACTGTTTACTCTTGTTTTTAAAATCTGAAATATGTTTGGTTTTACTATTTTCTCTTAGATTTCAGTACTGTAAACTTAATTTGTTCTTGATGTCAGTTTCCAAAACTGTCACAGTTATGAGTTTACATTTTTATTCTCACATTTTTTTCTTTCTTGTACTTCAATTTTTTTTATGAATTCGTTTTATACCAACTTTTTAGTCTGAAGAAAACTTCTTGATCTTCACTAGTTCACACTTTTTATGTTTGTTTATAAAAAATAATAACAGGGTATGAGTTCTGTTTGTAGGCCACTGTGACCAAGGAAACTTAAAGCTGTGGCACCTGAAGCCATCATAGCAACCCTGGAAGATAACTGAATGCCATTTGTCCTGCTGTTTGCTTTTGTGTCATTTTCCGTTCCCTTTTGTAGAACACTGAGCCACATATACTTCATTTGTGAAGATTAGTACAATGTATTCCAGAAAACATTTTCCATTTTAAGCTCTATCTTGAGGCTGACAGATAATATCTAAGAAAATTCCTCTTGACTTTAAAGTTTATTTTTAACTCTTCAGTATATTTATATTGACAGTGGCATCACTTAATGTTGAAAGGAAGAAATAGTATTGAAGATTCCTTGGCTCAGATAGTTCCTGTATTTCAAAGGATATTTCAGATATCTATGTGACTATGAATTATATTATTACATTTTTATATAATGCTTTTAAGTTTTTTGCTTTTTAATTAAGAAATTGATAAATTAAAAAAAAAAGCTTTTCATTTAGCCGGACAGTGGTGGCGCATGCCTTTAATCCCAGCACTTGGTAGGCAGAGGCAGGAGGATTTCTGAGTTCGAGGCCAGCCAGGTCTACAGAGTGAGTTCCAGAAAAACCAGGGGAATACAGAGAAACCCTGTCTCAAAAAACAAACAAACAAACAAACAAACAACAACAACAACACCCCAGAAATGAAAGTTTAAATAATTGTGATGTTCTAGACCTTTCCTGCTTTGGGAAGTGGCCTTGCTATATAATTCAAACATGCATGTAGGAAAGGAAACTTGGTGGTCTGCAACAATGCAGAAGTTCCCTCCTTCTTGTTGGCTCTTTTTTAAACTTGAAGATTTCATATGTGCATGTGGGTGTATGTGTGTATGACAGCCAGACATCAACTTCTGGTATCATTCCTCTGGATCTATCCCCCTTGGTGTTTGAGATAGGATCTCTCAGTGGTCAGAAAGTTGCCTAGTGAGCTAGGCTAAATAGCCTTGAACCTCCAGTATCAGCCTGTTTCTATTGTAAAAAATGTTCTTTCTCTCTCTTTAAAACAAACAAGTTACACAAAACCAACACACACACACACACACAGAGAGAGAGAGAGAGAGAGAGAGAGAGAGAGAGAGAGAGAGAGAGAGAGAGAGAGAGAGGAGAGAGAGAGAGAAGAGAGGGAAGAGAGAAAAACAAGCAACAGATCAACAAGATTAAGAAAAAAAAAGGCCCAAACAAAGCAAAATGAGACAAACGGTCTAAATGAACACCATTGAGTTTGTTTTGTGTTAGCTGGCTACTCCTGGGCATGGTGTCTGCTCTTAAGTGTGGCTGATATACCCAGTGGGACAGCATTGGAGGAAACTGATTTAATTTTAATTAAAAGAGCTTCCTTTTGTTGCATCGTTTGTCATAATAGCATGGCAAACCTAAGTAAGATAAGCTGGCATGGCGGAGCCACATTCTTCTTCTTTTTTTCTTTTAGTTAGATATTTTCTTTATTATATTTCAAATGTTATCCCCTTTCCTAGTTTCCCCTCCAAAAATCCCCTGTCCTCTCTCCCCTCCCACTGCTCCCCGACCCACCTACTCCCATTTCCTGGCCCAGGCATTCCCTTATCCTGGGGCATAGAACCTTCACAGGACCAAGGGCCTCTCCTCCCATTGATGACCGACTAGGCCATCCTCAGCTATATATGCAGCTAGAGCCATGGGTCACTCTGTGTATTTTCTTTGATTGGTGGTTTAGTCCCAGGGAGCTCTAGGGGTACTGGTTAGTTCATATTGTTGTTTCTCCTAGGGGGCTGCAAACCCCTTCAGCTCCTTGGATATTTTCTCTAGTTCCTTCATTGGGGACCCTGTGCTCTGTCTAATGGATGACTGTGAGCATTCACTTCTATATTAGTCAGACTCTGACAGAGCCTCTCAGGAGACAGCTATATCAGGCTCCTGTCAGTAAGCTCTTGTTGGCACCTGCAATAGTGTCTGGGTTTGGTGGTTGTTTATGGGGTGGATCCCCAGGTGGGGCATTTTCTGGATGGTCATTCCTTCAGTCTCTCCTCCAAACTTTTTCTCTGTAACTCCTTCCAGGGGTATTTTGTTCCCCCTTCTAAGAAGGAATGAAGTATCCACACTTTGGTCTTCCTTCTTCTTGAGTTTCATGTGTTTGGAAAATTGTATCTTGGGTACTCTGAGCTTCTGGGCTAATATTCACTTATCAGTGAGTGCATATGATGTGTGTTCTTTTGTGACTGGGTTACCTCACTCAGGATAATATCCTCCAGATACATCCATTTGTCTAAGAATTTCATAAATTCATTGTTTTTAATAGCTGAGTACTCCATTGTGTAAATGTAACACATTTTCTGTATCCATTCCTCTGTTGAGGAATATCTGGGTCCTTTCCAGCTTCTGGCTATTATAAATAAGGCTGCTATGAACATAGTGGAGCATGTGTCCTTATTACAAGTTGGGACATCTTCTGGGTATATGCCCCGGATTCGTATTGCTGGATCCTCTGGTAGAACTATGTCCAATTTTCTGAGGAATGGCCAAACTGATTTTCAGAGTGGTTGTATCAGCTTGCAGTCCCACCAGCAAAGGAGAAGTGTTCCTCTTTTTTGGAGCCACATTCTTATTAATGAAGGGAAAATAATTCTGCTGGTTTAGCAACAACAGTCCCTACAACCAGACTTTGGCCATGCCCAGAGTAAAGATGAGGATCTTAATCTCCCTATCCTAGCCATCTTGGTCAAGAGATACTCTACTGGTGCAGTGTTTAAAGTAGTGCTCATCTAGGGAAGAGGTTAGAGCACACAGTTGAACTTTGTAAGATAGACTTCAGTGGGACATAGGGATGCTCTGACTTAGGTTCACCATTTCTAAAACAATGACCAGTCTCTGTCTAATTATGGGCTCATCTTATATCTGTAAAACATATAGCTATTTGTATATTTTCTATACATCTAATTGTTTGATTAAAATTATTCATGAATTTGATTTTTCTAAACAACAGCTTACAACAAAAAGTAGAAAAATGCCTTGAAGATGGAATCCGCCTTCCCATGTTAGATGCCAAACAGCTTCAGAGTGAAAATGATAATCTGAGAGAGCAGAATGCAACAGCCAGCAAGGTCAGTAGCCACTGAGAACAGCCAGCACGTCTGTACTGTGGGCTGGGTGTGTGAATCTTAGGATTTTCTGTGTGGTTTATAATTTTAGTGATATTCAATAGCTTATAAAATATTTAGCTTGCTTTGATTTTGAAAAGAGATACAAACTTAGTAAATTATAAATTATTTAGACTTAAAAGCCCACACAACAGGAGATATTTTCCTCTAAGTTATTTAGAATCTGTCTCAAAGGAAAGTGTCATTAAAAACTACAAGAAAATGTTTGCAGTTTGCTTATCGGTGATCAAAGTCATTTTACAACTGAAAGGATATTTCACTGAGAATGCTTCTGTAAAATAAAGACATTTATAACTAAACTTTTAATTTTCTCTAGAATTTTCTGCCATATTAATGCTTTTTTAAAGTAATGGGAACGATTCAGTCTAATTTATTTATTGTTTTAGATAATAGAGAGCCAGCAGGATGAAATTAACAGAATGATTTTAGAAATTCAGGTAAGGAATATCTTTTACATATTTTAATGTATCTTAATGTATCTCCATGTTAATTTACTCTTACTGACTGTATCACCTAAAAGTATTAAAGAATATATCTATATGAAAATATAATATTAATGTTACCTCAGATAAAGTTATAAATTATTTAATATTAATCTGAGCAGAATTCACAGTGCATATATGAAATTGTGACAGAACAGAGTTTACTAATAAGAGAAAATTCTACTTAGTAAAGCAGTTCTCCAACGGGAGAATGAGATTGTTCTCTACTTTGCTGTTCCCTCTCTTTAACTGACTGTAGTCTGTCTCAGGTGCTGAGAACACATGTCATTCAGGTTGCCAGAGACCTAATCATAAGAGACAATGGAATATTGTTAGTCTACTTACCATTTAAATTTTCTATACTAGCTCCATCTGGAAACATTTACAATTCAATTCTACTCATTTTATGTTCTTTTTTTTTTTTTAGATTTTTTTCATTAATTTATTTGATTATATGCTTGATTATACATCCAGGCCAGGGCGTCCCTTCACACAGCCTCCTCTTCCTTTCTCCTCTGAGAAAGGGGAGGACCCACCCTGGCATATCAAGTAACTGTAGGACTAGGTATTTCTTCTCCCACTGAGGTTCAGACAAGGTAGTCCAGTGAGGGGAACAGGATCCACAGGCAGGCAAGAGAGTCAGGTACAGCCCCTGCTCCAGTTGCTGGACTCCTCCATGAAGACTAAGCTATACACTTGCTACCTATGTGCATGTGATGGTGGGGTCCATCCCATGTTTTCTCTTTGGTTGGTGCCTCAGTCTCTGAGAACCCCCAAGGGGTCCAGGTCAGTTGACACTTTTGGTTATCTTGAGGAGTCTCCCTATACCTTCCAGGTTCCTCAATCTTTTCCCCAAATCTTCTACAACCCCCCTGAGCTCCATCTAATGTTTGGCTGTGCATCTCTCTATCTGTTTCAGTCAGTGGCTGTGTAGCAACTCTCACAGGACAGTTATAGTAGGCTCCTTCCTGTAAACATAACAGAGTATCATTAATAATGTTCTTTTTACTACATCAGATTTTCTTCAGAATTCTGTAGTGTTCTCCCCAGTTTCCCACTGATACTTCCTAATATTGAGATCTCTAACGTCACTGTCTCTGCTTCCCTGTTGCCATCATATTAGAGTACCTATAGTGCTAGTTATGGACTGGTCAGTTACAGAAAGGATGTACTGTCTATTGTTGAATCCATCTAAGTATGATGTCCCCACATTCTGTTTTTATAGCTCGTCTCTCTAAGTAACCTGAGCATGCATACCATGCCTGTACATGTATGCATGATGTCTTAGTAAATTTGAGTGATTGCAGTCTTCCTAAAGAGCCTGTGCCCATCTATCAAATATGTCCTCAGCTGCGAAGATTCCCCAGAGCATTATTTAACACTGGGTGGAACTATACTCCCAGGCATTTAAGTAGAATAGACAGTACTCCTTTTAGTTTCTCTCCAATGACACTGTTACTCTTTGTGTATCAGTAAATGATGACATGCTATATGTTTATATCTTTACGGTTTACTGAGTTTCTTAAAGAAGGTACCTCATCTGGAGGATTAGAAATTCCCAAAACTCTAGACACATAATGCACACTCTAAATATTTGGAAGCTAATAGGTCTTTAATTCTTTTATTCATTTGCCAGATACTTATCTGTATGCCAGCCCCTATCTATCTGTCTGTCTGTCTGTCTGTCTGTCTGTCTATCTATCTATCTATCTATGAATGATGGACAGAGTTCTTGAATTTTGTTTGTAAGCAAAGCAAGTCTCAAGTCAGTCTAATGGGGTGGGTTGGAAAACTGGAAACTAAGCATCAAGTTGTATTATTTGTTCTACTGGAAAAGTACTAATTTAAAACATAAGTAGGGACAAAATCCAACACCCATTCATGATAAAAGTCTTGGAAAGATCAGGAATTCGAGGCCCATACCTAAACATGATAAAAGCAATATACAGCAAACCAGTAGCTAACATCAAAGTAAATGGTGAGCAGATTGAAGCAATCCCACTAAAATCAGGGACTAGACAAGGCTGCCCACTTTCTCCCTATCTATGCAACATAGTACTTGAAGTGCTAGCCAGAGCAATTCGACAACAAATGGAGATCAAGGGGATACAAATTGGAAAGGAAGAAGTCAAAATATCACTTTTTGCAGATGATATGATAGTATATATAATTGACCCTAAAAATTCCACCAGAGACTCCTAAACCTGATAAACAGCTTCGGTGAAGTAGCTGGATATAAAATTAACTCAAACAAGTCAATGGCCTTTCTGTACACAAAGGATAAACAGGCTGAGAAAGAAATTAGGGAAACAACACCCTTCACAATAGTCACAAATAATATTAAATACCTTGGCATGACTCTAAGGAAGTGAAAGATCTGTATGATAAGAACTTCAAGTCTCTGAAGAAAAAAAATTAAACAAGATCTCAGAAGATGGAAAGATCTCCCATGCTCATGGATTGGCAGGATCAACATTGTAAAAATGGCTATCTTGCCAAAAGTTATCTACAGATTCAATGCAATCCCCATCAAAATTCCAATTCAATTCTTCAACGAATTAGAAAGGGCAATTTACAAATTCATCTGGAATAACAAAAAATCTAGGATAGCAAAAACTTTTCTCAAGGATAAAAGAACCTAAGCGGAATCACCATGCCGGACCTAAAGCTGTATTACAGAGCAATTGTGATAAAACTACATGGTACTGGTACAGCGACAGACAAGTAGACCAAGGAATAGAATTGAAGACCCAGAAATGAACCCACACACCTATGGTCACTTGATCTTTGACAAGGGAGCTAAAACCATCCAGTGGAAAAAAGACAGCATCTTCAACAAATGGTGCTGGCACAACTGGTGGTTATCATGTAGAAGAATGCGAATTTTCCATTCCTATCTCCTTGTACTAAGGTCAAATCTAAGTGGATCAAGGAACTCCACATAAAACCAGAGACAGTGAAACTTATAGAGGAGAAAGTGGGGAAAAGTCTCAAAGATATGGGCACAGGGGGAAAATTCCTGAATAGAACAGCAATGGCTTGTGCTGTAAGATTGAGGATTGACAAATGGGACCTCATGAAACTGCAAATCTTCTGCAAGGCAAAAGACACTGTCAATAAGACAAAAAGGCCACCAACAGATTGGGAAAGGATCTTTACCAAAGCTAAATCAGATAGGGGACTAATATCCAATATATATAAAGAACTCAAGAGGGTGGACTCCGGAAAATCAAATAACCCCCTTAAAAGATGGGGCTCAGAGCTAAACAAAGAATTCTCACTTGAGGAATACTGAATGGCTGAGAAGCACCTGAAAAAATGTTCAACATCCTTAATCATCAGGGAAATGCAAATCAAAGCAACCCTGAGATTCCACCTCACACTAGTCAGAATGGCTAAGATCAAATATTCAGGTGACAGCAGATGCTGGCGAGGATGTGAAGAAAGAGGAATACTCCTCCATTGTTGGTGGGATTGCAAGCTTGTACAACCACTCTGGAAATCAGTTCCTCAGAAAATTGGACATAGTACTACTGGAGGATCCCTCAATACCTCTCCTGGGCATATATCCAGAAGATGTTCCAACTGGTAAGAAGGACACATGCTCCACTATGTTCATAGCAGTCTTGTTTATAATAGCCAGAAGCTGGAAACAACCCATATGTCCCTCAAGAGGAATGGATACAGAAAATGTTGTACATTTACACAATGGAGTACTACTCAGCTATTAAAAAGAGTGAATTTATGAAATTCCTATGCAAATGGATGGACCTGGAGGGCATCATCCTGAGTGAGGTAACCCAATCACAAAAGAACTCACATTATATGTACTCACTGATAAGTGGATTTTAGGCCAGATACTTAGAATACACAAGATACAAGATATAATTTGCAAAACACATGAAACTCAAGAAGAATGAAAACCAAATGTGGACACTTTGCCCCTTCATAGAATTGGGAACAAAACACCCATGGAAGGAGTCACAGAGACAAAGTTCGGAGCTGAGACAAAAGGATGGACCATCTAGAGACTGCCATACCTGGGGATCCATCCCATAATCAGCTTCCAAACCCTGACACCATTGCATACACTAGCAAGATTTTGCTGAAAGGACCCAGATATAGCTGTCTCTTGTGAGGCTGTTCTGGGGCCTGGCAAACACAGAAGTGAATGTTCACAGTCAGCTATTGGATGGAACACAGGGTCCCCAATGGAGGAGCTAGAGAAAGTACCCAAGGAACTAAATGGGTCTGCAACCCTATAGTTGGAACAACAATATGAACTAACCAGTACCCCTGGAGCTCGTGTCTCTAGCTGCATATGTATCAGAAGATGGCCTAGTTGGCCATCATTGGGAAGAGAGGCCCCTTGGTCTTGCAAACTTTATATGCCTCAGTACAGGGGAACCCCAGGGCCAAGAAGTGGGAGTGGGTGGGTAGGGGAGTTGGGGGGGGGGTATGGGAGCCTTTTGGGATAGCATTGGAAATGTAAATGAAGAAAATACATAATTAAAAAAAAAGCCAGTGGTGGTGCACGCCTTTAATCCCAGTGCTCGGGAGGCAGAGGCAGGAGGAATTCTGAGTTCAAGGCTAGCCTGGTCTACAAAGTGAGTGCCAGGACAGCCAGGGTTACACAGAGAAACCCTGTCTCAAAAAACCAAATAAATAAATGAGTAAATGAATAAATAAATAAATAAGGGCTACACAGAGAAACCCTGTCTCAAAAAACCAAATGAACAAATAAAATAAAATAAAATAACCATAAGTAGGATAGAGGGCGGTAACAAAGAGGGCTTCACGTGAAAGAATGGTCTTGACATTGTTGTAAAGGAGGTAAAATTTGAGCAGAAATTTTAAGGAAGATAGCCAGAGGGAAGTGTGTGTGCATGCACATGTACTTGTGTGTGTTCATGTAGTACTAGTATTTTTTTCTTTCAAATGGCTTTTTTCCATCTGGGTTTAAAGATTATGTAGAGTCTATTGGCTAAAAGCATATGGTTTTCCTTCATTTGTGTTATTTGTGTAATTTTAGACTCTTGTTTAGAGTACATGCAGTTACCATAAAAATGCTTATAATAAATCCCAATAGGTTTTTAACTTAATAGACTCTTAAGACTATTAAGTCTGGGATGTAAGAAAAATTTTGAAATTTAAAACCTATCTCAGTGCTTTAATTTTACTAACCCTTGACATAGCTAATGAAGCACAAACAGATTGGTATTCTACATTTCACAACAGCCAAATATTTATTTCAATTAATGGGTTATTCATTTATACATAGTAGGGAGCCACTATTTGAAGCAAATACATTTTTCCTTCTTTTTCTTCTTCTGAATTCTTTTTTAATATTTAGTTTTATTCATAATTCATTTTTATACCTATATTCCATTCCCCATCCCTCCCTACCCACCCTCCAACTGCTCCACATTTCAGCCCTCCCTCCCACCCTACCCCATCTCCACATGGATGCTCGCACCTCCCACCCCACCTGAGCTCTAAACTCCTTGGGGCCTCCAGCCTTTTGAGGGTTAGGTACATCATCTCTGAATGAACACAGAACCGGAAGTCCTCTACTATATGTGTGTTATGGGTCTCATATCATCTGGTGTATGCTGTCTGTTTGGTGGTCCAGTGTTTGAAAGATATCAGGGGTCCAGATTAATTGAGACTGCTGGTCCTCCTACAGGGTCGCCCTTCTCCTCAGCTTCTTTCAGCCTTCCCTAATTCAACAACAGGGGTCAGCTGCTTCTGTCCATTACAAAGATAGTTTTAAAATCACAAGATTTCAAAAATATTTTGAAACTTCTTTGTGAAATAACATATATTATTCATTCTTGATAGAACAAATTAACTGAAATGTCTATCAAATTTTCTAGGTTGTTTGCATAAAAAATAAGTAATAATTTGTTATTACGAATTCATACATGAAAATAAATGTACTGTGCATCTGCATTTATAAACACTGGTAAATATTACAAAAGCTTTTGTGGACATTATGTACAATGCCAGAAGAACTCTCTTCTGTTCAGTTGGGTGATTGAAAAGGAAGTAAATATGATGTTGGGTAGTATGTAAAGTGGGCTTGACAATCCAATTGTGTTCTTTCATATAGTAACACCATAACACAACTAACTCACCTTCAACTCTTATATGTACACGTTTTCCTACAATGTAGAATAAAGTGATTGCTGTTTTAGGAGATGAATTCTTGTCCAGCAGCTTTAGCACTGTTGGTAGACTATTACCAGGAAGCAGACAGAAGTGTGTCTGTGAGCCCACTCCCAAGGGATGTCCAGAATAACATGTGAGCTTGATATTACTTCTCACATTCAGTTTTCCTTCTTGTGACATGATTGCCACATACTTTCAAGTTCTCCAGATAGAAAGGCAACCTATTTTGCAACTGTCTTAATTTCAGTCATATGTGGAAACACATTAGTCAGTATGTAGTTGTCAGTCATAGTCAGCATGATGCTGAGTTGATCAAAGTGCAAAACACTAAGCTTTTAGGGGATTGCATTACAGAATTGTGAAGAGAATCTCATTGGGTTCAGTTTTATTGTTAAAATGTGAGCTTAAAGTATTTATATATGCTAATTTTCTCTATAATTCTAATAAAGCCACATATCAAGAAAATTTCATTGGAATTCTGGATTATAGATAAATAATCTTGTCAGGCTAGGAAGCATAAATCTTCAGGTAGGTAATAAATCTCCATACATCATTCAGTCAAATGAAGTTACAAAGAAATTGCAGTGTCAAAATATATTCAGAGAGCTTTCTTTTGGTATTGTAGTGCATCTGAGGGGATTTAAAACAAGTTCCTATAAGAAAAGATTTCATTTGTTTTTACCTAACTTTTAAGTCATTAGCCTTTCAGCATTTTATCAAATGACATTTAAAAACAGTAAGTTAAATAGCTGCCCTATAGAAAACTACTTCACACTCAGACTTGTGTTAGCCTCTGACTGTCTCATCACATGCAGAGACAATAGCTATGGTCACATTCACAGTGGATGTATGCTATTTGGCTAGTCAGCATACTGAAGCATTTTTAGTTAAGAATAAATATTTGCAGAAAAAAATGACTTATCTTCCCCGGTCATAAGCTTATTGATTTCATGGTCTAACCACAAGGGGAAGGTTGATAGAAATACCTAGGAACCCTACTAAATATGTAGTTTATGGAGGTTCTTTCTGGAGTGTAGAATAAATAAAAAGCAGGAGTCTGCTGGAGTGACTCAGGAATTCCTAAGGCATCTCTGTGCTGCTTTGTCATATGCAGGACTTGTTTGTTTGTTTGTTTTATAGTACTAGCTCATCTACATGATATATAATTTTATAATGGAATAAGGAGATTAACTTTCAGAGTTTCCTGTGGCTCTGAGTTGAGGCTTACATTCACTGCTCAGGACAGTATACAAAGAAAGCAGAGCTTAGCTATTAATGATAAAAAGCCATAAAAATGTAACAAAGTATTGCTTTATTGCCAACACACTTCTAATGTATAAAAGACCAATTAATAAAATAAAAATTATTTATAGCATAGCACTAGATAGAACCTCAATTTGATATGTTTCACACACACTAAAATCTCGCTGTTGCTTCTCTGTTCTTTGGATCTAATGTAATGGCAATTCCATCACAAAAGGGACTGTGTGTGTGTGTGTGTGTGTGTGTCTGAAAATCTTAAGTACTCAGAATGTGCTAGAAGAATTGTGCCTTTTATGTGTGAACGTACTTGCTTTATGATTTGCTGTTGATGTTGTTTTAGTCTATGCAAGGGAAACTTTGTGAAGAGAAACTGACTGCGCGGAGTACTGTGGAAGAGCTAGGAAGGAAAGAAGGAAGCCTCCAGAGGTTGACAGAAGCGCTGCTTGAAGTGAGTAGCAGCCCCAACTGCCTGAAGGGCGAGTCTCTGCTTCTTTAAAGTCAGTGCTCACTTTGTACAGTAGGTAAAGCAAATGTTCACATTGGAGGCTTGACTTTGATGTGCTAATGACTTAAATTCATTACGGCCCACAAGGAAACTACAACACACAGACATGCCTTTATTCTTCTTGGGCTTCCCCGTACATTAGAATTCGGTTTTCATGACTTAACTAGATAAACTCAAATGTACACATTCACAGAGTCCCAAAGTGAGCAAATAAAGCCTAGATTGAGCAGAATCAAAGTCCTCTGAAGGTCCTCAGGGGATTGCGGTGCTGCTGCAGGTCACACCTTCTCCTGAGTATGAGCTGAAGTACTTGACCCATGTCTAGGACATGTTATATATGGTACCTAGGTTAGACAAAATACTGAAGTGAATGTCCTGAAGTGGGTGGTGTTTTCTTATAGAACCACAATATGATTATCATGCTCAATCAAAATAATGATTCCTTGATGTTTGATAATCTGTATTCTTATTTCCCCACTTCAAATACTTTTGCAGAAGGTATGGAAGACATTATCCTAACTTTGAAGGACACACATTGCATGTCATTAGTTTGCTTTAAAAATCCAAGGTTGTGTCTTCTCCTGTGTTACTGTCTTTTGAAGAAACTAGAAGCTAATTAGTCTTGTAGACTTATAAATTGTTACACATTTAGATTTGTCCATTTATGGTACATTTATGGTACCATTATAGGCTTCCTTAATGGTAGGTACCATTTGTCCTTTACCCTCTTGAGTTTCTAGTAAGCTAATTATTAGAGCTACAAGCTACATGAAATTCATGTCAGTTGTTTTTACTATTTTGTATTGCTGATATATTATACAATAGTTGATTATCCTGCTCTAAATGGCATACATTTATTAAAGACTAAGCTCTTTAGGTTAACGTGGTGACAGCTTGGCTTTTCTACTCTATAGGTATAGCCATTACAAACAGCAGGTGATCTGTGGGGCTGGGTGCACATGCAGTTCCCAGCATCTGTTTCCTTGGTGGATTTAGCTTCTATCAAAGTTCATTGCCTAAGTAGATAATGTAAACATGTTAGTTTTTCACACTTACTTCATTCCATTTACCTTTATTATTTAGCATTCTTTTTTCACCTCAGTCTATTTGCTTATTCTTAAATACAGTTCCAGTTGGAAACCCTGTTCAGCTCACTTCTCAGTAGCGTATTTCAGGGTGAGGAGGGAAAAGGATCTTGGTGATGAGGACAGCTGTCACAGTATAGTGAGTCATGACTCTATGGTGCTCTTTGCAGCTCCAGTCGATTCTGAGAGGAGGCTGTTTCTCTCCCCTTCGGGTCATAGTTATATTTCTTTGTATGTTACATTGTAAAATCTAATTCCTGTGAATATCATAACATACATACTTTTAAAAATTAAAGAAATGGTCCCAGTTATATACAGTGGAGTCTCTGGTTATGTTAAACACATTTCAGGTCATTAACTCCATGCCCAGAAATAAATAGTTAAATAACATGAAACAAACTTAGTATATTTTATAGACTTTTTGTCACATTTTGGACTATTTTGAGTTTTTTTGTTTTGTTTGTTTGTTTTACTGGTCTTTGCTTGTATATTTTGGTTTCTGTTTTATGGGAGGGTTTTTGCTTTATTTCGTTTTGGGTTATGTTTCTTGTATTTTGCTTGTTTGATTTTTGGTTTTTTTCCCTGTGTTTTTTAAAGAGAGAGAAAGGAGTATCCAGGTGAATAGGTGGGGCGGGGAGGTGGAGAAGGGAAAGTGATCAGAATATACTGCACGAAAAATGTTTGTTTGTTTGTTTGTTTGTTTTTCCATAAAAAGAGGAAAAAATGATTCCAGTATAATTAAGTAACTTCACCTACTTAGCATCACAGACTGAGGTTTAAAGTGAAAGTGTCCTTGTACTTTTCATTCCAAGTGTGTGTGTGTGTTACAATGTGGGGAATGTGTACATAGGCCATGGCTTGTGAGGCTGCCCTCGTGTGATCACTCCCTCTGTTTACTGTGGGCATCTGATGGCACAGAGGAGTCAGCTTGTAAATACAGATCAATGTTCTTCCCCCTACTGAATGTGTGCAGCTGAATTTGGTTAAAGTAAATATACTATGATGTTTGATAATAGACTTGTTTGTAGACTTCAGGAAAAATGTTAACCTGTATGACTTATTAATACCTTTTCTCTGTTCTAACAACTGCCTTTGTTTTCTTTATCCACTGTAGAACCAAAGACAGATGGGAGAGACGTACTCTTTACTGGATCAGGGCCACGAAGCAGAGCAGTCTAGGCCACAGACCATTCATTCTAAGTGGCCTCTCTTTGATTTGACTGTGATTGATCAGCTGTTCAAGGAAATGTCATATTGTTTGTTTGACTTGAAAGCATTGTGTAGTATTCTTAATCAACGTGCTCAGGGCAAGGAGCCTAACCTCTCATTGTTACTGGGAATCCGATGTAAGTGGCTGATGACTTGTCTCTACTCTGCCTTTTCCATGCTTGATAGTATGCCCTCCTGTCCAAGACTTACAAAACGGTTTTAGTTTTACCCCTTACAGTCTCATTATATAAAGTTACAGAAACCAGCAGGAACATAGCTATAGAATGCATAGACATGTTTCCAAAACCAACTCTATGAAATCACAAGTTAGCAGTGATTTCCCAGTTACTCTTCTAAAAGTGACAGTTCCTTCTGTTGCTTCTTTATGGCATTTGCACAGATGAGTGGCCAGCTGTGTATCAACTGCTAGAATATTTGTAAGATAATACTGACTGCTTTTGTATGCATTGTGTGTCCTATGGCTGAATGCGGGTGCCAGTCATTTCGTATGAGCTAGATTCTCTCCTACAGATGTGCTTGCTGTCTTTTTCCTATAAATTCTTTAATACCTTAAAGCATGTTATTTGTTAAGTGAAACATACATTTGTATTAAGCTGGGTCAGCAGAGATTTACCTTTACTTTATACACATGATTAAGTGTATGCTTGTAAAAGTCTCTGGTTAGTATTAGTTAATGAACACCAGACATCCTCAGCTGTCTGGTTCTACGGTAAGTACTATCAATGGAGATAATTAAACATTAGCTGAATTATTAGATCATTGCAGCAAGTGCTGTAGTTGATATGTGCTCAAAGAACAGTTGTAACGTGTGGAATAAAAATGGCTGAGACTATGTGGGGAAAGGCTGCCAAGGCTTCATGGAGTAGCTGGTGGTTGACAGAATCTTAGAGGCGTGCTAGGTGAATATTGACACTTTGGTTAGAATGAATCTCTTGGAGTAAGAAGTTCACACACAAAAGACTTCAGTTATTTTACAGTCTACATTTCAGTACAGCATTTACTAACCTTTACATTTATAGAACTATGCAAGTATGAATACAATGGAGATTCAAGACTCTTACCCCTTTTCCTTCCTCTCCTCAGGTTCAAACTCTGAATCCTTACATACGTTTGTCCAATCCGCTACTCTGTCAAGCAATGAATTCTTTTGAATTGCTATCTCATGACTCCTTCTGTTAACTATTGGCAGACTACCCCACTTTTCTTAAAATTCCTTGCTTACTTGGCTTTTATGACATCATTCTCCCTGTTCTACGTCCACCTTTGTGATGACTGTTCATCCACAATATTCTGTGGACTTCTCTGCAATGGTCTTACTGTGTTTGAGCTGAACATGGTGGTACATGCCTTCAACCCAGCACATGGGATGCAGAGGAAGGAGAATCTCTGTGGGTTCAAGGTCACCCTGGTCTACATAGTGAATTACAAGATAGTTAGAGCTATATAATGAGACCCTGTCTCAAAACAAATCATGTTGGGGTACACAAGAACTATTAGTCAGTGGATATTTTTATTGGTTTCTATCTATGTTTAGTCCTATTCTCTCTGAATACTTGTTTTTCATATATTTTTATGGTATTATCATACCTTCCCTCCATATATATATGTATATACATACATACATACATACATATATATAATATTATACTCTGCCTAAAAGGTATCTTTTGTCTACTGATTAGTCATATCTCTTTCTCCTTCTCCCCCTCTGCTTCCCCCCCCCCCACCACATACACACTTGTCATAACTGACTAGCCCCCTCCCCCCCTTTTCCCCAATTAACCCTGTTCCTCACTTTAAGTAGCACCACCATACTCTACTGGCCTTTTCCTCTGTGCCCTGTTCCCAGTTTCTGACCCTCAAGTTGGCGAGAGCTGAGCTCCACAGTGCTGATGTTTATTCCTGCCAGTTACAGCAGGCCTAACCCAGGCTTCCATACCCTGAACTGGACTGCCTTTCTGTTGCCCATCTTGGTCATCTTCTTTCCCCACTCACTTTTCATGTTCTTGCCAGTGTCTTGTCTAAACCACAAGTTATTTTTCCTAATGAAATCCCTGTTATAGAATGGATCCTACCTATCTCTGTAGCTTACTTCTTATGACTCTTGCATGTAATTTATGTTCAACTGTTTAACCGTTGCATACTAGTCTTAAAGTTTCTCGGACTAGCTTGTTATTTTCTGCTTTCATGGACGATCAATAAATAGTCCCCACCATATCTCTGATTAGGTCTGTACCAGTGTGTCTTGTGGCTAGTAGTGAGTCATCTACAACATACACTGTGCTCAATTGTTTATGAAACTGAAAGGCACTGAGCACAAGTCATTGACTTCTCCATCCAGCAGCACACCTTGATCATGGAAAATGTTCATTACTGTTTAAAAACAGTTATTTTGGGGCGAAGAGATGGCTCAGCAGTTAGGAGCACTGGCTACTCTTCCAAACATCCCAAGTTCAATTCCCAGAAACCACTTGGCTCACAACTCAAAGCCTCTTCTGGTATGTCTAAAGAGAGTGACAGTGTACTCACATCTATAAAACAAACAAACAAACAAACAAACAAACACACACCCAGTTCTTTGGTTCCTGTGCCAGACAAGTGAAGGTAGAAGAAGTTTGTTTCAGTTTTCTTACTTTTGTTTTGTTTTGTTTTGTTTTGTTTTGTTTTGTTTTGTTAGGACACGCTTACAAAGAGAAGGTACAGTAGATTAAAAGCCAGCTGACTAGAGCCTCACCCTTGTTTAGACATTGGGCCACTCTCCATAAACTTGTTTCAGTTGTTTGGGATGATAGCGTTCCAATACTCTGGTTATATATTTTTAAACTAATATCTACATGCCATTAAAAACTCCTTTTGTAATGATAAAATTTAGACATTTTCTCTCTCTATGCAAATAGTTTTCATTTTGTCAGTTGAGACAAATAAAATACTATAGTGGAGCTCGGAAAGAGATATGAGAGTAGGTTCTTTTACACTTTGGTAACTTTGCCACGCACCAAGCTTGCCAAATTTGTATATGCTATATAGATTTAATACATTTTAACTAACAGGTATTTGAAGACTTATGGATAAGATCTATTTAATATAAAATAATGTATAATTTGAACTTAGTCTTGCTAGTATTCACTGTACAATATCATGTCTCTATAGTGAAGGTGAGAATCTTAAAATGTCTGTTCAAAAAAGTGTAAGACTTCCTCTCCACACTTTCTTTACACAGCAATGAACTGTTCAGCTGAAGAGACTGAAAATGACCACAGCCCAGAAACGCTCACTAAAAAGCTCTCAGATGTGTGCCAGTTACGGAGGGACATTGATGAATTGAGGACTACAATATCAGACCGCTATGCTCAGGACATGGGAGACAACTGTGTTACCCAGTGATCAAGTCTTGGTCCACAGCAACAATGATCCATTATGAAATGCTGCTGTGTTGAATCCTTTGTTTCTCTTTAGGATGCACAAGGGAAAGATGAAGCTCCTTGCCATGCACTTCAGCTTTGTTGTTGTTACACATGCTTTCTGAAGGAGGTTTTAAAGGGACTGATCAAATCAGGCAAACACATCACGTTACTAAGGTCTGCAAGAAAAAGAACAAAATAACCTGTATTTTCAAACTACTGATTGTAGGACCAAGCTGTGAACAGGGCCCTTCAGATAAAGGTGTAGGACTTCCTTTACTCCTATAGTTTTGTGTATATATATGTGAGAGCTCATTCATTCTCACACTTGCTCACTCGGTCGGTCAGTCGGTCGGTCGGTCTGTCTGTCTGTCTCTGTGTGTGCATGCCCATTCATGTGCATTTGCATATGCATGGACTTTATCCATAAAATAATAGGATTTCAAAGGTCAAAGCAAAGCTTTGAAAGAAACACACTATTAATTCTTCATTTTGTATAGAAGCATGTATTACATTCTGGAATTTTTATTGGCAGGCCCACTAGATCCAGTACCAAGGTGGTATTATAATGTACAAGGGTAGCAAGCAAAATCATTTGTGTTTTAGAAATTGACTGTACTGAGCTGTGCGAAGGAGAAGTTGGCTTGATGTTGGCACTGAAGACAAACCAGCTATTTTTTCCAGAGTGGTTATAGATTGTCTTAGCAGTATGAAACTTTAATGTGATGATATTTCCATTGGCAATGCAATTTATATATATAAGAAAACCTAAGTAATGCAATTAATTTCAGCCCTTACTTACTATTTGCAATTTTTGTTTATGATATATATGTAAGTAGAGCCATATATAATTAGCTGAAGGCCTCTGGGGCTTCCAATGACTATTATAAAAAGAAAGATGGCAATGTAATTCTGACACAGTTGCTTTTTATTCACACTTCAGCATTTATGTTTGAACAGTGTCATGCCTGAATTAGAGTTGAACTACTTACAGAGAAAGCATATGAATTAATAGTAGTATAAAACAAAATGTAAATCTCAACAACATTTTAATTTCTTTTATTATATTTATTACATCAGTTTTTTCATGGAGTATGGAATTGCTTAGGTTAGTTCATCTGGAACACAGGGTACCACTATGAAGCTCAATTTCACTTGAGCAGATAAACAGTCACCTAAACTTTAAGTAAGTATTGTCTCATATCATTTTGTTTGTTTAGAAAGATTAGGTATTTTACTGCAGCCAGATTTCATTACAATGTTTTCAATATGGGCAAAGCATCACTCTATGAATTGGTTTGGCTGTCTTTCTCTCTCGCCCTTAATACCTCCTTCCTTTCCCTTTCCCTTTCCCTTTCCCTTTCCCTTTCCCTTTCCCTTTCCCTTTCCCTTTCCCTTTCCCTTTCCCTTTCCCTTTCCCTTTCCCTTTCCCTTTCCCTTTCCCTTTCCCTTTCCCTTTCCCTTTCCCTTTCCCTTTCCCTTTCCCCTTCCTTCCTTCCTTCCTTCCTTCCTTCCTTCCTTCCTTCCTTCCTTCCTTCCTTATTTTAATGCAACCCACTTTTCTTACACAGGACTATAGAGATGAGAGAGTAAAGGCCGTAGAACCTTTTAGTTGAGAATGGACACATACCAGTTTTCTTGCTAAACTTATTCTGGTGTAAAGTTTGCACCTAGCAAAGATTTTTCTTAATCTCAATAGGAAGACTTAGTGGGACAGACTCTTGAGGAGAATTCTCAGGAAGACACTCAGTCCAGAATGGGCTTGCTATCTGCAGTCACTTGATAGGTATATTTCAGTAGATCCTTATACTACATCATAGTGACAGATTTGCCTTCCATTTAGTGTTAAATCCACCCTTCTCTTCTTGGGATCTGGCTACTAATAAATCAGTGTATTGGGGTGATTATGCATTCCAGCTCCCTAACCCAGATAGGAATTAGCCACTTGAGAGTTTGGTTCTTTAGTGATGTGTTCATTGGATTTTAAGACTAGTATTTTAAGGACAATCAAGAAATTGATTGTTACAAAAATATATGACTTGCAGAAAGAATATCTGTGTAGATGGTTCAAGCTGTTAAGTCAGATACTGACATCTACATGACTCAACTGCAGTGTAGCAACTAACATACTTACCTTCTCTTTGGATAGAGTATCATCATCCTGTGTTGATTTTGACATAAAGATACCTAAGACTATAGCACTAATGAACAACCATTGCTGGTTTGTGTTAGCAGCTTCTTACATCTCCAAAGTCCTAGCTTTTAAGTTTATGTTTTGAGATTTTATAGTTACTGTTTTTAAAACAAATTTATGATCATATATTTTATTATGTGTATATATATGTGTGTATATATATATATATATATATACAAAAGGGTGACACACACACCTTTTTTTCTGACCACTTGCAATAAATAAAACAAGCTTAGTTTTGTCTAGCTTTCTAAAACTTAAAGAATTTAATTCACATATCTTAGAGTAAAATATTTAACCAAGAAATTAACAAAATATTACTGATACATGTCAATTTCTAAATTGTATAGCACCATTTAAAAGGCTTTCAGATAGTCTTGTTATATGGATTACAAATACTAATCTCTTATTCGAGTCTAGAATTAACAAAGGGCTTTGGCACATAGTCAGCTTTGGAGGGGATTTGGAGGAAACTGGAACTGGTTGTGTTTTAGTCAGGTTTTATTTTTCAGAAACATCTTTAAGATACACCTTGTTAGAACAGCAATAATCTATCACATTGAAAGCAAACATTTATCATTAGGTCAAGGAAGATGGCATAGCAATTCTACAGTGTTTTATCTCCATTTTGAAGTAGGGTGTAGGTTGAAGTTACTACAATGACATATGCCTAAAATAAAAAGGAGATTCAATTTTGAAGTAAATCTATCTGTAAATGTCCATACTAATGAATTTTGTTTCAATTATGCTTTTGTGTATCAAGCCTTTAACCTCCTAGGAAGTGTTAAATAGTATTTTACTTCTAGTCTGTTCATGCTGAGTCATTCTAACACAGCCACATAGAACACAGGTAGATTAATAGCTGTCATGGGGAAGACATGGTTACCTGTGCAGGTAAAATGAGCTGAGTCACGGGCATAATAATGCCCTGTCTTTGTATTTGACTAGGCAAAACTTAAAAGAATTTTATTTTTAAGAGCACAGACCCTTTTAATATTTGGAATAAGATTCTTGTCTAATGTTAACATTATTATATCTTAGTAATGATTGTGGGGTCGTAATTTTGATAAACTGAATTTAACTTTCAGTAGCTTGTTAGAAAAATCCAAGAGCTAGAACATATTGCTAAAATGGATATTGGACAGTTCTAACTTGGAAGCTCATGTCCAGTACCGTTCTTGTTTCTGACTCCGTGGGCATCTCTGCAAGGATATTTGTAAAAGGGACTGTTTCATTAAAGGGTGTTCTTTAAATATCAGTTAGAGTTCATTGAGCAGCGGGAGCTAACTAAGCAGCTGGGCTGTTTTGCATAGTACTGCTGAACTCAAGCATGCCTCTGGTTCTGCTTGCCGAAGCTCTCATCTAGAGTCCTGCCACTGCATCTGTAGTTACAGTGATAGGATGTTCTCTGAGTGAGCATGCATAGCAGATGACATTGGAACCACCTTCTGCCCCCCTTTGTTTCCATCTCTGACAGTGGTCAATAAGCCAAGAGAAATTCTCTATTGGGTATAAAGTCTAAACCTTTCAACTTTGCCCTCCCCCAAAACATTGATGGTAATTGCTGTATGAATGTATCATACATTTAATCATGAAAGGGAAGGATTTGAGATTTCTTATTTAAAGGAAATATTGAACATAATAGAATGTACTTTGAAATCAATAAGTCATCGGCAACACTGTTGCAGCTGCATACAGAGAGAACCTTTTGTGCCTTTGTGCCTGCAGTGTTTATTTCTCTTACATGAACTATAAGAATGTTGATTATTGCACCTTGTTCTTTGGTAAATATACTTAAGAATTTTTCTAAAAAGAGCCATTTCTTGTTAGATGATAGAGCTACCTTAGTAAACATGAGGGGATGTATCATATTTGTATGTGTTTGAAGCCTTTTCTATATAGAGAGCAGGAAATTCCTTTTAAATGTATTCATTTGTGTGTATGCGTGTGTTTATATATTATATATGTAGTTATTTAAGTACTTCTGTGCGAAATTGAGCATCATGTTGGCGTGGTGGCCAGAAGTAGTAAGGTGCTAGTTGGTCACATTAAGCACAGCAGAGTGTACAATCAGTCACTGACTGGTGGGTTTGTAAACTAGGTTCAGTTTTTGAACCACAGAATACCTCATGTGTAAATACAGTGTTCATGACTTAACTGAAATACAGTTATTGTAAAAAAAAATGTGAAGCCACTGGTTGGCTTATGCCTTCTGAGTTTTTGTTTTTACCTCCTTTTTGGAAAGGAGTTGTTTTTGTTTTGTTATTTTTTTAAATAGGGTTTACAGCTAGAAATTTGAATGCCAAAGTTCTATTTATTAAACTAAGAAAAAAGTTTTCAATGTTAATGGCTAGTATTTTTCCACTGGACTATTGTTTGTTGATGTTGGAATTTGTATTTACAGAGAAATAAATTTTTTAGAAAAATAATTGCTTTCATGGTGCCTAATGTTAATGGTATAAGGAGAGGTTCCCAGGACCCAACAGGGAGGACTTAGCTGAAATACCCAACAAAGGGGAGATAAGAGACCATATCTAGTGGATAGGCATGACCCCTAGTTGAGGGGTGGGGGCTGTCTTAGTTAGGGTTTCTATTCCTGCACAAACATCATGACCAAGAAGCAAGTTGGGGAGGAAAGGGATTATTCGGCTTACACTTCCATACTGCTGTTCATCACCAAGGAAGTCAGGACTGGAACTCAGGCAAGTCAGAAAGCAGGAGCTGATGCAGAGGCCATGGAGGGATGTTCATTACTGGCTTGCTTCTCCTGGCTTGATCAGCCTGCTCTCTTATAGAACTCAAGACTACCAGCCCAGAGATGGTCCCACCCACAAGGGGCCTTTCCCCCTTGATCACTAATTGAGAAAATACCCCACAGCTGGATCTCATGGAGGCACTTCCCCAACTGAAGCTCCTTTCTCTGTGATAACCCCAGCCTGTATCAAGTTGATACATAAAACCAGCCAGTACAGTGGCCACTCACCCACCTCAAAAATATTAATCCAGAATTTCACCTGTCAAAAGGGAATGCAGGGACAAAGAGTGGAGCAGAAACTGAAGGAAAGGCCATCCAGAGACTGCCCCACCTACGGATCCATCCCATCTGCAGACAACAAACCCAGACAATATTGCTGATGCCAAGAAGTGCTTACTGACAGGACCCTGGTATAGCTGTCCCCTGAGAGTCTCTGCCAGAGCTGGACCAATGCAGATGTGGATGCTCACAGCCAAACATTGGACTGAGCATGGGGACCCCAAGGGGGAAGTTAGGGCAAGGACTGTAGGAGCTGAAAGGGTTTGCAACCTCATAGGAAGTACAACAATATCAACCAAGAAGACTCCCCAAGCTCCCAGGGACTAAACTACCAACCAAAGAGTACACAGGGGTACCCATTGCTCCAGCTGGATATGTAGCAGAGGATTACCTCATCTGGCATCACTGGGAAGGGAGCCACTTGATCCTGTGGAGACTTGATGACCTGGGATAGAGGAATGCTAGGCTGCTGAGGGTGGGCAGGTGGGTGGGTGGGGGAGTCCCTCACAGAGGCAGGAGGCAGGGAGGAGTGGATAGGGGAATTGTGGAGGAGAAACTGGGAAGGGGAATAACATTTGAAATGTAAATAAAATAACCAATTAAAACAGAATGTATTTGCAATTCCAGGCTCTCTATCACAAGTTCTCAATGACAAGAGTATGTTGAGTTGACTCTTAAGTAAAAGCTTTCTATAAATACATAAATTAATCTTTGGCTAGAACACAAAACTTATGCTTTCTTTGTTTTGTTTTTTTTTTTTTTTTTTTTTGTTTTGTTTTTTCTGAGACAGGGTTTCTCTGTGTAGCCCTGGCTATCCTGGCACTCACTCTGTAGACCAGGCTGGCCTCAAACTCAGAAATCCACCTGTCTTTGCCTCCCGAGTGCTGGGATTAAAGGCATACGCCACCAACGCTTCCTAAGTCTGTCTTATTTGATTGACTAGTCTTCCCTCAAAGTCTTTAGGGAAAGGTGAAGGAATTTCCCATGGACAGATGGGATGCAGTCAAGTCTGTATACACTTCAGCTGCTAGAGCTGTGCCCCCTCGGGGACTGTGTACACCTCAGCTGCTAGAGCTGTGCTCCCTCGGGGACTGTGTACACCTCATCTGCTAGTGCAGTGCTCCCTCGGGGACTGTGTACACCTCAGCTGCTAGTGCAGTGCTCCCTCGGGGACTGTGTACACCCCAGCTGCTAGAGCTGTGCTCCCTCGGGGACTGTGTACACCTCAGCTGCTAGTGCAGTGCTCCCTCGGGGACTGTGTACACCTCATCTGCTAGTGCAGTGCTCCCTCGGGGACTGTGTACACCTCAGCTGCTAGAGCTGTGCTCCCTCGGGGACTGTGTACACCTCAGCTGCTAGTGCAGTGCTCCCTCGGGGACTGTGTACACCTCAGCTGCTAGTGCAGTGCTCCCTTGGGGACTGTGTACACCTCAGCTGCTAGTGCAGTGCTCCCTCGGGGACTGTGTACACCTCATCTGCTAGTGTAGTGCTCCCTCGGGGACTGTGTACACCTCATCTGCTAGAGCTGTGCTCCCTCGGGGACTGTGTACACCTCAGCTGCTAGTGCAGTGCTCCCTCGGGGACTGTGTACACCTCAGCTGCTAGTGCAGTGCTCCCTCGGGGACTGTGTACACCTCATCTGCTAGAGCTGTGCTCCCTCGGGGTCTTTTTATAATCTTTATTGACATCAGAATTTCCAACAGATTTGTCTTCTGTTATCCATGTTGGACAAATGAGTCAAATCTTTTAATAAAAGAGAGACTTTGCTGAAATGGGTACAAATGAAGCTTAGTATAAGGCCTTCTATTTCATTTTGGCTTGCCAGTATAGACAAGTATAGATATGTTCTAAGAATGGCAGCCTCGTTCTGAATCATTGTATGCTGTAGGCTCACTGTCTCCAGGAAGCGGCCTGATCTTTGGGTCTGTGGTATTTCCCAGCACAGCTTACTTAGCACTGTTCTGTCAGTCTTTAGTGATACACACAGTTCAGTTAACAGGGGAAGGATCCTTCTAGAACTGCTAATATTGGTGTCACACCCTACCTAGGTTTTAATCAAGTATCATAGAAATAAGATCAGTGAGCTAGACTAGATCCCAGAAGAATCAGGATTTCAAGGATTTCCTTGGCTACATAATAAGTTTGAAGCATGTCTGGATGGCTAGGTGAGATATTTTTTTCTTAACACCAAATTTTAAAAATCCTAGAATTAAATTTTCTTCTGCAGAATGATAGGATCACTATTTTTTCCTTTTTTTTAATAACGTATTTTCCTCAATTACATTTCCAATGCTATCCCAAAAGTCCCCCATACCCTCCCCCCCCCATTCCCCTACCCACCCACTCCCACTTTTTGGCCCTGGCGTTCCCCTGTACTGGGGCATATAAAAATTTGCGTGTCCAATGGGCCTCTCTTTCCAGTGATGGCCGACTAGGCCATCTTTTGATACATATGCAGCTAGAGTCAAGAGCTCCCAGGTACTGGTTAGTTCATATTGTTGTTCCACCTATAGGGTTGCAGATCCCTTTAGCTCCATGGATACTTTCTCTAGCTCCTCCATTGGGGGCCCTGTGATCCATCCAATAGCTGACTGTGAGCATCCACTTCTGTGTTTGCTAGGCCCAGGCATAGTCTCACAAGAGACAGCTATATCATGGTCCTTTCAGCAAACGCTTGCTAGTGTATGCAATGGTGTCATCGTTTGGAGGCTAATTATGGGATGGATGATAGGATCACTTGATCTGTTAATTTTAATATACTGAGAAACCACCATATTGATTTTCAAAGTGGTTGCTTTAAGTTTGCACTCCCACCAATAATGGAGGAGTTTGCTCCACATTCTCTCAAGCATTAGCTGTCACTTGTATTTTTGATGTTAGTCATTTTGACAGGTATATAAATGGACAATTAAAGCAATTTCACTAAAATCAGGGACAAGAAAAGGCTTTTCACTTTCTCCATGTCTATACATCAATATATTACTTACATAAGATAAAGTAGTATATAGAAGTGATCCCAAAATTTCTACCAGGGATCTTTTATGGTTGATAGACACATTCAGCAAAGTAGCTGGATGCAAGATTACCTGGGGAAAAAATTCAGTAGCCAGCCTATATATAAACAATAGATAGGCTGAGGTATAAATCAGGGAAATACCCTTTACAATAGCCACAAATAATATAAAATATCCTGGGGCTAACTCTAACCAAGCAAATAAAAGACTAGTATGACAACAACTTTAAAGAAAAAAGAAAAAAAGAAAAAAAAAAAAAACAAGGAGCCAGAAGATGGAAAAATCTCTAGTGCTCATGGATCAGTACGATTAACCTAGTAAAAGTGGTTCATCTTACCAAAAGCAATCTACAGATTGACACAATTCCCAACAAAATTTCAACAGAGTTCTTTACAGACCTTGAAAGCACAATACTCAATTTCATATGGAAAAACAAAAAAAATCAGGATAGCTAAACCTCAGGATAAAAGAACCTCCAAAGGTAGCAGCATCCCTGGTTTCAATCTCTACTACAGATAACAAAAGATCAATAGAATCCAATCAAAGACCCAGACATAAATTCATGTAAGGACACCTGGATTTTGAAAATGAAGCCAGAAATATGCTATGGGACAGGGGGAGAGAAAATATCATCAACAAATGGTGCTGGTCTAACTAGATGTTGGTATGTAGTAGAATGGAAATCAATCCATATCTATCACCTTGCACAAAACTCTAGTCCAAGTAGATCAAAGACCTCACCAAATACACTGAAACTGACAAAAGAGAAAGCCTTGAAATACGTTGGCATAGGAACCAACTTCCTGAACAGACCACTGATAGTGCAGTCACTAAGATCAACAATAAATGGGACACCATGAAACTAAGAAACTTCTGTAAGGCAAAGGATACTGTCAATAGGACAAAACAGCTAATGGAAATGGCTAATATATAAAATATATAAAGAACTTAAGAGATTAGACATGAAAAAACCAAATAACCCATTTAAAACTGGGGTATAAGTGTGTGTGGTGGCTTGAATAAGAATGGCTTCCATAGATTCTTGTCTTTGAATTCTTTGGCCATAGATAATGACACTTTAGAAGGTGTAGCCCTGTTGGGAGAAGTATGTCACTGTGGAGGCATGGAAGACTTATAAGCTCAAGTCTGGCCAGTGTGGCACACAGTCTTCCTCTGATTCCTGTGGATCAAGATACAGACCTCTCATCTGTTTCTCCACCATGTCTGCCTGTTTACTACTACATTCCTGCCATGATGATAATAAACTAAACCTCTGAAACTCTTAGCCAGCCCTAATTAAATGTATTCCTTTATAAGAGTTGCTGTGGTCATGATGTCTCTTTAAAGCAAAAGAAACTCTGAGACAAGATCCAAAGACAAAATTCTCAACAGAGAAATTTCAAATGTCGAAAAAACACTTAAAAGAACTAGAAAATATCATCCTGAGTGAGGTAACCCAATCATAAAAGAACACATGGGCTACACACTCACTGATAAGTAGATATTAGCCCAAAAGTTTGGAATGCCCAAGATACAATTTATATACCACATGAAGCACAAGAAAAAGGAAGACAATAATATGGGTGCTTTGGTCCAGGAAAGGAGAACAAAATAGTCATGGAAGCAAATACGGAGACAAAGTATGGAGCAGAGTCTGAAAAAAAAGGCCATCCAAAAACTGTTCCACCCGGGGATTCATCTCATATTTCTGTTGTCTACTCCTCTTGGGTATATTTCCTTTTCTTTTTAATCTAGAGCTTTCAGTTGTGCTGTTAAATTGCTAGTATGAGATCTCTCTAATTTCTTTTATGTAAGCACTTAATGCTATGAACTTTCCTCTTAGAGTAGCTTTCATGGTGTCCCATCGATTCCAATTTTCTTTTTCATATTGATACTTAATTTGTGACCAAGTATGTGGTAGATTTTGGAGCAGGCTCCATAGGGCCTAAGAATAAGGTATATTCTTTTGTGTTTAGGTGAAATGTTCTGTAGATTTCTGTTAAACCCATTTGGTTCATAATATCTGTTAGCTCCAGTATTTCTCTGTTTAGGTTTTTTTCTGTATGACCTGTCTACTGGTGAGAGTAGGGTATTGAAGTTTTCCACTACGAATGTATTAGATTCTGTGTGTGATTTGAGCTTTAGTGATGCTTTTTGTTTTGTTTTGTTTTGTTTTGTTTTGTTTTGTTTTGTTTTGTTTTGTTTTGTTTTAACAAATGTGGGAGCCCCTGCATTTGGGGCATAGATGTTAAGAATTTAAGTGTCATCTTGATGAAAGTTTCGTTTGATGTGTATGAAGTATTGTTCCCATCTCTTTTGATTAATTTTGTTTGGAAGTCTATTTTGATTCATATTAGAATACCTATATCAGCTTAGGTTCATTTGCTTGGAAAATATTTTTCCAACTACTTACTCTAAGGTAATATCTTCTTTGATGCTGAGAGCTCAATGCTAAGGTATACCTTTATAGGTTACTTGACCCTTTCCCCTTGCAGCTCTTAATAGTCTTGTTTTTGTTTTTGTTTTTGTTTTGTTTTGTATGTTTAGTGTTTTGATTATTTTGTTGTGAAGAAAATTTCTCTTTTTGTATAATCCATTTTTTCCCTTTTTTATTAAACATTTTTTATGTACATTTCAAATATTAACCCCTTTCCTGGTTCCCCATCCAGAAACTCCCTACCTCATTCCCCCACCCCCTGCTTCTATAACAGTGTCCCCGTTCCCCCCCCCCCAACTCTTGCTTTCCTGCACTGGCATTTCCCTACACTGGGGCATCAAGCCTTCACAGGACCAAGGGACTCTCTTCCCATTGATGTCTAACAAGGCCATTCTCTGCTACATATGTGGCTGGAGCCATGGGTCCCTCCATGTGTACTCCTTAGTGGTGGTTTAGTCCCTGGGAGCTCTAGGGGGTCTGGCTGGTTGATATTGTTGTACTTCCTATGGGGTTGCAAACCCTTTCAGATCCTTCATTCCTTTCTCTAACTTCTGGGGACCCTGTGCTCAGTCCAATGGTTGACTGCAAGCACCCACCTCTGTATTTTTCAGGCTCTGGCAGAACCTTTCAGGAGACAGCTATATCAGGCTCCTATCAGCAAGCAATTCTTGACATCCACAATAGTGTCTGGATTTGGTGACTGTATATGAGATGGCTCTCCAGGTGGGGCAGTCTCTGGATGGCCTTTCCTTCAGTCTCTGTTCAATACTTTGTCTCTGTATTTCCTCTGGTGGGTATTTTGTTCTTTCTTCTTGAGCTTCATGTGGTCTGTGAATTGTATCTTGGATATTCTGAGTTTTGGGCTAATATCCACTTTGCTTTCCATGTGTCTTCTTTTGTGACAGGGTTACCTCACTCAGGATGATATTTTCTAGTTCCATCCATTTGCCTGCAAAATTCATGCATTGTTTTTAATTTACTCCATTGTGTAAATGTACCACATTTTCTGAATTCATTTCTCTTTTGGGGGACATCTGGGTTATTTCCAGCTTCTGGGTGCTATAAATAAGGCTGCTATGAACATAGTGGACCATGTGTCCTTGTTATGTGTTGGAGCATCTTTTGGGTATATGCTCAGAAGTGGTATAGATGGGTACTCAGGTAGTACTATGTTCAATTTTCTGAGGAACTGCCAGACTGATTTCCAGAGTGGTTGTACAAGCTTGCAATCCCAACAATAATGGAGGAATGTTCCTCTTTCTCCACATCATCTCCAGCATCTGCTGTTATCTGGGTTTTTGATCTTAGCCATTCTGACTGGTGTGAACCTATGCCACTGGTTGGGTGGGGGTTCCTGTGTCCCTGGTTCCTGTGTCTCAGGGTTGTTTTGATTTGCATTTCCCTGATGACTAAGGATGTTGAACATTTCTTTAGGAGCTTCTCTGCTATTCTGTTGCTTACATTCTTGCACTTGCCTCTCACCATCTGGTTATCTCTAGTGTTACCTGCCCTTGCTGTCTCTTACAGAAGCCTTTCCTTCCTGTGATCCTGGTTGTGTCAAAACCACTTAGAATCCAGCTCACTCTGTGATCCTGTTGTTGTGTTATCCTGTGATCCTGAGATTCTGATTTTGTCAGAGCTCCTGGGAGTCAAGCTGCCTCTGGGATCTTGAAATCCTGGTATGACCAAGCTCCTGAGATCCTGTTGTGTCAGAGCTCCTCGGATTCAACCTTTCTATGGGAGTTGCATGGATGGGTGGGGAGTCAGAGTCCTGGGTTTGCATTAGGCACAGGCTTAGACTGGAAGGAGCCTATGCCACTGGTTGGGTGGGGGTTCTTGTGTCCCTGGATCCTGGAGGACTCAGTTACACTGGGCACTGGGTCAAATGTTGTGGCCTCTCCTGTTATCCTGGGCATTTCAAAGCACCTGGAAGTTGGGCTCCCTCTGGATGTTGTAGGCATTGGTGCAGAGCCAGTGCCCATGGTCTGCTCAGGGCATACGTTCCTCCATTTTCTTAGATGACCTATTAATCATCATTCAATAGTATGTAGTTAGGTACCCAAAGCCAACATTATAGTAAATGGAGTTAAAACAAACCATTGTTACTAAAAATTAAGAATGGAATAAGGGTATGAATTTCACCAATGCTTTTCAATGTAGTGCTTAAAGTCTTAGCTGGAGTAGCAGGACTAGCAAACAAGGGGTACAAGTAGGAATGGAAGAAGCCATGATCTTATTTTTGATGACATATTTATATTACAGACCTTAAGTATAACAGAAAGAAGTTGTTAAGATACATTTCCAATAACTGGTGAACTAATGTTTGTTATTACTTTTAACTGAAATCCCTTGTTATTTCCTGTATGGTTCTGTTAATTGTGGAAAAATACATATTATCATATATTTTTGAACAATTCTATGAGTTTTGAAACTGCATTTTATGTATAGTTTATATTTATGTGAGTCAAAATTTATTTTTCTAAAACGACTTTCATACATTTATGACATTTTATGAAATATTTTGTCACTTTCAAGGGGTAAAGATGCCTTCAACTTTTACTTAAAATTGAATACATTAGATGAAATGTAACCGCATTTACATATTTCTGCTATCTATTCCTTGGATAGCGATCATTTCTGAAAGAATGCTCTATGTTGGGCCCTGCTGCTGAAAGACAGTCTTCCATGTCGAGCTTTCTCAAGCTCAGTGCAGTAAGGACTCCCTTTTCTTAGAGGGGCTTCCTCATCTCTGCCTGATCTAGGGAGCCACACACCCTCTGCCTGAGGAATGTCACATAACCCTTGTCTAGATTACAGGTTCAGCTTCCTTTCTCAGGGTAAGAACATGTCCAGGAAGAGCCTGGAATTCCTATAATTGTTCCATGCAAATGAGGCACTCCTTATACCCTAAACTCCAGCCAGTGGCACACATCTACCCTGGAAACACCTTCCCTCTTTCCCAGACTATATAACCCTTGATTCACCCCTAATATAGTTGAGCCATCTCTCTGAAACAGATCTGGAAGTCTGTCATTTTCTTTGTATGTGGCCAACAGCCCTGGGGAGAAGGGAGGGTCACTGCTCTATACTATGACTTGTGAAAAATCCATAGAAACTGTCTTACCAGATTGGGTTTTGAAAGAATAAAAGTCTCCCATACCCACAATTCTCCATAAAGTTAAAAAGATTTGACGTCCTATAACTGAAAGAAAATCAGAGGCACAGAAAAATCAGAAGGAAATTTGTAATTATAGTGGTTACTATTTTCAATAGATGACAGACCACAGCTTTGAGCATACTGCTTCTGGTTGCCTGATGTCCTGGTGTATGCCTTCAGAGCCTTTGAGCTATTTTGTTTCACATAGAATAGTTTCCTCTGGAAGTATGCGCTAGCCACTGCTCTCCCTTCCCCCTTCTCTGCTAAGACCCTGGTAACCACTAATTTTTGTTTAATTTTTTGAGACAGGGCAGTATAGCTAATGGCTGGCTTAGAACTTGTCATATAGACTACTGATCTTTTCAATGTTTTATAGTATTGGTTTTCTCAAATATTATATAGTTAATATATAATAGTATATGCATGTGAATTTTCAACTCATTTACATAAATGTAGGAATGTGATTGCTGGATAATGTGACAGAAAGTATCTCTGATAAGAAATTGCTTCCCCCAGTGAAGGGTGAATTGGCCCACAACCTCATCTTCACTTCATATCATCAGATTATTATTCTACTTTTTACTTGGGTTCTTCAGCATTGATTTATTTGTTTAACTTTAAGATATTTGTATTTTAGACACAAATACTTTTACCACATACACATTTTGCAAATACTTTCTCAGTCTTTAGCTTGTATTTTTAACTTCCTCAGAATAGACAGTTCTCATTTTTATGAAGTCCAACCTAACAGATTGTTCTTTAGTGATTGTGCTTTTAACTGTAGACCTAAAAGCTTATCAATAAACCCGAAATCACATAGATTTCTCACCTGCAACCTTAAAGACATTTTAATGTTCTGAGACATACATTTCAGTCTATGATCTACTTTCGAAGTGTTTTAGAAAGGGACAAAGACTGTCTCTCCACTAATTTGCCTTTTTTCAATCAAAAAGTGAATAATTATTTGCATGGATATTAATTTTCTTCTTTAAATGCAATTAGTAATTTATTTATTGTGTGTGTCATGATATGTGTTTGTGTGTGTGTGGGCGTGCACATGCATGCTCAGCACATGTATGAAAGTCAAAGGAGTGACTCTAGAATCTATTCTTTCTTTTTGTCTTTCTGGGGACTGCCCTCAGATCTCCAAGCTTGCATGGCAACCACTTGTACCCACTCAGCCATCTCACCAACCTCTTTTTTTTTAATGTTTTCCTGAAAATGGTAACATTTTGAAAGTAGTTAATATTTGAAAGTGAATGTTATTTAAAAATCTACTATCAGCAAAGATGGTGTCCTAGTTACTTTTTAATTATTGTGATGGGATACCATGAGGAAAGTAACAAGGAAGAAAGGTTTGTTTGAGGTTACATTTAAAGGGGTTCAGCATGGTAAGAAAAAGCAGGTGGTCAGGCCCAGCTACAGAGAGAGAGAGAGAGAGAGAGAGAGAGAGAGAGAGAGAGAGAGAGAGAGAGAGAGAGAGAGAGAGAGAGACAGAGAGAGAGAGAGAGACAGAGAGAGAGAGAGAGAGAGAGAGAGAGACACAGAGAGAGAGACGAGACAGAGAGACAGAGACAGAGACAGAGACAGAGACAGACAGAGAGAGAGCACATAACCTCTCTATCCTTTCTTTCTGGCCTCTTAAGAGTTAAAAGAATTCAGAGTTTCTCCTTGCTGGGTATTCTTGCCATCTTGCCAGATAATTATGTTTGTTCCATCAGTAGTGCTGACCCTGTAAATTTCTTGCTGATGTCAGCTGTCAGCTAGGGTGGGGTGGGGGTGGGGGAGCTGCTATTAGCACTTACCCTAATCATCAAGGTCATACTTGCTTCTTCCTAAGTTACTTGGGTGCTGGGTGGGTCTCAGTAGAGATGGCAATAGGTAGAGAAGACACAGTGTTAGGAACAGGAGGCTGACTGGTCACACTGTATTTGTACTCAGGGAACAGAAAGTAGGGGAAGGCTACAAAGCTTTAAGGCCTGTCTCCTTTGACCCAATTCCTCCATCGAGATTCTACTGTTGTATGAGTGAGAATGCTGTCCCTTCCCCTCATAGTATATGTTTGAATACTTGGTTCAGAGTTCATGAAACTGTTTGGGAAGGGTCAGGAGGAGTCATTGTGATTGGGCTTTGAGGTTTCAAAAGCCCATGTCATTTTTAATTAAATCAGGATCTCCAACTGGGAAGAAAGTGTCAGAGATCTGAGCCCATGGGGGTACATTTCATATTCAAACCACAACAGTCTGCCATTCTATATAGAAAAAAATGTATTCAATCCAACTTTCAAAGTCTCCATAGTCTTTAAGCATCTCACTGTGGCCCAAAAGTACAAAGTTCACATTTCATCTAAGACTCAGGACAACTGTGAGCATCTGTAAAAGAACAACAATAAGTTACATAAACTTCTAATGTGCAATGCCATTGAATATGCATGCATATTCCAAAAGTGAAGACGGAGAGCATAGCAAGGAAAGTCTAGTGTGTTAAAGCAAGTCAGAAATGAGCAGCAAAGATATCCAATCCTGCAGCTTCTTGTCAAGCATCTAGGATTTCTCCTGGAATCATCACAGCTCCAAAAGGCTTAGAGTCGCTCCACCCACATAGCTCTGCCACATGGAGTGCACATAGCTTCTCTCTTATGACGACACTCATCAGGGCCCACCCTCAATGACCCACTTCATCACCTAAAGATTCCACAACCTTTCTAAACAGTATGACCATCTGGAGATCAAGTGCTCAAACACATGAGCCTATAGGGACACATTTCACATCAAACCATAATAGCTGGCTGCTGAGGAAGCAGTCGTGGCTTGGCAGGGCAAAAACTGACAACTAAAATGTACCAAAGATATTTTCTTTGATTTGGTCTCAGGTTTATCTGAGGTCTGCATGTGAGGGTCAATGCCATGGAGACTGGTCCAAATGGATTTTCTATCCCTATGATGAAGAACGGGGCTGAAGGGTATACTCCCTTATCTATCTCTTCTCTTAATCTGTGATGTATAGATTGAGAAATTACTGCTATAACATAACTATTGCATTATCATCAAGCAGTTACTTATTTTTAGAGCCACACTTGTCTACCTTGACTTTGATGAGCTAATTTGCAGGGCAAGCCAAATTAATTTGCATTTTCTGTGGCTTTATCCCAGCTCTTCTCTTGAGTGAATAGGGCTGATATGAAAAATTTTCTAGCCAAAAGTCACCAAAATGGAGATGCTATAAAAACATGGTACATTTAATTGCCTTGAGCTGTCAATCCATCTCTGTAGGAATCAATGCCTTTATACAAGAGTGTTATGTTAGGAATGTATAATAGGAATATGTAAATTCAGTTACATTTAATCAACTGCTTAAGTTCAATTTTCAGTAAAAATTGAAGAGTTCTTTTCTAATTGAAAGTGATGAAATATTTTGTTTCATAAATCTGTGAAAGGATAATTCCCCCCCAAAGTAACTTTCTGACTCATATGAATATAAAATGAACATATGTCAAATATTTTATTTAATTCATTAATTGAATGAGGGATTTGGGAGTGCTGTTGCAACTGATGTAAAAAGAATAGAAAGGGTACATTTACAACTCACAAGTGTTGGGATGAATATTCATGGTGTTGCAAAAGTGGCTTTCCATGTGCAGCAAGGGTCACCAATTGAATCTCCACTAGATGCAATTTACAGTGTATTGCTAGGCAAGAATTGTTCATGATTAGTATTCCTCTTTCCATTACAAGACTTGTAAAGTAACTGAAAGCCTGTGGAAAGCTCAAACAATACACAATGTGCTCCAGTAATGTGTTGTTTCCTGTTGCAAATATTCAATGACTGTGTCCAAAAAGGACTGTACCATAGTAGAGTCTCAATGGAGGAAGTGGGTCAAAGGAGACAGGTTTTGAAGCTTTATAGCCTGTCCCCACTTCCTGTTCACTTTCTACTTCCTGAGTACACACATCCTTCCACACTTCTCTGGGCTTTTGTTTTCCTTTTGGCTCGAGGGCTGGATATTTATGGAGGCTTGTAGGCACAAGACACTTTTTTATATTTTCCTAGAACCCAGCCCAGATAATGTAATGCTTCCTCAGTAGACACCTAGAAATAAAAGAGAGAAAAGAATGTATAGAGGTTGGGATAACTGCAAAATCTAGTCAGTTAAAATATGTTGTGTAAAAGCAAATTCCTTTAGGAGATACAGCTTCACTTCACGTAGGAGATTTTGTCTTCTATATTTTGGAAATATGACTCCTTTATTTTCTCTCCTGCTTGTTGATTTTATACCCCTCCCCAAAAGGCAAGAAAAATGTCTCTCATCTTGTCTCTCATCTTTTAGGCTTTTCGTGCTGATATTGTTATGTTAACAGTGGACTGCCTTACTGATTTTACATCCATCCACACTTCCTGCTTATATATCTAGTAGGTTTGCAATGAAGGGGTAAACATTTTCTATCTATTAATGTACTATCATTAATATATTAACTAGTATTTGCTATTTTCATTGGAGTATTTCTTCACATAAATATAGATGTTTAGAAAAGATATCCTGAAGAGAACCCAGAATCAATAACTATTTTGAACGAAGGTGCTTTTTTTCTTTTTCCATTCCCAAAGTCGAAGACATTATTGCCTACAAAAACGTTTGTTGATTTTTCCAGGTTTCTTTATCATCACCATGCTGTCTGTGGATCTCTGGGTATTTTTCCTCTGTATAATAGGCCTCTAGAATTCACAACAAAAAAGTACAGGGGGTATAAATCAAGGCAAAACTTGCTGGGAAAGGTTTATTTACAATATTATCAATAAACATCCAAACTCCAAAACGTTATATGAGATATCCTAGAGTGAGGATTGTCTCCTTCCCCGATGTGCTGAAAACCAAGGGAGAGGACAATTGTGCCACCATTGTCCCCATTAGCTCCCCAGCTAAGTGCACAGATATATGTATGGAAGTGATAGACTAAAGGACAAGAAGGTAGTTTCTGACTCCTTTCTTCCTGAATGCCCTCACCTGGAAGATGTCCTCTCTGTACTAAGAAGAAATGCAGTGTTCTCATCAAGGACAAGAAGTTGAGAATGAGAGAACTTTTACAGACTAACCTCTTTGAGATAAATGTCTTCATTTAACCTACTCACAGAGTCTACTCTCCTGGTTGTCTCTATGCCCCACTTAGTATAAATCATTGAGGTTCTGCAAGTTCTTCAGGTCTATTATGTGCACAAGGACTCTTAAGTTTAAAAGAACCTAATGTATCATTCATTTGTATTCTTTTTCTCCTGTCTATCTGCCTTATATTACTTTAGGTCTCTGATCTGGCCAAAACATGATAGGGCTAGAGGAAAAAATCTTGTCTCTCATCTTTTAGGCTTTCCGTGCTGATATTATTATGTTAACAGGGTAGTGGACTATTTCCATTTGAACCCTTTTCTCCTTTTGAGTAAGTCTGCAAACTAGGAGTTAACGGTGTACATAGAGAGTGAATACTGCTTTGTAGCCACGCAGTTAGCTTGACCAGGTCTGTGGGTGTGAGCAGCTGTAGACACTTGGCCAGATCAGGCAGTTGGCCTCACAAACTTCTTGGAGACCGAGCCATAAGCTACACTGAACTGCATCTGTTGTCTCTGTGGGATCTATGGGTTTTTCTGTCTCAAGTTATAATCTGAGAATAACTTGGTGATTTGGAAAATTGAATTGAAATTGTTTTTTGTTCTTCCAGATTTAAATGAGTTGCTAGGCAACTTCCCAGAACTGCAAGAGATTTTTTTCTCTACCCCTATCATGTTCTAAGTCACTGAGAGTAATGGGAACAGGAATGCAGTTTCTCAAGGTGGTAGGGATTTACTCATGCTTTTTAAAAAATAAAAAAATATTTTCTTCCACTAGCCAGGAAAAAGCATACATTATTTTCTGTTCCCACTGACAATTATTTTTGAAGTATCTACGCTTATTTATTGTACAACAGTAATTTATCTCATTAAAAAGAATCTTTTGGCCTATACAATACAGCACACTTAAAGAGTATTTGAACAAGACTGTGTTTTTTTCAAAGGGAAGAAAAATATATTGAACATTTATCAATCTGGCTTCTAAATTATTATCCAAACAAAAGTATAATTGGACCAAGCATAAAATAGTGGAAACATAAAATAAAAATATTCAAATTTGTCAAATTTGGAAAGAAATCTTGTCTTAGTTTTCAAGACAAAAAAAAAAAATTCTGTAAGCAAGAACAGTCCTGGTAGTGAGAGAATGTGGGGAACAAGAAACTCAGGAGGGACCATTGCAATCTTGGAACCTAGAAAACACCAGGATGCTTTGACATCATAGCGATTGTAAAACTCCTGGTGGCAGAAACCCTTGATTTAAACTGGATTCCTCATAAATGTAAAACTCTAAATGATTCTTCTTGACAAACATTATGGCAGGAAATATACCTATGTCCACTCCTCACTCCCCTTTCCTCATTTTGGTGGAAGAAGGTACTTCAGCTTAAGCGGCATTTTTTTTTTTTTAGCAGAATTTGGCAAGTCAACAACAAAATGTTTAGTCTCTGAGATGTGGATGGCCCATTTGAGCCTCAAATACATGCAGTTCCACTAGTTTGTCTAAAGGGAAGGTACAATGCACCTGTGTTGACAGAGGTAACTGTCTACCATTGGGTCCAACGAATGAGTCAGCATGGAGTTGGTAATTGTTGCTAAACCAGTATTAATTGTAAGTAAAAGCCTAAGTGGACCACAAAGACATCAACCTCTTTGTGTACCATTAATCCCTAGTTTCCAGACCTATTCAAAGGGAGAGAAGAGTTCAAACAGAAGTGCTCCACTACCTTGTTAACATTTCACTACCAGCACAGAAAACAAGACAGGAGACAGGATTTTACCTTTTCACTTTATATCCAGGTCTGAGAACTAAGCTGATGCATGGTGTATTGACAATAATCACTTTGAGAGCTTATTGATGATGTCTAATTAGAAATAAATGTTTCTAAAAGTATAGATTGCAACTCTGTGTGTGTGTGTGTGTGTGTGTGTGTGTGTGTGTGTGTGTGAGAGAGAGAGAGAGAGAGAGAGAGAGAGGCAATATTTCTCTCTGAGAAAATGTGAACTCGGACTCCCAGTGCCTACATGTGTGCCTGATATACATGAAGTATTGGGAAATACTTCCTGAATGAGCAAATGTGTTCTGCATCATTAACAAAAAACTATAAATAATCAGACCTTCCCAGGAAGAACTATTACTATTGCGCAGAACTTTCCTAGTATTCTAGAATTAATGTCCACGGAGTTACTTATGTAATGTGAAGGTAAACCTTAACCTATACAAATGTGGTATTCAAGGGTCTACTCAGAGCACCTACAGCAGAATCTGCCTGTGAACAAGATCTCTGAGTGATGCAGGTGTGTTCTAGAGTTTAAAGTACTATAGTCATGGCTATAGTCTAACATGTCCCCAGACCTTAGTAGGCCCCGGGATCTCAGCACAACTAACTCCATTATGGAAGATCAATTCAGTCTATAGAATTCAGCATGTAGACAGTACCACCTGCCAGAACAAAAACAAAGTCCTAATCCATCAAAGTCCATAGTTCTGGGAAAGTCTTTAAATGTACTGACCTTGCTCTTTGGCTTCTGCAGTTCTGCTTCTGGCAAACTGTTCTTGTTTACTGAACTATGCTAACCCAGAATATGGGTTTTATGCTTAAAAGCTCATCCTGTGAAAGGCTTGGTATTACGCTGGGATCCCCAACACCCTGGCTAGTAGCCAGCAGCTAATTAAGATTTCATATTAGCTTAAATTCATGTCTGATCAGTCTTCTCTGGTGGATAACCCATACCAATAGCAGCAGCCAGCTCCAAACAGAAGCAAATACATCCATCCATGTGACCAGAGTAGGTGAAAGGGTCAACTCATCCATCAATGAAGACTTACTAGATATCTCTTTAGTGCCAGTCACCAATGCCACTCTCTGATGAGCCTTCAGTATGCCCATCTCTCTGCTATTGAGAGTTCTCACTATTTGTTACTGAGTGTTAGGGTTGTGTGGGGAATTTCAGTCGAGCTGAAGTCTGAACCCCGATGGTCATAATTCACCTTCATGACACAGTAGGTGTTCCTTCATGCTCCTGGAAATCTGGTCCCTGCCTAAGTTACAACCTCCCACAGCCCCCACAAGACAAACATGGTCAGTAGTCATGTAAGCAATGGCCCAAGCTTTTGACCTTCAGGCTAAACTTCTCCCCAATTACCTAGCCACAGTGAAGACCATAAAAAAGGATGCTCAGCCCCTACCTCGCTCTCTTACTCTTACTCCTTTGTTCTTTACTCTCATTTCGCTCACTTCTCT
This sequence comes from Mus musculus, assembly GCF_000001635.26. Classification (NCBI taxonomy): domain Eukaryota; kingdom Metazoa; phylum Chordata; class Mammalia; order Rodentia; family Muridae; genus Mus; species Mus musculus. The sequence continues at coordinate 53,255,888 of NC_000076.6, read as the reverse complement.
CTCCTCTTCCCTTTTTCTTTGTCTTCTCCTCTCCTCTCTCTTCTCTCTCTCTAGCCTCTCTCTCTCTCTCTCTCTCTCTCTCTCTCTCTCTCTCTCTCTCTCTCTCTCTCTCTCTCTCTCCCTTCTGTCTTTCCCCTGCATTTCTATAATAAAGCTCTTAAACCATAGAGAGTCTCTGCTCTATCAAGACCTGCTGTGCAGTCTGGTCAGTGTTGGGAACTTCTTCCCCTATTCCCTCTCTCCTACAACCCTGGGGCTTTAGCAAGGTAGCTTAGAGGTCCCCGGTTGGGGGCTGCCCCTTCTCCACCCCCCGCAGAGTGGAGTCAGAGGCTTAGATGCTCACCCGCAGTCTCCCCGCGTCCATCTGCCCAGAGCACAGGAACTGTAGCCGGACATGACATATTTTTCCTTCCCTTCTTTCCCAGGGCCTCCCTAGGGCCCCCACTTATTTTGTTCCCAACAGGGTTGGAAGGCATCTTAAAAATGAAAAGGTCCAAATCTTCTATTTTGCTAATGAGAAACCCACCATCTTGTATAGCGTGGGACCCATAGACCAGAAGAGAACTAAAATCCAGATCTTCCCCTCACTTGATGTTTACATCATTGTGATGCTATTCTTGCTTGTCAACTTGACTACTTTTAGAGTTAACTAAAACTCAAGTGGCTGAGTCTACCTCTGAGGGATTTCTCTTGACTGTATCACCTGAAGTTAGAAGACTTATCCTAAGTTGGGATCTTTTGAGTTGGGATGACACACTTTAGACCTGGACCACACCATCTCATGACAGCCTATATCGAGGACATGAAAGTAGGATCCACTTGATCTTTGCCTACTGTCCTCACTCTTGCTGGCAAGTTCATTCCTTTACCGATATTTAAGCCTACTTCTGTAGAATCTGGTGTATACTGAAGACCAGGAAGCTGTATTGACTAGATTTATGTCTAGTTGATACAAGCAAGAGAGAAAGCAGGGAACCTCAGTTGAGAAAATTGCCTTCATCATATCTGGTTGTAGGGTGTTTCTTTAATTAGTGATTGATGGAGGAAAGCCCATCCCACTGTGGGTGGGGCCAACCCTGGGCTGGTGATCCTAGGTTCTATGAGAAAGAAAGCTGAGCAAGCCATGAAGAGAAAGACAGCACACTTTCATGGCCTTTGCATCAGCTCCTGTCTCCAAGTTCATACCCTATTTAAGCTTCATTTAATGATGGAGTAAGATATAGAAGTAAAAGCTAAGCAACAACAACAACAACAACAAAAAACAAACAACCCCCAAAAAACCCTTTGCTCCCCAACTTATTTTTGGTAATGCTGTTTCATCACGGCAATCAAAACCATAACTAAGACACCAACTGAGACATCCAGCCTTGTGGCCTGAATCACTACTAGAATCTTGGAGACCAGATCCTGCCAGCCACCCTAATAAACCCAATTTTTACATGTATAGCTTTATTCTATCAGTCATGTTTTCCTGGAGGCTCCTGATTATACAGCCACAATGTATTCCTTCTCCAAATAAAAGAACTCAAGAAAGATGCCATAAGTTTAGTTCTATATGTGTGGGGGCATACATGTGAAGTGGAAAAGCTTGTCACCAAAAGACTGAAATTCAAGGGATGTATGTCACTCGAGAATGACTTGTTTACATGTGCTTTCTATTATAAAGTATCATTGAAAGAGAGGGTTGAAATGCAGGTCAAATTCTAATAGGAAGAAATGGATTGAAGGCAAAACATATTGGATTCAAGGTTTTCTCAGACACGTGGCAGAAATGGTTGTGTGTGAAGATAGTTATGTTCTGTTTGGTAGGACATGATATTAGACATCATTGTGTCATGGAAAAGTGCAAGTCTAAGCAAAGGATAGGGAAATTGCTAAATTTAGAAATAGCAAATCCTCTAAAGTTGTTTCTGCTTCAAAGCCAGATTTGTCTTACCTATGTGGCTCACAAGCTTTCAAGGAGACTTACCTTTTTCTTCCATTTGAATTGCTTTCCATCCCAATTGCTCCTCTACACATCGTTTTATGGTTTCCTGTGTTTGTTTAATGCACTTGAGGTGCAGCTCCCACTATGCTGCTCAAGCTGGTCTTGAACCTGTGAGCTCATGTAGTTACCTTACCTCAGCCTCTTGAATACCTAGGATCCATACCTAGGATGATGGGAATGCATCCTCGGGCTTCTGCTTTATCATCTATCTATCATTTCATTTGATCAAGTCTCTAAAACAGAGAAAACAGGCAAGGCTACTAGGTGACATTTGTTCTTAGTGACATTTTCTAGAAACCTTTGTACTAGTTTAACTGTGATAGTCACTGCTTTAGAGTCAGTTGGATGCATTTCTGCCTTGTAGTCAGCTCCCACACTGGCGTTTAATCTTTTTTCTCCACACTCAACGGTTCTCAGCCTTTTTAGTGTTTAGCCCTCAGACAGCTCTATCAGGGTTTCTCTGGGAAGCCAGATTTCACTTCCTACCTTTTTCTCATTTGCCCAAACACCCCAAACTCAGTGACCTACTTGGTCTTTCCCTTGGCTGTAATTCTGTGGCTGTTTCCTATGTGTCAGATCCTAAGCTGAGAAATGTCTCAGTACTGAAAGAATTGACTATCTCAATTCTAGAGGGAAAATACGCAGTCCAAGGTGCAATAGAATATAAATGCTGTAATAACTAATTACTGAGTTACATCAGTGCTGTTGAAAAAGAATAGGGGAAGGAAAAAGAGAAAGAAACAAAAAGTAAGGAGGGAGAGGGAGAGAATGAGTAATGGGGAAAATTTGGTGGTAGTGACTTCTCAGCTGATATTGCAGGGTATTGGGTTAGAGAAAGTCAGTGAATAAAAGAGAGTGGCTGGGTTCAAGAAATGTGAACACAAAGTTAGATATTTGTTACTCTTGATGCTATGAAATGCACAAGTTATCCCATGCTTTTGTGAACAACTTTAGTTCATAGGAAGAGTAGGTCTATCAATGATGGCTGTGTCATTAATCAGTTCATGTGATGTCATGGTGACAGTTGGGGAAAAGAAAAACTTATGAAGAAACAAGTAGTAAAATTCACCATGAATCTAACTCGTTTGGAGCAGAACCTGTGTTTTTTCTTCACTAAGCCATTGATGGTTATGGGATGGCTTTGATCTTTTCATTCCACTTCCATTTCTTTTTTTCTTTTCTTTTCTCTTTTTTCTTTTCTTTTCTTTCTTTTTTTTCAAGACAGGGTTTCTCCACTTCCATTTCTTTTTTTTTAATTTATTTTTTTTCTTTTTATTAGGTATTTTCTTCATTTACATTTCCAATGCTATCGCAAAAGGCCCCCATACCCCCCCCCCACTCCCCTACCCATCCACTCCCACTTCTTGGCCCTGGTGTTCCGCTGTACTAAGGCATATAAAGTTTGTAAGACCAAGGGGCCTCTCTTCCCAAGGATGGCCGATTAGGCCATCTTCTGCTACATATGCACCTATAGGGTTGCAGTTCCATTTAGCTCCTTGGGTACTTTCTCTAGCTCCTCCATTGGGGGCCCTGTGTTCCATCCAATAGCTGACTGTGAGCATTCACTTCTGTGTTTGCTAGGCACCAGCATAGCCTCATAAGAGACAGCAATATCAGGGTCCTTTCAGCAAAATCTTGCTAGTGTATGCAATGGTGTCAGCGTTTGGAGGCTGATTATGGGATGGATCCCCAGGTGTGGCAGTCTCTACATGGTCCATCCTTTTGTCTCAGCTCCAAACTTTGTCTCTGTAACTCCTTCCATGGGTGTTTTGTTCCCAATTCTAAGAAGGGGCAAAGCGTCCACACTTCGGTCTTTGTTCTTCTTGAGTTTCATGTGTTTTGCAAATTGTATCTTGTATCTTGGGTATTCTAAGTTTCTGTGCTAATATCCATTTATCAGTGAGTACATATCATGTGAGTTCTTTGGTGATTGGGTTACCTTACTCAGGATGATACCCTCCAGGCCCATCCATTTGCCTAGGAATTTCATAAATTCATTCTTTTTAATAGCTGAGTAGTACTCCATTGTGTAAATGTACTACAAAGAATTTTCACCTGAGGAATACCAAATGGCTGAGAAGCACCTGAAAAAATGTTCAACATCCTTAATCACCAGGGAAATGCAAATCAAAACAACCCTGAGATTCCATCTCACACCAGTCAGAATGGCTAAGATCAAAAATTCAGGTGACAGCAGATGCTGGCGAGGATGTGGAGAAAGAAAAACACTCCTCGTCGCAGAGCCTCTGGGGTGGTGCCATCTTCAGCTCCAGACAGCCGGCCACCTTCCTGGTGAGAGCACGGGGGTCTGCCCGGCCTGAGAGGTTTGTGTCACAGGCGCCGGCGGGAGCCTTCTTGGCTCCGGGACTCCGCGGAGGGCAGGCTGCACGGGTGACCGTGTGGAATACAGAGGCCAGCCGTTTCTGGTACAGGCGAGAGTCGCAGAGCTTCTGGGGCGGCACCATCTTCGGCTCCAGACAACCGGCCACCTTCCTGGCGAGGAGCCACAGTCTTCTGAGGCGGCGCCATCTTTGGCTCCAGACGGCCAGCCACCTTCCTGGCCAAAGCAACACAGCTTCTGGGAAAGATCCTGTTTTGGGCCTTCACCTTCAGCCAGGAGGAGGTCCAAACACCAGATAACTGTACACCTTCCCTGAAAGAGGAGAGCTTGCCTGCAGAGACTGCTCTGACCACTGAAACTCAGAGGAGAGAGCTTGTCTCCCACGCCTGCTGATTGAGGGTAACAAAATCAACAGAGGAACAATCTCTTAACAAAGACAACTATAACAACTAACTCCAGAGATTGCCAGATGGCAAAAGGTAAACGTAAGAATCCTACTAACAGAAACCAGGACCACTCACCATCATCAGAACCCAGAACGCCCACTTCGCCCAGTTCAGGACACCCTAACACACCTGAAAAGATAGACCTGGATTTAAAAGCATATCTCATGATGATGGTAGAGGACATAAAGAAGGAATTCAATAACTCACTTAAAGAGATACAGGAGAACACTGCTAAAGAGTTACAAGTCCTTAAAGAAAAACAGGAAAACACTGCTAAAGAGCTACAAGTCCTTAAAGAAAAACAGGAAAACACAACCAAACAGGTAGAAGTCCTTATAGAAAAACAGGAAAACACATCCAAACAGGTGATGGAAATGAACAAAACCATACTAGACCTAAAAAGGGAAGTAGACACAATAAAGAAAACCCAAAGTGAGGCAACGCTGGAGATAGAAACCCTAGGAAAGAAATCTGGAAACATAGATGCCAGCATCAGCAACAGAATACAAGAGATGGAAGAGAGAATCTCAGGTGCAGAAGACTCCATAGAGAACATCGGCACAACAATCAAAGAAAATGGAAAATGCAAAAAGATCCTAACTAAAAACATCCAGGAAATCCAGGACACAATGAGAAGACCAAACCTACGGATAATAGGAGTGGATGAGAATGAAGATTTTCAACTCAAAGGACCAGCAAACATCTTCAACAAAATTATTGAAGAAAACTTCCCAAATCTAAAGAAAGAGATGCCCATGAACATACAAGAAGCCTACAGAACTCCAAATAGACTGGACCAGAAAAGAAATTCCTCCCGACACATAATAATCAGAACATCACATGCACTAAATAAAGATAGAATACTAAAAGCAGTAAGGGAAAAAGGTCAAGTAACATATAAAGGCAAGCCTATCAGAATTACACCAGATTTTTCACCAGAGACTATGAAAGCCAGAAGAGCCTGGACAGATGTTATACAGACACTAAGAGAACACAAATGCCAGCCCAGGCTACTATACCCAGCCAAACTCTCAATTACCATAGATGGAGAAACCAAAGTATTCCACGACAAAACTAAATTCACCCATTATCTCTCCACGAATCCAGCCCTTCAAAGGATAATAACAGAAAAAAATCAATACAAGGACGGGAACCACGCCCTAGAAAAAACAAGAAGATAATCCCTCAACAAACCTAAAAGAAGACAGCCACAAGAACAGAATGCCAACTTTAACAACAAAAATAACAGGAAGCAACAATTACCTTTCCTTAATATCTCTTAATATCAATGGACTCAATTCCCCAATAAAAAGACATAGACTAACAAACTGGCTACACAAACAGGACCCAACATTCTGCTGCTTACAGGAAACCCATCTCAGGGAAAAACACAGACACTACCTCAGAGTGAAAGGCTGGAAAACAATTTTCCAAGCAAATGGTCTGAAGAAACAGGCTGGAGTAGCCATTCTAATATCAGATAAAATCGACTTCTAACCCAAAGTTATCAAAAAAGACAAGGAGGGAAACTTCATACTCATCAAAGGTAAAATCCTCCAAGAGGAACTCTCAATTCTGAATATCTACGCTCCAAATGCAAGGGCAGCCACATTCATTAAAGACACTTTAGTAAAGCTCAAAGCACACATTGCACCTCACACAATAATAGTGGGAGACTTCAACACACCACTTTCATCAATGGACAGATCGTGGAAACAGAAACTAAACAGGGACACAGTGAAACTAACAGAAGTTATGAAACAAATGGACCTGACAGATATCTACAGAATATTTTATCCTAAAACAAAAGGATATACCTTCTTCTCAGCACTTCACGGGACCTTCTCCAAAATTGACCATATAATTGGTCACAAAATAGGCCTCAACAGATACAAAAATATTGAAATTGTCCCATGTATCCTATCAGACCACCATGGCCTAAGACTGATCTTCAATAACAACATAAATAATGGAAAGCCAACATTCACGTGGAAACTGAACAACACTCTTCTCAATGATACCTTGGTCAAGGAAGGAATAAAGAAAGAAATTAAAGACTTTTTAGAGTTTAATGAAAATGAAGCCACAACGTACCCAAACCTTTGGGACACAATGAAAGCATTTCTAAGAGAGAAACTCATAGCTCTGAGTACCTCCAAGAAGAAACGGGAGAGAGCACATACTAGCAGCTTGACAACACATCTAAAAGCTCTAGAAAAAAAGGAAGCAAATTCACCCAAGAGGAGTAGACGGCAGGAAATAATCAAACTCAGGGGTGAAATTAACCAAGTGGAAACAGGAAGAACTATTCAAAGAATTAACCAAACGAGGAGTTGGTTCTTTGAGAAAATCAACAAGATAGATAAACCCTTAGCTGGACTCACTAAAGGGCAAAGGGACAAAATCCTAATCAACAAAATCAGAAATGAAAAGGGAGACATAACAACAGATCCTGAAGAAATCCAAAACACCATCAGATCCTTCTACAAAAGGCTATACTCAACAAAACTGGAAAACCTGGACAAAATGGACAAATTTCTGGAAAGATACCAGGTCCCAAAGTTGAATCAGGATCAAGTTGACCTTCTAAACAGTCCCATATCCCCTAAAGAAATAGAAGCAGTTATTAATAGTCTCCCAGCCAAAAAAAGCCCAGGACCAGACGGGTTTAGTGCAGAGTTCTATCAGACCTTCAAAGAGATCTAATTCCAGTTCTGCACAAACTATTTCACAAAATAGAAGTAGAAGGTACTCTACCCAACTCATTTTATGAAGCCACTATTACTCTGATACCTAAACCAATGAAAGATCCAACAAAGATAGAGAACTTCAGACCAATTTCTCTTATGAATATCGATGCAAAAATCCTTAATAAAATTCTCGCTAACCGAATCCAAGAACACATTAAAGCAATCATCCATCCTGACCAAGTAGGTTTTATTCCAGCGATGCAGGGATGGTTTAATATACGAAAATCCATCAATGTAATCCATTATATAAACAAACTCAAAGACAAAAACCACATGATCATCTCGTTAGATGCAGAAAAAGCATTTGACAAGATCCAACACCCATTCATGATAAAAGTTTTGGAAAGATCAGGAATTCAAGGCCCATACCTAAACATAATAAAAGCAATCTACAGCAAACCAGTAGCCAACATCAAAGTAAATGGAGAGAAGCTGGAAGCAATCCCACTAAAATCAGGGACTAGACAAGGCTGCCCACTTTCTCCCTACCTTTTCAACATAGTACTTGAAGTATTAGCCAGAGCAATTCGACAACAAAAGGAGATCAAGGGGATACAAATTGGAAAAGAGGAAGTCAAAATATCACTTTTTGCAGATGATATGATAGTATATATAAGTGACCCTAAAAATTCCACCAGAGAACTCCTAAACCTGATAAACAGCTTCAGTGAAGTAGCTGGATATAAAATTAACTCAAACAAGTCAATGGCCTTTCTCTACACAAAAAATAAACAGGCTGAGAAAGAAATTAGGGAAACAACACCCTTTTCAATAGTCACAAATAATATAAAATATCTCGGCGTGACTCTAACTAAGGAAGTGAAAGATCTGTATGATAAAAACTTCAAGTCTCTGAAGAAAGAAATTAAAGAAGATCTCAGAAGATGGAAAGATCTCCCATGCTCATGGATTGGCAGGATCAACATTGTAAAAATGGCTATCTTGCCAAAAGCAATCTACAGATTCAATGCAATCCCCATCAAAATTCCAACACAATTCTTCAACGAATTAGAAGGAGCAATTTGCAAATTCATCTGGAATAACAAAAAACCTAGGATAGCAAAAACTCTTCTCAAGGATAAAAGAACCTCTGGTGGAATCACCATGCCTGACCTAAAGCTTTACTACAGAGCAATTGTGATAAAAACTGCATGGTACTGGTATAGAGACAGACAAGTAGACCAATGGAATAGAATTGAAGACCCAGAAATGAACCCACACACCTATGGTCACTTGATCTTCGACAAGGGAGCTAAAACCATCCAGTGGAAGAAAGACAGCATTTTCAACAATTGGTGCTGGCACAACTGGTTGTTATCGTGTAGAAGAATGCGAATCGATCCATACTTATCTCCTTGTACTAAGGTCAAATCTAAGTGGATCAAGGAACTTCACATAAAACCAGAGACACTGAAACTTATAGAGGAGAAAGTGGGGAAAAGCCTTGAAGATATGGGCACAGGGGAAAAATTCCTGAACAGAACAGCAATGGCCTGTGCTGTAAGATCGAGAATTGACAAATGGGACCTAATGAAACTCCAAAGTTTCTGCAAGGCAAAAGACACCGTCAATAAGACAAAAAGACCACCAACAGATTGGGAAAGGATCTTTACTTATCCTAAATCAGATAGGGGACTAATATCCAACATATATAAAGAACTCAAGAAGGTGGACTTCAAAAAATCAAATAACCCCATTAAAAAATGGGGCTCAGAACTGAACAAAGAATTCTCACCTGAGGAATACCGAATGGCAGAGAAGCACCTGAAAAAATGTTCAACATCCTTAATCATCAGGGAAATGCAAATCAAAACAACCCTGAGATTCCACCTCACACCAGTCAGAATGGCTAAGATCAAAAATTCAGGTGACAGCAGATGCTGGTGTGGATGTGGAGAAAGAGGAACACTCCTCCATTGTTGGTGGGATTGCAGGCTTGTACAACCACTCTGGAAATCAGTCTGGCGGTTCCTCAGAAAACTGGATATAGTACTACCAGAGGATCCAGCAATACCTCTCCTGGGCATATATCCAGAAGATGCCCCAACTGGTAAGAAGGACACATGCTCCACTATGTTCATAGCAGCCTTATTTATAATAGCCAGAAGCTGGAAGGAACCCAGATGCCCCTCAACAGAGGAATGGATACAGAAAATGTGGTACATCTACACAATGGAGTACTACTCAGCTATTAAAAAGAATGAATTTATGAAATTCCTAGCCAAATGGATGGACCTGGAGGGCATCATCCTGAGTGAGGTAACACATTCACAAAGGAACTCACAATATGTACTCACTGATTAGTGGATATTAGCCCAAAACCTAGGATATCCAAGATATAAGATACAATTTCCTAAACACATGAAACTCAAGAAAAATGAAGACTGAAGTGTGGACACTATGCCCCTCCTTAGAAGTGGGAACAAAACCTCCTTGGAAGGAGGTACAGAGACAAAGTTTGGAGCTGAGATAAAAAGATGGACCATGTAGAGACTGCCATATCCGGGGATCCATCCCATAATCAGCTTCCAAATGCTGACACCATTGCATACACTAGCAAGATTATGCTGAAAGGACCCTGATATAGCTGTCTCTTGTCAGAGTATGCCTGGGCCTATCAAACATAGACGTGGATGCTCACAGTCGGCTATTGGATGGATCACATGGCCCCCATTGAAGGAGCTAGAGAAAGTACCCAAGAAGCTAAAGGGATCTGCAACCCTATTGGTGGAACAACATTATGAACTAACCAGTATCCCGGAGCTCTTGACTCTAGCTGCATATGTATCAAAAGATGGCCTAGTCGGCCATCACTGGAAAGAGAGGCCCATTGGACACGCAAACTTTATATGCCCCAGTACAGGGGAACGCCAGGGCCAAAAAAAAGGGGAGTGGGTGGGTAGGGGAGTGGGGGTGGGTGGCTATGGGGGACTTTTGGTATAGCATTGGAAATGTAAATGAGCTAAATACCTAATAAAAAATGGAAAAAAAAAACGTTATAAATGGAAAAAAAAAAAAAAAAAAAGAAAGAAAGAAAAACACTCCTCCATTGTTGGTGGGATTGCAAGCTTGTACAACCACTCTGGAAATCAGTCTGGTGGTTCCTCAGAAAATTGGACATAGTACTACCAGAGGATCCCGCAATACCTCTCCTGGGCATATATCCAGCAGATGTTCCAACCGGTAAGAAGGACACATGCTCCACTATGTTCATAGCAGCCTTATTTATAATAGCCAGAAGCTGGAAAGAACCCAGATGTCCACTTCCATTTCTAACAGAAATTATTATAATGGAACTTGCTGCAGGAAATATTTTTTAAAAATCTGCTAATTCTCCATGCTCCTGCTTCTCTCAACCCACCAACTCCCTATCAGCCAGACTGTGCTCCTGTGCTCCTGCCTCAGGCAACTCTCTCCAGCCCCTGCAGCTCCTGTGCTCCTCAGGCAACTCTCTCCAGCCCCTGCAGCGTCTGGCTTGTTTGTCCCTGAAGTTGTCTCTCCGCCATTGACGGTGCCACATTCCAGTGACCAAGTAAAGCAAATCTCTTGACCCTTATAAGTAATCAATCAGATTTATGTATCAATAAAATCACAATTTACAAGATGCCAATATACCAATTTCTGAACCAATTGATAATGACAAAAGCTTTATCCCAATTATTCTAACCTTATGATATCAAAACTACTTGTGGCTGGCTAAAGCTATGCTGGTTCATGTCTGCATCCATCTTGGCCTTCCTCTTCTCTCCCTCTCAGGCTCTCTGTCCCTGCAACTCTTAGCTCCACCTCCCTTTTCCCTGTCCAACCACAGGCCTTCTGCTGCCCTAATGTAATTGGACAGGGGAATCCTGCAACAGGAACTATATGCGTTCAGATTGCATGTATCACATGCTAATCCTATTCTTCTTAGGTACAACTTCAGATTCTGTGTTTCTTCTCCATACCAGATGAGCTCTTGCCACCATCTCCCAGTACAAGGATCCCTTCTGAGCTGCCTGCTGCTCTTATAAGGGCTGCAGCAGTGAGGCTTTGGGAGCACCTGGGAAGTCCCAAGTGTGCAAGCTCAGAGATACAGAGGCCCTGTCTTGAATGATAACTTCTATTCTTAGCAGAAGATGGCCTCCCGAGAGAAGCACATATCAATGCTTACAGGAATGTAAAATAAAGATGGGTCTCCAAAAATAAATAAAATAAAATGTAAAGATACTGTTTCTGAGAGCCTTGCTTTCTGGAGACTCCAGTTTAAGAGAAACAATATTTTACCAGATAACTGCATGGGATACAAAGCCCAAAATCATCAAAGTTTATTGCTCAAAGGCTTTTATGATCTTCATTCATGAATGTAGTTACATCCTTTGTATCTATACACATATTCTATTTTAAGTATTTATTTACTTATTTTTGCCTGTGTAGATGTCTGTGTGAGTGTATACTTATAGGACTAAGAATAGGGTGTCAGGTGGACTTGTCTAGCATTTTTTGGCTCTTCCTTTGAAGCACAGTCTCTTCCTAAACCTGGATCCCTCACATTCTTGGATAGACTGTAAGCCAGCAAAGCCCAGAGATCCCTTCAGCTCTGCCTCCTTGGAGGTCGACTTACAGGAATACATGGGATGCCTAACTTGTTTTATGGTTGCTGGGATCTAAAATTAAGTAAGTATTCTAAATTACTAACTGTGCCATTTCTCCAGCCTGGAATATTCAATTTTAAAACAGATATTCCTTTAATTGTTTCTGGAAAGTAATGAATTAAACATAGAAAATATTAAGATGCTTAAGCAGATTAAATAAAAAATAAATGTTTAGATAATTAGTAAATTATACATGGCTTGATTAATGTATATGGTGCTTTGTACTATGAATATATATATATATATTCTACTATGAACATTATCTATCTATCTATCTATCTATCTATCTATCTATCTATCTATCTATCTATCTATCTATCTATCTGTAGATTTCACAGAATAATGCCAGGCATTTGATGTGTCACCAGACTTTTTATCATGAAGTCAGATTCCTGAAGGGAGCAGTTTACACAGGAAGAAGTTATTTAAGCTCACAGTTTATCTATTATCAAATTATCTATTTAATAAGTCAATTATCAAATGCCTCTGTTGTGTCTGGACCAATAGTGAAACAAAAAGATTAAGACTGTAGTGAAGTGGAGCTGCTCAACTCACAGCAGCTCAGGAGAGGAGAGAGACAGAGAGAGAGGGGGAAGGGGGAGAGGGAGAGGGAGAAAGGGAGATAAGAGACACACACACAGATATATGAGAGGTGGTCAGGGCAAGAAACACCTTTTAAATACATGTCTTCAAAGACCTACTTGCTCCAACAAGATCCTATAGTCTAATTGTTTATTCAGTTGAAGTGGTTAATCCACCGATGAGAATATTATCTTATAATCCTGTTACCTCTAATGATTGGCCTCACCAACTGGGATCAAACCCTGACACATAATCCTTTTGTAGCACACATCCTTTGTGATCTTGTGGTCATTTCTCTAGAACACATTGTGTTTTCAACTGTGTTTCAGTAGAAATTGCTCCCTGAGTTCTCATCCCAAACCTTGAATATTTTCCCCTTGATAATTAATCTGCTTTTCTTATGGTTAGATTAAAAACTGGTCTGTGTTTTTTTAAGCCTATAACCTTCCTCACAGATATGTGATAAGCAAACCACTGTGTACCATTTTTAGAATATGTTTTAAGAGGATTGGGCATGTATTCAAGGTTAAATCTTAAAGTTAAATATCATTTTAACCTTTTTAGGAATACATGATGGCTTAGGTTTTACTATTTCAATGCTAATGCCACTTTAGGCTTTCTTTAAGCCCTGGAAATTGTCAAAGAAAGGAGACACTGTTTTTATTACTGAAAGCTTTGAAAATGTGTCAAAGGCAAGAGAGTTTCCATTTTATTCTTCATTTTAAAGCATTTGATGATGATGAGAGAGAGAGTAGGTACTGCTATTTTGGAGTGATCTTGAATGAGCCTGTGAATCCACATCATTTTATTTCTAGAGGAACTTAACACCCCCCTCCATAACCTCTTTACCACACAACTGCTAACTTTGTGTCTTTAAGTAAGAATCTTGTCCCTACATTCTCCTGAGAATGGCCAATCATGTGGAGTTTCACATAAGAACACTCTCCCAAGAATCATATTAGCCTGGGAAAGATAGCTATGGTCTAAGTCATTATGAGAAAGCATACTATGGAAGTTAGACTTCACAGTTAAGACACTGCTATTAGAAACTGCTGTTAGACTTCACAGAACTGCACTGATGGCTGCCAGCCCCTTGTGACTGCTCCATTTATCATCAGTCCATCTAGTTAGAGGCAGATGAAGTCATAGATAGGTGGTCCTAGGCAACTGACTTTCTAAATCTGTTTTCAGACAAACACAGCAGCATCATTATGCTGAAATATTGAGTGGATCATCCCTAGCTATACCAGGCAATATTGTATTCTTCTTCCTGCCTTCAAACTGGCTGTTTTTGATGTCTGTTTTAAATTCTGGCTCCTGTCAAAAAAACCTCAATCAGCTTGTGATCCGCAATGCCTCTGTTGCTCAGAAAATAGCAGGGAGCTCTGTTCCTAAAGGAAGAGATGGAATTGTGATTGTCAACTCTGGTTTACTACTTAGTAGAATTATTTTAGGCAATACCCTGGCTGATTTCATTCCTGGCCACAAATTTCATTTTCTGTGCCTGCTTTATTCTTAGCTGAGCCCCCACTGTTTTCTGCATCTATAGAAATGGAGGGTCTTTAAGTATTTTAGTTTCTTAGACTAAATTTGAATTTGTAGCTTGACACCAGAAAACATATTTTGTGGCTTTGCGTTTCTTTTTCCTGGAAATCATAAATCATGTTGTTGTTTTGTTTCTATTTTCTTGAAATTATATAAAGGAAATGTAAAACAGTAAAATGTAAAGTAAAAAAGAAAAAAAAGGAGAGAGGGGGGTTTTCATTGGATTTTTCAATACCATTAAATAGTTCCTATAGACACAGCTTTGGAAAGCAACTCTCGTCGTCTCTTTTATGCTTCAGAGCATACCAGTTTGAAAAGTCTCATTTTTAGTAGTTGGTAAAATAAGATAAATGTTTTCTAATTCTTTAGATCAAATGATGTGTTAGTTTTCATCAATGATGTGAAATCACCACTTAGTGGTGGAGGGTTGACTTTGTCCCATGTTTCAGAGGTTAAAGCTCACAGTCAGGTTGCTGCATTGGTAATATGGGGAGAGAGAGAAAGAGACAGAGACACACAGAGAGAGAGAGAGACAGAGAGAGAGAGAGAGAGAGAGAGAGAGAGAGAGAGAGAGAGAGAGAGAGAGAGAGAGAGAATGAGGATGAACCAGAGGGAGGGGAGGGAGTCTGGTCACAAGTTGGAGTCTTCAGAACCATGCTGTTAATCACCTACTTCCTCCCAGAAGGGTTCTCTTTTTTCTTTCTGAAATGTGTCAATTTATTTGTTATTTATGTTTTTCAAAACGTAAATCATTATTGAAGGATCTGTATTTAGATAAAAGATAGTAATTTTATCTGTTCAGTAATTTAAAGCTTTAAAAATTTTTTTATAAAAGCTACTCAAATTAGCCATTTGAGTTTTTCCTTGAATCAAGCATAGCATTTATCACTGATAAAATAAAATCAGTGATTCAACTGTAACTAACTGTTGTTTAAACACAGCATAGTCAAACAGTTATTGATGTTATAGTTCTAGCTTCCCCACACATTATACATCTCTCAGTCAGTATGGAATTATTTTCCTGTGCATAAAAATCAAAATCATTTTATTTTATTTCTTTCAATCTGGATCCTGTTGTATTCTAACAAGTTTTTTTTTTGAAGAACTAAATTTTTTTTGTTAGTTATTTTCTTCATTTACATTTCAAATGCTATCCCAAAAGTCCCCTATACCCTCCCCCTGCCCTGCTCCCCAACCACCCACTCCCACCTCCTGGCCCTGTCATTCCCCTGTACTGGGGCATATAATCTTTGCAAGACTAAGGGCCTCTCCTCCCATTGATGGCCTACTAGGTCATTCTCTGCTAATATGCAACTAGAGACACAAGCTCTGGGGGGTACAGGTTAGTTCATTATTGTTCCTTCTATGGGGTTGCAGACCCCTTTAGCTTCTTAGGTACTTTCTCTGGCTCCTTCATTGGGGGCCCTGTGTTCCATCCAATAGATGACTGTGAGCATCCACTTCTGTATTTGGCAGGCACTGGCATAGCCTCACAAGAGGGTCCTGCTCTGATGAGGTTTAAAGACACACTAACCTGTGAGTATAAAGATAAGAACATAGAGACCAGTTTATTAGTATGTTCATTAAACAGAACAATAGTACTGGGTTCTTCCCTGGAGTCCAAAAGTTAGATGGCTATTGGATCTTACATGTAATTTTAAAATGTATGTTTCCCCTTGCCTGGTCTCCTTGTTCGGTCCTGCAACCCCTCACGACTTAGCTCTGAGATTACACAGCCACTGGCTCCACTTCCATCCCTCCTATTCCTTCTGAGAACACCCAGAGCCACCTCTTGTGCTCCACAGACTGGCCACCCCAGTGGCTGGTCCTGCTTACTGCCAACAATCACGCCAGTCTCACCCAGTTTCCTTTAGCCTCATGAAAGGAAAACACTAGAGACGTTTATATTTTAAAACTGACCAGATAACTCAAAGGCTGGGTGAAGAATATCCTGCTCCATCCTCCTTGCCTGCGGTGGCCACGACCTATAGATGCGCTAAGAAACCTACATGTCTGCGACTTCTTATGCACCTGCTGCCTGGTCTTACTTCAATCTCCCTGTCCTGTTCCTGTACTGCCTGGAAATCCCACCTCCATATCTTCGCCCAGCGATTGGCTTCTGCTATCTTTATTAACCAATTAACAATTAGGGAAACTCCCCCTTCAATAGGACTTGAGGTTTTTTGTTTTTGTTTTAGGCTCAGTTATCAGTTCCCGGCCTAAATGTCCTATGGAAAGGGCTTTAAACCCAAGTAGAAAGTTGTTGGTTACTATCCTAACATTTGTACTATTATTACATTAGTGGGCCTATCTTGTCTTTGTTTTAGTGACAGTTGGGTACAATTGTTGGGAAATTCTCTTCTCTGGTAGTATATACAGAGCCTTTCTGTACAATGAAAGATAACTAGTAGGAAAAAAGCTTTCAGATTGGTACCAGCTTGATTTCACTATGTCATATGTTTCAAGTATGTGATATCTTCAGAAACAGGGGCTTCCATCAAATTCTTGAGGATAACTAAAAGCAATGGCAATAGCCCGTCGTGTTTTGAGAGGATCATATATGCATATATATACAAATTAAAAATAACACATGTGTGTATGTATGTATGTATGTATGTATGTATGCATGCATGTATGTATTTGAGGAAGCTTCTATAGAAATAGGTTTCCATATGGCTTTTTCAAAGGTTGTTAGTGTTATTTATTGATTGCTGTAGTCTTTCCCTCTACCAATTACCGTCCACAACATTTAACCCTTATTGGTACATTATTGTCCCACCCACATTTATATCTGTTAAATTGCTGGGGCATCTTAAAGGAACTGAAAACAGATAAAGAAACAGGATGTTGACCCACCAGAAACTCCTTTCTAGGATGGTTGAGAAAGGTTGAGCAAGATTATCTGTGACCATGTAGGAATCTTGCATTAGGGTTATTGGAAGCAGAAAACCCAGCCTGACCAGGGTCACAAATCCCTTCCAGTCAGTGCCAGCACCTGGTCACCTTGGGCACAGAGTCGGAGCAAACCCCCAAGGTCACTAGAGGACAGCTTGTGAGGAGACACCTATTCGGGCTCCAAACATCCGGGCACCTTCCCTGCCAGAGGAGAGGTGTCTGCCACGCCCGGGAGGGCTTTGCCAGAGCATCTGAGGGAGCCATCTTGGCTCCCGAATCCCTCCAAGACTAGTCTGCACATGTGAAAGTGTGGACTACAGAAGCTAACAGCTTCTGGGACAGGCCCTGTTTCAGGCCTTCATCTTCTGCCAGGAGGCAGGTTCGAATGCCAGATATCTGTGCACCTTCCCTGCAAGAGGAGAGCTTGCCTGCAGAGAGTGCTCTGACCACTAGAACTCAGGAGAGATCTAGTCTTCCAGGTCTGCTGATAGAGGCTAACAGAATCACGAGAGGAACAAGCTCTAACCAGAGACAACTATAAAAACTAACTCCAGTGATTACCAGATGGCGAAAGGCAAATGTAAGAATCATACTAACAGAAACCAAGACCACTCACCATCACCAGAACGCAGCACTTCCACCTCACCCAGCACTGGGCATGCCAAAACACCCAAAAAGTGAGACTCGGGTTTAAAAGCATATCTCATGATGATGATAGAGGACATCAAGAAAGACTTTACTAACTCACTTAAAGAAATACAGGAGAACACTGGTAAAGAGTTACAAGTCCTTAAAGAACAACAGGAAAACACAACCAAGCAGGTAGAAGTCCTTAAAGAAATACAGGAAAACACATCCAAACATGTGATGGAAATGAACAAAATCATATTAGACCTAAAAGGGAAGTAGACACAATAAAGAAAACCCAACAAGTCAATGGCCTTTCTCTAGACAAAAAATAAACAGGCTGAGTGAGAAATTAGGGAAACAACACCCTTCTCAATAGTCACAAATAATATAAAATACCTTGGTGTGACTTTAACTAAGGAAGTGAAAGATTTGTATGATAAGAACTTCAAGTCTCTGAAGAAAAAAATTAAACAAGATCTCAGAAGATGGAAAGATCTCCCATTTTCATGGATTGGCAGGATCAATATAGTAAAACTGGCTATCATGCCAAAAACAATCTACACATTCAGTGCAATCCCCATCAAAATTCCAACTCAATTCTTCAATGAATTAGAAAGGGCAATCTGCAAATTCATCTGGAATAACAAAAAACCTAGGATAGCAAAAACTCTTCTCAAGGATAGAAGAACCTCTGGTGGAATCACCATGCCTGACCTAAAGCTGTACTACATAGCAATTGTGATAAAAACTACATGGTACTGGTATAGCGACAGACAAGTAGACCAATGGAATAGAATTGAAGACCCAGAAATGAACCCACATGCCTATGGTCACTTGATCTTTGACAAGGGAGTTAAAACCATTCAGTGGAAAAAAGACAGCATTTTCAACAAATGGTGCTGGCACAATGGGCAATTATCATGTAGAAGAATGCGAATTCATACATTCTTATCTCCTTGTACTAAGGTCAAATGTAAGTGGATCAAGGAACTCCACATAAAACCAGAGACAGTCAAACTTATACATGAGAAAGTGTGGAAAAGCCTGGAAGATATGAGCACAGGGGGAAAATTCCTGAATAAAACAGCAATGGCTTGTGCTATAAGATCGAGAATCCACAAATGGGACCTCATAAAATTGCAAAGCTTCTTTAAGGCAAAAGACACCATCAATAAGACAAAAAGGCCACCAACAGATTGGGAAAGGATCTTTACCTATCCTAAACCAGATAGGGGACTAATATTCAATATATATAAAGAACTCAAGAAGGTGGACTCCAGAAAAATCAAATAACCCCATTAAAAAATGGGGCTCAGAGCTAAACAAAGAATTCTCACCTGAGGAATATTGAATGGCTGAGAAGCACCTGAAAAAATGTTCAGCATCCTTAATCATCAGGGAAATGCAAATCAAAACAACCCTGAAATTCCATCTCACACCAGTCAGAATGGCTAAGATCAAAAATTCAGGTGACAGCAGATGCTGGTGTGGATGCGGAGAAAGAGGAACACTCCTCCATTGTTGGTGGGATTGCAAGCTTGTACAACCACTCTAGAAATCAGTCTAGCAGTTCCTCAGAAAATAGGACATAGTACTATAGGAGGATCCCACAATACCTCTCCTTGGCATATATCCAGAAGATGTTCCAACTGGTAAGAAGGACACATGCTCCACTATGTTCATAGCAGCCTTATTTATAATAGCCAGAAGCTGGAAAGAACCCAGATGCCCCTCAACAGAGGAATGGATACAGAAAATGTGGTACATTTACACAATGGAGTACTACTCAGCTATTAAAAGGAATGAATTTATAAAATTCCTAGGCAAATGGATGGACCTGGAGGGCTTCATCCTGAATGAGGCAACCCAATCACGAAAGAACTCACATGATATTTACTCACTGATAAGTGCATGTTAGCCCAGAAACTTAGAATACCCAAGATATAAGATATAACTTGCAAAGCACATGAAACTGAAGAAGAATGAAGACCAAAGTGTGGACACTTTGCCCCTTCTTAGAATTGGGAACAAAACAGCCATGGATGGAGTTACAGAGACAAAGTTTGGAGCTGAGACAAAAAAGGATGGACCATCTAGAGATTGCCATACCTGGGGATCCATCCCATAATCAGCTTCCAAACGCTGACACCATTGCACACACCACCCATGCCAGAGATACATGACAGAAGCCATCTCATCCTAGTGTCTTTGCTAGCCTAGCTTGGATTCTGCCACGCTTGCAAAAAGAAATTGCCTTGCCAAGCAACTTTAATTTTGCTCATGTGTTCCTCTTTGTGATACTGAGATTATTCTGACTCCAGCAACAATGAACTCTTTCTCCCTTAAGATGGGTTTGTCAGGGGTTTTTATCACAGTGATGGGAAACTGGTATTGAAGAGGTCAGCTCGGGAACTGTAGAAAATTCCACTAGATCCCTCCCCTCCTGGAAGTGAAAGGTCATAAAGAACATAGGCACCCCTCCCCTCCGGAAGGGAGGGGCTAATTACATTCCACAGACCACAGGGAGGAGGGACTGACCACCGGAGCTCATAGACACATTCTGCCACTGTTGGCCACCTACCTCATTCCCTTATAGACCGATCAGTTTAAAAGTCACACTGTTCGGCCAATCACATTGTGCCTAATGACTGCTGAATGGAGAACTTTATAAAGGCTGGCAGGACAGGCTGTGTGTGGTCGTTCTCTCTCTCCATGTGCAGGGTGACTCCCAACATGTTGGAACAATAAATTCCTCTTGCTTTCTGCATCGATTCCCAGCTCTACATCATTCACTCAGGGAGTACCTGGTATGTTAAGGCTCACCAGAGTCTTACATTACCAAGAATTGAGGCTGTAAGTGTGGTAAGCCTGTGTGGTTGCCAGGCCTGTAGAACTGAGTTGAGGGAAGAATGTGGAAAAGTTTGGAACTCTGGGTAATAAAGCTCTTGACTGTTGTAAGCAGCTTAGTGGAACACTCAGGAGGAGGCTCAGAAGACAAGAATACTGAAAAAAATACAAGACAATAGAGGCCTGCCTATTGGTGTCTCAGAAGAGAACAAGGGCTCTCAGAATGCATCTAGAGGCCATTGTTTGGTACAGGAAAGGTGTGTGAGCAAGCTTGAAGTTCAACACAAGGAGGATACAGACAACAAACCAGCTGTAATGTTAGATTAGAGCCACCAAAGGAAAAGTTGCTCTGTGATACAGGAATGATAGAAAAGGTACCTTGAGGGCAAGACCACACCCTGCAAAGTCTCCAACTTGTAAAGATGTAGATTTATATGAAAGGAGAAGGACTTAACTGAAGATATAGCTGGGAGGGTTCCCTGTTCCTCAAAAGGAGCTGCTAGGGGAGTATTTCCTCGGGATCAGCACGCAGAAGCTAAAGCAGCTGTGGTCTGAAGTGGCCAGTCTCCATGCAAAGCTGGAGAAGAACTTGACCGTGTAAACCACATGCTTCTGGTATTAGAAACATGAAGAATGCCAGACTGAGGGGTTCAAGGAGTATTTTTTCCCATGGTTTCAAAGAATAGCTAAAGCTAGGATACATGTGGCTGAGTCAGAATCCTTGCAAGGAGGATTTGTAAAATCACTATATAAAATTATTAAAATAAAGCTCCAGTTGTGATGGACACCCCAGGGTCTTGGAGATAATAAAACCACAGGAGTCTACTAAAAAGAGATAGATTTATATGAAAGCATGGAGTGGAGCTCGCCAAGAAATAAGGCTGCCTCTGCCAGAACCTGTCAAGTACATGTACCAAGGCAGATGTGTGCAGCCAACCATTGGGCTGAGGGCAGAGTTCCCGATGGAGGAATTGGAGAAGGGACTGAAGGGGCTGCAGGGGGTTGCAGTCCCATGGGGGGTGGTAGAAACAGTACCAACTGGCCAGGATCCCCCCCCCCCAAGAGCTCCTGAGGACTGGGCCATCAACCATGGAGGGACCCAGGGCTCCAGTTGCATATGTGGCAGAGAATGGCCTTGTTGGACATCAGTGGGAGGAGCAGTCCTTGGGCTTAAGAGGGTTCTATGCTCTAGTGTAGGGGAATGCCAGGGCAGGAAGGCAGGAGTGGGTGGGTGGGTGGGTGGGTGGGTGGAGGAGCACCCTCATAGAAGCAGGGGGATGGGGGATAGGATGGAGGTTTCCAAGGAGGAGACCTGGAAAGGGAATAACATCTGAAATGTAAATAAAGAAAATATTCAATAAAAAAATTTTAAATGAAAATACAAATTAAATGATGAATGGACCTAAAGGAGAAAGAAAGAAAGAAAGAAAGAAAGAGAGAGAGAGAGAGAGAGAGAGAGAGAGAGAGAGAGAGAAAGAACGAACGAAAGAAAGGAAGGAAGGAAGGCAGGCAGGCAGGCAGGCTGCATGATTACTGCAATAGCAGAGGCCCGAAAGCTGGTTTAGTCAAGCTCTTGGTTCCAGCTGATTTTATCACAAATTCCATCACTAAGGGAAGTCAGGACAAGAATTTAAGGCAGGAACCTAAAGACAGGAACTGAAGATTGGAGCAGAGGTCATGGAGGAGTGTTGCTTGTTGGATGATGGTCATGATCATGATTATTGTCTCCTATAATATCCTGACTGCAGTTTCTCTTTCTTCATTCCTCCTAGTCCCTGTACCTCCCCTCTCACGAAGATCCACTCCTATCTCCGTTGCCTTTCAGAAAAAAACAGGCCTCCCAGAGGTATCAACCAAAAATGGCATAGCAAGATGTAGTAAGACTAGTCAAAACTACTCATACCAGAAGCCTCCTATCTTATAAGGGGGCTACTTGACCAGGGGTGGTACTACCCTCAGTAGTGATTATAATTCAACAATTTAAAAACAATAAAGACCTCTTTCCTTAAGAGGCATATACGTGACAGGTAAGTGCAAGGAAACTACACAATAGCATTAGTCCCAGGGGACAAGTGAAACCAAACCACAATGAAGTCCTGATCCAGCCCCTACCCAGATGACAAGAAGTAAACAGACACACAGTAGAAAGTGTTGACAGAGCTGTAAGGAAATCAGGCTCCTTGTATATCACTAGCGAGAACATAAATTTCTGATGGCTTTGAAAATAATCTTGGCAGGTGCTCAGAAATTTAAACATAGAGTTACCAGATGGTCTACTAAATCAACTCTTAGGTATAGAACCAAGAGGAATATAAGCACGTGTCCTTAGAAATATGTGTACATAAATTATATTATTCATAGCTGAATTATTCGCAACCTTCAAAATGTGGAGAAAACAAAAACCCAAATGACCATCAACTCACAAATGAATAAATTAAATACCTTAAATAAATATAATAGAATTAAATCTTGCTATGAAAAGGAATGAAGTACTGGTATATATATATATATATATATATATATATATATATATATATATATAGTATATATACATATATGTACTGCTATATAATATCACATATATCCATATATATATGTGATATATGTGATATATGTACACATACACCAAACATGTATGTATAAATACATATTTATCACTATATGTATATACATATTTGATGTAGATATAGGACTTGAAACCTTAGGCTAAATAGAAGAAACTAGATACAAAGGACTACAGGTTATATAATTCTGTTTGCATAAAATATCTATAATAAACATATTTGTAGAAAAAATAGTATATCACTGGCTTTCAAAGTATGGAGACCAAAAATATATATCTGATGATATGTATTGCATTCTTTTTATGGTAGCAAGTTTTCACAAATTACAATGACAGTTGCATAACACTGTGACTACTTAATACATTGAATTATATCATTTAAAAGGGTAAACTTGGTTGTGTGTTAATTTAAATAATGAATTCGTTCATCAAAGTAATACCTACCAACACAAAAGTTACAAGGTATTACCTCTGTAGAAATGAGGTCATAGTTGACATATGGCTGCATTAATAAGACAGCTGTGAAATAACATCCCACTCTTTCAAGAATACTGGAATATCAATAACTACATGAAGCTTGGGAGACAGATTATACCAAAAACAGAATGACTGTAATCCCCAGGGTACTAGTGACATTTGGAACTGTACCCCAGAGGCTCTGAAACATTTCTAAATTCTCACAGGAGAAACATACTCACACCATTCTTTTTTGGAGTCTCTTTGTTATAGAAGCTAATGCTACTCTGACACTGAGGCAGGTAAATGAGGTAGTGTGCTGTATAACAAATATCTTCCGTATGTGACTTTGGCATGGCTGTCATATAGTGAGTGGAAAGAAAAATGCTATTAGAAATGAAAAAGCTATAACACTTGTTTACCACCACCATCCCCACCCAAAACAAAAACAAAACAAAACAAAACCAAAAATTCTCTCCTGCAGTAATTCTCCTACTGAGTCAACAGCTCTAGAGAAAGAAGTACTTAAATAAAACTGAATATTTATATGTACTGCCTACTCCTTGCTATTTTTAGCATGCCTTTATAAAAATGAAAACTCAGAAAAAAAATTGGTTGTTTTTCAACCAAAAATGGAAAGAAATAGAAAAGGCACAGAAAATTATAGTTTTACATTCATGTATTTGTTCATTCATTCAACAAATATGTCCCAGGCACTTGCAATGTATCAATGAATAAAAACAAATTTTATATTCCATCTGGAAAGGCACACAATAAGCAATACACATCATAATATGGTATCTTTGTTACAAATAGGTTATGGGCATTCTACTGGGTGTCTCTCTCTCCTGCCATTCTGACATAGGTGACACAGGTGGAAAGAGAAAGGTCAGGAGTTCACAGTCAGCTTTTGCTATGGTGAGTTTGAGACCTGGCATGCATGAAATCCTGTTTCAAAAAAAAAAAATCAAACAAATAGAATGTTACAGGAAACATGAGCTGGGATAGAACACTTGCCTAGCACATAAGAGAACTAGGTTTAATCTTCAGTACTAACAAAAAGAAATCACAGAGTATGGTAAAGAAATGGAAGAAAACTGTAGCTGCATGTATTATCATGCTAATTAGTTTCCCAGAAACCTGTTTGCAGTGCCCTGTTTGTAAGACTGAAGGACCCTGCCTCCAGTTAGATTTGGTTGGTAAAGTTGTCAGGGACCAATGGCTGGGCAGGGAGACAGAAATAGTTCTTTTAGGATTCCCAGGCCAGGGTCCAAGAAGATTAGCCACCTTGCTGGGGAAAGGAGAGAGATACTAGGCTGAGAGGTGCAGAAGAAAGAGAGAGTTGTCATGTAGGTGCTGGAGAATGCATAGGAGGGGACTGCAGATCTGAGTCTGGGGCAGCAAAGATGGAATATAGATTTTAGTAAGTAATAACTTGGGAATATCAGAGGAGGGTACATCAGCCACGTGCAGGTTAGGAAGTGGCCCAGCAATTGAGCTGTCTAAAGCATATAAAAGTATAAAGATGTGTGTGTGTGTGTGTGTTTCATTTGGGAACCCAGATCATTGGGGCAAGTAATGAGGAATGTGTTCCACTGCTACCAGGACTGATTTGAGTAGGATTAATTGGGTTCTACAACATAAAACATTCATGACTTTGCATAAGGATGGATTTCATTGAAAAGAGACAAGAACCAGTGATTTTGCACAGGGTGGGTTAGATGTACAGATGTCTACAAAAACTATGTGCCAGACAGAGGGATAAGAGGAGCAAGACCTGCAATGGAAATGAGGCTAGCAAGCTCACAAGGAGCATCAGAGAAGTCCATATAGCTAAAGCCAGCCAGCAGAGAGAATTATCAGTAAGCATCAGTCATGGTGGAAAGGGGATAGACCCCATGATAGTATTTAATCCTGGTGGAAAAGACAAAGCTCTCCAGGGTGCTGCTCCAGGAAGAGATAGTTGAAAGGGCACAAGCTTGCTGTGAGGGGAAATGCAGAAACAGATGGGCCAGGAGGTTCCAGCCATTGGCCACACTAGAAATGATAGCTGTGAGATGGTAACACTAGGGCTCAGAGAAGAGGAAGGCTCAGGTGGGCAGACAGGCTTCTTTTGGGAGAGGCACCCATATGAAAGAATGGAGGAGTTAGCTTATAAAGAACAGAGACATGTCTGTGTTGGTTTGAATTAGAAATGTCCTGTATCAGCTCTTCATTTGAACTTGTGGTTCCCAGTTCATGGCACTAGTTGGAGAGAAATCTTTAGGAAGTGGACCCTCGATAAAGGAAGTTCATCACTTTGGAGGAATGTGGATTTCCAGGACTCTCTCTAGGCTTTGTTGTGTTTATGGCTGAAGATGCCATCTCTCTGTTGCCATGTTCCCACCCCATGTTATTGCCATTTTGGACTCTTTTTCTGAAACCATAAGTTAACATAAAGTCTCCTTGTCTTAAATTGGCTGTGGCCATGATATTTTATCACAGCAACAATATGGTGACTCCAAAATCATCCAAAGAATAAGGTTAAAAAAAAAAATAGAAAACAAAAACCAACCAACCAAACAAACAAACAAACAAACAAAAAAAAAACAAAGGAAAGAGCAAAGCAAAGTAGAAACTAAATAGGCATGTTATTTACCACATACCACAGTGGACTTTGCATGGACCATGTCAGAAGTGTGGCTTAGGCCTAGGCCAAAACTAGTACCTTCAGACACGATCAAAAGCTGGACAATTTAGGGCTTGCTTTCTCTCCCTCACTACCTTCTCTAATCTCCTTTTCACAGGCCTCTCTGAGAAGGAACTCGTTGGAAGGGCTGATATTGAGATAGGGAGATCCACAGAGTCTTATGTATTTGAGAACAAGTGAGCCAACAGAACAGAAGATAGAGGGAAAAAAAAAGCTTTTATGCTTGTTTTTGCAGTAGTAAAAATTGAAATAAAGGGCATTAAAATACTAGGCAAGTGTTCTGTCACTAAAACTGCCATCTGCAGATCTCAGTTACCTTTCAATGCTCCTGCCTCCCCACAATACTGACCAGGCAGAGTACGCTTGGCAGTTGTTCAGTGGCCACTTTCTTCCTTTGAAGAACAAGAACAAAGTATAAAAAGAAGTCGGATATATTCCTTGGAAATATATGAAAAATAAAATGTTCACCTTAATAATGAAAATTATTAAGCAAAAGTAATAGGAAAATATTTAAATTTTAGAATAGAATAATTCTTCAGATGCCTTTAAAATGCCACTTTAAAATATATCACAAGAAACTAGGTCATTGCATTTTCACAGGTCAGTCTTTGAGCCAACAAATTTCTCCCAGAGGTAGCAATATTAAGAAAGCAGTCTAGATTTGAGGGATCATACTTAAATCAGCCCTAATGTCTACCACTCTGACTGCTAGCTGCATGGCTTTGGAAAATCCACTAAACAACTTTAAGATTTGATTGCTTTGAGAGAAGCTATGGTGCTAAATGGTACTTGCACAGGGGAAGGAAAATATCATAGAGATCATTTCATAGCAGTAACAGAGCTCAGCTTCTCCACATAGGACAATCCACAGTACTGGATACTGTAGTGATACTGGCTTCCCAAAAGACTTAGGAATAATGTCTCCAGTCTGCCAAAATCAAAGTGTGTGTGTGTGTGTGTGTGTGTGTGTGTGTGTGTGTGTGTGTCAGGGGTAGACTCTGTTTTAAATTCAGTCAGCTTTGTTTTGCTTCCTCTAGGGGACATCTGAGAGTTTGTTGACCCCAAGCACAATACTCCTGAAGAGGAGCTGTCTGTAAGAATTGTACAGAAATATAAGAAGAAACAGCTCATCCTTGATGTCCTCAGCATCAGCTCAAAGCCTTCTGGTTGCCAGTAGATCAAATAAATAAAGCCTGTGATAAAAATAACATTTCTGTGGAGGTTTGCCTGTAGAGGACAACCTGCTAGGAGGACACACTTCTCCATGATGTTATGATCTGATATTTCCATCTATGCCATTTCAGTTGCACATAGTCAATTACAATTTTTTTCTAACACCACAGTACTGGCTCACAACTTTTGCTAATTATAGGAAATGCTGTGGAGAATCATGATAAGGGAATTGCAACTACTTTGATTAAAATGACATTCACAGAATTGACATTTAAATGGTTGATTTGGCTCTTCTTCCATGCTTTAAGTTGATCCATTGTTTGTGGTGTTTATGAAAGACAGTTTGTAGAACTCCAGGCAGCAGCTTTCTATGAAGTCAGAAAATCCTGTTGCTACTTAAGTGGACTGAACATAATCCTGGATGAGTGAATTTCCTGCCAGCATCCCCGGACATTCGGCAGCATTTCTCCTCCCTAACACTTGCATAAAGTGGGTGGCCGAGTAGAATTAATTTCCGTGGTTCTCACCCTTCCTACTGCTGTGAAACTTTACTATGGTTTCTCATGTTGTGGTGGTCCCTTTCCATAAAATGATTTTCATTGCTATTTCAAAACTTATGTTGCTACTTTTATGAACTATAATGCCAATATCTGTTTTTCCAGAAATATTAGTCAACTCTGGTGAAAGAATTGTTTGACCCCCACAAAGTGGTTAAAAACCACAGGTTCTTAACCATAGGTTAAGAACCACTGACTTAGTCTAATAAAAGTTCTTGTTTTGTTCTCAGATCAGATGGTTCTTTGATCTTGCAGATTAAAAAGAAACCCATTTTCTACCATGTAATTTGGGGATAATACATAAAATTTTTACACAGTCTAACAAAAATGTTAGAAAATGTCTGCTTGGACGAGCTGATTCTGTGCCGCAACTTCCAGATCTGATCCTGTGCTACAGCTCTCCATACCCAAATACCTCCAGGAGAGAGCTGGTGTCCCAGGAGTGCTGGCACACCTGTGAGCACAGCTAAGACCACCACTTCTGTTCAGAGGGACCCACACAAAGCCATCAGGACACAGGAACTGAGAAGCAGCCTGGAACAGAATCCCACTGGTTTCCATCTGCCCACAGAGCTGATTCTGTGCCACAGTTCTTCATACCCAAATGTATCTGGAGAGAGCTGGTCTCACAGGAGTACTGACACAACTGTGAGCACAGGTAAGACCACCACTTCTCAAATTCCTGGCCCAAGAAGGACATACCCAGAGCCATCAGGACACAGGAATCAAGGACAGAATCCTTCCAGTTGTTGTCTGCATTCCAGAGCTAACCCTGTGCCATAGCTCTCCAGATCAAATTCCTCCCCAAAAGAACTGGTCTCCCAGGAGTAATGATATACAGGCTTACAGGAGAGACAAGCCACAGTCAGAGACAGCAAGACCAGCTAACACCAGAGATATTCAGATGGCAAGAGGCAAGCACAAGAGCATAAGCAACAGAAACCAAGGCACTTTGCATCATCAGAATCCAGTTCTCCCACCACAACAAGTCCTGGATACCCCAACTCACCAGAAAGGTGTGACTCTGATTTAAAGTCACATCTCATGATGATGATAGAGGAATTTAACAAGAACATAAATAGCTTCCTTAAGAACTTTTGAAAACACAGATAAACAGGTAAAAACCCTTCAAGAGGAAACACAAAAAAATACCTTAAAGAATTACAGGAAAACACAACCAAATACATGAAGGAATTGGACAAAACTATCCAGGATTTAAAAGGGAAATAGAAACAATAAAGAAATCACAAAGGGAGAAAACACTGGAGACAGAAAACCTAGAAGAGAGATCAGGAATCAGAGATGAAAGCATCACCAACAGAATACAAGAGATAGAAGAGAGAATCTCAGGTGCAGAAGATACCATGGAAAACACTAACATAACAGTCAAACAAAATGCAAAATGCAAAAGACTCCTAACCCAAACCATCCAGGAAATCCAGGACACAATGAGAAGACCAAACCTAAGGATAATAGGCATAGAAGAGAGCAAAGATTCCCAACTTAAAGGGCCAGTAAATAGCTTCAATAAAATTATAGAAAAAAAAAAAAAACTTCCCTAACCTAAAGAAAGAGATGCCCCTGAACATGAACTCCAAATAGGTTGGACCAGAAAAGAAATTACTTCTGTCTCATAATAACCAAAACACCAAATGCACAAAACAAAGAAAGAATATTAACAGCAATAAGGGGAAAAGGTCAAGTAACATATAAAGGCAGACATATCAGAATTATACTAGACTTCTCACTAGAGAGTGTAAAAGCTAGAAGATCCTGGGCAGTTGTCATAGAGACCCTATGAGAACACAAATGCCAACCCAGGCTACTATACCCAATAAAACTTTCAATTATCATAGGCAGAGAAACCAAGATATTCCATGGCAAAACCAAATTTACACAATATCTTTCCACATATCCAGCCCTACAAAGGATAATAGATGGAAAACTCCAACACAAGGAAGGAAACCACAGCCTAGAAAAAGCAAGAAAGTAATCTTTCAACAAACCCAAAAGAAGATAGCCACACAAATATAATTCTACCTCTAACAACAACAACAACAACAACAACAACAACAATAACAATAACAACAACAACATGACAGGAAGAAACAATCACTATTCCTCAATATCTCAACAAAAGTGGACTTAATTTCCCAATAAAAACACATAGACTATCAGACTGGATATATAAACAGGAGCCAGCATTTTGCTACATACAAGAAAAACACCTCAGTGTCAAAGAAACACTACCTCAGAGTAAACGGCTGGAAAACAATTTTCTAAGCAAATAGTCCTAAGAAACAAGCTGGAGTAGCCATTCTAATAGCAAATGAAATTGACTTTTAACCAAAAGTTATCAAAAAGATAAGAAAGAACACTTCATACACATCAAAGGAAAAATCTACAACGATGAACTCTCAATTTTGTACATCTCTGCTCCAAATGCAAGGGCACCCACATTCATAAAAGAAACCTTATTAAAGATCTAAAGCACTCATTGCATTTTACACAATAATAGTGGGAAACTTCAACACCCCACTCTCAGCAATTGAAAGATCATGGAACCAGAAACTAAGCAGAGACACAGTGCAACTAACAGAAGTTATGGACCAAGTGATTTAAGAGATATCTATAGAACATTTTATCCTAAAACAAAAGAATACACCTTCTTCTCAGCACCTCATGGTACCTTCTCCAAAAGTGACAATATAATAAGTCACAAAATAGGCTTCAACAGACACATGAAAATTTAAATAATCCCAAGCATCTTATCAGATCACCACAGACTAAGGCTGGTTTTCAATAACAACAACAACAACAAACAACAGGAAACCACCACCACCAACAACAACAAACAGAAAGTCCACATACACATGCCTAGCAACTCAATGATAACTTGGTCAAGGAAGAAATAAAGAAAGAAATTAAAGAGCTTTTTTTAGAATTTAAGGAAAATGAAGGCACAACATACCCAAACTTATGAGACACAATGAAAGCAGTGCTAAGAGGAAAACTCATAGCTCTAAGTGCCTCTAAAAAGAAACTGGAGAAAGCATACACTAGCAACTTAGCAGCACACTTGAAAGCTCTAGAACAAAAAGAAGCAAATACACCCAACAGGAGTAGATGGCAGGAAACAATCAAACTTTACTTGGCTGAAATCAACCAAGTAAAAACAAAAAGAACTATACAAAGAATCAACAAAACCAGGAGCTGGTTCTTTGAGAAAATCAACAGGTTAGATAAACCCTTATCCAGACTAACCAGAGGGCAGAAAGACAGTATCCAAAATAACAATATAAGAAATGAGAAGAGAGACATAACAACAGAAATTGAAGAAATTTAGAAACTTATCAGATCCTACTACAAAAGTCTATACTTAACAAAACTGGAAAACCTAGATGAAATGAATGATTTTCTAGACAGATACCAAATACCAAAGTCAAATCAGAATAGGATAAACCATCTAAACAGTCCCATAACCCCTAAAGAAATAAAGTAAAAGCAGTCATTAAAAGTCTCCCAACCAACAACAACAAAAAAAAAGAAAGAAAGAAAGAGAGAAAGAAAGAAAGAAAGAAAGAAAGAAAGAAAGAGAGAGAGAGAGAGAGAGAGAGAGAGAGAGAGAAAAGCCCAGGATCAGATGGGTTTAGTGCAGAATACAAAATATAAATAGAGGAACACTACCCAATTTGTTCTATGAAGCCCTGATACCAAAACAAAGCAAAGTCCCAACAAAGAAAGAGAACTTCAGACCAATTTCCCTTATGAATATCAATACAAACATACTCAACAAAATTCTCAAAAACTAATTATAGGGATGGAAATGGAGAGGAGCCTGAGGAAAAGAAAGTCCAGTGACAGGCCCAAAGTGGGATCCAGCTTAGGGGGAGGTCCCAAGGTCTGACACTATTCCTGAGGCTTTGGAGCACTCACAAAATGGGATCTATCATGAATGCACTCCAAAGACCCAACAAGTAGCTGAAAGAGTCAGATGCAGATATTTGCATCCAACCAATGGACAGAAGCAGCTGACCCCTGTTGTTGAATTAGGGAAGGCTGAAAGAAGCCAAGGAGAAGAGCGATCCTGTAGGAAGACCAGCAACCTCAATTAATCTGGGCCTCTGATGTCTCTCAAACACTGGGCCACCAAATAGCATACACCAGCTGATATACAAAACACATATAGTAGAGGACTTCCAGGTCTGTATTCATCCAGAGATGATACACGTAACCCTCAACAGACTGGTGGCCCCAGGATGTTTAGAGAATATGTGGGGTGGGGGGTGGAGGTTGGGGCATTCATGTGGAGACAGGGTGGATTGGGGAGGAGGTGTGGGATGTGGAGCAGTCAGAGGATGAATGGGGGGGGGGAATGGAATATGGAGTGTAAAAAAATAAATTAAAAATAAAAAAAGAAAGAAATTTATCCTAAAAAAATTCTCAAAAATTGCATCCATGAACACATCAAAAGGATAATTCATCACAATCAAGCAGGCTTCATCCCAGGGATGCAGGGATGGTTCAATATACAGAAATCTATCAACATAATCCACTACATAAACAAATTCAAAGAAAATAAAACAACATGATTATTTTATTAGATGCTGAAAAAGCATTTGACAAAATTCAACATCCCTTCATGATAAAAGACTTGGAAAGATCAGGAATCTAAGGCCTATACCTAAATATAGTATAATCAATATACAGCAAACCAGTAGCCAATATCAAACTAAATGGAGAGAAACTCGAAGCAATCTCACTAAAATCAGGGACTAGACAAGGCTGCTCACTCTCTCCCTATCTATTCAATATAGTACTCAAAGTTCTAGCTAGATCAATTAGACAACAACAACAATAAAAACAACAACAAAAAAGGTCAAAGGGATACAAACTGGAAAGGAAGAAGTCAAGATATCACTATTTGCAGATGATACGATAGTATACTTTTATGACCCCCAAAACTCCACCACAGAACTCCTACAGCTGGTAAATTACTTCAGCAAAGTGGCTGGATACAAAAATTAACTCAAACAAATCAGTAGCCTTCCTATACTTAAAGGACAAACAGGCTGAAAAGAAATTAGGGAAACAACACCCTTCACAATAGTAATAAACAATATAAAATACCTTGGTGTGACTAACTACACAACTAAAATATGTGTACAACATGAACTTCATGTCTCTGAAGAGAGAAATTGAAGACCTCAGAAGATGAAAAGAACTTCCATGCTCATGGATTGGCAGGATTAATATAGTAAAAATGGCCATCTTGCTGAAATCAACCTACAGATTCAATGCAATCCCCATCAAAATTCCAACTCAATTCTTCATAGTGTTAGAAAGAGCAATTCTCAAATTCATTTGGAATAACAAAAAACCCAGGATATAAAAAACTTTTCTCAACGATAAAAAAACTTCTGTGGGAATCACCATCCCTGACCTCAAGCTGTACTACAAAGCAATAGTGATAAACCCTGCATGGTATTAGTACATCAACAAGGAGGTAGATCAATGAAGCAGAATTGAAGAATGAACCCACACACCTATAGTCACTTGATCTTTGACAAAGGAGCTAAGACCATTCAGTGGAAAAATGACAGCATTTTCAACAAATGGTGCTGGTTCAATTGGCAGTCAACAAGTAGAAGAATGCAAATTGATCCATTCTTATCTCCCTGTACAAAGCTCAAGTCCAAGTGGATTAAGGATCTCCATGTAAAACCAGATACACTGAATCTAATAGAAGAGAAAGTGGGGAAAAGTCTCAAACACATGGGCACAGGGGAAATTTTCCTGAACAGAACACCAATGGCTCAACAAATGGTACCTCATAAAATTGCAAAGCTCCTGTAATGCAAAGAACAATATCAATAGGACAAAATGGCAGTCAACAGATTGGGAAAAGATCTTTTCCAACCCTACCTCCATTACAAGGGAGGGGGAATGGGATAGGGTGTTTCCAGTAGCAAGACCTGGAAAAGGTATAACATTTGAAATGTAAATAAAGAGAATATCTAATAAAATAGAAAAAAGGAAAAAAGAAGAAAATGTCTGCATGGAACATTGAATTGTCATCAGTAGTGTCCAGCAGGCAGTGAAGTAGGTATCACAATTCTTTTAATCTTATTTTGGAGATCTTGTCAAGGAGAATGTGATGTGAGATGTTTGTCAAATTCACACCTGCTGAAAAGAAATGTTTGTATCTATGTGGAAAGAGAAGCAAAAGAAAATGGGATAACCATTTCCCAAAAGCCAGACATTTTTGTACAGTTGCTGGGTGCCATTGGGTGCTAGAAGATGCACTAGAAAAGGAATGAAACCAGTAATCTCTCTCAACACTGGCAGTAACATTTTTCCTTTTTAAAAATTTTCAAGAAATAATTCATTCAGTAAAAACATATATTTACATTGTATAATTCAGGGGCTGAAGAGATGGCTCAGCGGTTATGAGCACTGGCTGATCTTCCAGAGAACCCGCATTCAATTCCCAAAACCAACATGGCAACTGACAACCATCTGTAATTCCAGTTCCAGAGGATTTGACACCTCCACACAGACATAAATGCAGGCAAAAAATGGGTGCACGTGAAATGATAAATACATTCAAAACAATTGTATAATTTAGCAATTTTTAATGTACCCACTAGACTGTACAGCAACCATTACAATCCCAGTGCATTTTTCATCACAAAAAGAAACTAAATCTGTTAACAATCACACCCTGTCTTCTCATATCCAGCCCTTGCAAACCACCATCTTCTGATTCTGCTACAATAATATACCACAGATGAGGTAATTTAAAAATAATAGAAATGTATTTCCAAATGAAGATGCCAGCATTAGGTATCTTGTGAAACCCTTCTTGCTGAGGTGTTCATACAATAGACAGGATAGAAATGGGCCCTGCACTAAGCTCTCCCTGCTTAATAACTGCTCAAAGGACTTAGCTCTTTGGAACACTTCACCAAGGATTATGTTTCCTTGAAGGAACCACACTGAGACCATAGAAACTACTGATCTACTGTCTATCTTTATAGACTGGTCTGGTTCGGATTTTTATTTAGAAGTCAAACAGTCTGCAGTCTTTTGTGTCTAGACTTTCCATTCAGTGTGTTTTCCAAAATTGGAATGTTCAGTATTAATTCCACTTTGTGATGAAGTAATGTCCAATTTTATAGATATCCCACATTATGTATTCTCCCACTAATGTAGAATAACAGTTTGCAGTTGTAGAAATAGTTCTATGAGTTTTACTTTTTTTGTCCTACTGACATTTTAATGTATCAATGTTTTAGAGGCTGTTAGCACATGTATTACTTTGACACTAACATTTTTTGTATTGTATTGTATTGTATTGTATTGTATTGTATTGTATTGTATTGTATTGTATTGTATTGTATGGTATGGTATTGTATGGTATTCACTATTAACATGGGGGCAGGCAGGGAGTGCTGGTGTATGCCATGGCCCATTTATGGAGGTCAAAGGAGAAAGTCAGATTCTCTCCTTCTACTGTGAGGTCCAAGAATCGAATTATATTCTTTGTTTCAACTTTTAAACCATCTAAAATTAAGTGTGTATATGATATGGTAAAAGGTTCTAATTTTATTTTTTTCCAGGTATTATTCTATTTATGTATTTCATATGGAGGGAATCAATAATTGTAAATATTTAAGTGGTAGTTGACTCCATTAGTGATGGGGGGAATATAAATCAAGACTGCCATGTGACAGTATATTTATTTCTTTCAAGTGGCAAGCATATTTGAAAGCTTAACAATATTCAGCATTCAGAAGTGCATCTTGGGTTATTCCCTGTGTTGGCTAATTTTATGTCAGCTTGACACAGTGAGAGTCATTTTGAAAGAGGGAACCTCAATTGAGAAAATGCCCCCACTAGACTGGCTTGTGGGCAAGCCTGTAGTACCTTTTTAAAAAGTACTGATTGATATGGGAGGGCCAAGCTCTTGGTGGACAGTGCCACTATTGGGGAGGTTGTCCTAGGTACTATAAGAAAGCAGGCTGAGCAAGCATATGGGGAAAGCTGTGCCTCTTCAGCTCCTACCTTCAGGTTACTGCCTTGAGTGTGTTCCCTGACTTTCCTCAGTGATGGAGTATGACTTGAGAACTGTAACCTAAAATAAATCCTCTTCAACTTGGTTTTGGTTGTGGTATTTTATCACAGCAATAGAAACCATGACCAAGACGGCTCTCTACACCCTCCTTCATGTCTTATCCATAAAATTCCTCAGTTCCTCTCAGATATCACTGTAGGCCCGAATTCAAATAGAGCCTGCTCCTTTATCAAGTATCAACCCAGCACTCTTTTGCCATGTGGTCTCCCTTCTTCTTTAGCTCCATCCTGACAACACTTTTTTATTCCCAGAGACCACTAACTCCAACTTGAGCTGATCAGCGTGTAAAGCTCCATCCTCCAGTTGGCAATGACACCATTTCAGCCTCATTGTGCTTCCAGAACTGAAATCTGTAGACTCCAGAAGATTCTGCTTCGACATTTTATCACTCAGCTGAGAAAATAAAAGAATAGCGTCCAGCCATAAACTCTTCTGAATAAGGATCCAAGGAGTTGTATAATGATGAAAATCTGGCCACTAAAGAGTGTAAATTGAAGGTCTTCATCTGTTCCATCCCCTTAGAAATCAAGGAACAGGGGAGTAAAGACTGTGAACCACCTCTCAGTCTTTTTCTGTTTTTATATAAAGTCATTAGACTCTCTGTATAACATCATGACCATTTCCCAAGCAACAGCTGAACAACAATAAACTTCACATTATGGAGCACTGAATCCATTCAATGTAGATGAATACTGGTCAAATACTATATAACATAGACTACTCACTGAAAAATAAAGGGAAAGCCTTCTATTGCTTATGGCTAGATTCTACTGCACAGAGAACAAAGGTTACAGATAACTCTTGACTCCTAAAATGATGTGATAGTTCTTCCATTTTTCTTGCTACAGACATTCTTAATTATGGCCAGGGAACAACTCTACACTTGATAGTTTACCCAGGAAAGTGACTGGCACAAGTTGCAAACTGTATAAATGTAAAAATGAAGGTTAGAGCTAAAAATTTTCTGCCAGACAGTGAGAGCGCATCCTCATTCTAGCTTCCTGACATGCTCTTGGTTCTAACACATATTAATTAAAAATAACTTACTTGGCAATACAAGTTCTCTCCCTGACAACTTTTCTCACTTTAATCTGAGCACTTTCAACCTATCCATGTGGGCTGCAAGAATTTGCAGAAGGTAGTTTAAAAAAAAAAAGGTCCTTCTGGCCTCTTTTGGACCTCTTTCTTGGAAAAAGGATGGGAGTTACTTGCTAGCAAGTTTTTGAACTTCTTCGCCCTGTCCTCAAATTGTGGTCCCATCATATGATGCATTGATTCTTATTTTATCATGATTTCTATGTGGAATTCTTGTTCTAAAGCAAGCAAACAAACAAACAAACAAACAACCCAGAAAGTGGTAATATGACTTTCTATTTTTGTTCTTCTAAAGCCATATTTTATTCATTTAATAGAATACAGTTATTGCTTGGTTTATGTTCTCTGAAACTATATTTTATTGATTTTTCACAAAGCTTATCCAAAAGAAACTGTCAGAAATAAAAGCCTCTCATCTTTCAGTGAGGCTAACCCTACTGGTACTGTGCCTACCCCCAAAAGTTCTGAGTTAAGAAAATGACTCTTGGCTTTGCATTTAAAAATAAAAAGGGAAATAATTATTGGTTCTATGAAAGAATTGAACTTAAATAATCCAAACTCCCTAAATCCAGAGAGGTAAAAGTGGAAACTTCTTAAAGGAGGAAGTGACTAAATGGGTATGGATTTGAACTCAGAGAAACTAGGCAGTTAGCCAGTGCAAGCCCGTGTTTCAGAAGCATTATTTAAAAGTATATAGTAGAAATCCACAATTACATGTACCACACAACAGCTAATGTAATACCCACTCAACCCTCACCAACCTCCTGGCTATTTTACTGTCATTGGCTTTCTATGCTTTTAAGATATGCACACATTGTATCTGTGTGGCAGAATGGCATGCAGTGATGCATGCCTTACTACACATCTCTTCTTGAGTTCATGTGCACTGATGTGAATTTAGCAGAATTTAGAGTGGCTATCTTAGAATATTCACAGCATGAAATCTAGCAGATGACACAAATCAGGACATGTTCTCCAGTTTTCTTGTCTTTCCCAATATTTATCCGGACACAGCAGAATAATAATCTTAATATTTCAAGTGTAAGTACATTGGCAGGACCTATGCTAGAATGGATACCTATTTTTAAGACTCTGAGCTGAAGGAAACCAAGCAAAAAAAATAAATACCTTTTCTTGATTTTTTTTTCTTCACATTTTGTGCTTTTTATTTTTTTATTTTTAAATTATTTTTTAAATTAGGTATTTTCTTTATTTACATTTCCAATGCTACCCTAAAAGTCCCCCAAACCCTCCCCCCCAACTACCATGACCCCCACTCCCACTTCTTGGTCCTGGTGTTCCCTTGTACTGAGGCATATAAAGTTTGCAAGACCAATGGGCCTCTCTTTCCACTGATGGCCGACTAGGTCATCTTCTGATACATATGCAGCTAGAGACACAAGCTCCGGGGGTACTGGTTAGTTCATATTGTTGTTCCACCTATAGGGTTGCAGAACCCTTTAGCTCCTTGGGTACTTTCTCTAGCTCCTCCATTGGGGGCCCTGTGATCCATCCAATAGCTGACTGTGAGTATCCACTTCTGTGTTTGCTAGGCCCCGGCATAGCCTCACAAGAGACAGCTATATCAGGGTCCTTTCAGCAAAATCTTGCTAGTGTGTGCAATGGTGTCAGCGTTTGGAGGCTGATTATGGGATGGATCCCCGGGTATGGCAGTCTCTAGATGGTCCATCTTTTTGTCTCAGCTCCAGTCTTTGTCTCTGTAACTCCTTTCATGGGTTTTTTTGTTGTTGTTGTTGTTCCCAATTCTAAGAAGGAGCAAAGTGTCCATACTTTGGTCTTTGTTCTTCTTGAGTTTCATGTGTTTTGCAAATTGTATCTTATAAATTCATAAATTCATTCCTTTTAATAGCTGAGTAGTACTCCATTGTGTAAATGTACCACATTTTCTGTATCCATTCCTCTGTTGAGGGGCATCTGGGTTCTTTCCAGCTTCTGGCTATTACAAATAAGGCTGCTATGAACATAGTGGAGCATGTGTCCTTCTTACCAGTTGGAACATCTACTGGATATATGCCCAGGAGAGGTATTGCTGGATCCTCCAGTAGTACTATGTCCAATTTTCTGAGGAACCGCCAGACTGATTTCCAGAGTGGTTGTACAAGCTTGCAATTCCACCAGCAATGGAGGAATGTTCCTGTTTCTCTATATCCTTGCCAGCATCTGCTGTCACCTGAATTTTTGATCTTAGCCATTCTGGCTGGTGTGAGGTGGAATTTCAGGGTTGTTTTGATTTGCATTTCCCTGAAAAAACGTTGATCCACTGACTATTTACAAAGATATCTGACTGCTGAAACACTGCTTTGAAAGTTTTAAAACTAATTTTCTAAAATAACTTACACTTACATTAAGTGAGCATGCTTTTGTCAGTGGAAGGTCCCTACTGGGCAAACAATTATCTACCCTTTTCAAAGTTGTATGTTTCCAAGGGAACAGTATTAGAATAAATATCTCAAGACATTCTTTCTGTACCTCTGCCCATTCTTTCCTGTTGGAATAAAAATGATAGTGTTTGGGAAGCCTGAGAATAATCTGACACGGATTGACCATGCTGACTGGGATGGGGATGGCAACACACTGAAAGGACAGTGGCATGCCACTTACTCTTGTAGCTGGCCTGGGGTACAAAGCATGCCACTCTTTGGTATGCTCTCCAAAAAACCTCTCTCTCTCCAGGTGGGGGATAAACCTAGACTGGGAGGAAAGAAGGAAACAGAGACCTCACTCTAAATATGTATGAAATATGGTACTCTTTAATAGGGACTTCCAAGTCATCAAGGCTAAAACTCTGCAGTGAGGGGAGTTGCACTTTCTTTTGCTGAGTTCAATTAATTTGGAACTCATAATGTCACTTAGGGTGACAAGCATCCTAGGTCTGGGTCTTCTGAGTTTGGGAAAACTATACCTAGTCAGTGGAAGCAGCATTTGGTTGATGAAGAGCTAGCTAAGAGCCCAATATCTCTATGCCCCTTTTCCCCCTGAGGTGTTGGAGTTTAATTAGCATAGCTCCACACACATTAGGGTTAATATTAGTTATGGCTTTGCCTGATAGTTTAAGATACAGATCAATTTCTGCTCAGAATGAAATGACTCATTTGGGAATCAAGATAGGTTTTTATAGAACCTGAACTGGAGTTTAGAAGAAAACACTCTTACAAGTTTAGAGATCCACTTCTAGATCCAAGGGAAGATCTTTCTGGAAACTTAAACAAGAATTGTAACTTTATTTTTTTTTTTTAGAGAGGGACTTGGGAAGACAAGACTCCAACACGATCCTGATAAGGTCTGATTTCTAAAGACGGACGGAGGTAGAAAGAACATTAAAAAAAAAAAAATTCTTGTCCAAAATAATTCAGTTGTCAGTGATGACTACAGCTATAAAATTGATGAATTTCCATGACAAAGGCTAAAGATAAGGCAGACTAAAATGACTTGGCCTTAGACATCTAGGATTATCTCTGCTTTGTGACTTTATCCAGTTCTAAGTAATTTCCTGTGTCCTGGGTATGATTTTCAACTTCCTGTAAAACAATGTACTCAGGAAAGTTGTTCGTTATTTGCAAAAAAAAAAAAAGACAAAAATATAATTTCTTCATAGTTCAGGATCTATACTGTTTGAGTTGGAGTAAAGCAAAACTCCCAGTGGAGCCATAGTATCAGAGGCAGGACATTTTGAAAACTTATGTGGGACCATTCTATCTCTAGGAAGTTCACACTCTAGAAAGTTTGAGAAAAAAA
This sequence comes from Mus musculus, assembly GCF_000001635.26. Taxonomy (NCBI): domain Eukaryota; kingdom Metazoa; phylum Chordata; class Mammalia; order Rodentia; family Muridae; genus Mus; species Mus musculus. The sequence goes on along the minus strand of NC_000076.6, from coordinate 53,214,808 downwards.
GCCTGAATCTTTGAATTATCAGAGTGAAAAAATGGGAAGAGAATGGCAATTTCCTCCAGTGAAATGTATTGCCAGAAGCAAGACTAGCAAAATGGAAGGGCAGACAAAAGGAAAACTCCTTGCACCCATGTATACAGCTGACAATCCTTTTTATGCGATTGTAAAGATGAAACCAGGAAAGATATACGCTGTGATGAGTATAGTTAAAAATGCCCTTTATACACATAAAAAATAACTTAGTTGGGAACTCCATTATACCCAAGGTTAGACTTGATAACCAGAGCCCAGTGTTATACCTTGCTAAAGATAATCATCCATGAAGTCAAGTGGATAGTATATAAGCAGAAACCAAGAGCAAATCTCTGCTCTGTACGTCTTCAGGTCTGCTAGATAGATGCCACCCTAATCTGCCTTACAGCTGGAGAATCTCTACTGGGACCTTGACCCTTGAACCTAGAGACTGCTGTGAGAAGCTGGAATTGACTTTTGGCTAAGATGTCACACAGGTGAGCAGCCATGGGGAAATAGCTAAGCCTAAAATAGGATGTCATTTAGGAACTTTAGAGCATGAACTCTGTGTGATGAGCCTCAACATAATAAATAAAACATTTGTTATACCAATCATGCATACCTATCTTCTTGCTTGCAGCATGGACACTTTCCTTACTAGATTAAGATCACAACAACATTCAGAGTCTGCACATTTACAGAGATTGAGCCCAGAGCTCCTGTTCCCAGTCTTTCTATGTTGTTATTTCCAATCCCCTGACAATCCAGAGAAACCATTACCAGAACCACCACAAAATTGATCTTTTGGCCTTCCCTCCTTCTAGCTACAGTGAATAACTGGGTGTGCTGCTCAAAATCCCACTCTTGGGATGACTTTCTACCATTGTCCTTTCAGATCATCTCCTGATGTACCACAGATTTAATTATTGTCCTGAACAGACTTTTTCATTAGTTTTGGTCAAGTCTGAAGGTTGAGGAAGGCTAGGTACCATGGAAGTTTGAATTCAACATGAAAATTAACAAGCAAAGAAAAATCATGATTAGAAATCTAGATCTCACAGCAATTTGGTGGTCTGCATTCATCCTGAATCACAGACATTGAGCATCTGCTAGTGCCCAGAGATAAGCCAACACCTACTTCTCATGAGAAAACAGTCATCTTCAGAGGATGCCATATCTCAGCTCCAGATTGTGATGGTCTGTGTGGTCACTTACCTAAAAGTCTACAACTTAGATCTGATGGATTATGCAATAATCTTGCATTTTTGTGTTATTTATACCTAACAATCTGAATGCCTTTCTAGGAATTTTAGAGCATTTGGTAGAATCCGCTCACTAAATTCTATGAGAATATCATCAATGTAATGGATTATCCCAATATCCTCAGGAGAGAAGCAATGATTAAGATCCCTGTAGTGAGGATTTGACATAGATCTGGGGAATTGATATAGACCAACAGTAATACAATAACTAACTTATGATTTGATATGTCATATTTGGACTTTTATAGTGGCACAAAAGCAGTATGTGCTCAATACAAGCCTTAATTCAAAACTTGAATTGAGTTCTTTTTCTGGATTAACAATGTGTATTGTTCTCTTAAAGCATTCTCAAATTGAAATATTTTCCCCATTGGTTACATCAGCATGAGAGGAAATCACCAACACACAGATTATTCTGAGTTGCTATGCTATGACGATCAGTACATTAAATGCATTTTTAATATAGTTTCAGTGTATTAAGATGGCTCCCAATCATAAGCAGAAAAGCCTCTGTACATTGATAGCCCTTCCAGTTGGACTCAACCTGCTTTGACAGTTTTACTAATATGCATTCTCCAGATCAATGTCTGCCTTCAAGAGATTTAGGACGTGTGTTGATTTGTTCCAGAATTGAAGCAACATCTGGAACAGTCACCATAATTTGCATCAGCATCTGACTAATTTTACAATAATCAGCCATCATTTGCCAAGATCCATCTGTCTCATTCAAAAGCCAGAAAGCAAGTAGCTTGATTGGTAGGAATCACTGTGTGAATTTTCTAAAACCTGGATGATGGAGGTTCCTAAAACCTCCCTATCCTTCTGAGGCCACAGGGTTACTGCTGCTTTAACTAATTTTGGAGAGAGAGGTTTTATAGAGATTTTATTTATTTTTAGTGTGTGTGTGTGTGTGTGTGTGTGTGTGTGTGTGTGTGTGTGTGTATGTGAGTGTTTTGCTTGTATGGATCTTAATACGTATATTCAGTACCTGCAAAGGCCAAAAGAGGACATCTAATCCCCTGAAACTGAAGTTATAGATGGCTGTTAGCCTCACTATGTGGGTCTTGGAAACCAAATCAGTATACTTTGTCAGATCATCAAGTGCTCTTAACTGCTAAATGATCTCCCTACCTTTTGCTGCATTTTGTGTATGAAGTACTTGTATCCAAAACTTGGTTCCCAACTAGAGGTGCTAGTGTAAGATAATGAGCATAGTTATGATGGAGGAGCATTTCAAAGATGGTAGAGCACAGGTGATATTAATGGAGTGCTTCACCCACAAAACAGAATTCCCACAAGGCTACATATAATCTTGCTTAGCCTTCCTGTGTCATCCTAGAAAGTAATATCTATTTGTAGGGACAGCCTGCCTCAATTTGGGTGGGCAACTTTAGGAAGAAGAGACTACATGCAGGAAATGTGGGCCATATGCTATATTCCTAAGGCTTCTTACACCACCCCTATAAAGTGTGACAGCCATCTTTTTTCTCTGACAGATCACTCAACTTCCTACAGTATAGTCTTCCCATGACTGTGCTCCAGTATAAAGTCCTGTTCACTGAAGACTTTCTGCCTCCTTTTCTGACTCCTGTCTATTTTAGCTGCCTCAGAAATCTAGCATATGGTGCTGATACCCTGGAAGAAATTCAGAGCTTACTAGGGCCTAAACCTTTCCCACCGATAAAGGTTTCCTTCATTTGCTTTCCTTCACTCACAGTCCTAGCCTGAGAGGACATGGTACGGCCCCCTATCTCTCTCTGGCAGCCATTTCTTTCACTTTCTATCTCTACTCTTCTCTCCATTTTCTGTGTCTCTCTGTGGACTGTATTTATGGTTAAAATTCATTTGGTAGTAAAGGCACTTCAATTCAAAACCAAAATTTTAAGACTCAAACTTAAGAGGGATAAAATTATAAAATTCTAACCTTATAAAAGATACTAACTATATTGGCTAGTTTTGTGTCAACTTGACACAGCTGGAGTTATCACAGAAAGAGGAGCTTCAGTTGAGGAAATGCCTCCATGAGATCCAGCTGTGGGGCATTTTCTCAATTAGTGATGAAGGGGGAAAGACCCCTTGTGGGTGGGACCATCTCTGGGCTGCTAGTCTTGGTTCTATAAGAGAGCAGGCTGAGCAAGCCAGGGGAAGCAAGCCAGTAAAGAACATTCCTCCATGGCCTTTGCACCAGCTTCTGCTTCCTGACCTGCTTGAGTTCCAGTTCTGACTTCCTTTGGTGATGAACAAGCAGTATAGAAGTGTAAGCTGAATAAACCCTTTCCTCCCCAACTTGCTTCTTGGTCATGATGTTTGTGCAGGAATAGAAACCCTGACTAAGACACTAACTTACTGGCACAAATAATTAAGACATAAAAATTGATGATCAGTTACCTTATAAATGATCTTTAATGTACTCAGAACTGTGTTTACAGTCATGCTAAGTGCAAATGTAATTCAATTACCAAGACAATCTTGGAGGGAGAGACTAATTAATCTCTCCCATTATATAGCCTTTTGTATATGTTGTCAAAGTTGAGCTGAAGCAAGCAATGCAAAGCAAGTTTAAAGTAAACTTCAAGTTTTTAATGTAAAATAATATTCAAAATCAGATATATTTCTAAAATCCTGTTTAAAAAAATTGAATGCTTGAGTAATATGGATTAGATTTACAATACTCTTGCATGGTAGCATGTCCCAAAGCCCAAGTACTCCCTCTGGGTGGAACAATCCCACCACAGTAAGATTCAGCCTAGCCTTATTACAACATAAGGTTGTATAGGAAATAAGAACTTCCAGAAGTCTCCTGCTTCTGCCTCCAGCCATGTGGGCCTGAAAAGTTCTGACTGTGCAGACATGATCAGAAAAATTCCTTCATTTTCTTCAAGGAAGATGAATTACTCCTCCATGGCAGGAGAATGGATTTTCTTGCCCAGTGGAGAATCTATACCCACTACAAACAACAAAAGCAAATAATGTTGCTCTCCCCTCAGTGTCTTCCAAACTGACCAGTGAAGATGCTGTGAGCAAGGGAACCTTGCACCAAAGCCTACCAACCAATGCTAGTTCATGACCATGCCCTTTATTCTGGTTTTCAATTATTCCTCTTAGCACAAGTTAATTCCAGGTTCTACACCCTTAACCACCCATGTTTCCTGATTATAGGAGGCTGCCATATGAGTCTCTTCAAACTCATAGCTTTGGAAAGTTATTCAAAAAATACAAGCAAGTATTATTGGAACTTTGCTAGAATATCCTATAAAAATGACTCAATAGGATTCTGTTTGTATTTTAAATTGTCAATTAGATGCTGAGTTTAACTGACATCTTTTATAAAGCTCCCAGGTACTTTCTCTTTATGCAGAAGTCTGATGTAATAAACAACTGATTACAGTTAGTGTTGGGAGCAACCTTGTTTAAACATTAACTGCCTTGTCAGCCATAAGAGCTTACTGGGACAAAGTCTTGGCCTCTGTGGGAAAGTACTAGCCTAGTTGAGAACAAATAGCTATAGATCTTGAGAACAGGTACCTAACAACCCATTATGTTCTGTTCTTCCTGCTGAATTTTTACCCAGCCAATATCCTGTTCATGAGAACAGGTGCATTCCCCAGAGACAAAATGACCCTACTTTACCCTCCCCTTTCCCCACCCATATCCTGCTTCTATGAGTATATAACCTGCATGGGAATAATAAAAATTTGTCAGCTTGATCAGACCTTCTGACTTGCTGCCCATTCTTTGTGTCTTTTGTCCCCCCACTCTTTTCCAGGTGATCCCCCCCAAACCCTGTTGACTGGCACCCGAGCAGGGACCCCCGGGGGTCGAAGATGAGAGAACGCTGCTCATCATTGGAGGGTCGACATTGAGCCAATGAGTGTAGATCCAAAACAGACAGCGCTTACTACCACAGCATTCGGGAAACTTTCCAAAGGGGCAGCCTCCGGAACCCACCTTCAGGACAGGCCCCAAGGCAATAGGGTTTGTCCCCCAGCAGATTTCTTATCACATGCCCAGTCCATTGCCCAACTCTGGCAAGCTACAAAAAACAGCCCAGAATTGGACCTCTGTGCCACCTCCAGTACAATATTGACCCCTGAGGAGGGCATTCAGGCTGTGCCTACAGGCATACATGACCCCCTACCCCCAAATACCTTTGGTATAGTTCTAAGAAGAGCTTCATTTTCCTTAAAGGGACTCCAGATCACACCTTGGGTTATAGACCCTGACCACTAGGGAGAAATTCATATTCTTGCAAATATCACAGGTGGTCCTCCTATGTTTATACCAGCACAACAGACCATTGCACAATTGTTGCTCTTTCCCAGGGTCTCTACTACAAATTCCTACCATCAAGACACCAGGGCCCCTGTCGAGAGGTAAATAGCAGAGGCCTTTTGGGCCCAAAAGATTACTTCCTCTCGACCCATGCTTACCTTGAGTTTAAATGGAAAAACATTTCAAGGACTTTTAGATTCAGGCACTGACACCACTGTCATTTCTGACAGGTTTTGGCTGGCTGCCTGGCTGTTGACTGATTCAGCCACCCATTTACAGGCATTTTGGGCATTCCAAAAACCCTCAAGTCAGCACTCAGACTCAGACTTTATCTATCTCAGGTGAACAGATAAAGAAGGAAATTCAGGCACTGTAGTCCCCTAGGTGATCCCCGATTTACCAGTTAATCTCTCGGGGAGAGATATTCTCTCCCAAATGAATGTCTTCATGTGCAACCCCAATGAAGCAGTGACAAAACAAATGCTGGTTCAGGGATTCCTGCCAGGACAAGGATTAGGAAAACAAGCACAAGGCATGAAAGAACCTTTGACTGTGACACAGAGATCTGACCGTCAAGGCTTGAAATCCCAGCCTCAGCCTTTTCCCATGGTCAAACCTGCTCCCCAGACTCCAGCAAAAAAAATTTCCTGGAACGATACTGACCCTGTCTGGGTTTATCATTGGCTACTAACTCAAGAGAAACTGGCTGCTGCAAAATAGTTAATGCAGGAACAGTTAGCAGCTCATCACATTGAGCCATCTTCTTCCTCCTGGAACACACCAATTTTTGTTATTAAAAAGTCTGGCAAGTAGAGACTCTTACAAGATCTCCGTGTGGTTAACAAAGTAATGACTCCTATGGGAGCCCTGAAGCCTGGTCTCCCATCTCGTGCCACCATCCCAGCAATCCTCTTTTAAATTGTTACTGATTTAAAAGATTGCTTTTTCACCATACCCCTTCATTCAGATGATTGTCATCATTTTGCATTTAGCCTTCCTCAAATTAAAATCCAGGGACCCATGGACCACTTTCACTGGCAAGTCCTCCCTCAGGGGATGGCAAATAGCCCTACCCTGGCTCAGAAATATGTGGCCCATGTAATCCAACCTGTCAGAAATTCTTAGCCACAAATATACATCTTACATTACATGGACGACATTTTGCTTGCAGCCCCTATTAGACAACAGGCCATTTCATGATTTCAACAACTTCAAAAGGCACTAAGTTCACAGGGACTTTAAATTGCCCCGGAAAAATCCAGATAAAAGACCCTTATTCCTATTTAGAATATGAGCTCGAGTTGGAACAGGTCTGTACCCCAAAGATTGAGCTTCAGCTTTCCTCCCTTAAGACTTTACATGATTTTCAACAGTTGCCCAGGAACCTCCGGTTTATTCGTACCTATCTAAAGATTCCTCAGAAGGTTCTAGTTCCCCTCAGTGAACTCCTCTCAGGAGATTCCCATCCTTTGTCCCCCCGAGCCCTTACGCCCCAAGCCATCTCAGCCCTGCAGCAGATATGTCAAGCCATATCTTCTGAAACCTTATTTCAAATTCATTACACTGCCCCACTTTACTTTATTGTCTGTGCTACCACACATTCTCTGGTAGGGGTCTTTTGGCAGCAGACCCAGCCTCCCACCAAAAAGGGATGTCCTTTGTTATGGGTATATCTCCCCCAAGTCTAAGTAAGGTTTTGGCAACTTATTATTCCTTGTCTGTGGGAAGTGGGTGCAGCTGCAGGCCCTGAGAAACCCACCTGTTTACTGCCTTGCCTGAACATGCACGGTGAGGCTGCATGTGTGGGCTGCCTGCTAGGCTGGACAGTTCTTCGTGATCCAGACCTGTCAGCCTATCTGTGAACGACCTGAGCATGTGCCTGGAGCATGTGTGAATTCTGATTGGATGAGGTGGGTGGAGCTAGAAGGAGATGAGTTGGTGTGAGTAGTGAGGAGTTGTTGTTTAGCCCTTGCCCTAGGTAGAAGCCAGAAGTAGAATAGGAAATAGAGTAAGAGAAGCTGTTATAATAGGGGTAATTTAGCCCTTGCCCTAAGAAGAAACTTCTGGGGAAGAGAGCTGTAAAAGAAAAAGCCCGAAGTAAAGTTGCTGTGTGAACCCACCTTGGTGTCCGTGTCATTCGTGTCTCCGCCAGCTCAGAGGACCAACAACACTTGTCTGCCACCCTAATTGTGAAAGGAAGAAAAAATTCCAGACAATAGTTTGGCAAAGATCCTGATATTATCATTATTCCTTATATCTCAGATCAAATTCAATGGCTTCTTCAATCTAATGATGATTGGGCCATAGCCTGTGCCTCCTTTGTGGTTACCAGAGACAATCATTATCCAAATGACCCCCTTATACAATTTGTAAAGATACATTTCTTGACTTTCCCCAAAGTCACCTCCAAGACTCCACTTCTTGAAGGAATCTTGTTGTTTACAGATTGTTCCTCAACTGGCAAAGTTGCCTATGTAGTACAAGATCGGGTTACTTCAGTGCAGTCCCCATATTCCTCTGCCCAGTTGGTAGAATTGTTTACAGTCATTCAGGTTTTTAAAGCGTTACCAATGACCCCATTTAATTTGTATACTGAGAGCACCTATGTGGCCCATTCCATTCCTGTATTAGAGACAGTTCCATATATTAAGCCTGCTTCTACTGCTTCCAAATTATTTGTGGAGATTCAATCCCTAATCATCAAAAGGACAGTGCCATTTTTGTGGGACACCTGAGAGCCCATTCTGTCCTGGGTGGTCCTCTGCCGTATAGAAATGCCCTGGCCGACGGGACCACTTGCAGCATTCCCCACCCTACTTGATTCCATAGACTTGGCTAAATGGGCTCATGCTCTGCATCACTTAAATGCCTCTACCTTTCACCAAATGTTCAAGATTTCCAGAGATCAAGCAAGAGACATTGTTAAGTCCTGTGGTGGCTGTGCCACTCTGCTCTTGGTTCCTCACCTAGGAGTCAACCCTAGGGGACTCATCCCTAACAAACGATGGCAGATGGATGTTACCCATTTTCCATCCTTTGGAAGGTTAAAACATGTGCATATCACAGTTGATACCTATAGTGGATTTAAACATGTGTCTCCCCTTCCTGGAGAGGCATTGTGTGATGTGATAACATACACTCAATAGTGCATGGCTGTCATAGGAAGACCACAGATCATCAAAACTGACAATGGCCCCAGTTATACAGAAACCAAGGTCCAACAGTTTTGTTCTCAGCTTGACATCAAACATATCACTGTGTTTCCTATAATCCTCAGGGACAGGGCATCATAAAATGAGTCCATCGGAGTTTTAAAAATATGGTTCAGTGCTTGAGTTAAGTCACAGATGCTTACTCCCCCTTGATGCCTCAAAACAGGCTCAATCATGTTCTCTTTGTTCTTAACTTCTTGTCTCTAGACAACGAAGGCAGGTTGGCAGCTGACCACCTGTGGCATCCTAAATCACAAGATTCTCATACATTAGTGCGATGGAGAGATCCCCTCACTGGACAATGGAAAGAACCAGATCCCGTCCTTATTTGGGGATGCGGGTCTGCTTGCATCTATGACAAAGAGAATGCTGGCCCAAGATGGTTACCAGAGAGGCTAGTAAAAACTGTTAACCTGCCTGTGTCCAGAATGGAGCAACTATCTCCTCCTAAAACAAACCTCATTTCTTTTCCAGATGCTGCTCCAGGCAAGGATACTCATGATCCTGTGGCTGACCACAACAACCATCAACCTTCAACTGCCTTTACCCAAATCTCCTAATAATAGACACATCCCTTGGAATTACACATGAGTGGTCCTCTCAGAGAGAAATGATGTTGTCTGGGCCACTTCCAAGACTTCCACCAATATTTGGCCAGCCTTACTCGAGTGTTTGTAGACTAGCACAGGGAGCGGCAGCCCCTTGCAGTCTCGAATACCAGCTAGATTTACACAAAGTCCCAGAAGATAATGTGCCTAACACCCAGAGTTATAATCCTCACAATTTGATTTGAGTCAGTCAAACCTGGCTTCTATAATTCCATCAGGAGAACTGTACATCAAGATACAGGTTTGCCCAGGGCACCATCATGGCCGCTCCTTCCATCATAAGTGTGGTGGCAAAGCTGATTTTTCTTGTGCCAGGTGGGGTTGTGAGATCTCAGGGACAGCCTATTGGAATCCTATCTCCTCTGGGATTATATTACTATCTCCCAAAATTTCTCACCACCCTAGAATTCTGTAAATGTCAATCCTGTCTGTAAAAATTCTGACCACATCACCTTGGGTTGGTGCCTTCCCTTGTCCATTACATTTACAGACCATGCTAAATCCAAAGATTCTCATGAGGTCTCTGCCTTTATCAATCAGGCACAGATACTGGCTTCACCTTTACCATTAAGCTCCTCAAAGAACCCATTCATGCCAAATTGTCAATTCCTTCTGGTCCCAACCTTTTTCTAGTCCCCTTGCCAAAGCCACCCAAAAAACCTGACCCTTCATCTTTTACAGAAACTGCTCATACCTTTACCTCAAAAACTTCCCTTGCTCCCATAGTCAATCTCCCCCCACCCCTTCATTCAAACCAAGAACCTTATCCTTACCTTAGTGAATCAAACCTTCCTTACACTTAATGCCACCTCCACTAAACTTGTTGATGACTGCTGGCTGTGTTACCATTCCCAATGACCTTTTTATGAAGGCATTGCTGTTCCTGGCTGTTTTACCCCTACAAATAATTCCCACCATTGCCATTGGCAACCTAGGGAGTAGAACAGTTTATCCCTCTCTTGGGTCTTGGATTGGGCCTCTGTGTGACTTCTATTACACCTTCTTCACAGTATGTCCACCTTTGTAATATTACCCTTGCACCTGATATTAGTAGCCAGTATGTAGTTCCCCCAAATGATACTTGGTGGGTTTGCTTTGGTGGCCTCACACCCTACCTTTCAGCCAGTGCCTTTTCTGCAGAAAATTCTGATTTTTGCATTCTTGTACAATTGGTTCTTCATCTGATTATCATTCAGAAGAGTTTTTTTTTTTTTTATTTGTGGGATCAGTCCACTGATTCCTCCCCTTCATTGACAGAGACATCCAGTGTCTCCAACAAGGCATCAACAACCTCTCTGATTCCCTCTCCTCCTTAGCTGAAGTCATCTTCCAAAATCGTGATTTACTCTTTTTATAGCAGGGAGGGCTGTGTGCAGCTCTAAATGAAAAATGTTGCTTTTATGTAGACAGGACAGGGACAGTCAAAGAAAGCATGAGAAAAGTCAGAGAAGGCCTAGAGAAGAGAGAGAGAGAGAGAGAGAGAGAGAGAGAAGAAAGCTGATATAAAAATTGGTTTTCAACCTCTCCATGGTTGTTAACCCTACTTCCTTCCATTTTGGGATCATTAGTTGGGTTGTTTTTCTTTCTTTCTTTTGGTCCTTGGGCCTTTAACACACTTACTAAGTTTGTGAAATGTCATAAAGATGGTTTGGCAGCGAAACCTATCCAGGTACATTATCATAAGTTAGCTATGGAGGACCAAGAGACTCAAAACGGAGTTGATATTCCATCCAGGGTGTTTGCCAAACCCATCTCCACCCAACCTAAAAAATGGTACTCCTGCCCTTGGACCAAGTAGAGAAGGAACACCCAGAACCCCCTCTGACTGGTGATATAAGTCCTTGCTTGAGGTGAGAGGCAAACCACTGCAAGGGAATATAAAGCAAAAACTAAAAATATCTTTCTGGGTTCCCTGAGGGACAAGCCTGACTGCATAGGGGTTGATGTCCAAATTATCCCCTCTCCAGGAAAAATACATCAGGATGAGTATGGTCTCATAGACAACACCAGGAGGACTGGAGCTATTACAAGGTCCTCTTTAGTCACTGAAGGTCAGTCTCTATCCCTGCCTTGGCAAAGATTAAAATCGCCACTATCCTCTATACAAAGAAAATGGGGGAGATGTTGGGAGCATCCTTAACTGCCTTGTCAGCCATAAGTGCTTACTGGTACAAAGTCTTGGCTTCTGTGGAAAAGTACTAGCCTAGTTGAGAACAAATAGCTATAGATCTTGAGAACAGGTACCTAGCAACCCATTATGTTCTGTTCTTCCTGCTGAATTTTTACCCAGCCAATATCCTGTTCTTCAGAACAGGTGCATTCCCCAGGGACAAAACAACCCTACTTCACCCCCCCCTTACCCAATATCCTGCTTCTATGAGTATATAATCTGTGTGGGAATAAAAAAAAATTGTCAGCTTGATCAGACCTCCTGACTTGCTGTCCGTTCTTTGCATCTCTCGTCCCTCCATTCTATTACAGGTGATCCCCACTCCTGTCCCTGTCTACTGTCCCATGGGACCGGGACAAGTTAGCTTATCTTTCTTCTGAATTCTGGTACATGGTCTAACCAGTTATACAATTGCACTTTTAACCTTATGTTAACTTTATATTTAACCTTATATTAACCTATGTTACTCTTTTTTTTATTTGATACATTATTTATTTTTTATCTTCCACATTTCTTTCAGCACAAAGAAAAGTAAATTTTTTCAGCCATTTTGCAAGATGGAAAAATAAAATAAAAATAAAAAACCTTGCTCTAGCATAGAAAAATAAGTGCTGTTTGGGGCAGGAGAGGAAGTCCCTGGTGTATCAATGTCATCAGCTCACAGAGTGACACATCATAGCCTTCTCACAAATGAATATGCTTGTAGGTCCAGTGGGACCTGGGATCCCAAGCCCATAGACCATACTACTTGTGCATTTCCAAAGAGAACCATCAGGCTGTACATTGACCAACTCATATGTGGAAACAGTGACAGTAAAATACAAAGTGATTCAGCATTGTTAGCACTCTCTAAGTGTCACTGTAATGTTTTGAAATATGCAAAATTATCGGAAATTTCAATAATAAATAAAACATTTGAAGAAATTAATTTTCTTTTAAATCCAATTACAACCTAAACTATGTATAAAGCAATACCTATATCTTTTAGATAAAAGAATAAATTGTCATTGAGTTTGAAAATATTAGAATGGAAAATAAACATAATCACAGGCTTTATGGAGACATAACCTTATAAGAGAGGTCAAAGAATAATACTAACCCAAAGGTAATTACCAGTCATGGATTGCACAGTAGACATTTAGCTTCTATGATACCATTCCGTAATTTACATGTGTTTTCCTTCATAGATAAAACCTAGTGAACTATTATGTTTACTTGTTTTCAATTAGAATCCATAACTTATGCAAATATGGCTTTTTAGAGTCTCGGGCAAATAGTAATATTTTGCTTTCTAAACCCAGTTGAGTACAGATCTTTATTCTTTATCACTTTTCCCTATTTTTATGGTATTGAAAAGACTGGAATTAGGGAAGCAGAAAACCCAGCCTGACCAGGGTCACAAGTCCCTTCTGGTCAGTGCCAGCACTGACACACCTTGGGCACAGAGTCTGCGGACACCCCCAAGTTTCCCAGAGGACTCTCCATGAGATCTTAGGACCTCTGGTGAGTGGAACATATCTGCTGCTCTAATCCAATCTCGAGGGACCTGAGACAACATTAATTAGGGAAGCAGAAAACTCAGCCTGACCAAGGTCACAAGTTCCTTCCAGTCGGCACCAGCAACCAGCACCAGTACCGGGACACCTTGGGCGTGGAGTCTGCAGACACCCCCAAGGTGTCCAGAGGACGCTCCATGGGATCTTAGGATCTCTGGTGAGTGGAACACAACTTCTGCCAGGAGGCAGGTTCGAACACCAGATATTTAGGCACCTTCCCTGCAAGAGGAAAGCTTGCCTGCAGAGAGTACTCTGACCACTGAAACTCAGAAGAGAGCTAGTCTCCCAGGTCTGCTGATAGAGGCTAACATAATCACCTGAGGAACAAGCTCTAAACAGAGACAACTATAACAACTAACTCCAGAGATTACCAGATGGCAGAAGGCAAACGTAAGAATCTTACTAACAGAAACCAAGACCACTCACCATCATCAGAATGCAGCACTCCCACTCCACCCAGTCCTGGGCACCCCAACACACCCGAAAAGATAGACCTGGATCTAAAAGAATATCTCATGATGATGGTAGAGGACATCAAGAAGGACTTTAATAACTCTCTTAAAGAAATACAGGGGAACACAGCTAAACAGGTAGAAGACCTTAACGAGGAAGCACAAAAAATCCTTAAAGAATTGCAGGAAAATACGACCAAACAGGTGATGGAATTGAATAAACCATCCAAAACCTAAAAAGGGAAGTAGACACACACACAAAAAAAAAAACCCCATGGTGAGGCAACGCTGGATATAGAAACCCTAGAAAAGGAATCTGGAACCATAGATGTGAGCATCAGCAACAGAATACAAGAGATGGAAGAGAGAATCTCGGGTGCAGAAGATTCCATAGAGAACATTGGCACAAAAATCAAAGAAAATGCAAAATGCAAAAAGATCCTAACTCAAAACATTCAGGAAATCCGGGACACAATGAGAAGACCAAACCAACAGATAATAGGAATTGATGAGAATGAAGATTTTCAACTTAAAGGGTCAGCAAATATCTTCAACAAAATTATAGAAGAAAACTCCCAAACCTAAAGAAAGAGATGCCCATGAACATACAGGAAGCCTACAGAACTGCAAATAGACTGGAACAGAAAAGAAATTCCTCCCGACACATAATAATCAGAACAACAAATGCACTAAATAAAGATAGAATATTAAAAGCAATAAGGGAAAAAGGTCAAGTAACATATAAAGGCAGGCCTATCAGAATTACACCAGACTTTTCACCAGAGACTATGAAAGCCAGAAGATCCTGGAAAGATGTTATACAGGCACTAAGAGAACACAAATGCTGGCCCAGGCTACTATACCCAGGCAAACTCTCAATTACCATAGATGGAGAAACCAAAGTATTTGACGACAAAACCAAATTCACACATTATCTTTCCATGAATCCAGCCCTTCAAAGGATAATAACAGAAAAGAAGCAATACAAGGACGGAAACCACTCCCTGAAAAAGCAAGAAAGTAATCCTTCAACAAACCAAAAAGAAGACAGCCACAAGAACAGAATGCCAACTCTAACAACAAAAATAATAGGAAGCAACAATTACTTTTCCTTACTATCTCTTAATATCAATGGACTCAATTCCCCAATAAAAAGACATAGACTAACAGACTGGCTACACAAACAGGACCCAACATTTTGCTGCTTACAGGAAACCCATCTCAGGGAAAAAGACAGACACTACCTCAGAGTGAAAGGCTAGAAAACAATTTTCCAAGCAAATGGTCTGAAGAAACAAGCTGGAGTAGCCATTCTAATTTCAAATATAATCGACTTCAAGCCCAAAGTTATCAAAAAAGACAAGGAGGGACACTTCATATTCATCAAAGTTAAAATACTCCAAGACGAACTCTCAATTCTGAATATCTATGCTCCAAAATGCAAGGGCAACCACATTCATTAAAGAAACTTTAGTAAAGCTCAAAGCACACATTGCACCTCACACAATAATAGTGAGAGACTTCAACACCCCACTTTCATCACTAGAGAGATCATTGAAACAGAAACTAAACAGGGACACACTGAAACTAACAGAAGTTATGAAACAAATGGACCTAACAGATATCTACAGAACATTTTATCCTAAAACAAAAGGATATACTTTCTTCAAAGCACCTCATGGTACCTTCTCTAAAATTGACCATATAATTTGTCACAAAACAGACCTCAACAGATACAAAAATATTGAAATTGTCCGATGATTCCTATCAGACCACCATGGACTAAGGCTGATCTTCAATAACAACATAAATAATGGAAAGCCAACATTCACGTGCAAAATGAACAACACTCTTCTCAATGATTCCTTGGTCAAGGAAGGGATAAAGAAAGAAATTAAAGACTTTAAAGATTTTAGTGAAAATGAAGCCACAACATACCCAAACTTATGGGACACAATGAAAGCATTTCTAAGAGGGAAACTCATAGCTCTGAGAGTCTCCAAAAAGAAAGCAGAGAGAGCACACACTAGCAGCTTGACAACGCACCTGAAAGCTCTAGAACAAAAGGAAGCAAATTCACCCAAGAGTAGTAAACTTCAGGAAATCATCAAACTCAGGGGCAAAATCAAACAAGTGGAAACAAGAAGAACTATTCAAAGAATCAAACAAATGAGGAGCTGGTTCTTTGAGAAAATCAACAAGATAGATAAACCCTTAGCCAGACTAACTAGAGGGCACAGGGACAGCATCCTAATTAACAAAATCAGAAATGAAAAGGGAGACATAACAAGAGATTCTGAAGAAATCCAAAACACCATCAGATACTTCTACAAAAGGCAATACTCAACAAAAATGGAAAACCGGGACAAAATGGACAAATTTCTAGACAGATACCAGGTACCAAAGTTAAATCAGGACCAAGTTAACGATCTAAACAGTCCCATATCCCCTAAATAAATAGAAGCAGTCATTAATATTCCCCCCCCCCAAAAAAAAAAGCCCAGGACCAGATGGGTTTAGTGCAGAGTTCTATGAGACCTTCAAAGAAGATCTAATTCCAGATCTCTCAAACTATTCCAATAAATAGAAGTAGAAGGTACTCTACCCAACTCATTATATGAAGCCACAATTACTCTGATAACTAAACCACAGAAAGATCCAACAAAGATAGAGAACTTCAGACCAATTTCCCTTATGAATATCGATGCAAAAATCCTCAATAAAATTCTCGCTAACCGAATCCAAGAACACATTAAAGCAATCATCCATCCTGACCAAGTAGGTTTTATTAAAGGGATGCAGGGATGGTTTAATATACGGAAATCCATCAACATAATCCATTATACAAACAAACTCAAAGACAAAAACCACATGATCATCTTGTTAGATGCGGAGAAAGCTTTTGACAAAATCCAACACCCATTCATGATAAAAGTCTTGGAAAGATCAGGAATTCAAGGCCCATAACTAAACAAGATAAAAGCAATCTACAGCAAATCAGTAGCCAACATCAAAGTAAATGGTGAGAAGCTGGAAGCAATCCCACTAAAATCAGCGACTGGACAAGGCTGCCCACTTTCTCCTTACCTATTCAACATTGTACTTGAAGTCCTAGCCAGAGCAATTCGACAACAAAAGGAGATCAAGGGGATACAAATTGGAAAGGAAGAAGTCAAAATATCACTTTTTGCAGCTGATATGATAGTATATATAAGTGACCCTAAAAACTTCACCAGAGAACTCCTAAACCTGATAAACAGCTACAGTGAAGTAGCTGGATATAAAATAAACTCAAACAAGTCAATGGCCTTTCTCTACACAAAGAATAAACAGGCTGAGAAAGAAATTAGGGAAACAACACCTTTCTCAATAGTGAAAATTAATATAAAATGCCTTGGCGTGACTCTAACTAAGGAAGTGAAAGATCTATATGATAAGAACTTCAAGTCTTTGAAGAGAGATATTAAAGAAGATCTCAGAAGTTGGAAAGATCTCCCATGCTCATGGAATGGCAGGATCAACATTGTAAAAATGGCATATTGTCAAAAGTAATCTACAGATTCAATGCAATCACCATCAAAATTCAAACTCAATTCTTTAATGAATTAAAAAGGGCAATCTGCAAATTCATCTAGAATAACAAAAAACCAAGGATAGCAAAAACTCTTCTCAAGGATAAAAGACCCTCTGGTGGAATCACCATGCCTGAACTAAAGCTGTACTACATAGCAATAGTGATAAAAACTGCATGGTACTGGTATAGTGACAGAGAAGGAGACCAATAGAATAGAATTGAAGACCCAGAAATGAACCCACACACCTATGGTCACTTGATCTTTGACAAGGGAGCTAAAACCATCCAGTGGAAAAAAGAAAGCATTTTCAACAAATGGTACTGGCACAACTGGTGGTGATCATGTAGAAGAATGTGAATCGATCCATTCCTATCTCCTTGAACTAAGGTCAAATCTAAGTGGATCAAGGAACTCAACATAAAACCAGAGACACTGAAACTTATAGAGGAGAAAGTGGGGAAAAGGCTCAAAGATATGGGCACAGGGGGAAAATTCCTGAATAGAACAGCAATGTCTTGTGCTGTAAGATTGAGAATTGACAAATGGGACCTCATAAAACTGCAAAGCTTCTGTAAGGCAAAAGACACCACCAATAAGACAAAAAGGCCACCAACAGATTGGGAAAGGATCTTTATCTACCCTAAATCAGACAGGGGATTAACATCCAATATATAAAAAGAACTCAAGAAGGTAGACTCCAGAAAATCAAATAACCCCTTCAAAAACTGGGGCTCAGAGCTAAACAAATAATTCTCACCTGAAGAATATCAAATGGCTGAGAAGCACCTGAAAAAATGTTCAGCATCCTTAATCATCAGGGAAATGCAAATCAAAACAACTCTTGAGATTCCATCTCACACCAGTCAGAATGGCTAAGATCAAAAATTCAGGTGACAGCAGATGCTGGTGAGGATGTGGAGAAAGAGGAACACTCCTCCATTGTTGGTGGGATTGCAAGCTTGTACAACCACTATGGAAATCAGTCTGGTGGTTCCTCAGAAAATTGGACATAGACAGGAGGATCCTGAAATATCGTGTCCACTCTCGACCAGTAAGAACAACACGGCCACCAGTCCTTCTAACAGCAGTTTATTCAGCAAACTTCAGTCTTCATCTCTCTCTCTTCATCTTTTTCCTCATCTATCTCCCTCAAACCCCGGGCCTCTCACTCTTATATACTCTCAGTCCCCATCCACTCACAGCAGGCCACGTCACCTCACCAGGCATGCAGGTTCAGCCAATCAGGGCGGCAGGGGCATGTCTCCACCAAATATGGACTTGTTTAAACCGCCAGCATCATGGTGCACCTGTGTAATTCTCATGATGGTCGTGGCTTATTTTCAGGTATATGAGGAAGTCAGGTGCAAGTCATAAGACTTGGCTGCAGTCCATGGCGCCTTCTTGGGATTGCTGCCACACCCGCTCCTCACACCGCAATGCTTCTCCTGGGCATATATCCAGAAGATGTTCCAGATGGTAAGAAAGACACATGCTCCACTATGTTCATAACAGCCTTATTTATAATAGCCAGAAGCTGGAAAGAACCCAGATGCCCCTCAACAGAGGAATGGATACAAAAAATGTGGTACATTTAAACAATGGAGTACTACTCAGCTATTAAAAAGAATGAATTTATGAAATTCCTAGGCAAATGGTTGGATCTGGAGGACATCATCCTGAGTGAGGTAACCAAATCACAAAAGAACTCAAATGATATGTTCTCACGGACAAGTTGATATTAACCCAGAAAATTAGAATACCCAAGATATAAGATATAATTTGTGAAACACATGAAACTCAAGAAGAATGAAGACCAAAGTGTGGACACGTTGCCCCTTCTTAGAATTGGGAACAAAACACCCATGGAAGGAGTTACAGAGACAAAGTTTGGAGCTAAGATGAAAGGATGCACCATCTAGATACTGCAATACCAGGGGATCCATCCCATAATCAGCCTCCAAACGCTGACATCGTTGCATACATCAGCAAGATTTTGCTCAAAGGACCCTGATATAGCTGTCTCTTGTGAGAACATGCCAGGGCCTAGCAAACACAGAAGTGGATGCTCACAGCCAGTTATTGGATGGATCACAGGGCCCCCAATGTTGGAGCTAGAGAAAGTACCCAAGGAGCTAAAGGGAACAGCAACCCTATAGGTGGAACAACAATATGAACTAACCAGTACCCCTGAGCTCTTGACTCTAGCTGCATATGTATCAAAAAATGTCCTAGTCGGCCATCACTGGAAAGAGAGGCCCATTGGTCATACAAACTTTGTATGCCCCAGTACAGGGGAAAGCCAGGGCCAAAAAGTGGGAGTGGATGGGTAGGGGAGTGGGGGGGAGGTATGAGGGACTTTTGGGATAGCATTTGAAATGTAAATGAAGAAAATACCTAATAAAAATATTTAAAAATAAGAAAGAAAAAATTCTATTTGCTTCCATCCTAAAGGATGAGATGAACATTGAAGGGGACCGTCCAACAGAGAAACCATTAGATACTTGTGGTCACTGAACTCCTGGACTTAAATGAAAATAAACACAACTTCAATACCTTAGCTTAAAAATATAGCTAGAGACTCGAGCCCCGGACTACCTTGCCAGCGGAGTTGCCCGACACCCGCAAGGGCCCACACAGGATTCCCCACGGGATCCTAAGACCTCTGGTGAGTGGAACACAGGGCCTGCCCCAGTCCAATCGCGTGTAACCTGAGACTGCGGTACGTAGGGAAGCAGACTACCCGGGCCTGACCTGGGGCACAAGCCCCTTCTGCTCCACTGGAGCCCTGGGCTACCTTGCCAGCGGAGTCGCCTGACACCCGCAAGGGCCCGCACAGGATTTTACATGGGATCCTAAGACCTCTAGTGAGTGGAACACAACTTCTGCCAGGAGTCCGGTTCGAACACCAGATATCTGGGTACCTTCCCTGCAAGAAGAGAGCTTGCCTGCAGAGAATACTCTGCCCACTGAAACTAAGGAGAGTGCTACCCTCCCAGGTCTGCTTATAGAGGCTAACAGAGTCACCTGAAGAACAAGCTCTTAACAGAGACAACTATAACAGCTAGCTTCAGAGATTACCAGATGGCGAAAGGCAAACGTAAGAATCCTACTAACAGAAATCAAGACCACTCACCATCATCAGTGAGTACATATCATGTGAGTTCTTTTGCGATTGTGTTACCTCACTCAGGATGATGCCCTCCAGGTCCATCCATTTGCCTAGGAATTTCATAAATTCATTCCTTTTAATAGCTGAGTAGTACTCCATTGTGTAAATATACCACATTTTCTGTATCCATTCCTCTGTTGAGGGGCATCTGGGTTCTTTCCAGCTTCTGGCTATTATAAATAAGGCTGCTATGAACATAGTGGAGCATGTGTCCTTCTTACCGGTTGGGACATCTTCTGGATATATGCCCAGGAGAGGTAATGCGGGATCCTCCGGTAGTACTATGTCCAATTTTCTGAGGAACCGCCAGACTGATTTCCAGAATGGTTGTACAAGCTTGCAATCCCACCAACAATGGAGGAGTGTTCTTCTTTATCCACATCCTCACCAGCATCTGCCGTCACCTGAATTTTTGATCTTAGCCATTCTGACTGGTGTGAGATGGAATCTCAGGGTTGTTTTGATTTGCATTTCCCTGATGAATAAGGATGCTGAACATTTTTTCAGGTGCTTCTCAGCCATTTGATATTCCTCAGGTGAGAATTATTTGTTTAGCTCTGAGCCCCAGTTTTTAAAGGGGTTATTGGTTTTCTGGAATCTACCTTCTTGAGTTCTTTTTATATATTGGATGTTAATCCCCTGTCTGATTTAGGGTAGATAAAGATCCTTTCCCAATCTGTTGGTGGCCTTTTTGTCTTATTGATGGTGTCTTTTGCCTTACAGAAGCTTTGCAGTTTTATGAGGTCTCGTTTGTCAATTCTCGATCTTACAGCACAAGACATTGCTGTTCTATTTAGGAATTTTCCCCCTGTGCCCATATCTTTGAGGCTTTTCCCCACTTTCTCCTCTATAAGTTTCAGTGTCTCTGGTTTTATGTTGAGTTCCTTGATCCACTTAGATTTGACCTTAGTGCAAGGAGATAGGAATGGATCGATTCACATTCTTCTACATGATCACCACCAGTTGTGCCAGTACCATTTGTTGAAAATGCTTTCTTTTTTCCACTGGATGGTTTTAGTTCCCTTGTCAAAGATCAAGTGACCATAGGTGTGTGGGTTCATTTCTGGGTCTTCAATTCTATTCTCTTGGTCTCCTTCTCTGTCACTATAACAGTACCATGCAGTTTTCATCATAATTGCTATGTAGTACAGCTTTAGTTCAGGCATGGTGATTCCACCAGAGGTTTTTCTATCCTTGAGAAGAGTTTTTGATATCCTAGGTTTTTTGTTATTCCAGATCAATTTTCAGATTGCCCTTTCTAATTCGTTGAAGTATTGAGTTGGAATTTAGATGGGGATTGCATTGAATTTGTAGATTGCTTTTGGCATGATAGCCAGTTTTACTATATTGATCCTGTCAATCCACGAGAATGGGAGATCTTTCCATCTTTTGAGATATTGTTTAATTTTTTCTTCAGAGACTTGAAGTTTTTATCATACAGATCTTTCATTTCCTTAGTTAAAGTCACATCAAGGTATTTTATATTATTTGTGACTATTGAGAAGGTTGTTGTTTCCCTAATTTCTTTCTCAGCCTGTTTATTTTTTGTATAGAGAAAGGCCATTGACTTGTTGGAGTTAATTTTATATCCAGCTACTTCACTGAAGCTGTTTATCAGGTTTGTTGAAGGATTAGTTTCTTGCTTTTTCTAGGACTTGGTTTCTGTCCTTTTATTGTTTTTTTTTTCTGTTATTATACTTTGAAGGGCTGGATTCATGGAAAGATAATGTGTGAATTTCGTTTTGTTGTTGGTTACTTTGGTTTCTCCATCAATGGTAATTGAAAGTTTGGCTGGGTATAGTATCCTGGGCTGGCATTTGAGTTCTCTTAATGTCTGTATAACATCTGTCCAAGATCTTCTGGCTTTCATAGTCTCTGGTGAAAAGTCTGGTGTAATTCTGATAGGCCTGCCTTTATATGTTACTTGTAGTTTTTCCCTTACTACTGTTAATATTCTATTTTTATTTAGTGCATTTGTTGTTCTCACTATTATGTGTCAGGAGGAATTTCTTTTCTGATCCAGTCTCTTTGGAGTTCTGTCGGCTTCTTGTATGTTCATGGGCATCTCTTTAGGGTTGGGAAGTTTTCTTCTATAATTTTGTTGAAGATATTTGCTGGTCCTTTGAGTTGAAAATCTTCATTCTCATCTACTCCTAATTATCCGTAGGTTTGGTCTTCTCATTGTGTCCTGGATTTCCTGGATGTTTTGAGGATCTTTTTGCATTTTCTTTGATTGTTGTGCCAATGTTCTCTATGGAATCTTCTGAGATTCTCTCTTTCATCTCTTGTATTCTGTTGCTGATGCTTGCATCTATGTTTCAAGATCTCTTTCCTAGGGTTTCCATCTCCAGCGTTGCCTCACTTTGGGTTTTCTTTATTGTGTCTACTTCCCGTTTTAGTTCTAGTATGGTTTTGTTCATTTCTATCACCTGTTTGGATGTGTTTTCCTGTTTTTCTTTAAGGACTTCTACCTGTTTGGTTGTGTTTTCCTATTTTTCTTTAAGGACTTATAACTCTTTACCAGTGTTCTCTTGTATTTCTTTGAGTTATTAAAGTCCTTCTTGATGTCCTCTACCATCATTATGAGATATGCTTTTAAATCCGGGTCTATCTTTTCGGGTGTGTTGGGGTGCCCAGGACTGGGTGAGGTGGGAGTGCTGCATTCTGATGATGGTGAGTGGTCTTGGTTTCTGTTAGTAAGATTCTTACGTTTGCCTTCTGCCATCTGGTAATATCTGGAGTTAGTTGTTATAGTTGTCTCTGGTTTGAGCTTTTTCCTCTCGTGATTCTGTTAGCCTCTCTTAGCAGACCTGGGGGACAAGCTCTGTCCTGAGTTTCAGTGGTTAGATCACTCTCTGCAGGCAAGCTCTCCTCTTGCAGGGAAGGTGGACAGATATCTGGCATTTGGACCTGCCTCCTGGCAGAAGATGAAGGCCCAAAACAGGGCTTGTCCCAGAATCTGTGTAGCTTCTGTAGTCCACACTCTCACCTGTGCAGATTAGTCTTGGCAGTATCCAGGAACCAAGATGGCTCCCCCAGATGCTGTGGCAAAGCCCTCCCGGGCAGCGCTGACACCTCTCCTCTGGCAGGAAAGGTGCCTGAATGCCTGGAGCCCAAAATTCGGTCTGCCTCAGAAGCTCTGTGGCTTCAGCCTGTCCCAGAAGCTGTTAGCTTCTATTGTTCACAGTCTCACCTGCACCAACTAGTCTCTGCGGAATCTGGGAACCAAGATGGTTACCCCAGATGCTGTGCCTGCAGCTCCTTGATTTAAGCTAGATTAGCTGACTATTGAGTGTCAGAGGCCTGCTTGCCTCTTCCTCCTCCCAGTGTGTGGGTTACAGGCTTAAGCCACCAGTCTCAGCTTTTCATGTTTGTTCTGGGAATCCAAACACAGGTCTTCGTGTTTGAGAAACATGAGACAGGTTCGCATGGTTGATGTACAGAACTGACTGTGCCATGTTTCCAGATATGCTGTAGCTTAGAGAGCTGGGGAAAGTAGAGGATGGGAGAACTTTTCCTCAGAGAATTTTTATTCACGCTTCTCTCTAATTTTTATTTTAGCTTTGCCATCCAAAGTGACCCAGAAAAATCTGATAAATAGAAGAAGTATTTGGGGTCACAGGATCTAAGCTGACTTCTTATTACAGTTGCACTCTTAAAGAGACAGAGAAAGAGGGTGCAAAGTGTGGGTGTCTAACCCAGGGTGTTGAAAGAGAATTTAGGAGGATCTGTTGGGAGGGAAGACAGTGGGATTGTAGATGCGGCAAATGGCTGGGGAAACTCCAGCCATTTCTTGAAAGCATTAGAACCCTGTTCTGTAGCTTTCCCAGGAGCAGTGTGGGGAGCCCTGCTGAATTCTCCTCTACTGAGAGACGCAGTCTATTTGCCAAGCACAGCTAAAGAACACTTTTCAGTTCTGTGTAGTTGTTATAAGTCCATATAGCCATGGATCTTTAGCATGGAACCTGATTTTCAGTCTACTTTTTTTCAAATGTGTCCTGACAAGTCTAGTCAAGTTAGAAATGTTTTCATCCTCTTGTTTCTTATCCTAAATGATATCACTAAAATATATCGACAACTTCAGGCTTATAAGGTATAAAAGTATATATTAGCTTTCTCTTTCACGCATGATCTTCACCCGAGAGGCAGGGAAGTGAGCTGAAATGTCTTAGTTCCTAAAAATAGACAAAATTGTTTTTTGTTGACACGTAGAAGATTCCAGCCATCCACACAGATTGAACTGTCAATGCATGTTACCTTGAGATTGCTCATGGAAATTGATGAGCATAGGGAAGTCTGGAGAGACATGACATGCTACTTTCATCTCTAGAATAAAGGCTAGAATATATTTCCCAGCAAGAGTCCGAAACTAATATCAAATGCCAAAGCTTGTCACTTCCCATTGACGTGTGTTAGAGCTTGAATCTGAAGTGGCTTTACAGACTTATGTGTTTTACTAGTTGGTTCATTTCTACACTGTCCTCATCTGTTAAACTGTCCCGGAAACCATGAGTTGAGTGTATTATTTGAATGTGGATATTGATCAGGCTCTCTGACCCTATTGGCTAAGAAGGAGAATTGTCTATGCTTATTTCAGCCAACTTTCTTCCCAATAAACTCAATTTGACCTGTTCAGCATGCTTTCCTTCTGACTAACTACTTACATCCTCATTAGAATGCCCTAATAGACATGTCAGTGCTGCTGATGGAAATGTCTCTGTTCATCACAACTGCCTGACTCCAAATGGGAAGGCAGTCTTCTGAACACATTAACATTTATGTCCTGTGATGGTCTCTCCTACTTCTGTCACCAACAGTATGATTTAATTTTTTTTTAGTTGATTATACAGGGTTACATGAAGCTTTTTTTTTTAAACACAACTTACACACTACACATACATGCACACACACACACGCACACGCACACACACACACACACACACACACACACACACACACACACGTATGCACGCACCTCACACACAAACTGTAAGCAAAAAGAGTTAATTCCCAACCAACAAAACTCCAAATCAACTATCAAAACCAAAAGCTTGTCTCAGACTATTACCATGTGCTTGAGTCTGAAATACCCACCCCTCAAACGCATGTATTTAAATACTTGGCTCCCAGGTGGTGGTTGGAGTTAACACCTGGGTCTTCCTTTATACTCTCTTCAGCAACTAGTCCTTCTCTGACCTTAGTTCCTAGTTTTAGGCCTTTATGGGAAATTACCTTTAACTAATATCAAGCCTAATTTTGCTTTAAAAGGCTCCAACATATATACTCTTGACTTCTCCCAGTTATGACTCCCAGAAGAAGGTTCTGTTTCTTTCAGAGTTCATTCCTCCTCTTTTGATAAAGATGGGCTGGGCAGCTGTGATTAAATTGACTGACTCCTATTCCCAAACATATTAGGGCTCGCTCTTATTATTTACATGCTTAATTCTCCTTTAACCATGAAGAATCCTGGTTCCTTCAGGCTCAACTAATCGAAGCTACCATTGGAAAGCTGTGGCATGAAGTAATGCAGAGGTAACCTGCTTGTGGGAAGTATGCAACACATAGAAAATCTTGAAAGCCAAGTATATCCTGATACCTGTATCAGGATATAATTTGCTAATTCTCCATTAGGTTTGGAGCTCATCTTTCAGGCAGTTCCAAGATAAAAACCACACTAGCTGCATCTAATGTGAAATGGTCATGTTTAAGAAGGAAAATTCAGTTCCTGAGAGTTTAAAGACTTTCAGCCATTAGACTTTGCAGGCAGTGACTCACCTACCCAGACAGCTCCCTTTAACTTTAACTTCAATTTCCTTTAACTTCTAGACTACTTTTAAACCTATTTAAAGTTTTGAGGGAGCAACATTTTTTCCTAACATTTTCAAAACAATACAGAGTGTGAGAACTGTGGAATGGATTGGTGTATCATCCCTTCTGTCTGCTTTAGTTCACCAGGCTCCTGTCAAGCACACGCAGGACCAAACACCATGTGACACATTATCTTACCCTCAGGGCTGACATTGTTTTTTGCCCATGTTTATAAATGAGGTTTTATTAAAACACATCCTTAGTCATTGCGTGTTGCTTGTGGCTGCATTCTGACAAGGACTGGCTGAGTGATTGGGAGAGATACTGACGCACAAAGCCTGAAATATGCTCCCTGGTTCTCAGTATCAACTTCATCTGTCTACACGTTCGCCTTGCATGTTCCATCCAAGGAACCTGGATTTTGTTTTACTCCAGAACATTTATATTTGTATATTACTAATAATGCACACATATGCACACACACACACACACACACACACACACACACACACACATACACACAGAGAATATGCCATGGTGTGTGTGTATGTCTGTGTGTGTGTGCTTATGTGTGCATCTGTGTGTGTTGGACAGAGGAAATCTTGTGCATTGGTCCTCTCCATTCACTTTTAAAAACATTTATTGTGCAAGGTTGAAGAAATGGCTCAGCAGTTAAGAGCTCTGGATGTTCTTATAGAGGACACAAGTTTGGTTCTCAGCACTCATTGGCAGCTCACAGCTGTCTGTAACTTGAGTTCTAGGGCAGCAGTTCTCAGCCTATGGATTGAGATCCCTTTTGGGGTGGGTGTCAAACAACCCTTTCAGAGGGGTCATATATCAGATATCCTGAGTATCAGATATTTACATTATGATCCATAACAATACCAAAACAACAGTTGTGAAGTAGCAATGAAAGTAATTTTATGGTTGGGGGGGGGTCACCACAACATGAGGAACTGTATTAAAGGATAGGAGCACTAGGGAGGTAGAGAATATTGTTCTAGGGGAATCTAAAGCCTCTTCAGATACTAGGCACACACATGGTGCATAGACATACATGCAGAGAAAATACTCATACTCATAAACATTTTGAGAATGATTTTATTTTTAGTTAAAATATAATTATATCATTCACCCTCCTTCCTCCATGCCCTCCCATATATTCTTTTTCTGTCCCCTCTCAAATTCATGGTCTTTTTCCTTCAACAATTATTATCAACACACTCACATATATATGAACACATACAAAATACACCTGCTGAGTTTGTTTAGTGATGCTTTTATGTATGTTTTAAGAATATACCATCTGCTTTTGGATAACCAATCAGAGGGCTCATTTCTCGGAGAGACTGATTCTTCTCTCAGCAGTTGTTAATTCCTATGGCTCTTTATCTAGAGGTGAGGCTTTCCCCATCCACATTGACATGGCCGTTGATACCATTATCATTCAGGTAGCGAGGGTTTCATGAGTATACTTTTTCTGTCATATCTACAAGACCCAATCTCTTGCTAAACTCCCTGGTCCTCTGCCTTTCAAGCTCTATCTGCTCCCTCTATCTTGCTGTCCCCTGAGCTGTAGGAATATGGGTTGTGTTTTTATGTGGGTTCTGGTACTAGAACTCATCCTAAGCAGCAGGTTGAGCTATTGTATCAGCCCCTTGAAGTCCAAAAGCATTTGAAAGGGATTTTGTATGTATTTTACCTGAAAGAAATTGTGGTTGGCCATTTGAAAAGTGTGGAGAAGTACAGAGGAATAAGCTGTGATGTCACTAGCTGAAGGCCTCAACTACTAGGTTTTAATTTTATTTTATTCTATATGTTGGTCCTTTGCTATGGACTCAGTCACCCAGAGTTGGGCAGCTCATCCCTGAGCATCAGGGCTTCTGGATCTTAGATGAGCGATGGCATTGGCAGCTGACTCTCAGAGTAAGGACTAGGGGTAGTAGTAAGTGTGCTGCTGGCCGCGATGAGGATTCATGGTTGTTCTCCAGGATATAAGAAAAGTCTCCACTGTGGTTAAAAATGGAAAGATAATTTAAACAATCTTCTGGAAAGTAGCAAGCAAGGGAGAGAGAAAAGGGATCAGCCAAAAGAGCATCACAATGAGAGGCCACAGGAGGGTGCGAAGAAAGGTGATGCTTTGACGTTGAAGGTGTCTCTAGTCACCATGGAATATTATTCAGCCACAAGGTGAAATCTTGCTTTGCCTTAGCTAGCTTTGTTTTTCTTAGAGAGAAGGAGGATGTATAGAAACTAATATACAGGCAAAAAATAAATTAAAAAGACCATGAACAATAGTGTGTGCAGGTGTGTGTTTGTGTGTATGCACTCAAGAAGGAAATTGCCAAGGATGCAGTGAAAACTCAGCCAGAAAAGGGCTTGCCATGCAAGCTTGAGGGCCCAAGACAAATCCCCAGAGGCTGTGTAAGAACACTGGCAGTAGTGGTATGTGCTAGTAATTACAAGGATAGGGGGGCAGACAGGCAGATCCCCTGGGCTAGCTGGCCCGCTACTCTAGCCATACAGAGAACGTCAGACCAATGGGACACATGTCAAAAAAAACAAGGTAGGTGACTCTTGATGAAAAATACCTGGGCCCCCAATGGAGGAGCTAGAGAAAGTATCCAAGGAGCTAAAGAGATCTGCAACCCTGTAGGTGCAACAACATTATGAACTAACCAGTACCCCGGAGCTCTTGACTCTAGCTGCATATGTATCAAAAGATGGCCTAGTCGGCCATCACTGGGAAGAGAGGCCCATTGGACACGCAAACTTTATATGCCCCAGTACAGGGGAACGCCAGGACCAAAAAGTGGGAATGGGTGGGTAGGGGAGTGGAGGGGAGGGTATGGGGGACTTTTGGGATATCCTACCATACCTGATTCTGTCCCTCTTTTTCCTGTCCCCATCCCCTCTTCCTCCCAAAGCCTTCCCACCCTCTACTTCCTTTGATTATATTGTTCCCCCTTCTAAGTAGGACTTAAGCATCCACTCTTTGGTCTTCCTTCCTCCTGAGTTTCATGTGGCCTGTGAGTTGTATGGTGGGTATTCCACCCTCTTTGCCTAATACCCACTTATCAGTGAGTACAAACCATGTGTATGTTTTTGTGATTGGGTTACCTCACTCAGAATATTTTCTAGATCCATCCATTTGCCTGCAAATTTTGTGACATCATTGTTTTTAATAGCTGAGTAGTACTCCATTGTGTAAATGTACCACATTTTCTGTATCCATTCTTCTGTTGAGGGACATCAGGGTTCTTTCCAGCTTCTGGCTATTATAAATATGGCTGCTATGAACATAGTGGAGCATGTGTCCTTTGTACATGTTGAAGCATCTTCTAGGTATATGCCCAGGAGTGGTATATCGCTGGATTCTCGGGTAGTACTATATCCAATTTTCTGAGGAACTGCCAGACTGATTTCCATAGTGGTTGTATCAGCTTGCAATCCCACAAACAATGGAGTACTGTTCCTCTTCCTTCACATCCTCACCTTCATCTGCTGTCTCCTGAGTTTTTTGATCTTAGCCATTCTGATTGTTGTGAGGTAGAATCTTAGGGTTGTTTTGATTTGCATTTCCCTAATGACTAAGGATGTTGAACATTTCTTTAGGTGCTTCTTGGATATTCGAGTTTCCTCAGTTGAGAATTCTCTGTTTAGCTCTGTTCCCCATTTTAAAATAGGGTTATTTGGTTCTCTGGAGTCTAACTTCTTGAGTTCTTTGTATATATTGGATATTAGCCCACTATTGGATGTAGGATTGGTAAAGATTCTGTATGTAACAAAATGCTGGTCCTGTTTACGTATCCAGTCTGTTAGTCTATGCCTTTTTATTGGGGGAATTGAGTCCATTGATGTTAAGAGATATTAAGGAATAGTGATTGTTACTTCCTGTTATTTTTCTTATTAGAGGTGGAATTATGTTTGTGTGGCTATCTTCTTTTAGATTTGTTGAAT
Source organism: Mus musculus (assembly GCF_000001635.26). Classification (NCBI taxonomy): domain Eukaryota; kingdom Metazoa; phylum Chordata; class Mammalia; order Rodentia; family Muridae; genus Mus; species Mus musculus. The sequence continues at coordinate 53,184,755 of NC_000076.6, read as the reverse complement.
GAAGATTACTTTCTTGCTATTTCTAGGGTATAGTTTCCCTCCTTGTGTTGTAGTTTTCCATCTATTATCCTTTGTAAGACTGAACTTGTGGAGAGATATTGTGTAAAGTTGGTTTTGCCATGGATATATTAGTTTCTCCATTTATAGTAATTGAGAGTTTTGCTGAATATAGTAGCTTTGGCTGGCATTTGTGCTCTCTTAGGGTCTATATGACATCTGCCCAGGGTCTTCTAGCTTTCATAATTTCTGGTGAGAAGTGTGGTGTAAATCTGATAGGCCTGCCTTTATATGCTACTTGAAATCTTTTTTCCCTTACTGTTTTTAATATTCTTGCTTTGTTTTGTGCATTTGGTGTTTTGACTATTATGTAATAAGAGGAATTTCTTTTCTGGTTCAATCTGTTTGGAGTCCTGTAGGCTTCTTGTATATTCATGGGCAACTCTTTCTTTAGGTTAGGGAAGTTTTCTTCTATAATTTTGTTAAAGGTATTTACTGGCCCTTTAAGTTGCGAATCTTTGCTCTCTTCTATACCTATTATCCTTAGGTTTGGTCTTCTCATTGTGTCCTGAATTTCCTGGATGTTTGGGGTTAGGAGCTTTTTGCATTTTGCATTTTCTTTGACCGTTTTGTCAATGTTTTCTACTGTATCTTCTGCACCTAAGATTCTCTCTTCTATCTCTTGTATTCTGTTGGTAATGCTTTCATCTCTGACTCTTGATCTCTTTCCTATGATTTCTATCTCCAGGGTTGTCTCCCTTTGTGATTTCTTTATTGTTTCTATTTCAATTTTTAGATCCTGGATGGTTTTGTTCAATTTCTTCTCCTGTTTGGTTGTCCTTTCCTATAATTCTTTAAGGAATTTGTGTGTTTCCTCTTGAAGGGCTTCTAGTTGTTTACATGAGTTCTGTATTTCTTTAAGAAAGTTATTTATGTCTTTCTTAAAGTCCTCTATAATCATTATGAGATGTGATTTTAAATCAGAGTCTTACTTTTCTGGTGTGTTGGGGTAACCAGAGATTGCAGTGATGGGAGAACTGGGTGCTGATGACGCTAAATAGCCTTGGTTTCTGTTGCCTATGTTCTTGCACTTGCCTGTTGTCATCTGGTTATCTCTGGTGTTAGCTGGTCTTGTTGTCTCTGACTGTGGTTTGTCCCTCCTGTAAGCCTGTCTGTCAGTACTCCTGGGAGTCCAGCTCTCTCCTGGTGGGATTTGGGTATGGAAAGTTGTGGCACAGGGTCAGCTCTGGGGCACAGATGGAAACTGGAAAGATTCTGTCCCTGACTGCTCTTCAGTTCCTGTGTCCTGATGGCTCTGGGTGAGTCCCTCTTGGTTCAGGAATTTGAAAAGTAGTGATCTCACCTGTGCTCTCAGGTGTGTCACCACTCCTGGGAGACCAGTTTTCTCCTGTCGGGATTTGGCTACGGAGAGCTGAGATATAACTTTCTATTACCTCCTGTGATGGTTTGCATGTGCGTAGCCCAGGGAATGGCACTATTAGGAGGTGTTGCATTGTTCGAGTAGGTGTGTCACTAGGGGCATGGGCTTAAGACCCTCATCCTAGCTGCCTGGAAGTCAGTCTTCCACTAGCAGCCTTCAGATGAAGATGTAGAACTCTCAGCTCCTCCTGTCCCATGCCTGTCAGGATGCTGCTATGTTCCTGCCTTGTTTATAATGGACTAAACCTCTGAACTAAGCCAGCCCCAATTAAATATTTTCTTTTATAAGACTTGCCTTGGTCATGGTGTCTGTTCACAGCAGTAAATCCCTAACTAAGACAACTTTCATAACACTTTAAAAGTTTGATCTCATATCTGAGGACTGTGGGTAAGGTAGCTTGTTTGGTGACTGAATCCATGGCTGGTTTTGCATGGTGTGGACCAGGTTCATTATTTGCAGGGCCAGTGATGCTATCAACAAAACACTTTATTCAAAGCACTCTCTTCAATAAAGGAGCAGCCATGCTGCCCGAGTACCCTCAGAATTAGGTTGTCTTTGTTAAGGCCACCCAGCTTTCTATAAATTGTATAGTTGAGACATTTGGACTTCTATTATCCCTAGACCATAAGACTCAAACAGGGCTGTCTGTCATATGGAATGTTCTCTCTCTCTTTCTCTCTCTCTCTCTCTCTCTCTCTCTCTCTCTCTCTCCCTCTCTCTCTCTCTCTCACACACACACACAGAGTTGTTTATGGCCTTTTAATTTTATCACCTGTATACTAGTTTCTTTAATCCTTCTTTCTCCCTAAAAATCAAAACAGGCTAAGTCAAAATTTTGCCTTGTAGAAGAGACTACAAATTGTTTAGCTATTGTTTCCTTAAAGACAGGTAGGAAGGAATAAACAGGAAAAAGGGAGAACAAACTATATTATTCTCCTAAACACCCTAAAAAGCAGTTGTGAAAGACACCTTGGAAGAGCATTTTTTCCCTCTGAAAAATCACCTCTATGGCCATCATTCTATACTTCTTAAAACCTGCCATGCTCACAAGTCCCATCTATCCCTAGATAGGCTGTGGGATACAACGTGGGCCACATCATACAACATCACATATAGGGCAAAGGCTGAAATTTAGCAAAAACAAACGGCTCCTGTGGAGCACAGACGAGGGGAAAGGCCTCTTTTCTTCTTGTTGTTGTTTTATGGTAGCATCGAAGATTAAACTCAAAGCTTCACATGTGCAACCATTGAGCTGCATCCCCAGCTAAGGGAATAGCCCAGGTGGGACTAAAATTTGAGACCATTCTGCCTCTTTCCCTTTACCATCTCCTACCAATATGTGCCACCATAACTGCCAGAGCATCCTCTCTTATAACCATAGATTTTTTCCCCTGGAGATCTCTTCCCCAGTCACGTGCATTTTATTTTGATCCTTGCTAGCGGTTTGCTACACTTTGTTCAGAGGTGATGAGCATCCATAGACATTCCATACTTCTGAAATATCTTAAGTAAAAATGTCGTTTTTAACTCTTGAAGATTGCGACTGCACTGAAGTCACCATTTCAAGCATGACTTAATTGGGCTAGGACCTGATAGGACCTGTGATATATCTCTGTCAGCATTTTTTTGCACAGGCTGCCAGGCCGTTCTGCCTTTTTGCTGGCTGAGATGGGTAGATGCTTCATTCCCTGTCAAGTCTCCCGGGAAGGAGAAACCTCCTTGGAACAACTCACCAGGCCTGGCTGAGTTAAAGCTTTTCTGTGCTGTCTGTGACTCTCTTTTCTCAGACAGGCGCCATCTCTATGCACAGCGCGCAGCTGGCAGAGCTCAGGAGCTGAAGAAAAACGACAAAGGGCACACTTTGAAACCAAGGTCACCTCCTGGCACCTGTTACTCATCGCCAGACAGCAGGGTCACCTCCACTGCTGCCAGGAGATTAGCATTTTAGCAAAGTAGAGCAAGACCCATGCAGCACCTACCTGAGTTCTTAAGCATCAGTTCTAAGTGTGCTCCCTCTTTCTTTAGGTGGCCTCAGAGAGACTTAACTGACTCAGCCTTGGTCATGCCCCTCGCACCCTCCATCTTTCCCTTCTGCAGTGTTTCTACTTAACTTCCTGAGCTACAACTCCCAGGATTTCTCGTCTTTGCTTCATTTATGTCTATTTATACTCCTGGAGGCAACTCTTAATCTTCAAGACACTTCTCAAACACTCTCCCTGCCCTTCCTGTGTTTAGTTATTGCTATCTGCATCTGTGTGTTCATTAGCAGCTCTGGCATGCTTACGCAGGATTTATAGTGCTAAAGAGTGTTTGTCGTTTGTCTCTACCTCTGGATTTAGTCACAGAGAAGGACCACGCCTATTTCCGTGCCCTCAGAACTCAGGAAAGCGGTTGGTGTCAAATAAATGAGAAGTGCTTCAAATTAAGACAGGGCGATAGTTACCGGCACTCAGAGAAATGCTTTCTTACAGTCCGTGTGGGTGGCGATCTAAAAATAAGCCTCTCAAGTCCAACTTCCAAGTCCAGCTTAGAAAACCTCCAGCACTTCCGCTGAACTCCGAATTCCTAGGCCCATCTGTGCATATTTATATCACTCCTGCTTGTCTTACAGAGCTTGAGGGCACGGAACGCCCTAAGCAGAATTCTAGATTTTATTTTTGAACCCCTGTCCTCATCTTTGATTTTTCTCCTTTTCAGTTAATGACATCATTGTACTTTTAGTTGCTGAAAGTAAATATTTTGCAAACAGCTCCAATAAATTTCTCATATAGTTGTACCTATTAATTGATTAACTAATATTAATCCAACCAACCATGTTGATCCATACCACCATGCTTATATTTATAGCAAGAGCCTGCTAACTGGGTTTCCTGCTTCCACCTTTGCCTGCTTCCTGCCTTCTCATGGTCTATTTTTAAAACAGCAAGTAGACCAGCCATTTAGTATGGTAAGTCAGCTTATAGTTTTTCTTTTCTCAAACGTCTCCATTTTGTTCCATGACCTTCCTCAGCACCTAAGCACTACCCAGAATATAGTAAGAATTAAATATTTGTCAAATGAGTAAATTAACATTTAAGTTTTAGTATGCAATAAATAAAAAAAACTAACCCAGATAAATACCAAGAACTTGCAATTTAAATTAAAGTATGCTACACAAACATTCCATATTCTTGTATATAAATATGTTTAAAGATTTATTTATTTGTATGTATGCATGTGTGCTACATGCCTAGCACCCATGAAAGTCAGAAGAGGGTATCAGATCCCCTGAAACTGGATCATAGACTGTTATGAGTCTCCATGTAGGTGCTGGGAACTGAACCCAGGTTCTCTGTAAGAACAGTAAGTGCTATAGACCATCGAATCATTGCTCCAGTCCATATAAGCATGCTTTGAATATCACCAAAAAGAGTACATCCATTTTGTCTAGCATTAAATTAATCACAAAACAACATTTTGGCCCTGGATGGTCACATCACATACTGGAAAATTGTGAACTGGATTTGATTTGAAAGTAGGGAATTGGATTTAATTGTTTTTCACATGCTCTTATAATGCAAGATGCTCATGGTGTGTGTGTGTGTGTGTGTGTGTGTGTGTGTGTGTGTGTATGTGTTGTGTGAGTGTTCATGAACACCCATTCTTTCTCTGTCTCTCTCTATCTCTGTCTCTCTCTTCAAATACAGTCTAGACTTGCTTTTCTGGAATACCATTTGATCTGTTTCTTTAAAAAAAATATCTTAGTTAATTTAATAGAGAATTTGGGAAATGACCTTGACTGAAGAATCCAGTCATTGTAGACAAAACAGGAGTCCCATGGAAGAGAGGACCCAGCCTGCTGGGTTGAATGGTTTAGGGAGAAAATGTGCTAGGGACTGGCTTGAGGGGATAAAGCTCCTTTTTTTTTTTTTTTTTTTGTCAAGGACTAATCTTTTTCATCCCCCTTGAGACTCCAGCCAGGGCGACTGAGCACAGTGTCCTTGACTCGGAAAAGTCATGCGGCCAGGGAATAAATTCCCAAGTGCAGCTCATTCACACTATTTGAAAGGTTGTGTTCGTACTGGGGGGGGGGGGGGAAAGGCTTTCACACTGAACTTGTCTGTGGCACGTTGTTCTGAGATATATTTAGACAGGCAGCTAATGGGAAGTGAAGTCATTGGCGTCAACCTGAGCAGTTTTGAGTGATTAGGTGAGAACATTGCACACCTGGCCTTTGAGCAGAAAATTATAAAAACAAAATATGAAAAGTATAAATCTTCACCTTTTAGTATTTCAAACTAAAACTGAATTTGCTTTTCAGAAATCCTTATAAAGTAGGTTTCGGGCACAATAGTTTATAATCTGCAGTTACTTGCGTGTGACCTTTAAATTCTCCATGTCAGAGTAGGCAAACTGGCTGCTTCTCTACTTTAATACTTTCCACTCCTTCGCTATCAGAAGACTGCTAATGGGGGATCGGATGTCTCAGCTTCAGCCCAGCAATAACCTTCATCACACATTGTTCAGAACAATTTTCCAACTCATTGACAACATTCTCCAGTTTCTGTTGAGCGATTTCACAAATTGCTTCCATCCTCCTGGCCCCAAACAATGGGTCTTCAACGAGTAAACAAATATTTGCTGCCTGCTTCTATCAGGCCCAAAGCCAAAGTTAATAAAACGCTAATGCTCACCAGAGCTCATGCAGCTCCACACAGACTCACTTCTAGACTGGTTCGTGTATCTTTGATGATCAATATAATGCATAGAAATGGTTGTACAACATTAAAGAATCCTAGAAATATCACTGAAAAAAATTCTCTCTTCCTACCTTAACCTACCACACACACACACACCACACACCACATGTGCATGAGCTCGAACACACACACACACACACACACACACACACAGAGTATGAATTTTCCTAATGCCTAAATTCCTAATTTCCTTCTTCCTTTACCCCTACTGAGATCGACACACAGAACTTATGTCAGCTCCCTTTAAAAATTTGCCTCTTGGTACTCCAAAGCAGGAATGTGTAATCTTTTATTCAGCTGTCTTGTTGTTGTATGTTTAGCTTATTAGCAGTTTTTCAAGGTCATTAGTAAGAGACAAAAGTGGAGAGAAAGCAGGGTTTAAGGGACAGGAGGAAGATGAGTGTCAATGTATGCCATTATGCAGTTTAGGAACTCAGTGTTGGAGCTCAAAGGAGACTTTTTGCCAGCTATTGATAACTGAGAGGGGAGCTCAGGCTACTGTACTTCAGATAGAATGCTGGCAGGTCCACGTGTAGGCTGAAGGTCAGAGAAACTCTCTTCTACTCAAGTGGGCAAAAAGGGCAGAGACCTGCAAATATGGTCAAAGTATTTGTAAATATATTTTGAGTCTGAGATTTATTGCTGGGCACATGGGGCTGGGAGGAAGAAGCTGACCTAACTTCTAAACATCTTTTTAAAATTTTTACCAGTCCTAGTCTTAGGTCAGAGGGTGGGAAGTAAGAAGTAACAGGACAGTTGACACTCCAGATAATCCCTTTATTATATTAGCTAAAGATCCCTGTCATTCAGACTGTATCATTCCTGTCTCTTCCTAGTTGATTTCACTTCTAAACTTTTGGTTGTTTCTTCCAAATTTATGGGAAAAAAAGCCTTCCTCTGCTCAGGTTTGAGGGATGGCAAAATCCTTCTTATAGTCCAAGTATGAGTGCTGACAAATGATTGACCTTTAGCTAAAACCAGTGCGTGCAGAAACTACTGACCACAAATTCTTTCACTCAGATGATTGGAACCTGAGACTGCTCCCTGATAAAGAATGCCTCCTGGGATTAGCTAGTTCGTGTCCTTCATGTTCAGCTGTGGACAATATAACTCACCTCTTATATTTAAGTGTACAAAATAAAAATATTGAGTTTCCAGACTGCTACTAGTATGTTTCCATTAGAATGCATGACCCCACCTAATCCCAGCCTCTTTGTATGTCTGTCTGTGTGTATGTTCTTTCTTCATTCCCTCACTGGCCTCAGCAGGTTTCTAGGACCCAGCTGCATAGGTTTCAGCTCATCATGACCTTCCTCTCTCTCTTTCTGAGTCCCACCTATATCTTAGGTGACCTTGTTCATAGTGTGCATACACAGGAAGACAATGGTTATGGCTCTCAGCTTCAAGTTCAGCATTACTCCTTCCATTCTGTGAGCTTCAAAATCCACACGTATGTTCACATTAATATATCCCAAGTCCACGAACCCACACGACCTTCATTTTCTCTCTTCTCATCCCCTGATATAACCTTTGCAACCTCATCGTGGTCCTCTTGTAGGTAACCAAGGGCCAGCGCCTGGACCTCAATATATAAATGTTCATTTTGAGAGTCTCCTGGCTGTCACTGGCATCCTGTGCTCAGCTTCCTTCACTTGCCATCGGATTTTCAGGGGTCTGCCCTTTGGCTTTCTGTGACTCAGTTTTCATGGGGCTCTAGAGATAACTCTCTTCTGACAAGATCTTCACTTCCTAGGTCCAGGGTCTTATGTGATTTTATATCTTGTGTTCTCAAATCAAAATAGGAGAAATTGACTTTGGTAGCTGAAAGTTTCAAATAAAGTGATGCTGTGGAATAGAACACTGGGGGTGGGAGTAATAATCATGACGGTACTTTTGTTCTTTCTACTGGTTTCAGGAGTGACATTCTTTCCTTTTGCTAAAAGGAAAACTGCAGTGCCATGCTAACAAAGCAAATGTTATGCATCCCATTCAGAGGCAGGATCCTATAAAAGCTCAGAGTTCTGATGTTTGAAGCTTATTCTGTATGTGATATTTTGTTGGCATTAAGCACCCATGTGTATTCCAATGGAGGTTTGAGTGAAAACCTAAGGTTTTACGACCCAGAAAACTCTGTCCTTGGGGATAATATTCAAGGAACATCATGATCTTCCATTGCCCGTGAACCAGCCTAAAAGTTTAAGCAAGGGCATGATTTGCAAAATACCAGCTCTAATTTTAGAAGGAATAAGATGGGGAACAGGCAGAGATGTGAAGTTTAATCAAAGTGCTATCATTTGGAGATGTTAATGAGCCAGTTATCAGGGACCTGGCAGGTCTGGCACATTTGACCTCATTATCTGGGGAGGCACACGATGTTGGATCCAGGCTTCTGGTCACCAGACAGGTGATCCAGAGCCATAGCTGCTGAAAGCCTGTTGGAAACACAATTCCAGGATTCAAGAGGAGCCAAGAAGCCTCTCTACACACTCCACATAGCATGTGATAATGATGTCTATCATACCAGAACAGCACCTGCTTTTTCTCTGACCATTACGCTTGGTACTTGGAGGCTGCAGTGCATGACTCATTATGCAGTAAACACAATATTTATCTTGATTTTAGATTTTTACATTTTTATTTCTTTTGAGAATTTCATGCATAACTTTTATATAATTTCTACCCCCTCTGTTGGCATATTTTTAAATCCTACATTATTGGGTTCTTATATCTCTACCTCTCTTCCAAGCCTTACTTCATCCTAATCCCTTCCAACGCCCTCCTCCCAACACTAGGTAGGAGAGAAAGAAATTTAGAGGGGAAAGGGTTCTCTGCTGATTAGGGGCATTGGATCTCTTGGAGCAAGTCCAATCTTTGTCATCAGAATATCTGACAATGCAGCAAACAAGCAAACCAGCAATCCAGCAACATGAAAAGCAGTAGTAGCATCATTAATAGTGTGAGCAATTGGTGCCTGCTTATGGGACTGGTCTCAATCGATCATTGGTTGGCCATTCCTTCAGTCTCTGCCCCATCTGTGCCCCTGCATTTCTTTTGGACAGGACCGATTTTGGATCAAAAGTTTTGTAGGTGGGTTGGTGTCCCCATCCCTCCACTGGAGGGGGGGTCCTGTCTGCTATTGGAGGTGGTCTCTTCAGGTTCCTTTTCCCCACTGTTGAGCATTTCTGCTAAGGTGACCTGCATTAACTCCTGGGAGCTTCCCTCATCCCAGGTCTCTGGGACTTCCTAGAGAAACCCCCAACCCCACCTAGCTCCCCAACAGTTGCATATTTCCATTTATTCTACTGGCCCTCTGGGACTCTTTCCTGTCTCTCCCCATGACTGATCCTGTCCCCTAACTCCATTGCCCTCCCTTCTCCTTCCCAGGTCCCTCCCTCCCTCTGCTTTCCATTACCATTTTGTGCTTATATACAGGAGCCTAGCAGAGCAGCCCTTTGAGAGGATCTACCCAGGAGCTGACTGAGACAGCTGTAGATACCCTACAGACAAACACTGGACAAAGTTCAGAATCCCCTATGGAAGACGTAGGGAAAGGGTTGAAGGCTCTCAAGGAAATGGGAAGAAGAACAGTATCAACTAACCTGGACTCCTGGGAGTTCCCAGAGACTGTACCAACAACCAAAGAGCATATACAGGCTGGGCTGAGGCCCCTACACATATGTAACAGAGGGTTGTCATTTCTGGCCTCAGTGGGAGAGGATACATCTAATGTTGCAGAGACTTGATGCACCAGGTTGGAGGGATATGGGAGTTGCCCTCTCAGAGGTGAAGGGGAAGAAAATGAGGTGGGGGGGGGTAACTCTTTAGTGGGGACCTGGAAGGGACAGCATTTGGGATGTAGATAGATAGACAGACAGATAGACAGACAGACAGACAGACAGACAGACAGACAGACAGACAGACAGATAGATAGATAGATAGATAGATAGATAGATAGATAGATAGATAGATTATTAAAGATAAGCAGCAGCGGGAACCAGCAACAGCAGTGAGGAGCTGCACCATCTCAGGGCTCTCACATTTACATTCTCTTCAGAGTCCTCCCGAATTAAACTATCTGCTACTGTCAAAAATCACACAGCACCCGAGCACAACACAATCATAGTTAACAGCTGTGGGCAATCTGAAGCAGCCCCCTATTCCACACCTGGGATTAAAACAAAAACATATTCACACACCATAACTGGGTTTTTAATTTGTAGCAGATGTGAAGCTTGGCCTTCATGTGGGTCCCCTAACAGTTGAAGTGGGGTTTTGTCTGACTCTGGTCCCTGCCATTGGATCTCCTTCCCCTAACAGGCTTGCCTAGTTGGGCCTTAGTGGAGGAGGATGACCTTAGTCCTGCTGCAACTTGATACCCTAGGGTAGGGTGGTATCCCAGGGTGGATTCCCCTTCTCTGAGGAGAAGGGGAGAGGGCAATGAGAGGAGAGATTCATAACGGGAGGAGAGGAGGGAGGTGGGGGCTGTGACTTAGATGAAAAGTGAATAAATAAAATAAAATAGAAAGCAAAACTTTCACTACTCCCTTCCAACTCTTCTCATGCTCTCACTCAACTCCAACTCACTCTCAAATTGATGACTATATATGTCATATATCTGACATATACACATGCAGATACACGTATACATATATGTCTATATATACATCATATACATATTCTACTGAGTCTATTTTGTGTTCCCATATGTGCACGTGTTTAGGGTTGATCACTTGGGACTGAATAGCCGAAGGAGATTTTTCCTGTTCAGCAGCTACTGATTGTCAGGTTGCCTTCAGCTAGGGGTGGGGTATCAAAAAAGTTGCAGGGTGTTTCTGCTCTGTCTGGTTTCTGAGGGTGTCCCTGGTGCTTGGGAAGGCCAGCCTTTTCTTCAGAATGGATTCAGTGAGAGTGGGAGGTATTTCAGAGCTGCCGAGGGTCAGTTGGGACTTGAGAGGCCAGAAGAACACGGAGCATCTCTACCAGCGCTCCTTACTGTTTACTCTTGTAGCTGTCTACTTGGCATTAATATTGAAGGCCACAATTTTGGGAGTTGACCTGCTATTTAGTAGAGAGGTACATGTTTTGAAGAATTCTTAAGATACCCATAGATCTAAAATGATTTTACAAAGATGCTTCGTTGTTTTCTAATTAAGCATTGGTAATTGGAGAGGCTTGTGGCATCAAGAGCATCTTCTTTTAAACTTTGACCAAATAAAACAATTCATCTTCAAAGAAAAGAATTGCCTAAAGGCCCCCAAATGATGTTGCCCTCCCTGCTCAAGAACGTCATTGTTAGCAATGCGGAAAGCTTCCCCCAGGTTAGACCTTCCATCTGCAGGCACAAATGGAATACCTTTACTTCTGTTTCCTCTTTGGACAGCCCCCTCCACTTCCTGCATGCACCCCCTGCACCTCCCTGAGAATCTGAAATGGACCCAAGTCATTCTTCATCTGTTCAGGAGTCCAGGCAATCCTACTCAGGGTATTGGCTCTTAGCTTTAGCACCTCTGTCTTGGTGATATGGACACACAGACTTTCAGAGGCAAGAGAGCAAAGGCTTGTCATGGAGAGGGACAATGGGGCTTCCCTATGAAGATTCTGTTAGATGCTTTACCCAGTAAGTATTCAGCCAGTCTGGTGGCTGCTACAGCTGCAGAATCTGGCAGAATCCAGAAGTAGACTGCAAATTGAATTAAAAGATCTCTCCCAGGAAGTCTACAAAAGCTGCACTAAGGATTTTATAGGGAGGTCTCTAGTGAATGCTGCCAGGACCACCACTAGCACCTCCTCCTGGAACACCAAACTTCTGGAGCTAAGCACAAGCTCTGAACAGTGTTTTAGGTACTGGATAGCCACTCCTGGTGCTGGCTCTGTGGGATCAAAGAAACTGCTATTAGCAAAGTTTGACTCAGGTATCCCCTGATAACAGAGCAGAGCCAAGTGGCTCCCAAGTAAACTCCACACAGAAATAGAGCTGGGACTGCATAAGAGAACAAGATTGGTAAGAATCAACATGGAGCATGGCCTGGACCAGCAGGAGGAAGACAGTAGCGTGGCTCCACCGAGAGACTAAGCAACATCTGGGGAGCGATCTCATTATCTTACCCAGTTCCGTGTGGCCATATCCTGCCTCCTCTTGTCTGCTCTGTTACAGTTCTGTACATTCTCCTGTTCTCTTTCCTCTTTTACTGTACCCTATGGTTTTACATTACATCTCCCAAAGCCCAGGGGCTGACCCAGCTTATAATATCTAGTACACAACATTTCCTCCGTCTTTTTAGTCTACCATTAACCACGATTTGGAAATCTCCTCACTGTATTTTCCTTCGCCTCTCTTCCTCCCACTCCTATCTATGTGTCTCTCCTCTGCTTCCCATCTCAAAACCTAAAGCTAACCATGAGTCCCACCATGACTACTTTCTTCTACTTTTTTTTCCTTTTTCATGGCACCCACAATATCTACCATATTAGTGTATGCAGTACTCTCAGGGTTCCTTTGCTCCCTAAACAATTGGTACTTATTAAGCATTTAATTTGCAGTTACCTGCTACTCTATTATGAGTAGGTCAACCCTTGGATAGTGACTGTAATGGCTATTCTTGGTTGTCACCTTGACTACATCTGAAATGAACTAAAACCCAAGTGGCTGAACATACCTGTGAGTGATTTTTTTTTCATTAAATTATTTGAAATGGCTTTTCCCATTTTGAATGCAGATCTTTTTTCAAAACCCTTTTTATTTATTCTTTGTGAGTTTCAAGCCATGCATCCAAATCCCACTCATCTCCTAGTCCCTCCATATCTTCCCTCCACCCTTATAATCCTCAGCACCCCCCATACAAAATTAAACTTAAAAGAATAAAATAAAGCATCTCCCCATGGAAGCTGCAGTGTTTTGTGGTGTGACAGAGAGTATACCCCTTTGCCCAAACAGCTTTACTTGCAAATGGTTATTACAATGAAACATAGGTCTGGCTCAAGGCCTCGGGCATCTACTACACCATCAATATTGGATCTTCATGGGATCTCTTCTTGGGTATCCTGCTAATGCTTTGAGTCATGAAGATTCTGCAGCTCTGCTTTTTTATTTATTTATATTTTTATTACATATTTTCCTCAATTACACTTCCAATGCTATAGGACAGACCCCTTCATGTGATCCAGCAGCTCATAGATAGGGTTGATGTTGGGGTGGGCCAACTCAAAGCTCTAGATCTGGGTCTGGGTGGTAGTTAAATTGGTCAACACACCAGTTCTCCTGAGTCTAAGCCACTGGGGCCAGCTCTCCCATGGCATGCAGGCAAGGGGCACAGCCGTCTCTCCTGAGTACTGCAGCTGGTGAGAGGCAGGGCCAGTTCCCCTGCGCTCACACAAACAGGCCAACTCTCCAGCATCCTGAGGTGAGGGGTGGGGCCAGCTCTCCCATGTCCACACCACTGCCAGCACCACATGTGCAGTGGCCAGTGAGGGGCCTGGCCAGCTCATCTTAGCCCTCTGACACCAACATGATGCCATGAATTACAGACCACAGAAATCTACATGGCCTATGGTGTTAACATGATCCAAAGACCAACACAGACCCCTGCTGCTGCATGGACACAGACCCAGACATGGTCCTCTGTGGCAGCAAGAGCCTGGATACCACCATGGTCTCAGGGGGAAGCACAGGCTATTCACATCAGGCTGTTCCTCACTGCTATCTTTTCTCTAGTTCTACCTCTCCCCATAGTACACAAACTGCTCTACTTCTCTCTCTTCCATTTCTTCACCACATACTTGCTTTTCATAGAGGTACCTACATGCCAGACTCTGGCTGTTTTCTGCCTGCTAATGTAATCTGGATCTTTTGAGGTGGGAAGACTCACCTTTAATCTGGGCCATAGCTGGTGGTAGGCTCTATGGAAGAAACGAACATTTGCCCTTGACTTGCTCTTATTCTGAATGTCAAATCCATTCTTTCATTGGCAGTAAAGCCTACTTCTTAGGTGTTCATCATAGAGGGATGAAGTCTTGTGGACTGAACAACTCCTAGATTCTTGGACTTTTTGTTGGTAGGCAGCCATTGTTGGACTAGCTGGACACAGACTGTAAAATTCCATATATGTTCATCAGTTCCAGTTCTGTACAGATTTTGCTGAAACAACAGCAAAGTAAACTGGAGATAGAGTCTGGTGTCTGGAATACCAATCTAACAGAAGAAAACATAGCCACAATGTCACCACAACCTCTTTCTTTCTTTCTTTCTTTCTTTCTTTCTTTCTTTCTTTCTTTCTTTCTTTCTTTCTTCCTTTCTTTTTGTTTCTTTTTGTTTGTTTGTTTGTTTAAATTTTTATTAGATATTTTCTTCATTTACATTTCAATGCTATCCCAAAAGTCCCCTATACCCTCCCCCCCACCCTGCTCCCCTACCCACTCACTCCCACTTCTTGGCCCTGGTGTTCCCCTGTACTGGGGCACAGGGCCCCCAATGTAGGAGCTAGAGAAAGTACCCAAGAGCTGAAGGAGTCTGCAACCCTATAGGTGGAACAACAATATGAACTAACCAGTACCCCCAGAGTTTGTGTCTCTAGCTGCATGTGTAGCAGAAGATGGCCTAGTCGGCCATCATTGGGAAGAGAGGCCCCTTGGTCTAGCAAACTTTATAAACCCTGTCTTTCTAAGCACTGTGAACCCCTCCACTGAAAGAAGACAGGCCACCCAAATTAAAAGAACAACAATAAAATTTTAGTCAACAATTTAACCCCATATGGGCAACTCTTAGTTCAAAAATAATCAATAATAACAAGAAAGACATTTTGTCTCCTCTAAAATTTTCTAATCCCATAGTTATGAACACCATGAAAATGACAGGTGAAATTCAGAAAAGAAAGAGAGAGTTTAAAAACTTCAAAGAGAATATGAACATTTTGCAAGAGAACACAAGTAAACAGCTCAATAAAATAGTGCAGACAATTCAGGATATGAAAATAGAATTCAACAATGATATATAAATACTGTAGACATCGCAAACTGAAATGGGATGGAAGTGTGAAACATAATAGGCAAGAAATAGCAAAAAATTATAAATTGTGGGCACAGAAGAATGAGGAGAATTTCATGCAAAATACATAGAAAATGTTTTTAATAAAATCATAGAAGAAAAAAAATCTCTAAATCTAAAGAAAGGGGAACCAATCTAAGAAGACCAATAAATAGGACCATAAAATAAATTCCCCATTTCATATTATAGTTAAAACTCTGACTGTCTAGAACCAAGTGTTTTGAACACAGTAAGAAAAATAACCAAGTCACACACAAAGGCAGGCTTTACAGTATAACTGCTTAAAAGCAAGACAGGGCTCAAATGGTGAATTTCACATTCTTAAAATCACAGCTTCCTGCTCAGAAAAACTATCTGTCATAATGGAAGGTGAAAGAGAAATATTTCATGATGAAAGCAGGCTAGAGAAATTATGACACTATGCTAGCCCCAAAGAGAACACTTGGGGTAATACTTTATTTTTTTATTTTTTTTTCCATTTTTTATTAGGTATTTAACTCATTTACATTTCCAATGCTATACCAAAAGTCCCCCATATCCACCCACCCCCACTCCCCTGCCCACCCACTCCCCCTTTTTGGCCCTGGTGTTCCCCTGTACTGGGGCATATAAAGTTTGCAAGTCCAATGGGCCTCTCTTTCCAGTGATGGCCGACTAGGCCATCTTTTGATATATATGCAGCTAGAGTCAAGAGCTCCGGGGTACTGGTTAGTTCATAATGTTGTTCCACCTATAGGGTTGCAGATCCCTTTAGCTCCTTGGCTACTTTCTCTAGCTCCTCCATTGGGAGCCCTATGATCCATCCATTAGCTGACTGTGAGCATCCACTTCTGTGTTTGCTAGGCCCCGGCATAGTCTCACAAGAGACAGCTACATCTGGGGGGGGGGTAATACTTTAAATAGAAGAGAAAGAAAATCACGCTCCAGAGGCTACAGAATGAAAAGAAAAGTGATACTAAGGCAGTAAGTGACAGAGAACTAAGTGATCACTAAACACAACAAAATCACAGAAACTATTACACAACTTTCAATAATAACTGTCGATATTAATGGCCTCAATTTGGCCATTAAAGTTCAGTCAGGTAGATCAGATTATAAAACAGATTTCTTTTATGCTGGCTCCAGGAAACACATCTTGCCATCAGAGACAAACATTGTGTTTAGGTGAAAAGATGGAAAAAGTCATTCCAAGCTTCTGGAAGCAGGAAGCAAGAGGGCCTCATTATATCTGACAAATAGACTTAAGACTCAATGTAGTCATCAGAGCTAGAGTCCCTCATTAGGATCAAGGGGACAATCCATAAGAGGGAAATCAGTTCTCAGGAGATACTCATCAAAGGCAGGCTTATTGATCCTTTCTGTGTATGTGGACTACTACCCTCCCACACCTCCCATGGAAATTCTATTCTCATAATTTTGAAGTGGGAGTCCTTCATCTGTTCTTTCAGTTAGAAGCCCCAGGTGATTCGTGTTTTGAAGGAGGCTCTGGCAAATGCCGCATTAGGCCCTTGCCATGGCTCCTTAGTAGCTTGTTAGGAGTGGTGTGTCTCAAGTCAGCTCTCTTCTGAGTCAAACTGAAACTGAGTCCACATTTAAATAAGACTCCAGGGGATTCACAGGCAAATTATTTTTGAAGCAGCTATGTTTTGGCTCCATTCTGTTTTAAACGTAGAACGCTCACACAGATTTTCCTTCCTATTACATATTCACTTGTTAAATACTTTTGGCGATTCATAAACCCAATTTTTTTCCATTTTTTATTAGGTATTTAGCTCATTTACATTTCCAATGCTATACCAAAAGTCCCCCATACCCACCCACCCCCACTCCCCTAACCACCCACTCCCCCTTTTTGGCCCTGGCGTTCCCCTGTACTGGGGCATATAAAATTTGCGTGTCCAATGAGCCTCTCTTTCCAGTGATGGCCGGCTAGGCTATCTTCTGATACATATGCAGCTACAGTCAAGAGCTCCGGGGTACTGGTTAGTTCATAATGTTGTTCCACCTATAGGGTTGCAGATCCCTTTAGCTCCTTGGGTTCTTTCTCTAGCTCCTCCATTGGGAGCCCTGTGATCCATCCATTAGCTGACTGTGAGCATCCACTTCGGTGTTTGCTAGGCCCCGGCATAGTCTCGCAAGAGACAGCTACATCTGGGTCCTTTCAATAAAATCTTGCTAGTGTATGCAACGGTGTCAGCGTTTGGATGCTGATTATGGGGTGGATCCCTGGATATGGCAGTCTCTACATGGTCCATCCTTTCATCTCAGCTCCAAACTTTGTCTCTGTAACTCCTTCCATGGGTGTTTTGTTCCCAATTCTAAGGAGGGGCATAGTGTCCACACTTCAGTCTTCATTCTTCTTGAGTTTCATGTGTTTAGCAAATAGTATCTTATATCTTGATAAACCCAAATTTTATGGTTAGTAGTCAATAATAAATGAACAAGTATGTAACTCTTATAGTCTGAAAAGTGTTACACAACAAAGAAAGAAGGTAGCGGGATCTAAGGCTGTGGTTCTAAAATCCAGGCAATTTGGAATGATCTAGGGGAGAGACTTAAGAAATGTTAAATGCTATGAGTACATGCCCAGGCAAACCAAATCAGAATTCTGAAAAGGAGACCTAGCACCAGTACTTTTTAACATCACCCCTTTCATCCCCGACATCCTACCTCCCAGCCCTTGGTACCAGATATTGATAATGGAACTTAACTGTACAGGTGGGCCAAGGACAAACAATAAAGAAGGTGGAGCAGTAGCCAAGAAATTATACATGAGTGGACAAAAACGATTACTTGGGCTAGAGATGTCACTTCGTAGGTTAAAAACACTTGCTGCCTTGATTTCCATTTAGAGTACCCATGTAAGGAAACCCAGAAAGAAAGAACCAAGTCCTGAAAAATGTCCTTTAACCCCTACACACATGCCATTTCTCCCACACTGCTCCCACACTAGTAACAAATAGGAGCAACAAAAATATTACCATATCTGTTGAGGCTGGCCAGTGGCCCACATGTCTGGGTTCTAGCCTGGGAGGCACCTTGGAATCTGGAAGAAAAGAGGGAACTAGGTGGCGCGAGAAAGGATGGAACCAAGACATTAGTCTGATCAAGGTTCAATTTTACTATTCGGAGACACGGGGTTATGAAGAAGGGGGAGGGGCCCATTCCCGCCAAATCATCCTTGGAGTCCAGTTTCAGGTGACCATGTGTTGGCTCCGAAACAGCTAGGTGGCAGGAAGTAGCAGTGGGAGTGGCAGAATGATAGAGTGGCAGGCTCCTCCCCAGATGCTCTCTTAGTGCTAACAGTCAAACCTGATCAACCAGATTTCAGGCTGGGGGGGGGGGGGGGGAGGGTTTACACATATTAGTAAGGTTTCTTTTTTCTTTTCTTTTCTTTTTTTTTAGATATTTTCTTTATTTACATTTCAAACGCTATCCTGAAAGTTCCCTAGGGGACTAATATCCAATATATACAAAGAGCTCAAGAAGCTGGACTCCAGAAATTCAAATAGCCCCATTAAAAATGGGGTACAGAGCTAAACAAAGAATTCTCACCTGAGGAATACCAAAGGGCTGAGAAGCACCTGAAAAAAATGTTCAACATCCTTAATCATCAGGGAAATGCAAATCAAAACAACCCTGAGATGCCACCTCACACCAGTCAGAATGGCTAAGATCAAAAATTCAGGTGACAGCAGATGCTAGTAAGGTTTCTGTTATTGTAACAAAATGCCAGAGACAACTTGCTTACAGTGAAAGGTTTAATGCATATCACAGTTTTGGATATTCTGGTTTGTATTCCTTTGGTCCTGTTGCTTTTAGGCATGTGACAGACACATGACAATGGGAGTGTACAGTAGGGGGGAAATCACTCACTTCTTGGTTTGGAAACAGAAGAAGAGGAGACCACAGAGTCCCACAATCCCTTTTGAAGGCAACCCCCAATGACCTAAATATCTCCTGAAGTCTCACTATACAGTTTTACCACCTCCCAACGACACCATCCTGCCACCAGGCCTTTAGCACATAGGCATTGGGGGAACATTTACCCGTCTTAATTGTAGCAGTTATTTTAAAAGTCGCATTAAACTATGCCTACAAGCCTTTTTACATTTTAATCCTGGCCTCCCCCTGGGATGTCGTTGTCTGTGTCCTATGCTTATTCAGCAATAGCTTTTATTGCTCTTAATTTGTCTTTATTTTGCTGTATGTAAGATCAAGCTCAAGGACTTTGCCTGCCAGGTACAAGCTCTACCACAGAGCTACAGCCCTAGCCTGGGCCTCATTTCTTGTTGCTAGTCATTTCTCTTGTTATGAGCAACAGTTCAAAGTTCGTGTTTTGTTATCCCTTGTTTGAGTCTGTATAGGTAGATACCAAGCTTTCAGTGTGTAAACTGTCTGCCATGGCATTAACTTGTTTCCCACTGTGATACGTTATAGCAATCTTGTTCATCTGATACTCATGTATCTCCATTCCGATACCTCCCAGACAGTCAGGTCATGGATTATACAGGGATTACTGTATCATAACAACTTGCTGTCAGAGATAGTTCATATTATGAGTTATCTGTTTTCTCTCTGCACAGACAGAACATGATAGTTGAATATATTCAAGAAGTATCTCCCAGGTAATTGCAAAATGACTTGGCATGACTTCTGTTTCAGGACTCAAGTCAAATTGCAAACTTCTTTCAATAAAGTTATTGTAAATGTTTGCTTTTGTTAGATTCCCTATTTAATGTCAAATAGTTTTGTTAATCATGTCATTTTATTACAGAAATGTAAGAGTCTTTGTTTCAGTGGTATTGGTCTTTTTCTTGCACTCATTTTCCCCCTTGTCCTAAGCCCACTGATGTGAAACTATCAATGAGCTGTTACATGTTACAAGTATTTCTCTTTGTGATATTGTATTTCAATTTTGTTTAATGGTATTGTTCATTTTGAGACATGACCTTACTATGTTGTCCAGGCTGGCCTTGAGCTTGCCTATAAAGCCCAGACCATTGTTGAATATCCTACTGCCTCAGCTTGCCTAGTGCTGTGACCATCACACCCAACTGACTATGGCTTTTCTTGCATGTTAAAGTTTTAACTTTTTTTTTCTTCTAGGAAACGCCAGGTTGATTCCCAGAGTGGTTGTACCAGCTTGCAATCCCATCAGCAATGGAGGAGTGTTTTTCTTTCTTTACATCATCACCAGCGTGTGTTGTCACCTGAGTTTTTGATCTTAGCCATTCTGACTGAAGTGAGGTGGAATCTCAGGGTCGTTTTGATTGCATCTCCCCAATGACTAAGGATGTTGAATGTTTCTTTCTAAGTGCTGCTTAGCCATTCAAAATTCCTTTGTTGAGAATTTTCTGTTTTGCTCTGTACCTCATTTTTAAATTGAGTTCTTTGTGGGGTTTTTGGTGACTAACTTCTTGAGTTCTTTATATGTTTTGGATATTAACCCTCTATTGGATGTAGGGTTAGTGAAGATCTTTTCCCAATCTGTAGATTGCCATTTTGCCCTATTGACAGTGACCTTTGCTTTACAGATCTTAGAGCCTGAGCCATTGGTATTCTGTTCAGGAAAATTTTGGGAACGCCTATGGAAGAGTTAGGGGAAGGATTGAAGGAGCTGAAGGGAAAGGCAGCCCTATATATAGGAAGACCAACAGTGACAACTAACTGGGGCCTTTGGGAGCTCCCAGAGGCTAAGCCACCAACCACAGAGCATACAGGGGCTGTTCTGAGGTTCCTGACACATACGTAGCAGACTGCCTTGTGTGGCCTCATTGAGAGAGGATGTGCCTAATTCTGTAGAGACTTGATGTTCCAGAGAAGGGGAATAGATACCTGGGGAGTAGTGTGAAGCTCCCTCTCAGAGGGAAAGGGGAGGGGAGATGGGGTGAACAACTCTAGGAGGGGTCCTGGGAGGGGGTACTATTTAGGATGTAAATAAATAAAATAATTAATTTTAAAGAAGAAAGACATAACAATAGAAAAAATTTACATTTTTACATTTCAAAATTTCCAGCAGTAAACCATGATGCCCCTTCTCCTTATTATTTAGTTTTTGTTTATAAGGTCTTTGTTGAACCGAGAGAAGTGGCAATACTCCTCCTTCTTCCTGTTGCTTTGCTTTATTTTTGCTTTTAGTTTTCATACTTAGAGAACTGTTCTTACAATGAGGAGTTCTATAGTTCTCTTTACATAGGTCTTGGATGTATACACTTAAGACATTGTTGCTGTGCCTTATACATTAGCTGTATGTATTATATGTTACTTATACATTGGTTGTGCATGGAGGCAGTCTACACATACACAGGATTTCATCTTCACTGTTACAAAGAAAAGCTGTTTGTGCCCTCAACCTGCTGAATCTTTAATCAATTCAATTGATCTTATTGATTTCTCTGAAACCTGATAATTATCTACTCACATAATTTATAAGCAACTTTGATGCTATATCCTTACATTAAATCATTGTGCCACTTACTTCTGTTACTCTTTGTGTGGACAAAGTCTATAGAAAATGTTGAAATACCCATCTAGGCAAGGATTCTCACCTCTGCCTTTTCATTCTCTACCTCTGATGGTTTACACAGGTATTCATTGTTGCTAATTTATTTTTTTACTCTGTGATCATAAGGTAGTAACTTGATGTCTATGTCCCTTTTAAAAATCAGGAATGAACGTTGGTGTTCAACTATTCAATTTAGAATGTCTATGAGAAATTAAGGCTACATCATCTCATATTTCACTTACTTGAGAAGATTTTTTAAGCATTTATATTTTAATATAGAAACAATTATATGTCAAATACATCTCGAGTTTTTTTCCTCTGTGGTTTTTCTTTACTTGAAACAAATTGTGTTGTAGTATATTATTTTTCATAGCCAGATTCTAGATCAGTCTTAGGATTTAGTTCAGGGTGTTGTAGTTTTATGATGCAGCCGATGGCCATCATTTGATCTGCAGCAGATGTGGTGGAGGAATTCATGATGTTTACTACCACGTGGTTGAAAGGAGTTCACTGGAAATTAATCACAGCATGGAGATGTAGGAGAGATAATTGTTGGGAGCCATTTATCTTGTACTTTGCCATTGGTAAGTTCAGCTTTTCTATTTCTAGATATAACACTGGTGATTTTCACATCCCGAGAAGTATTTTACTTCATCAAGGTCCTGAAATGGTTAGCATGAGACTCTGCCTAATGAGTACGTAGAGCTTGACAACACTGCATGGGTATAGGCTCCCTTTCCTTATTTTAACTTTGTGTGTCTCCCTCCAATAAGAAAAGGGGGAGCATTAATTTGTATCTCTATATTTTGTTCCTAAAAATTAAAATCCTATTTATTAATGAACTATTTTATAATGTTTAGGATTCTACTGTTTTGAATCAATTCATTTTTAAAAATCTTTCTCTTTTTATTCCATCAGAATTACACCCTACCATTTTTCATAGCTACAGAGATTTCTCAGGATATTTTGGCGTGTGAATGTCTTAGAATACATAGCTAGATAAAGGATATTCTGGTAAACCTTCCTTTGGGATCATTCTAAATGTGAGTTGATTCAAGGGAATTTGACATCTATATTACTAAGGCAATGGCATGATTTTCTGCTTGTTCATGAATAATTTTAACAAAGGGAAATATCTAATTTTTAAGTCATTTTTCTTGTATCCCGGGGGGCTTTACATTTTATGTATTATAAATTTTATGTACTTACTATTAATTTATTTAACATGTGTTTGTTGTTCTCATTATTTTTCTTTCTATATGAATAACCCTCCCTACCCCCATGGCATCTTTCAGTTCTTTTGTCAAACCATTAATTTATTACTCTCATATATGGTCATGTTCTTCAATTCTCTTATTTGCAAAATTATTCTTTTCTTGGGTTTGTGGATAGAATATAATTATCCCATCAGGAAATGATAGTTCTTTCTTTCTTTTTTTAAATATACTTGATACAAGATTTCAGTATTTGGCCGTGGCAGGCCTACCTAGAACTCAGTTTGTAGATCAGGCTGGCCTGGCACACTCAGAAATCTGCCTGCCTCCACCTTCTAAGCACCGGGATCCAAGGCATACAGTGTTCCACATGTTTTTTTCACCATCCTTCTCTACAGTCATCTGTGTTTTGCTCAATTTCCCAAGAGCTCAACCCCCACAATAACGTTGAGTACTGGTAGAGATTTGTTGTCCCTTTCTTATTCCTGACACTAATAGGAATTTGTCTAGTGTTGTCCTAATCCACTTACCGATGGCTTAAACAATAGATGGCTTAGCCTATAGATAGGCTAAAGTTTAATGCATCTGTGTTTTAATTCCTGAATATTTTCATGGGGGGCACTCAGAGGAGACTCTGTAGTTAATTCACAGCAGTTCGGTCTACAAAATTCATGAACTCAAATACATAGAACATTTCCCCCCTGGTTTATAGGCTGGTTTGATTTCAGAGTATAGTTTTGAGAAACTTTTGAGGGGGCATAGAGAAAAAGGCATCATATAAGTAGAGGCATATTTCATGAACTATATATAATCTATTTGGCTGAGGGAGGTTTCTGCTATATCTGGTATAAAGTCCTATGTGATGTCACCAAGATGAAATGTTATGCTAGCTGGGTAAGGCCTTTTCCATTTTTAAAGTTGCCTATTTAATAGTGCCGTAAAACCACATGCATGTTGGCCTTCATATTTGCCTTGAACAGATGATGATTACTGACAGAAACACTTATTTGAATTTAGAGTTCATACCCTGGTTATTAGTCAGTTCTAACTAGTGGATTCCCTACTGTATTCACCCCTATAAATAGGTAAAACAGAAGAAATTCTTCCAAGTGTTCTAGCAACACCTGCTGTATTTTAGTTGGTCATGGCGTTTTGAATATTTGCTTTATATATAGGGAGCCCATTTCCCTAATGTTGGTGTTAGAATATAGATTCCATCCTTTTTTGAGTTAGCACTGTGTACTGAACCCACCTACCCAAGCCTTCTTTTCATACTAGCTGAGAGTGGAATCACTTCCCAGTGGGAGTGCACATAGTTGCACAGTGAGCAGGTTGTAGGGGCCTCGCTGCAATATTCCTCATTCTCAGAACTCGCTGCCTCTACCAGTTTAAGGTACCAGTCCTGACTGCTGCTCAGGATGGCTCCTACATCAGCCCATGCGTCCTGAGTTCTGCTCAGGACTGTGTCTCCATCAGTCCAGGGTTCCTGGCTGCTATTCAGAACTTGTGCCTCTATCAGTACAACTGGTCTTGGCTGCTGAGGAATAAATTCCAGTCCCTTGTGTCTAATAGATTCTGGAAAAATGATACCAAGTACCCTTGAAGATATTTGTCCTGTGGTCAAATGGTTGCAGCCAGGTCTGCTTTGCAACCAAGAATTGAATCCACAGCAATACAAAAAGAAAAGATCTCAAAGTCCACAGCCCACAAAAGCGTAGAAGGGCAGCTAGAATTATTCCTGTTACTACCCACTGTTTCTTGTAGTAAACAAGAAACTTTTCTTTCCGTTGAAAACACACACACACACACACACACACACACACACACACACACACACACACACAATTGAAATTAAATTTTAGACCCTCAATATTATTTATATAGTACCTGAATAAGTTTTTTAAAAAGAAAGAAGAGAGGAAAAATAAACAAAAAAAAAAAAAAAAGAAGGGAAAGATCTTAGTACAAGGAGATAGGAATGGATCAATTCTCATTCTTCTACGTGATAACCACCAGTTGTGCCAGCACCATTTGTTGAAAATGCTGTCTTTTTTCCACTGGATGGTTTTTGCTCCCTTGTCAAAGATCAAGTGATCATAGGTGTGTGGGTTCATTTCTGGGACTTCAATTCTATTCCATTGGTCTACTTGTCTGTCAGTATACCAGTACCATGCAGTTTTTATCACAATTGCTCTGTAGTACAGCTTTAGGTCAGGCTTGGTGATTCCCCCCCCCCCCCCCCCCCCGAGGTTCTTTTATCCTTGAGAAGAGTTTTTGCTGTCCTAGGCTTTTGTTATTCCAGATGAATTTGCACATTGCCCTTTCTAATTCGTTGAAGAATTGAGTTGGAATTTTGATGGGGGTTGCATTGAATCTGTAGATTGCTTTTGGCAAGATAGCCAGTTTTACTATATTGATCCTGCCAATCCATGAGCATGGGAGATCTTTCCATCTTCTGAGATCTCTTTAATTTCTTTCTTCAGTGACTTGAAGTTCTTATCATACAGGTCTTTCACTTCCTTAGTTAGAGTCACACCAAAGTATTTTATATTATTCTTGACTATTGTGAAGGATGTTGTTTCCCTAATTTCTTTCTCAGCCTGTTTATCCTTTGTGTACAGAAAGGCCATTGACTTGTTTGAGTTAATTTTATATCCAGCTACTTCATTACACAATGGAGTACTACTCAGCTATTAAAAAGAATGAATTTATGAAATTCCTAGGCAAATGGATGGACCTGGAGGAATTCATCCTGAGTGAGGTAACCCAATCACAAAAGAACTCACAGCAATATGTACTCACTGATAAGTGGATATTAGCCCAGAAACTTAGAATACCCAAGATATAAAATACAATTTGCTAAACACATGAAACTCAAGAAGAACAAAGACCAAAGTGTGGACACTTTGCCCCTTCTTAGATTTGGGAACAAAACACCCATGGAAGGAGTTACAGAGACACAGTTTGGAGGTGAGATGAAAGGAGGGACCATTTAGAAACTGCCATATCCGGGGATCCCTCCCATAATCAGCGTCCAAACACTGACACCAGTGCATACACTAGCAAGATTTTGCTGAAATGACCCAGATATAGCTGTCTCTTGTGAGATATGCCGGGGCCTAGCAAACACAGAAGTGGATGCTCACAGTCAGCTATTGGATGGATCACTGGGCTCCTAATGGAGGAGCCAGAGAAAGTAACCAAGGAGCTAAAGGGATTTGCAACCCTATAGGTGGAACAACAGTACCCAGTACCCCCTAGAGCTCGTGTCTCTAGCTGCATATGTATCAGAAGATGGCCTAGTCTGCCATCAGTGGAAAGAGAGGCCCGTTGGTCATGCAAACTTTATCTGCCTCAGTACAGGGACCCCCATGGCCAAGAAGTGGGAGTGGGTGGGTGGGGGAGTGGGTGGCGGAGCGTGTGGGGGACTTCTGGGATACCATTGGAAATGTAAATGAAATAAATACCTAGTAAAAAAACAAAAAATCAAAAGAAGAGAAAGAAGGAACGAAGGAAGGAAGGAAGGAAGGAAGGAAGGAAGGAAGGAAGGGAGGGAGGGAGGGAGGGAGGGAGGGAGGGAGGAAGGAAGGAAGAAAGAAAGAAAGAAAGAAAGAAAGAAAGAAAGAAAGAAAGAAAGAAAGAAAGAGGAAGGAATAAAGAAAAAGAAAATTTGGCAACTTCTGCCTTTGTTGGAACACAGGCTACTGTATAGTTTTATATGATGTCAAAAGTTAGATTTAGTTGATTGTTTACAGTCACCGAACCTGCCTTTTGTTTTGGTACCCAGGCAACAGAGCCCACAACATAGGGAACTCTACAGATTCCTAATGTGCTTTTGTATCTCAGCCAGGATGAGTTCTACAAGTGATGATAAACAAACTCATCTGCTTATAATTTCCTAATGTAAACATTCCCGCCCTGTAGGTTCCCAAAGCCTCCTCTCTGGGATATGCCCTCTCTGGTCTTTGTCCAGGGCAGTGGTTAGGGCTAAATATGTGGACTATGTTTATGATGCAGCAAATAGCTTCCAAAAGGCAATCCTCACAGTATCTCCCTGTGGCCAGGAGCCTTCCTTTTTCCTCTTAAAGAAACACCTCAGAGGACTATTTTCAACTCACTTAATGACATTTTGACGTGATAGCAAAGAGTAGATCAACTAGGATTAGAATTCCAAAGGGCCTCCCAACTATTGCAAGGTAAACATCTTCTGTTGGTAGAATTTGTTATATAAAATGTTAACTTTAAATAGCAATTATAACTTAGCCAAATAGTTTCTAGCCCAAGAAAGAAGAGCGTGTGTATCACTCAGATGATAGGCCAGTAAGGGGAAAGGTATGTGGTTAGACTTCTCTCTAATATGGAAGTAATTGTGCCATTTTGGTGAGGACAAGAATGGTCAATCAGTCAAAAGAGGTGGGTGATATGGGTGAGCTGATGGATGGGTCAGTTAGGGGCAGAAGTCACTTCCATGAAACCAGAGCCTGCATCCTTTCGCCCCATCCCAATCCCCCACCTCTAGTCTCTGCATCACAGTGGTGGTGTCCGGGGCCTGTTCTGTCTGTGGCATAGACATTTGCAGGTCAGCTGACCTCTGACATGAAGCTAAGACTGACTTTTGCTCTTTGTTCTAGTAAGAATTTGAGTGTTATTCAATCAGGCTTCCTCTGAGTTTAGAGACACATTTCTGGAGCACATACGTCCACACAAAAAATCTTTTGTTTTACACACACACACACACACACACACACACACATCCTCAACAGACAAGTTAAGTTCTCTAATTTGTGTTCTCAAATTTCTGCTGCACAATGAATTTAATTCATTGTGTTCCCATAATTTTCTAAACTTGAGAAAAAGGGAAGAATGTCCATTTACTAGCAGGGATGGTGAGTATTTAAGACATAGCTGACTTTTTCCTTTTCTCGTTCAGCTAAATGATAACTGAGCCTTTTATTTTAGCCCCCCAATTATAAATGATCAGAGAATAACTCTGTGAACTTTTGACAAGAAACAGAACAGTTTAAGTACATCTGACTCTGAAGTCTAAAGGGCTCCAATTCATATAAACTAGTTTCTAAACTACTTAATCAAATCATAACCTTACCAGATGGAGCTGTCAGCAAGAATAGGGCCTGGGCCTAACAAGGGTAGCTTATATTGTGTAAAGGCAAACATTCTTGTTAAGCATTTGAGAGATAGTGGTTGAGTTTTGCAGTCCTCCCTTCCAGGACTGAGTCTCACCTCCCCCTTCTCCCACCGCAAGGTCAAGGTCGCAGCCCACACTTCCTGAGATCACCAGGGGACCCTCGCCTCTCTGACTGACGGGTATTACTAAGTCAGTTCGTAGTCTTCGCAGCTTAGGACAGAATTTCCGCTCAATTTTCCATTTTACTTTGCCCTTTGATGTCCAAAGCTTGCTATTTACCTTCTGAGTCCCTGGATAAGCTGCACCTCTTGCCTCTGAGGTTCTTTTCCACACACGGTCCCAAGATGCAAACAATCCTCAGCGCCTGTAAATTCTACCTAGCAGAGATGTCTTCACATCTATAATTTCATCTTGTTTGTCATTGCGGTGGCTCAGATGGCTGTCATTTCTCACCTGGGTGGATGATTACAGAGCCTGTAATACGGTCTCCCTCCCAAAGAATACCTATTTATCTCTTCCAGGGCATTCCTTCATTTCAGACATTTGCTCAAACAGCTCAAGGGGCTTTTTTTCTCTTTTTTTTCTTTTCTTTTTCTCTTTCTTTCTTCCTTCCTTCCTTCCTTCCTTCCTTCCTTCCTTCCTTCCTTCCTTTCTTTCTTTCTTTCTTTCTTTCTTTCTTTCTTTCCTTTTTTGTGACTATAGGGGTAACATAGAATCTCCATATGGAGAAAAGAGGGAAGGATGCAGACTGATGGGGTTGGGGGGTGGGGCTTGGGGGGTGGGGCTCGGAGTCAGGACAGGGTGTGCGTAGGGTATGGGTAGGGTGGGGTAGGGCTGTGCCTATTGCATTTATGTATATGTCATTCTTTGTGCATTGTTTTCTACTCTTCCTGCTTAGCCATGTGACCATATTCTCCTCATTTCCAAACCCCTCTCTGTCTACCCTTTGGTTAACGTGTATTTAGGCTTTATGGCTTGCTTAGCACCATCCATTCCCAAGCCCCACGATTCTGTAGAAGGGGCATCTTCTGAGGGCTTCTCTATTAAAATACTCATGACTTGGTTTTGTAGAATGTATGTACCTCATGATCTAAATAAGTTATTAGGACACATAGCTTCCTTAGCCTTGAATGTATTTGGCAGGTATTGCATAAATGTTTGAATGGTTATTGGAGAAGGGAATGTGACTTCTCCATGTTTCTAATATGTAGAATGTTGTTAGCCTTATTCTCTAGCACTCTACTGATGCAGGCCTGATAAAACCATTCACTTCCTGATAAAAAATCATTTAGCTGTGAGCACAGAGGTCATCATAACCATTTCCTTCACCACTTCCCTTGCTTTGGCTCATGTGATAATCTACATTTAAGACATTCTAGTTTATTCTACTGTGCTGATTAGTCCTGGCAGTCAACTTGATTGGACCTGGAGTCAACTAACAGATATGCCTCTGAGTGGATCCTGGAGGGATTAACTAAGGGAAATGACCTTCCTCTAGAGCTGGCATCACCATCTGTGGAGGTCTGAGAGAATGAAACAACCTCTTGCTTTTAGTCTTTGTGCCTGCGCCTATTGCTTGTGAGCACATCCATTCTGTTGCTCCCTCTGCTGCAGCCAGCCTTTGCTGACATTCAAAGCCAGCTGAACTGCAACTCTCCAGGAATCCTTTATATCTTCAGCATCAGCTTTGTGGACTACTTAACAGTTTCTGGGCACCTCAGCCTCTCCAGAATGCAGATAACAATAGGTGGATTATGTAGCAAGTGTTGTGTAAGTTGATCTAGTAAATCTATTTAGATATATGTGTATGTGTATATTTATGATCTACATGTATATTATGTATACACACATACACCTATTTACATATATGAAGAATACACATACACACAAACACATATTTCCAGTGGCTGTCCTAAAACTGCCTCATGGAAGATTTCTGGCACAGCCAAAAATAAAGTTCACCTTTGTGTTTCAGAAGAGAGCTGAGGTCCAGAGAGGACACTGATATATCAGAATTCACTCAGATGTTCTCTGGTGAAGTTGATGTGAATCCATGTGTATTAAATGCTAATGTCATGCTTTGCCCTCCGTACCATTCTGCAATGTTGAATTGTTTGCATGGGACATTTATGATTATACTATGAAACTTGAGAGTAGATTTTAGAATCTGTCATGGTGGACTTAAACTAGGTTCATTAGCAGTTTCTTTCTTTCCTCTCTCTTATTTCTTCTAAAACTCCCTCTTATAAAAGCTTTCCCAGTGAATCAGCCTATATATTTTAGATGTATTTGAGTGTGAGTTTGTATACTAGCTGGATTCATGTCAAATTGGTACAAGCTAGAATCACCAGAGAGGAGGTTGCCTAAATTGGGAAAAATCCCTCCATAGATCCAACTGTAGGGCTTTTTCTTATTTGGTGGTTGGTGGGAAAGGGGCTAAGCCATGGTAGGTAGTGCATTCCTAGCCTGTTGATTCTTAGTTATATAAAAAAGCAGGGTGAGCAGGCCATGATAAGCAAGCCAATAAGCTGCATTTCTCTATGGCATCTGCATCAGCTCATGCCTCCAGGTTCCTGTCCTGATAAGTTCTTACCTTCGATGCTTTTAACGATGAACTTCTATACAGAACTGTGAGTGAAATAAATTTGACTTGGTCATGGTGTTTCAACACACTAATAGTGACCCTAACTAAAGAGAGTTGGTGCCAAAATAGTGGGGTATTGCTGTTGAAAAATATAAAAGCAAAATTCTAGGCCTTTAGGCCCAGGCTTGGGAATGTGACCTCTGTGACTCAATGCTCCAAGGTATGCTAATCATAAAATAGATAGCGACATTTCTCCACCCACCTGTTTCCTGGGTTCAAAGAGTGTTCATTCAAAGAATGTGCTATTGTTAGGGGCTCTTAAAAACTGTCTTGAGAGATAACCCGAACAATTACCAGGCATTCCTTATGACTCTTGTGACTTTGCACTTCCTCGTGACTCTTAACTGGTATCTTTGGTATTTTCCAACAACGCCCTCCCCACTTCCTTGAGTTGTGGTTTCTTTTTTTAAATACCCCGTTACCCAGCTACTCAGGGCGCCAGGGTCCTCTACCCCTGCGTGGTGTATGACCGTGGGCCCGAGAGTGCTCTTGAATTAAAAGTCCTCTTGCAGTTTGCACCAAGACCGTTTCTCGTGAGTGATTTGGGGTGTCGCCTCTCCTGAGTCAAAACGTGGGGGAGTCCTCACGTTGTGGGTCTTTCACTGTGACAGTTATGACCATGTGTTTGGGAGGATTTTAGAAGGACTTTGGAACTTTGGGCTAGGAAAGTCATTGAATATTGAGAGCAATGGGCTGTTTTGTGGAAGCTTGGAAGATAAGAATGTTGAGAAAATTATAGGAGATGGAGGTCTGCTTTCTGAAGTTTCAGAGGGAAGCAAAAGACTCTACTGCGCTATTTGTGTAAAGAATCTGTGGTGGCTGGTCATCTGGAGCTGAAAAATTGGCTATGATTACAAGAGATCAGTACCACTTAGGTGAAACCTTTGCTGCAACAGTAGATACTAATCAACTTTGGCTGAAGGACCAACTCTTATTACTCAAAGAAAGAGACCTGAATCATGGAGGTTAAATCTTCTGGAAAGTGTTTCCTCAGGGTCATCACACAGAAGCTGTGGCCCAGAACTGGCTAAGGTTGTACATCCTGTTGGCAGCCAAAGTTGGTCATCCAGGTGGTACTTGTTTTGAAGACATGAAAGACCTTCATGGAGAACAGCTGAGGCTTGGCACTGTGTGGCAGCATTGAAGAGAAACCCAGAGAAGCTATTGGTGAAAGTGAACCCCAGGTGCTACATAAGATCCCACCAGTTTTGGAGATGGGATGACCACCAAGAACAACAACAGCAGAGGAATAGAGCCAGCTGGAGCCTGGAAGACAAGCTGTGTGCTACAGAGCACAAAGACAGAGACATGATCCAAGCCCTTTGGAAGAGTCCAGCTGATTGTGAGTACATCTCAGACATTGGGCATTAAGTTACTTATATTGTTGTAGTGTTGTTTTGCTTTACTTTGATTGTGACTGGGCCCTGGTTCTTCCCCATTAAAGTAAGAAAGACTTTATTTTTGATTTTACAGGAGCCCATAGTTGAGAGACTTTGAATTTTAAAAGACTTAGATTTTAAAAGAGACTAGATATTATAAAGAGCATGATTTAAAAAAAATTATTGATTCTTTGTGAGGTTCACATCATGGGGCCCAATCCCACTCATCTCCCAAACCCTACACATTCACACTCAACCCTTGCCATCTCTCCACAAAAGAAAATAAAAAAACAAACAAACAAACAACAAAACATAAAAAATCTTGTATCATATGTCACAATGTGGCCCATAGTATACCCTTTGTCCACTCATTTTTACTTATAATGTTCATTCAATGACTAATGATTTAATAATGATTCAAGGCCTCTGGCTTCTTTTATACCATCAATACTAGATCTTCACTGGAACTCCTCTTGGTTATTCTGTTGTTGTCCTATGTCTTGGAGATCCTGCAGCTTTGGTTCTTCAGGACTGCCCCTTTATCACACCACAGCAGTTCATAGATGAGGTAGATGTTAAAGTAGGCCAACTCAAAGGCTTGGATTTGGGCCTGGGTGATAGTTGAATTGGTCAGCCCACTAGCTCTCCCACATTCGTACCACTAGGGCCAGTTCTCCATCACTGCCCTGGACGGCTCACCCAATTGCTGCACCCAGTGAGGGACTGACTTGCCCATACCTTAGCCATCAGGATCAGCTCTACAGTGTTGCCCAGGCAAGCTGCAGGGCCCACTCTCCTGAGTGCTACAGCTGGTGAGGAGTACAGGGGTGGGGGGAGAGTATATTTTTTAAGTAATGAGAGTTTTAAAGATTGT
This sequence comes from Mus musculus, assembly GCF_000001635.26. Taxonomy (NCBI): domain Eukaryota; kingdom Metazoa; phylum Chordata; class Mammalia; order Rodentia; family Muridae; genus Mus; species Mus musculus. Next base: position 53,151,773 of record NC_000076.6, on the reverse strand, counting down.
GGGACTTACTAAAACTGTTAAGTGTTTTATATTGTGATATTTTTTATGAATGTTTGATCTTGGGGATGAATAAGAAAGGAGAGGTTGTGGCTAAACAGTGATGTGTGTTTGTAAAGAAGTCAGTTGTGCTGACTTTATGTAAACTTAACACAAGTAAGCGTCATCATGTCTCCATAGCCTCTGCATCAGTTCCTACCTCCAGGTTCCTGCCCCTTTTGAGTTCCTGTTCTCACTTCTTGTGATGATGAACACTGACATGAAGGCCAAATAAATTCTTTCCCAAGTTGTGTTGGTCATCGTGTAATCCTAACTTAGACAATTTGCAAAATATGTGTCTTATTTAACTCTGGAGAGCATCTCTCTATCAGTCAGGACAAGGGCATGGAAATAGAAACAAGTAAGGAGTCAGAAGTTCATTAAGTTACTTCTCACTCAACTGAAGTCATGATAGATATGTCACTCACTAGGGTGACAGTCACATAGCTTTTTGCCATGGCCAGTCAGGTTGGCATATGGCTGTGCCATTTTCAAACACAGCTGAGAACCTTGCCTGTGCCCTCCCCTACCCTTGAGCTGGCTGGATCAGACCTTGTTTGTCACAGTGGGCTAGCTCACCTAGGGTGGAGTCTTCGGACCTAGGTAAAGTCTATTGTCCTGCCACATCTGCAGCTTCCTGCAAGAAGCCACCACCTGCTGAGCAGCTGAGCTTGTTTTCCTAATGAGATCCTGATGAAGCAGTGAGATCCTGGCATAGGGGGGATGGGTTCCCCCTTTTAAAAATTCAGACCTTAGAATTAAAGTTGAGCCTTGATCAGAGAACTTTGTCTAGGCTCATTATTTCTCTCGCCATCCTTCCCATCCATCCCCAGCTTTCCTTTCAGGAACCCAGTAACCCGTGGCTACTGGTGGCTATACTTGCCATCAGTGACATGTCTATCTAAAGAGGTGGAAGGAAGAAAAAAGAAATAAAAAACAAAAAGCAAAACATCACCACCACCTTCAGACCATTCCAGAGGTTTTAATGGTTATGACAGGAAGCAGAGTGACCAGTCGACCTAATTTTCCTTGAAGTATACTGCAGTTAGTATAGAGAAACTCCCTACCTGAGGAAAGCCCAAGCCTTGGACAAACTAGGGCAGCAGGTCATGTTAAAAGAGGGGGCATATCTCACATCTATTGATGTTCCATTGGCTAGTTATCACATAGTCACATGAGACTACAAGAGATGCTGGGAAATGTGGTCCACGTGTTGTTACACAAATTGTCAAGTGCTGTTTGCATTTGTTGAGAGCTCACTTAGCATAAGACAGGCCCCCTCATCTCAGCCGTAAGCATGCTTATTTCAAATGTCCTCTGAGACCCTTCACCCTCCCATCTTGCTTATCTTACAGAGTATTATTATACTGGAAACATAAATGCAGATATACAGTCAGGCTCAGGCTCAGAAGAAACCCACAAGTGCACAGTAGCTAGGGGGAATGGATGTACTTCAGCACAGACAACTACATGAAGATTTTCATTTCCCAATTTTGCTTGACTTTACCCACATTCCCACTCCAACTTCATTTCTCTTACCCAATTTAACTCCCTGTCTAACCTAGGTTACTCTAATTGATTCATGGCTTATGTTCTATCTCCTGTCTTAATGTCTCTAGTCAGATCTGATATTTTAGCCAGTGACCTGTGGTATAAATTTGACATATTACCATACATATTTAAATCTGAGCATATTCCTGCAGCATATTTGGAAAGCCATTCTCCAAGGTGTGTGCTCTTCCTCCTTTGCACCTTTAAGAGGCAGCAACAACATTTTGACAAATGCCCTGAGTTAGGTAGGGTGTTCTATAGCAAAGAGCCAATACTGTGCAAGCATGTGTATGAGAGAGAGAGAGAGAGAGAGAGAGAGAGAGAGAGAGAGAGAGAGGAAAGGGGGATTTTCTGGCTGGGCTTACACATTAAGTTTTAAGTTATAGGTCATTCTATAGTGGCCATCTGTACATCAGAAAAGGAGAAAACCATATTTTTAATCTAGAAGATAGGAAATCCCAATAATCTCAGCTGGGTTCCTTGGAGACCTTGAAGAATTGAATTCATGGAGAAAGAGAAGAAAGTTCCAAGAAGCTGGAGTCTCATGTCAGTAGGTAGCTGCTGCAAGTGATGTGCACAGTCATAACGGGGCTTGCAGGCAACTAAAAGTGGCTTTCCTTTTTTCATCCAGGCTACCAGCCTGCTAGAAGTAGCTGCCTTCATGCACGGCAGGCTATATCTCCCTCTATGCCCCTCCTCTCTGGAAGCCAACCTACCTTTCCCCTGTAACTTATGCTTTACCAGTTTAAGACATCCTGCAAATCAGTTAAGCTGACAACCAACGCCAGTCATCACATCTTGTGGGTCCTTAATGGCCCAGGGTTACCTTCCTCCTGATCAAGCCTGAATACTTCAGATATGAGGTCAGTAGGGGTCAGCACTCTCTTCCTTCTCCACCTGGGGTCATAAAGCTGGCTCCCCTCACTATCAACCCTAGCAAGAATTTATTACCCGGACAGTTATCGAGCTTTACTCCTTGTTTGACTTTATAAGGTTTCCCGCATACATATATCCTGACCCTATAGGCCCTGAGTATGCTGATGAAGTATCTTCCAACACCTCTCTCCTGGCCATGGTCACACACACTTTGATCCAGAGACCCTGGCCACCTCCTCAGGGGCATAAATACCCCCTTTATCTGATCCAGTAATGTTTCCAGGTGTGTTTTCTTGCCCTACTCATCCTTGACCGAGATCTTGTGCTGCATCCACTTGCCAGTTCCCTTTCTCCAGCCCATTTCTGTGTGCAACAGCAATTCCACTTTTGTTTCTGGACATGAGAATTTGAGAGGTGTGGTCAATGGAGTAACAACAAAAGCAGTGTAGAGCACCCTCAGGCCATAGCTTCTTAGGAACAAGTATGGTTTTCATGCTTACATTTCATGTTTTCTTGTTGGAAAGAGATGAGGCTTTTGGGGATGATATAGGAGGAAGAAGGTCAAGTTCTTGAGTCTCATTGTGGAAGGGAGCTGCCAAAGGAACAGAATAGTCTGTTTCATGCTGTTGTATGGTCAGAAAGTGAGTTTCTCTTGTGTTTGGGTCAATATATACATGGTGGCCTAATTGTTTAAGCAGTTAGCCAGCTCATAGCAAGTGACTTTATTATCTTTAAGACAGAGTTTAAATTCTGTACTATATAGCTGATGAGGTCATGGAAGCTTTGTTATATTCAAGACAGAATTGAAACCCTTTCTTTCATTCAAGAGAGAATTTAAAACTGGATTGCTGTGAGGATGGATCAGTCACTCCCTGAAATGATTCAGAGTGGTGCATGGCATATAAACCCTTAAGAAATTAACCATTATCCCTATGTATTGTGTCGTAGTCAGGGTTTCTATTCCTGTGATAAAATACCATGACCAAAAACAAATGGTGGAGGAAAGAGTTTGTTTGACTTACACTTCCATATCATTGCTCATCATCAAAGAAAGTCAACTCAAACAGGATAGGTACCTGGAGGCAGGACCTGATGTAAAGGCTATGGAGGGATGCTGCTAACTGGCTTGGTCTCTATAGCTTGCTCAGCCAGCTTTCTTATGGAACCCAAGACCACCAACCCAGAGTTGCACTACCCACAATGGGTTGGCCACTCCCCTATCAATAACTAAGAAAATTCTCTACAGACTGGCCTACGGCCCGATCTTATGCAGACATTTTTTAATAGAGTGTTTCTTCTCTCAGGTGCCTATTGTTTGTGTCAACCTGACATAAATTTAGCTAACACAATGAAACCTCTGTCAACTTAACACATAAACACATTGCTGTAGAAGCACAATCTTTCCTTTTTTATTCATCCCCAAGGTCTCACATTAAAAATACAAATAACTTTAGAGGTCCCACAAGTTCAAACACATTAAAATTTCAGTCTCTTTAAATTATCCAATTTCTCTAAAATTCCAAAATGTCTTTTGAAAGTTCAAAGTCTTTTCATCTATGGGCTCCTATAAAAATAAAAATTAAATCAAATATATTCTCACCTCAAGACTCAGGGCACAGTCATACTCTTAACAAAGCAAAGCCAGACTCCCAACTGTAAATAAAGGAACATCCAATGTCCTGAACCCACTCATGATCTTCTGTGCTCCTTCAAGGGGCTTGGGTCACTTTTCTAGCTCTGTGCTGTACAGCACACACATCTTGTCTTTTAGGCTCTGGCTGGCTCTGCTCCACTGCTGGTGCTGTTCTTGCTGGTCATCCCTTGGTACAGGCATCTGAAAAACTCCTGGAGTTTTCTGCAACTGGGCTGTACTTTCACAAATAGTCTATCATAAGCTCTCTTCATAGATCCAAGTCTCAACTTCTCTGCATAACTCTGTCAATTCTGGGTTTCAACTGCTACTGAGGCTGTACCAATAAGAGACCAGCACCTTTTCCTGACCTCTCACATCACCAGGTCTCAGTGCCCTCCATAGCCCCTTCAAAACAAGTACTACCTGGGTGACTCTTACAGTACCAAAATTAGCTGTTCACCTCTAGAACACAGCTTCTGTGTGCTGACTCTCAAGAGACATTTCCCAGAAGATTTTACGTCAATGATGCTGTCTCTTCTTATTCACATCTAATTTCTTAGCTCCAGCTAACTAGCATCAATTGTTCCAGTAATGCAAAGATTTTACTTCAATGGTGCTGGTCTCTTATTAATCAGAGCTGACTTTTCATCTCCCATTGACCAGAAAGAAAGAATCTTAATTCAAAATAGCAAACACCCCTGATATAGTAAACTTCCTTCTCAAATAAGACAGGCCTCCCTCTTCTACACTGCTCTCAACATTCTTATTGTTCAAGCCTCTACAAAAGACCCCCACTGAACTCTTAACACTCAATGGCTTTTCTGGCCCATGGTTCCAAAGTCCTTCCACAGTCCTTCCCTAAACATGGTCATGCTTGTCACAGCAATACCCCACTATACCAGCACCAACATGTCTTAGTTTTTATATCTGTTACTGTGACAAAACACCATGACCAAAAATAAAGTTGTGGAGGAAAAGAATTTTTTGGCTTATACTTCCACGGCACTGTTCATCATTGAAGAAAGTCAGGGCAGGAACTCAAACATGGCAGGAACCTGGAGGCAGGAGCCGATGCAGAGTCCATGGAAGGGAGCTGCTTACTGTCTTGTTCCCCATGACTTGCTCAGTTTGCTTTCTTATAGAACCTAGGACCATTAGCCTAGTATAGAATATGCGTTCCCACATCAATCATTAATTACAAAAATCTGTACAGGCTGGCCCACAGCCTGATCTTATGGAGGCATTTTTCTCAACTGAGATTCCTTCCCCTCAGATAACTGTAGTTTATATCAAGTTGACATAAATACAATCAGGCCATAGACTAACTCCCACCTCCTTTATGTTAACCATGCTAGATGGCTTTAATTTCCTCATACTTTACATCTGTTGTCTCTGGACCTTCAAACTGATCAGTGGTAGAATGCTTGACTCTCTCTCACACCTACCCTACATCTGCTTCTCCACTTTTGGTTTTAACCCATGGCCCTGAGTTCCCCTGCTGTGTGGTACTTACAGTTCAACCACTTTACTTCTTTCTTAGACAACATTGAGCAACCCTGAGTGGTGGCATTTGCTAAAGTGCCTCCAATAGCCCCAAAATGTAAGCTCTGGGAGGGTAAATAATGCATGAATCCATAGGTTGTCATTCTGCTTTGCTTGAGAAACAGTGATCTCCACGCAGGTATCTGCAGATCAATTTACTTGACTCCAACTCTTTAAGAACCTCCATATTTTGTACACAGCTTTCAAAAATTTCAAAGTACAGAAATACAATCTGAATGGTGCTTGAACCAGTTGCGTCCAATGGGTTGATCAGCTATATGGTAAGTGGATGAAATTACAAACGATAGGAATAGCTAATGACTAATCCCAATACAGGGACATCAAACTGACAGTCACCACTGTCCATTACCTCTTGAGAACAAGCCAAACCTGTACTTTATTCAGATTCCAGACTTATCTCCTCTTTTCTTTCCCCACACCTCTATTCTAGTATTAAGTTATATCCCATCTTTGTACCCATCTTTCTCTGTTGTGATTTGTGACTCTGATGCCCACATCTGCTCCAGCAGTGAGAATCATTGGAGGAAGTCCAGAGGAGAGGGGTCAGGGAAGGAATTTGCTCTGTCCTGCAGCTGTCTGTCTTTGTGTTACTTCTGTCCTTCCTTTGCTCATTCCTTCATTCCAGTGTTTGAATCAATTTCCAGTATTTTCGATGCTTACAGAAATAGACTTGTTACATGTGTTCAGATATCAGCATCAGTATTGGCTGGTTGATGATGCCTGTCCTAGAGTGTGGGGATGCTCATGTAAGGGCCTCTTTCTCTGAGTGCAGACAGTAGAACCAACACTCCTGTGCTCTGTCCTCAAAGGCCTGAGCATCCTCTGTAGTGCATCTCCTGGACTTTTGTGCTTTATTCTATCTTTTTCTCCAGTTCTCAGGTGGCATCTGCTTTCTGAGATCCCCACCTCTGTGGTGATGTATTGTTCTCTCTCTCTCTCTCTCTCTCTCTCTCTCTCTCTCTCTCTCTCTCTCTCTCTCTCTCTCTCTCTCTCTCCTGCCCTCCTTGCCTGCCTTTCTCCATTTTCAGTTAACATTATAATAACTGTCTTTGTGGGTCACTGGTGTGATTTCTGCTCCTTGACTATGAATTGGCTGGTATAAAGTACATTTTCCTAAAATGTAAATCTTACATTATTCTTTTGCTTGAAATGCTCCAGCAAATGTCCAACCAAGCTCATAGCAGTGACGTTCACAATAGTCCAGGGAAGAAACAACCAAAATGCCCAAGTGAAGTAAATGGAATATAGTGTAGCTGCACGATGAGATATTCTTTAATCTTGAAAAGGAAAAAAAATTAGTACAAATTCCAGCCAGATCAACTCAGAGACCATTGCACTAACCAAATCAGGGGTAATAGGGAAAACACTATATCCTTGTACCTGAGAGACAGTTATATGACAATTAGGCATATTAATAGGGACAGTCAGAGGTTACTGAGACCTGGGGGTTACAATAATGGAGAGTTACTGTTTAATGAGTAAACAATTATTCCTTATAATGATGAAAAAATTTCAGAAATTGACTGTGGTCGTACAGTAATATGAATACGGTGAATATCATAGAATTGAATATCTAAAATGGCAAATGTAGTGATGTTTTACATTTCTCACTACAATAAAAAGAGTAACCTCCTGAGGATGGAACGATAGCTCAGTGGTTGAGCACATACTCTTCTTGCAGAGAACCTGAGTTTAGTTCCCAGCATCCACATCAGGCAGCTCACAACTGCCTATAACTCCAGCTCTAGAATGATGTGATGCCTCTGGCCTCTGTGGCATCCATACTAATGTGACTTCTCCCCCTTCCTCCCAAACACCCTTAGTTTTTTAAAAGCCTGGACATCAGTATGGATATTCTCCTCATTTTTTCTTTTCCTTTCCATTTTTTAAAATCATGATATAGTCCATTCCGAACCTTGAACTTCTGGTTCACATGTGCATCTTTTTAAAATCACTTTCTGATTTATGTTGGTCATCCACATACCATTTTTCTTTTTATTTCATTGATGAAATCCAGAAATGTTAGGGTTGACACTTGTCACTACTCTACAGATCGGCAGGACACATAGAAAGCACATGAAATACCTCTGGTCCTCTACTTTGTTTTAGAAGAGTTACTTATTTTTACATGGAAGTTTTGGGGTCACATATCAACCCAACAACTGTGATTGAAGTAGAGTTACTGGGGCAAAAACACATACTTACAGGTCCAGAAAATCCTTCTTGCCTTGGTCAGTTCTCTTTCCATCATGACATTCCAGCGATGGAACCTTTGTAAGGTTGCTCCCACACTCTGTTTCCCTTGAGGAGTAAGCACAGTTTAGATGGTTTGCCTAAGAGTAAAACGATGTCAAGAAGTGGCAGGTCAGCCTGATTACTTGGTTTTGCTTGGTGAGGCACATGAATATACAGCAGTTTATTGTCGCATGGCTTCAGGTAAACCTCCTCAAACTCTTAATTATTCCAACTTCTCAGCTCATAGAAGACCCATTTCCTCAGAGAAATTCAATATTAGGCTAATCAAACTGGCTGTGTAACATTTAATTAAAATCATCTCCATAAAGTTTGCTGATAAATGTTATGGCCTAAATAGTGACAAAATGAGATAGTACTTTTAAAATGATTACTGTAGTTAATATTGCCCTAAATAAGTACATGTGTCTAGGACATCTGAAAAGAAAAATATAGTCACAATCTCTGAGAGAGAGAGAGAGAGAGAGAGAGAGAGAGAGAGAGAGAGAGAGAGAGAGAGAGAGAGAATAGTTCTTATTTAACTTCTAAGGTAGAGGTTAATCAATAAATTTGTTCTGAGGATACTAACTGCTTCCTGGATCTTTCAGTCACAGACTCTTAGTGACTCGGGACACACTGAGGGACAGGAATGACACAAAGGAAGAATGAAACATCTTCAGCTTAACATTCTCAGCCTGTCTCCAGTTCTACTCAGTAGGTGGTCACCATTGTGTGTCTCCATAGTTCTCTTTGTTCAGTAGGGATAACAAATGCTTGCCTCAGAAAGTTATCTTCTTACTTATCTAAGAGCAGTACCTATTTTATACTAAGCATTTGATATTTTCATTTTTTATTGGTTATTTATTTATTGACATTCCAAATGTTATCCCCCTTCCCAGTTTCCCCTCCACAAACCTTTATCCCCTTACCCTTCCCCCTGCCTCTATGAGGGTGCTCTCCCCCCACCAGCCACTTCTGCTTCAGTGCCCTAGCATTTCCCTGTTCTGGGTCATTGAGCCTCCACAGGACCAAGGGGCTCCCCTCCCAGTAATGCCAGATAAGGCAATCCTCTGCTACAAATCCAGGTGGAGCCATGCCCCACCCCCCATGTATACACCAAAGTTGGTGGTTTAGTCGCTGGGAGTCTTTGGGGGTCTGGTTGGTTTATATTGTTGTTCTTCCTATGAGGTTGCAAACCCCTTCAGTTCTTACAATCCTTGCCCTAACTTCTCCATTCGGGTCCCCACACTCAGTCGGATGTTTGGTTGCATGCATCCAAATAGATCTATACATCTGTATAGATCAAGCTCTGGCAGAACCTCTCAGGGGATAGCTGTACCAGGCTCCTGTTGGCAGGCACTTCTTGGCATCAGCAGTAGTATCTGGGCATGGTGTCTGCAGATGGAATGGATCCTTAGGTAGGGCAGTCTTTGAATGGCCTTTCCTTTAATCTCTGCTCCACTTTTTGTCCCTGCACTTCCTTCTGACAGGAGGATTCTGGATTTATATTTTTGAGGTGGGTGGTTGGCCCCATCCCTCAACTGGGAGCTGTGCCTATTCACTGGATATAGATAGTCTCTTTAGATTCTATCTCCCTTTTGTTGGATATTTTGACTAATGTCCTCCCTGTTGGGTCCTGGGAACCTCTTGGGTCCCTGGCATCAAGGACTGTCTAGTGGCTACCTCCAGATCCCCCCTCCCCCTGCTACTCTTCTACTTTCAAATTCCTGAACCTCTGTACCTCTTCTACATCTCCTCCCTTATCTGAACCAGCCCCCCTTTCCCTTCGCCTTCCTCTATCCCTCCCAGATTCCTCTCTTCCTCTACTACCTGAGATTTTTTTCTTGCCCCTTCTGAGTAGGACTGTACCATCCATACTTTGGTATGGTTTTCTTTCTTCTTGGGTAACATATGGTCTGTGAGTTGCATCATGGGCATTGTGAGCTACTTTCTGCCTAATATCCATTTATCAGTGAGTACAAATCATGTGAGTTCTTTTGTGACTGGGTTACCTCACTCAGGATGATGTCTTCCAGATCCATCCATTTGCCTAAGAATTTCATAAATTTGTTGTTTTTAATAGCTGAGTAGTACTCCATTGTGTAAATGTACCACATTTTCTGTATCCATTCCTCTGTTGAGGGGCATCTGGGTTGTTTCTAGCTTCTGGGTATTATAAATAAGGCTGCTATGAACATAGTGGAACATGTGTCCTTATTACCAGTTGGAACATCGTCTGGGTATATGCCCAGTAGAAGTATTGCTGGATCTTCTGATAGTACTATGTCTAGTTTTCTGAGGAACTTCCAGACTGATTTCCAGAGTGGTTCTACCAGCTTGCAATCCCACCAGCAATAGAGGAGTGTTCCTCTTTTTCCATATCCTCACCAGCATCTGCTGTCACCTGAGTTTTTTATCTTAGCCATTCTGACTGATGTAAGGTAGAATCTCAGAGTTGTTTTGAGTTGCATTTCCCTGATGACTAAAGGTGTTAAACATTTCTTTAACTGCTTCTCAGCCATTTGAGATGCCTCAGTTGAGAATTCTCTGCTTATCTCTGTCCCCCATTTTAAAAATAGGCTTATTTGGTTCTCTAGAGTCTAACTTCTTGACTTCTTTGTATATTTTGAATGTTAGCCCTCTATCGAATGTGGGGTTGGAAAAGATCTTTTCCCAATTTGAGGGTCGCCATTTTGTCCCATTGACAGTGTTCTTCCCCTTACAGAAGCTTTGCAATTTTATGAGGTCCCATTGTCAATTTTTGATCTTAGAGCATAAGCCATTGGAGTTCTGTTCAGGAAAATTTCCCCTGTGCCAATGTGTTTGAGGTTCTTCCCCACTTTCTCCTCTTTTAGTTTCAGTGTATCTGGCTTTATGTAGAGGTCCTTGATCCAACTTGGATATGAGCTTTGTACAGGGAGATAAGAATGGGTCAATTTGCATTCTTCTACATGCTGACAGCCAGTTGAACTATCAGCATTTGTTGAAAAACACTGTCTTTTTTTTTTCTCTGAATGGTTTTGGTTCCTTTGTCAAAGATCAAGTGATCAAAGGTGTATGGTTCATTTCTGGGTCTTCAATTCTATTCCATTGATCTCCCTCTCTGTTTCTGTTCCAATATCATGCGGTTTTGTTTGTGTGTTTGTTTGTTTTTTTCCATGATTGCTGTGTAGTACAGCTTAAGTCAGGGATGGTGCTTCCCCCTTTTATTGTTCTTTTATTGTTGACAATGGTTTTTGCTATCCAGGGTTTTTGTTATTCCAGATAAATTTGAGAATTGTGCTTTTTAGCTCTGTCAAGAATTGAATTGGGATACTGATGGAGATTGCACTGAATCTGTAGATAGTTTTTGATAAGGTGGCCATTTTTACTATGTTAATCCTGCCGATCCATGAGTATGGGTGATCTTTCCATCTTCTAAGGTTTTCAATTTTTTCTTTTGAGACTTCAAGTTGTTCTCATACAGATTTTCCACTTGCTTGGTTAGCATCACACCAAGATATTTCATATTATTTGTGAGTATTGTAAAGGGTGTTATTTCCCTAAATTCTTTCTCAGCCCATTTATCCTTTGAGTAGAGGAAGGCTAGTGATTTGTTTTAGTTAATTTTGTATCCAGCCACTTTCCATAAGTTGTTTATCAGCTGTAGGAGTTCTCTCAAGAATTTTTTGGGGGTCACTTATGTATACTATCATGTCATCCACAAATAGTGATATTTTGACTTCCTCATCTGCAATTTGTATTCCTTTGATTTCCTTTTGTTGTCTAATTCCTCCGGCTAGAACTTCAAGTACTATATTAAATAGATAGGAGGAGAGTAGACAGCCTTGTCTTGTCCCTGATTTTAGTGGGATTGCTTCAACTTTCTCTCCACTTAGTTTGATGTTGGGTATTGGCTTGCTGTATATTGCTTTTATTATATTTGGGTATAGACCTTGAATTTCTGATCTCTCCAATTCTTTTATCATGAACAGATGTTGTATTTTGTCAAAGGCCTTTTCAACATCTAATGAGACAATCATGTGTTTTTTCCTTTGAGTTTGTTTATATAGTGGATTACATTGATGTATTTCTATATATTAAACCATCCCTACATCCTTGACATGAAGCCTACTTGATCACGGTAAATGATTGCTTTTATGTGTTCTTGGGTTCTGTTTGGAAGGATTTTATTGAGTATTTTTGCATCAATATTCACAAGGGAAATTGGTCTGAAGTCCTTTGTGTGGTTTAGGTTAATACCTAAATAGAATGTATTGGATAGTGTTTCTTCTGTTTCGATTTTATGAAATAGTTTGACAAGTATTGTTATTAGGTCTTCTTTAAAGGTCTGATAAAATTCTGCACTAAAACTATATGGTCTTTGGTTTTTTTTTGTTTGTTTGTTTATTTTTTGTTTTTTCTTGGTTGGGAGACTTTTAAAGACTTCTGTTTCCTTAGGGGTTATGGAACAGTTTAGATGATTTATCTGATCCTGATTTAACTTTGGTACCTGGTGTCTGTCTAGAAAATCATCCATTTCATCTAGATTTTCCATTTTTGTTGAGTATAGACTTTTGTAGTAGGATCTGATAATTTCTTGAATTTCTTTAATTTTTGTTGTTGTGTCACCCTTCTCATTTCTGATTTTACTAATTTGGATACTGTTTCTGTGCTCTCTGGTTAGTCTGGCTGAGGGTTTATCTATCTTTTTTATTTTCTCAAAGAACAAGCTCCTGGTTTTGTTGATTCTCTGTATAGTTCTTTTTGTTTTTACTTGGTTGATTTCAGCCCTGAGTTTGATTATTTCCTGCCATCTACTCCTCTTGGCTGTATTTGCTTCTTTTTGTTCTAGAGCTTTCGGATGTGGTGTTAAGCTGCTAGTATGTTCTCTCTCCAATTTCTTTATGGGAGCACTCAGAGCTATGAGTTTTCCTCTTAGGACTGCTTTCATCGTGTCCCATAAGTTTGGGTATGTTGTGCCTTCCTTTTCATTAAGTTCTACAAAGTCTTTGATTTCTTTCTTCTTTTCTTCTCTAAGTTATCATTGAATAGTGAGTGAGTTGTTCAGCTTCCATGTGTATGTGGGATTTCTGCTGTTGTTGTTGTGATTGAAGTCCAGCCTTAGTCTGTAGTGTTCTGATAGGACACATAAGGTAATTTCAATCTTCTTGTATTGGTTGAGATATGTTTTGTGTCTGAGTATATGGTCAATTTTGGAGACTGTGAGGTGCTGAGAAAAAAAGCACATATATATGCATATGTATACATGTATATATATGTATATATGTATACATGTATATGTATATATGTATATATATATGTGTGTATGTATGTGTGTGTGTGTGGAAATGTTCTGTATATATCTGGTAAGTCCATTTGGTTCATAAATTCTGTAAGTTTCAGAGTGTCTCTGTTTAGTTTCTGTTTCCATGATCTATCCATTGGTGACAGTGGGCTATTAAAGTCTTCTACTACTATTGTGTGAGTTTCAATGTGTGCTTTGAGCTTCAGTAGGTTTTTTATTTTTATTTTTATTTGTTTTTTTAACAAATGTGGATGCCCTTGCATTTGGGGCATAGATGTTCAGAACTGAGAGTTCCTCTGGGTGGAGTTTTCCTTTGATGAGTATGCAGTGTCCCTCCTCATCATTTTTGAAACTTTTGGTTAAAAGTCTATTTTATTGGATACTAGAATTACTACTCAAGCTTGTTTCTTGGGACCACTTGCCTGGAGAAATTTTTCCAGCCTTTTACTTTAAAGTAGTGTATGTGTCTGGGTTTGGTGGCTGTTTATGGGATGCATGCCTGGGTAGGGCAGTCTCTGGATGGTCCTTCCTTCTGTCTCAGATCCAAACTTTGTCTCTGTAACTCCTTCCATGGGTATTTTGTTCCCCATTCTCCACACTTTGGTCTTCCTTCTTCTTGAGTTTCATGTGTTTTGCAAATTGGATCTTGGGTATTCTAAGTTTCTGGGCTAATATCCTCTTATCAGTGAGTGCATATCATGTGATTTCTTTTGTAACTGGGTTAACTCACTCAGGATAATACCCTCCAGATCCATCCATTTGCCTAGGAATTTCATAAATTCATCATTTTTAATAGCTGAGTAGTACTCCATTGTGCAAATGTACCACATTTTCTGTATCCATTCTTCTGTTGAGGGACATCTAGGTTCTTTCCAGCTTCTGGGTATTATAAATAAGGCTGCTATGAACATAGTGGAACATGTGTCCTTATTACAAGTTGGAACATCTTTTGGGTATATGCCCAGAAGAGATATTGCTGGATCTTCTGGTAGTACTATCTCCATTTTTCTGAGGAACTTCCAGACTTATTTCCAGAGTGGTTGTACCAGCTTGCAATTCCACTGGCAAAAGTGGAAGCAAATACAAAAGTGGATGCTCACAGTCATCTATTGAATGGTCTATCCATTGAAGGGCCCCCAATGGAGGAGCTAGAGTAAGTACCCAAGGAGCTAAAGGGGTCTGCAATCCTTTAGAAGGAACAACAATATGAACTAACCAGTACCCCCAGAGCTTGTGTCTCTAGCTGCATATGTTGCTGAAGATGGCCTAGTTGGCCATCTTTGGGAGGAGAGGCCCTTGTACTTATGAAGATTATATGCCCCAGTACAGTGGAATGCCAGGGCCAGGAAGCAGGAGTGGGTAGATTGGAGAGCAGGGTGGGGCGATGGTATAGGGGACTTTCAGGATAGCATTTGAAATGTAAATGAAGAAAATATATAAAAATAAATAGTGTATGTCTTTGTCACTGAAGTGTGTTTCTTGTATGCAGCAAAATACTGGGTCCTATTTACATATCCAGCCTGTTAGTCTATGTTTTTTTTATTGTGGAATTGAGTCATTGATATTAAGGAGCAAATTATTTGCTTCCTGTTATTTTTGTTGTTAGAGGTGGAATTATGCTTATGTGATTCTCATCTTTTGGGTTTCTTGTAGGATTAGTTTCTTGCGTTTTTTTGGGTGTAGTTTTTTTTTTTTCTTGTGTTGGAATTTTCCATTTATTAGCCTCTGTAGGGCTGGATTGGTGGAAAGATATATTTTTTAAATTTGGTTTTGTCATGGAATATCTTTGTTTTACCCCCTGTGGTAACTGAGAGTTTTGCTGAGTTATGCCTGGGCTAACAATTTTGTTCTCTTGGGGTCTGTATAACTTCTGCCCAAGATCTTCTGGCTTTTAAAGTCTCTGTTGAGAAGTCAGGTGTAATTCTGTTAAGTCTGCCTTTATATGTTACTTGACCTTTTCCCCTTACCACTTTTAATATTCTTTCTTTGTTCTCTGTATTTGGTGTTTTAATTATTATGTGACAGAAGGAATTTCTTTTCTGGTTCCATCTGTTTGGTGTTCTGTAGGCTTCTTGTATAATTATGGGCATCTCTTTCTTTAGGTTAGTGAAGTTTTCTTCTATAATTTTGTTGAATATGTTTGCTGGCCCCTTGAGTTAGGAATCTTTACTCTCTTCTCTACCTATTATTCTTAGGTTCAATTTTTTCATTCTGTCCTGGATTTCTTGATTGTTTTGAGTTAGGAGCTTTTTGATTTTTGTAATTTTTTTGACTGTTGTGTCAATGTCTTCTATGGTATCTTCTACACCTGAGATTCTCTCTTCTATATCTTGTATTTTGTTGCTGATGCTTGCATCTATGGTTCCTGATTTCTTTCTGAGAATGTCTATCTCCAGAGTTGTCTCCCTTAGTGATTTCTTTATTGTTTCTACTTCCATTTTTAGATCTTGGATGGTTTTGTTCAATTCCTTCACCTGTTTGATTGTGTTTTCCTGTATTTCTTTAAGGGATTTGTGTGTTTCCTCTTTAAGGGCTTCTACCTGTTTACCTGTGTTCTGTATTTCTTTAAGGGAGCTATTTATGTCCTTCATAAAGTCCTCTATTATCATCATGGGTTGTGATTTTTATATAGGAATCTTGCTTTTCTGGTGTATTGGGTTATCTGTGGTGGGAGAACTGGGTTCTGATGATACCAAGTAACCATGGTTTCTGTTGCTTATGTTCTTAAGCTTGTCATCTAGTTATTTCTGATGTTAGCTGGTTTTGCTGTCTCTGACTGTTGCTTATACCTCTTGTGAACCTATGATCCTGTGATCTTAGGTATTTCAGCACTCCTGGGAGACCACTTCTCTCCAGGTAGGATTTGGGTACTGAGAGCTGTGGCTCACAGTCAGCTCTGGTGCAGAGATGGAAACTGGAAAGATCCTGTCCCAGGCTACTCAGAGGTTACTGTGTCCTGTGGGCTACAGGCAGGTCCCACTTGGGCCAGGTATTGGAGCATCAGTGGTGTGATCTTAGGTGTGTCAGCACTCCTGGGAGACTAGCTCTCTCCAGGCAGGATTTGGGTGTGGAGTACTGTGGTGCAGGGTTAGCTCTGGGGCACAGATGGAAACCAGAAGAATCATATTTGATAATTTTGACAGTTTTTTACTTATATATACTCTACCATAAACTCAGTCTTTAAGGGGCTAGTGCTGAAGATGGGCATATATCATTTCAGTAAAAGAGAGGATTCTGGGAAATTTCAGGGAAGGAACAAAATTTTCTACTTTGAGTGTGTCTAACAAGTCATTTCCCAAGCCAGGATCCAGCCCATCCACAAATTCTGATTATTATATTTAAGCCCTTATGGAAACTATTCTAATGCTAAGCCATGAATACAGCAGGTAAGGCTTGGTATTGTAGCTTAAGACAGGTTCTTGCACCTTGCCTGTGTAGGCATTTAAATAACACAAGGCAGACAGGAATTAAATGGTGCAATGTAAGAATTTTCCTGGTTAGAGGCAATACACATATGTCTAGGCATCTCAGAAAGGTAGGACAAGACAGACCAAAGAAAGGCTACTATCAAAATCTACCTTGGTGAACCAATGAATTTTATTGGGGCTATTTATAGGACTATGGGTGAGTAATTAATATGAAATAGAATTAACTCAAACAGCTACATAAAAAAGCACGCATTACAGCTCACAATAGCTGGAGACCTGAAGCCCACTGCATAACCTAAAGGCAATTCTTTTACGTTGAATGGTTCCTTTCCAGGCACCTAGGTTGTTCTGAGACTCTTCTAGTTGGCTAGGCTAGTCTTTATTTCTTCTAGTCAGTTTTGCTGGTCTCTGCTTCTTTCTGGTGTTTGTCTCCAGGTTTTCTTTGTATCTTGGCTTGTCTGAGCATGACTCCTAGTAGTATTTATTCTTTGACTACTGTTGAGGAGGGAGAAGCCTAGTGAATCTGGTTAGTTTCAGGGACTTCCTAAAGCTATTTAAATTGATCGGTGCTTGAGTTAATGAAGCTTTCCTGATGGATGATATGTTTCACATATGTGTCCCCACAAGAATATTCTTTTGTTTTACTTACTTGTAAAAATTCTGTCCTAAAATATACTGCTGTTTTACTTTTCTTTTATAACCTAGGTCTTAACAAGTTTCTCTCAAAACCTCAACACAAAAGACTTTTGAACCAAGATGTCTTGTTTATACCCAGTCTTCCAGTTTTGAATTGACTTCATTGGTTATTAGACTCCTCTGCTCAAGGTTGCCTGCCTCTGAAAATAGTGATACCTTTGAGGCCTTCATAGTACTGCTATGAGGATTCTTTGAGCTGATAATTGAAAACTATTGAAAAATGTCACATAGAACCTGGTTTGTGCTATCTGTATAAACAGCCATAGATGATTTGCATGTACAATAAGCTGTTGTCTAGTTGCAACCTCAGATCTTTAGTAGGGAAATAGTGCATAGTTACCTAACTGTTTGCTTCCAAGATCTGTCAAGTTGATGTCCCATGTCCATTGAGTGTGTGTGATTCATTGGTAAACATTTCATGTCCTTCCCAAACAATAGTAGGAAAATGAAGATATAGACTCATCTGCTGGATAGTACTGTAAGTCAGATGACTAGAAAGAGTATCTTTAACATTTCCAGGAGACAGAAAAAGGGAACAAATGATGTGTACTGATCAGTGAGAGGCAAAATAGATGGCATTCCTAGCAACAGAATGGTTTGGAAAATGCCATAAAACATATTTGATACTGTAGAAGAGTACTTCAGTGAGAATGTAACATGGTTGGCATGGCTTCTGCTCATCCCTGTTTTCTGTTCGCCATGGAGTTAGAATAAGCAATGTCCAAGAGAAAACATGTTAGGCTGCAGGAAAAGCCACACAAACTACTCAGATACCAATCTCAGTCAGGCATCGATGGTTTATTGAACCCACACTCCAAGACTGATTCATCAGGGACACAGCCAGGAGTCAGGATCCAGAACTGCCTCCACTGGAAGTTCTCAGAAGCAGTTTTTATTATGGAAAAAAACCAAAGAACAGGTGCATTTGAAACATTTGCAACTTATAGGCTATCTAGACAAAGCAGCATTGTCTGGCATTTAAGCTGATAGGCTGGGTCTAGAGGCAAGGAGACTAGAAGATCTCCAAAGTCTACAAGGCTCTGTGACAAAGTACAACAACTAGTTGGTTTTGTCAGGATAAGAAACAATAGGACAAGTTAAGGTCATGAGCCACAAAATGAAGGTTGAGGGACTATCCAAGCTATTGTCAAGTTTTGATATTTAACAAAAGGTGTTGAACAGAGATTTTCTTGGCAAAATGGCAGCAAGGGCTGACAAATGCCTTCAATAATGAAAACAGATTCTTGACCTCCACAGGGGATGTCAACACACCTCACCCCTTAGTCAGTCAGTGTGGGTTTTTTTTTCTCCCTGCCATCATAGTCTTTGCCACCTGGTGTGCATTAAGCAGTGCATTATTCTGAGCAATCATTGGCACATCAGCTGCTAGAATCAAACAATCAGGCACAAGTGATGAAAATAAAAATCTTCTCATACTTCACTCAACAAGTTAGGAGGGACTGGTTGGAAGAGGCAACAACTCTGAGATCTTGTTTTCCTCTTGATTCCACTGAATTCCCATCCCTGTGGCTCTGCTTTTATGGCTATAAAGGGAAAACGTGGGATTCACTGACTTGAGAGTATTTTCAGCATAGCATCCCATGATCTAGTGTTCAGTGTGATACCAGGCTATTTCTAGGTAGAAAGCAGCTGTAGGTTTTCCACTACTATTAGAAGATACCTGTCAGGAAGCAATTTAAGAAAGGGAGGGCTTGTTTGGGTTTAAAGTTTGAGGGTAAGTGTGTCATGGCAGGGAAGGCATGGTAGTAGAGGCATGAGGTGGCTGGTCATACTGAATCCACAGGATATGGAATGCAGCAGTGTAATGAATATTGGCTCCTCCTTTTCATTTCATCTAATATATTGGAGAACCCTGCTATTAAGGTCCATCATGTCCAGATAGCTATCCTTGTTTGGTGTAAAACGGAGTACTTCCTTTCTCAGGGGCTTCCTTTTCTCTGCCTGACCTTGCTTGGAGGATGTCTTTCAGCACAGATGCCTGGTCTTATTTTGGAGGATGACCCTGGACGTAGCTTCCAGCAAGCGCTGCCTAACTCAGAGAATAAGTCCTGCTCTTTCTTCCAACCCTATGGTAATTAGGTGCCTTTAACCCTAAGAGCCCTGATTCACTTTACCCTTAGGACAATAAAATGAACTGTCTCTCTGAAGCTGACTACTGGAAGTTCTCTCTGTCATACTCACAGCTAACTGAACTCTGCTAAGTGCTTCTGCTTCCTGTGCCCTTGTGGCCCAGTGGCCACCGACCCATGAAAAAAAGGGGACCAACACTAATAGACACCTATGGAATTGGGCTAATCACTGTTAGAAGACCCCGCACTTTGGTGGTTTTCTTTCAGATGCTAAATTAGGCACAAACCATACCTAAACACCTCTTTTTACAGAGAGATCCTTTATTAAGCAGAGAAGAAAGATAAAAGTGGCTGCTTGTTAACTTAAAGCAGAAAATGGAACTAAATGACGTTGCAGGTGTAGGTTTTCAGAAGAGCAAAAGGGGAAGTCTGTTGTAATGGGATAGGATGCATAGGTATATTTTGATTAGGCATGTCAATCAAGTGATCCAATGGGGGATTTTGATTGCAGGACTTCGGTAGTTTGATAGCTGGATCTTAGTAGTCAGACTCAGGAGGAGGAAGTAGCCAAATAAGGCAATAGACCTTGGTGGCTAGTTTAGGAGTGAAATCTAATGGTTTTTACCAAGAAGATGAGGGAAAAGTGTAAGACCTGCCAGCATCATGTTCACAACCAGTGGAGGGATGGAGACATCAACCCACACACAAAACCTTAGACTTTGCCTATAAGATGTGCAGAGATAAAGATGGAGCAGAAATTGAGGGAATGTCCAAACAATGGCTGGCCAAATTGAGACACATGCCATGAAAGAGAGACTAACTACTTCTGCGAGTATTAAAGATATTCTTCTTATGGGACCCCTAACAACTGGAGCAGGGCTTGTCTCTGACTCTGTTCCTACCTTTTGACCCCTTTCCCCTACCTGGGCTGTTTTGTGTCCTAGGCTCAATAGGATATGTGCCTAGTCCTACTGCAACTTGATATGCCAAGGTGGGTTGATATACTTGGGAGACATCCCCTTCTCTGAGGAGAAAAGGAGGGGGCTGGAGGAAAGAAGAGAAGCTGCAGTTGGGATATAAAGTAAATAAATAAATTTTAAAATGAAAGAAAAAGTAGGTGCATATTTTATTGTTTCATGTTCTGGTTGGATAAAAAATGTTACAAAGATTAAACTATTTTTTTTTAAGAATCTTACTGTACAGAGCTTCATATTTTTTTCTATCCTAATGGAATGGTTAGATTTTTTTTTGTGGTAAAGCATATATAACACAATTTACCATTTTATTCATTTTCAAGTACATAATTCTGTAGCATTAAATATAATCCCACTGTGACACTTTTAACCCATAATAACTTAATTTCTGTAGATCTATACACTTGATTATATTAAAATGAGTTAGGTCATCTACTTAAAGAGCTTATCTCTGGAGTGACTTGGCTAAACAAATATATGAGCTATGATATCTCCAGAATGTTAATGCAGTGAACTTTCTTTGTTTCATTTCTTCTCCCCACTTTTTCACTCCCTACTGTGTTGTTATCACAGTCAAAGATGGTTTAAAGAAATAATCAATATAACAAGGGTGAAATAAATAGAAATATGTTGAAGAAGATGAATAAAAAGGATGTGCATGTTAGAGTGATACAAGAAGATACCTTTCTAAGAATCTCATATGCATGCCAGAGAAAGGCTTCCAATTTTATTGTGTGACCTTGCAAGAACAAGGACATAAGAACAGGGAAATAAGGGCCATTACAAGATTCTCAGTGCTCTGACCATGACATAAAACAAAACCCTATTATCAATAGGCTAGCTTTTTCTCAATATTAAAGCCAAGATAAGAGTCCTCCAGTGGCTTATAATTGAGAAGAGACCATGTGCTCTAATGAACATCCATCTATGCAATCTGCACAGCAGTGAATCTTTACTCAGCATCCTTATTAACATCCTTCAGCACAAACTAGTGGCATTGCCTAAAAGTTCAGTTGAGTAAATTAACCTGTTTTCTGTGCTCAGCAGTTTGCCAACTGGCTTTAATCCTGAGAAGATGTGAAGGGTCTTGAGCGAACTAAGTCTGTGAAGTGGCCTAAGATAGCTAGGAAGACCTGCCACAACCTCAGGTTGAGCTTTGGCATCCCTTCAACCTTTTTGTAAGCTCTGTGTGCCACAGTGTTCACAGTCTATATGTGCATCTAAAACATGGTAGGAGTACTGCCTATGAGGATAAAGGCAAACCTCATATAAGAATGTTAAGTTCTGTTCAGATGAATCGAAAGCACAGTGGTGTGAAATTTCTTCCTCTGCAATGGCTTATTAAGCAAAAATTAAAGAAAGTGAACCAGATTAATTATGTTTTATTATTGTTTTTAATTTATTCCTCACCTGATCTATCATGCAAGTTTTCCTATCCTTCATCTCAATATAACTATATTATAGTTTAGGTTCTATTGTAATCCAGAAGAAATAATCCATGTATTCACAAGATGAAGATTAGCTAGCTCATTTGTCATGATTTTGAATGCTGTCTATATTTTAGTGAGGGTATCTCTTATGGTGAGAGTATTGGCACGTGATAGGGACCAATGGAAGGCTTGTCATTTCCTTGTACATGTGTTAGCTAACTGTTCATTATTACAGTCTTTCTTGCATGACATGAGGTACAGGTATTTCTTAGGGAAATGGTGGTATATTAGTCACTACAGCTAACAACATGTGTCACAGCTCAGTAAATGACTAGAAAAGTATTTGCCCACATCATTAGTTCCTTCCTACGTAGCTGTGGTGATTAATCTTCATTGTCCATTTGACTCTGGGCATATCATATGAGAGTGATTCTAGAGGGTTAGCTCAGGAAGGAATGTAGTAGCAACACACCAGGAGCTGTGGTCCTACAGGGAACTAAAATGGAACAAGGGGAAAAGAGACTTGCATACCTGAGTTCTTCTCCCCTCTGTCTCTCTCTGTCTCTGTCTCTGTCTCTGTCTCTCTCTCTCTCTCTCTCCCACACTGACTGTGGATACATTGTGACCAGCTGCCTCATGTTCCCACTGCCAGACATTCCCCATGATTATGAAATACATGCTCCCAAATTGAGAGCCAAACCAACTTTTTCTTCCTTAAGTGGCTTTTGTCATAGAAACATAGAAAGTAAATAATATAAAGACTATGTTTTGGGGGCTGGTGAGATGGCTCAGTGGGTAGGAGCACCCGACTGCTCTTCCGAAGGTCCGGAGTTCAAATCCCAGCAACCACATGGTGGCTCACAACCATCCGTAATGAGATCTGACTCCCTCTTCTGGAGTGTCTGAGGACAGCTACAGTGTACTTACATTTAATAAATAAATAAATCTTTAAAAAAAAAAGACTATGTTTTTATTGGAGTAGGTGGCTTTATGAAACCAACTCTTGAGTCTTCTTATAGGGCTTCCACATTAAACAGTATTTTTCTAATAATATACTTCTTTTGTTCTTTTTCTTTTTCTCTTTCTTTCTTTCTTTTTATTTTTTTTCTTTTTGTTACTTTGTATGTATGCACTCATGGTGGCTGTGTGGGTTTGTAATGCCACAGCGCACATGTGGAAGTCAGAGGACAATTTTGTAGAGGTGATTCTCTCTTTTTACCTTCATGTGGATTCTTAAGATTTAACTCAGGTCACCAGGTTGATCATCAAGTGCCTGTTTATGCTGGGCCCTCTTTTCAGCCATTTTTTTTTTTTTGTTGTTGTTGTTAATTTTTGACTTTTTCTTTTCAACTCTCCCTCTCATCAGTTTCCAAAGAAGAATCATAATGATCCAACTAGTAATAAAAGCTAGAGAAAAGGTCACTTAATTTATGTTCAGTGTTATCTAGAAAATAATACAGATGCCATTGATGGTGCAGGGTGTTGCATGAAGTCAGCCATCCCAATGCCGAACCATAGCACACTGGATCAAAACAATTCAGATGGGACTTTTAGTTGGCCATTAGCTCATTACTTTAGGGAACTTAAAAACATTTGATAGCTTTTACTCTGGAACTCAAGAGTTCTCTACCTGAACTTCATAGAAGTGAAACAAATAATAAGGAATCAGAGTCCATACTGAAAATGGTTCTTGAAAATCTTGGTAGGATGCATTGTTTTCCAGATTAGTATAGTGACCTGGTGCTTGCTAGTCAATAGGAAAATCTTGGGCTGATGACAAGCATCCTAATAATTATATCCAGACTATTGGCTTTAAACTGTGATGCTGGAAGAGTTATCCTCCTAAATGTGAACGTGGATCTGATCTTGTAAGTACTTACTGTTTTACAAATATGGCTTATGGCTGCATCACTCAAATCTAGGCCTCCATCTTCATATGTGGTTCTCCTCTGTGGGCATATATCTTCTCTCTTGTTTCATATAATGATATTTGTCCTTGGGATTAGGCTATCCCCAAGTAACCCAGAGGATCTTATTGTGATATTCTTTATTTATTTAATTATATCTGTAAAAACTATTGTTTTTTCCAAAGAAGATGACATTCACAAGTTTCAGGTGCATATATGTTTTGAGAATCCAGGGTGTGCTCACTGCAGCATTGGGTTCATGTCTACCCAGTATCTGCTGATTCTCAGGTTGACTGAGAGCTCACAGAACTAGTGAGTTGGTTGTTTGGATTGTCGTCCTATGTGTGCTACTGAATATCATACTATGGAAACACCCTCGTTTTTGTTCCAGTTTTATTACAGTCAGTTCCAAAGGAAATTTTATTTCTCAAATTCCAAAAGGCAGAAGAAGAAAATGGCTATCTGTGGTGCTTATCAGCATACCAGCACATGCTGGCCCCCAGGACCCCTCAGTGTAACATGTACCTGTTACACATTTCAGAGTCCATGCTAGCATTATAGCCCTTCTAACCTCCTCCCTACCCTAAAATCCTACAGCTTATAGGCTTCACCCCTCCCATCTACTCATTTTCTTTATAACCCTGCTATTTTGGGTATGCTTCCTCTGTCTCCTTCCTTCCTCCTATTCTCTCACAATCTCTATTTCTTTTCTATCGCTCTGTCTCTTCTCTTCTCTTCTCTTCTCTTCTCTTCTCTTCTCTTCTCTTCTCTTCTCTTCTCTTCTCTTCTCTTCTCTCCTCTCCTCTCCTCTCCTCTCCTCTCCTCTCCTCTCCTCTCCTCTCCTCTCCTCTCCTCTTGTTTCTCTCATGGCCATGTATAGTCTTCTAGCCATGTTCAATTTACTATTTTCTCTCTGTGTTCTGGACTCTTCTAGATGCTTCTGGCATATCTACAATAAACATTCCTTAACTATACCATGGAGTGTTCATGTCATCAGTTTATATACTATTACTTGTGACTCATATATTACTAAGTCTTTATTCTTCACTCAACAAACTCAATGATTATCTACTAAGTGTAAATGTCAAAAAATACCTAATGGATTGCTTTCCCCATAGGGTTAGGAGGCAGTATGTTGATATCATTCAATCATTAGAGGAAAATAAGAGCCACAGAGGCAAGGAGTTGGGAGGTGTGTAATGCTGAATCTGAGCTTTGCAGGGTAAGTGGGACTTACCTAGGCTAAAAAGGAGGGTCAAGACTTCCAAGAGAAAAGAACACACCTACTAGGCTATATTGATGAAAGGAGCTGGGTCACTAAACAGAAGTCAATTTGTCTGAAAATAAAAGAGCCTAGTGGCGAGACAAAACAAGAGGCTGAAGAACAGGGTAGGGTTCCACCATTCTGGCCTCATGTAGATCATATATAAAGAACTTCATGTGTTCATTCATGAATGATCTTACTTGCTTGCTGAATAGATATTTGGCAAGAGAGAGAAAATAAAGCAGGAAATGGAATGGAAGTATAAGAAGTATAGGGAGCTAAGACTTGGATCTTTTTTCTACTAATGATATACTGGTTATGATTTCTGCTCCCTCAACTGCTTCCAGATCCTTCCACCCATGTCCAAATGGGTGTCCACATTTGTCATTTGAATACACACAGGCATCAAAACAATAATAATAAAATGATGTAAGATAAAATGAAAACCAATAAACTAGAATAAGGTAAAGCAAACGAAGTACCAGGAGAAACTGAGCCAATGCAAAAGTATAAGGAACACATATAGATTTAGAAACAGACACATTTGCATACATAGAAATTCTATAAAAACACAACACTGGAAACCATAACATATACTCAAAAGACATGCAAGGAAATTTTAAAAAAGAATAATACAAATAATGTGAGACAAAGCATTATGAGACTCAGAACAACCTAAAATACCATTGAGTTTTGTTTTGTGTGGGCCATCTACTGCTGGGGTAGTTTGTGTATGCAGTCAGGCATCATGGGAAAAAGCTAATTCTTTCTTTGTAAATGGTTATCAATTAGAGATAGACTCTAGGTTAGGGATGGGCTTGTGTCCACTTCCCCTCTCAGCACTGGAACCCTATCTGGCTTAGACCCATGCAGGGACTGTGCTTGTTGCCACTGTCTCTGTGAGTTCATATGTATGCCAGTTTTGATGTGTTTAGAAGGTGTTATACTTGGGGCTTCTATTGTTAAGATAAAACACCTTGGGGAGTTTGACCAAAGCAACTTGGGGAGGAAAGGGTTTATTCAGTTTACACTTCCTCAAAGCAAGTCAGGACAGGAGATCAAACAGAGCAGGAACCGGTGCAGGACCTGATGCAGAGGCTTTGAAGTGGTGCTGCTTAGTGGCTTGCTCTTCATGGCTTACTTAGCATATTTTCTTATAGAACCCAGGACCATCAGCCCAGAGATGCCACTACCCATGATGGGCTGGGCCCTCACACACCAACCATTAATTAAGAAAATGCCCTACAGGTGTGCCTATAGTCCAATCTTATGGAGGCTCCCTTCTCTCTGATGACTTTAGCTTGTGTCAAGTTGACATAAAACTATCCAGGTAAGAAGGTCCTGTTTCCTTGTTGTCCTCCATCCTCTCTAGCTCTTACAATCTTTCTATCTCCTCTTCTACAAGGTTCCCTGAGCCCTGAGGGGATGGATATGATGGTGACATCCCATTTAGTACTGAGTTTCCCACGGACTCTTACTCTCTGTTCATTGTCCAGCTGTGGATCTCTGTATTTGTTCCCATCTCCTGCAGGAGGAAGCTTCTCTGATGATGACTGAACAAGACCCTGTTCCATGACTTAAATACTAAGGAATGTGAATGGCCTCCTGTAGGGACTGCAGGAGAAAGACAGAGGAAGGACAGCAGGCTGGGCAATGGCAGCATCTAAGCAGGGTTTTAAGTGTTGAGGAAGGAATGGCTCAGAGGAAGCTGAGTAGAAGCAGGTATTCAGGTGAAAGATACAGTGAGCCAAATCAGGATCAAGTAGTCAGCAGGAGGAAATGAGGGTAGATTTGGTGACATTTATGAAGGTAAATATACTTTGCCTGGTTGTATAATGAAGAAACAAATATC
Organism: Mus musculus; assembly: GCF_000001635.26. Taxonomy (NCBI): domain Eukaryota; kingdom Metazoa; phylum Chordata; class Mammalia; order Rodentia; family Muridae; genus Mus; species Mus musculus. Next base: position 53,124,954 of record NC_000076.6, on the reverse strand, counting down.
ACTATTCATTTCAAGGTCCTGTGTGTTTGACTAGAATGTCTGAAAAAGTCTTCATGCAAACATTTTTCTGGCTAAAAATATTTATTAAGTATTTATTTTTGTAATTACTGTTGGGCTGTGACTGAAATAGAAGTTGGCTTTTCTGACCCCATGTAAATAGAACTTTAAATAAAAATTAAATTCCCAGCCCACGGTCTTTATTTATGGATAGAACTTTCTAACTGACACAGATGTTTATCTTCCTGCCTAGGGGTAGATGCTGGGAAAAGCTCAGCGTCACGGCTACAGCAACAATATGATCATTTTTTTTTTCCTGTTTTGGACTCATTTATGCTGGGGTGGGTGGCATGCTGGCAGCATCTTGGCATCAGCGATGGCTTCCCACATGGAGTCTGGGAATCAGCTCTGGGGTCATAGCCAATGAAAAACCTCAGCACCGCATGAAGCAGAGGCACAGGACTGAAATACCAGTGCTCAGGAGCCTAGGCAGCAGGACTGTGAGTTTATGGCCAACCCAGACGACATGATGAGATTCTGCCTCAAAAAACAAAACAAAACAAAAAAAAAGACAAAATAAAACAAAATCACAAAAGAACATCAAAAGTAAAAAAGAGGGAGGGTAGGAGAGGAAGAGGAAGAGTGTGGTAGACACATACACACATCCAAACACATAGATACACACACATGTACAGAGAGAGAAGGGAAGGGAAGGGAGAGAGGGAAAGAGGGAGAGAGGGAGAAGGAAAGAGAGAGGGAGAAGGAGAGAGAGGGGGAGAGAGAGAGGGAGGACGAGAGGGAGAGGGAAAGGGAGAGAAAGATTTGTCAAAGGCCACAGTTTTTGGTGGCTTAAATGATACCTTTAAATATAAAGGCCATGTGTTGGCACTTGGAATCTATTTCTAAGGAGGGAGAATAGCGATCTTCTAGAATGTAGGATGCCAGTATTATCATTGAGTTCTTGCTACAATCTTTGTAGTGTTCTGCTCTATATGTCTTCTTATTTAATATGCAAAGCAACTGTCAAGGTGACATCACTGATAGTCTTTTACCTATGAGGAACCCATTGCCAGGTATGTTAAGTAATTTCCCCAAAGTAGAGGGATGGATTGTCTGCCTGTGTGCCTAAGCAGTCATGACAACAAAGACCTGAATGCTAGTGCTTTTAGGTTATTCCTCTTCAACCTTCAGTTCTAGCTCACTTAATCCTGTTGAATGGGGAGTGGTCTGGGTGGGATGACTATTGCTGTTTCATGCAGACACCTGCTTAGAAGCTCTTTGCATATGCTACTCACTCTGTATTCTCTTGTTCTTTATCTTGTCTATCTGATCATTTCTCCTTCCATCATTAAGTATACTTTCCCTACATCCATTTCTGCCCCCATCCTCTCCACCTTACCATTTTATTCCTTTTCATTTTTTTTTTTATTACAGAGAAATGACTCAGGTGTTAAGAGCACTTGATCCTCTTTCATAGAATCTGGTGTGGACACAGTAGCTCATACCTGTCTCTAATTCTAGTCCTAGGGAATCAGACACCTTCTTTTGGACTCTATCTGTAGCAGGCACATACACAGTTCACAGACATGCATTCAAGCAAAACATACATGTATATACAATATTTTTAATTAAAATTTGAAAAATTATGTGTGTGCATATACACCATAATGCATATGGAGGTCAGAGGGTAACTTGTGGAAACTGGTTCTCCCTTTTCCTCATTGTAAGTCATCAGGCTTGGTGGGCAAGTGCCTTTACCCACTGAGCTATCTTGCTGGCTCATGACTTATTTTCTCCATAGCACTATTTCTATTGAAACCTCTCTTAAATTATTTTAAATCTTCTTTCACTAGAACATAAAACTTTGTTTCCTTTCCCAATGCTGCCATTCTCTCTTGATTTCTGCCTGGTATAGAGTAGTGCAACAGTAATCAGTTGCTGGATAAAATGTTACTTCATCACAGGGGTCCTACCTCATTGTCAGATATAATGTGGCTACTTACCTGTCAGGTCACATTTTGATACTAGCATTTTTCATTTTCCTTCTCTTGCTTCTCGATTCAGTGGAGTGATCTGTGGGATATGATTTGATCTTTACTTTGCACTTATCACTCCTTTATTCTTCAGTAAGAAGATTCAGCAGCCAGTTGGATGTAGAGGGAGCTTTGTTGGCTTGATGAGTTTTAAAGCTCACCTTGATTACCTATAGAATGGTTCAAGATGGTGTTGTAGTTGGTTACTGGGGAGACACTGCTGCTAATTCAATGGTTGCTGAATAATACAATTTAATAGAGTTTAGGGAAAATCTCTCTGGCCTATTGATATATACCTAAGCCAAGAACATTTACGTGTTTGTGTGTCTTCCTAGCTGGTGTGGGCTTCAAAGCCAGTATAAGATCTCCTACCCACCAAACTTCCCCCAAGTATGAGGTTACCATCTGAAATCCATTGCATGGTAGGAATTGAGCCTTAATAGTAATAATATTTTTCTAGAACAGTGGTTCTCAACCTTCCTAATGCTATGACCCCTCATGTTATGGTGATCCCCCAACCACAAAATGATTTTATTGTTACTTCATAACTATAATTCTGCTATGGTTTTGAGTCATAATGTAAATATACATGGGTTAAGAACTGATGTTCTACAGCCTTAATCAGTCCTCAAAATTTAGACATCTATCTATTAAACCCATTTTATTGTGGACCATCCATTTGTCAGATACTATTCCCAGTACTAAGAACACTTGAATGAACAGGACTCAATCTCTCTGGACACATTGTAGGGGAAGGCAGATTTACCCATGCAATTACAATAAATAAATAAATAAATAAATAAATAAATAAATATTATTTAAGATGGCAAGTACTGCCACGACCAAACTAGAACAGGCTATTGAAGAATGTGACTGTCTTAGTCCAGGTTTTATGACTGTGAACAGACATCATGACCAAGGCAACTTTTATAAAAGAAAACATTTAATTGGGGCTGACTTATGGTTTTAGAGTTTTATTCCATTATCGTGATTTCAGGGAGCATGACAACCTGCAGGCAGACATGGTGTTGGAGAAGGAGCTGGGAGTTCTACATCTTCATCCACAGGCAGCAGAAGGAGAGTATACACAACATTAGATGTAGCTTGAGCATAGGAGACCAAAAAGCCTGCCTCCACAGTGATACAGTTACTCCAATGAGGCCACACCTACCCCAAAAGCTATATCTTCTAATAGTGCCACTCCTTATGAGTCAAGCACTCAAGCACATGAGTCCACGTGGGCCATACCTATTCAAACCACCATGGTAACTATGCTAAAGACAGTGAAGGAAGGCTCTCTGTGGGATCGGTGCTGGGATGATCTGTGTGAGCAACGTAGGCTGATGGCACCAAGGGCCATGTGGTGCTCAGGCATCAGTGGTGAGGGGGAAAAGAGACAAAAGTAACTGCTAAAGAAGGTGGGGCCCAGGTCTGGTGACTCTAGAGAGCCATAGTGAGGCATTTGACTTTTATTCCAATACTGAGAAGGGACACTGAGGGCTTCATGCAGTGGAATGATGGGATTCAATTTACATTTTTAAAAAGATCTCATGGTAGAGAATGGAAAGTACAGGGGCAGATTTGTAAGAGGCAGGTAAGGATAGAGGAGAAGGAAGCATGAACACAGGCAGAAGCATCTGTGGCCAGGAGTCAGAATCAGAACCCCAGACATTTGCTGGTGGAGAGAATGTAGATGCTGATACAAAGAACATGACCAGGGTGAATCTCAGGCATTTGGCCAGAGTCACCAGGTATATTGTGCTAGGACAAAAAAACAAAAACAAAAAACCAAAAAAACAAACAAAACCCTGGAAGAATGGTAGGGTTTGAAGAGATTGTGAGTTCTACTTGGGGTATGTTGATATGAGAGACTTGTTAGATATTTAGACCTGGCCTGTTGAACAGACAGAGAAATCTACACTGGTGATTTCTCTGTGTGAGACACCAACACAAAGCTGGTGTGTGAAGCAGAAGGAATGAGTGTGGATACAAAGCAGAAGTGAGTAGAGGGCAGAGACATGAATCCAGTCATAGATCATTTAGTCATAGAAGCAAAAGAAGAACCAGCCATGGGTGTAGGAAGGGGTGTCCTGGCAGGACACCAGAAGAAAGGGATTCTATATGCTGGAGAAGAGCTATTTGAAGAGAGAGAGGGGGTTCAGTTGTACCACATGCTTCTGTGAGGCTAAGCAGAAAGAAGACAGAAATAATCACAGAACATGGCACATTATGATAAGGCAAGAGGCATGTTGGAGGAAATCAGCCTCTGTAGGCTGGCATTGAACCCCGTAGGAGAACTCGGGGACACTGTACCAGGCCATGCCTTCCTTCTATGCTTTCTTTGTAGCAGACATGTTGGTGTTTTTTCTCTTGACCAATTGCCTACTGTTTCTGTTAGTTTATCAAAGAGGGGTTTACCTGTCACCCTTTCTTTTATAAAGGACTAGCCACAGGTGCAGTTAGCATAGGTTTCTTATGCTGGCTGATATAATATGACTCATTTTCTGCTTGGACTGTTTTATGTTTTTCCTACATTAAGAGAAAAAACAAAACAGGATTTTTGTACAGAGTTCCTCCAAGATTTTGCTGGTATAGCTGCTTTTCTAAACTTCCATGAATCGTTTTGTGCTGTTGTATACAAAGTGTGTTTGAAGCCAGACACACTAGATTTGAGTTTGGTCCTTACCACTTGCTGCCTTTGGCCACTTTATGTAACTCATCAATGTTTCCACAAACTCATCAATAAAATAGCTCTTACGGTAAGAATCTTTCATGCCATGAGGATCAAATAATACAATTTTTCTAATAGTTAGACCAGAGTTGTGCAATAGAATAAATGACACTAATTATAGTTACAACTACATACTCTATAATGATTTTAAAGTTTCTCTTGGCTGAGGCTGATGAACTGGCTCAGCCAGTAAGTGTTTGACATTCAAACCTGAAAAATCCAAGTTTAATCTCCTTTAGGTATTGACTACATATAAAGGTGAAAGGAGACAACAAAGTTGGTCTGACCTCCACACGCAACCTGTGGCTCACATGCCCTCTTCCCAACACACATCAAATGCACACAACAATAATAAATAAATTAAAAAAGTTAAGGTATAATGACTGGAAAGTAACATCTTAGAGAGAGAAGCTCTGAGGTCATTTGCCGAGATCTTCCCCTTGTTACCTCAGCTCCACGTTACCCAAGAGAGACAGGAGAATCTTATCTAGCTTGAATCTGAAATTTTTCCTCAAGGTACATGCAAGAATGCTTTCTCTCTTCTTGGCACTACCAGCACATAGTGGAAATTTTAGGGTAGACCTAGTGGGAGATTCCTCAGCCACTGTGGGTATTCCTGGAGCAGAACTCTTCTGTTTGACCATGACCACGCGGTGAATGAGTTTCTCTGTCATGTACTCCTGCCATCATGCTTAACTACCTTAGCATGGTTCTAAAATCAAAAGGCACACTCTTATGGCTTTTTTTTTTTTAATGACAGAAAACTGACCAGCAGAAACTCCCCCTGTGTGTGGCCATTTGAAGCCCGAGCTACATTTTATAAATGATGCTATGGATTTTCTTAGAGCCATATATGGAAAAGTCAGATTTGACAGGTTCTGAGAATTTCCCTGTCCAACTGAGACTGGCATCTCAGGTCCCACACATAGCTTTGGTTATGTTTAGGAGAGAGGAAGGAAGCCTACCTACTGGGCTTGGCTAGGCTTCCAGGTACTTATTTTCCTCCAATCCACCAGATGCTGGGGGGAACCACTGCTTTCTTTACATAGAAAGATGTTAGTATTTGCTAGAAACAGACAGAATAAGGGTAGAAGAATATCCACTTTTTCTTCTCTAGTAAAAACAATTGTGCCAGCCTAGTTCTGCTTCTGCCCTCTGGGTATCTAGGCATCATTGAGTAACCACCAGGCTACATGAATACCTCAAGGGTGGTAGAGGTGGGAGTTATACAGTCTACATGCTCTAAGAGTGCAGACTCAGAGCAAGAAATAAGACAAGTTCTTCTCCTGCTGGACTCAGGATGACATTTTCAGGGATTGGACACATCTTGACCTCACTCTTGCTCTGGACTGACTCCCCCAGTTGCATGACTGCCTGGCCCCACAATCACGTGGTGCTTGCAATTCAAATAAGATTTAATCGACAACCAAATAGCTGAAAGATTGTTTCAAGCTTGTAGCTGGAATAAAGCTTTGAGTTCTCCATGGTAAGTTCAAATAGTATTACCAGAAATAACTATAGGGTAATCTAAGTTGTTCTGACTTAGCTCAAGTACTAGATTCTTTTCCTACCATATATACTGTGCTTCAATGGGGTCATGTGACTTTCATGGCACCAGCCTTATCATATTGGCTGAACAAGTGAATGGAACTAAGTCAGTCAGAACCATCTACATTGTTTATTTGTCCCAATTCATCTGTCATCAACAGAACCATCTGGATTGGTGCAAAATATTTGGCTTTAAATGATGCTTTTACTTAGATTGTTTTGAAAGACAAACTTTATTGTCCTATGTGTATGGTCTTCATTTCTTTTTTTTTCAGTATTTTATATTAGGTGTTTTCCTCATTTACATTTCCAATGCTATCCCAAATATCCCCCATTCCCTCCCCCCACTCCCCTACCCACCCACTCCCACTTGGTCTTCATTTCTAATGTTAAGGTTTGTATGTATTATTTTATTTCTTTAAAGATAAAATATATATGAGAAAAATGTTTTCAATTCATTGTAATCCGAGGAATCTATTTCTACATTATTCCACTGGGTAAACCTCTCAAAAATCTGTTTTGGATGAGTTAGCTGTCAGAGCTTTGTCTGAGAGTCAGTGAAATATATAAGGAAAGATGCTGGACACTGAAACTGATTACCTAAGCTTGATACCCAGAATCCACATGGTAGAAGGAGAAAATCAGTTCTTGAAATTCTATTTCTAATTTCCACATGTCCCTTTCCTTATACACACAAAATTTTAAAAATGTAAAAAAAAAATTTTTATTTGAAAGTTTCCCATTGTATAAAATAAGATTTTCTTTCAGGATCACTAATAGGAACCAAGTCTTACAATAGTAAAATGTTTCACAGTTGTTATGGATTATGGCCCTGCAAGTGTGACAGGACTGTTGTCCTTTTGAACTGTCAGTAGTGGTGATTACTTAAAGGAAACCTGCACAAGACTGAGAACACCACTCTTCAGTCATAGGGATGACGAGGTCCCACCCTTTTCCCAAGGGTACTTCAGCAGTTAATGTTTGCTAGGGATGGGAAGAGACTTTCCTTGGTGGCGTAACCTCCCTGTAAGCTACTCATAATCCTTAAGTAGCCTCTCATGCAAGCTTCTATAAGTAAACCCAATTAAATTAAATAGTTCAGCAATGTAGTCGGATGGAGTTATTTCTTTGTTGGCACCCTATCTGGGGTTGACACTGTGGTTTGCGTTTCCAAGGGAAAAGTTGATATAATACTGTTTAACTAATGTAAGACTCTTGTACAATTGGCAGGTAAATGCATTGGGGGAAAAATCCTATAATTAAAAACAAACAAAACAAAACAAAACAAAAAACTAATATCAAACCACGGTTTGATTTTTTAAATCACTGTCATGTAGAAACCAAAGTGGCTGTTGTTATTGTTTTCAATTTTTTATTAGATATTTTCTTCATTTACATTTCAAATGCTATCCTGAAAGTCCCCTATACCCTTCCCCCCACCCTGCTCCCCTACCCACCCACTCCCACTTCTTGGTCCTGGCGTTCCCCTGTATTGGAGCATATAAAATTTGCAATACCAAGGGGCCTCTCTTCCCAATGATGGCCGACTAGGCCATCTTCTGCTACATATGCAGCTAGAGACACGAGCTCTGGGGGTATTGCTTAGTTCATATTGTTGTTCCACCTATAGGGTTGCAGACCCCTTCAGCTCCTTGGATACTTTCTCTAACTCCTCCATTGGGGACCCTGTGTTCCATCCAATAGCTGACTGTGAGCATCCACTTCTCTATTTGCCAGGCACTGGCATAGCCTCACAGGAGACAGCTATAACAGGGTCCCTTCAGCAAAATCTTGCTGGAATGTGCAATAGTGTCTGCATTTGGAGGCTGATTATGGGATGGATCCCCTGGTGGGGTAGTCTTTGGATAGTCCATCCTTTGCTCTTAGCTCCAAACTTTGTCTCTGTAACTCCTTCCATGGGTATTTTGTTCCCTATACTAAGGAGGAATGAAGTATCTCTCTTATCCTACAGCCTTAAAACAATATCCATCCCCTTTGTGGGGAAGGCTCAGCATCTAGCTTGTAACCCCAGGTGTCTGGCTGAGGAATGTATGGTTCTATATATAGTTCTGTTATCTGTAGAATTTTGCCACTGGTGATAAGGTTTTAACCTCCAAAGGGTAAATATCTCCCCTTCTAATTAAAAGCTCCTGCCAGGCATGGGCCAGAAAGTTTTGACTCAGCTTTGACTCCAGTGTTTTCTCTAGTTTTCACACTCTGTGTCTATGCTTAGACTACAATGAAGAGCGAACTTAGTTGATGGTTAGAAGTTAGGAATATGAATCAAACTGTCATCATTCTCCCCTACGCCTGCCAAATTTCTTACATTAAGTTGTCTGCTATCCTTGACAGTTCTCCCTTTTAATTAAAAAGGAGCCTGATAGGCAAAATCCTGGGAACATAAAGCTGTTGTGTGATTCACTCAACCGTTTGTATGCATGTGTGACCTACTTAGCTTTTAAAATCCCACTAAATGCCAAAAACTACATTGGAAAATTCAAACAAAAGCTTCCAGGGAGCCCCATAATGAGACTGGTTTGATTATTCGAGTGATTAGGCCATTTCCTCTCTCTTAGTAATTTCATTTAGAACAGTAGTCATTTTATGAACAAGTAGATGGTTTTATTGCTTTGCTAGTTTGCTGGGAAACTGGCACGTAGCCAGCCATCTGTGAAACTGCAATTATTACCATTACTTAAAATTTATTGAACCTCTTCAAGAACCATGGAAATAATTCCTGCCGACAGACACATGACCAAGGAAGGCAAGAAGATAACCAGCCCCTTATACCAAATAGCTTTGATCACCCCATGCTTCAATCTGAAGCCTAAAATCCCAGTAATCATATTTGTGCTGGTTGCTCAGAAAATGTAAAGTGAAGAGTGGCTTACGTTTATTGTCTTTTGGCTTTTAGGAATCAACTTCTTTCCCATGTGGAACATATATTCATTTATGCACAAACTCATTCATTAGTCTACACATCCTGATGTGTACGAATGTGTCAGTCTCTGCTAATAATTTGCTTCTGAATGGCTCCAGCAAAGCCTCCTCCTGCCATCTCACATTTGAGCAACAAAAAGTAGTGATTGTGTTTGTGATGTTGCTCATTGGGACTCCTCTCTTTTTCTACCCCTCCTGACTACAGAGACTTATAGAGCCCAGGCTCCAGATAGTCTCCTCTCTCCCTGTATAGAAACTAGGGTTTGCTTTTAGAATCAATCGTAAGAGCTATCTCTAACAGCAGTAAGATGTTTTATAGTGGTGATGGATGTCTATTCAGAGGTAAGACATGACTGTTGCTCTCCTGAACTTTCAGTAGCTATCATTATTGACAGGAGACTTGCACAAGACTGGGAACAGATGGGAAGCCTTATCTTCCTATTCTGACGCAGCGCCATCTAGTGGCAGGAAGACATGGCTATGTGCTGTCCTGCCAGCTATCCATGGTTAGGGTTGAACTACCCATGTAGTTTATGTCTTTCAAATCAGGGTGACTATATTTCCAAGTTGATTGGCACACAGCAGATCTGAACCTCTTGTCTGTGTATAATGGTCAATGTCTGCCATTAACACTTACTGAAAGTGTTAATGGACCATATAATGAACCACACAGTTAATCCACTTTCACTCTTACTATATCTATAGGTGATTCATTTGCACCATCAATTTGAGATAACGAGTTCAGGAAGACTGCTTTTTGCTATATAAAGTAGTATTTGTCTTTCCCTTTGTGGAATTATCTTTCAGTTTGTGGGATTGACGTAGCTCTATTTCTGATACTTGATGAACAAGCTCTTTTCATGTTCTCTCACCCCCCATGGACTTTTTTGGATGGTGCTAATTTTATAGCCTATTCCATGAAACTTGCTCCCCCCTGATCATTTGTAGACCTTGTTTATCAAGATGTTGTCATGCTTGGTGGAGACTTGGCTAGTTGTCTGAAGAGTAGTGACACTCAATATTTTAATCTCTCAGGTCACAATACAGGACACCTGGATGTGGCAGAGCTTTCCTGATGCAGTATTTTTTTTTATACAGTTTTAATCCCATAGAGAACGAAGGGCTTAAACCCTTTGTAGCCGGTCCCTAGTGAGTCCTCTAGTTGCAGAAATGAGAAGGGGGACTATCAATGAAAAAAATGAATAATAAAAAGTATGATAGCCATGCACAATTGAGAATGTATGATAGAAGTATAAAATGGCACTTGAAAGGAAAGAATTTGGTTGTCTCCTACCTCAGCCTTTGTAAGTGATTTTTTTTTTTTTATGTTCTCTAGAAGCAGGAACTTGAATAGACATGTTGATTTTTTTTTCAATTCCAAGAATGAGAGTTTTATAAGATTAAAAAAAACAGTTAAGAAGAGAAGTATGACAGGTGACATTTTGTAATAGAATCGCTTGTGTTTGTGCTCTCTATTTGTGGTTTTGAAGATAGATTATAATAAAATAAGAAGTACAAATGACTTCTCAGTGTCAGGTGTTTTGCTGGGCACTGAACTATTAATTGTATTTTCACATATTAGTTTGGCTATCACATCACATATTACCATTCATTTTCTTGTGGGACACAGAGAAAATCTAATCAATGACAGCTGTCTTGAGAATTTTAAAATTATTTTGTTTGTTTTCCTTTTTACTAATCGTTATAAAATTCAAATGCTTCCTCATCTTTCTCTTGTAGGAGCTCCTGCATATTTAGGAAACCATGTTCTTTCTCAAAAGAAAATAATAACTCATTAGAGAAGGAGGTGTAACATAGCACAAAACACACATAGATTGTCTACTGGAATTTGTCCATAATCTTTTGAAACTACTTGACCTCTGGACCCAGGACTGGGCTGGGGTTCACCTTCATTTCATCTTTGATCAAAGAGCTTGCTAAATAAAATGAAATAGTATTTCAGAGAAAGGTTGACAAGAAAAAGTATTTTTTGAAGCAAATTATTTATGTTAACTACCTGCTGTTAGTTTGCACTTTGTAAAGTATGTTACAAAGCACACGGTGTGAGGTTGACCAAGTTTGCTGGAAAATCAATTTAAAGATATTGTGAAGTTCCTATCCCCTTCAGAGCCATCAATCCTTTCCCCAACTCTTCCACAAAGGTCCTCAAGCTCCATCTCCTGTTTGGCTGTTGGTCTCTGCATCCATCTGAGTCAGCATCTGGGTGGAGCCTCTCTGAGAATGGCCATGCTAGACTCCTGTCTGCAAGCATAACAGTGTATCATGAATAGTGTCAGGGATTCATGCTTGCCAATGGGATGGGTCTTCAATTATTGCTTGGCCATTCCCACAGTCTCTGCTCCATCCATCTTCCCTGTATTCTAAGACCAACAGAGTTAACTAACGTGGATCCTTAGGGGCTCTCAGAGACTGAACCACCAACCAAAGAACATACACATAGGCTGAACCTATCCCCCCACCCCAGCACATATGTAGCAGATGTGCAGCTCAGTCTTCATGTGGGTTCCAAACAACTGGAGCAGGAGTTATCCCTAAAGCTGTTGCTTGTCTGTGGAATATGTTTTTCTACCTAGGATGCCTTGTCTGGCCTCAGTGCGAAAGGATGCACCTAGCCCCACAGAGACTTGATGTGCCGGGGTAGGGGATACTTAGAGGAGTAGCCTCTACCCTCTCAGAGAAGGAGAGGGACTGTGGAAGCAAGACCTGGAGGGGGCAGTGATCTGGATGTAAAGTGAATGATTGATTGAATGAACGAACGAATGAATGAATGAATACATGTGACTATATAGGTCAAACACGAAGTCATCTTGATTTATCTTTAAGTGACTGATTGTGAACACAACTGCTAAGGATGTACAAAGTAAATACATATAATGTCTACTCTGGATGCTTCGTGGGTAGAAGGTTGAAAGAAGTTACCTGGGGAGAGGTAAGTGTTAGGTTCTCTGTAAGTTATGAGCAAGAATCTGGATACTCTAGCCTCATGGATGCCCTAGTTTAAAAGAATACTCATGGTTAGGCCTGCTGTTATATCTAGAGCAGTGTACCCAGAATTTTTTTCTTCATAAGAAACTATTTCTCACTGGTAGCTTTCCACTATCCTGCATAAGTTGTCCTTGTGGAATTGTAAGTTGTATTCCCCACATGAAGCTCAAGAAGAAGGAAGACCAAAGTGTGGATGCTTCAGTCCTTCTTAGAAGGTGGAACAAAATACTCATGAAAGGAAATATGGAACAGAGACTAAAGGAAAGGTCATCCAGAGACCCCCACTTGGGTATCCATCCCATATACAGACACCAAACCCAGACACTATTGTGGATGCTAAGAACTGCTTGCTAACAGGAGCCTGATATAGCTGTCTCCTGAGAGGCTCTGCCAGAGCCTGACAAATACTGAGGTGGATGCTCACAGCCAACCATTGAACTGAGTACAGGGTCCCCAGTGGAGGAGTTAGAGAAAGGACTGAAGGAGCTGAAGGGGTTTGCAACTCCATAGGAAGAACAACAATATCACCCAACCAGAGCTCCAGAGCTCCCAGGGACAAAACCACCAACCAAAGAGTACAACACATAGAGGGACCCATGACTCCAGCTGCATATGTAGCAGAGGATGGCCTTGTCGACCATCAATGGGAGGAGAGGCCCTTAGTCCTGTGAAGGCTGGAGTCCCAGGGTAGGGGAATGCCAGGGTAGTGAGGTGGGAGTGAGTGGGTAGGTGGGGGAGGGGGGGAATGGAATAGGGGACTTCTGGAGAGGAAACTGGGAAAGGAGATAACATTTGAAATGTAAATAAATAAAATAGCCAATAAAAATAAATTTAAAAAAGAAAGTTGTATACCCACAGCCTTCTTTAATATTCTAAATTAAATGGCCAATGTGTCTAATTTGACTTTTTGAAACTATAGTTAAGAGACTCTGCTGTTCCTAATTTGGAACTATTTTCTCTCTTGTTTTTATTTGGACCTGTGCTCATTTCTCTGCTGTTCTTGCTATTTCTAGCATCTCGAGGGAACTGGCATCATGGCTGTCACAGTGCAGACAAACACACGAGAGAGGCGGCAGTGTGGTGCTTTCGTAAAGCATTTATTTTTATTTGAAAACATCGTACAGTTGTTACATTGCCACAGCCAGTCCATGGGGGAACATGCAAATAGAAAAGGAGATTGCTTGTTCGGCTTCCTAGTGTAAAGTTCTTCCTAGTGTAAAGTTTTCTCTTTCCCTTTCTTTCTTTCTTTCTTTCTTTCTTTCTTTCTTTCTTTCTTTCTTTCTTTCTTTCTTTCTTTCTTTCTTTCTTTCTTTCTTTCATATTTTGGTTCATATTTCCCATCGTGGTGTCAGGATTAGTGTGCTTTGTTATGTGGTGTGAAGATAGACTCCTACCCATGGGGTAAAATCTGCACTGATAGCTAGCTGGGAACTACTAAATGGTTACAAATCAAAAATAAATGCCAATCAAACAATACTACAAGCTTGTCAGAAGGTTAATACCACAAGTTAGCAATACCTAAACTAAACATTGAAATATCTTCATGGGACACAGTGGTGCGAACTTGTCCATTTCTTGGTCTACCTGTATATGTGTTCGAAGCTGTGAGTAGGTCTGACCAAGGCAAGCTCTGTCCTCAGTGAAAGTCTCCACCGAGAAAGTGAAAACCACCACTCATCTCTGGTAGGGTTTAAGAGAGCTGTGGTTTGCTTCTTATCAACTTCATACAGAGGACTGTTCTTGCTTGAGGTGAGAAGAGTGGTAGATTAAAATGCCGGAATTCTTGCTGGTGTCTACTGAGGTTACGGAATCTCAGAAACTAAAACTGCTACAGTTACTATTACCCTATTCCCACTTCCCGCCCCGCTGTCAAACCACCAATGCTTTCAGATTAAAAACATTTTTCTTTGCAACTTTTTGTCTTTTTCCCTTAAGGGTCAATCCTAAACTCCTAGTCTTGGATGAGCCAATGTTACCAGCTTCATGAATGGAGATAAACCAACACAGGTGCATTAATGTCTGATCACAAAGACACTGGATGACAAAAAGTATACAATGAGTTCATCCTGATATTCACATTTGGTTTCCATACAATGGAGTCAATTTCATCCTATGAAATGGTCCAGACAGCCATCTTTAGCCATCAATTAATTGCAAACCTTTTCAAAATGTAACTTTAAAATTATTCCCAGCCTACTGAATGGACTTGGAAATAATCTCAGCCATTTGTTTCTCATTAGAGTTTACAGAGTGTCTACAAATTAGTGTCATAAAAATGAATAAAAAAGACAAAGACATTTGGCTTAAAATAAATACTAAAAATGCAATAAATCAAGTAAATTATGCAAACTGAAGGAATGTAAACATAAAAGTAAAACCACAGTCATTAAGGGTCTTCAGATCTGAATGGACAAAATATTCAGAGAAAGATATTTAATTGGCTTAAAAGGTAGCACAGAGCAGATATTTGCAAGGTTATTATGTGATGTAGCTTTAGCACAAACCTTTCTTGCCCCTGCCCACTCCACCCTAATAAAGAAAACCTATTTTCAAAGGAGTTGAACTGATGTGAAATTTGCACACCAGGAAAATAGTTTTATTTTCTATCTCCTAGGACAGGACTAAACAATATGTTAGAGGGAAATGTTATATTTTTCGATGGAAAAAAACCTAAAACTGAGTTACAGTGTTCAAGCGCATTCCTTATTTTGTGTATGTGCTGTTCTCATAAGACTTATCAAAATAGCTCACAGAAGAAGGCAGGCAAAGAGTCTGGTAGACAGCCGAAGAGCTTCTGCCAGCCATGTTTATGACTTGTTGAGGTCCTACTTTGCAATCTGGTCTTACTTTATGAGAGACCCCCACCTCCCACAAGTGTTTTGTTTTGCTTGCTTGCTTAAAATATGTTGACTTGAATTGCCTCAAATTACATAAACATTTATACAAACCCTGTAACTCCATCAAGGATCCATTTGAATGGTATTGAAGTCAGCCAAGCTACAGAGAACTTTCACACTGACACGTGAAATTTTTCTACATTATAAAGGTTTGTGGTATTTCTTAATTTTCTGTGTTTGGAGTGGGGTGGGTGTGGGGGAAATATTCTTGAAGACAACTGATTAAACTAGTGATGTATTAAGCTTTATTGGGATGCTGTAGCATTCTTTGTGCGTAGAGTTGCTTTTCCTTATATTCTACTATTAGGTGGGTATTGAGTGTGATCAAAGTGCCAGACTTTTCAATGGTGACATTTTTATCGCTAAGTGACCAGAGCACGAGCTACTAACAGAGATTTCTCCATACTAGTACCTTGACTCAAAGAGGTGGGACGAACAGTGGGACTCCACAATAAAGATAATTTCCATGTTGGCATACTTCCAGAAAGGTAAATAAGAGGGTGAAAGTCATGGCTTTTCCAGTCCCTTGATTAATTTCCATGACATCATTATGAACAAAAATGAAAATAAAAACTAATTTTTGAGGAGATCGATATAAAGAAAGACAGAAAAAGAAATTAAAAACATATAACCCTAAATATAACCCATATTTCTAGGGTTTCTTTAAGTGGCAAAAATGGGACAGTCTCTATCCTATCTATCATGTAGTTACAGGGCTTGGTTAGATGAATCTCCTAGGCCAGCAGAAAGCCAGTGGCCTGGAATAAGCAGAAAATGAAATATAAAATGGCTATAATGTTCGTTTTATATCTATTCCTAGAATAGAGAATTGTATGGTCAGTTTCCCCTCCCTACAAGGGTCACAGCACAAAATCCTCATCGAACAGGCAATCCAACAGGTGACAGAGGACACCATTAGCCACAAGGTCACCAGGATGGGCAAGCTTCTGTGGCATGCATCACTCACATAGTCTGTGCAAAACAAACAAACAAACAAACAAACAAAAAGTATGATTCTTAAAAAGTGACTTGCCATAGAAAAGTGGGATTTATGTTGAGCAGGTGAGGGTCTGGTAATAATTCCCATCAGGAATAAAAAACCTTCTGAAAGTCGTGTAATAACAGTAACAATTAATAATAAAGATCATAGTAACAATGATACTTGTTTTTGATTCAAAAATTTTCACAGTAATCAATGGAGGGGTGGGGACTGGGTCAGGATACACACTATCAAAACCTCTCTCTGAGTCAGGTGGATTGAAGCCTGAGTCTCCAGTGGTCTTCAGCTTCTTCCTTTGATGAAAGGATTAGCTACCTTGCAGTCCACCTGTGAAACTGCACCTACTAAATACCTTTCTCTATGTACAATACAGATGATGGGCAAACACATGGCCTCTGAGTTGTCCTCAGTGGGCAGGGCAGGTCTTCCCCTAGGCCACACGTACATGGGGCTCTTCTTCTGTCTCCTGGCCCAGGCTGGTGTAGGTGACTGAAGGCTCTACCTGAGCCGTGCTGGGTAAGTCCACGACAGGTCCTGAAGGATTGCGGAACTGCTTGTACACTCGGGGATCCTGGGCTATGTATGTAGAGGTGGAGGAATACAGCACCAGCCCGATGAGGATGGTGAAGAAAGACAGGAGGTAAAGACCTGAAAACTGAAACACAAGGTGATTTAGCATCAAAGTGTAGCCACTGACAGATTAATGACGTCCTAGGTCAGAGAAGCTGCCCAGTACAGGAACATGCAATTTGATGAGGTAGCTGATACTCTTGATGGAAAGTGAATATTCTTCTAAACTGGCTTTGTCTTATTGATTCCTTTTGTCTTTTTTTTTTTCTCTAGGCCTTGTGGCTAATGAGAGGAACATTTAGCTAATTGTCCCTAAAATGTCCATCTGAGTACCTGAATTGCTTGGGAAGGCTAGTTAAGCACAAATTAGAATACATCAAATTCAAAGCTCCCCCCCCCCAAAAAAAATCTCCAACATCACTCTGTGAAGAGTTGGTTGTCTGTGGCCCCATTAAACCTAGAAGAACTGTAGATATTTCATTGAAGGGCATAATGAAGCTACCAGCGAAGAAGCCTCACTGACAGCAGTGGCGGGGCACTTGTTTCACATGAATCCAAAGCAGATGTGATTTGTCTCTCCAGTAAGAACTATTGACCTCAGTAGCTACCACTGCAAGATAAGATCATCCTTGAACAGGGCGAGTCAATAAAACACGACACTCCTCCCCTTGTCATCAACAACGTCAGGACTCTGCGTACTTTGTTACTGTTCTTCCCAAGCTGTTTGATTAACAGTTCAGAGGGGGTCTTTATTTTGTTATTGTTTGTTTGTTTGTTTGTTTGTTTTGCTGCTTTGCTGTGTGTGTGTTGGAAGAGTGGTGGGTACAAATTTATAATGTCAGGAATGCTTTGGAAAAGTTATGACCCTGGACCTTCTTTGGGAGATATGTTGGGTAGTTTATCAGGGGAGAATAAGGTTTAAAAAAAACCAATAAGTATTGCCAATGTTTCTCTTTCCTTTATTCTTGACTCATTTACTCACTCACCCCTTCATGGTTTCTTACAATTCCCTCTGTGTCTAAAACATGCTAGTATACACCAAGGAAATAGAACTGTAAAAATAAGCCTAGCTCTTACCATCAGAGATTTAATACATTAATCATGGAGAAACAGAAGTACACATAGACCAAAACAATACAATACAGTTAAGGCACACCAAACCTTATTTCAGTCCATTGCAATCAGCCCACTTGTAGAGAGACTCTCCTGTTCACTGTGTGGAAGCTTCACTTATCAATAAAAATGCCTATAAACAGTGAGGAAATAGGAGGTGGGAGTTCTGGCAGAGAGAGGATTCTGAAATAGAGGTGGATGCAGGGAAGGAGATTGGGCTCCAGTGACGATGGAGATGGTCACATGAAACTGAGGACCAGCTACATGGTATGAGTTAGAATAGAGTAAATGGGTGATTAAGGTATGAGTTAGTTGGGGAACAAGTCAAGGGATTGCCTAGGCATGTGTTCATATATAAGCAGTCTCCCAGTTATTAGTTTGGGAACAAAGAGGATGAGTGCAGAAACACAGTTACAGATGGCTCCAATTATACCCAGTCTTGGTCACTGTGTAGTTTGAGTGAGAATGACCCTCAGAGGCTCATATATTTGAATACCTGCTCCCCAATTTGAGAAGGATTAGGAGGTGTGGCCTTCTTGGAAGAAGTGTATCACTGGGGCCAGGCTTTGGGGTTTCTAAAGCTCATGACATACTCAGTTAGCTGTGTCTGCTGCTAAGTTGTCTCAAGATGTATGAGTTCACAGCTCCAGCTCCAGTGCCACGTCTTCCTGCCTGCTGCTATCCTGTCCACCAGGATGATCATAGACTCACTCTCTAAAACTGGAAGTCCCAGAGAAATGCTTTCTTCTATATGTTGCCTTGGCCATAATATCTTATCACAGTAATAGAACAGTAATTGAAACAACCACATCCTCCATCTCTGATAGAAAAGATCTATTTTATTTTCATTGTCTATTTTTTTTTTAGCTCATATTTTAGAACAGCTGTTTTCAACCTGTGGTTTGTGACCCATTTGCTACTCGGAGACCCTTTCACCAGGGTCACACTCCACACATCCTGCATATCAGATACTTACATTATGATTCATAACAGTATCAAAATTACAGTTATGAGGTAGCAACAAAAAATAGTTTTATGGCTAGGGGTTTACCATCACATAAGGCACTGCAGTAAAGGGTTGCAGTATTAGTAAGATTGAGAACCACTCTTTTAGAAGTAGCAGATGGTAAACAAAGATGCTCTGAAGCTAGGAGAGCAAAGATAGGAAAATGATCCAGAGCTTGAAGGTAAGTTACATGGTGATTGTAAATGAGCTAAACCACTTGCAATGTTAAACAAGGAGATGCTGGTTCAACAGTGGAAAAGGCAATTTTGGAAATGACACAGAAAAAAAAGATGTCCTTGTGGCTAAATGTCTTGCTGCAGTGTCCTTTTTCTCTAGCCTTTTCTGTCTGCAGGACCAAGGTAGTTAAGACTAAAGGCTGTTTTCTGATTTTCTTCCTACAGAGCTCTTCGCTTTGTTCCCCAATCCCTTTCTTTTTCACATTCTGGCCAGATGGCAACACTTCTGAATGTGGATTTATGTACTAAACTCAACTTGGAACAGATTCACTTAATTAACTTGAAATAATTAATTAGGTGTTCCTTAACGAAAATAAATGTGCCTGCTTCTTCAA